>NC_136428.1:430291784-431522617 GCF_052849685.1 Lactuca virosa | reverse complement strand
GTTGTTTTTGAACTTATAAACTTGTTTTTGATGTGGTAATGTTCATGCTAATCAATATTCAAAGATAATTGTCAATAGATTCATGTTTTGTATTAGTTTAAGTGTTATGCTAATTACATGGAAAAGTTTGATTCTAATTATCTTGTTCATATGACTTGCTTAGATTAATAGAAAAGGTAATTGATTATGTGTTTTCAATCCATTTTAATCTAAGAATTGATTCTAAAATGTGTTTTTGTAACTTGTCCTCAAGTTATATGAAAAGTCACATTTAAGTTTCATAAAACTCATAAAAGATGGCAAAGGTTACAAAATGAAGAGTCGTGTCTTCATTGAATGGTTTAATGACTCCATAACTTGTCCTCAAGTTATGGAGGTTCAAGAGTCACTTCATTAAGTAATAAAATATGTAACCTTAATTAATTCCATAAGTTATAAAATAAAGAAAAGTTACATTCTTTTATTAGTTTAAAGTCTTCCATAACTTGTCCTCAAGTTATGGAACTTGAAGAGTCTTTTAATTAAAACTACTTTAAACACATAAGTTATGGAATTAATTAGTTTTGAATATTTTCAAAACTTGCCCTCAAGTTTTGGAATATGTAAAGTTTCCCTCAAGAATACTTTAATTCCAAATTAAGCCCTTAGAGTTTTAAAAAGTTAAAATCCAACACTTATACTTTATAATATTATAAGTTAATAATATTTATATACATGTATAAGACTAAAGTCAGTCTTACCATTAGTAGGCCTCATTCACGAAGCCGGTCTATAAGGGGGGTATAAGGTTGTTGCCTATAAAATGGCAACTTAATGGGTGTCCACTCTCACCCACCGCTTCCTTGACTGGTGGAGGGTCGTTAGCCGAACGGGTAGGACAAGGACTATAATTCTCCCTTCATTAAAAGTATTAATGATAAATACTAAGTAACTAAACATTTATAAATTCCCAATCTTAGTTACTTAGGAAAATGTGAATAAGGTGCTAATCCATGAAATTACACTTTGCACTTTGCTTAAACCGTTAGTGGAGCGTGTGTGGTTTACCGGCACACTAACTTGGACTTAACAAGGTAGGCAAAGGGTAACTTAATATTTATCATAGTATCGATGGAGTTGTGTGGTTAACCAGCACATCGATTGAGGGGTAAACACTTAAGAGTACCAAGTAATTTGCATGGTTACTTCACACCTTGTTTTGTGATCCTCGGCATCCCAGTCACAAAACCTGAAGGGCACACTCGAGATTGAAACATGCCATTGAAAAGTTCAATGAATCTCAAAAGAATCTAGGAGTTTCAAAAACCAATTAAAACCTAATAATACATTTCGTTTATCTTGGTCTAAATTGGTGAATCGTCATTCACCTACCTTCAAATATTTTATAGCTTGGATTACGACATCCCTCTTCTAAGTTATAAAATAGTTTGTTGGGTCCTAGCCTTAATATTTTATATTGGGTGTTATATTAAGGACTTTAAATCAACTATCTTGAATATCTCCCAAAAGATGTCTGGTTTAGACACTTATGATCTTCCCAAATCTCTTGAAACAAGCTTTCCTAAATGAAGATGATGTCCCATCATACTTCTTTCACCTCCTCCAATGATTCTCCCTAACCCACAAGTTCTTGAAAAATTTAAGATCACTCAAGCCCTATTGGCAAGCAAAGGTCTATGTGTGATCACATCTTGGAGATGTAGTCACATATTGACAAGTCGGGACAGTTGGGTGTCAAAGTCTTGAGAAAGTTGGTGGCTCAACTACTTTCTAAGTCATATAGTGAGGTCCTTTGGGACTCCTATGAAACAGACTATGAGAAGACCCTGAATGATCTTATCTATTTGCAAAGATCAACTTCCTAAAACTTTATGGACATTGACTATGATGACATTGGATATCCAGTAAAGCTCTCTCTTCCCAATAGAAAGGGATCGACCATAGTCAACTCGGTTGACCAAATGGTAAAGAGAGATGGTAAGTCTGTGATAGTCCCATGTACCATTACCAAAGCGTCCATATGTTAAATTGCCAAAGGAAGGGGCATTGGTTGCGAAGCTGCCAAATTTACCAAAGGATGTTAAAATCAATAAGTTTGACTCTACTTCAGGTAAAGTCCACTATCCAACTCTGCTAAGTTTCTATTCTGAGATTCTTGATGCGTGATGTGACTGGGTCACATGTTGATGTTTTAAGAATCAAAGAAAAGGTGAAGAAACTTAAAGAAAGAATATGCTGAATCTGATCGCGTAGATGGATTTCTATCGCATAGTTTGAAGATCGGATTCTTGAGCTACTTCTTAGGAGTTATGATATATTGCTTAAGAATAGATAACAACAAAGTTTTCATGTGCTTTTGCACTGTAAGGATAGTTTTTCCGCAAAGTTTTTAAAATAAAAGGAAAAAAAATTTGATTTTATTTATTTTAAAATATTCTTACAATGGCATTTGTGAAAATTTTTGTTGCTTATAAGATTCCATTAAGAGCAAGAGTGGAAATATGAATTTGATTCTTTCATTTGTGGTAATGTCTAAATTTACCAAATAAGGAAAGATTCTCATCACCTAAGTTTCAATTGGATAGAAACTTGGAATCATGCAAGTTGTATAGCATGATGAATAAGAACTTTCAAGCATTGGAAAAATTAAGAGTAACTACTTGTTCACATGGATATGTGAGTCAAGTAACGGACTAAGGGATCGAGTACATATTCTTGTGCACTGATTAAGTCCACCACAAAAGATCGATAAGACTATTCGTCATGATTTACTAAAGTTTAGTAAATATGGTTATACTTACAGGCTTAAGTATAATTCAGAAGCGTTGGAAAAAGTTCCAGTGTATGGCAGAATGAGAAGAATCAGATTAGGCAGAAGGATAAAAGTTTCTCAAATCTGAAAAGATGGGAGAGTACTTTAGTATCATGTTATATAATCATCTTAATGATTAAGAGACTTTATCACAATTCATCCTCTAAGTGCATTCTGGTAGCTAAGAAGAGGAGCTATGAATTGTTGAAGTGGTTAAATCAAGAAGATGATTTATACTTCGTTCCAAAAACAATTCTTAGAGTAATACTCTAAGATTGTAACTTGAGTGACATGTCTTAAAGAAGGTTTAAAACACTTGTCAAATGTAAGAGTAAAAGTTCCTACTCTGGTACATTTAAAATTGGTAAGTTGTGATGTTTTGGGTTAAACAAAGACCAACTTAGGCCAAGTGTGTCAAGTGTTTGTCTTGATAAAGAAGCTGCACTATCTCTTGAATATTTGGCAAGATAGTCTTATATGCCAAGAGGACAGTGAGAGTCTTAGAGATTTTGAAAATTTCAAGATCTAATCAAGAATAAAAACATGTAGTTTAACACTAGCACACGACGTGAGGTTTATAACCTATCGTATTGACATACTTTATTTCTGTGCCCATTCCAATTAAAGTTGGCTTTGCATGTGATTTTTTAGAGTTCTCAGCTGGTTGCACAGCAACTTGGAAGCAATGACAGGCCCTTGGGCTGCCAGGTGGCAAGAATTTAAGATTGCACAACTCAATCCATATGAGTTAGGATTCGTCACTAACCTAGTCTTGTGATTATGGTTTGACAAATTCACATGGATAAGAATACATACACCATTAAATCTAAGTGTCATAAGGTTTCTCTCCGATTCATGAAAATGATGGTGAGGAAACACTTCCACCAAGTAGATTTGAAGCATATGGCAAAAGGTCTAAACAATTGAGACTATGATTACGGCATCCCTTTTCATAGTTCTGAAATTGTTTAGACACACATGCATGCTATCTAAGGAAAGGTGTATGATTTTGATAAAGTTTTATCAAAGCATCTCGTATCAGAAATCTGAACTTTGGTAAGAAAGTCAATAAAGTGTTGATTTCTAGAAGTTCAGTTGATTTCTGAGTACATGTCAAAGATAGTGGGAGCATAAGTGTTATGCTAATAATCATCATGTTAGTGGGAGCATGATAATTATGATAAAAGGTTGCAAGTTAGCAATGTTAATTATAGAAAACAAAAGGTTTCAATTGGGAAAGAGTTGTTTTGCTATAATTAAGGGAGAGGAAATTATACTTCATCTCAAATCTAAAAGCTTAGATTGAGGTTTTAATCATATTTAGTCAAGGATATATATATATATATATATAATATATATATATATATATATATATATATATATATATATATATATATATATATATATATATATATATATATATATGAATTTCATGTTGGAATGGCTCAACATAAGGAAATTCTATATATGGGTCCATTATTTGCGTTCTAGAATTCGATTATGATTACGGCATCCCTTTTCATAATCTGAATTATGAGAACTTGGCAAATTGAAATGGAAATATTATAGCAAAAGACTGGTTTAGTCTTTATGTGAGACATCATGAATCGTGTCCCATATGCTTTGGATATAGGATCGATCACATGTGCTATATTCATCCTTTCTAAAATTTTCCAGGTGCCTGGGGCATTAAGAAGGGAAAAGGTATAGAATTAGATATGACTAAAAGGATTAAGCAATTGTCGAGGACAATCTAAGGTTTACCAAAGATTAGTTGCTCAAGGACAGTTGGAAGTATAGTGTTAATTCTGGAAACCATATTGACATAATCTGTAAGGAGGCAACTCTTGTTCAGAAGTGATAATCAAAATGGAATCTGGAAATGTTTCAAAGTTAGAAACTATTCAATCTGTGTGAGATTAGGAAACTTAATGCAAGAAGGATGTTTCCAAGGAGTTGATCTCCTTTGGAATGCTCTGTAATGTTTGTTGTCAAGTCTTTGTAACTTTGTGTGTAACACCCTGATTTTCAAGGCAATTTTTTCATTTAAAATCGCTTATCTCTTTAACACTTTTCATAAAAATCCCATTTTTGTTTAAATTACAATACATGACTCTTTTGTTCGATCAATTAATAAACCAGGATCCTCAAAACAAACGCTTCCTCTGGTGTGTACAATCGAGCCGGTGTCGTCTCGTAATCTTGAGAAACCTGAAACACATGACACAAAACACTGTAAGCATGAAGCTTAGTGAGTTCCCCAAAATACCACATATAACACATATTAGCCACTCGAGGCTATAACTCTGCGGGCCTACTGGCCCTAACTCTGTGGACCCTCTGGTCCTAACTCTATGGACCTTCCGGTCCTAACTCTGTAAACTCTAGAATACACACAACATAAATCACATAGAAATAATGCAGTGCAACACATCACATACATAGCATACAAGATACTCTGTCACATAACTCTAATTACCACTCAAGGTAAAGTATAGTGAGAAGACTCACCTCGGATGTCTCGGATGTTATCACGCTCGCGTATACACTAATCTAGCCTGTGCCTAAACACATAACATAATCATCTCAATCAATAACGGCTCTCTAGGCTAGACTAGACTCTCACATGTCCTCTAAGAAGGCTAAGAGACTATTTTACCCTTCAAACAGTCCACAAGTCCCATTGTTGACCAAACCCTAAAAGTCAACAAAAGTCAACGGTCAAACTTTGACCCGACTCGTCGAGTGCACTTGGGCGACTCGGCGAGTCTACACGTGTCTACTAACTCTTTTAATCCCGCTTGGCACATCGAGTTCCTCCCCTTACTCGACGAGTCACACCTGGCATGAATCGCGGGGCCATCCCGACTCAACTCGCCGAGTATCAAGAACAACTCGGCGAGTGTCAAGAACAACTCGGCGAGTAACAAGAACAACTCGGCGAGTTCCGCCTTGAACTTCAGTCTCCTAACTCTCTCCGACTCACTGAGTTATTTCCCAACTCGGCAAGTCTACTAACTGAGTGATTTACGGGAAACCCTCACCCTACTCGCCGAGTCTGATCTTTGGACTCGGCGAGTTCATGCCATGCACAACCTCCATAGACCTCCTGAGGTCAGATCTGTTTCATCAATCCATATATCTGTCCTTCCCAAGCATGATAATCACGTAAAGTTCAGACCTTGACACTCAAATAACATCCAAATGGTCTAACTTGGTGATTTAGCCCCAAAAATAGCATCCTAAGCTCATGGCTCCCAAAATAACTCATAAAGCTCCAAGGGTTAAGGTCTCTGGACCTCTTTGGGTCCAGATCCAAAGCATAAACTCGAGAAGGGACCAATTGCTCCACATATCCATCCTCTAAAGGGGGTTAGAAAACCCTAACTCTAAGAATCAACACCAAATCTGAAGAAGGTCCGAATAAATACCTCAATATGAAGTCTATGAACTCTGAAGTCACCAAAATCGCACCTCCTTCAGCCTCCTCTTGCCTTGGTCACCTCTTACTTGCAAATACACCAACGAAAAGATCAAGAATGGCCTCTCCTTCCTCACAAACGCTCTAGATCTCTTAGGGTTTCTCTCTGGGGTTAGGTAGCCGCAAATGACGGCCCTAAGGGCCTTTAAATAGGTCCCCAAACCCAGGGTATTAGGGTTTCATTAAACAGCGTGGACTCGCCGAGTCCACTCATGAACTCGCCGAGTCCAGCTGTGAACCCGGATAAGAATCCGCGACCATACTCGGCGACTCTAAGCACCAACTCGCCGAGTCTTTCCTTTCCAACTTACACTTTTACCCCTTCAACTATACTTCTGAATTTCCGGGATGTTACAATTCTCCCCCACTTAAA
Source organism: Lactuca virosa (assembly GCF_052849685.1). Lineage (NCBI taxonomy): Eukaryota > Viridiplantae > Streptophyta > Magnoliopsida > Asterales > Asteraceae > Lactuca > Lactuca virosa. The sequence continues at coordinate 431,515,951 of NC_136428.1, read as the reverse complement.
TTAGGCTTCGTCCTCGAAGCCTGCTGCAGCACACAACATCAGATGCTATCCCTATAACACATCTCTAGGAATCAACCGACTCAGGTTCCTCCAAACACTGTTACCAAATCCCTATAAAGTCTAACTCCTTCTCACAGAGTCACGACAATCGCTTCAAGCCGGCCACATGCTTCTTTCTCTGATTACAACCCTTATTAGCCAATGATCACCCGATGATACTTTCATCACTCAAAATCACAACAATCATTAAGCCCTTACCAAGCTAGATCTCACCCTGAACCACCGGGTCCTGACCCGGAACTGACTGCTGGGACTTACCCCGCTTCCTTTCAAAATCCAACTCTTTTCTTTCCGCGCTGACAGGATGGCCCATTCTTCTGCTCCTGAACCACTCTCCTGAGTTCTCCTCTGCCATCGCATACACATGCTGAGCTTGCACTACATACTCGGGTTGGAAAAACCCGACACACTGACGATACCATCAGACATCCCCATGATGAATTACCACTATATACATAGCCTCCTAATCACAACCATACTTAAATCCAAGGCTCTATCCTTGCATCTCTTCCGAACTCCTCTGGTTCTAAACCACCGGAGATTCTTCCGCAACCTCAACAGACATCCAACCCGAATGTGCTTCCATACCACTGGTACAGACACAGTGTTCAACCACCATACCCTTAATCATCCATTCCCACTACTGCTCTCACTTCCGTGAACCAACATTCCCTATCGGAGTTACATACCTTTCTCTTTTCTTACCCAAGGAAATCTACTTGTCAACCTTGCCACTTCAGACAAGTGCCACGGTGCTCACACCCCACTCTACACTATCCCTAGTAGAGTAACCGCTACTCCATGTATCGCACATGCCCTAAATCTGCTCGTAAAGACTCTCGGGTCCATGCACTACCTCTCCCCCGCAAATGGGGTCCGACACCTCCTCCTATACAACAGCTCAAAGGGTGGCATACCAATGCTCTAATGATGGTTGTTTTATAGGAAAACTCAGCCAAGAGTAATTACGTGTCCCAACTCCCTCCGAAATCTACTACACACGCCCGAAGCATGTCCTCGAGCGTCTGAATCGTCCGCTCGCCCTGAAGTGTCCTCAGACATCACCATGATAAACCCTAGCTCATTTCTCATATCCCACTTCAATACTGAGCACCAGGTCAGCTTTTGACTTCACAGCCGAACCTCCAAAGATCACCCATAACATGATCCAAAATATCTCACTAGCTTCCTCCCTGTGACCACTATCACGGCCCAGTGAATCACAAGTCAAGAAATTCTCTTTTCCTCATACGAAAAATACAATCCAACCGAGGATCTACTCAACTCTGACCTCCAGTTCCGCCTTTGGTTCAACCACCAGGCTCCAAAAACTCTATACTAAGGCTACTCAAGCCTAAAACTCTTCCGCATCATACACTGATCGGGAAACATTCCAACATCGCACTCTCTTGCTGTCTAGTGAGTATTACGGCTCCCCGCAATAACATGACAGCCTATGACTAGTGAGTACTACGGCTCCCTGTAGTACCTCGACTCCTTCTCTCTGACTTGTGAATACTACGGCTCCCCGTAGCATCACAACACCCTCTGACTAGTGAATACTACGGCTCCCCGTAGTTTCACCCCATACTCTCATTCTCATCCCAACGCCACACTATGCCCACTCACTCATGCCCGTAGACTATCATAAATAGCCATACACACTTGTCCCGCATATGCATCATAGACTCTTCGCGGCAACCGTTATAACGAAAATACTTACCTCTGTGGAGATCCCCTTTCTTAGATAATCCCTCTCGGTGTTAATACTCGAAGGGCTCCCACTGGAACCGCAGATACATGATATACCACTAGTCGTCTCAAACTCAAGGCTCTAAATAACTCCGAAATCGGGACATTAAACCCGGTCACCACGGAACACCATTACAGACATCATGATGTCCTACCTCAAATACTGATCTCCTACTCCCAGCACCATATAGATACAACAATTTATTTCCTCTGAACTCCATAAATAATTCTCCGTTTTACCCAATGCGCAACTTCAGTGTATCCAAACACTCAATTGGAAAACAAAGAAAGCGCTACGCCTCAGAACACGCTGGTGATCCTCCGAAACCCTTTTCCATACTGCTCAAAACCAAGCAAGAATACACATACCGACCCGGAAACTGACTGCTCGATAATCTTCTATCCAGAAGTTCTCAACCGCCCATACCTTCATTATGAGTCTTCCCTTTGAAACGGCCCTGAACTCATGAATTCGAGCTGCAGATTTCTGTATCCAACCCCTAACCTCTCTTGCACAAATCTCTGGTTTCCTCAATAAAATACCCGGTTCTCCCCCACTTAGAGTTCGAACCATCGCCAATTGACGCACAACCATCCCACAGACTGTTTCCACTAGCACTATCGCACCTGCCCTTGGAAGGTGCTACGCAACGCCCGATAATCTCCTTTAAAGAGATCAAGCAACCTCAAATACTCTGAATCTCAGAAGAAGTCCTCAGGAACTTCTCATCACGACTGACTCTAGTCGTTCAAAGTCTCATACCATCCCAATACCGAACATCTCAACTGTCCAGTAATATAACTGACTCTTAGACTGAAACAATAAGTCATCGTACTCCTCAACCTCGACTTCTCAACCCAAGTTCCAACACCTGAATCATCACAAGAACAGGGACCCCACTCCCATACTCAATATCCATCATAGACAGTAGAGCCGCCGCCCTGATATACTCGTTTGGATTTCCCACTGATACCGCTACCACACGCCCTACTATACTCAAATAGGGTGAAACATGGTCCTTGACCACCTCAGTTCCAACCGGCTACATGCTCATGATATATCCTCACCTCGCGGCAGACGTGCTGCCTGAAACACTGGTGGAAAATCGTCATAAATGTCAATCCGCAGGGTTTTACTCCTAAACCCCAAAACCGAAATCTCACACCTCTTACGTTTCCCACTAGAAATGGAAATGGCACCACTTAGATCACAGAAGGTGACATCTCTTCTATCAGTTGGTTGCTCAACTCATGCTGTAATCCTCTATAACCGCCATATCTACTCGTTCCCGAGTCTTGCGACTCCAATTGGCATCTCGTCAACAATCCCTCGGGCTAACCCGATTTCCCTATTGAGGGATGCTTCACTAAAACTCGTTCATCATGGCCCTCTAGCCCTATACTCTTTCACCTCTGATCTCAGTCTAACCAATCACTACGGGGTAATTGGTAGAACCAATAACACTAACTATCACGGGTCATGGTACTCGAACCACGTGGCCCCCCCTCGATCTGCTATGAATCATGGTACCCGAACCATGTTATCCCTTCTCAATCTGATACAAATCATGGTACTCGAACCATGGAATCACCTCTCAATCTGCTACGATGCATGGTACTCGAACCATGACATCACTCCTCAATCCGCTACGATGCATGGTACTCGAACCATGACACCACTCCTCAATCTGCTACGATGCATGGTACTCGAACCATGACATCACTCCTCAATCTGCTACGATGCATGGTACTCAAACCATGACATCACTCCTCAATCTGCTACGATGCATGGTACTCGAACCATGACATCACTCCTCAATCTGCTACGATGCATGGTACTCGAACCATGACATCACTACTCAATTTGCTACTTAAAACCTTCAGAATACTCCCTGTATTGCGCATGGGTCCTCTGCTTTCGGTAGTACGGGCCCATACTACCTGCCACATCTACCCATACTTTCCACATGGACCATCCCAGAGCTCCTAAGTAGTTGCTCAACCTTCTCGTGCACCAATTCCTTCACTCGCGCTCGCTCCTCAGCGAAATGCTCTAGTCCGCCAGCGTACTCATCTGGCTAAGGTTACTCCCTAGACTCTTCTTCGGTCCTCCCACTTCTCCGCCATCAGCTGCTGATGAGCTCCTAATGATGCCAGCCATCTACCTCCTGAATATCGTCATATTCACTTGGTAGCTGACTCCCATCATCGAGAGTTCCACAAAGCACGAAGCAAGCCGCATTCGGGCATCGAAGAATATATAGGACTCACTATGGGTGATAACTCCGCTTGCTCTGCTCATCCTCAAAAGTATCACCGAACTCTGCAACTCTACCCCTCGCGGGTTCTAACTATCTTCCGATAGGCACCACAACACTCATCTAGGCGTCTCTCCTAGATTACTCCTCTACTCAAATCCCCTAAAAGGATTCCAACTGAATACTCTCACTTATACTCGAAAGCACATAACATATAACAGCAACTCCTAGGCTAAGGCATCACAAATCAGGCCACTCTAGTCCTAAGATATGAAATACCTAGCCTGTCTATAGCATGCATAATATCTCATAAAATGTATCATAAATATCTCACAACACAAAGTAACGGTATTTTGGGAAATCACCGTTCGGGCTCTAGCTGATTGTACACACTGCTATTTCTCACTTTCTCTTTGAACTCTTATTCACTTTTAGAAAATCATTTCTTTTGAAAATTTTTCTTACTTCCTCAGCTTGAGTCCAGATTTACCCGAAGGTGCATCCGAATCCCTCAAACCAAGGCTCTAATATGAACTTGTAACACCCAGATTTTCAAGACAAATTTTTCATTTAAAATCGCTTATCTCTTTAAAACTTTCATAAAAATCCCATTTTTGTTTAAATTACAATACATGACTCTTTTGTTCGATCAATTAATAAACCAGGATCCTCAAAACAAACGCTTCCTCTGGTGTGTACAATCGAGCCGGTGCCGTCCCGTAATCTTGAGAAACCTGAAACACATGACACAAAACACTTTAAGCACGAAGCTTAGTGAGTTCCCCAAAATACCACATATAACACATATTAGCCACTCGAGGCTATAACTCTGCGGGCCTACTGGCCCTAACTCTGTGGACCCTCTGGTCCTAAGTTTGTGGACCTTCCGATCCTAACTCTGTAAACTCTGGAATACACACAACATAAATCACATAGAAATAATGCAGTGCAACACATCACATACATAGCATACAAGATACTCTGTCACATAACTCTAATTACCACTCAAGGTAAAGTATAGTGAGAAGACTCACCTCGGATGTCTCGGATGTTATCACGCTCGCGTATACACTAATCTAGCCTGTGCCTAAACACATAACATAATCATCTCAATCAATAACGGCTCTCTAGGCTAGACTAGACTCTCACATGTCCTCTAAGAAGGCTAAAAGACTATTTTACCCTTCAAACAGTCCACAAGTCCCATTGTTGACCAAACCCTAAAAGTCAACAAAAGTCAACGGTCAAACTTTGACCCGACTTGTCGAGTGCACTTGGGCGATTCGGCGAGTCTACACGTGTCTACTAACTCTTTTAATCCCGCTTGGCACGTCGAGTTCCTCCCCATACTCCACGAGTCACACCTGGCATGAATCGCGGGGCCACCCCGACTCAACTCGCCGAGTATCAAGAACAACTCGGCGAGTGTCAAGAACAACTCGGTGAGTATCAAGAACAACTCGGCGAGTTCCGCCTTGAACTTCAGCCTCCTAACTCTCTCCGACTCACTGAGTTATTTCCCAACTCGGCAAGTCTACTCACTGAGTGATTTACGGGAAACCCTCACCCTACTCGACGAGTCTGATCTTTGGACTCGGTGAGTTCATGCCATGCACAACCTCCATAGACCTCCTGAGGTCAGATCTGTTTCATCAATCCATAGATTTGTCCTTCCCAAGCATGATAATCATGTAAAGTTCAGACCTTGACACTCGAATAACATCCAAATGGTCTAACTTGGTGATTTAGCCCCAAAAATAGCATCCTAAGCTCATGCCTCCCAAAATAACTCATAAAGCTCCAAGGGTTAAGGTCTCTGGACCTCTTTGGGTCCAGATCCAAAGCATAAACTCGAGAAGGGACCAATTGCTCCACATATCCATCCTCTAAAGGGGGTTAGAAAACCCAAACTCTAAGAATCAACACCAAATCTGAAGAAGGTCCGAATAAATACCTCAATATGAAGTCTATGAACTCTGAAGTCACCAATATCGCACCTCCTTCAGCCTCCTCTTGCCTTGGTCACCTCTTACTTGCAAATACACCAACGAAAAGATCAAGAATGGCCTCTCCTTCCTCACAAACGCTCTAGATCTCTTAGGGTTTCTCTCTGGGGTTAGGTAGCCGCAAATGACGGCCCTAAGGGCCTTTAAATAGGTTCCCAAACCCTGGGAATTAGGGTTTCATTAAACAGTGTGGACTCGCCGAGTCCACTCATGAACTCGCCGAGTCCAGCTGTGAACCCGGATAAGAATCTGCGACCATACTCGGCGAGTCTAAGCACCAACTCGCCGAGTCTCTCCTTTCCAACTTACACTTTTACCCCTTCAATTATACTTCTGAATTTCCAGGATGTTACATTGTGCATAATCATTACAAGAGGATCAATGCATATAAGTTTAGAATCTAACAGATTTCAGTAAATGGCATGAATTTGGAATTCTTGCATTTGCAGTAAGGATTTGGGACTGTGAAAAGAGGATCAATGGAGTTATGTTCAATTGATATATTTCACAAAGTAAGGATCATAGAAAAAAAATAGAGTGCATACTTGGTGTATGGCAATGCTATTGTTTTGGAAAACATAGTGTACATGCTTGGAGCATGGGAGAACTAGTGTTTTAATTCAAGTATAAAGTTGATAAAACCAAAACAATGAATAATGAGTAATCAGTATGGTGATAAATAAAAGTGGTCTATTTATATTCGTAGGGTTTGATACCATATTTGATTCATTTATTCTTGTGTTTCACTTTGCATGTTTTGACTTCCATAATAACTAGGTTATTCTTCTGGAATGACTAAGTTATTCAAACCATCCACAGTCAGTCATATGTTGGAAGTAGATATGAATCAAGACTGTCATGGGTTGGGCTTGTAGAGGTCTAATATGTTGGATAAGGTGGTGCTACAACACTCATCAGTGCTCATAAGTTCTGAGTATTGGATTCAACCCGTGCTCATTTGAATCACTTCATGGATTTTATCACGAGTGATCATGAGATGATAATATCTTATATTCTTCAAACCTAGAGATATGAGTTGTTACTATAAGTTGGTTGTACATTGATTGCGCGAAAAACGCATTGGTAACTTGATGTTATAAAACGTGCTTTTGTGTATGATTCAACAAGTAGTAGAACAAGCTGATGGGATTTGAGCATTCTAACACTTCCTAAGTGTACATGCAACCCTAATAACCTTGGATCTATGTTTGGCTAATTATCATGCAAAGTTGAATTCCAAGGTTATATTCCTATCTAGCATACATGGGGAACAATTTTTAACTTGAATGAAAGGTAGAATAACTTACCTTGTTGTTGCTTATGATCCTTGAAACCTTGAGAGCCTAGCACCCCAAGTGTGATGCCTCAAATGCTTCACACAACACCAAATGCAAAGGAGTAAACTTTGAGAGAATATTACACTTGCAAAAATCGGCCCAGCCCTCACTTGTTCATGTGTAGCCGATTTTGGTGGAGAATGGGTTCCTTAGATAGTGTTGACACATCTAGGGTTACACCATGTAAACCCTAATGTGTCATGACTCTTCATTTCCATGACCCATGGGTTTATAACTCCCATGGAGCATCCATGGAGCATCCTATGGGTTTAACCCAACTTGATAATCCATGGAGCCTCTTAGCCCACTATAGAAGTTATGCATAATTTACATAATCAACCCATATATTTAACTAGTTATCTTTTGATCACTTAATTAATTCTAAATTAATTCTTGATCAAACTAATTAAATAATATTATTAATATATTAGAACTTATAATATATTAGTAAACCATAAGTGTTATTTCTCTCATTTTAGTTTATCCAATTGCATGGTGCCATGCAACCTAAATGGACCATGCCGGGTCGGGTCAAGTACATACCAGAAATAGTTATGGACTTAGACACCTTATCCAACAGTCTCCCACTTGGATAAGTCAAATAACTATAACTGCAAGTATGACTTCAGGAACCGATCAGCAATCGTAGCTCTTTCAAGGTCTCTCGGAACTGAGAAGATGATGATACGCCATTTAAGATAAGTGATCATATAATCCTCTGTTCTAGATATCAGCCGGACAAATACATGGAACAATATCTTACTTATTGTCCAGCAGTTTGTTTCCCGATTTTCGATTTGTTTGACAAAGAACTTAATTGAACACATCAACTTAGTTCTGACCGGGCCCGGTACATAGGTCAAAACAAAATCCTCGAGGGGCCCAGATATCAGCTTCTAATCCAAGAAGGAACAGATAAACTTCGACTCATATGTTTGTTCTACTACTCATTGAATTATACACAAGAGCACGTTTTATAACATCGAGTTACCAATGCGTTTTCGTACAATCAATGCATAACCAACTCATAAGTAACAAATCATATATCTAGGTTTGAAGACTTATATGATATTACCATCTCACGATCACTTGAGATAAATTCCATGAAGTGATTCTAGTGAGCGTGGGTTGAGTCCAATGCTCAGAACTTATGAGCACTCATGAGTGTTGTAGCCATGTCCAACAACTTAGACCTCTGCAACCAATCATGACAGTCTTGATTGATACCTACTTCCGAGATATGACCGACTGTGGAGGTTCGAATAATATGATATACCAAACATAATTATTCTGGAAGTCAAAACATGCAAAAGAAATATAGTAAACGATCGACAAGAGATAGCAACACTTTACTCATAAATAAAACACCTTTTATTCATCATCTAATGTCAATTACACTTTACAAATTTCAAGGTTATCTAACTACTAAATCTAATATCATCCTTCAGCCCTATGCTCCGAGCATGCTGGAGATGCTTAACCCGAGTCAGTCCCTTCGTGAGGGGATCTGCTGGATTCTCATCCGATGATACCCTCTTTGCCATGAGGAGTCCTTCTTCTATTCGATGTCAGATGAAATGGTATTTTCTGTCGATGTGTCTGGATCTCCCGTGATCCCTTGGTTCCTTGGCTAAGGCAACTGCACTTTCACTATCACAAAAAATTTCCATTGGCTTTTTAATAGCTGGTACAACTCCAAGGTCTCCAATGAAGTTCTTCAGCCATATCGCCTCCTTTGCTGCCTCGCTAGCTGCTATATACTCTGATTCGCAAGTTGAATCAGCCAATGTATCTTGCTTGGAACTCTTCCAAGAAATTGCTCCTCCGTTTAAGGTAAAGACCCAGCCTGATTGAGAGCGGAAATTATCCCTATCAGTCTGAAAGCTAGCATCACTATACCCTACAACTCTCAAGTCTTCACTCCCACCGAGGGTAAGGACCCAGTCCTTAGTCCTCCGTAGGTACTTGAGGATATTCTTTACCGCAGTCCAGTGTGCCTTGCTAGGGTTCCCCTGATACCTGCTAACAATGCTCAAAGAAAAGGCTACATCAGGTCGAGTACACGTCATAGCATACATGATCGATCCTACAGCCGAAGCATAAGGTATTCGACTCATTTCTGCTATCTCAGCCTCAGTACTAGGGCTTTGTGTCTTACTCAATCTGGCGTTACTCTGGATGGGTAACTCTCCTTTCTTGGAGTCCTGCATGCCGAATCTCTTCAGCACCTTATCCAAGTAGGTACTCTGACTAATTCCAATTAGTCTTTTACTCCGGTCTCTCAAGATCCTTATCCCTATAATATAGGCAGTTTCTCCTAGGTCCTTCATAGAGAAACACTTCCCAATCCAGGACTTAACTTCTTGCAGAGTTGGGATGTCATTTCCTATGAGTAGTCAGTCATCCACATACAATACCAAAAAACTAACTATACTCCCACTAGCCTTGACATATACACAAGATTCATCTTCACTCCTAGAAAAGCCAAATTCTTTGACTTTCTCATCAAAGCAAAGATTCCATCTGCGAGGTGCTTGCTTTAACCCATAAATGGATTTCTCAAGCTTACAAACTCTATTAGGGTACTTTGTATTGACAAAACCCTCTGGTTAACTCATGTAAACATCCTAAGCCAACTTTCCATTAAGGAAAGCGGTTTTGACATCCATTTGCCATATTTCATAGTCATGAAATGCAGCTATGGCTAACAGAACCCTAATAGACTTAATCTTGGCCACTGGAGAAAAGGTCTCATCATAATCAACTCTCGGAGTTTGTGAGAAACCCTTTGCAACCAGTCGTGCCTTATAAGTGTGTATATTACCATCCATGTCGGTCTTCTTCTTGAAGATCCATTTGCACCCTACAGTCTTACGACCTGGTACATTCTCAACCAAGTTCCAAACTTGATTGTCATACATGGACTGTATCTCGCTGTCCATTGCCTCTTTCCACTTGGCTGACTCAGGGCCTGCCATGGCTTCCGCGTAACTGTTAGGTTCATCCAGACCTATCATGTCTCATCACTGATAAGTGTATCACCTTCCGCAGTAATATGGAATCCATAGTAATGCTCAGGTGCATTCCTCACCCTTGTGGAACGCCTCAGAGGTACAGACTTGTCAATTGGCTCAACAGGAGTTTCCTCCTCAAGTTGAGTGCTAGGGTTTGAAGTTCCTTCACCACTTGACTCTTGAATTTCTTCAAGGTCAACTTGCCTCCCACTGTCTCCTTGGCTTATAAACTCTCTCTCTCGAAAGAAAGCCCTCCTAGCTACAAAGACCACATGCTCACTAGGTCTGTAGAAGAGGTAACCAAAGGATTTGTGTGGGTAGCCGATGAAAAAACACCTCTCACTTCGAGGTTCGAGCTTATCATGAGTCTCGCGTCTCACGAAAGCCTTGCAACCCCAAATCTTAATGTGGTCTAGTTTGGGTACTTTACCAGTCCACATCTCATGAGGAGTTTTGGCAACTTTCTTTGTAGGGACTAGATTAAGGATATGGGCGGCAGTCTCTAAGGCATACCCCCAAAATGAGATTGGTAGCGAAGCTCGACTCATCATGGAACGAACCATATCCAACAAGGTTCGATTACGCCTCTCAGCTACACCGTTCAACTGTGGTGTCCTGGGAGGTGTCAATTGTGAGACAATCCCACATTCCCTAAGATAGTCGAGGAACTCTGAACTAAGATACTCACCACCTCGATCGGATCGAAGCTTCTTAATGTTCCTGCCGAATTGATTCTCGACTTCCTGTTTAAATTCTTTAAACCTTTCAAAAGTCTCTGACTTATGCTTGATTAAGTAGACATATCCATATCTACTGTAATCATCAGTAAAAGTCAAAATAATAACGATTAGCATCCCTTGTGGCATGTTTGAAGGGTCCACACACATCCATGTGTATAAGATCCAACAAACCTTCACCCCTCTCACAAGAACCTGTGAAGGGTGACTTTGTCATTTTTCCAAGTAAGCATGATTCGCAACTATCATCTGACTTTAGGTTAAATGACTCCAAGACTCCATCCTTTTGGAGTTGGCCTATGCGTTTCTTGCTTATATGTCCAAGACGACAATGCCATACTGATGCTTTATCCAAGTTATTATTATTAACAGAATCAATACACAATACATTATTTCCTAAGTTATCAACCACAGATACAGTTTCATACACGCCATCACAAGGTAATGCTTTAAAATAAAGAACATTATTAAAGAAAGCATTAATCGAACCAACTTCATTATCAAATGAAAAGGTGAAACCTTGTTTATACAATGCATGAAAGGAAATAATGTTTCTTGCCATTTCTGGCGAATAACAACATTTATTCAAATCTAAACTAAACCCACTACTTAGCGATAAAGTATACTCCAATCTTGGTGACAGGTAAAGCTTTCCTATTCCCCATGATTAAGTTTATTCTTCCATGCTCCACATTCTCACTTCTTGTTAGTCCCTGCAAATCAGAACAGATATGAATACCACAACCGGTATCAAGGACCCAAGAGTTAGAATGGGGTGAGTTATTAGATAAGATAGTGTAAATACCTGCATGCTTGGGTTTAACTTTCCCATCCTTCACATCTTGCTGGTATTTTGGGCAGTTCCGCTTCCAATGTGACTTTTCATGGCAATAGAAGCATTCAACCTCTTTAGGGTCAGAAGAAGGAGTGACAAAACCTTTCTTGGTTCCACTTGAAGAAGAGCCATCAAGGGTCCTAGCCTTGGTACCCTTCGAAGAGCTCTTCCTCTTCTTCCCTCGACCTTTCCCGATTGCCAAAACTGGGGCGGAGTTTGGAGTAGGAGTGTTAACAACCGACTTACCCTTAAGACCTGTTTTTGCGGTCTTGAGGAGTCCCTGAAGTTTGCTGAGTGTGACCTCTTCCTTATTCATGTGATATGTCATGTGGAATTGATCATAGCACGATGGTAAGGAGTGCAAAATGATATCTATTGCAAGTTCCTTAGGGAAGTTCACATTAAGCTTCAGCAACCGATCCACATACCTTTGCATTTTCTGCATGTGGCTCGTGACGGATTCCCCGTCCTTCATCATGGTTGTTATGATAGAGCATATGATTTCATACCTCTCTTGTCGTGCACTTTGATGGTATCTTTCCATCAGATCTTTGTGCATTTCAAAAGGGTAGAAGTCCTCATAGGACTTTTGGAGTTCCGCTGTCATGGTGGCCAACATGATGCATGCCACTTTTGTAGCATCCCTTTCATGTGCCCGGAAGTCAGCGATCTCCTGGGGAGTTGCAGTGGTCTCATCAATCTCCTTATGCTCCTTGTCAAGGACATATTCTTTGTCCTCGTAGCGGGTAATCATCTTGATGTTTCTGATCCATTCATTGAAGTTGGATCCATCAAAAGTGACTTTCCCACACAAGTTCATAAGGGTAAAGGAGCCATTAGGATTAGAGCCAGAAGCAGCATTGTTTGAAGACATCTGAAAGAAGAGGACAAGATTAGTTTAGATATTAAGAGAGTCCTTAATAAAACACCCAAATGTAATATTAAGGCTAGGATCCAATCACAATATATTATAACTTAGAAGAGGTATGCCGTAATCCAAGCTATAACATATTTGAAAGGTAGGTGAATGACGATTCACCAATTTCCACCATGAAAAAAGAAATATAAATATTAGGTTTTTAATTGGTTCTTAGAAATTCCTAGATTCTTTTAAGATTCAATGAACTTTTCAAAGGCATGTTTCAATCTCGAGTGTGCCCTCCAAGTTTTGTGACTGGGATACCGAGGATCACAAAACGAGGTGTGAAGTAACCATGCAAATCACTTGGTACCCTCAAAGTTTATCACTCAGTCGATGTGCCGGTAAACCACACACGCTCCACCGATGCTATGGTAAACCTTAAGTCGCCCTTTACCTACCTTGTTAAGTCCAAGTTAGTGTGCCGGTTAACCACACACGCTCCACCAACGACTTAAACAAAGTGTAAAGTGTAATTTCATGGATTAGCACCTTATTCACATTTTTCCTAAAGTAACTAAAATTGGGAATTTAATAAAAGCATTTAGTTACTTTATAATATTCATCATACTTTTAATGAGAATTTATAAGTCCTTGTCCTACCCGTTCAGCTAACGACCCTCCACCGATCAAGGAAGCGGTGGGTGAGAGTGGACACCCATTAAGTTGTCATTTTATAGGCAACAACCTTATACCCCCCTTATAGACCGGCTTCGTGAATGAGGCGTACTAGCGGTAAGACGACTTGATCTTATACATATATATATTAGTAACTTATAATATTATAAAGTATAAGGGTTGAATTTTAACTTTTAAAATTCTAAGGGTTGGAACTAAAGTTTTAATCAAGACTTTACTTGTTCCAAAACTTGAGGGCAAGTTTTGTAAACTTCAAAAACTTTTCATTTCTTATAACTTATGAATTAATTGAGTAATAAAAATGAAGACTCTTCATTTTTATAACTCTTGTGTTCTTTTAATGGCTTTAATAAAAGTGAGACTTTTGGTTTTCCATAACTTGAGAACAAGTTATGGACTCCATTAAAACACATTATGATCATGAATTAAACTACCATGAAGGTTACAAACAATTCCTATGATCATCTAATCTTCATAAGTTCAAGAACATGAATATGAGCACTTTCAAGAATAAAAAATTACACTTAAAACAGTTTAGGGTAATGTTTCTAGTCCATTTCCAGCAACAAATGTGCAAACTTTCATACGAGCAGAAAACAGAAAAACGTTTTTTTTCAAGTAGTTTGCACAAAAAAAACAACAAACAAACCTAGGCTCTGATACCACTGATGAGATTTGAGCATTCTAACACTTCCTAAGTGTACATGCAACCCTAATAACCTTGGATCTATGTTTGTCTAATTATCATGCAAAGTTGAATTCCAAGGTTATATTCCTATCTAGCATACATGGGGAACAATTTTTAGCTTGAATGAAAGATAGAATAACTTACCTTGTTGTTGCTTATGATCCTTGAAACCTTGAGAGCCTAGCACCCCAAGTGTGATGCCTCAAATGCTTCACACAACACCAAATGCAAAGGAGTAAACTTTGAGAGAATATTACACTTGCAAAAATCGGCCCAGCCCTCACTTGTTCATGTGTAGCCGATTTTGTTGGAGAATGGGTTCCTTATATAGTGTTGACACATCTAGGGTTACACCATGTAAACCCTAATGTGTCATGACTCTTCATTTCCATGACCCATGGGTTTGTAACTCCCATGGAGCATCCATGGAGCATCCTATGGGTTTAACCCAACTTGATAATCCATGGAGCCTCTTAGCCCACTATACAAGTTATGCATAATTTACATAATCAACCCATATATTTAATTAGTTATCTTTTGATCACTTAATTAATTCTAAATTAATTCTTGATCAAACTAATTAAATAATATTATTAATATATTAGAACTTATAATATATTAATAAACCATAAGTGTTATTTCTCTCATTTTAGTTTATCCAATTGCATGGTGCCATGCAACCCAAATGGACCATGCCGGGTCGGGTCAAGTACATACCAGAAATAGTTATGGACTTAGACACCTTATCCAACACAAGCCATATGAGTCGAAGTTTATCCATTCCTTTTACCTTTGGGATAAAAGCAATATCTGTGGGGCCCTCGATGATTTGGTGATGACAAATGTAAGTGCTCGGCTGGGCCTAGACTGATTTGATTTGTTCAATTAGTCAGTCGTCATAAATCAGAAATCGGGAAACAACAAATGGACAGAGAGAATGATTATAATCCATGTCTCAGTCCATATGATATCTAGAATGGAGGAATATATGATCCCTTATCTAATGGACAAGTCATTGACAAAGGTCAGAGTTCATCGGCAAGGTTAGAGTTCGACGGAAGCTTTTGAGAGCTACGATTGCCAGTCGTTCTTGAAGTCATACTTGCAATAATAGTTTTAGACTTATCCAAGTGGGAGACTATTGGATTAATGTCTAAGTCCATAACTATAATTGGTAAGACTTGACCCGACCCGGCATGGTCCATTTGGGTTGCATGGCATCATGCATTTGGATAGACTATAATGAGAGAAATAACACTTAAGGTTTGTTAATATATTATAAGTTCTAATTTATTAATAAGCTTATTTAATTAGTATTGATCAAGAATTAATCTAGGATTAATTAAGTGATCAAAAGAAGACTAATTAAATATATGGGTTGATTGTGTAAATCATTCATTCTTTTATATGTGGGCTTGTGATCCAAGATTCCTTATGTTGGACTAAGTCCATGGGGTGACCAATGGATACTCCATGGAGGTTAAAATCCATGAAGCATAAGGAATGGGTAAAGTTAGGAGTTACATAGTGTAACCCTAATCGCCACCATATAAAAGAATCCCATGGCTCAAGAAATCGGGCACTAGTGTGTATATATGAGGGCTACACGATTTTAAGAAGTGTTCAAGTTTCTCTCAAGTTATTCCAAGTGTATTTGGTGTTGTGTGAACCATTTGAGGTGTCACACTTGGGGCACTAGGCACTCAAGCTTCATGAAGACATTCTACATCAAAGAGGTATGTATTCTATCTTGTTATATTCATTGTTTTGTATGCTAGATTAGGATAATACCTTGGATGTTCATATTTGCATGTATAATAAACAAAACATAGATCCAAGGTATTTAGGGTTGCATGTACACTTAGGAGTGTTAGAATGCTCAAAACCCAAGAGATACAACCACGATGCTCCTCCCGCGACTCATACCCTGATTATACTAGGCTTTAAACACTCTAATTGACTCCAAACAGTGCTCGAAAATAGCAAAAACGAGTTTGACCTTCATTTATTTGAACAAGAGTTTAAGGTAAAAATTTCGGATTGTCACAGTATTTGATATGAATTGTCTTGTTATGAGTTTGTTTAGATCAATAGGAAAATTTATATGATAATTTTGTTTGATCCAAAAATTTGATCTAATTGTTAATGAAATTTGTTATTGTAACTTGTCCTCAAGTTATATGAAAAGTCACATTCATGGATATTAAAACTCATAATGATTCATAGGTTATGAATATGAAAGGTCTTGAAAAGTTTCAAAACTTGTCCTCAAGTTTTGGAATTTGTAAAGTCATATTAATAAGACGTTTAATTCCAAAACCCTAGAGTTTTAAAAGATTAAAATTCTGCCCTTAAATTAAATGTTAATACTTATATATATATATATATATATATATATATATATATATATATATATATATATATATATATATACATATATATATATATATATATATATATATATATATATATGTATATATATGTATAAGAAAAGGCAGTCTTACCGTTAGTAGGCCTCATTCACGAAGTCATTCTATAAGTGGGGTATAAGGTTACTGCCTATAAAATGGTAGTTTAATGGGTGTCCATTCTCACCCATCGCTTCCTTGACTGGTGGAGGATCATTAGCCGAACGGGTAGGACAAGATATTAATTATCGTTAAAAGTATAATGAAATTATAAAGGAACTAAACCTATTATTAAATTCCCAATCTTAGTTACTTTAGGAAAAATGTGAATAGGTGCTAATCCATGAAATTACACTTTGTACTTTATTAAGTCGTTAGTGGAGCGTGTGTAGTTAACCGACACACTAATTTGGGACTAATAAAGAGTGGAAAAGGGTAGCTTAATGTTAATCATAGATCAATGGAGCGTGTGTGGTAAACTGGCACATTGGTTAGGCGATTTGTAACATTAAGAGTACCAAATATATTTGCATGGTTATTCACACCTTGTTTGTGATCCTCGACATCCCAGTCACAAACTTGAGAGGGAACAATCAAAATTTAAACATGTCATTGAAATTTCAATGAATCTCAAAAGAATCTAGGAATTTCAAATGCAATTAAAACCTAATAAGTAATTTCGTTTTTCATGGTGGAAATTGGTAAATCGTCATTTACCTACCTTCAAATATTTTACAATTGGATTACGGCATCCCTCTTCGTAATCGTAGAATATTGTGTTGGATCCTAGCCTTAATATTTCATTTGGGTGATTTATTAAGGATTCTCATCTAATCTAAACTGTGTTCCTTTTCTTTTACAAATGTCTATCCCAAACAATGCTTCAGGCTCAAACCCTTCAGGCTCTTTCTCCCTAATGAACTTAGTAGGGAGAACCATCTTTAATGGATTCAACTTCAATGATTGGATCAGAAACATTCTCATTTCCCTTCGATACGAGGACAATAATATGTCCTAGACAAGGAGCTAAAGGAAATTGATGACCAAAATGCTACTCCCGAGTAAATTGAGGAGTATTGGGTTCATGAGAGGGATGCGGCAAACGTTTCATGTATAATGATAGCTACCACGTCTGCTGAGCTACAAAAGTGCTATGAGGACTTCTGGCCCTATGAAATGCACCAATATTTGATTGAAAGGTACCATCAATCTGCTTGGCAGGAGAGGTATGAGATCATAGCCTCCGTGATCACCACTAAAATGAAGGATTGAGAGTCCATCACGGGCCACTTGCAGAAAATGCAAAGATATGTGGACCGCTTGCTAAAATTGAATGTCAACTTTGATGAAGAATTAGCTATTGATATTATTCGTCATTCCCTACCTCCTTGTTATGATTAGTTTCATAAGACCTATCATATGAACAAGGAGGAGGTCACTCTTAGCAAGCTTCAGGGACTCCTTAGAACTGCTGAAAGCAACATGAAAGGAAAATCTGTTGCTACTACTCCTACTCCTACTGCTACTACCCCTATCCTGGCAATTGGACATGGTAAGGGTAAAAAGAGGAAGGCTCCTTCCAAGGGAATCCAAATGGATCTTTTTCTAGCGGAACCAAAGTTGGTCATGTTGTGCCCTCTACCAATACAAAGGAAGTAGAGTGCTTCCATTTACATAAAAAGGGGCACTGGAAGTGAATCTGCCTAAAGTATTTGCAGGATATTAAGGATGGGAAAATCAAGCCCTCCTTTGCAGGTATTTACACTACTCATTCTAATGATACATCACATGCTAATTCTTGGGTATTTGATACAGGTTATGGATTACACATTTGTTCTGATTTGCAGGGACTAAAAACAAGTAGGGATGTGGAGCACGGGAAGATAAACTTAATCATGGGAAATAGGAAAGTGTCGCATGTGACCAAGATTGGAGTTTATTCTTTATTGCTTAGTAATTGTTTAAATTTAGATTTGAATAATTGTTGTTTCTCGGTCGATACGGCGAGAAATATTATTTCCTTTCACAGTTTGTATAAACAAGGTTTTACCTTTGCTTTTAATAATAATAATGGTGGTATTTATGCTTATTATACTGGTGTCTTTTATTTTGAAGCTTTACCTTGCAATCATATGTATGAAACTATGAATGTTGTAGATAACCTAGGAAATAATGTGTTACACATTGATTCATCCAATGATTTGGATAAAGCATGCTTATGGAATTGTCGTCTTGGACATGTCAACAAGAAGCGCATAGGCCAACTCCAAAAGGCTGGAGTCTTGGAATCATTCCACTTGAAATCGGATGATACTTGCGAATCCTGTTTACCTGGAAAGATGACTAAGTCACCCTTTGATGGTACTTGTGAAAGGGGTGAGGGTTTGTTAGATCTCATACATACTGATGTGTGTGGGCCCTTCAGATCTGTCACAAGAGATGCTAGCCGCTTCTATATGACTTTTACTGATGATTATAGTAGGTATGGCTATATCTACTTAATCAAGCATAAGTCAAAAACCTTTGAAAAGTTCAAAGAGTTTAAGGCAGAAATGGAGAATCAATTGGGCAGGAAGATAAAGGTACTCCGATCCGATCGAGGATGAGAGTATCTTAGTATCGAGTTCCACGACTATCTTAAGGAATGTGGAATTGTTTCACAATTGAAACCTCCTAGGACACCATAGCTGAATGGTGTGGCTGAGAGGCGCAATCGAACCTTGTTTGACATGGTTTGTTGTATGATGAGTCGAGCTTCGTTACCAATCTCATTTTAGGGGTATCCCTTAGAGACTACTACCCATATTCTTAATCAAGTCCCTACCAAAAAGGTTGCCAAAACACCTCACGAGATGTGGACTGCGAAGGTTCCCACTTTAGACCACATCAAAGTTTCGGGTTGCGAGGCTTTTGTGAGGCGCGAGACTCATGACAAGCTCGAACCTTGGAGTGAGCGATGTATTTTCATCGGCTACCCACATAAATCTTTTTGATATCTCTTCTATCGACCAAGTGACAATGTTGTCTTTGTCGCGAGAAGATGGGTCTTTCGTGAGAGAGAGCTTATATGCCAAAGGGACAGTGGGAGGCAAATTGACCTTGAAGAGCTTTAAGAGTCAAGCGGTGAAGGAACCTCAAACACTAGTAATCAACCCGAGGAGGAAACTCCTGTTGAATCTATTGACGAATCTGTACCTCTGAGGCGTTCCACCAGAGTTAGGAATGCACCTGAGTTTTATTATGGTTTCCATATTACTACAGAAGGTGATACATTTATCAGTGATAGTATATTGGTAAATTTGGATGAGCCTAAGAACTACAAGGAAGCCATGGCAGGCCCTGAGTCTGCTAAATGGAAACAGGCTATGGTAGCGAGATTCAGTCCATGTATGACAATCAAGTTTGGAACTTGGTTGACAATGAACCGGGTCGAAAGACAGTCGGGTGCAAATAGATCTTCAAGAAGAAGACCGGCATGGATGTAAAAGTACACACATATAAGGCACGACTGGTTGCAAAGGGCTTTACTCAAACTCAGGGAGTTGACAATGACAAGACCTTCTCACCAGTAGCGAAGATTAAATCTATAAGGGTTATGTTGGCCATAGCTGCATTTCATGACTATGAAATATGGTAGATGGATGTCAAAACCGCTTTCCTTAATGGAAAGTTGGCTGAAGATGTTTACATGAGTCAGCCAGAGGGTTTTTTCAATGAAAGATACCCTAATAGAGTGTCTAAGCTTGAGATATCCATATATGGATTGAAACAAGAATCTCGCAGTTGGAATCTTTGTTTCGATGAGAAAGTCAAAGAGTTTGGATTTTCGAGAAGCGAGGATGAGTCCTATGTGTATGTCAAGGCTATTGGGAGCATAGTTAGCTTTCTAGTGTTGTATGTGGATGACATACTACTCATAGGAAATGACATCCCGACCTTGCAGAAGGTTAAGTCCTGGCTTGGGAAGTGTTTTGCTATGAAGGACCTTGGAGAAGCTACCTATATCCTAGGGATAAGGATTTTGAGAGACAGGAGTAAGTGACTAATAGGATTTAGTCAAACTACCTACTTGGACAAGGTGCTGAAGCGTTTCAGCATGGAGAACTCCAAGAAAGGTGACTTTCCTATCCAGAGCAATACCAAACTGAGTAAGACTCAGAGTCTGAGTACAAAATCTAAGATAGCAGAGATGACCCGAATACCATATGCTTCCGCAGTTGGCTCAATCATGTATGTTATGACTTGTACTCGCCCTAATGTGGCTTTTGCTTTGAACATGGTCATTAAATATCAAGGGATTCCTAGTATAGCTTACTGGACTGCAGTTAAGAACATTCTTAAGTACTTGCGGAGGACTAAGGATTGGATCCTTACCCTCGGTGGGAGTGATGACTTGAGAGTATTAGGGTATTGTGACGCCGGTTTCAGACTGACAGAGACAATATGCATTCTCAGTCGGTCTGGGTATTTACCCTAAATGGAGGATAAATAACTTGGAAAAGTTCCAAGAAGGAGGCTGTGGCTGATTCAACGTGCGAATCAGAGTACATTGCTGCAAGCGAAGCATCGAAAGAGGCGATGTGGTTGAAGAACTTCATCGGAGACCTTGGAGATATGCTATCCATAAAGGAGCCCATAGAAGTTTTCTGCGATAATGAAGGGGCGGTTGCCTTAACCAAGGAACCGAGAGATCATGGTAGATCAAGGCATATCGACAGAAAGTACCACTTCATAAGACATCAGGTAGAAGAAGGACACATCATGGTAAAGAGGATATCGTCACAAGACAACCCAGCAGATTCCCTTACAAAGGGACTGAATAGGGTTAAGCACTTTCAGCATGCAAGAGGCATTGGGCTAAAGGACGATATTAGTCTTAGTAATTAGATAAATTAGAAACTTGTAATAGCTAAATTGTAATTAACATTTTGATGATTAAATAAAAGGAGTTTTTATTTATAAGTAAAGTTACTGTCTTGTGTCAATTATCTACTATTGTTTCATTTTGCATGTTTTGACTTCCTGAATAATATAATTATTAAAACTATCTACAATCGATCATACATTGGAAGTAGGTATGAGGCTACTGTCATGAGTTGGCTGTAGATGTCTAAGGAGTTAGACATGGCAAGATTCTGCTGCACCATTCATGAGTGCTTGTGAAATAAGAATTTGAGCATTGGATCAACCCGCACTCATCAAAATAACTTCATGGAATTTATCCCGAGTGATTGTGATATGATAATATCATATAATCTTTAAATCAATATATATGAGTTCTTGACTACAAATTGGTTGTGCATTGATGATGCGTAAACGCATTAGTAACTTGATGTCATAAAACGTATCGTTGTGCATGATTTAACGAGTAGTTACTAAAAGCATATAGGGTCAAATTTTATATGATCCTTTTAACCCAAGAAGGATCAAAAGCGATATCTGGGCCCCTCGATGATTTGTTTTGACCTATGTACCGGGCCCAGTCAGAACGAAATTGATGTGTTTAATTATGTTCTATGTCAAACTAATCGGAAATCAGGAAACTAATTCCAGGACAATAAGTATGACTATGTTCCATGTAGTTGTCCGCCTGGTATCTTGTAGAACAGCAGAGTATATGATCAATTATCTAAGGACAGTCACTGACTGGGTCAGAGTTCGATAGCGGCTTTTGGAAGCTACGATTGCTAATCAGATCTTGAAGTTACATTCGCAGTTATAGTTATTAGACTTATCCAAGTGGGAGACTGTTGGATTTGGTGTCTAAGCCCATAACTATATATGGTATGTACTTGACCCGATTGTAGCATGGTCCTTTTGGGTTGCCTTCACCAGTGCAATTTGCTAGGATGGACTTTTGAGAATAAGATTATTAGTGATTTATTAATATATTATAAGTATAATATATTAATTGAGAAATCATATTATTTAATTAGTATTGGTCAAGAATTAATTTGGAATTAATTTTGTCATCAAAAGTGACTAAATAAATCTAAGGGGTTGATTATGTAAATCATCCATTCTTATAGTGTGGGCCAAAGATCCATTAGGGTGGGCTAAGTGGTTTATGGATATTCCATGGATCTTTATCCCATGGAGCCTAAGGGATATGGAAAGTCATGGTGCATTAGGGTTTCATGGATGAAACCCTATCCTTGAGAAACACTATAAAAGCCTCCCCTTGGTGTCAAAATCGGCTACAGCTGTACACAAGAGCATAGAAACCGATTTTTGAAGCTACAAGTCTTATTCTCTTAAGCCTCCTTTGCATATTGGTGTTTGTGACACATTAGAGGCACAACACTTGAGGTTCTCAAGCTTTCAAGGTCAAGAACTACACAAGAGGTAAGTTATCTAACTAGTTGTTACTTTGAATTGTATGCTAGTTAAGTTATATGCTTTGGAAATTTGAAAATGCATGTATAATTAGAGAAAATATAGTTCCAAAGCATCTAGGGTTGCATGTGCACCATAGGAGTGTTATAGTGTTTAAAACCCAACACATATGAGCAATAAGGGGTTGTTTGGTGGAGATGTAACTGGAAATGCTAAACCTGGTTAAGATTGTGTGCAGGAGATACAACACAAGGTGAAGTTCAATTCAGTTCAACACTCAAGCAACGAGATCCTCAAGTGTGTTCACGCAAACCTATGGGGTCCCTCTCCAGTGAAGTCTCATGGTGGATTTCAATACCTGGGTGTACTTTTGAAGACAAAAGATAAATATGAAGTGTGTGGGCGGTTCAAGGACTGGAAGAATATGGTTGAAAAAGTAACAGGGAACCAAGTCAGGTCACTCAGAATAGAAAATGGGTTGGAGTTCTACAAGGCTTTGTTTGGCAACTTCTTTAAAATAGAAGGTATAGTGAGGCATCACCATGTATGACAAACACCACATCAAAGCAGAGTGACATAATAGATAAACCAAACACCGGTGGAGCATACTCGGCGCATACAATAATCTATTGATTTATCGAAGAAATTATGGGCGAAAGAAGTTATCGATCTAAATTAACTGCATTTGACTATAAGACTCCTAAAGAGGTGTGGTCTGGGAAACCCTCTAATTATTGTGGTTTATGAATGTTTGGATGCCCTGCTTATGCTCGTGTGAATGGTGATAGACTGGATCCAAGGGCAATGAAGTACACATTTCTAGGATATGCAGATTGAGGGAAAGGTCGTCGTATGTAGTGTACAAAAGAAGGAAAGACTCTGAAATTCATTATTAAAATAGATATGACCATTGAATATGCTTTTTGTAATCAGATAGGAGGTTGTATAAGTGTTGTGGGGAATGATCAGGGTGCTAGCCAGAAGGTGGATTTTTCAACACAAACCCCACACAATTTTGTGATAAATGAGAAACAGTAGGCTGGCATGGAACAACATAGATGTGAGGAATCCCTTGAAAAGCCTAGTGAAGAAGTGTTTGGTGTTGCTGATTTCAGGAAATGCAACTTGAAGAAGCTTCTCGAGAATGAGTTTGTGATGAACGATTTAGGAGCTTAAAAAAAGACAGGAGGGATGGAGATTCGGAAGGATAGTAGAGCAAGATGGTTATACATTTCTCACTACATTAAGAAAGTATTGCAGCCGTTCTATTGTGATCAGTCTAACTTGTTGGTACTTCTTTGGAGGTTGGAGGCAATCGAGGGAAAGCTCATTGGGAAGTGGTCATGTGGATCTTGCAACACTTGAATGGAACGCTTGATGTTTTTCATGTGTATGGTCCTAATGCATGACATACAGACTTGGTTGGATCGATAGACTTAGTGTTGGGTTTTGAGCACTATAACACTCCTATGGTTCACATGCAACCCTAACTTCTTTGGATCTATGTTTTCTCTAATTATACATGCATTTTCTTTTTCCAAAGCATTCTCCCTAACTAGCATACAATTGAAGCTATATAATATAAAACTTAGTTTCGATGCTTACCTCTTGAGTAGGGTACAGTTCTTGACCTTTGAAATTTTGAGCACCTCAAGTGTGATGCCTCTATTGGTTCACAAACACCAAAATGCAGGAGGAGGTTTTTAGGAGAATAAGATACTTGACTCCAAAGAGTGTGTATGTGAGGGTAGCTGATTTTGACTTATGGGGGCACTATTTATAATGTGGCAAACACTAGGGTTACACTTTGTAAACCCTAATGCTCCACGACTTGTCACATTCTTATGCTCCATGGGTTAACCTCCATGGACTATCCATGGATTATCTTATTGGTTTAGCCTAACCATATAGTCATGGATCATTAGACCACATTACAAGAATCATTGATTTACATAATCAATCCCCATATATTTAATTAGTCTCTTTTTATCACAAAATTAATTCCAAATTAATTCTTGATCAATACTAATTAAATAGTATTAATATATTATACTTATAATATATTAATAAGTCACAAATAACCTTATTCTCAAAATCCATCCTATCAAATTGCACTGGTGAAGGCAACCCAAAATGGGACCACGCTACAATCAGGTCAAGTACATACCAGTTATAGTTATGGGCTTAGACACCAAACAATACTAGAAAACAACCCTTTAATAATGCGCAAACAATAACACGCGTTGATAGAGGACACACATTTGTGTGTGCCCTAAAAAATAATGTCAGTTTTGCAAAATTTGAAGGATAGAGGACACGCATTTGTGCGTGCCCAAAAATTAGTGTCAGAAAAGAAAAAAAAATGCGGAGGGCGACTTTCATAAAATGTTTGTCATCTAAATGTGTCGCTTTATAATTTTTTTAATGAAACAAGCGTTTTAAGACGGGATTTCACCCGCCTATTGGATCCCAAAAATTAAAACCCCCGCCTCTTCCAGTTAGCAAGAAAAAGCCCTAGGGCCTTCGTCTTCATAGCAGAATTGCTCTTGCTTTCATGATCAAATGCCTCACGACGACGATGATAACGATCAGCATAAAGAATCCAAATACATGAAATAGAGGCAAAGGATGATTGAAGGGACAATTGTACTTCTTTTTTCAAGAACCCTATTCAACATATGTCGACTCTCACACACTCACAAACTTATCGCTATCTATATCTCTATCTCTCTCTCTTTCTCTCTCAAACATACACACAAAAATGAAGGGACGATTATAGTGCTTTTTTGAAGAACCATTCAAAAAGTAAAGGAGCGCTCTCTACAATAGTTTGGCGACGTCGTCTCACCTAACCTTGTTAGCGACAGTGACTCCTCGAAGATTTAGGGTTGTGCTCGGTGATTCAGCAACTAATTGAGGTCTGAGGTTTTGTGTTCGGTGATTCTTCAACCAAAAACCCGTTGCCGTTCGCCATCCTCAATGGCCTATAAAACAGGTCACCAAGTCCAACTTCATAGATTCACTCGACGAAATTAAGAATCACATATCATAATCAGATTTTGTGGCAGTTTCATTGAAGAACACCGGTTCTTACTCGTCCCCATGGCATTGAATTCTGCCCTTCGACACCGCTAAAACCGCATACCTGAAGGCCAAGTATGCCGCCGAGAGGTTTCAGATTCTTCAGTTTGCTGTTCACCCTTTTTCTATTAGGGCTTCCAATAAGCTTACAACTCACCCGTAAGTCTACAATAATCATATCTCGCTATTTACATGTATACATCTAATTCGTATACATCGAAACATCCTTGAACTTGAATTGATATTTCATAATGTATTGATCGCCTCAATAACACTTATCAGAACAATAATAAACAGATTGATGATCAACACTGTTTTCTTAATTCATCTGTAGGTTCAACTTTCATTTGGTCCCGAGGGATAAACTTAATTGGGAATCCAGTTTCAAGTGATTAAGTGACCCAATCTCATTCATCTCGTTCAGTTGCAGATAATGTGTTTGTTGAAAGGATTAAATCTAAAGTTGGACACCAGATAAGGGCTTATACATGTTCAGATACAAGAACTGATGATAAATAAAGAAACACCGAATACTGATATATAGCTTTCCAGATTAAGTTCTATCCATATTAAGTCAAAAACCAAAAGTATAGTAGCTGAAACAGTTCCTCTTATTACACCCCATGTCATTGTAAGTTTTACCTTCTTTAATAACATTTATTATAAATTTGGAGCTATGGGTAACTACTTCTTGATTAAAGTTCTTTTATGGCAGGTTTTGGTGAACAAAAATACTGTTAGTGCAAGTGAAATAGTGAGGACTAATATTACCATATTATGTGTTCATTTTTTTTTCATTAAAGTAGTGATAAAAGTATAATCGGTGATAGTTTGAATAGGTTGCTACTGCACTTAACGACAACTGTAGAGCCATTCTTGTTGGTGAAAAGACCTATGGAAAGGTCTGTATAACATTGTTATCAATTAAAAAAAATATAATGTTATTGTGGGTTCTTTTTATTCATTAATTAATCTGGATAACTTTCTTGATTATTACTGTAGGGTTTGATTCAGTGTGTATTTGAACTTCATGATGGATCGGGGGTGGTGGTGACTTTTGGGAAATATGTCACACCAAATCATTTGGTCATAAATGGAAATGGAATTGATCCTGATTATAAAAAGTTACCAGGTATCTATCTATCTATCTATCTTATTAGCCAGAACTTTTTTTTAACGTTTACTTCTGCAACTTTCTTTCATTTAAGTTGTTTTGTTTTTGCAGCATGGAATGAAGTGGTTGAACGTTTATCCAAGTGCCAAAAGCAACTATCTAAAGAGGCTTGAACTCATGAAACACCTTTTATCCAGGTTTATTTGTGAAAAGGTTAATTACACTGTATCCTCAGGAAACACCTTTTATAGGATGAGAATGTGGAAATTATGCAACTTATGGAAGTTTGAAAGAATTTAGATGAAAGTGACTAAACTTTTATGCTCTATATAAAGTTAGAAGGTGCTCGAATCTTTTTCATCAATCTCTTATTTCCTATATTTTGAAATAAACATGGCTCTATTCTGCCTTTTGCCCTGCAGTTTTAGGCTCAACACGCGCACATATACTGGGTTAGCTGGTATGCTTCCATTCCTTCTCTTAATAACTAAACAGATGAAATTACCCTCAGTCCTCCACCTCACCTTGTGTTGTTTGATTGGATATGCTTTGAAAACAATACTGAAAGATGAAGGATGGAGGGAGTTATACAAAGGGATTTTACCAAGTCTTTTTCTGGTTATATTTTGTACTTTAATCTCTGTTCAAAAGTGTTAGAATAGAAGAACAAATGAAGCACTTTTGGGGACAAATTTTTGGCCAGAGTTTTGACTCAAGGCTACAGACTCTCTTTATATGATGTACTAAGGACTGTGGTACCTGCTTCAAAAATTGAGCAAGAGGTATGATTGTTCTATCATACTTTGATATCTAGTTGCCATGTGTAATTAGTTAATTACTATAATAGATGGCCAAAAACATATTTATTCAACAGTGAGTTGACTCATTGCCCCTAGTGAGTTTACTCAGTTGAATATGATTGCAATATTTCAGGATTATACAAGCTTGCATTGCTGAATATGGAAAGATGCACTGTTACTTCAGCAGGCTTGGATGCACTTTTAGGTTAATAAGAAATCCATATTATTATTATTATTATTATTATTATTATTATTATTATTATTATTATTATTATTATTATTATTATTCTTACTCACATAATGCCAAATCTTTTATTTTTTTAATGCAGATATTGTGACTCTGCTTTATCTGAATTTAAGCTGATGTCATTTGACTGATAACGGGTGTGATAAATTTTCAAGCAAGTCTTCCTCAAGGTAGCTCAAAGCTAAAAAGTTTTTTTTGTTAAATATGTTAGTTTATAATATAATTTTAATTTCTTGGATGCTTTTAGGGCTACAGGCTTTAAGAGTACTCAATTTGGAATTCAATGATATTTCATATGCTATTTTGGTACATCTGAAAGGTGCTTCATTATCTTTTATTTATATTTATACTAAATATAAAGTTGAAGTTTTTGATGTGTATAAAATTACAAGATTATCCTCATATATAAGTGTTTTGTGCCTCTTGATGCATGTTTAAATAATTTAGAGAGCTTGAATCTGGATTCATGTAGAATTCGGGATAATCGACTAATTAACTTAGCAAGTGATTCTTTTGTTATATATATTTTTATTATTCTTTAAGTCCTTTATAAAGCTTTTTACCATTGCAAAAATGTCTTTTTTTATAATTTTTTTCTCCAACTACTTTTTGTAGAATAAAGTTTTTAGTTTTTACTATTCTGAATAATTTTTTTATTCAGAGAACAACATGAACATTATAACATCCTTCCTTTGTATGTTGTTGGATATCCATCTTATTTATTTCACTCTTCACATGTCATTATATTCATAGGTGGCTGCAATCACATCCAAAATAGTAAAAAATTACTATCAAGTCCTTGGCTGTATTTTATTAACCCAATGACTCTAGCAGGGAGCCCCTTCACATGCCTTTGTTTTCTCTTCTCTCCTGTTAAAAGTTAAAATTACTATTAAGTCCTTCGTTGTAGTGATAAGTGATTGCTATTGTCATTTTTTTGAAAAAAACATGCATCTCGTGGGAATTTAACAACTCTAAGTAAAAAATCTAAATCCCAAATTTAACAACAAACCCTATAAGTTGCCAATGACAGAGTCATCTTCTCACTAAATTCTAGTCACCATGTAGAATTTCATAAGGGTTTTCCATCTTTTTTATTTTTTATTTTTTATTTTTATTTTTCTCACAACAATCCGTATATGGAAAAGTTAAGAGGCGTTATAATTCTTAATCAACTCCTTGACCCTTGTATCATTTACCTATATAATTGCAGCTATCCCTGGCTCAGACCTTTGTTCTTTCAGCTCATGGAATAAAAAACTCAATGGAAGCCAGCAAATCAGTAAGATATTTTTTTTCTGTTTTTTTTAATATTATCTTTTCTGATCCTCACCCATAAGTCCAAAGAGCCTTCTAATATTTGGTTATAATTTGTGAAAGGTACATAAGGGATCTCACAAATCGTATGACAGCTTATCTTAGTGATATATCTGGCAAAAAAGACATCAAGAGTATCTCTCAACCTCGTTAACGATATAGAAGTACGTATGGTAACTGACCTATCCTAAAAAATGTGACAACTAATTCACAATTTTATTTAGTTTTTGGCAAGAAACCTAATGATGATTTTTTTATTCAGTGAAATGCTTGTTATCCATAGCTGCTATTACCAATCTTATTAATTTTTGACAACCTCTTGAAATAAATAAGGTCACACTCTTCTATAGATAAATCATTTACTTCATGTTTTAAGTGTATATATGTATTCAGTTATTTTGTTTTTGATATGTTTGATTTTCAAGCCTTTTGGCACACTCAGTCTGTTGTCTGGCTTAATGGGTTAAGTTGTTAAATACCTTATTACCAAATATTTAGAAGATGGGCGGGTTGCACGTGATATTTTACTAGACACATTGACAACGCTTCTAACAGTAATGATTGGATGAAATTGATTGTTTTGGTATAGGTTTTATAGTTAGGAAAAACCTCTTAATAGCAATGTACAATTAGATCCCCTTAATACCAATGTATTACAATTTTTTTACATGATGTTATTGGATGAAATTGATTGTTTTTGGTATATATTTGTTTCCATATTTTTGTATTATGTGTAAATGAGGATACGCTTCGTAAATGTATATCGTAAATGGTTGCTGAATTTTATGACACACAAATACATGTCATCTTCATTCATGACAGGTGATTTAATGATATGCAATGCGTGTCCTAAACGTGCGTCGTAAGGTTACGACACACAAAAGCATGTCGTCTTCCTTTATGACAGGGGCTTCCTTGATACGCATTGCGCGTCGTAAATGCGCTTCGTTAATGCGTGTCATAAATGCGCGTCGTAAATACACGTCGTCTATAGATGACGCGCAAAAGCGTGTCGTCTCTCGTTATGACAGGGCCTTCCTTGACACGCATTTGTGCGTCGTCTGAGCGTTTTACGACACGCATTGCACGTCGTAAAAGGCTGTTTTTCTAGTAGTGAAATCCAACACTTAGACCATGAAGGTGATCTGAAGATAAGAAGATCACTGGTTTTGAAGGTGGAGAAACCTATCGTGTTCTATGACAGGTTTTTCATTCAAAAGTATGGTACCAAGGAGAATCTAGAAGAAATGTTGACATAGTCGTTGCCCACAGAGAAGTTCAAGCTATTCTTGCACTTGGTTAATGTTCGCACGATTTAGGTCCCTTTGGGGATGTATGTCAGGAAAGGAGAGGAAGTTATTGTTTAAGTTGGAGTTCATAGGATACTCAAGTCAAGGTGAGCATTGTTAAATGTGACTTGATCATTTTCAACATTCGTATGGAGTATTTGAGTTAAATGGAGCACTTGGAACTCAGTGGAGCACTTAGGGTTCATTGAGCATGTGACAAAGGAGCATATCATCTGAGAAAAGAATGGATCATCTGAAATTGGAATGGATCAAGTAACAAAGGAGCATATCTTCTAAAAGGGGGTATGAAGCACCTAGGAGAGATATGGAGCATCCTGGTGCATGGATGCCCCATCTATAGTTAAGATTCACCATCCTATTCTTGGATGCACCCCTTAGAAAACAAGGTGCACCACTGGGAAGCATGGTACGCCATTCCTCAAGCAAGTGTGCTATCTATAGCCTAGATGCGACATTATGGAGAGAGTACGCCACTTTGAAGTCTATATGCCCCAATTTCAAAGGAGACATGCCAAAATTAAAGAGGATGTGCCGCCTTTGGAGAGGATACATCATCCACTAATTAAGATGTGCCATCTGCATTCCTGATGCACCATCTTGATGCAAGGATGTGCCATTTAAAGAGGATGTGCCGACTCAACGGGAACCACGTGAATCTTTTTCCGTGTGTGCTTTTGGTTTTGCTTGCTATCCCCATTACTTCCTAACAAATGGTATCAGAGCTTGACAAGTAACATCAAATATGTTTTGATTCTTAACAAGTATCGTCTGATTTTCTAACAATAATAAATCCTCTTATAATTTACTTGTTGTTGCTTCTCATGTTAGTGAGTTTTATAGCTCATTACTAGTTCAGTAGACAAGATCGACCAATATCCTATTGACCAAGATTTTTTTTTAAAAGGTTCTTTAATTTTTGGGAATGAGTATATCCATCCTTGTGAATTTTTTCATAAATCTAAAGATATTTGAAAGTCTTTTTCATTGAGTGAACATAGAACCTGTAGCCTATGTAACGTACTTCATCTTGATATGTGGGATCCTTACAGGGTGATTGCATCAAGAGGTTTTAGATTTTTTCTGACTGTTGTGGATGATTTCACAAAGGCTACTTGGGTGTATTTGTTAAAAAAATAAAGAATAAGTTTTTTCTTGCTTTCAAGTTTTTTCTAGGAAAATCATTTTGATGTTAAGATAAAATTTGTGAGATCTGAAAATGGAAGTGAGTTTGTTAATCATTGAAAGATTTTATTTTTTTTAAAATAAAGGAACTGTTCATCAAATCTCTTGTGTTGATACACCACAACAGAATGGTGTTATGGAAAGAAAACATAGACATCTTTTAAATGTGTCTAGGTCTTTTTTGTTTCAGTCTGGATTACCTTGAAAATTCTAGGGTGATGCTATTCTTACATCAAGTTTTTTTTCATAAATAGACATTCCTCTTATGTTGTCAATGGAAAGTCTCCTTTTGGGTTGGTTTATAAGCATCCTCATGTATTTGATAATATTAGTGGTTGGTTGTATATGTTTTGCTGTAAAACTTAATGTTTCTGATAAATTTTCTGAAAGATATGAGAATTGTGTTTTAATTGGATATTCAAAAGAATATATATATATATATATATATATATATATATATATATATATATATATATATATATATATATATATATATATATATATATATATATATATATATATATATATACGCTATATAGTCTTGATAGTAGAATTTATATCTATTCCAGGGATGTGAAAATTTATGAATATCTTTTTCCATACAAAGTGACTTGAAGTTCTGATGGTGGTTCTGCTTTTCCTGATACTTCTTCAACTGACAGATCTATTCCTTAGGATCCATTTTCCTCTGATAAAGTGATTTTTCCAATTAAATGAATGATGATCACTATATGAGAACATCTTATTGTAGCAATCATAATTATGACGTAGTTGCAGACCATTTTATGAGTGCAACTGATTCTAGCCAGGATGGTACTTACTACTTGGGTGCATCAAAACCTCCCAACTTATCTGAGGAAAACAATATTTCTTTGTCTAATCTCCCTGAAATTCACTCTATAGGATATAAGAGGCCCGATCATGAATCTAGAGTACCTCAAAAGTTTAATGATTATATTATTAAGGGAAAACATAAGTATGATATAGAAAGGTTTGTTAGTTATTATTTTTTGGATACTGAGAATAGGTGTTTTGTTTCTAATCTTAATAAAACAATTGAAGCATTGTCTTATTTGAAGATTGCATATGACATTAATTGGGCTTAAGCCATGAATGAAGAAATGAATGCTTTATATAGAAATAAAACTTGGATAATTACTAAAATTCTACCTGATAGGAAACCAATTGGATGTAGGCGAGTTTACATTTTCTTATGTCGCAAAAATGGTTACAGTTAGAATTTTTATCACTCTTGCTATTAATTCATCTTGGACTCTATAGCAAGTTAACATTAACAATATTTTTATATGGTGAACTTGATGAACATATTTATATGAGTTTACCTCTTGGATATCATACTAAAGGTGACAATAGAGTTTGTAAGTTGTTGAAGCCTCTCTTTGGTCTTAAGCAAGCTCCACGAAAGTGGAATGAAAAATTTTGTTCCTCTCTTTTTGAATAAATTTCGGTTTGTTTAAAGTATTAATGATTTTTCCTTATTTGTGAAAACATTAAATGATTATATTTTTGTTTGGTTGGTTTATATTGATGATATAATTTTAACTGGGAATGACTTGAGTGAAATTCATAAGGTTAAAAATTTTCTAAAATCAAAAATTTTAATTAAAGATTTTAGGAAGTTATAGTTTTTGCGAACTGGGGTTATTAATATCAAAAATGGCATCTATTTATGATAGAGAAAATATTGTTTGGACCTTTTACATGAGTTTGGGATGCTTGGTTGCAAGCTTGTTAAGACCCCTCTTGATCCTAATGTATTCATTAAAGCATATAATGTAGATAAATTTTATTCTTTGTTATCTAACATTACTAAATTTCAAAATCTCACCGGAAAGTTGATTTATCTAACAATTTTTAAACTAGATAGTGTTGATTCAGTTCATCCATAGTGCACAAAAATCTCATCTTAATGTTGCACTTAGGTTGTTACGTTTTAAAAATAATAATCCCGGTAAAGGTTTTAGTGTTACCAAAGCTGAGTGTTTCTCTTTAAAAGGATTTGTTGATGCTAATTGAGCTAAGTTCTTGATATTTGATAGGTTTATAACTGGTTATGTAATTTTATTTGAAAATAATTTGATTTCATGGAGGAGTAAAAAGACAAGACAATGTGTCTCGTTCCTCTACCGAGTCTGAATAGAGAACTTGGGTTAATTGCATGTGATATTATTTGGATTTTGAAAGTATTGTTTGATTTGGAAATTACAAATATTACACCTGTTCCAATTTTTTGTGATGATGATTCTGAATTAAGTTAATGTTAATTTATGTGTTTCATGAAAAAACCAAGCACTTTGATGTTGATACTCATTTTATAAGAGAAAAGGCTTCGAAAGGATTAGTTCAAGTTATTAAAGTTGATTCAGATAATAATGTAGCTGATATTTTAATAAAGGGGCTCTGTTCAACATGATTACTTGTGCAATCATATGGGAATGGTTGATCCTTTCCATAACAATGATTAGTTTGAGAAGGGTGTTGAAAGAATAGCATATATTCAAAATTATCATTGATCTATATCCTTTTTTTATATCTTTTATTATGTGGAGGTATTTTTTGTTATTATCGAAAGTTGTACTTTCTGAAGATTTATTACAGGAGGACTGGATGTGTCAAATGTTATAATGTGTTGGGTTGCGTCTCACGTTTTGTAGAAGATTTGGAGAAGGAACACATAGGTTATACCCGAATGGCGTTTGGGTGGATTTTACCCGTACTTGAACTGAGGTTTGAACCGATGGTCAGCTGGAAGTATAAAATGGTTTCATGTGTGTGTGAGGTCATAACTCACCATATAACACTCACATACACACTCCATCTTCTCTCTATGTCCATTAGGGTTTCTCCGATTATGGTTTCCTATTTCGTTCTTGGTTCTATTTGTTCTTCATCTTTGTTATTGATTAGGTTGTAAGTAGGATAGATAGAGATATTGTAGTGAAGCTATTTTATATTGATTGTTAGTGTTACTATAGTGAGGTGTTTTCTTGTGTAAGTACATTCAAATAAACTAATTCTTAATTCTATAAAAGAGAATTGTTGATGTTGTAAATGGTCTAGATCTTTTAACAATTATATCTGATTTGGAATGAAAGTTGGTTAGACATTGGATGGATATAATCATATATAAAATACCAATGGATAAAAAAATCCAATCCAATATCTAATTGGATTGATTTGCTTCAGTTGATCATAGTTAATTGGATTCGGCTGATTGGAAATATCCAATATTTAGTAGATGATTCGATTTGATCGTCTCTACTTAAAAACATTGGATGTGAATCCACAAACACCCCACTAAAATTATTTAAAAAAATTCAAAGCCATACTTGATTAACCTAAACTGAAACAGTTGGATTATGCATTGGATGCTTGTCGTTCTTTCCAACAACTATGAGAATTGGATTGAGCATAGGATGCGTATCGTTCTTTCTAGCAACTATGAGATAACTGATAAACACAAAAAGAATACTCAAAAAATAAGAAGAAAGCATGTATTGCAAAAGGATGAGAAAGCATAAAGGGATGCATTTCCTGGTGTGGAATAAGTGGGACTTGAGAGGTCCTATTTATACTAACACGAAATACCTAGAATCCAAAAAAAAAAACGGATTTGATGATGACCTCTTACCTCTCACAAGTTTGTCACCTGATAATTCGAATTAAAATCTAAGTTGTGTTGTTATATGGTATCTCATTTGAATTCAAACCTGGAGTTTATCTGGTCTTTGGAATGGATGATGGTACCTATTTAATTTATTCATTTAAAAAAAATCAAAGTTTTTGTATTAAAATGGGAAAAAACATCTTTTCGTTAAAATGAAATTCTTAGGGTTGAATATGTGATTTTGAGAGTTTTAGGGTTGAGTGTGTATATTTGAGGGTCACGTGTGTGTATATATATTGAGCGTTTACTGTTCTCTTACATTCCAAGAGAAATTACGAATAGTCCTGTACTCTTACTTCCTTAAAGAAATCACCATTAACTCTTTCATCTTCTCTCTCGACATCTTATATCTCTCTTGAAGATGGCCGATAATCTTCCCCTTTTTCTGCCTGAAGACCGGGAATGCCCTATCTGCCACAATACGCTCCGAGTGCCCATGGCTACTGGTTGTGGGCATGTATTCTGTGCGTACTGCATCAGAGAAATGAGGCGAAATGGTCGCCTGAGTTGCCCTGTCTGCAACACCGAGAATATGCTTATGAGGGGAACATTTCGGAGAATCGATAAGTTTCCACCTAACCTGAAGATAACTCCAGCTCGACACTAGCTCCACCACCACATCCTCCTCCTCCGCCTAGCTCCGCCACTCCACCTCCACCTAGAAATGTCTGTTCATTTCCATTTTATCTTTCTAGTGTTCATTTCCATTTTATGTTTTAGTAGGGATACTAATGCCCAAGAAGAAGTTCATTTGCATTAATGTTGCATGTAGTCTTTGTTTACGGATAGCTATATTCTAACAAAGATGTCTGTTATTAAAAAAGTAATGGTATTTAGAATTTTTTTTATAGTAGTTTTAAACTTTTTTATTTTAAAAGTTGAAAAAATAACTAAAACAAAATGGGCCCACGTGAATCTCCCCGAGAGTCAAGCCCCTTATTCCAATTTCGTCTTCTATTGCTTCTTGTCTTTCTTCTCAGTCGGAATAATTTTGCCCTTAAACCTGAGGGAAAACGAAGAGATGGATCCCAGGACGTGTTAAAAAAGCAGGCACCATGGTTCTTGATGGTTCGTTCCTGTTCTTCTGGTCTACTCAATCCGCCACAGGTCATTCGGAGTCGGAACAATGTGACTTCATTCACCAGTGACTAAATTGAAAATAAGAATTTGGATATTATGTTTCTCTAACTAAATATGTTCTGATTTTTATAAGTAACAACCTTATTTATTGTACTTTTATTTTAGAATTTGAAATATACTTTTAACTGTTTTCATATGCTTATTATTATAATACATGTTTTAAATTTATAATCATATTCATAGTTTTTGTTGAATGATGATTAAAACAATATTTATGACTATATTTGATTTGGAATGAAAGTTGGATCGACAATCGGATAAATTAGATAATCATATATAAAAAATTTAATCAATAAAAACGATCATGATCCAATCACATGTCTAATCGGATTGGATTCAGTTCACTTGATCATAGTTAATTGGATTTGCGGGGTTGGAAACATTGGATATGCCACTAAAATGATTTTAAACAAAGCAAAAACCATACCTGATTAAGCTAAACCGAAACAGTTTGATTTTTGCAATAGTATTTTTGATTTAGCAGTCCTAGTTCGACCTCGTTTCAAATCATTATGACAGTCATGCTATTGTTTTATCGCAAAATTATAATAAAATTTTACTTAAAGCTTCTAACTTTACAAACTTTTTGTCTTTTGTATAAACATCCAATCCACAATCCACAATGTACAAATATCCGATCAACAATGTTAGTGTTGGAGTCGAATGTATATAGTGAGGACTGAGGAGTCGAATGTAGTTTGTGTCTGTAAAGTGTCGAAAGTAGTATGGTTTCGACACTCTATCTATTTACAAGACATCTTAGTTGCGACACTTTAATGTTTAGTCATTGTTACTTTTTGTTAGTCTCTTGTACCCTATAAATTGGGTAACTACATAGAGTAGAGTAATAGAACTTAGTATCTTTTGCATTTGTACTCAAACTCTCTTGTACTGTTCAGACGTCATAGAGCCAAACATATCTTATTTAGATCTTGTGTCCATTTACAACTTTTGTTGACTCATTCGTGTTCTTAATCAATCTCTAACATACATCAATTGGTATCAGAGCAGGATTCTCTCAATCGATTGAAGTTTCTCGTAATTTTTCATTTTTTTAATTGCTCCTTCCGTGTGACAACCCGAAATTTCTATTCTGTACAACCATTCAATTCAATAGAAGTCAGAACAGTTTCTGCTAACTTTTGAGCTGTGTAGAGTCAATTTGAGTGTTTTAAAGTTAGTACTTCAGGAAATAACAGGAGAGAGGATGCCCTAGGGTTTATTGTGTAGCAATAATGTCCTAAACCTGCAAGAGTTTGGAGTTTACGGCCTAAACAGGGTGTTTATGGTCGTAAACCCCAAGGGTATAAATATGGCACTTAGCCATTTTTAGCACTTTTTCACATTTTCAAGATCCAAACTCAAATCCTCTCAAGTATCATCCGATTTTTCTTCTTGATCTTCAACTTTGTAAGTGTTTCTTACCCTAATAAGTTGATATCTACCTTAAACTAGTGATCTTACATGATTCCATCCGTGAAATCATTCCAAATATGTAGAT
This sequence comes from Lactuca virosa, assembly GCF_052849685.1. NCBI lineage: Eukaryota > Viridiplantae > Streptophyta > Magnoliopsida > Asterales > Asteraceae > Lactuca > Lactuca virosa. The sequence goes on along the minus strand of NC_136428.1, from coordinate 431,477,582 downwards.
CTTCAAGTTTCACCAAGAACACCAAGAACACACACTAGTGGTCTTGGACTTTTAGCACCCTTTCAAGCTGCTACATAGTAAGTACTCTTACCTTGGCTTGTTATAAGGCTTGTTACACTTCATAATCATCTAGTAAACACCATGGAACACAAGATCAAAGGTGTTTACGGTCCAAGAACACCTTGGACCGTAAACCCTAACAAAGGGGCCAAAGTGACCCTAGTCCCTTACCAAGCCTTGGAAACTAGCCTAGACCCCTTCCTTGATGTGCTTAGTACTTGAAAACATCAAAAGACCATAAACCATTTGGGTTTACGGCCGTAAACCCAAGGAGAAGTGGTCCAAGGACCGTAAACTCCCTAAAGGAGTGAAATGGTGCCCTAATCTCTTCCTAAGGCTTAAACATGAAGTAGGAATGATTCTTATGATCTTTATGGCTTCAAAACACAAAATGGTCAAGTACCATGAGTTTACGGCCGTAAACTCATGGGTTTACGACCGTAAACTCAATGAGTTATGGTCACAAAACTGTAAACTCCAAGGGAGTTTACCCTTGAACCCCAAACTCAATAGCAATGTTCTACAACACTTAGATGCAATCCTTAGTACTTCTAACACTTAAATAAAGTGTTAATCATGTCCTAGGATGTCTTAACATGGTTAATTAGTTGTTTAAATGACTAATTGGATACATATATGTGTGATTATATGTTAACTAGGATCTTTGCGTGTGTACAAGTCTTCACTTGACACCTAGCATCCTATACATTCCGTTCATCCAAACCACTCATTACAGGTGAGTTCATACCCCTTAATCAATCTTTTAAATGATTTTAAATGCTTTCATGGGGGGGGGGGGGGAATACAAGTAGAAAATGGGAAGTTATAGAATCAATCGCATGTGATTTATAACTGTGTTTTCAACCAACTGATTTCACATACTTCAAAATGTGATAAATACAATAGTTTTCAGTTGTTTTATACTTTGTTATCAAATGATTTACTTTTGAATCTTTTTATAAACTGACATCAAGTCATTATTATTTATTGTTCAAAACTCTAAAATGTATTTCAAAACCTCTTTCAACTTATTGTTAAAAACCATATCTATACACTTATGTCTCATGTACATATGTATTGATACGAGAGCTTTCATTCTTTATTCAGTTCCAACACTCTTGTGTAGCAAGGGTGTATAAACCTACTTGGATATTCAATTTACATTCCAGTAAACTATTATAGGTATAGTTTAGGGGATACAAATTACTATTCCTTTTACAAGGAATTACACAGGAGTCAGTTCATTCATGAGTCTATACTACTATATGAATAGATACTACTACATGTTATATAGAGAGAAATATTATATCTATACAGATAAAATATTATATATACTATACGGGACTGACCATCCTACACCTGGCTGCTAGCTACAGCGGGACCTGTTCATCGACATATGTTCTTGGTTGTACTGTTCGACGAGTTTCCACATCGTGTTTATCCTATGGCAACAAGATACGATTTCAATGATTATATAAATTTCCCTATTACTTTTATTTTGTGACACATTCACATAAACGATGAGGTAGACTATATATTTATAATAATACTCAGACATGGGAAAAACTTTCATTGATACATAAATGCAACTTTCAAAGCATTCAGGTCTTGGTAGAAGACTACCTTTTATACTAGTAGGAAATATGCGATTTTCTAGGGTTTTCACACTTATACTAAATGTTTTATTAAACATTTACAAGTCTTTCATAACAACTTTTCAAATCAATGACACCATAATACTTATGAATTCACCAGCTTTATGCTGATCTATACTTTCAAAATAACTTGTATTCTCAGGTCACCAGTAGACAGGTACGATGACCAGGTTTTGAGAAGACGGAGCACAGACAAGACTCGTCTTTTATTTTGATTACATATTTTGGTGTCTTATTACTATGAAAGAACACTCATGTATTAAAACTTTACTTTTAATGCAATGGATGATGTTGTTGCTTGTTTACTACTTTGCACTGTTATGATACTTTACATGACGTCCTCCACCCCTGAACGTTTCCGCCGTTCTTGGTTTTGGGGTGTGACATTCCGATTCAAAATCTTCCGAAAATTGAATCAGGAAACTGTTGTCAATTGATTGTATTGAATAGATTTTTCACTATGTGTGTTAGATCCATGATTTCTGATCAATCTCTGATTGATTTCTTTCTTAGATTTCTATTTGAATAAAAATTTCTCTTTCTCTCACTTGCTCGGATCATCAACAAAGATTTCGATGTTGATTCCTGAATATTATGAGCAATGGGCTGACAGGATGGAAGATTATCGGAATGTGATTGATGAAGATCTGATAAGATCCATCAAAAGTGGAGAATTTTGTCAAGAGATGCTAATCAATGTTGGTACGTCAGCAACTTCTGAGGACATGATTACAAGAGGATCCAGGATGAAAGAAAACGATAAGAAATGTATGCGTGAACTACGTGGTGCTCTTCCACCTGTAGTTTACAATTATGTTCGAGGATGCAAAACTGCAAAGAAAATTTGGGACACACTGAAGGAGAAATATCAAGGAAATGAGAAGATGAAGAAGAGTTCACTTAAACAATGCCTGTTAGAATTGGGAGAATTCAAGCAGAAGGAAACAAAATCAATCGAATCATACTATGATCAATTGAATGAATTGATCTTCAAGTGTTCTCGATATGGAGTGACACGCTCGACACTAGAGTCTAATCTCACATTTCTTATAAGTTTAAGAAAGGAATGGACAAATATCAGTTTGATGATCAAGACATAAGAAAGCTTTGATGGTTACTCTTTTGCAAATCTATACAATTTCTTAAAAGCTCATGAAAGTGCGATAAATGATATTGATGAAGAAAGTAAATTGAGTCTGTGAGGACCTTTGGCATTGGTGTCGAAAGTGGCTCCAAAGGAATTTGAATTCGAAGAAGAAGCTAAGTATAGCGAAGATGGAATTTTATACAACTACGATGATGAAGCAGTTGCATACTACTCAAACAACAAGGTCAAGAAAATCTTCAAGAAGCCATTTAATGGGAAGTTCAAGAATAATTCTGATGGCAAGGGTGTATCTTCGACTGTGAAATCAGTGAAGGAGGCTGTAAAGGTAGAGAAGAAAGAGGTGAAGAATTCGAATGAGAAGAAGAGGAAATTCAAGTGGAAGGGTGATTCTGGATATAATTGTAACTACTGCAATGGTTACAATCACTTGGCGAAGGATTGTATGCTGAGGAAGAAAGAAGAGAAGAAGCAGAGAGTTAAGGACGAGGCTTACTATGTTGAGAAGATTGAGGAGATTTGATCTCGAACAAAGGGTGTTTCTCTGATTGCAAGAGGAGATGACGAAAAAGAGGGTACTTATCAAATCTGGTCATCTAGATCAGATGATGAGGAAATACGCCATCCCACACACGATGCATTATATGCGAAAATAAAGGAGTTTGATGATGAGAGTGAGGATGATGAAGAAGAAAGAATTGAAGGCAGATGCTTTGTGTCGAAGGACGACATCAAATCACCAATGACTGCAAATGTACGTGATCTTCAAATCTCATTGAAAATTCCTTCATCTTCTTTTAATGATGTTTTATTCGAGTTTGATAATACTTGTTCTTATATTAATGACATGTTAATATCCATGAGTAGTGAAGTAGAAAAGTCCAAAACCCTCTATTGTGAAGCGAAGAATAAACTAGAAGAAAAGAAGGGTTTAGTAGAATCTCTAGATTTAAGAATTACTAATCTTTTAGTAGATAGAGATTATATTCTAATGGACAATATAACGCTTGTCAAACAAATAAACATATATTGTAATACTACTAGAAGGTTGTATGCGAAATTAACGGAACTTCATCATTCCGCTAAGATTTGTAGTGAACAACATCCAAAGCTACTTCCTTTTCTTGCTTTTAAAAGAGAACATAGACAAAATCACAAATGACTGTCAAAGCAAGATAACATATTATAGTAAAATTCCAAATGATTCTTATGCATATGACATTGTAAATATTAATGAATGTTTTTATGGTGATAATCTTGTGAATATTGTGAATAAGACTGTAACACCCGCAGATTCGGGCTAATCAATAATAAACGTTAAAAATGATTTTATTTTATCTAGGATAAATAATCTTAACGAAAGTAATAATTATGGTCAACAATTGTAACCTATTTGATTTAATAGAGAATAATTATGTGAATATTATATGTTTCATGATTATTATAATATAATAAAATAGGAAAAATCAGTCGAATCGTCCGTAAATCGTAAAAATAAGTACGTCAAAACATATATATATTATTATATATTTAGAAAGTTCACATCTTCCCGATCCCGAAAATATAAAAATCGTAGTACTCCTTAAAATAGGAATTTTGAGAAAAATTATATCAAAAACGGAGTCCGTACGAGAGAGTTGTGATTTTATAAAAATAGGGACAAAAATATAAATTCAAAACTAGCCGACGCAATCTAAACGAAAGTTGTAGATCTTGTCGATAGCTACGCATGGATATAAAGAACGTCAAAAACGGAGTTCGTATGAACGAGTTATAATTTTTAACATCACATTTACGTATTAAAATAAAGTATAAACCATATATATGTATACATATATATACATATGTATATATCATTAGAAAGGTATTGACGATGTGGTCGTTATAAGACTAATGTTGAGTATTTTCGATATTAGTTTAGTACAAATATCATTAAATCTATTTAAAATAGCATTATAAAGGGGTGTTTAGTCATTTAAGTAAATATAGAGGGTGGTTTTTGAAAATTCAATTACTATAAATAAGAGCGTCTAGGCTCTCATATTAATTGCACCATTCTCTTGATTGAAGAGTCTTTCTCTTCTTATCCCCTGAGCATTTCGGTCCCTCGTGATCCGACTTCTCTTTCTGTAGTTTTTAGTATCGTAAGGTGAGCGCTGAAGCGCTATAAGAATTTTTCTTAGAAAGATTCAGCGACGAAGTTCTGCCCCTGCAGAGCCCGACTCCTAGCTAAGTAAGTTATGCTACCCTACTTTAAATATAGCTTATAATATCGTTATTATGAACCTATAAATAAAAATTATCTGCGATTCAAAGGCGTTATACTGATTGATCTACTTACGGTGATGATGTCTAGGCTGTGATTTAGTGAGGTGTTTAAAGTGGGATTTCCAAACAGTATACTTCGTATACCAAATGGACCCTACCTCCGATATGATCCTACCTGGTTGTTCCTTACTTGATAGATCATGAAGTAGACTCTGAGTTAATGACGAATCTAGACTAATAATTAGTTGCAATAAATATTAGACTAAAATCTAGTGGTAATAATACTAGGTTTCGTCGAATGAAATCATATTGTTATGAAGCGAAGCACTGCTCAATTTTCGAATCGTCACTGTAACAAGTGAGTGCATAGTTACTTTCATCTTACACATAGATATGAAATATTTTATATAAATTACGTGCTATGTGTGTATATAACATGTATACTTGCTATCTATGTTGAATGAACGATTTTATACATGCTTTAAATAATTTAAAATGTATATGTAATTTATATCTACAAAATATCTTGGGTAAAACATGGTTAGATGAATGATGAGGGATGAAAGCTGATATAGAGGAACATTGGCAGTATCGATATAGTGCCCTATAGGTGAACACTGGCAGCAATGGACCTAGTACCATATAGATGAGCATTGGCAGCTATGCCACAACCTGTAGATGTTTTTGATCTACTCTAAACATCCTAGCAGCTGCGGTCTAAGGATAATATCGGCAGCTAACCCTAATAGAGAACATCATAACCCTAGCAGCTGCGCCCAAAGGACAATTTCGGCAGCTACGCCTAATAGAGAATGTCATAATTCAGGCAGTTGTGCCTAAATGATAATAATCGTAGCTGTGCTTAATAGATAATATTGACAGCTGTGTCATTGCAACGATGGACTTTGTGCCTACTCCTTAGGACAATCCTTAGGACTGAATGAGTGAACGATAAATGATTCTTAGGGGAGATCCTTAAGAAATAAAGAAGATAATGGGGATGGGTAATTGGGTTGATTGTTTAATGATTAAACATAACTATATTATTGTGGGTTGAAAACCCTATGTACTCACCATGTTTCCCAACCTGACCCACTCAAGCTTATTTTTATCACAGGTGTCGATATGAAGCTACTTTCTATTGAGAGATTTAAAAGAGATGTGGATCACTAGTGTAAATGAATGTAAGTTCTGTTTATGCTTATGTTTCCGTATTGCCGACGATATCCCAAATGTTTTAATTGAATAATATACATTTATTCGGAAATGCTTTAATAAAGTATTTATCATGTATTTTCTAGGAACAAATTCCACAACATTTTTACTAAAAGGGTACTCTGATTTTTATAAAGCATAAACAAAATCAGTCATTTCTGGCCGTGAAAATAGGGATGTCACAGTTGGTATCAGAGCATTAGTTTAAGCGAACTAAGAATATGGATTTATTTCTAGACTTAAACTTAGAATGCTAAGCGATGACCGTGAGGAGTGTGTCTAATAAAATTTAGGTAATACACCTGAATAGACATAAAGAGTAGCTAATTTAGGGAAAATGCCTAACATGCTTTTATGTGCTAAATGATTTATGATGCTAAATGTGATGGGTTATGAGCACTACATCATTCCTATGGTGTACATGCAAGAACTAAAGCTTTGGATCTAGTTTGTCTAATGAACATGCATGAAAGACCCTAACTTTCGTACTAAAGACAATTGTTACTCCAAAACATGCTACATGCATATTCATAAAAACAATATCTTACATTGATAATTTGATTACAAAAGATTGGATACAAACCAACTATGTTTTAATATTTTACATAACTACCCAGGATATTGTAATTTTATACAAACATAAACCGAAATACAAAAGTAATAGTAAAAACTATTCTACATCTTCCGACAGTATATAACCATACCGGTTACTTATCTCCTGCAATTTGTTAAACATTAAGAGGGTAAGCGGTGATGCTTAGTGAGTTCAACAATAGATACAATATAACGTTATGCCATATATATATACTTCAATATGGCATAAGCAAAGAGAACAAGGAACAACAAAGGCATATGTGAATCATGCGACAAGCTTTCCATATCAATCAATAAGACATAACAATTTTAATACTTGATATACATCAATAAAACGTCGGCCCAATTGTTCCTATATATTGAACTCACCTTGAAATAACCGGGGGTTAAAATAGTAATTTGTGCAGCACTTGGACTCTAAATATAACTTCCTTCGTCGAAAACCGGGAGATTTATTGAAAATCGGCCTTGCGAGGGTAGAGCTTCAAACCGAAAAGATAAATTTCTCGGGCTCTCCGGGCACTTCGGAACGTATTTCGGGCTTTAAAAATGATACCGGGGCTTCGGGGGAAGTCGAAATAATAAAAATATTGAATTTGGGTGAAAAAGTGGCAAAAATCTCATTTTACCCGGGAAGGCTCGCAACCTTCCTATTTATATGGTGAGATTGCGAGGGTCGGCCGAGAAGGGTGAGACATCGAAGGCAGGTGGCAGCGAAGGAGAGAGACACGTATGCGAGGTCGGACACGCGGCAGGGAGAGCGAGGCTCGGACGAGGCTGTACACGCGTTGCTCCTCGGACGTGCCACGACTTCGGAAGCGAGGAGTTACCGCTACACGCGTAGGACGCCTACTGGACCGAGCTCGGACCCGGGAAGAACGCGACACGTGGCTACTGATTCACCGAAATCGGCCTTATCCTTGCGAGATTCCTCGGAAAATGAGCCCAAATCTTGTAAAACTTATAACTTTCGCATATGGGCTCCGTTTTTGACGTTCTTTATATGCACGCGTAGGCGGGAATATATTCTATAACTTTCGTTTAGACTTCGTCGGATAATTTTGAATTTATTTTTAATATTATAACTTTTAACAGATCGGGACTGGTAAATCCGTTAAAAATTCATAACTTCTTCATCCGGCGTCCGTTTTCGTCTGTATTTTTACCGTTGCACTACTATTGACGAGACATTCGATTCTCGTTTGGATTGTTTCGGCTAAAAATCACTCGATCTTTATTTCGAGTTTTTAGCTGTCTACCGCTATTATGAAACTTAGAAAAATAATAACTTCCTCATACGCAGTCAGATTTAGGTGTTCTTTTTATGAAAATTCTCGGTTCAACAAATACTACGACTTTCGTTTAGATAACCAAGGCTAAAAAGTAGTTTATCAAAAACTCACTTTTTACGTCATTCGGTGCCGTGCTGGTTTTGTCGCGGATCTTCGATTGGTCTCAACTTCTTCGTTATAACTCGGATTTCGATGAGGTTTTCGCCTAAATGTTTCTAACGAGATTCTTTACAACTTTCTATAATAAAATTTTACTTATTTCAAATTTTATATTTTCGTTAAATTTCAATATTTGCCTAATGTTTGGAATCTCATAAGACTTCCAAAACATTATGGATGATTCTAAACATACTTTTACTTCATTTATAGTAAACACTATCTGTTAGAACTCAATACTCATAATTATATAATATTTCATAATATTATTTACTTAAAACTCAATTTCAAAACGTGTATGTTACAAATACCTCCTCATTTTGAGGATTTCATCCCCGAAATCATAACGATTTAAATAAATGAGGATATTTCGCTCTTATCTCATTCGTATTTTATTATCCAGTTTCACCTCCGATAACGCGACCATTTCATCATATATGCTTTAACATTTACGCAGATAACTCACAGGAAACACATCATGAATACCTGCCAAATCTTCAGGCAATTCCAAGCGGTATGCTTGCTTATCAATTCTCTGGATGATTTTGAAAGGTCCAAAAAAAATCTAGGACTCAACTTTCCTTTCTTCCCAAATCGCATAATGCCTTTCCATGGGGATACCTTCAGCATTACGAAATCTCCCAACTGGGATTCTATGACTCATCTCCTCTTTTCTGCATATGACTCTTGTCGATCCTGGGCTGCTTTCATTCTTTCTCGTACGATTTGAATCTTGTTGGTGGTGTCTTGAATCATTTCGGGGTCTCCAAGGATTTTCTATCATATATCACACCAACATAATGGCGTATGACATTTATGCCCATACAATGCTTCATATACCTTCAATATATTTTCTACTGTTTGGATTGTTCTCTCCATCTGACCATCTCCTTCTTTAATTCTCTGACTGAAATTTTGTCACTACACGAAACATGGTTCTCTGAACCAATCAATTCACTCCGCAGATCTATATTAGTCGGACACGATTCTTTACGACCATTAAGGTCTGAACGAAAATCATCTTCTTAGTCATCACCGAAACGAAGGTAATGACATACTCGAACAAAAACGGAATCAATTTCTAGCTTCTTGGTAACCTTGTGACTTTCCCTGATCCAAGTGTGAGTCCTGTGCTTCTAGTAGTATAGGCCTCTACTACTATTCACACCTACTCATACTCGTCCCAAGTATTGTCTCGCAGTTCCCAAGTCACCATTCAAAAGTTTTCACAAAACAACTTTTCATACCTGAGTGTGTTCAAACAAGTACATAGAACAATTTCTCCTAGACTCGACAAAGGATTTCGCGTTTGTATCAAACATATATTGGATTTCCTAAATTCATCTTCTAGAATTGTTTTATGCATAAGCTCGATCTAGCATATCCTAATATTTGTCCTAATTCGAAAGGAATTTCACTTCCAGACCATGGTTGACAACAGACCTTAAACTTTCTCAAGTAATAGCAATATAAGTAAGCAACCTAAGACTTGCTATATTCATTTATCATTTAGCACATATTAGAATATAAGGCATATCTCCTCTAATATTCTAGTGCTTGTGTCCATTTAGGTATTCAACCTAAAATATACTAGGCACATATCGTACCATCATCCCTTAGCAATTGAAGTTTAAGCCTAGAAATTCCTTACCATTCCTAGTTCGCTTAAACTAATGCTCTAAAATTTTTGAAATAACTTAATATTTTAGAATACTAGGTTTTATTACTACCCAATACCCCACTTAAAATTTTCCTATGGTTTGTATCCATATACTTACAAATGACTCCATTCATATATTCAACGTTAGACAATTTATGTCTAAATACCAATCCGTGATATCTAGTTCGCTTAAACTAGTGCTCTGATACCTTGATTGAAAGACCCTAACATTCGTACTAAAGACAATTGTTACTCCAAAATATGCTACATGCATATTCATAAAAACAATATCTTACATTGATAATTTGATTACAAAAGGTTGGATACAAACCGACTATCTTTTAATATTTTACATAACTACCCATGATATTGTAATTTTATACAAACATAAACCGAAATACAAAAGTAATAGTAAAAACTATTCTACATCTTCTGATAGTATATAACCATATCGGTTACTTATCTCCTGCAATTTGTTAAATATTGAGAGGGTAAGCGGTGACGCTTAGTAAGTTCAACAATAGATACAATATAACGTTATGCGATATATATACTTCAATATGGCAGAAGCAAAGAGAACAAGGAACAACAAAGGCATATGTGAATCATGCGACAAGCTTTCCATATCAATCAATAAGACATAACAATTTCAATACTTGATATAAATCAATTACACTTCGGCCCAAATGACATAGAAGACATACACTTTCTGATTTAAACATTTCGGTAGATTTCAGGCTTATAGCCCTGTCTAACCATCTGACAATGCCATAGAATAGAAGTCATTCTCTTACGGAGACATGCCCTACATGGCCAGAGGCTACATACCAATACCCAAGTGATGCTTATGTCATACACTTCAAGTCAAAGGTATAGCTCCGTTAGTATTCCGTTAGTATAAAAATAATGTTTTACATAGCCAAAGGTATAAAACTAGAATAACACAGGAAAGCACATAACACATATAACACATAACATACAATTGTTCCTATATATTGAAATCACCTTGAATTAACCAAGGATTAAAATAGTAATTTGTGCAACACTTCGGCTCTAAATATAACTTCCTTCGTTGAAAACTGGGAGATTTATTGAAAATTGGGCCTTGCGAGGGTAGAGCTTCAAACCGAAAAGATAAATTTCTCGGGCTCTCCGGGCACTTCGGAACGTATTTCGGGCTTTAAAAAGGACACCGGGGCTTCGGGGGAAGTCAAAATAATAATAATATTGAATTTGGGTGAAAAAGTGGCAAAAATCTCAATTTACCCGGGAAGGCTCGTAGCCTTCCTATTTATAGGGCGAGATTGCGAGGGTCGGCCGAGAAGGGTGAGTCAGCGAACGCAGGTGGCAGCGAAGGAGAAAGACACGTATGCGAGGTCGGACACGCGGCAGGGAGAGCGAGGCTCGGACGAGGCTGTACACGCGTCGCTCCTCGAACGCGCCACGACTTTGGAAGCGAGGAGTCACCGCGACACGCGTCGGACGCCTGCTGGACCGAGCTAGGACTGGGAAGAACGCGACACGTGGCTACTGATTCATCGAAATCGGCCTTATCCTTGCGAGATTCCTCGGAAAATGAGCCCAAATCTTCTAAAATTCATAACTTTCGCATACGGGCTCCGTTTTTGACGTTCTTTATATGCACGCGTAGGTGGGAATATATTCTATAACTTTCGTTTAGACTTCGTCGGATAATTTTGAATTTATTTTTAATATTATAACTTTTAACAGATCGGGACTGGTAAATCCGTTAAAAATTCATAACTTCTTCATGTGGCGTCCGTTTTCGTCTGTCTTTTTACCGTTGCACTACTATTGACGAGACCTTCGATTCTCGTTTGGATTGTTTCGGCTAAAAATCACTCGATCTTTATTTCGAGTTTTTAGCTGTCTACCGCTATTATGAAACTTAGAAAAATAATAACTTCCTCATACGCAGTCAGATTTAGGTGTCCTTTTTATGAAAATTCTCGGTTCAACAAATACTACGACTTTTGTTTAGATAACCAAGGCAAAAAAGTAGTTTATCAAAAACTCACTTTTTACGTCATTCGGTGCCGTGCCGGTTTTGTCGCGGATCTTCGATTGGTCTCAACTTCTTCGTTATAACTCGGATTTCGATGAGGTTTTCGCCTAAATGTTTCTAACGAGATTCTTTACAACTTTCTATAATAAAATTTTACTTATTTCAAATTTTATATTTTCGTTAAATTTCAATATTTGCCTAATGTTTGGAATCTCATAAGACTTCCAAAACATTCTGGATGATTCTAAACATAGTTTTACTTCATTTCTAGTAAAAACTATCTGTTAGAACTCAATACTCATAATTATATAATATTTCATAATATTATTTACTTAAAACTCAATTTCAAAACGTGTATGTTACAAATACCTGCTCCTTTTGAGGATTTCATCCCCGAAATCATAACGATTTAAATAAATGAGGATATTTCGCTCTTATCTCATTCGTATTTTATTATCCTGTTTCACCTCGGATAACGCGACCATTTCATCATATATGCTTTAACATTTACGCAGATAACTCACAGGAAACACATCATGAATACCTGCCAAATCTTCAGGCAATTCCAAGCGGTATGCTTGCTTATCAATTCTCTGGATGATTTTGAAAGGTCCAAAAAAAATCTAGGACTCAACTTTCCTTTCTTCCCAAATCGCATAATGCCTTTCCATGGGGATACCTTCAGCATTACGAAATCTCCCAACTGGGATTCTATGAGTCATCTCCTCTTTTCTGCATATGATTCTTGTCGATCCTGGTCTGCTTTCATTCTTTATCGTACGATTTGAATCTTGTTGGTGGTGTCTTGAATCATTTCGGGGCCTCCAAGGATTTTCTATCCTATATCACGCCAACATAATGGCGTATGACATTTATGCCCATACAATGCTTCATATACCTTCGATATATTTTCTACTGTTTGGATTGTTCTCTCCATCTGACCATCTCCTTCTTCAATTCTCTGACTGAAATTTTGTCACTACACGAAACATGGTTCTCTGAACCAATCAATTCACTCCGCAGATCTATATTAGTCGGACACGATTCTTTACGACCATTAAGGTCTGAACGAAAATCATCTTCTTAGTCATCACCGAAACGAAGGTAATGACATACTCGAACAAAAACGGAATCAATTTCTAGCTTCTTGGTAACCTTGTGACTTTCCCTGATGCAAGTGTGAGTCCTGTGCTTCTAGTAGTATAGGCCTCTACTACTATTCACACATACTCATACTCGTCCCAAGTATTGTCTCGCAGTTCCCAAGTCACCATTCAAAAGTTTTCACAAAACAACTTTTCATACCTGAGTGTGTTCAAACAAGTACATAGAACAATTTCTCCTAGACTCGACTAAGGATTTCGCGTTTGTATCAAACATATATTGGATTTCCTAAATTCATCTTCTAGAATTGTTTTATGCATAAGCTCGATCTAGCATATCCTAATATTTGTCCTAATTCGAAAGGAATTTCACTTCCAGACCATGGTCGACAACAGACCTTAAACTTTCTCAAGTAATATCAATATAAGTAAGCAACCTAAGACTTGCTATATTCATTTATCATTTAGCACATATTAGAATATAAGGCATATCTCCTCTAATATTCTAGTGCTTGTGTCCATTTAGGTATTCAACCTAAAATATACTAGGCACATATCGTACCATCATCCCTTAGCAATTGAAGTTTAAGCCTAGAAATTCCTTACCATTCCTAGTTCGCTTAAACTAATGCTCTAAAATTTTTGAAATAACTTAATATTTTAGAATACTAGGTTTTATTACTACCCAATACCCTACTTAAATTTTTCCTATGGTTTGTATCCATATACTTACAAATGACTCCATTCATATATTCAACGTTAGACAATTTATGTCTAAATACCAATCCGTGATATCTAGTTCGCTTAAACTAGTGCTCTGATACCTTGATTGAAAGACCCTAACTTTCGTACTAAAGACAATTGTTACTCCAAAATATGCTACATGCATATTGATAAAAACAATATCTTACATTGATAATTTGATTACAAAAGATTGGATACAAACCGACTATGTTTTAATATTTTACATAACTACCCATGATATTGTAATTTTATACAAACATAAACCGAAATACAAAAGTAATAGTAAAAACTATTCTACATCTTCCGACAGTATATAACCATATCGGTTACTTATCTCCTGCAATTTGTTAAATATTGAGAGGGTAAGTGGTGACGCTTAGTAAGTTCAACAATAGATACAATATAACGTTATGCGATATATATACTTCAATATGGCAGAAGCAAAGAGAACAAGGAACAACAAAGGCATATGTGAATCATGCGACAAGCTTTCCATATCAATCAATAAGACATAACAATTTCAATACTTGATATAAATCAATTACACTTCGGCCCAAATGACATAGAAGACATACACTTTCTGATTTAAACATTTCGGTAGATTTCAGGCTTATAGCTCTGTCTAACCATCTGACAATGCCATAGAATAGAAGTCATTCTCTTACGGAGACATGCCCTACATGGCCATAGGCTACATACTAATACCCAAGTGATGCTTATGTCATACACTTCAAGTCAAAGGTATAGCTCTGTTAGTATTCCGTTAGTATAAAAATATTGTTTTACATAGCCAAAGGTATAAAACTAGAATAACACAGGAAAGCACATAACACATATAACACATAACATACAATTGTTCCTATATATTGAAATCACCTTGAAATAACTGGGGATTAAAATAGTAATTTGTGCAGCACTTCGGCTCTAAATATAACTTCCTTCGTTGAAAACCGGGAGATTTATTGAAAATTGGGCCTTGCGAGGGTAGAGCTTCAAACCGAAAAGATAAATTTCTCGGGCTCTCCGGGCACTTCGGAACGTATTTCGGGCTTTAAAAATGACACCGGGGCTTCGGGGGAAGTCAAAATAATAATAATATTGAATTTGGGTGAAAAACTGGCAAAAATCTCAATTTACACGGGAAGGCTCGTAGCCTTCCTATTTATAGGGCGAGATTGTGAGGGTCGGCCGAGAAGGGTGAGTCAGCGAACGCAGGTGGCAGCGAGGGAGAGAGACACGTATGCGAGGTCGGACACGCGGCAGGGAGAGCGAGGCTCGGACGAGGCTGCACACGCGTCGCTCCTCGAACGCGCCACGACTTTGGAAGCGAGGAGTCACCGCGACACGCGTCGGACGCCTGCTGGACCGAGCTCGGACCGGGAAGAACACGACATGTGGCTACTGATTCATCGAAATCGGCCTTATCCTTGCGAGATTCCTCGGAAAATGAGCCCAAATCTTCTAAAATTCATAACTTTCGCATACGGGCTCCGTTTTTGACGTTCTTTATATACACGCGTAGGCGGTAATATATTCTACAACTTTCGTTTAGACTTCGTCGGCTAATTTTGAATTTCTTTTTAATATTATAATTTTTAACAGACCGGGACTAGTAAATCCGTTAAAAATTCATAACTTCTTCATCCGACGTCCGTTTTCGTCTGTCTTTTTACCGTTGCACTACTATTGATGAGACATCCGATTCTCATTTGGATTGTTTTGGCTAAAAATCACTCGATCTTTATTTCGAGTTTTTAGTTGTCTACCGTTATTCTGAAACTTAAAAAAATCATAACTTCCTCATACAAAGTCAGATTTGGGCATTCTTTTTATGAAAATTCTCGGTTCAACAAATACTACGACCTTCGTTTAGATAACCAAGACTAAAAAGTAGTTTATCAAAAACTCACTTTTTACGTCATTCGGTGTCGTGCCGGTTTTGTCGCGGATCTTCGATTGGTCTCAACTTCTTCGTTATAACTCGGATTTCGATGAGTTTTTCGCCTAAATGTTTCTAACGAGATTCTTTACAACTTTCAATAATAAAATTTTACTTATTTCATGTTTTATATTTTCCTTAAATTTCAATATTTGCCTAATGTTTGGAATCTCATAAGACTTCCAAAACATTCTGGATGATTCTAAACATAGTTTTACTTAATTTCTAGTAAAAACTATCTGTTAGAACTCAATAATCATAATTATATAATATTTCATAATATTATTTACTTAAAACATGATTTCAAAACGTGTATGTTACAAATACCTCCTCATTCTGAGGATTTCGTCTGCGAAATCATAACGATTTAAACAAATGAGGATATTTCGCTCTTATCTCATTCTTATTTTACTATCCAGTTTCACCTTGGATAACGGGACCTTTTCATCATATATGCTTTAACATTTACGCAGATAACTCACAGGAAACACATCATGAATACATGCCAAATCTTCAGGCAATTCCAAGCGGTATGCTTGCTTATCAATTCTCTGGATGATTTTGAAAGGTCCAAAAAAAATCTACGACTCAACTTTCCTTTCTCCCCAAATCGCATAATGCCTTTCCATGGGGATACCTTCAGCATTACGAAATCTCCCAACTGGGATTCTATGAGTCATCTCCTCTTTTCTGCATAGGACTCTTGTCGATCCTGTGCCGCTTTCATTCTTTCTCGTACAATTTGAATATTGTTGGTGGTGTCTTGAATTATTTCGGGGCCTCCAAGGATTTTCTATCCTATATCACGCCAACATAATGGCGTATGACATTTATACCCATACAGTGCTTCATATACCTTCAGTATATTTTCTACTGTTTGGATTGTTCTCTCCGTCTGACCATCTCCTTCTTCAATTCTCTGACTGAAATTTCGTCACTACACGAGACATGGTTCTCTGAACCAATCAATTCACTCCGCAGATCTATATTAGTCGGACACGGTTCTTTACGACCATTAAGGTCTGAACGAAAATCATCTTCTTAGTCATCATCGAAACAAAGGTAATGACGTACTCGAACAAAAGCGGAATAAATTTCTAGCTTCTTGGTAAACTTGTGACTTTCCCTGATCCAAGTGTGAGTCCTGTGCTTCCAGTAGTATACGCCTCTACTACTATTCACACATACTCATACTCGTCCCAAGTATTGTCTCGCAGTTCCCAAGTCACCATTCAAAAGTTTTCACAAAACAACTTTTCATACCTGAGTGTGTTCAAACAAGTACATAGAACAATTTCTCCTAGACTCGACTAAGGATTTCGCGTTTGTATCAAACATATATTGGATTTCCTAAATTCATCTTCTAGAACTGTTTTATGCATAAGCTCGATCTAGCATATCCTAATATTTGTCCTAATTCGAAAGGAATTTCACTTCCAGACCATGGTCGACAACAGACCTTAAACTTTCTCAAGTAATAGCAATATAAGTAAGCAACCTAAGACTTGCTATATTCATTTATCATTTAGCACATATTAGAATATAAGGCATATCTCCTCTAATATTCTAGTGCTTGTGTCCATTTAGGTATTCAACCTAAAATATACTAGGCACATATCGTACCATCATCCCTTAGCAATTGAAGTTTAAGCCTAGAAATTCCTTACCATTCCTAGTTCGCTTAAACTAATGCTCTAAAATTTTTGAAATAACTTAATATTTTAGAATACTAGGTTTTATTACTACCCAATACCCCACTTAAATTTTTCCTATGGTTTGTATCCATATACTTACAAATGACTCCGTTCATATATTCAACGTTAGACAATTTATGTCTAAATACCAATCCGTGATATCTAGTTCGCTTAAACTAGTGCTCTGATACCTTGATTGAAAGACCCTAACTTTCGTACTAAAGACAATTGTTACTCCAAAATATGCTACATGCATATTCATAAAAACAATATCTTACATTGATAATTTGATTACAAAAGATTTGATACAAACCGACTATGTTTTAATATTTTACATAACTACCCATGATATTGTAATTTTATACAAACATAAACCGAAATACAAAAGTAATAGTAAAAACTATTCTACATCTTCCGACAGTATATAACCATATCGGTTACTTATCTCCTGCAATTTGTTAAATATTGAGAGGGTAAGCGGTGACGCTTAGTAAGTTCAACAATAGATACAATATAACGTTATGCGATATATATACTTCAATATGGCAGAAGCAAAGCGAACAAGGAACAACAAAGGCATATGTGAAGCATGCGACAAACTTCCATATCAATCAATAAGACATAACAATTTCAATACTTGATATAAATCAATTACACTTCGGCCCAAATGACATAGAAGACATACACTTTCTGATTTAAACATTTCGGTAGATTTCAGGCTTATAGCCCTATCTAACCATCTGACAATGCCATAGAATAGAAGTCATTCTCTTACGGAGACATGCCCTACATGGCCAGAGGCTACATACCAATACCCAAGTGATGCTTATGTCATACACTTCAAGTCAAAGGTATAGCTCCGTTAGTATTCCGTTAGTATAAAAATAATGTTTTACATAGCCAAAGGTATAAAACTAGAATAACACAGGAAAGCACATAACACATATAACACATAACATACAATTGTTCCTATATATTGAAATCACCTTGAAATAACTGGGGATTAAAATAGTAATTTGTGCAGCACTTCGGCTCTAAATATAACTTCCTTCGTTGAAAACCGGGAGATTTATTGAAAATTGGGCCTTGCGAGGGTAGAGCTTCAAACCGAAAAGATAAATTTCTCGGGCTCTCCGGGCACTTCGGAACGTATTTCGGGCTTTAAAAAGGACACCGGGGATTCGGGGGAAGTCAAAATAATAATAATATTGAATTTGGGTGAAAAAGTGGCAAAAATCTCAATTTACCCGGGAAGGCTCGTAGCCTTCGTATTTATAGGGCGAGATTGCGAGGATCTGCCGAGAAGGGTGAGTCAGCGAATGCAGGTGGCAGCGAGGGAGAGAGACACGTATGCGAGGTCGGACACGCGTCAGGGAGAGCGAGGCTCGGATGAGGCTACACACGCGTCGCTCCTCGAACGCGCCACGACTTTGGAAGCGAGGAGTCACCGCGACACGCGTCGGACGCCTGCTGGACCGAGCTCGGACAGGGAAGAATGCGACACGTGGCTACTGATTCATCGAAATCGGCCTTATCCTTGCGAGATTCCTCGGAAAATGAGCCCAAATCTTCTAAAATTCATAACTTTCGCATACGGGCTCCGTTTTTGACGTTCTTTATATGCACGCGTAGGCGGTAATATATTCTACAACTTTCGTTTAGACTTCGTCGGCTAATTTTGACTTTCATTTTAATATTATAATTTTTAACAGACCGGGACTAGTAAATCCGTTAAAAATTCATAACTTCTTCATCCGACGTCTGTTTTCGTCTGTCTTTTTACCGTTGCACTACTATTGACGATACCTTCGAATCTTGTTTGGATTGTTCGGCTAAAAATCACTCGATCTTTATGTTGAGTTTTTAGCTGTCTACCGCTATTCTGAAACTTAGAAAAATCATAACTTCCTCATACGAAGTCAGATTTAGGCGTTCTTTTTATGAAAATTCTCGGTTCAACAAATACTACGACTTTCGTTTAGATAACCAAGGCTAAAAAGTAGTTTATCAAAAACTCACTTTTTACGTTATTCGGTGTCGTGCCGGTTTTGGCGCGGATCTCCGATTGGTCTCAACTTCTTCGTTATAACTCGGATTTCGATGAGGTTTTCGCCTAAATGTTTATAACGAGATTCTTTACAACTTTCAGTAATAAAATTTTACTTATTTCAAGTTTTATATTTTCGTTAAATTTCAACATTTGCCTAATGTTTGGAATCTCATAAGACTTCCAAAACATTCTGGATGATTCTAAACATAGTTTTACTTCATTTCTAGTAAAAACTATCTGTTAGAACTCAATACTCATAATTATATAATATTTCATAATATTATTTACATAAAACACGATTTCAAAACGTGTATAATGCAATAATCATCCAAAGCCATAAACCCTCTTTACTTCACTCGACCCAAGCAATGCCCAAAGAGTCCCATGCCTTTCTTGGTCGGACCAAGCCAACTGGCGATTTCCGACAAGTCTTTCCTAATTTTTAGAGCAAGAAGCGGAACTACATGGATGAAATGAAAAGTGTTTCTTACGATTACGCCCAACAGCCCACTTGAGCAATTTTCCATTCTCAATAAACAATTTAACATATGAATTAGGGTTTAGATCTTACCTTTGATTGTTATGTAGCAATAACAATCTATTCCTTCTTGTAATTGGCTTCTGAAAGCTTAGTGTCACAAGTGTCACACATCTAATTGATCACAAATACCAAGAGCAAGAGAATGACTTAGGAGAAGAGAAAGAGGCACCAAAACCCGTCCAAGGAACTCCAAGAATGCTTAGCCACGTTTTTAGGTGCCCTAAGGGTCTATTTATACTTGTTTGGGCTGCTAGGGTTTCAGGAGAAACCATAATTCTCTGCTTAGGCCGTAAGCAACCCATGGAACCTTTCTTGAAGGACCTTGGACGAAAATCATATGGGCTTCCCATAGATTTCATCTAATCCCCTTCCCAAAAGGAATCCATAGCCCACAATGCAATTATCTTATAATTACAATATCAGTCCCCAAAGTTCAATTAATCCCTTTTAGCCACATAATTAATTTCTTAATTAATTATTGTCTAATATTAATTAAACTATATGATTTCTCATTTAATATATTATTCATATAATATATTAATAAATCATAATTAATCTCTTTCTCCATAAATCATCCTATCAAGTTGCTTTGGTGAAGGCATCCCAAAAGGACCATGCACAACCAGGTCAAATACTTACCAAATATAGTTACGGGCTTAGACACTAATCCAACAGTCTCCGACTTGGATAAGTCTAGTAACTATAAATGCAAGTATTATCCGATTAGCAATCATAGCTCTCAAAAGCCGTTGTCAACTCTGATCTTATCAGAAGCGTGTCCTTTAGATAAGGGATCATATATTCCTCCATTCTAGATATCATATGAACTGATACATGGATGTAAATCATACTCTTTGTTCATGTGTTGTTTCCTGATTTTCGATTTATGACGACTGACAATAGACTACAATTGAACACATCAAATTAGTCCCGGCTTGACCAAGCGCTTAGGTGTCATCATTAAATCATCGAGGGGCCCACGAATGTCGCTTTTATCCCACTTTGGGTAAAAGGAACGGATAAACTTCGACTCAATGCTCACTTGTACTCACTTACCGAATCACACACATCAATACGTTTTATAACACCAAGTTACTGGTGCGTTTACATATTATCAATGTGTAACCGACTCGCAAGATACAACTCACACACCTCGGTTTTAAGAATATAAGATATTACCGTCTCACCAATCACTCGTGATAAAATCCATGAAGCGATCCAAGTGAGCGTGGGTTTAATCCAATACTCTAATCTTATAGCAGCACTCATGAACTCTGTAGCAAACTTGTGCTATGTCTAAACATTTTATACAATCTACATACGGATTCATGAGAGTCTTCTTTCATACCTACTTCCAAAGTATGAGCGACTGTGGAGGGTTTGAATAATCTTATTATTCGGAAAGTCAAAACATGCAAAGTGAAACACAAGAATAATACTAATACTATATGGCCTCAACCTTTGAGTATAAATAAAACACTTTTATTTAATCACCATATTGATTACTTATTATTTGTTGTTTCGGGTAATCAACTTCTTACTTGAATTATAACAACAATTGTCCCAAGCTCTTAGCTTGTACACTATGTTTTCCTATAGTCTTTTCTTTGTGAAATAGATCAAATGAACACATTTCCAAAGATGCTCACTTCACAATTCCTAATCTTAATCAATTAGTGTAAGAATACATATTCTCGCCACTACTAGAATATGTTAGATTCTAACATTTTATGCAACGGTCCTTTCATAATATCACTGCGCCAAAGTCACCAAGACTTTGCCAATAAAATTACAAAGTGCTTTATTGCATATTGTTACAAGACAATTCCATAGTCATGAAGTCTCACATTCAAAGTACATTCCTTTGAACATCCTTCTTGCATAGAAGTTTCTAATCTAGACATAGATTCTTATCGTCCAACTCCCAATAAGGAAACATTTCCATATTTTCCATATGATAACTCATTCTAAATAGAATCTTATGTATTCATAATAATGTCAATATGGTCCATCCATGACTATACTTCCAACTGTCCACAAGCGACCAATCATTGGCTAATCTTAGATTGTCCTTGATAGTTGTTTCATTATTTTAGTCAAATCCGGTTCTATTCCCTTTTTCCTTCTAAATGCCCTAGCCATTTGGAAAAATTTAGAACTGCCGAATATTATAGCATATGCAATCGATCCTATACCCGAAGCGTATGTGATACGATTCATAATGAAACACGTGATACTTTACTAGGTTCTTGCTATAATATTGTCATAATATTTTTAGTTGCCTTGTTCTCAAAATTCGAACTATGAAGAGGGACGCCGTAATCATAATCGAACTTTGAGAATGCAAATAATAAATATATCCTTGACTAAATTCAATTAAACTTTCTCGAACTAAGCTTTTAGATTGGAAACAAAGTAGAACATCCTCTCCATTAATTATAGCAAAAACAACTTTTCAACCCCTACAACTTTGCAAAGTGAAACCTTTGTTTTTCTATAATTAATATTTCCAACTTGCAACACTTAAAATAATAATCATGCTCCCACTAACATGATGATTATATCCATTCCAGCATAACATTTATGCTCCCACTAGCTTTGACACGTATCAGAAAATAGTTGGACTTCTAGAAGACAATACTTATTGACTTCCAAAGTTCATATTTCCAATATGATGTGCTTCGATAAGCCTTTATCTAAGTTTCTCAAACTCATACACCTTTCCTCAGACAGCTCACATGTGTGTTTAAACTAATTCAGAACTTATATTACTAAGTCCCAAATGTTCAGACCAATTTCCAAATCTCACAATTCGAACTATGAAGATTGATGCCGTAATCATAATCGAATTTGAGAATGCAATTTACATAATCACTATCTTCTTAAAATCTCTCTTAGTGAAAGCGTTTCCTCACAATCATTTTCATGAAGGAGAGAAACCTTATGACACTTACATTTATGGTGCATGTGTTCCTGTCCATGCAAATTTGTCATAACCATAATCATAAGATAATGTTTGTGACAAATCCAAACTCTTATGGACAGAACTTGTTCATTCTTAATTTCTTGCCATCAAGGGTCCCACCATTGCTTCCAAGTTATTTAGCAGCTCACCTATGTCAGTCAATGTACTTTCATTGAACAAGGTGTTTGCCCTTATGTAGTCAATTGAGAACTCGTAGAACTCATATGCATAAGTAACTTTACTAGAATGGCATAGATATAAAATTTTGTCAACACGATAGGTTACAAACCTCAAGTCGTGTGCTAGTGTTTAATAGGTTTACTTCTTGATTTGTTCTTGAAACTCTTCAAGATCTTTAGACTTCCACTGACCTCTTGACATATTAGATTCTCTTATCAAGAAACATTTCTTGACAAAACAAATATCCAAGAGTTAGTGTGTGTCTATATCAAGACAAAACCTACACGCAATTTGGTACTAGTTGGTCTTTGTCTTATTCAAGACATCACCACTTACCAAAATGCGCAAGTGTAAGAACATTCCTACTTAATATTATGTCACTCAAGTCACAATCTTGGAGTACGATTCTAATACTTGATTTTGGAACGAAGTACGATTCATCTTATTGACTTAACCATTTCAACAATTTCTGATTCCTCTTCTTAGCCTACTAGTGCATCAAGATGTCCTTAGAGGATCAATTGTGATATGGATCTTAATCATTAAGATGATCATAAAAATAGATACAAAAGTACTCTCCCTTCTTCTTAGATTGGAGAAACTTTTATCTTTCTGCCTAAATGACTCTTTTTATTCGTTATGCCATTCATTGAAACTTTTCAATGATTCAGAATTACACTTAATCTTGTAAGTATAACCACATTTACTAAACTTTTAGTAAATTATGACGAATAATCTTATCGTTATTTATGGTGGACTTGACTAGTGCACAAGATTGTGTTCTAGTCCTTTTGTCCTTCACTTGACTCACATACTTGTGTGATCAAGGAACTAGTCTTAATTTCCTAAGTACCTAGATTTCCATACATCACACAATACAAGTTGTATGATTCCAAGTTTCTGTCCAATTGAAACTTGGTTGATGGGAATCTTTCCTTACTTAGAAAATTTTGATACTACCATAAATAACATAACTAATAATCACATCCATTTATAGAAATACACAAACATCAATTTTTCACAACGATTTTATTGTAAGGATATATATAAATAAGACAAATCAAAAAAAATTATTGTATTCATCAAAGCAGCGGAAAACATGTCCTTACAATGAAAAATCAACTAAAAACTATGTAATCAAATATTCCTAACAAATCTATCATAACTTTCTAAGCTCAAAATATGATCTTCCAATCCATGCGATCATGATCCATTTCTTCGTGATCAGACTCATCTTGCTCTTCCATCAAGCTTCCTCTTTTTTCTATGATCGTGCAAAACATTCATATGTAATCTTATCACATTATGTATTAAGAATCAATGAATAGGAACTTAATGGAGTTAGATAGTGGATTTTACCTGAAGTAGAGCCAAACGACTTGACTCTCCCATCTCTTAGATCTCTCAGGTAGACTAGGCAGCTTCTTCTCCAATGCCCCTTCTCTTGGCAATAAAAGCAAATTGAGTCTTTTGGAACAGCACACGGAACTACTTCAGACTTTGCCTTTCTCTTATGATCAAACTTTTCGACCATGGCATGCCTTTCGTTGCCATTGCCTATATCCATATAGGACTGGAAGGCAGATCCATCAATTAACTTTGCTTTTCCAGTGCGCCAAATCATCGCTGATTCAGCAGCAATAAGCAAATAGGTGAGGTCGATGAGGGTCACGTCGTGGTCTATCATATAATACTTTCTTACGAGCTCACTATATGAGTCAGGAAGCGACTGAAGAACCCAGTCAACAGCCAACTCCTCACAGACAACGACTCCCAACATTCTTAACTTGTCAATGTGCGACTTCATCTTTAAGACGTGTGTACACACTGACTTTCCTTCATCGTGTTTACTTGCAATAAGGGCTTGAGTGAGCTTAAACTTTTCAAGCCTTTGAACTTGTGGGTCAGGGAGAATAATAGGAGGAGGTGGAGGAAGTGAAGCATGATCTCTTGTTCCTCGATCGAATCGTGGAATATCATCTTCATGTGGAAAACTTTTTCCTACGAATTCAGGAAGACCATAGTTGTCAGACTTTGACATCTACAAAACGGGAGAAAATTCAAGTTAGTTGATTGAATGAGTCCTTAATAAAACACACAAATGAGATATTAAGGCTAGGACCCAACACAATACTCTACTACTTGGGAGAAGGATGCCGTAACCCAAATGGCAGAACATTTGAAGGTAAGTGAATGACAATTCACTAATTTTCCACCATGAAAATGAAAAAGAGATTAAGTTTTAAATGTATTGAAAACTCCTAGATCCTTTGATACTCATTGAACTTTTCAATGGCATGTTTAAATCTCGATATGCCCCTCGATTTGTGACTGGGATGCCGAGGATCACAACACAGGGTGTGAATAACCATGCAAACTTACATGGTGCCCCTAATGTTACATTAATCTATTCGATGTACCGGTTAACCACATATGCTCCATCGAACTATGACAAACATCGAGTCACCCTTCGCTACCTTTGCTTAGAGCCCATTTAGTATGTCGGTTAACGACACATGCTCCACTAACGTCTTAGCAAGGGTACAAAGTGTAATTTCATGGAATTGCATCAAATTCACTTTTGCCTAAAGTAACTAAGATTGGGAATTTTATAAAACATTTAGGTACTTTATAACTCATTATACTTTTAATGGAAAGGGTTTTCCCTGTCCTATCCGTTCGGCTAACGACCCTCCACTAGTCAGAGTGCGGTGGGTAAGAGTGGATATCCAATAGCGGTCATTTTACAGGCGCTTCCTTAAACACCCCTTATAGATCAGCTTCGAGAATGAGGCCTACTAACGGTAAGACTAGCATTTATGTTATACATATATAATATTAGACCTTTTAATTTTATATATAGTATAACGGTGTATTTTACACTTTTAAAATACTATGTGGTCTGATTTAATAAATTACACTTTTAATTTAATTAAATGTAAACCATATCACTATGGATTTATTAACTTTCTTTTAATTATACACTTAATTAATTTAATAAAACCATAAGGGTGCAATTTGAACTTTTTCAAAATTAAGGTTTTAGAATTTAACATTTTAAACTTTTAATCAAGATTTAATTTCCAAAACTTGAGGGCAAGTTTTGAAACTTTTCAAAACAATTAGGTTTAACTATTTAAATTTCAAAACTAAAACTATTAAGTTTAAATTTAAACTATAAAACCAAAGGGTGTAAATTGAAACTTTTCAAACTTACTAGGTCAAATATTTTACTTATAATAATCCTATATTATCCATATTTAACCAAATCCATCAATTTTGATAAGGATAATCAGTCCAAACATAAAAATTCGATTTTAGGCAATAAAAACGAGTTTTGATAATTATCCTAATCAGAAATTGGCCAGAAAATTGAAAATCCCGGCACCAGACCCTCCAACTCATCGAGTTCTCTTTGGAACTCGTCGAGTTCATGCAAATAGTCGAGTTCTTAGAGAAACTCGGTGAGTTCATCATACAGTCAGCAAAAAATTTTGATTTTCTGATCTTTCGTAGTCCGCAATTGCATCAATTCATTATACAAACAGCCTAGGCTCTGATACCACTGATGGGTTATGAGCTCTACATCATTCCTATGGTGTTCATGCAAACCCTAAAAGTTTGGATCTAGTTTGTCTAATTAACATGCAATAATCATCCAAAGCCATAAACCCTAGATCTAGCATACAATAAACAATTTAACATATGAATTAGGGTTTAGATCTTACCTTTGATTGTTATGTAGCAATAACAATCTATTCCTTCTTCTAATTGGCTTCTGAAAGCTTAGTGTCACAAGTGTCACACCTCTAATGTCTCACAAACACCAAGACCAAGAGGATGACTTAAGGTGCCCTAGGGGTCTATTTATACTTGTGTGGGCTGCTAGGGTTTCAGGAGAAACCCTAGTTCTCTGCTTAGGCCTTAATCAACCCATGGAACCTTTCTAGAAGGCCCTTGGACGAAAATCATATGGGCTTCCCATAGATTTTATCCAATCCCCTTCCCAAAAGGAATCCATAGCCCACAATGCAATTATCTTATAATTACAATATAAGTCCCCAAAGTTCAATTAATCCCTTCTCGCCAAAGAATTAATTTCTTAATTAATTATTGTCTAATATTAATTAAACTATATGATTTCTCCTTTAATATATTATTCATATAATATATTAATAAATCATAATTAATCTCTTTCTCCACAAATCATCCTATCAAGTTGCTTTGGTGAAGGCAACCCAAAAGGACCATGCACAACCGGGTCAAATACCTACCAAATATAGTTACGGGATTAGACACTAATCCAACAAAATGTATAATCAGATCTATGGTCTGTTCACTACTAGAAAAAAGCCTTTTACGACGCGCAATGCATGTCGTAAAACGCTCAGATGACGCGCAAATGAGTGTCAAGGAAGGCCCTGTCATAACGAGAGACAACAAGCTTTTGCGCGTCTTCTATTTACGACGCGCATTTACGACACGCATTTACGACGCGCGTTTATGACACGCATTGCGTGTCAAGGAAGGCCCTGTCATAAAGGAAGATGACACACATTTGCGTGTCGTAAACTTACGACACTCGTTTAGGACATGCATTGCGTAGCATTAAAGCCCCTGTCATAAATGAAGATGACACACATTTGTGTGTCATAATTTTAAATGTTCTAAAAAATATATATTTTTGATAGAATTACAAATTGTCAAATTAAACAACAGATTGAAATTATCATAATACAAAATAAAATACCATACATAAGAACGATAATTCATTTCAAAAAAAATATCATATGTCAAATACAAATAATCATTCTAATACTATGTATTATAAAAAACAAAACACAACATTAAAAGGAACTGGTGACTAAGTTCTCTTTTGATAGTCTCCATGGAAGTGTTATGCCCTTGCAACTTCACCCCTAACTTCCTATTCTAATTCCTTGTCTTGCTCAGATCTGGCGACAAGTAGAAAATATATTCATAGTTATTATTGTCATTATAAAAAAAATATTTATTACTACATAACACAACAAATTTGTGTAGGCAACTTAAGAAACAAGTCACAAACCTTATTTTCCGAGTAGGCTTTGCAGCCCCTGTGGCATTGACAAGCTCAGCCTCCAACTCTAACCCCCATAATAAGAAAAAACTGAAGAGGAATACCAATGTAAACAAAAAATCCATGAAAATATGTTGCTATTTCATGCACTTAACCTAAGCAGAAAGGAGAAATTTGTCAAATTACATACAAGCTCTTGCAGCAGATTCGAGTTCAAGAAAGAATGCCACTACAACGCTTCTTCATATATCAATGTCTTGATTACATTAACCCAGGTTTTTTGGCTTAAACCAATAAGGGGCAGCTAAATCTATAGTTATACGATTATCTTCATCATCTGTGAAATATTACTACCGTGAGGTCCAGTCAACATTGATTTATCCTGTTGGAACTTTTACACTTTGGATATCTAAAATTTTGTTTTAGTTAATAATTATCATTTTTAAAATATTTATTTTAATCAAATGATATTTAAAAACAATTATACTATTATAAACTTAGTTGACTGTGACCTAACTGGGAAAGAAAA
This sequence comes from Lactuca virosa, assembly GCF_052849685.1. Lineage (NCBI taxonomy): Eukaryota > Viridiplantae > Streptophyta > Magnoliopsida > Asterales > Asteraceae > Lactuca > Lactuca virosa. Next base: position 431,448,747 of record NC_136428.1, on the reverse strand, counting down.
TAATTTTTTACCTACCTAAATGATATGAGGTAATTGGTTTTGATAGTAGTTAATTAAACCTTTTAAAAAGAAAACAAAAGCAAGGGTACCTATAGAGAAATAGATAACCTATACTTGGACCTCTAATTCGAATCAGTAAAACCAAGTATTCTTTGTCTGGTCTGGTCTAGGTGACTAGGAATGGACCAAAGCCCGATCCTATCGGCCCTATGTTATGTACGGAAGGCAACAATTATCCATTTGAACTTACGATCATATAATTATACAGGGTCATTTCTAAAAAGATGGTTGTCACATACAACTTTAGACAAAGGTAAAGCTTATATATTTATTTTATTTTTTTTAAAAGGTAGATAGATTATTATTTATTAAGATAAATGGTTTATGTGTAGTGGTGGAGAAGGGAAGTACTAAGTATAATCAAAGAAACTGACAAATGGTCCAAAACCATATCCTAATGATAGAATGAAGGTAAAATTTTGTTCTTGAAATGGCAAGATGCTAGTTAGCATGAAAAAAGTACAGGCTGTGAAAGCATATGAGTTGATATGTTCAGAAAGAGAAGAGAATCATTTATGTCACTGGACATTAGCATGTGGGTGTCTGTCTATGTGCATGTGTACAGTCATGATGATGACAAGGGATTAAGAAATGTTTTCACACTCACACTCACACTCCACAAACAAATTACATGTTATCTTTTTTCTGAATTACTAGATTCCAACCAAAACCGATCTTGATGAGATGAGACAACATTACAACCATTAACAGGAGGTCTGGATGATGATGATGACGATGATGATATGTGTAATGGGGGGGGGGGGGGATAAAGGAAAGTTGAAATATGGTAATTCATCATGGGTTTGGTGGAGATTCATAATGGTGTTGTATTGGGTGTTGAGTTTACTTCCACATGCTTTCTTGAACGATTTCTGCCTCTATGGATGTGCCTTTCACAGTATTTTGAATTGAGATAAGCTTCTTTATAGCATCTCCATTTCTTTCCATTTGTTCTTCTACATCTCCCTGGTTCTGGATCTACTTTCCTCCCAAATCCCATGTGGAAACAATTCCGTACAACTCCAACTACAGATTTGATATACATATATGTTCATCAATCACCTTTTTAAAAAATGTTTTAGTTTGGTTCATTGGTCTCTGTTTTGACAAAGTGAAAAGGAGTTTTGTTTTTTTCTTATAGGAAATACTTCAAACAGTTGGCATGCATATCCATGTTCAAAAACTTTCTTTCGAAACTATTTTCGAGTTGAGATATACTGTTTTTTGTTTTGACAAGTAAAAAAGACAGCTTTTTCTTGTAGAAAATACTTCAAACAGTTGGCATGCATACCCATGTTCAACAAGCACCTAAGATCTGAGGTAAAAAACTAGCAAGAAAAACATATAATCAGACGACATACTTGAATGATGGGCGAGAGTGGTGGTGTAGGAGAAGTCTCGTGGAAGAACCTAAGCATCTCATGAAAAACTATTTTCAATTCCACTTCATGCATTCTATCAATTTGTGAGCAAATAAATTCAAAAACTGAGGAAACTAGAACAGATGGACCTCTAATTTATGGAATCAATTGATGTTCCTCAATAGAGAAACATCATTCAGCAAAAAAGGGATAAAAGAAAAGGGAGAATGGAGAAGAAATACCATCATCCAACCTTTTCACCAACTCAGCATGCGTCTCCCCTAATGAAACTTTTTGTTCATCTATTATCATTTTTGCTTGTAGATACTCAGAAATAACATGTAGCAACAATTTATATAATTGTATAAAGATAATAGAACCTTGTCACATTTAAGTCAATGCTCCATCAAAAACATGTTTAAGTTTGTAAATTGGCATACCTCCCCATACATGCTTTAAATGAAGAGACAACATGCTTCTCAGTTTCTCCCAATCATGACTGCAGTGTTCACATATGTGAAATTAATAATACTAATCATAAAATTCATAAAGATACATATGTTGTTGACTTTGAGAATTAAGATATAAGGATTAGGTTGATAACAAAATTTGTAGCATACCAGAACTTTGCAGTGGATGCAATGACTTTTAATATGCTCCTTATTTCCTCTCCTTCTTCGGCAGTCTCTTGCCTCATTTCTATAACCCTGGGGTTTAAAATTCTAAGGCTTATAAGTTGTTTACCACAGTTATAATGTTATGATAAAAAAAGTAATAAAACACTCACTGATGGAGATTTAAATTTAAAACATATTATTAAATAAACAGAAACTAAAAATATTTACCGAAATTCTTCTATCATCCATTCTACTATCAAGATTTGCCCAAATTTCATCTGTGATTTGGAGATTTAAATTCTCTTCTGAATTTTTTAGATACCTATACTCTTCTTTCACCAACAGTTTAACTCAATCTTCTTCTACCAACAACACATGATCTCCAACTCCGAGCAACACCTCTACATTCCCAGACATGGTATACTGCGGCTCAATCACCGCCATACAAAGGGATACTCTTGAGTTTTAGGCAATGATAAACCATTAAACGTTGTAGAACTGGTAAGTTATCCCTCCAACATACTCATTCCCTTAGCTCTAACACCTGCAGTTTCAATACCTTGAGTCTATAACGACCCAATTTTTACAAAGAAAAATTTCCATTTTTAGATAATCAAAGCCAATCTCATAAACCATAAATTCCCAAAACATTTGTCTTCAAATCAACATTCATTACATCATTGTTCTCCTTTTTCTTTTAAAACATCAGAGGGTCCCAAACACACTAAAAAGACAGATAGAGTGCACGCCACATCATCACGCCTTGCCCTTGCCCTTGCGCTCAGAAGTACCTGAAACAAATCAACAATCTGTAAGGGAAATGCTTAGTGAGTTTCCCAGAGCATACCACACATATTCACATACATATATCTTGATAGCTAATAAAGCTATAATCATGCCACAGTAACCATGCAATACGATTCAGCAAGAATGCCCTGGGCTACCCCACATGGTCTTTACCTAGGACTTCCATGGGCTACCCCACATGGCCTTACATCTAATGGTATAGGCTACCCCACATGGTCTTTACCTAGGAATGCCATGGGCTACCCCACTTGGTCTTATATCCAATGCCTCGGGCTCCCCCCGAGTCTTCCATACCAACATAATATCACATAACATATCAATTTATAAATGAATAACACATACATAACATGTTCACATAATGGGCCGGCCTTGGTGTCGTAGACACATAGGTATGGTGAGAAGACTCACCTCCGTCCGATGAATACAAATACTGTCCTCCTAATAATTCGCAACCTCCCGAGCTGAATAATAACAATAATAATAATCAATGATAAGACCTTAAATTACCCAAGGAAAGGCCCAAACTTCAAACTCTACCCCCAAGGACCAATTACCCTTTTCTTGCAAATGGGTCCCAAAGTCCAAGTCCAATATCCTGAATAGGCCCCTAGGCCCAATAAGGCCCAACCGATAAGTCCACGGCCCAAACAAATGAAAATGACTCTATCTCACAGAATCCAATCAAGACCAACAACCAAATGAGGCCCAAAGGCCCAAAACAGCTTAGGGCCCAACTGAGCTGCGTACGTCTAGCGTACCACCCTGGTACGTGCAGCATGCTGAAGGTCTAGGGACTAAGCCCTGTGTACATCCAGTTACGCGCATTGTACAACCATTTTAAGCACTCTTTCCATTAAGTGCTTAATGCTCGAATCCTTCACGTCGAAAAGCTAGATCTAAGTCTGAAAATATGTCCTAAGGCATAAAGTTGGCAACTTTATGCCCTTGCATGCCTCATACATACCCAACTACTCCATTAAGACCTTTCCAAGGTCTTTTACCCACGCATGAGGAGGCTTAGCTCACAAAAGAGGTCCAAAGATCATCAAAGGGACAAATCACTAAACCCCTAGCTAGATCTAAAGATTAGAAAGGAAAGAGGCAAGCTTTTTACCTCCAGAAGCTTTGTAAGATGATTTTGGTGCAGGATCTTGAAGCACCCACTTAATCCAAGCTTGCTTGACCACCCCTTCTTCTTGAAATACACACTAAAAGGCCACAAATTCACTCGTTAAGGCTCAAGAATGATCTCACAAGGTTTGCAGGAGTATATGGACGTTCTAAGGCTGTGGAGGCTCTCTAGGGTTTAGTCCAAGGGACTTAAAGTTGTTTAAATAGGCCTCAAGTCTGGATTTTAGGGTTTTGCGTTCCTGGCGACCACGTAACTCAAGGTACGCCCAGCGTACCCTGATTCCTCCGCGACCACATCCATGCAGTACGCTAAGCATACACTTAAGTACGCCCAACGTACTTAAGGGAGCATTTATGCAAAAATTAACATTCCTTAGGGTTTCAAGACATACCAGAATTTTAGATGTTACAACTCTCCCCCACTTGAACTAGATTTCGCCATCGAAGTCCGTGGATGAAAACAGTTCGGGGTAATGCTTACGCATCTCCACCTTTGGCTCCCAAGTCCATTCAGAGCCCCTTCGGTGCTGCCATTGGACCTTTACCAACTTTACTTCCTTGTTCCGAAGTCCCTTCGTCTTCGTGTCTAGAATGGAAACCGACCTTTCGACATAATTCAGGCCCCCATCCACCTGAATATCATCCATGGATATAACCACGGACTCGTCAGCAACACACTTCTGAAACTGAGACACGTTGAAGGTGTTGTGAATCTGACTAAGCTCCTCTGGAAGCTCTAAACGATAGGCTACCTTGCCCACTCGGGCTAGGATCCTGAACGGGCCTATAAATCGAGGCCCTAACTTGCCTCTCTTATAAAACCTGATAATCCCCTTCTAAGGTGACACTTTTAGCAAAACAAAATCCCCCACTTGAAACTCAAGATCCGATCGCCGTCGATCAGCATAACTCTTCTGACGGCTCTGCGCGACCTGCAACCGGTCGCGCACCTGCTGGATCAACCCGGTGGTCTTGAGTACCACCTCCATGCTTCCCATCACCCGATGTCCAACCTCGTCCCATCATACTGGGGTCCTGCACCTCCGACCATATAACATCTCGAATGGTGCTCGATCGATACTGGCATGATCACTGTTATTGTACAAGAACTCTGCCAGTGGGAGGTATGTATCCCAACTTCGTCCAAAATCTAGCACGCATGCTCGCAGCATGTCCTCCAATGTCTGGATCGTCCTCTCACTCTGACCATCAGTATGAGGGTGATATGCTGTACTGAAGTATAGCTGAGTACCCAGTTCCTCGTGGAAAATTTTCCAAAACCTGGATGTAAACCGAACATCCCTATCCGAAACCACTGACACCGGCACCCCGTGCCTAGCCACCACTTCTCGAACATAGATGTTTGCCAACTTTTCTGTGGATATACTCTCGGAGATCGGAATGAAGTGGGCACTCTTCGTCAGTCTGTCCACAATAACCCATATGTCATCCACTCCCCTTGCCGTCCTCGGTAGCTTCATAATGAAGTCCATAGTGATCTCTTCCCACTTCCACATGGGAATGGTTAACGGCTGAACCTTGCCATGAGGCCGCTGATGCTCGGCCTTGACCTTCCTACAGGTCAAGCACCGCTCCACAAACCAGGCGATCTCCCACTTCATGCAGGGCCATCAATAACTCAGCCTTAAGTCCCTATATATTTTTGTCACACCTGGATGTATAGAAAACTTGGACTTATGCGCCTCCTCTAACAGCCTCTGCCTCACTCCCACTGATACCGACACCCATACACGGCCACACTGCGTCAACAAGCCGCGACTATCCTTAACATACAAAGGATACTGCCCCTGAATTTTCTCCATTTTCCAATTCTCTTTCTTCACCACTTCGACCTGGGCCCCTCGAATCATGTCCAACAAAGGTGAACTTACAGTCATCCTCATACAAATATCCCTGATCGGGGACCCCATTGCCTTGCGACTCAATGCATCGGCCACCATGTTGGCCTTCCCTAGATGGTATAGGATCTCGCAATTATAATCCTTCAGCACATCCAACCATCTCCTCTGTCGCATATTAAGGTTCTGCTGATCCATCAAATACTTTAGACTCTTGTGATCAGTATAAATAATGAACCGTACCCCATACAAATAATGCCTCCAAATCTTGAGGGCAAACACCACCGCCCCCAGTTCCAGATCATGCATGGGGTAATTTGCCTTGTGAGGCTTCAACTAGCTCGAGGCATAAGCAATCACATGCCCCCTCTGCATCAACACTGCACCCAACCCTGAAATAGATGCGTCACAGTATACCACTAAATCATCCAACCCCTAAGGCAGTACCAGGACTGGAGCCTCGCATAACCTCCGCCTCAGGGTCTCAAAAGCCCTCTGCTGATCCTCATCCCACCGGAAAGTCACATTCTTCTTGGTAAATCGGGTCAATGACACAACAATCATGGAAAAATCCTGGATAAACCTCCGATAGTAACCCGCTAAACCCAAGAAGCTACAAATCTCTGAGGCATTCCTCGGTACCTCCCATCGCATCACAGCCTCCACCTTAGCTGGTTCAACCGAAATACCCTCTTGATTGATGACATGCTCTAAAAACTGCACTTCCCGCAGCCAGAAATCACATTTGGAGAACTTTGCATAAAGCTTCTCCGCCCTCAATGTCTCCAGCACCTCTCTCAAGTGCTGCTCGTGCTGCTCCCTAGTTTTGGAGTAAACCAGGATATCATCAATAAAAACGATCACTGACTGATCCAATATCAGATCCATGAACGCTGCCGGGGCATTGGTGAGCCTAATATGGCATCACCACAAACTCATAATGCCCATAACGAGTCCTGAAAGCTGTCTTCGGTATATCCTCATCCCTAATCCTCATCTGATGATACTCGGACCGAAGATCAATCTTGGAGAACCAAGATGCACCCTGAAGCTGATCAAATAAATCGTCGATCCTTGGCAAAGGATAGCGGTTTTTGACCGTCAGCTTGTTCAGCTCCCTATAATCAATGTACATCCTATGCGATCCGTCCTTCTTTTACACGAAAAGGATCGGTGCTCCCCATGGAGAACTTCTCGGACGGATAAACCCTCGGTCTAGCAGCTCTTGAACCTGCATACATAACTTCTGCATCTCAGGTGGTGCCAACCGATATGGTGACTTGGCTATCAGAGCGGCACCCGGCACCAAATCGATGCGAAACTCCACCTGCCTCACCGGAGGCACCCCAGACAACTCTTCTGGAAAAACGTCCCGAAAATCCTGCACAACTGGCACACTGTCGATATCCGTTACCGCCTCTATTCGCGTATCCGGAACATAAGCCAAAAATCCGGTGTAGCCCTGCTGCAAAACCTCCTAGCCCTCGTGGCTGAACAGAGGGTCGGGCCATGTGAGGCCCTTTCACCCTAAATAACCAGCTCTCCCACCCTTGGGGTTCGAACCCGGACCAACTGCCGCTCACAATCGATCATGGCCCCGTTGGCCCCCAGCCAGTCCATCCCAATGATCACCTTCAATCCTCACAATGGTATTGGAACTAAATCAACGCGAAACCTCTCGCCATGCACATTCAGGACACAGTCCTGATATACCCTTGTAGCACTCACAGTGCGATCATCCGCAATCTCCACCTCGAGCGGGGTATCCATAGTCCCCAGTGCGTCTCGGAACTTCTTGCTAAGCGCAAGAGACACAAACGATCGGGTAGCACCCAAATCAAACAAAACATGAGCCGTCATACCATTGACCAAAAAATTCCCAGACACGACCTCTGGCGCTTCCCGAGCCTCCTTGGTAGTCAGCTGAAATGCGCGGCTTTTCACCGCTGGAGCTTCCGCCTTGACAGGGCAGCAGTCAGTAATCCTCATAGTGGCGGGCGTGGGGGCCTCCACTGATCTTCCACCTCCTCCCTGCAACCTCGGACAATCGGCCTTTATATGGCTTATCTGGTTGCAGTGAAAACATATCAAGCCCTTCTCGGGGCAATCCTTACTCATGTGGCCCTGCTGGCCACAAGAGTAACATCCTGATATCCCGGCTGTCCGACAAGCCCCGCTATGAAATCTACCGCACTTGGCACACCGGCTTCTTATCCTGAGCCACTGCTGCCTGTACCTGCTCAGTCTTCCACTTTATGCGGGACTCCAACTCCATCTCCCTCTCACGGGCCTTTTCCACCATGTCGTTCAGGGTTTTGCACCCTGAAAAGCTCACAAACTCTCGAATATCATCCCTCAGCATAACATGATATTGGGTCCGCCTCATCTCCTCATCCGTAGCATACTGAGGAATCAACAAAGCTCGCTCTCGAAACCTGGAGGTGATCTCTGCCACCGTCTCGGTGGTCTGCTGCACCCCATGAAACTCCCTCACCAACCGTTGCACCTCAATAGGTGGTGCAAACTCCGTATCGAAACGTCGAACAAACTCAGCCCATGACATCTCAGCCACACTGGCTGCTCCCACCTGGCTAGTAGCCTCGCCCCACCAATCTCGGTCCCTGTCCCTCAGCATATATGAAGCAAACCCAACCTTTGCCTCCTCCGGGCAAGAACTCGTGCGCTGGGCATTCTCAATGTCCGCTACCCAGCATCTGCTCACAATGGGGTCCCTGACCCCAGAGAACTCTGGAGCTCCACATGCCTTGAACTCCCGAAACGAGGGAGTTCGGGCTCCACCCTGACCCGCAGTGTTGAGAGAAAAACTTGAGACACACTTGAACAAACGTTAGAACAAATATAGTTGCGGAATAGTTTATCTCAAAGGATCTAAAAGCTCAAAAATAATAATAAGTTAATGAGTTAGATAATTAGAGAGTTAGTTGCGGAAATGTAAGGAAATATAAATGACAGCAGGTGTTATATCAAGTATACACATAAGTTGATTCATAACAAGGAATTCATTCAGACCAAGTTAGTAAGTGAGATCAAATTTAGTGATTAAGTCACGAATGACTTTCTCCGAAGAGAGATAATATTCAGTTACATTTAAGTGAACTTTGAGAGTAAGAAGAAGTGAGTAAAAGCATAAGATATGAGATTCAAGATGCGTAATCAGATAGATGTAAGAGATGTGTTTTGAATAAGAAAGATTGAGCTCTATATATAGAGACTCAAATATTAAATTGGATCAACTATCTATGTATAGCCATGTAAGGCATACTGGATAATAGCGAGTATTCTCACAAAAGTAGATAGAGTTAAACTAAGTAAACTAGAAAGTGAATTGCAGTTGATGATGACTTCGGATGTGGTTGCTGAAAAGAGTTGACTGCGAATCTTTGATGACTGCGGTAGACCAAGTTCAAGAGGGTCACTTTTATGATTCAACAATTCCCCCCTAAGTGACCTCTTTAACTTCTCTTCTCTTCAATTATGAAGTTTTAGAAACTTGATGAGAATCCACCAAAACTTTCTGACATTCTCCAACCAGGTGATCCTTCTTAAAATTTCGAACTTGACTTCGTCAATTGTGTGTTTTGACCTTTGAACTGCGGTTCGACAGATTTCAAGTTGCTTCATTATGAGACGATTCATGGCAGTCATAGGAATGAAGTATTTGGTTTTATCAACCTTTCTTTTGAAGATGACTCCAAGGTCTGGGAAGTTTGTTGCACCTAGGGATCTCTCTTGATAACCTTCAGTAGGCATCGGTGCAGGGTCAAGTGGTGGTAGATCGAACTTTTTGGCAAGAGTAGGGTGAATGTCTGCATCAATCTTTGCGAAGTCACAGACAGTTTCCCTTAGAAAAGTGCTTGCCCTTTCAAATGTTATCTTCATCTTTGGATACTTCTCGCTTTTGTTTTGGAACACCTTTCCTATCAAGACGACTTCTTCTGGATTCATACAGGGGAAGTCAGCTTGGGTACGGACGTAGTCCTGATTCCTTCTTGTAAGAGTATACTGGATAAAGTCAGCTTTCATGAATTTCCTAGGCTTAAAGTTCTTGACTGCGGATGGTATATCATTAGACCAGATTTTCTCTATTGAAGAGGCATGTTTGGCATGGAATAGATTGAGTCTTTCGAATTCCATGGGCAGTCTCTTGTTATCAGGTAAGCTGCATTCAAAATGCTCAAATACAGTGAAGTATTTTGCATTGGGGGATATTGGAATATCCTAGTAACCGTCAGATGGGGGTTCAGCAAAAGTAAGATAGGGTTTATAGTCATCATCCAGCAGTCTGCAGTGGGGATTGATCCAAGAATTGATTAAAGATTCATCCATGGTTGTGTCGAATCCGTTTTCTCTCCAGATTAGCTCAGCAAACTTGGTTGCTTTCTAATCTGCTTTCTTCTGTTTCGTTGAGGGAGAGTCATTAGAATGTGGGGATGACATGTTGGATGCTAAGTTCTTGAAGTGGGAGGAGTCTCCAGTCGCTTTGGAGGAGAATTAGATTCTTTAATGATTTCCTGTTGTGGTGGTGACTGATGGCTTGAATGCTGAGATGGTTGCGGTGAATGAATTTTTTCAGTTATGACAGGGGGGCGGAATGTTGAGAGATGTTGTCTGAATGATGGTATTCACCACTTCCCCCTCTTGAGGAATGCAGAGTCGGGGATTCCTCAAGCCATTGTTTAAGACCATCAAGTTTAGCACACACCTCCTGGAACTGAGTTTTGAGAGCATCAGCCAGTTGCTGATTATCTGGGATGGCGGTGTTGAAGAGTAGTCGATGAATCTCATTGGTAAGTTGAAGAATCTCAGGACCATGAAAGTTGGAAGACAGAGAGCGTTGAAGTCTGTTGATGGTAGATTGTAGAACCGAGATGGTGGACTCATAGGCAGTATGAGTTTCAGCAGTGAGTTGACTGGTCCGCAATGGCTGTTTGTAGATCTTCCTTGATTGCGGATACCTCAGAGATGAGGCGCTCCGCAGTAGCCATAATCTGCTTATGATCAGCCTGACGAATTGTATCTAAGGAACGAATTCCCATTTCAACTTTTAAATAAATTCGCTCAGCAGCTAGGCGTTCACGAGTTTTAAGTCGGTAAGTCTTCAGGTTGCGGTCCTGGTAAGTCTTCAGGTTGCGGTTGAGTGGGCTTAACCGTAGCAAGAATGTGATCCACTTTGGCTTGTAGACTCATAAATTCTTTTCTGGATACAACAACCTTCCTTTTCTTCTTTTTCTCTTTCGGCTTGGAGGTTGAGTGTTGAGAGCCACTCGAAGCTTCTTCCTCATCAAAAATCATTAAATCGTCATCAGAAGGGATAGGCTGATTTACCTCATTGAGATCAAAGTCATCGAATCCGAATGTAGGAGCGGAGCTAACTTCTATTGCGGTGCCATCACCTTCAGAATCTCTAACAGTTGGAGTTGGAGGGAGTTTTGATGTACCTTCACCACCAAGAGTGGACTCAGCATTGCGGACTGTTTCAGCCATTATGGACATCCACTCTTGTACTTTCAGAATGGTGGCCACGGTATTGGCGTTATTGATGGCGTCCGCCCAATACTTGGCTACAGATTGAATCTCTTGATGCTTCTGTTGAAGTTGCTTGATTTGCTGGTTCTTTCTTGCTTGAAATGCCCTACGGAAAGCGGCATATTTCTTGATATCGGATTTTGTGACCGGATTATATTGTAACCATGAATCATTTGATTCTTCACCGTCAAATCCTTGAAAACGCACCGAGGTGTCCCTCGGGTTCACGGATCCTTGCACCATGGTGCTCACCGTCCCTAAACCACCTGGAAAAGATGGAAGCGGAGTAGGATTTCCTGAGCGTCCTCAGTCTCCTTGACCCGTGGTCAAGTCTGGCCTCGGCTCAGTTCTAGCATAGGCGGAAGAATTGCCCTGCGGTTGGGAAGGTGTTTGAAGTGTTTGGGTTACAGACAAAAGGATGGAGTTCAACACCTCGGGTGAAAAGAAATGTAGACGGGAAGCCCTGGAGACCTTAGGGCGAGAACCAGTTCCATCCCCTTGGGAGTGAGATGGGGGTGAGTCTCCACGATTAGCTGAAACAGACACACTTTCTGTGTCTAAGTGGAATTCGATGGTTGTATTGAATGGGTCTGCGGCCACCCCAAGGACTACCGGAGCCTTTTGAGAGGCTGTTGCATCAGTCCGGTCACGCATTTGGTCAGTGGGATTGGTCTTTATTTTCTTGAGGATAGAAATGGGTTGTGCGTCATCATCAGAATCACTCATAGAGGGAGAGTGAGACCCATTTTCAGTTCATTCGTCATCTGAGGACACAGTTTGTTTGAGTTTCCTTTTCTTTGATGGTTCAATGAGTTTGGGGGCATCTTTCTTCTTTGGGGTTCCAAGTTTCTTGGTGATGTTGCGGGGGCCTTGACGGGCTGAGGCTAACTGCTTGCGTCTTTTTGATAAAGATAAGTTGGATAGAGTGGTGGAGGATGGGAGTATGGTACTACCAGGGATTATGAGTGCGGATGAAGATTGTTTAGGTAGAGGCGGGGTAGGAAGGTATGGGCCAATACCTTTGGTAGCATATATGTGGTCTGTGACATCAATGGTTTCAAGTCCAAGGGTAGACAATATGTGGACTGCTAGCCATCTAATGGGTCCAAAGGCAGATTGATCTGTAGATGGGTTGTACCTTTTTAGATCTTTGGTGATGAAGAACTTGACATCATTGCCCATGCTTAGTCATGCATCCGCATGAAGGTTTGAGATGCATAGAGACCAAAATCTTGCAAAGGTGAGCTCAGTAGGATTTTCTCTTGGACTGTCCTTGGGGATGTACTGCAAGAAGTCATCCCACAAGATCTGACCGTAGTTGACATCATGGCCAGTAACAATACTCCACACTAACTCTAACAGCTTGAGGCCCATGTTATCAGTGCCTCCAGTTCTGCCTGACAAGCCGCGGATCACGAAATGGCAAACGAACTGCCACACCGCAGGCAACTGATTGTTCTTGAATTCGCCTATGCCTTTTAGCTTCTTTTGGTAACCTATTTGGTAGAGTGCAGAAAGAATGTCCGCCATGCTTGGGGTGAAGACCTTTGTTGAAGGATGAACTAACATGTTGATGGCATTGAGGAATTTTTCTTTGGTCAGCATAACCAAAGAATCGTTCACAAGATTCAGATGCACCTTTTGAAGGTTGTTGAGGGGTCGATATGCAGAGAAAGCACATTTGAAGAGGGTTGATAGAGGTACCACATCTGTGAAGGAATCGAAGGGACCAAACAGTGGATGATTGGACATGAACTTGATCATCAACTTGATCGGAGCATTGTAAGAGGAATGCTCGTCGAACACTGCCCTAAAATTGCTTGAAGCAATTGTTGTGATTTGATTTCTTGAAGTAGAGTCTGAACCAGATGGATGACCAGAGGCAGATGCCTTGGAGTGTTTCTTCAAGATACCTGATTTCACCATTTTCAAAGGAGTGAAAAGAACTTGCAGGAAAGACAGAGTGCAAGAAGAAGAAGTTCGTCGAGGTTTCAGAAAGCATAAAACTTTCTTGGGGAAGAAGAAGAGGGTTTTATAGTGGCAGATTTGAAACGGTTATTGATTTTACCCTAAGTGAAAGTGGATAAGGTAAAAACATTTGGGTTGTTGTTTTTATTAGGGAAAAGAAATCTCAGCCACAGATGAGATAAAAAAGGTTTATTTATATTTTTTGAGATTTTCCAAAAAGGGTAGCATTTAATGAAATGTCAGGCCCTATAACATCACGTCTGAAGAACGTGTGGTGAGGGGTTAATCTGTTGTACAAAAGAGGAAGATGTAATAGATTTGACGTTTTGGGGGTAATAGGAAGAGACAGTTTAAAAGAGATTTTTATGGAAAATCGTTCTTTTTGTCATGATACCCAAAATAGGTCTGAAACAAGGTTTATTCAAAAAGTGTAACAGAGACAGTGATATGCTACGCAAGGAATGTTTTTTGAATGTTTTTCTTATTTAATGAATGATCATTAAATAGCACACCATGTTTCAAGAATTTATGAAGCAGTTGAGAAATCAATCAATGTGATTGCGGATTGAGACTTCATTGCAGATGGATCTTTTATCATTGCGGATGGATGGTTAGATGACTGCAGTAGAAGAACTGAGGAGAACACTTGAGAAAAAATTAGTAACAACAAACAATAAGGACCATTGTAAGATAGATATGAAATATAGTTGTGGTACATAGAATATACCAAAACTATCTATCATAAATAACTTCAATTAGGACCGCAACAGAGACCAAGGATGGTCTGCGGTACCTATCAATTCAAAAAGAATTGTGGGTCCGAATTCATCATTCCCGACATTTGTAAGAAACTGTTGAGTTTTGTAGAGTCAAGTGCCTTTGTGAATACATCAGCAATCTCTTCATGAGTATGGACAAAAATTAGTTCAATGTTACCTTTCAGGATGTGGTCTTTGATGAAGCGATACCGTAGTTCAATATGCTTTGTCTTAGAGTGCTGAATTGGATTGTGGCAAATTGATCTAGCACTCTCAGAGTCACAATAAATTGGTATCCGCAGCATTCTGTATCCGTAGTCCATAAGTTGTGTTTTCATCCACAAGACTTGTGAACAACAGCTGGTTGCGGCCACATATTCAACTTCTGCGGTAGACAGTGACACACAATTTTGTTTTCTTGATGACCAAATAACGAGTCTTCCACCCAAAAATTGACATCCACCGGAGGTGCTTTTTCGATCTAGTCTTCATCCGGCATGATCTGCATTAGTGAATGCTTGTAGGCTGAAGTCATTCCCTGCGGGGTACCATAAACCAAGAGTCTTGCAGCCCTTTAAGTATCTTAGGATCTGCTTTGTTGCGGTCATGTGTGACATTTTTGGATCAGCCTGGTACCTTGCGCAAACACCTGTTGCAAAGACAATGTCTGGTCGGCTTGCGGTGAGGTACATCAATGAGCCAATTATACCTCTATAAGTCTTGTGAACCACTGATTCGCCGGAAGGATCAGCAGATATCTTATATCTGAAGGCCATGCGGACCTTAGCCGAAGAATAGTTTTTCATTGAGTATTTCTTTAATAGTTCGGTGGTGTATTTCTCCTGATGGATGAATATCCCTTGAGGGACTTGTTTCACTTGAAGTCCTCGAAAGAAGTTAATCTCTCTATTCATGCTCATTTGGAACTTGTTGGTCATGAGCTTAGCAAATTCATCCACCATTCCTTGATCAGTTGATCCGAAGATGATATCATCCACATATATTTGTACAAGCATAAGGTGATTACCATTTGCTTTTGTAAATAAAGTGGGATCAATCACTCCTCTTTTGTATCCGGACGAGACAAGAAATTCAGAGAGAGTCTCGTACCACGCTCTTGGGGCTTGCTTTAGACCGTAGACTACTTTTTCAAGCTTGTAGGAGTAGTCTGGGAATTCAAGACTTTCGAAGCCCGGAGGTTGCTGAAGATAAACCTCCTCTTTTAATTCACCATTGAGAAAAGCACTTTTCACATCCATTTGATGTACTTTGATGTTCTTGTGAGCTACGTATGCTAAGAAGATTCGGATGACTTCCATTCGTGCCACCGGAGCATAAGTTTCATCATAGTCAATACCTTCAAGTTGACTATATCCCTTGGCAACTAGCCTTGCCTTGTTTCTAACGACCGCACCGGATTCATCCAATTTATTCTTGTATACCCATCTAGTACCAACAATAGTGTGACCTTGCGGCTTTGGAACGAGCAGCCACACTTTCTTTCTTTTGAATTGTTCTAGCTCTTCTTGCATTGCGGATATCCAGTCCGGTTCTAGTAATGCTTCTTTGATCGTTCGGGGCTCGACGGAGGACATAAATGCTGCGTAGTGACAGTGATCAGATAAATCTTTGGAAGATCGAGTCTGGATACCTGCGGATGGGTTGCCGATGATTTGACCTGGTGGGTGGTCCTTCGTCCATACATGCAGACAGGGTTGCAGATGATCAGCAGCTGCGGTAGAGGGAATGTCTTCAATATCAGAAGATTCTGCGGTTGGAGATGGCAGTTCCCCCTGGACTTGAGAACAACCTGCTGAATTGTCTTGAATTGGAAAGGTGGGATCAAAGTTTTCTTGGGAAGATGGTGAAGGTTCCCCCTGGATTGTAGACGGGAGTTCACCTTGAACCTGAGAAGGTTCCCCCTGGATTGCAGATGGGAGCGTGATAATTCTCGAGTCTACTCTTGTGTCAATGTTTTCTATGTTTTCTTGGGCAGATGGTGAAGGTTCCCCCTGGATTGCAGACAGGAGTTCTCCTTGAACCTGAGAAGGTTCCCCTAGATTGCAGATGGGAGCGTGACAATTCTCGAGTATGTTCTTGTGTCAATGTTTTCTATGTTTTCATCATCCGAGTCCGAAGAAACGCTTGATGGTTGAAATCCTCTGCGGAGAGAGATTGGAGCTGCATCTTCTAGTACTGGAACCTCAAAGGTTGTTGTATGGTCCAGAGTTGAGGTTTCCCCCTCAACCGGCGAGGTGGAAGTATTTAGAGATACTTCATCGGATGGAGTAGGACCAGATACGTCAGCATGCTGTTGTAGAGCTTCCGGGGACACAAGAACTTAGCTTGGCTGTTTCTACAGGGTCGAAGAGATCGTCATAGTTTACTTCAACTAGGTTTAGTGGACCCAAAGAAGCAGGAATATTACTTTATAGGATTGATGTGGTTTCGGTTGATGGAGCGGTGTTGCGAATGTGATAGTCATCGAATTTGACATCGAAGCTTTCAATTATTAGCCTTGTGAGTCTAATGAGAACCCTATAAGGAACTTTTTTTGTTGAGTATCCAAGGAAGATGCCTTCATTAGACTTCGGTGCGAATTTATTAAGGTGGTCTCTATTGTTTATTACGAAACATCTACACCCAAACATATGGAAGAATCGGACATTTGGCTTGCAGTTGTTAAGGCCCTCATAAGGAGTTTTACCGAGACACTTGCACACAATGCTTCGGTTCTGCACAAAGCATGTTGTGGCCACTGCTTCAGCCTAGAAGTAGAGAGGAAGGTGTGCGAAGTTGAGGATAGATCTGGCTGCTACTACTAGAGTGTCGTTCCTTCGCTCTACTACCCCATTTTGTTGCGGTGTGTAGGGAGTTGAGAAGTTGTGAGTGATGCCCTTTGAAACCAATAAACTATTTAAGATATGGTTGGTAAACTCAGTTCCATTATCACTTCGGATGCGTCGTACTGGTAACTTGATCTGAAGTTCAATTTCCTTGATAAAATTGATCAGTATCTGCGGAGTTTCTGATTTGAGTCTTAATAGAGTGACCCAGGTGAACCGTGTGAAGTCATCAACTAGAACCTGTATGTATTTCTTGTGATGAAGACTGGCTACGGTAGATAGCCCGTAGAGATCAATGTGCAGGAGTTCCAGTGGTTCAGAAATTGAGTAATCAATCACCATAGGGTGACTTTCTTTGGATTGCTTTCCACATTCACATGCAGGACATAGGGTATCATTGCTGAACTTGAGGATTGGAAGACCTCGGACTAGTTCTCCGGTGACCAAATTGTTGATGTATCTGAAGTTGAGATGAGCTAGCTTGCGGTGCCATAGCCAGCTGACTTCGGAGACTGCTTTGGATAGGAAGCATAACTGCGGTTTTCCTATGATCAAAGAGACGTCTAGAGGATACATAGTACCTTCGGATCGGGATTTGATCAGACATGTGCTCCTATCGCTTGTCATTACATAGCAAAATTGGTCATCAAATTCAACTCGATGTCTTGCCTTACATAGTTGGCCAACACTTATGAGATTGTGTTTAAGGCTTTCTACATAAGCAACCTTTTGAATATAGAAGTTTCCCGTAGTGAGAACACCATAGCCTCGGATTATCCCATTCGCATTGTTGCCGAATGTGACATTTCCAACGTTGCAAATTGGCCTAAAATCCTGAAGGTATTCAAACCTTCCGGTCATGTGGAAGGAGCAGGCACTGTCGATTAACCACTCTTCTTCTTGTTACTCCTTGCACAAGGCCTGAGAATTACACAGTTAGTTTGGGCATCCAAACTATTTTGGAGCCTGGGATAAAAGATAAGTTTCTGATTGATGCATGAACCGTGGTTGCAGGGACTGGTTTCGTGTCAACTTTTAATCCTAGTCCTGGGTGTTTGTGAGTTTTTGGAGTGTTGCGATTTTTATAACAGTTACGAGGTTTCTGAAAAGAACCAGATTTGACACGAGATGAACCATTTTGACAACTACATCGACACTGACATGCTGAAATTTTGCCTTTTGTTCTGACACCTCGTTTGGTCAGCGGTTTAAATGATGAGGTAGTTTTGTAACCGGTCCGAGAGTGGTAAGATCTGACTTTGGTGCTGTTGGAATTTGAAAAGGTTTGTTTCGAAAAAGATTTAGCACGTGTAGATTTTTTGGACCTTTTTGTTGGGTTTGGTAAAATACCCTTCCACTTGTTAAAATTTTGTTGTGATTTCAAAAGTTTTGGAGTGGGTAAGATACCCTTCCATTTTGGGTCATCTGAGGAATAGATTTGAAAACCATTGCTTCGAAAAGACCTTACTTTCTTTTGGGTTGTGTCAGATGAGTTTGGAATGACTGTTGAAACTGTACATTCCTTTTTGTATGTTTTCTTGATGGGAGAGTTTTTTGTCGGTTTGTGCCTTGGGATCGAATTTCCTCTTTGAAAGCCTTTTTAGCTAAAGTTTTTGGAGAACCGCAGTCATTGGTGTTCAGCTGCGGTTTCCTGGAAACCTTTGAAATTTTTTGAAAACGAGGGCTGGATTCATCCGAACTTGAAGATTCTGGGTTTTGAGAGCATTGACCTACTTCAAAGTTTTCTATGGGTAATTCATGATGAATTGGTTGAAGAGTCACAGAGCTTTTGATTGAGGATTGCGGTAAGGATGATTTGACTACCGCATAATAAGACTGAGTTGGGAATTTTGTGAGATTTTTGCGGGACATCTGCGGCTCATGATTGCAGTGAGAGACACTGCGGTCTGAGGGCAGAGATGGGAACTCCTGTGAGACTTCGGGACTCTCTATGACAATTTCTTCATCAACAACTGATGAAGTCTGAGAATTTGGATAGATTGTGCCACAGATAGGAGTTTGATCACTTGTGTGAACCGAAACCGCATGCACAATTTCCTCTATGGTACAGTTATTACTTAGATTATGAAGTCTACCGAAGTGTGTTCTGATGTCTTCGGGAAAAGTTTTGTCATTGACTGGGAAATGGAATTCTCGGTCCGGAGGGATATACAGTCGATCTTTGTTAAATCGGGGTGAGGAATCCTTTGCGGTACGATATCCATTGGACCAACCCCAATTGTATGTATTGTCCAGAGTTCCATTATTCACCAAATTTTCAATAGCTTCACTTTCATTGAAAAGTTTTTCTATTAATAGATTTAAGCGTACAATCTCACTCTGAGCTAAATCTCTTTGGTTCAAATCTATCTCTAGTTGTCTTTCACTCAACATTTTTGCATCTTTTTCTAACTCTAAGTCCTTTTCTAACATAGGCATTTTGAGTATTTTGTTGTCCAATCGTCCTCTTACATGAAACATCTCTTGGGACGCTATGTTCTTCTTATCTAAAGCTTTGTTATAGTCTGTAAGGACGACATCACATGTGTCATTGAGATTGTCTATGAAGGGTTGACAGTCATGCATGCTATAGTTTAGAGTTTGAATCATGAGTTTTACCTGTTCGACGATGCTTAGAGTTCCATCCTTCGCCATGTAGCAGTAGTTCTTTTCCAGCTTAGTAGACCCATCGTCATCCGCAGTTGCCAGCATGCAGATCTTGCCTTTTCCTTTGACGTTGCTGATGGCTTCTTCTTCATCTCCGGATGACCAAACTTGATGGTCTCTTTTTACATGGGCTACGTATGCCCTTGCCTTTTCCTTTTCTTTCAATTCTTGAGCCATTCTCAGGTAGAATGCTCTGTCTTTCACTACATTTTCCTTGCAATCTTTTGCAAAATGATTCTCTTTGTTGCACTTGTGAAGAATCACAACATTACTTTTGTCTTCTTTGGGAGTACCGGAGTCAGTGGTATGGATGGACTGTGGTGCCTCCTTTGGTTGAGTATTTTGAGATTGCGGTGGTGGATGAGAACTTTTCGGATAGGGAGAATGGTTATTCTGTGGGTTGAAGTTACGTTTTAATGGTGGTTTGTTGAACTGCTGATTCTTACGAAAGGAAGGATGTGGTAGCCGGTTGAACTGTTGACTAACAAGAGCAATAGCCTTCTGAAATTCTTCTTCATCATCATACTCTGAGTCGACTTCGTATGACTGTAGAGGAGTGTCATACAAGGGAGAGTAGGATTGATTATGTGGAGCTTGTGCTATAAGAGCAAGAGGTCCTCCGAAGTCAGCACAACCTTTGAGTACGGTGGATTCTTGTGCTTGCAGTTCCCCGTAAAGCTTGTAGAGACACAAAGAATGAATCTTTCTATCCCCTTGAACTATCATCTTAGCAGTAATCCAATGTCTTCCCAAACCATTGAGAAACTGAAGGTTTGTTTCATGGTTACTGCGGATGGTGCCAACATTAGATAACTTAGTGACTATCAGGTTGAACCTTTTGAAGAAGTCTTCCAAACATTTGCTAGTATGAGCTTTGAAATTGTTGAACTCATTGAGTGTAGTCGTGAGCTTCTTATCTTGAGCTTGTTCTGAGCCTTCATACAGATTCTTGAGAACTTCCCAGATTTCTTTTGCTGATTTATAGTTTATGATAATGTCGAAGTTGTCAGGAGCAACTCCACAAGAGATTTCATAAAAAGAACATCATCATTTTCCATTTTATCGAGGTCATCTTTAGTGGGACGGTTCATGACTGGTTGACCTCCTCCTAATCTGGCTGTGGTGCCGTCAGTTTGAACTGGTGTAAGAACAGGGACATGTGGTCCTTCTTCTACGGACCGACATACATCTCTACCAAGTTTCCTTAGGTATCTTTCGATTCTCTGAGACCATTGATGATATTCATTTGCCACCAATATTGGGGCTCGATTTGAACCACAAACACTGTTGGAAACATTTAGAGATAACGCTTGTGCCATTTTTCCTCGATTTTTTTTTGAAAAGGTTTTTTTTAAGAAATGAGCTTTAGTGGTATAGAAGGCCTTTTGAAAATCAGAGTTATGCTTCAAAAAGCAACCACTATGGCTCTGATACCAATTGTTGAGAGAAAAACTTAAGACACACTTGAACAAACGTTAGAACAAGTATAGTTGCGGACTAGTTTATCTCAAAGGATCTAAAAGCTCAACAATAATAATAAGTTAATGAGTTAGATAATTAGAGAGTTAGTTGCGGAAATGTAAGGAAATATAAATGACAGCAGGTGTTATATCAAGTATACACATAAGTTGATTCATAACAAGGAATGCATTCAGACCAAGTTAGTAAGTGAGATCAAACTTAGTGATTAAGTTACGAATGCCTTGCTCCGAAGAGAGATAATATTCAGTTATATTTAAGTGAACTTTGAGAGTAAGAAGAAGAGAGTAATAGCATAAGATATGAGATTCAAGGTGCGTAATCAGATCGATGTAAGAGATGTGTTTTGAATAAGAAAGATTGAGCTCTATATATAAAGACACAAATATTATATTGGATCAACTATCTATGTGTAGCCATGCAAGACATACTGGATAATAGAAAGTATTCTAACAAAAGTAGATAGAGTTAAACTAAGTAAACTAGAAAGTGAACTGCGGTTGATGATGACTTTGGATGTGGTTGTTGAAAAGAGTTGACTGCGGATCTTTGATGACTGCGGTATACCAAGTTCAAGAGGGTCACTTTTATGATTCAACAGGCAGAAACATCAGCCCTGAATGCCCTAAGTCTCTCCTCCATGATCTCCATCATACCCTCCTTGAACGTCCCAAAGATGACTGGGGTAGCGTCAAGGATGCCCCTCGTAACCTCGGCCGCAATCAACTCACGCAGCCTCTCATCAATACCATCAGTAGAGCCGCCTGACCCAGCACCGAACCCAGATCCCAATCCTAATCCCGATCCTGATCCCCCAACTGCCAACAGTGTCATCACCATGCTGAACTGAAATACCAAAACGTAATGATCAGGATACTTATAACGAGGGTTCTTCCATACTAGTTTCCCCTCCCCTTTGGAGCCCCAGGTAGAATATGGTCTTGGGTACAGGTCCTGTGCTTCCAGTAGTACGGGCCCAATACTACCTTCCACACCTACATGTACCTTTCCCCTACTGCTCTACCTAATGACTCCAATACAACCCAACACAATACAATATCCCACAACTGCTACACGAAACAAATCCTGGGTTGCCCTATGATTTTTCCTACCCATGACAATCATACCAATCACAACAGGCTGCTATTATGCATGCAATTTATACACAGAAAGGATCAAATAGACTTTCGAATAAGAGATTCTACCCTAAGACTACATCCAAACAAGGAAAAGAAAATAAGGCCAAATCAATCATTCTGAGGCTATAAGCTCCTAACCGTATACAATTTTTTAAACATACACTTAGCAAATTCCAGATAATTGACAAAGCTCAATATCAGTATAACATGGCTATTCAAATTGGGGAAACTACTTACTTGGCTCGGCTGATCATGCGCGTCGCACTCTCATCTTTTGGGTTTCTTGTAAATCCCTTTTTAGGTTACTTTTTGAAAACATTTTATCACCTCCTTAGTTTGAGTCCTGACACACCCGAGGATGTGTCTGAATCCCTCAAACCAAGGCTCTGATACCAAATTGTAACGACCCAATTTTTACAAAGAAAAATTTTCATTTTTAGTTAACCAAAGCCAATCTCATAAACCATAAATTCCTAAAACATTTGTTTTCAAATCAACATTCATTACATCATTGTTCTCCTTTTTCTTTTAAAACATCAGAGGGTCCCAAACACACTAAAAAGAGAGATAGAGTGTACGCAACGTCATCATGTCTTGTCCTTGCCCTTGGGCTCAGAAGTACCTGAAACAAATCAACAACCTGTAAGCGAAATGCTTAGTGAGTTTCCCAGAGCATACCACATACATTCACATACACATATCCTAATAGCTAATAAAGCTATAATCATGCCACAGTAACCATGCACTACGATTCAGCAAGAATGCCATGGGCTACCCCACATGGTCTTTACCTAGGACTACCATGGGCTACCGCACATGGCCTTACATCCAATGCCATAGGCTACCCCACATGGTCTTTACCTAGGAATGCCATGGGCTACCCCACATGGTCTTATATCCAATGCCTCGGGCTCCTCCCGGGGTCTTCCATACCAACATAATATCACATAACATATCAATTCATAAATGAATAACAAACACATAACATGTTCACATAATGGGCCGACCTTGGTGCGTAGACCCATAGGTATGGTGAGAAGACTCACCTCCGTCCGATGAATACGAATATTGTCCTACTAATAATCTGCAACCTCCTAAGCTGAATAATAACAATAATAATAATCAATGATAAGACATTAAATTACCCAAGGAAAGGCCCAACCTTCAAAATCTACCCCAAGGCCCAATTACCCTTTTCTTGCAAATGGGCCCCAAAGACCAAGTCCAATATCCTTAATGGGCCCCTAGTCCCAATAAGGCCCAACCGATAAGTCCACGGCCCAAAAAGATGAAAAGGCCTCTATCTCACAGAATCCAATCAAGCCCAACAACCAAATGAGGCCCAAAGGCTCAAAGGACCAAAACAGCTTAGGGCCTAACTAAGCTGTGTACACCCAGCGTACCACCCTGGTACGCGCAACGTACTGAAGGTCTAGGGACTACACGCCGCGTACAGCCAGTTACGCCCAGCGTACAACCATTTTAAGCTCTCTTTCTATTAATTGCTTAATGCTCGAATCCTTCACGACCAAAAGCTAGATCTATGTCTGAAAAGATGTCCTAAGGCATAAAGTTGGCAACTTTATGCCCTTGCATGCCTCATACATACCCAACTACTCCATTAAGACCTTTCCAAGGTCTTTTACCCATGCATGAGGTCAAATCTCTCATCAAGCTCCCATTTTTATACTTCTAAATGACTAGGGGACCTCAGATCTGCCTTTCATATCAAATGGGGAGGCTTAGCTCAACAAAAGAGGTCCAAAGTTCATCAAAGGGACAAACCACCAAAACTCTAGCTAGATCTAAAGATTAGAAAGGAAAGATGCAAGCTTTTTACCTCCAGAAGATTTGTAAGATGATTTTGGTGCAGGATCTTGAAGCACCCACTTAATCCAAGCTTGCTTGACCACCCCTTCTTGAAATACACACTAAAAGGCCACAAACACACTCTTTAAGGCTCAAGAATGATCTCACAAGGTTTCCAGGAGTGTATGGATGTTCAAAGGCTATGGAGGCTCTCTAGGGTTTAGTCCAAGGGACTTAAGATTGTTTAAATAGGCCTCAAGTCCGGATTTTAGGGTTTTGCGTCCCTGGCGCGTACGCCCCGCGTAACTCAAGGTACGCCCAACGAACCTTGATTCATCCGTGACCACATCCATGCAGTACACTAAGCGTACACTTAAGTATGCCCAACGTACTTAAGGGACCGTTTATGAAAAAATTAACATTCCTTAGGGTTTCAAAACATACCAGAATTTTAGATGTTATAGGGTCGCACAAAATTTGCATCGCCTCTTCTTATTCATCCAATGAAGTGAACATAAATTAAAACCCCAAAGCTTCCCCTGCTATTGAAAAGAGCACAAGAATTGAGAATTTCAGGAAAAATAACCACATATGTGAATCACTTGTCATGTAGAAGCATACCATGATCCATGTCTTCGCCTCTTCTTATTCATCCAATGGATTCTCTCGAAGGTTCAATTTCACAGGCGATCGGGAACCATCATCATCAAATAATGATAACGTGGACATATCGAGGTTTTCAATAGAGAACGAGGTTGCCCGATTGGAGAGGCAAGGTCGTA
Organism: Lactuca virosa; assembly: GCF_052849685.1. Lineage (NCBI taxonomy): Eukaryota > Viridiplantae > Streptophyta > Magnoliopsida > Asterales > Asteraceae > Lactuca > Lactuca virosa. The sequence goes on along the minus strand of NC_136428.1, from coordinate 431,423,917 downwards.
TGTGAGGTTTAGCAGAAGATGTCGGTTTATTGTTGATGATGTTTTGGATTTCTCTAAGGTTTTTTGAGCTAATCGGATGAATTAAACCCCTGAACCATATCTGAGCTAATCTGAAGAAGGGAAAACCCTTTCTCCTCCATAGTTTCACTGCTAGATTTAGGTTTCGTGGTAGGCTGGGTCCCTTTTTGTTTCCGTAGCATCAAGCTCCGATTGTACATAATCCATAGTTCGACCTGATATTAGGGCTTTTAGACTCCAAAAAGTTATTGTCGGTAATATTGAGATTAACCCTCGATATGATATTTTTCCTTTAATCAGGGTGGTTTATCCCTAATATAAGGAGATTGTTTAGGGTTCAATGGTGGTGGCAATGTAATGCCTTAGGGTTTGCAAAGAGAAGGGGGGGGGGGGGAATGAAGGGAGATCTACAGAAGAGAGTGGAAAGCGGTGTACTTCAAAATTTAGAAATTTTAAGGATTTCATTTCACCTTTAAAAACGAGTGTTTAAGTAAAAAATTATAAAGCGGCATTTGTAGAGGACGCACATTTAAGATAAGCGCCCTCCGACTTTGTAATTTTATTTTTATTGGACACTAATTTTAGGGCACGCAAAAATCTGACATTATTTTTAGGGCACGCCCTTTTGCGTATCATTAATCAGTGCGTGTCGTAAAAAGCGTGTCATTAAAGGTCTGTTTTCTAGTAGTGGTTGCTGACCGGATCTGGAAACTTTATGTGTTCAGATTTCTAAACCTTTAAAGATTGTATTAGAACTGGCATGTAAGTTTTCGGAGTGATAGGGAGGTTTACACGTCAATCGTAAACAAAATCTCTCCTGTCTTAATTCTCATCATTAGACACCAAACGTCTGATTTGGTGTATAGATCGAAATGGCAAGAAGCCGAAGCGGAGTATGGAATGTGAACGGAAATAGGAATCAACAAACTCAACCCCAAGTGATTGAGCAAGTACCTGTAGTGGTAGCTGCACCTGAGCCAATCACGATGGCCGGAGTGCAGTCAATGATCCAGATGATGTTGGATTGTCAAATGGAAGAAACAAGGCATTTACTTCAACATAATCGGAATGAACCTACAATACCTGTTGAACAACCTGAACTGAATGAAGTTCAGTCAGAAGAAGGTAACTATAGTAGAACCGTTGGTCCAGATGAACCGTCAGTGGTTAAGAGAAATAACCAAGACGAAGGAATTGAAAGAAACGGATGCAAGTACAAAGACTTCACGACTTTCAAACCATCAAATTTTACTAGGAAAGAGGATCTAATCGGAGTTATAGACTGGATCTCGGAGATGGAGTTGGCTTTCATAACATGTGGATGCAAAGGCAAGCTACAAACCACATATGCAGTGCGTCAGTTCAGGGGTGGCGTTGTTCGCTAGTGGAACTCCTTGGGACATATCATAAGCCCCAATGAGCCACTGCAACTGACTTGGGTAGAGTTCCTGGTGCATTTCAAACGAAAGTTCTGCTTAGCCAAAAATCTGCTAGAGCTAGAGAACCAATTCCTAACATTGAAGAAGGGCAACATGTCTATTGACGAATACACCAATTCCTTCACCGACAAGATGGAATTTGCTTTGCGCACTGTCCCTGACGAACTAACTTTAGGGTTTTGAGCATTCTAACACTCCTAAGGTGTTCATCCAACCCTAGAAACCTTGGATCTATGTTTGACTAAGATACATGCAAAAATTGATTTTCAGAGGTTCATAATCCTATCTAGCATACATGGGGAACTTTTCAATGTAAAAGTTAGCTACAAAACATAACTTGTAGTAGTTTGGATTCCTTGAAAAACCTTGAGAGCCTAGCACCCCAAGTGTGATGCCTCAAATGTCTCACACAACACCAAATGCACTTGGAATAAACTTGAGAGAAATGTCACACTACTTGAAATCGGTTAGCCCTCTTCTTACCTGCTTAAGTGCCGATTTTGGTGAACATAAGGGTCCTTATATAGTGTGTTACAATTAGGGTTACACCATGTAAACCCTAATTGTCATGAACTTTCATTTCCGTGACCCATGGGTTCTATAACCACCATGGAGCATCCATGGGTTTTAGCCCAATTTGATAATCCATGGAGCATTAGCCCACTATACAAGTATGAGTGATTTACACAATCAACCCATATATTTAATTAGTCTTCTTTTGACCACTTAATTAATTCCAAATTAATTCTTGATCAATACTAATTAAATAATATTATTAATATATTAGAACTTATAATATATTAATAAACCATAAGTGTTATTTCTCTCATTTTAGTCTATCCAAATGCATGATGTGATGCAACCCAAATGGACCATGCCAAACCGGGTCAAGTACATACCATAAATAGTTATGGACTTAGACACCTTATCCAACAGTCTCCCACTTGGATAAGTATAATAACTATAACTGCAAGTATGACTTCAGGAACCGATCAGCAATCGTAGCTCTTTCAAGGTCTCTCAGAACTGAGATGATGATGATACACCATTTAATATAAGTGATCATATAATCCTCTGTTCTAGATATCAGCTGGACAAATACATGGAACAATGTCTTACTTATTATCCAGCAGTTTGTTTCTCGATTTCCGATTTGTTTAACAAAGAACTTAATCTAACACATCAATTTAGTGCTGACCGGGCCCGGTACATAGGTCAAAACAAAATCATCAAGGGGCCCAGATATCGCTTCTAATCCAATAAGGAACAAATAAACTTTAACTCATATGCTTTTTCTACTACTTGTTGAATCACACACAAATGCACGTTTTATAACATCGAGTTACCAATGCGTTTTCGTACAATCAACGTATAACCAACTTATAGGCAACAAGTCATATCTCTAGGTTTGAAGACATATATGATATTACCGTCTCATGATCACTCGAGATAAATTCCATGATGTGATACTAGTGAGCGTGGGTTGAATCCAATACTAAGAACTTATGAGCACTTAGCCATGTCCAAAAACTTAGACCTCTGCAACCAACTCATGACAGTCTTGATTTATACCTACTTCTAACATATGACCGACTGTGGAGAATTCGAATAATATGATATACCATAACATAATTATTCTGGAATTCAAAACATGCAAAATGAAACGACAGTAAACGGTTGACAAAAGATAGCAACACTTTACTCATAAATTAATACATCTTTTATTCATCATCAAATGTCAATTACACTTTACACATTTCATAAGCTATCTAACTACTAAAACTAATATCATCCTTCAGCCCTATGTGCCTTGCATGCTGGAGATGCTTAACCCTACTCAGTCCCTTCATGATGAGATCTGCTGGGTTCTCATCCGATGATAACCTCTTTGCCACGAGGAGTCCTTCTTCTATTCGATGTCTGATGAAATGGTATTTTCTGTCGATGTGTCTGGATCTCCCATGATCCCTTGGTTCTTTTGCTAAGGCAACTGTACTTTCACTATCACAGAATATTTCTATAGGCTCCTTTATAGTTGGTACAACTCCAAGGTCTCCAATGAAGTTCTTCAGCCATATTGCCTCCTTTGCAGCCTCGCTTGCTGCTATATACTCTGATTGGTAATTTGAACCAGCCATTGTCTCCTGTTTGGAACTTTTCCAAGTAATTGCTCCTCCGTTTAAGGTAAAGACCCAGCCCGACTGAGAGTGGAAATTATCCCTATCAGTCTGGAAGCTAGCATCACTATACCCTACAACTCTCAAGCCATCACTCCCACCGAGGGTAAGGACCCAGTCCTTAGTCCTCCGCAGGTACTTGAAAATGTTCTTTACCACAGTCCAGTGAGCCTTGCTAGGGTTCCCCTAATATCTGCTGCCATGCTCAATGCAAAGGCCACATCAGGATGAGTACAAGTCATAGCATACATGTAACATCCGGATTCCCAGGTATCTTATTTTAAGTATTTATATTGAATTTTAGAGAGGGACTCGACGAGTAGGCGCTCAGACTCGCCGAGTGGGATCGCACATTTCTGGTCTGATTTAATGAAGGACTCGACGAGTCGATGCGTGGACTCGGCGAGTCCGCACTGTTAAGTGAAACCCTAATTCTCAGGGCCTGTGCCCTATTTAAAGGCCCTTATAGCCTCCATTGCGGCCACTTCACCCCTGAGAAACCCTAGAGAGAGAAAGAGAACGTTTGTGGTGCAAGAGGAAGGCTAATTCACCATTTCTTGTGTGTTTTAGCAAAAGAGAAGTAGTTTCTAACAAGAGGAGGTCAAGGGAGATGTGGATCCAGGGTTTTCAAGTTCAGATCTACACTGTTAAGGTATCAAATGGAACTTCCCTTCTGTTTTGGGTTAAGATCTATGATTTAGGGTTTTCTATAAACCTTTTAAGGCTTGAAAGGTTGAGGTTATGGTCCCTTGCTGGGTTAGACCTCAGATCTGGACCCATAGAGGTCCAGAGAACCTTTCCCACTCTGCTTTATGCTTGTTCATGGAGGATTGGAGACTAGGTTGCCATTTTAGAGTTATTTCTCCATTTATGACTTGATGTGGGTTGCATGCACGTATAGGTTGCACCTTTACATGACCTTTGAGCACTTGAAGGCCAGATCTATAGTTTAGAGAAGTAGATCTGACCTCAGAAGGTCATTTGAGAGTTGTTATGGGAGCAACTCGCCGAGTCCATAAGTGGACTCGACGAGTCGAGTCGGGGTTGCCCCACGATTCGTTATAGGTGTAAAGCGTTGAGTGGAAGGATGACTCGACGAGCCAAGAGAGGCTGAAAGGATTCAGAGTACCCGCATGGACTCGCCGAGTCGCTCTTGTGCACTCGACGATTCATGTCAAAGTTTGACCGTTGACTTTAGGGTTATGGCCAAGATTGATTCAGGAGAGTTGGGGGAAGGGTAGAATGGCCTTCTACCCAATCTGTAGAGATGAGATCATGAGATAATATTGATCGGAGATGTTATTTGAATAATAGGAGGAAGCTAAGTCAGGACATTGAGCACGAGAGTTTATCCAACTTCATTGAGGTGAGTCTTCTCACTATACTGTACCTGGAAGGGTACCTATGTGTGACCGGAAGGTCTTATATGCTATGAGATGTATGAGCTGTATGTTGTTATGTGATATGTATGTGTTATGTATATTATGTACGATAAGGACCGGAAGGTCAAGATGATATGGACCACAAGGTCAAGTGGTTACGGACCGGAAGGTCGATACGGGTAGGACCGGAAGGTCTACCGGGATTCGGGATGGAAGTCCCCTGAGACACATGGATCGGAAGATCCTACAGAGTTATGGCCTGGAAAGGCGTATGTGTTGTATGTGGTATCTTGGGGAACTCACTAAGCATTTATGCTTACAGTTGTTATATTATGTGTTTCAGGTACTAGTGATGATTGCGGGAAGGCGCCAGCATGATCCGCACACACTTATAGAGTTTATGTTATTGAGATTTTGGGACATGTTTTATTATGACGCAGTGGATACATTATGTTTTGTGATTATCGTGTGATTGAAAGTATGATTTAAAAATGAAAAATTGTTTTGAAAATCACGTTGTTACAAGTTGGTATCAGAGCCTTGGTTTGAGGGATTCGGGTGCATCTTCGGATGAATCTGAACTCAAACTGAGGAATTGAGAAAGTTTTTCATAAAATAAACAATACTTTTAAGAGAGTAAAAGATTTTGAGAAAGGCAGAAAGAAGCAGTGTGAACGATCAGCCAGCGCCTGAACGGTGATTTTCCAAAATACCCTTACATTATGTGTTATGAGATATGTTATGATATGATATGCATGATAAAGTTGGCCAGGTATTCATATTAGGACTAGAGTGGCCTGATGTTGTGATGCCTTAGCCTAGGAAGGATTTTTGCTGCTATGTGATGTTTGAGAGCGAGTAGGTAGTAGTGAGGAGCTGATGAGGGGTCTACCAAGGGTAGCCTATGCCAATGAGATATAGAGTACTTGTGATCTGGGATATAAGGAGGAGGATTTATGGTGAATACTGATCCGGTGTGGACGGTAGTATAGGGCCCTTACTACTGAAGACACCGGAGCAGTGCGCACTCTAAGTAAGAATCCTTTGGGTACTAAGGAACAAGTAGGGTTGAGTTATCGAGTGCAAGTATGGTCGAGCAAGTCTCTGATATTTTTATGTTGTATTTCAGAGACATCATGGTTGGGACACGTCACAGACCTGAGCCGAGTGGCGTGAGTGACGAGGAGCTTCGTCAGATGATCCACGATGAGGTGGCAGCGGCGATTCGAGCCGAGATTCTGGAGATGTTTGGGTCTATCAAGACCACATTGATTGAGACTTTTAATTAGCGGTACACAACGGTGACTGAGGTTGCGGCTGTTGCAGCTACTGCAGCTGTAGCTGCTGCAAGACCTCAGGGAGGTAACTCGTTGTTGCTTCGAGAGTTCAGCAACACGAAGCCACCAGAGTTTGACGGGACGCAGGATCCGATCGCTGTGATGAGATGGATTTCTGATCTCGAGGGATGCTTCTACACGTATTCATGTCCGGAGCATCTGAGTGTATGGTTCGCGTTGAACCAGCTTCGCTTGGGAGCGAAGGATTGGTGGAAGTTCATGATGGCGAGCTTCACTCTTGCAGAGATTTCAATGGTGACCTGGGAGAGGTTCACCACCATGTTCAGAGACGAGTATGTTCCCGCGGTGGAGAGGGAACGGTTGGTTCAGGAGTTATTGACCCTCAAGCAGGGTACTGATTCGGTTACTGTGGTTACCAGGAAGTTTCATGAAAGGGCGATGTTTTGCCCTGAGCAGGTGTCTACTGAGCAGGCACGCATGAGCCGGTATGTGGGCGTTTTGAGGAGGGATATTCGGGAGGTCGTGTCGAACTCGACTTACCAGACATTTGCTGAGCTCTAGGAAAATGCCCGGAAGAGGGAGATTGAGTTGGAGACTCAGGCCAGGGAGGAGGCCGAGTCTCAGAGGATGGATCGGCGGCCGGCACAGTCTCATCCGGCAGCCAAGCGGGCAAAGTCCGCTGATACGAGATCTGGAGGCCAGAAGGGCCGCACTTGTGGGAAGTGCGGCAAGGGAAATGATGGGGTCTGTCGATCAGGTGCTTGCTACAAATGTGGAAAGGAGGGGTATATCGCTAAGGATTGCCCCAAGGGATTTATGGTTTGCTTTCATTGCAACCAGACTGGCCATCGGAAGGCCAAGTGCCTGCAGTTACATCAGGGATCAGCACAGGGATCTGCCCCTGCATCTAGGGTTACCGAGGTTCGGCCAGCGAAGGCCGAGGCACCGAAGGCTCACGGGAGTGCTTTTCCAATTGACAGCGGAGGAGGTCCCCGCAGCGCCCGATGTAGTGGCTGGTATGTATTCTTATTTATTTATGCAGAGTTGGGATATTGTGCTTATATGATGATATGCGTAGGTACTTTTCTTGTGAGTTCTGTACCTGCCTTAGTGTTATTTGACCCGGGTGCGAGTCGATCATTTGTGTTGATTGCGTTTAGTCGACACATCAGTAGCAGAAGAGAGGCGTTGAGTCGACCTCTGTGAGTTTCCATAGCTGACGAGCGAGCAGTGCATGCTACGGATGTGATGCGAGGATGTATACTCGAGATCTTCGGTGTTGAGTTCCCGATAGATCTGGTCCCGATAGCGATGGGGGACGTGTGTGTCATAGTGGGCATGGATTGGTTGAGCCAATTTGGGGCTGTTATAGACTGCGAGCGACAGTTGGTGATGATACGAGACCCTAGTGGGGGAGTACTTACGGTGTACGGCGAGGGTACCCGATGTGGGTCGGCGATTTGTTCGGCTGCCAGCGCGAGAAAGAGTTTACAGCAGGGCTGCAGCGGGTTTGTAGCCTATGTGATGGACGCACGAGAGGCCGCTGGGAGGCCAAGTTTGATGGATGACGTTCCGATAGTGCGTGAGTTCCCGGATGTTTTTCCCAGTGAGTTGTCGGGTGTGCCTCTCGAGAGGCAGGTAGAGTTCCGCATCGATTTGGTTCTGGGGGCAGTGCCTATCGCCAAGGCGCCTTATCGCCTTGCGCTGCCAGAGATGTAGGAGTTATCCTCGCAGCTTCAGGAGGTGCTGGGGAAGGGGTTTATTAGACCGAGTAGTTCCCCTTGGGGAGCACCGATCCTTTTTGTCAAGAAAAAGGATGGTTCACACCGGATGTGTATTGATTACCGGGAGTTGAACAAGTTAACAGTCAAGAACCATTACCCATGACCGAGGATCGACGATTTGTTTGATCAGTTGCAGGGAGTGTCTTGGTTCTCCAAGATTGATCTGAGGTCTGGATATCATCAGATGAGAGTGCGTAATGAGGATATCCAGAAGACGGCGTTCAGGACTCGTTATGGGCATTACGAGTTCGTGGTGATGCCTTTCGGGCTCACCAATGCACCAGCAGCGTTCATGGATCTCATGAACAGGGTGTGTAGACCGATGTTGGATCGTTCGGTGATCGTGTTCATCGACGATATACTGGTGTATTCGAGATCTAGTGAGCAGCACGAAGAGCATCTGAGAGAAATCCTCGGGGTATTTAGGACGGAGAGGCTTTATGCCAAATTTTCCAAGTGCGAGTTCTGGTTACGGGAGGTCTAGTTCTTGGGGCATCTCGTCAACCAGGATGGGATTTTGGTCGATCCGGCCAAGATTGAGGCAATGATGAGTTGGGAGGTGCCGAGATCTCCCACCGAGATCAGGAGTTTCCTAGGATTGGCCGGTTACTATCGGAGATTTATCAGAGATTTCTCCAAGATCGTCGTGCCTCTCACCAGGTTGACCCGAAAGGGTGTTGCTTTTTCATGGGGTCCGGAGCAGCAGACCTCGTTTGAGACACTTCGCCAGAAGTTATGCGAAGCCCCTGTGTTAGCCCTCCCAGAAGGGATGGAGGATTTTGTGGTGTATTGTGACGCATCGATATCAGGGTTGGGTGTGGTGCTTATGCAAAGAGGGCATGTGATAGCGTATGCATCAAGGCAGCTGAAAATGAGACGAGGTATCCCGCCCACGATCTGGAGTTGGGGGCAGTGGTGTTTGCCCTCAAGATATGGCGTCATTGTTTATATGGGGTTCCGTGTACCATATACACGGACCACAAGAGCTTGAAGTATTTGATGGATCAGCACAATCTGAATATGCGCCAGAGGAGATGGTTGGATGTGGTAAAGGATTACGATAGTGAGATCCTATACCACCCGGGCAAAGCTAATGTCGTAGCTGATGCCCTGAGCCGTAGGGCGGAGAGTGCCCCGATTCGAGACATTTGCATGCGACTGACAGTGATGACTCCGGTGTTGGACACCATTCGAGAGGCCCAGGCAGAGGTCGTGATACCGGAGAACCGCAAGAGGGAGCGGGTGATCGGGCAGGTGTCCGAGTTCGTTACCGATAGTCGAGGGCTGATGACCTTTCAAGGTTGGATTTGGGTGCCGTATGCAGGCGGGGCACATACCATTCTGATGGAGGAGGCGCATAGATCGAGGTTCTCGATCCATCACGGGGCCACTAAGATGTATTTGGACCTGAAGAAAGATTATTGGTGGCCCTGTATGAAAAGGGATGTCGCGTGGTTTGTCGAGAGGTGCTTGACCTGTCACAACGTTAAGGCCGAGCACCAGCGTTCGCATGGCAAGTTGCAGCCGCTTGAGGTTCCCCAGTGGAAGTGGGAACAGATTTCCATGGATTTCATCACCAAATTGCTGAGGACCACGAGGGGTGTCGATGCAATTTGGGTGATCGTCGACCGGCTGACGAAGAGCGCGCATTTTCTTGCTATTAGTGAGAGCTCTGCTGCTGAGAGGTTGGCAGAGTTATATGTGAGGGAGGTGGTATCGCGTCATGGAGTACCGATCTCGATTGTGTCAGATCGAGATGTACGTTTCACTTCCAGGTTCTGGAAGAAGTTCCACGAGGAGTTCTGTACGAGGTTGCATTTCAGTACCGCCTACCACCCCCAGACTGACGGACAGAGTGAGCGGACGATTCAGACACTCGAGGACATGCTTCGAGCATGTGTGTTGGACTTCGGAGGAAGTTGGGACACGTACTTGCCGTTGGCTGAGTTTTCCTACAACAACAGCCACCATTCGAGTATTGGTATGCCTCCCTTCGAGTTGTTGTATGGTAGGAGGTGTCAGACTCCCATTTGCTGGGGAGAGGTAGGACAGCGTGTGATGGGTAGCACTGAGATAGTGCTTCAGACGACAGAGCAGATACAACAGGTTAGACAGAGGTTAATGACGGCTCAGAGTCGTCAGAAGAGTTATGCGGATAGGCGACGATCCGATCTTGATTTCCAAGTGGGAGATTTCGTACTCCTGAAAGTGTCTCCTTGGAAAGGAGTGATCCGATTCAGGAAGAGGGGCAAGCTGGGGCCCCGGTATATCGGGCCATTTAGGGTGACCGCGAGGGTGGGCAGGGTAGCTTATCGGTTGGAGCTACCTGAGGAGCTGAGACAGATTCATGATACCTTTCACGTGTCTCAGTTGAGGAAGTGTATAGCCGACAAATCGGCGGTGGTACCGCTGGAGGATATTCAGGTGGATGCGAGCCTGAATTATGCTGAGAGACCAATCGCGATCCGGGATCGGAAGATCAAGGTTCTGAGGAACAAGGAAGTGTCCCTGGTGCAGGTCCAGTGGCAACATCGGAAAGGGTCCGAGCTGACCTGGGAGCCGGAGTTGGAGATGCGGGAGCAGCATCCAGAGTTGTTTGCCAAGTAGGACTTCGAGGGCGAAGTCTGATTCTAGTGGGGGAGAATTGTAACATCCGGATTCCCAGGTACCTTATTTTAGGTATTTATATTGAATTTTAGAGAGGGACTAGGCGAGTAGGCGCTCACACTCGCCGAGTGGGATAGCACATTTCTGGTCTGATTTAATGAAGGACTCGACGAGTCGATGCGTGGACTCGACGAGTCCGTGCTGTTAATTGAAACCCTAATTCTCGAGGCCTGTGCTCTATTTAAAGGCCTTTATAGCCTCCATTGCGGCCACTTCACCCATGAGAAACCCTAGAGAGAGAAAGAGAACGTTTGTGGTGCAAGAGGAAGGCTAATTCACCATTTCTTGTGTGTTTTAGCAAAAGAGAAGTAGTTTCCAACAAGAGGAGGTCAAGCGAGTTGTGGATCCAGGGTTTTCAAGTTCAGATCTACACTATTGAGGTATCAAATCGAACTTCCCTTCTATTTTGGGTTAAGATCTATGATTTAGGGTTTTCTATAAACATTTTAAGGCTTGAAAGGTTGAGGTTATGGTCCCTTGCTGGGTTAGACCTCAGATCTGGACCCATAGAGGTCCAGAGAACCTTTCCCATTCTGCTTTATGCTTTTTCATGGAGGATTGGAGAGACTAGGTTGCCATTTTTAGAGTTATTTCTCCATTTATGACTTGATGTGGGTTGCATGCACGTAAAGGTTGCACCTTTATGTGACCTTTGAGCACTTGAAGGCCAGATCTAGAGTTTAGAGAAGCAAATCTGACCTCAGAAGGTCATTCGAGAGTTGTTATGGGAGCAACTTGCCGAGTCCATAAGTGGACTCGACTAGTCGAGTCGGGGTTGCCCCGCGATTCGTGACATGTGTAACCCGTCGAGTGGAAGGATGACTCGACGAGCCAAGAGAGGCTGAAAGGATTCAGAGGACCCGCATGCACTCGCCGAGTCGCTCTTGTGCACTCGACGAGTCGGGTCAAAGTTTGACTGTTGACTTTACGGTTCTGGTCAAGACTGATTCAGGAGAGTTAAGGGAAGGGTTGAATGGCCTTCTACCCAATCTGTAGAGATGAGATCATGAGAGAATATTTATCGGAGATGCTATTTGAATAATAGGAGGAGGCTAAGTCGGTACGTTGAGCACGAGAGTTTATCCGACTTCATTGAGGTGAGTATTCTCACTATACTGTACCTGGAAGGGTACCTATGTCTGACCGGAAGGTCGTATATGCTATGAGATGTATGAGCTGTATGTTGTTATGTGATATGTATGTGTTATGTATGTTATGTACGATAAGGACCGGAAGGTCAAGATGATATGGACCGGAAGGTCAAGTGGTTACAGACCGGAAGGTCGATACGGGTAGGACCGGAAGGTCTACCTGGATTCGGGACGGAAGTCCCCTGAGACACATGGATCGAAAGATCCTACAGAGTTATGGCCTGGAAAGGCGTATGTGTTGTATGTGGTATCTTGGGGAACTCACTAAGCATTTATGCTTACAGTTGTTATATTATGTGTTTCAGGTACTAGTGATGATCGCGGGAAGGCGCCGACATGATCCGTACACACTTATAGAGTTTATGTTATTGAGATTATGGGACATGTTTTATTATGACACAGTGGATACATTATGTTTTGTGATTATCGTGTGATTGAAAGTATGATTTAAAAATGAAAAATTGTTTTGAAAATCACGTTGTTACAATACATGATCGAGCCTACAGCAGAAGCATACGATACTCGACTCATTTCTGCTATCTCAGCCTCTGTACTCGGACTCTGAGTTTTACTCAGTCTGGCGTTACTCTGGATTGGTAACTCTCCTTTCTTGGAATCTTGCATGCTGAACCTCTTCAGAACCTAATCCAAGTAGGTAGTCTGACTAAGTCCAATTAGTCTTTTACTCTGGTCTCTCAAAATCCTTATCCCTAGAATATAGGCAGCCTTTCCTAGGTCTTTCATAGCGAAATACTTCCCAAGCCAGGACTTCACCTCCTGCAAGGTTGAGATGTCATTTCCTTTGAGTAGTATGTCATCCACATACAGTACCAAAAAACTGACTATACTCCCACTAGCCTTGACATATACACAAGATTCATCTTCACTCCTTGAAAAGCGAAACTCTTTGACTTTCTCATTGAAACAAAGATTCGATCTGGGAGGTGCTTGTTTCAATCCATAGATGGATTTCTCAAGCTTACACACTATATTAGGGTATTCTGTACTGACAAAACCCACTAGCTGACACATGTAAACATCTTCAGCCAAACTTCCATTTAGGAAGGTGGTTTTGACATCCATTTGCCATATTTCATAGTCATGAAATGCAGCAATGGCTAACAGGACCCTAATAGACTTAATCTTTGCTAGTGGTGAAAAGGTCTCATCATAATCAACTCCAGGAGTTTGAGAAAAGCACTTTGCAACCAGTCGCGCCTTATACGTGTGTACATTACCATCCATGTCGGCCTTCTTCTTGAAGATCCATTTGCAACCAACTGTCTTACGACCTGGTACATTGTCAACAAGTTCCAAACTTGATTGTATACATGGACTGTATCTCGCTCTCCATTGCCTCTTTCCATTTAGCAGACTCGGGGCCTGCCATGGCTTCCGCATATTTGTTATGTTCATCCAGACTTACCAGTGTCTCATCACTGATAAGTGTCTCACCTTCCATAGTAATATGGAAACCATAGTAGTGCTCAGGTGCATTCCTAACCCTCGTGGAACGCCTCAGAGGTACAGACTCGACAATTGGATCAACATGAGTTTCCTCCTCAGGTTGACTGCTAGGGTTTGAAGTTCCTTCACCACTTGACTCTTGAATTTTTTCGAGGTCAATTTGCCTCCCACTTTTTCCTTGGCTTATGAACTCTCTCTCTCTCTCTCTCTCTCTCAAGACACCCCTCCTTGCTACAAATACCACATTCTCATTGGGTCTGTAGAAGAGGTAACCAAAGGATTTTTGTGGGTAGCCGATGAAAATACACCTCTCACTTTGAGGTTCGAGCTTATCCTGAGTCTCACGCCTCATAAAAGCATCGCAACCCCAAATCTTGATATGGTCTAGATTAGGAACTTTTCCAGTCCACGTCTCATAAGGAGTTTTGGCAACTTTCTTTGTTGGGACCAGCTTAAGGATATGGGCGGCAGTCTGTAACGCATACCCCCAGAATGAGATTGGTAGTGAAGCTCGACTCATCATGGAACGAACCATATCCAACAAGGTTTGATTATGCCTCTCAGCCACACCATTCAACTGTGGTGTCCTGGGAGGTGTCAATTGTGAGACAATCCCACATTCCTTAAGATAGTCGAGGAACTTTGTACTAAGATACTCACCACCACGATCGGATCGAAGCATCGTAATTTTCATGCCCAATTGATTCTCGACTTCTTGTTTAAACTCTTTAAACCTTTCAAAAGTCTCTGACTTATGCTTGATTAAGTAGACATATCCATATCTACTATAATCATCTATAAAAGTCACATAATAACGATTAGCATCCCTTGTGGCAGCTTTAAACGGTCCACACACATCTGTGTGCACTAGATCCAACAAACCTTCACCCCTTGCACAAGAACCAGTAAAGGGTGACTTTGTCATTTTTCCAAGTAAGCATGATTCACAACTATCATCTGACTTTAGGTGAAATTGCTCCAAGACTCCATCCTTTTGGAGTTGGCCTATGCGTTTCGTGCTTATATGTCCAAGACGACAATGCCATAATGATGCTTTATCCAAGTTATTATTATTAGAAGAATCAATACACAACATATTATTTCCTAGATTATCTACAACAGCCACAACTTCATACACACCATCACAAGGTAATGCTTTAAAATAAAGAACATTATTAACGAAAGCATTTATTCCACCAACTTCATTATCAAAAGAAAAGGTAAACCCTTGTTTGTACAAACCATGAAAGGAAATAATATTTCTTGTCATTTCAGGCGAGTAACAACATTTATTCAAATCTAATGTAAACCCACTACTTAGCAACAAAGAATAAACTCCAATCTTGGTGACATGTGAAGCTTTCCTATTCCCCATGATCAAGTTTATCTTTCCATGCTCCACATTCTCACTTCTTCTTAGTCACTGCAAATCAGAACATATGTGAATTCCACATCCTGTATCAAGGACCCAAGAGTTAGAATTGGGTGAGTTATTAGACAATATTGTGTAAATACCTGCATGGGAGGGTTTTACTTTCCCATCCTTTATATCTTGCTGTTACTTTGGGCAGTTCCGCTTCCAATGCGACTTTTCATGGCAATAGAAGCATTCAGCCTCTTTTGGGTCAGAAGAAGGAGTGACGAAACCTTTCTTGGCTCCACTTGAAGAGGAGCCATCAAGGGTCTTACCCTTGGTACCCTTCGAAGGGTTCTTCCTCTTTTTCCCTCTACCTTTCCCGATTGCCAAGACAGGGGCGGAGTTTGGAGTAGGAGTAGGACTGGTAACAACCGACTTACCTTTAAGACCTGTTTCAGCGGTCTTTAGGAGTCCTTGAAGTTTGCTGAGTGTAACTTCCTCCTTATTCATGTGGTATGTCATGCGGAATTAATCATAACACGATGGTAAGGAGTGCAAAATGATATCTATTGGTAACTCCTTAGGGAAGTTCACATTCAGCTTCAGCAAACGGTCCACATACCTTTGCATTTTCTGCATGTGGCCCGTGATGGGTTCACCATCCTTTATTCAGGTTGTTATCATGGAGGAGATGATTTCATATCGCTCTTGACGAGCACTCTGATGGTAGCGGTCCATCAAATCCTGGTGCATCTCAAAAGGATAGTAGACCTCATAGGACTTTTGGAGCTCGGTTGTCATGGTGGCCAACATGATGCATGCCAATTTGGTAGCATCTCTTTCATATGCCTCATATTCAGCGACCTCCTCAGGAGAAGGAGACGGCTCGGGTACCTTAAGCTCCTTGTCGAGGACATATTCCTTGTCCTCATACCGAGTGACTATCCTGATGTTTCTGATCCAATCCATAAAGTTGGATCCATCAAAGATGACTCTCCCACAAAGGTTCATGATAGAGAAGGAGTCGGTAGGGTTTGAGCCAGAAGCAGTATTGTTGGAAGACATCCAAAAAAGAAGAGAACAAGTTTAGATTATATATAAAGATAGTCCATAATAAAACACCCAAATGTAATATTAAGGCTAGGATCCAATCACAATAGATTATAACTTAGAAGAGGGATGTCGTAATCTAAGCTATAACATATTTGAAAGGTAGGTGAATGACTATTCACCAATTTCCACCATGAAAAACGAAATATAAATTATTAGGTTAGAAACTCCTAGATTCTTTTGAGATTCATTGAACTTTTCAATGGCATGTTTCAATCTCGAGTGTGCCCTTCATGTTTTGTGACTGGGATGCCGAGGATCACAAAACAAGGTGTGAAGTAACCATGCAAATTACTTGGTACCCTTAATGTTTTTCACTCAATCGATGTGTCGGTTAGTCACACGCGCTCCACCGACCTATGAAAAACGTTAAGTCACCCTTTGCCTACCTTTTTAAGTCCAAGTTAGTGTGCCGGTTAACCAGACACGCTCCCCTAACGACTTAATCAAAGTGCAAAGTGTAATTTCTTGGGTTAGCACCTTATTCACATTTTACTAAAGTAACTAAGGAAGGTATATTCTGTTCTGGAATTTGACTCTAAAAGACCTGAGTCTAAGCGTTGCATCATACGACGAGATCTCATTAGAACATGTCCCATCGGTCTGTTATGGTAATCGAAGTAAAGAACTTATCTTAATTTAAGTCTGTTTAAGAAAGAGCATGAGTCTCCAATAAGGAATGAGTTTGTAACTCGAAGGTTAAGATTGAAAGTCCAACATAGGATAAAGAGCGAGTGCAAGATTGCGCACTGGCATCAGTCAAGGAGGCCTAGAGTTAGATACTCATTTGTAAGGACATAATTGTTACGATTACCACCTAGGATGGAAAGGAAACGTATGACGTCATTATACAAGCCATGTTTTGTTGATGATTCCGGGACGTAATCATCCTAAGGGGGAGATAATTGTAACACCCACAGATTCGGGCTAATCAATAATAAACGTTAAAAATGATTTTATTTTATCTAGGATAAATAATCTTATCCAAAGTAATAGTTATGGTCAACAATTGTAACCTCTTTGATTGAATAGTGAAGAATTATATGAATATTATATGTTTCATGATTATTATAATATAACAAAATGGGAAAAATAAGTCGAATCGTCCGAAAATCATAAAAATAAGTGCGCCAAAACATATATATATATTATTATATATTTAGAAAGTTCACGTCTTCCCGATCCCGAAAATATAAATTTTATCCAAATCCGAATCTGTATGAATTAGATATGATTTTTATAAAATATTAAAGTCAGCCGCGCACAAGGAATGTGTGACGTAAAAAGCTACGAAGAGAACGGTTGACTTTTAGCTAATGCGACCAAAATGAAAATCGTAGTACTCCTTAAAATAGGAATTTTGAGAAAAAGAATGCCAAAAACGGAGTACATACGAGAGAGTTATGATTTTAGCAAAATCAATTAATTTTATAAAAATAGGGACAAAAATATAAATTCAAAACTAGCCGACGGAGTCTAAACGAAAGTTGTAGATCTCGTCGATAGCTACGCAAAGATATAAAGAACGTCAAAAACGGAGTTCGTATGAATGAGTTATAATTTTTAACAGCACATTTACGTATTAAAATAAAGTATAAACCATATATATGTATACATATATATACATATGTATATATCATTAGAAAGGTATTGACGATGTTGTCGTTATAAGACTAATGTTGAGTATTTTCGACATTAGTTTAGTACAAATATCATTAAATCTATTTAAAATAGCATTATAAATGGGTGTTTAGTCATTTAAGTAAATATAGAGGGTAGTTTTTGAAAATTCAATTACTATAAATAAGAGCCTCTAGACTCTCATATTTCTTGCACCATTCTCTTGATTCAAGAGTCTTTCTCTTCTTATCCCCTGAGCATTTCGGTCCCTCGTGATTCGACTTCTTTTTCTGTAGTTTTTAGTATAGTAAGGTGAGCGCTGAGCGCTATAAGAATCTTTCTTAGAAAGATTCAGCGACGAAGTTCTGCCCCTGCAGAGCCCGACTCCTAACTAAGTAAGTTATGCTACCCTACTTTAAATATAGCTTATAATATCGTTATTATGAACCTATAAATAAAATTTATCTGTGATTAAAAGTCGTTATACTGATTGATCTACTGACGGGGATGATGTCTAGGCTGTGATTTAGTGAGGTGTTTAAAGTGGGATTTCCAGTATACTTCGCATACCAAACGGCTCCTTCCTCCGATATGATCATACATGGTTGTTCCTTACTTGATAGATCATGAACTAGACTCTGAGTTAATGACGAATCTAGACTAATAACTAGTCGCAAAAAATATTAGACTAAAATCTAGTGGTAATAATACTAGGTTTCGTCGAATGAAATCATATTGTTAAGAAGTGAAGCGCTGCTCAAATTTTGAATCGTCACTGTAACAAGTGAGTGCATAGGTACTTTCATCTTACACATAGATATGAAGTATTTTATATAAATTACGTGCTATGTGTGTATATAACCTGTATACTTGCTATCTATGCCGGATGAACGATTTTATACATGTTTTAAATAATTTCAAAATGTATATCTATTTTATATCTACACAATATGTTTGGTAAAACATGGGTAGATGAATGATGAGAGATGAAAGTTGATATAGAGGAACATTGGCAGTATGGACATAGTGCCCTATAGGTGAACATTGGCAGTAATGGACCTAGTACCATATAGATGATCATTGGCAGTTGCGCCGCAACCTGTAGATGTTTTTGATCTACTCTAAACATCCTAGCAGCTGCGGTCTAAGGATAGTATCGGCAACTGCTCCTAATAGAGAACATCATAACCCTAGCAGTTGCACCCAAAGGACAATTTCGGCAGCTGCACATAATAGAGAATGTCATAATTCTGGCAGTTGCGCCTAAATGATAATATTGGTAGTTGTGCTTAATAGATAATATTGACAGTTGTGTCATTGGCAACGATAGACTTCGTGCCTACTCCTTAGGACTGAATGAGTGAACGATAAATGATTCTTAGGGGAGATCCTTAAGAAATAAAGAAGATAATGGGGATGGGTAATTGGGTTGATTGTTTAATGATTAAACATAATTATATTATTGTTGGTTGAAAACCCTATGTACTCGCTAGGTTTCCCAACCTGACCCACTCAAGCTTATTTGTATCACAGGTGTTGATATGAAGCTACTTTACACTGAGAGATTTAAAAGAGATGTAGATCACTAGTGTAAATGAATGTAAGTTTCGTTTATGCTTATGTTTCTGTATTGACGACGACATCCCAAATATTTTAAATGAATAAAATACATTTCTTCAGTAATGCTTTGATAAAGTATTTATCATGTATTTTTGGGGAACAAATTCCGCAACATTTTTATTAAAAGGGTACTCTGATTTTTATAAAGCATAAACAAAATGGTCGTTTCTGGCCGTGAAAATGGGGATGTCACAAAGACCTTAACAGAAAATTAACAAGTGTAACGCCCTATTCAAAATCACTTCTCATTCGGTGGTGGGTGATGTAATTTAGATGATCCGGGTGTTCGGTTTGTGTTTTCGAGCCAAGGGGGTATTTCGGTAAAGTGCCAGTTCGGGTTTTATGGAAATTAGATTCTTGTTAGGGAAATGTTATGGCACATATGAGTTAGTGAAAGCGTAAAACTTCTAGTTAACTTTTCATGGATATAAGGATTGTCGGAATCATATTTGTAACAAAAAAAGTTATGGCCTTCGGGGTGTTTTAGGGTTTTAGAGGGAATCCTAGTATGCGGGGCGTACCTAGGGAGTACGAAGGGCGTACTACTACGGAGGTTAGTACACGTGATGTAAAGTGGTGTACACTTAGCATACTGTGAAGGGTGGAGTGGGAGTGTAAGGCCTCGTATGCTGGGCGTACGGGGAGTACGTTGGGCGTACGAGGGTGAGTAAGAAAACCCTAATTTTTCGTAATGTACCCTATATAAGCTTTATGTTAGCCTATTTTGATCATTTCTAAGCTAGCCTCCATATCCTAAATACCCTTATTCGTCCCTTAGCCCATGTTTGATGATCTTGAGCTCTTGTAAAGTTTTTGTGGATCTAGAAGAAGAAGAAGCTTGAAGACTTGTTATTTGGAGGAAGGCTTTGAGATCCATCATTAGCATCTCCTTTTGGTGGCTTGGGAGGTATAAAGTTCAAACCTTGTCATTTCATTTCTTGGATCTACGTCTTAGCTCATTTTTGGTCATTTTGGTCCTTTGTTTGGAGATTGGGAGTTAAGTTCGTTTTGGGAGCTTGTCTTTGAAGATCTGGATATTTTATGGGTTCCTTGGTCATAAAGGTGCAAACTTTATGGTGGTTTTGGTTCCATGCACGTATTAAGTCAACTATTAAGCTCCTTTGAGATCTAGAGTCCCACTTAGCCATGCATGCACATAAAGTTGGCAACTTTATGTGATTAACCACCTTGCAGAAGTCAGATCCGAGTTTGGATCAAGGTCTTAATGGAATAGGTGATAATTTGGAAAGTTGGCCATGGTTGGTGAGCACGCTGGGTGTACAAGTATGTACACTGTGCGTACAAGCCTTTCATGTTGTACGCTGAATGTACAGTCTGAGTATGCCCTGCGTACTCAGTAGACTTGTGCTTCTTCGTTTTGAGCTTGGTTGTCTTGGGCTATGTTGGGCCATATGGATTTTATGGTTGCGATTTTGTGACTTGTTGGACTTTCTTGGGTGAAGACCCATGAAAGGAATTAGGCACAATTTGAAAATTTGGGCCATATTTGGGCCTTATATGCTTATTTTGGATTTTAGGCCTTGCTTGATTATCTGGCTTTTGGGCCTTTCAGATTGGGAGTTTGGGCCTTAGGATTTGACTAATCTAGGATAGGGGAAAAATGGTATTTTTACCCCGAGTATGGATTTATGGTTATGGACTGGAACCCAAATGTTGATTGGGTGTTGTTTTGATATTGATAGTTTGGGGATTTTTCAGCCAGCGGCCAGCGATCGTCTGTGTAGTTCGGCAGTGCGAGGTGAGTTTTCATCTTTGTACTTACGGGTCAAAGGCACCAAGGCTGACCCTTTGGATTATTATCCTGGTTATCGTATGATTGAGTACTGTAGTGATCTGTTAGATCTGTATCCTGGTAGATTGGGATGATGTTATTCTTAGTTGTCAGTAAGATCTGTCTGATTTTCTGTTGACTGGTTATATGTTTAGCTGTGTATATATTGTCGTGATGTGGGTGGGTTGAGACTGTAGTGCTTTGTACCGTCGGTCAACAAACCCGGTAATGTTTATATCGATATGTTGTTATGATTTATTGGGCTTATTGTGTTTTGGATATGTATATGGTTACATGTTGTGTGTGGTTGGGTTGACGCGTTCATGCTATGTATTGAAGGCCAACAGATCCAGGGTGTCCCAAATAGACTGAAGACCAGTAGGGCGTACCAGTTAGGCCGAAGGCCCGAAGAACGTTCCAAATAGGCTGAAGGCCCGGTGAGGCGTACCAGTCATTCTCAAGGTCCTGTGAGCGTACCAAATAGACTTGTAAAACCCCGAATTTAGAAGGTCTAGAAAGGAAAGAAAACTTCAAATTAAGGAAGGGACTCATCGAGTAGATGGAGTGACTGGACGAGTAGGAGCGCGGATAGGGTCGTGAGTTAAGTGACCTACTCGAAGAGTCAGAGGACTGACTCGGCGAGTTGGTCAGGTTTGGGGAAACCCCTAAATACGGGTCTTGTACCTTAATTAAAGAACATTATAACCCGTCATCAGCCTCCTTAATGCTCTCTCAACTCCAGAACGAAGCCCTATTGCCTCCCATGAGTTTGTGAGCCTTTGTGAACATTCTTGAGTGTTGTGAAGCTTGAAGAAGAAGGTGAAGCCTTGGGGGTTCAAGAAGAGACAAGTAGATCCAGAAACCTCTTGCATTCTCCTCCATTTTCTGGTAAGAAAGTTTCCACCTTAATCATTAAGCATGAAGATCTCTATTGTTTTACATTTTGTGGGTTTGTAGTCCAAGAACCCTAGCATGAGAGGAATGGACGTACCAAGAGCTTGTGTTTTCAGATCTAGCACTATTAAGGGCTGTTATAGCATAAAAGTGCAAGCTTTATGCCATAGGAATCCCCATGCAAGCATATGAAGTGTTCTTTTGGCCTTTTTAGCTCAAAAGGCCATGAATGGAGGAAAAAGGCCGTAGCTTTGCATGGTTAGGAGATGGTTGGGTCTAGATCTATGTTTTAGGTGCCTTCAGACCCTCATAAATCGTCTGAATAGTGTTGGACATAGAGAGAATCGGCGAGTTAGTTGTGGGACTCGGCGAGTCAGGCCAGTTCTTGCCCAAAAACCCTTATGTTAAGGGTATGAGTTGAGTTTGGAAAGGGACTCAGTCGGCCCGAGTCCATGATGTTCATGAAGTTCATCGTACTCGACAAGTTCAAGGAAGAACTCAGCGAGTCTAAGGCAATCTCCTTAGTTTATGAAGATGGACTCGACGAGTTGTTCATACAACTCAGCGAGTCACAGACTAGACACATTCATATGTAGATGGTGAACTCGACGAGTTCAATGGTGAACTCGACGAGTCGGTTGAAGATGGTCCCAGTGGCATGGTTGAAGGAGAACCCGTCGAGTTCTTGCTAGGCTCGACGAGTAGAGTCGGGGTTGTTTTGGGATTGGAGGAGTATGGACTCGACAAGTTGGTAGACCAACTCGGCGAGTCAGGTCAACTGGATGTTGACTTCGACCGTTGACTTTGACCAAGTTTGACCAGGGTTGACTTTTGGATTATTATGGTCTAAATGTTATTTTGGGTATTGATAGTTCGGGAAGCCGAAGGGTCAACGGTTCAGAAGTTGCCGGTTAGCAGTCAGAAGTGTTCAGCGAATTTTCAGCAGTACGAGGTGAGTCTCCTCACTGTGTGCATGGGTCTAAGGCCACAATGTCGGCCCATTATGTTCATGTTTATGTTTATGCTTATACATAGAAGCAAGACCCGGGGGTTAGCCCTAGGCACTTATTGATATATGTTTCGGGTTACGACCTGATACCGGGCGAGGCCCGAGGGATGTTAGGATGCTAGAGGTCTTTGCGATTATTGCATGTGTCGGTATGATAGGATCCAGACCGAGGGTTCGATGTTGGGGTAAGCCCGAAGTACGTTAGATAATAGTATGCTTCCGGGCCGGGGGTGCGATGTCGGGGTATACCCGAGGAAGATTCTTATGTAGTGCGTTAGATTATACTTGTCTTCGTGATACTTTTATGTGCCTGGTAGGGAGGTGAGTGTGGGCGAGGTCCCGTATCTCATCACTAGCTGAGTATGGATGGGGTTCCATATCTCGATATTAGCAGAACAGGGGCGAGGCCCATGGTAGGAAGGATGTGAGTATGGGCGGGGGCCCGTATCTCACTCCTGGTAGGAGTGTGGACGGGGTTCCACTACTTCAGTAGCAGACCAGGGGCGGGGCCCAAGTTAGGCGAGGCCTTAGATCAGGGTATGGTTAGGGAATGTTTATGTATGTTTCATTATGTTATTTGATTGTATGTATGTGTATAGCGGCCGAGGCCCAGAGACAGGCGGGGCCTAAGGGAAACATATTTGTATACCGAGCGGGGCTCAATGCCAGGTGGGACCTGATGCTAGGCGGGGCTTGATGACGGACGGGGTCCGATGGCGGGCAAGGCCCAATGTAGCGGTCGGGGGCCCATTTTGTGATTATGTGCTCACATTTGTATATGGCATGTTTGGATCAGTAGATATGTATGGTATGTGGTAGGTTGGGGAACTCACTAAGCTTCATGCTTAAGGTTTTCAGTTTTGGTTTCAGGTACTTCCGGTAGCGGAGGGAAAGGCTCGGGATGATCGCATGGCACACACCAAGAAGTTTAGCCTGGGATGTTTACTCTGATACAATGAATAAGTGTTTTGAAAAGATACTCTGATTTGTCATATAACCCTTTTTAGTATGTTTGAAATGATTTAATCTTATGGTTTAGTCATGTATATAAAAGAAATTTTTGGTCATGATTTTTGGGATGTTACAAGTTGGTATCAGAGCCTTGGTTTGAGGGATTCGGGCATACTCTTGGGTGTAACTGAACTCAAACTGAGGGCAGGGTAAGGAAATTTTTTCAAAGGAAAATGGTTTTTATAAAAATAACATTGAAATGGAAAAAGGATTTCAAAAAGGAAGTAAGAACTTTGAAAAGAGAAAAGAGTGTGGTGCATGCAATCAGCCGAGCTCAAGTAAGTTCTCCCAAATTACCCGTCCAAGTTTATGTTATGTTATGATTATGGGACCAGCATGCTAGAGTTAGGGCTAAGGATCTAGGAGGATGCCTTATGTGCCTGTTATATGTGCTTATTGAGCTATATGTTAGTATTGGTTTAGACAGTGGTAGGATAGTCTGTTTAGGTTATGCCTGATCATATGAGCTTATATCGCATGCTAGTGTAGATTCCTGATATGTGAATATGATTGCTTGTTTATGATATGGTTAGATTTTCCTTTCATCTGAATGTTGCTTGCTTTGTGCTTTGTGGGACTCTTAGTAATGTGAGCTAGCTATTAAGTGAATATGCTAGGTCACATGTGGCACAGGCTGGATAATCTCAGAGTGATAGATTTGACCCTATTGTGCAGCTCCTGTCTGAGTCCAACCGTTCTAGGGATGGGTCTTTTACTCGAAGGATTATCTGATCTCTGTTGCATGTGGCTATATTCATGAGGTAGCTAGTTGATATTAATGGGAATCTTTCAGCAGTTGAGGACTGGTTTGGGTCAGAGATTTCCCTAGGGTAGGCCTAGGTTGAGTTCAGTGTTGGGAGCAGTAGTAATAGTAAGGGACTTGGTGGAGTAAAGGTAACTCTTGAGGAAAGTACAGATATATATGGAAGGTAGTTTGGGCCCGTACTACTGAAAGCAAAGGATCCGTACTCGATTCAAGAGGGGCCATTATGAAACCAGGGAACTTGTAGAGTGTGTGTGATCCCTCGGCAGTGATGTGTATTTTGATGATTGGTATGGCATGTTTTCAGTATGGCGACATTGCAAGATGGACCAGTGGATGGGTCAGGTGTCAGAGAGGGATCAGGCTTGGGTTCAGGGACCGAGCAGCTCGAGGAGCGGATGAGGGAGTTTGTATCAACGGAGGTTACGCGCATTATTCTAGACCAGACTTCGGTGATCTTTGGCACGAGCAAGGAGGGAATCCTGGAGATTTTGGATGAGAGGCTTGGAGCCTTCCGCACAGAGATGATGGCCTTGTTGGGAGCGCATACATTGACATTTCGGGAGTTCGGAGCTTGTAGAGCTCCAGACTGCCATGGGGCTAGGGACCCTATTGCTAGTGGCAGATGGTTGGCTGATGTCGCCAACGCTTTTCGTTCTAGCCGGTGTCCCGAGGGGGACAAGGTTCGACTCGCCTCCTGTCTTCTGAAGGACAGAGCACAGGATTGGTAGGAGGAGGTTGGTCATGCTATCGGGGATGATGTCGCGTTGGACGCGATGACATGGAGCGATTTCTCGGCCAGGTTCAAAGCCGAGTTTGCACCGGTGATTGAGGTGCAACAGTTAGCCCTGGAGTTTCAGGATTTGCAACAGACTACAGAAACAGTGGCGGAGATCACTGCCAAATTCAGGGAGAGAGCCCTTCTGGTTCCGCAGTATGTGGCGGATGAGGAGATGAAGAAGGCTTGGTACCACGAGATGTTGAGGAGCGATATCAGTCAGTTTGTGAGTCGGTCCAGCTGCAAGACGCTAGAAGACATGATCGCTCGGGCCAGAGAAAGAGAGATTGATTTTAAGAAAGAAAAGAAGAGAAAGTTGGCAGAGATTCATTTATCCATCGGATCGGGCAAGAGGCCCAGGTCATCAGATTCTAGATTGAGAGGTCCTCAGGACCAGGGCCGCTGTGGCATGTGCGGCAGGACGCACGAGGGTGCGTGTAGGAGTGGCAGTGGTGGTGATTATAGCTGCTTCAAGTACGGCCGGACTGGTCATTTCAGCAGGGATTGTACTGCTACCACCACCCAGGGATCAGACATGATATGTTTCCAATGTAGTTAGAGGGGCCACAAGAAGGCCCAATGTCCGAGTTTGCATTCAGTAGGACATGTGAAAGCACCTGCCCCTGCAACCTTGAGGATCACCGACGGCCGTCAGGGCCGGGCGGAGGCGCCTGCAGCGAGGAGCAGGGCGTATCAGTTGGTTTCACATGAGGTGTGAGCAGCCCGATATGTCAGGTACATATCTTCTTTCATTTCCCTATCAGCTTATGCTATAATCTTATTGTTATGGTTCTGCATCGGTATTGATAATGATATTTCAGCATTTTGTGGCCTGCTTGTGATTGAGTTATATGCCATCTGCATACCTTAGATTTTAGAATGATAATAGGAGGTCGCCTCCTTTAGAGCAGGTTACTTTGGATGCAGTAACTGTAGCATGCATGTGTGGGGCTCGGTAGTGTCTCGCTACTTTCGGGAAGGTGTCGTTAGGGAATAGATCAGTTAGATTCCCAGCTGTGGTAAGCTCGGATTTTTAGCAGAAGTGGCCAGAGGATGGTAGGGAGAATTGGTAATTCTCTCAAGCTGCCAGCTATGAGGAGCTAGACGAATCGAAGTTCGGGAGAGCCACTAGTGGGGCCAGAGACATAATTAAGTGCAAGATTGGGATGGTTCCGCAGTCTTGGTGAGGAAGGAAGCATCTCAAGTGGCTGTTTGGATTGAGGAGCAGTTAGGTTGGAACTTGGGGAAACTTTCGAACCTTGAGTTCGCGTCTTCGCGAATAGTTGATGGCTAGTTCGGGGAAACCAGGTCGGAGAGCCTTCGGCAGGTGCGATTTCAGTCGGTATATAAGGCTGCGGGGTAGTCGCAACATTCCCCAACATCGAGTTAGTGAGGGAAATGATGTAAGACTGCGGGTAAGCCGTAGCATTCATTAGCAGCTTAGTTAGCGGAGTGTGGGCAGGGGCCCGTATCTCCTAGTTCGTGGAGTGTGGGCGGGGGCCCGTATCTCCGTGTTAGCATGATAAGAATCAAGAAAGTTTAGCTAGTTGAGATCAGAGGAGGAGTGGGTCTGCATAGCCCTGGATAGGTAAGACCTGTGGGAGAGGCCGCTCCGAAGTATAGATGGGTGGGACCCGTGGGCGAGGCCCTTTGTTCTTTTAGCAACAAGTGGGACCTGGTAGAGACCTTAGGGTAAGGTAGGGGATCGGGGATCCTAGATCTTCTAGAGCCAGAGTGGCTGGGTTGGTAGAGCAGTTCAGGTAGTCGCGATATATTCATGAGTCGTTGGGAGCGACTGAGGGAATGTTCATGTGTCCGGTAACCGGTGGGGGACGGGTATTTCGGGTAATGGTAGATCGGTTGGGACCAGGGTGGTCTCGGTTCATCCGGAAGGCGGATGGGAGTCGGCAGGACTTCAGACAGGAATGAAGATAAGGCATTTGGTTCAGAAGGCAGTGAGCTGATCGGGTGATGCTAAGTTGCTCACCGCGGAATAAGATAATCTCAGAGGATGGTCTGAATTCACACGTTGGGTGGTGTTTTCAGTATTGGAGCATCGTATGAGGGTATTTTTCGTGAGTGCTGGTGTGATGGCCGACACTGGGAGTGGCCATGATTGCGTTTTCAGCAGAAGATTTGTTCTTGATGGAGATCGTTGCTTATAGGAAGTTGCCTTGGAAAGGCCAGTGGCAGTGCAAGGAAAAGGGGTGAACCCCTTGTGTATCAGTGTAAGTGCACTAGGAGTACCGGTAGGGCTACCGGTTGGGTAAAGGTGTTGTACTCGAAGGTAGTAATGATCGGATTATTCTGAGGATGGTATTTCCAGGGATGGACCTAATGAGTGAAGTCCGTAAAGCTGTAAGCGGATTGTAAGGTAGTTGACCGTGGCGGACTTTGAGGACGAAGTCTACTTTAAGTTGGGGAGAGTTGTAACACCCCGAATTCAGGAGGTCTAGAAAGGAAAGAAAACCTCAAATTAAGTAAGGGACTCGTCAAGTAGATGGAGTGACTCGACTAGTAGGAGCGCGAATAGGGTCGCGAGTTAAGCGACCTACTCGACGAGTCCGAGGACTGACTCGTCGAGTTGGTCAGCTTTGGGGAAAACCCTAAATGTGGGTCTTGTACCCTATTTAAAGAACATTATAACCCTTCATCGGCCTCCTTAATGCTCTCTCAACTCCAGAAAGAATCCCTAGTGCCTCCCATGATTTTGTGAGCCTTTATGAACATTCTTGAGTGTTGTGAAGCTTGAAGAAGAAGGTGAAGCCTTGGGGGTTCAAGAAGATACTAGTAGATCCAGAAACCTCTTGCATTCTCCTCCATTTTCTGGTAAGAATGTTTCCACCTTGATCATTAAGCATGAAGATCTCTATTCTTTTTCATTTTGGGGGTTTTTTTAGTCCATGAACCCTAGCATGAGAGGAATGGACGTCCCAAAAGCTTGTGTTTTCAGATTTAGCACTATTAAGGGCTGTTATAGCATAAAGGTGCAAGCTTTATGCCATAGGAATCCCCATGCAAGTATATGAAGTGTTATTTTGGCCTTTTTAGCTCAAAAGGCCATGAATGGAGGAAAAAGGCGGTAGCTTTGCATGGTTAGGATATGGTTGGGTCCATATCTATGTTTTGGGTGCCTTGAGACCCTCAGATATCGTCTGAATAGTGTTGGACATAGAGAGACTCAGCGAGTCAGTTGTGGGACTCGGAGAGTCAGACCAGTTCTTGCCCCCAAACCCTTCTGTTAAGGGTATGAGTTGAGTTTGGAAAAGGGACTCATTCGGCCCGATTCCATGATGGTCATGAAGTTCATCGTACTCGACAAGTTCAAGGAAGAACTCGGCGAGTCTAAGGCAATGTCCTTAGTTTATGAAGATGGACTCGACGAGTTGTTCATACAACTCAGCGAGTCACAGACTAGACACATTCATATGTGGATGGTGAACTCGACGAGTTCAATGGTGAACTCGACGAGTCGGTTGAAGATGGTCCCAGTGGCATGGTTGAAGGAGAACCCGTCGAGTTCTTTCTAGGCTCGACGAGTAGAGTCGGGGTTGTTTTGGGATTGGAGGAGTATAGACTCGACGAGTTGGTAGACCAACTCGGCGAGTCAGGTCAACTGGATGTTGACTTTGATCGTTGACTTTGACCAAGTTTGACCAGGGTTGAATTTTTGGATTATTGTGGTCTAAATGTTATTTTGGGTATTGATAGTTCGGGAAGCCAAAGGGTCAGCGGTTCAGAAGTTGTCGGTTAGCAGACAGAAGTGTTTAGCAAATTTTCAGCAGTGCGAGGTGAGTCTCCTTATTGTGTGGATGGGTCTACGGCCACAATCTGTCACACCCCGGTAAAGCGGAAACATAGGGCGTGGCAGTACAAAGGGTTTCATCGCAAAAGTTAAAAGACAACACCAACCATAGTATTAAAAATCATTACAAATTCACAATGGGTTTGAACAACTTTTAAAAGAAATTACAATGTAAATTGAAATACAACACATGCGAATGCTCCTAAAAGTGAAGTGTCCCTAAGTGCCACTTACTCGATGATTCCTGAAAAAGCATGTAAAACGAGCGTCAACTATAAAAATAGTTGGTGAGTACTCACGGATAAACAAAATAATACTGGTTCCATGAATTGAAATCAAAGTTTTGATAAAAGTTTCCAATAATAAAAGTATATTGTTAAAATGAGTAAATAAGTTTGTAAAAACAAAGTTCTTTGTCATCATGAGAGATAAGGTATGTTGCCCAAATAAGATGCAACATTCATATTCTCATGGAAGATAAAGTTTGTTACTCAAACGAGTAAACAAGTTTCATTGTTAAAATGAGCAATCAATTTCGTTGCCACAAGGAGCAAACAATTTTGTTGCTAAAACATGTATATAAGTTTTCAGTAATAACAGTTCGTTGTTGTAATGAGAAACAAAGTTCATTGCTATAATTAATAACAAGTTTATTGCTATAACGAGAAACGAGTTTGTATGTGTATGAGCAAACAATGAGTCTCAACCAAACCTATGACTGAAGCCCTATCAAGATCTATGCTTATCGTTCCATAGATGAATATGGTATCATGCACTCCAGCAATAGGGCGAGTGAGGAGTTGTCAATTCCTAATAGCGCTATCCATAATGACCATTGGCTCAAAGAGTTAATGGTTAGAGATAAGGGAAGGGCCTTAGTACGATAAGTTCTCATATTCCGTGTTGCATAGACATACATAGAGAGACATAGCAATAAAATAGCAATCATGTTTGATACAAATCAATTTAAATACAACATTCAAATAATAGTTTTCCGGGACATGCTTTTCCACCCCAAAACATTTAAAACCCGAAAAAAGGGGAGTGGTGAATACTCACAATGCATTGAGATGATGCAAATGATGCCTTGATCTACGCTCCACTCATACCACTATCGTTTTCCTACAACGATGTTACACACTAATGAGTATCTAATTGAAATCTAATACTAGTATACTTACTACTACAATAGAATTATGCCAATATTGTGTCAAAATTTAATATTGATAAGTTACAAATATTTTTCTGTGGAAATTAAGTTTCAAAGAATCAATTGTTATATAACAATTTAACTGGAAAATTTCCATTATTGAAATGTTAATATTTAACATTTTAGAGGTGTTCCAATGATTAAATATTCAAAACGAAATCAATTTAGTTCTAAACTTTCCCAAACTTTGTATTTCATTTTTAAATCAAGTCAAACACCTTAAGATAAATTTTCTTGAATTTTTGATTTGTCTAACTATTTTTCACCATTTAATTCCATGAATAATCCTAAAATCTTGGAAAAATAGTAAATTATTATGAAGAATTCTTGTAATTTTTGTGTAACTATTTTACAGTGTACATAATCTAGGAAAAATATTAATATGTGTTTTCAAAAAGTTTAACACAATTTTTCTGATTTTTGTACATTTAAGTGTATTAAAGCTTGGGAAAATAAAAGAAAAATAGCATACAGAAGATAAAAATCATCAAAATTTTTATGTATCATCCTAACATATTATAAGAGTTTCTGGTAAAGTTTCATGAATTTTGGATGAGTATAACTATTTTTCCTGTTTTTAGTTCATTATAAACACAAAAATTCAAGAAAAATAGATATACATTTTCAAAAATTCCCAAAATATTTTTCGGAGTCTTAAATATGAGGTACAAGCTGCGAAAAATAAGAAATAATATTTTTACATTCCCTAAAGTGGTTTTATGATTTATTAGAGCTAAATAAAAAGAAAATTAAAAACCATACTAAACAGTAACAAAAATCGATGAAACTTCATGAGAGATGTTTATTAACTTAAAGGGTCATCCACAAATATTTCCAGAATTTATTTACAAGTTTAAGTATTTTATATGCTTTAACACTCTATTTTATTATTATTTTCATGTAAAAATAAAGAAAATATATATTGAGCTGAAAATTTCCAAAATGCAACTTCAAACAATTTAATAACAATGAAAAATTGTTTTCTTATTTTTGATGTCCAAAAACATGCCTAAAGGCTCAAACAATTATAGAGAAAACTTGATTCTTGTGATTTTGGTAAAAACTATTGATGTTACTTTGAGAATTTTTGCAACATGTTCCAAAGGCTTTTGAATCAAGATATTTTTATACCTCTTAATATATGATGTTAAGTGCTCAAGTTAATTTTTCCTTGATTTTTAGTGATGAATAAGATCTTTGAACATGCAATACAAAACTAGTATTCACAAAAAGATGCTGATTGAGAAACAGTTTTGTAAAAATTGCTAAAAATCGAAATGTTTCCATTTTCCAGTGAGGTCAGATGGGTTTGAAAGCTAACTAAAAATATTATATTTCAGAAAAAGAATCCTGAATTTTGGTTAAGAAATGAGTGAGATATGACAGTTTAAAGTCAGGTAAAGAAATCTGGCAGATTGCATGCATGGTGATTGGTTAGAAAAATGAGTTTTCATCATTTCTTTGAGTAAATCTTTTGAAATATTTTAAAAGATATCATGATAAACTTATATTCTAGTCATGTTTCCAGAGATCAAAAGATTAAAACTTATCAAAATGTATACATTCATTTATGAACAAAATTTTGTTTCTCAAAAACTCTTAACTTGAGTTTGATGTTTTAATCCTTAAAATCGATTTTTGCACTAAGATCATGAACATGCAACCTTGTTTATCATACATGCATGGTGTTAAAACACATCCATCATGTTCTAAAAACCATTTTAACAAAAATAAAACAAGTTTGAAGAAGATGAAGAAGGAGAAAGTGTAAGAAAAAGAGCAAAACTTGAAGGAAAAGTGAAGTAGAAATCGATTTTACCTTCAAGAATACCACAAGATGATGAAAATTTCGAGTTTGAGGAGTGTTCTTGGGTTTGTTTTCTGGAAAATTTCATGGTTCTTAGAGGGAGGAAGAGAGAATGGAGTGGTGTTTGGAGAGAAAAATTAGAGAGAAGGTAGAGAGAGTTTTCTAGAGAGAGAAAGAAGAGAGATGTGTGTGTGTTGGAGAATGAGAGTGTGAGAGAGAGATATGGGGAGAGAGGGATCCGAATTTTTTAGTATAATACCCCTTTCTCATTCATTTTCTTTTATAAAATTTAAGTTCTTTTATAAAATATCTCAATTTTTATATAAAATGTGCACTAAAATCAAGTTTTTATTCATAAAACCTTGATTTTTGATTTATAAATTAAGGGTAAATGTTAATGAGTTAAATTTTATTTTCCATGATTATATTTCCCTGAATTTAATTGTTTTAGGATAATATTATGAGTTTCATAACTATTTTTATAGAATTCTTGATGTCAAATTTTATAAAATTTAGGTTTTAGGGTTTTTAGGGTTTTGAGAATTAAAAAATCTTTAGATATCAAAATCAATAGAATCTTTGAGACTTCAATTTATCTTATGGTATTATAACTCTTTTATAGTTATAAATAATATTTGTAACTTATTTTATCAGTTTATTGGCATTCTATGTAGTGGTTTCGAGATTCAAACAAAATTGAGGAATCAAGTATACTAGTCATAGTTTTCAACTCTGACTTAAGTTTCTATGAGGCTCCAACCTAATTTCTACTGCTAGGTCAAGTGCATAATGTGTGTATATGATTCATGAAAAGGTGTTTGAGTCAAAGAGTGACTCAAATATGGATAGTCACTACAGTTAAGTAGTAGTAGAATCCACATATCAATGTGAAATCTAAGTACACTATCATCTGGTCCTACTTGTTTCCAAGTTTCTAGTAGGTTATAACTTAGCTTATAGTTACTAAGTCTATTATGTGTCGTGCCTATATGTGCAACTAAGTTTATTCAAATCTGGAACCGACTCGAATTTTGACGGTTGTCACATTCTCCCCCGGTTGAAAGAATTTCGCCCCGAAATTCATTTCGTGACGTATTCTATTAGAACTCAGTCGAATACAATTATATAGCTGGAGAGGTGGTGACTTGCAGTGTTCTTTGATTATTCCGGGTTTATTTCCTCAAAGGAAGAACCCAATTCTTTAGCAATAGTCAAATTAATGTTTCCTTAATTTGAGTTCTACAATTTAGATTGCGAGAAATTAGGATCATGGAAATCATGATCCAAACATGGCGACCTTGTCGAAAAAGATCATCTAGTTAGATATTATCTGAATTAAGAGAGCTATAAGTTTTGCTGAAGCACTAATTGCACTGAGCGTTAAATCCGCATTGATCCTTAAGTCGCGTTCTAAATTAGCATTAAGTGTAAATTCGCCATCTAATAAAGAAGGGATTAAGAACAATTTATTCACTTCCGGGTTGGCTACTAAATATGGAAAATATATACAATCTGAAATAAGAAGGGGTAGCACGAATGAAAAAGAAGCGATCGAGGGTAAGTTCCTAAAGATACGCACTACGGGTAAGCAACGAAGTTTTGGTACCTCTCGAATGTAAAGGCTATTTAAGTGTCGTCTATAAAATAAGTTTACGAAACGATCGAGGATTTTCGAAGCAATATTTACTACCATAGTTACTCTTATAATAATAAAACCTTATTCGAAAAATAAATATATTTAGAGAGTCATTTTTGCAAATGGAGGCGATGAAAGTTTATGAGAAATTAAATCACATTGTGTAGATAGCATTTTAGGTGCTTAGAAGTGATAAAAATCTCACTGTTATCAAAATGTGTGTTTAGAAATGATAATTAATCTCACTATTATGAAAATGTGTAATAATTCCAAAATAGTGAAGATACATGTGTGGCGATCCAACAAAGTAGTAAAAT
Source organism: Lactuca virosa (assembly GCF_052849685.1). Classification (NCBI taxonomy): domain Eukaryota; kingdom Viridiplantae; phylum Streptophyta; class Magnoliopsida; order Asterales; family Asteraceae; genus Lactuca; species Lactuca virosa. The sequence continues at coordinate 431,389,805 of NC_136428.1, read as the reverse complement.
AATATAGAGATTAATTAAGGTTAAAGGTTTAAGTCGTCATTAAAGGAATTTGTATAGAAATATTTGTATTAAACTTTTGAGAAATTGTCCAATTGTCTAAGTCAGGACAAATTCAAGTTTACGAGGAGTCAGAATACTTATGAAAACAAGTTTGAGAGTTTAGGAACTCACTGAAAATTGCAAAGTAAAATACTATTTTAAGAAAGGTGTAAAAATATTAATCTTTAAAAATAGTGCATTCATAGTTTAGTGTTTCTACAAAAACAATCATTTAGAGAATAGATAATCGTAAAATTCAAAACTTTTGATGTATTTAAAGAAAAGAAGAAACATAAGGAAATATATCATTCACATATATGTTCCGTATATAGAAAAATTATAAGCATAAGAGTATTCATCTTGTGTATTAATTATAAGGAAAAATACAATGAAAATTGCATTTTATATAAAGTTTCTGAATTTAGAACGAAATAGCAAATGTAAATAAGGATCACTTGTTTATAGAGATTTCAAAATAAAACAAGATGTATATGATAAAAGGCGTAATTGAATATATCAGAGTTGACTAAATCAAAATTATGTCTCACGACTATACATGTATTAATCGCTCAAACCGAAAGCGTAGACTTCTAGTCTTTATGCATACGAACATGATACCAGGAAAAGTAAAATAGATAGAAACAAAGTTAGACAATGTACTTTGTTAATATTATGGCGTACGAGATCTAAAATCAGAAGGAGAGCGAGAAATAAGGTTCGGGGGGAAAGAAAAAGGAAAATAGCGGCGGCAATGATTGTTAGTGTTAAAATTCTAAGAACAATACCTATAGGTAGATTAAAACCAGGTTGAGATATATTTCAAACTTTAATATTTGATGTATATTGATGATTAAATAGACATGTGAGAGTCTTAGAATGTTTGCTAATAATCACGAGTTACCTTATTAAGTTAAACTCCATTTGTGAAAAAGAAGAAGCACTACAAACGGTAGTTGAAAATCTGACAATTTGACTTTTTATAATGGAGTTCAATAATAGTTAAAACATATAAGGTAAAGACTCAATAGATTTAGAAGAGTAATTATACATTGTTGAAGGTGTCACTGCAAATTTAAAAGTGAACACTAAGTTTTGCAATGTTGTAAGTTTTATAAACACAGATTATAAAACTAATTTGAAATAAAATAAAAAAATAAGGTGTGTTTTGAAATGTAGGCATCAGTGATGTCTTGTAAACACATTTGGATTAGAAAGTTGTAAAAATACCATGTTGGGTTTCAAGAAAACACATTTAAGTAAAGTACGATGCCTAAATGGGGAAGTAGTCAAAAGTCTTAAAACAAAAGTGGTTTGAAGATCCGATGAAGCTTTTACACATAATATGAACTTTAACGTCATATGTTTAAGTTTTATAGTAAAAAGTTTAAACACGATTATAAAAGAAAATGTTTCTAGTTTTTCGAAGACATGTCAAAATGGTAAGCAATGTTTAAAATGGTTTATATGCCCTTAAAAGCACATCAATCCATTGAAATGAAATTGAAATGAAATTGAAATAGCAAGGTTAAAACCAGTATTGGTTAAATTGAGTTTTGAAGAAAAGTGTTAAATTAAAGCAAGTTGTCAAAATAATTTTTTTTAGCGAGAATATGGCTTACATTGTTAGGAAATGTCTACTAAGTTGACTCAAGTGGTTATAAAATATTTTATCGATGATAAATAAAACCGATGAAGCGAAATAATTTTTCGATGGAAGATTAAGAAGTAAGGAGAAAGTATGTTAGTGTAGTTGATCGTACCTAAATACTAAGGCGAGTACAAGGCGGGTATAAGACGAGTACCGATGTCTTTTTCCTTAAGATAAAGGGCAAGAAAATTGTTTGAAAAACGTTTTATGGTGTCAATGCAGTTTACGACCTTTTATAGAGGTCAAAGGGACATCCTATGTTAAGTTTTAAGCTCAAGGTGGAAACAACGTAGAGCTAAATCGTAGCGTAGTAATAAGGTCTCACGTATGCGTTAAACCTTCGTGTCTCCTTGTGAGTCGAATCCGGAATGCCCACCAATGGTATCCAAGTGATTACTTAGAAACGACTCATCTACCTCCTTACGCGATGCTCCAATTTTCATCCGTGTCAGTATCAGAATGCTTTCCTAGTTGTAACTCTAGTACGAAGACGATGAAGAGGTATTGAGGAATAATTGGTATAGGTTTCGACTTAAGATTATTACTAGTGTATATCTAGCTACTAACCTTACATCTAAAGTCAATAGCTACCGAGGAATACCCATTATCAGTACTAAGTGCATTGCTCCTAGAGTGACTATTGATATAACCTAAGTGGTTAACCTACCACTTGATAAGGGGTAAGAATATTTCTAAATAAAGGCATTGTTATAAAAGTGAACTTAGTTTCTAAGTGTGTCTAGATGAATGCCTATAATATGCAATGCCCGTACGCACACCGAGTTTTTCAAAAGTTTAAGTTGAAAATTGTTTTGAATATAATTCTACTATAACCGTTTCCAGCCTCACATTAACTTTCCTTAATTAAGCATAGTTGGCCAGGCTATACTTAATTAAAGTCTGATAATGCGTACTCGAATTAGTTATACCAGTAGTATGTTCAGTATTTTAAAAACGTTTAGAAAATTTTTAGCTATAGTTGTGGTTTTCCAAAGGAAAACCGGTATTCTCTATAACCTTCGGCTCTAATACCATTTCCTGTCACACCCTGCTAAAGCGGAAACACAGGGGGTGGCAGTACAAAGGGTTTCATCGCAAAAGTTAAAAGACAACACCAACCATAGTATTAAAAATCATTACAAATTCACAATGGGTTTGAACAACTTTTAAAAGAAATTACAATGTAAATTGAAATACAACACATGCGAATGGTCCTAAAAGTGAAGTGTCCCTAAGTGCCACTTACTCGATGATTCCTGAAAAAGCATGTAAAACGAGCGTCAACTATAAAAATAGTTGGTGAGTACTCACGGATAAACAAAATAATACTGGTTCCATGAATTGAAATCAAAGTTTTGATAAAAGTTTCCAATAATAAAAGTATATTGTTAAAATGAGTAAATAAGTTTGTAAAAACAAAGTTCTTTGTCATCATGAGAGATAAGGTATGTTGCCCAAATAAGATGCAACATTCATATTCTCATGGAAGATAAAGTTCGTTACTCAAACGAGTAAACAAGTTTCATTGCTAAAATGAGCAATCAATTTCGTTGCTACAAGGAGCAAACAATTTCGTTGCTAAAACATGTATATAAGTTTTCAGTAATAACAGTTCGTTGTTGTAATGAGAAACAAAGTTCATTGCTATAATTAATAACAAGTTTATTGCTATAACGAGAAAAGAGTTTGTATGTGTATGAGCAAACAATGAGTCTCAACCAAACCTATGACTGAAGCCCTATCAAGATCTATGCTTATCGTTCCATAGATGAATATGGTATCATGCACTCCAGCAATAGGGCGAGTGAGGAGTTGTCAATTCCTAATAGCGCTATCCATAATGACCATTGGCTCAAAGAGTTAATGGTTAGAGATAAGGGAAGGGCCTTAGTACGATAAGTTCTCATGTTCCGTGTTGCATAGACATACATAGAGAGACATAGCAATAAAATAGCAATCATGTTTGATACAAATCAATTTAAATACAACATTCAAATAATAGTTTTTCGGGACATGCTTTTCCACCCCAAAACATTTAAAAACCGAAAATAGGGGAGTGGTGAATACTCACAATGCATTGAGATGATGCAAATGATGCCTTGATCTACGCTCCACTCGTACCACTATCGTTTTCCTACAACGATGTTACACACTAATGAGTATCTAATTGAAATCTAATACTAGTATACTTACTACTACAATAGAATTATGCCAATATTGTGTCAAAATTTAATATTGATAAGTTACAAGCATTTTTCTGTGGAAATTAAGTTTCAAAGAATCAATTGTTATACAACAATTTAAGTGGAAAATTTCCATTATTGAAATGTTAATATTTAACATTTTAGAGGTGTTCCAATGATTAAATATTCAAAACGAAATCAATTTAGTTCTAAACATTCCCAAACTTTGTATTTCATTTTTAATTGAAGTCAAACACCTTAAGATAAATTTTCTTGAATTTTTGGTTTGTCTAACTATTTTTCACCATTTAATTCCATGAATAATCATAAAATCTTGGAAAAATAGTAAATTTTCATGAAAAATTCTTGTAATTTTTGTGTAACTAGTTTAGAGTGTACATAATCTAGGAAAAATATTAATATGTGTTTTCAAAACGTTTAACACAATTTTTCTGATTTTTGTACATTTAAGTGTATTAAAGCTTGGGAAAATAGAAGAAAAATAGCATACAGAAGATAAAAATCATCAAAATTTTTATGTATCATCCTAACATATTATAAGAGTTTCTGGTAAATTTTCATGAATTTTGGATGAGTATAACTATTTTTCCTGTTTTTAGTCCCTTATAAACATAAAAATTCACGAAAAATAGATTTACATTTTCAAAAATTCCCAAAATATTTTTCGGAGTCTTAAATATGAGGTACAAGCTGCGAAAAATAAGAAATAATATTTTCACATTCCCTAAAGTGGTTTTATGATTTATTAGAGCTAAATAAAAAGAAAATGAAAAACCATACTAAACAGTAACAAAAATCGATGAAACTTCATGAGAGATGTTTCTTAACTTAAATGGTCATCCACAAATATTTCCATAATTTATTTACAAGTTTAAGTATTTTATATGCTTTAACACTCTATTTTATTATTATTTTCATGTAAAAATAAAGAAAATATATATTGAGCCGAAAATTTCCAGAATGCAACTTCAAACAATTTAATAACAATGAAAGATTGTTTTCTTATTTTTGATGTCGAAAAACATGCCTAAAGGCTCAAACAATTATAGAGAAAACTTGATTCTTGTGATTTTGGTAAAAATTATTGATGTTACTTTGAGAATTTTTGCAACATGTTCCAAAGGCTTTTGAATCAAGATATTTTTATACCTCTTAATATATGATGTTAAGTGCTCAAGTTAATTTTTCCTTGATTTTTAGTGATGAATAAGATCTTTGAACATGCAATACAAAACTAGTATTCACAAAAAGGTGCTGATTGAGCAACAGTTTTGTACAAATTGCTAAAAATCGAAATATTTCCATTTTCCAGTGAGGTCAGATGGGTTTGAAAGCTAACTGAAAATATTATATTTCAGAAAAAGAATCCCGAATTTTGGTTAAGAAATGAGTGAGATATGACAGTTTAAAGTCAGGTAAAGAAATCTGGCAGATTGCATGCATGGTGATTGGTTATAAAAATGAGTTTTCATCATTTCTTTGAGTAAATCTTTTGAAATATTTTAAAAGATATCATGATAAACTTATATTCTAGTCATGTTTCCAGAGATCAAAAGATTAAAACTTATCAAAATGTATACATTCATTTATGAACAAAATTTTGTTTCTCAAAAACTCTTAACTTGAGTTTGATGTTTTAATCCTTAAAATCGATTTTTGCACTAAGATCATGAACATGCAACCTTGTTTATCATACATGCATGGTGTTAAAACACATCCATCATGTTCTAAAAACCATTTTAACAAAAATAAAACAAGTTTGAAGAAGATGAAGAAGGAGAAAGTGTAAGAAAAAGAGCAAAACTTGAAGGAAAAGTGAAGTAGAAATCGATTTTACCTTCAAGAATACCACAAGATGATGAAAATTTCGAGTTTGAGGAGTGTTCTTGGGTTTGTTTTCTGGAAAATTTCATGGTTCTTAGAGGGAGGAAGAGAGAATGGAGTGGTGTTTGGAGAGAAAAATTAGAGAGAAGGTAGAGAAAGTTTTCTAGAGAGAGAAAGAAGAGAGATGTGTGTGTGTTGGAGAATGAGAGTGTGAGAGAGAGATATGGGGAGAGAGGGATCCGAATTTTTTAGTATAATACCCCTTTCTCATTCATTTTCTTTTATAAAATTTATGTTCTTTTATAAAATATCTCAATTTTTATATAAAATGTGCACTAAAATCAAGTTTTTATTCATAAAACCTTGATTTTTGATTTATAAATTAAGGGTAAATGTTAATGAGTTAAATTTTATTTTCCTTGATTATATTTCCCTGAATTTAATTGTTTTAGGATAATATTATGAGTTTCATAACTATTTTTATAGAATTCTTGATGTCAAATTTTATAAAATTTAGGTTTTAGGGTTTTTAGGGTTTTGAGAATTAATAAATCTTTAGATATCAAAATCAATAGAATCTTTGAGACTTCAATTTATCTTATGGTATTATAACTCTTTTATAGTTATAAATAATATTTTTAACTTATTTTATCAGTTTATTGGCATTCTATGTAGTGGTTTCGAGATTCAAACGAAATTGAGGAATCAAGTATACTAGTCATAGTTTTCAACTCTGACTTAAGTTTCTATGAGGCTCCAACCTAATTTCTACTGCTAGGTCAAGTGCATAATGTGTGTATATGATTCATGAAAAGGTGTTTGAGTCAAAGAGTAACCCAAATATGGATAGTCACTACAGTTAAGTAGTAGTAGAATCCACATATCAATGTGAAATCTAAGTACACTATCATCCGATCCTACTTGTTTCCAAGTTTCTAGTAGGTTATAACTTAGCTTCTAGTTACTAAGTCTATTATGTGTCATGCCTATATGTGCAACTAAGTTTATTCAAATCTAGAACCGACTCGAATTTTGACGGTTGTCACACAATGCCAGCCAATTATGTTCATTTTTATGTTTATGCTTATATATAGAAGGAATACCCAGGGGTTAGCCCTAGGCACTTTGTAACACCGTAAATTTTCATATAAATTTTTCATTGTTAAATCACAAAAATTCTCATAATACATTACATAAAAATCCCCAATTATCAAATTAACAAAACACAAATCCATAATTGTTTGATTAGTAATTCAGGATCCTCCAAAACATAACTCTTCATCTCGTGTGTACAATCGAGCCGTCGCCTTCCCGTGATCCTAAGAAGTACCTGAAACACATAACACATAACACGGTAAGCACGAAGCTTAGTGAGTTCCCCAAAATACCACATATAACACATGTTAGCCACTCGAGGCTATAACTCTGTGGGCCCACCGGCCCTAACTCTGTGGACCCTCTGGTCCTAATTATGTGGACCTTCCGGTCCTAACTCTATAAACTCTGGAATACACACAACATAAATCACATAGAAATAATGCAGTGCAACACATCACATACATAGCATACAAGATACTCTGTCTCATAACCCTACTTACCACTCAAGGTAAAGTATAGTGAGAAGACTCACCTCGGATGGCAGACAGATCCTACAAATACTGTTGCTGTACTCCAGACTCCGACCTCTAACACTGAGCCAAACCCACAATTAGTCTCGTTAGGATCAAAGACCATACCGTCACATATTAGGTCTAAATATGGTCCACAAACCCATCCTTAAATAACCCAATCCCAATGGGCCCACCAAGGCCCAAAGCTAAATGGGTTCACAAAAGTTCACTAAAATCCCAACTATGGCCCAATTTTCCAAATTGGGCCCAAACCGTCATATGGGCCTTACCCTAAAGCCCAGCTAAATATATAGTCTACATGGTTACTCTTGGATGGCCCAACAATATCCCAATCACCAAAGCCCAATAGAAAGGCCCAACTCAAGCCCTAAGTAGAATTAGGGTTTTCACACAAAATGACGATTAGGGTTAAGTGTTTCTCACTTAACCCATTAAGGACTTAACCCATTAAGTCCATCACTCCACTAGACCATTCATACAATGAAGTTGGACATAATTCACAATATTAATCCAACAGTCTAACCGTGGGTCCCGGTAAAATCCAAACTAACAAACCCAAAAATTAGGGTTTTCTAAACCCTAATTAGGGTTCCTAGCCCAATCATCCTCCAACTAGTCTAGATCAAGCAATTGGGCTGATTAGGGCTCACTATGTCAAGCACCACCCACTACCACCTCAGGTAGTGGTGGTCAGTGGCGGCTCCTGGCGGCGGCCACCACCTCACGGTGGTGGTGGGGGGTTTTCCCACCATACAAGCACCCATTCAACCTCATAATTTTTGAAAACAATAATTATACTCAAACATAAACTCACAAACACACCCACAGCCACCTCCCATGGCGACTGGTGGCGGCGAAGGGTGGTAGAAAACATGATTGGATGGCAGCCACCACCTCATGGTGGTGGCAGCGGATTTCCGACCACAAGGAGAACACACACAAAATCCGAAATGGAAACAGCAACACACACCTGCATGAAAATCACCAAATACGCCCCAACACAGCCCTCGTCGTGGTGGCAGGCGGCAGCCGGAGCTCGCTAGCAGCTTTGGAATAACCACAGGGCGGTGGTGGCGACGACAGCGTATGGGGCTTGGCTCTTGGTCCTCGGCTTCGTCGGCACTAGCATCACAGAAGAGCGCTCGACGGTTCAAGGTCTCACCGGCAGCGATCGTGGCAGTCAATCTCGGCTGGGCAGCGGCGGCTCGCTGCTGACTTCGCTGTGCTGCTCGACGCTACTGGCAGCAGCTTCTCCGATGGCTGGCCATGGTCTCGCCGATCACGATTTTGCCGGAAAGAAGAAGAGTGGCGGCAGAAGGAGGACTCCGAATCGGTGGCGGCTCAATAGAATAGTGGTTAGGGTTTGAGTCATGAACACGAGAGGGAATATAGATCACCGGCTGATCTCGCACCCCTCCAAATTTCCATTCATTTTATCACATTCAGCCCCTCCTTACCCGATTTTCTTCAAACCAAGTACAAAATTTACCTAATAACCCCCGCCCTCACAAATCATTACAAATTGAATCCAAAATTTACAATCTGGTCCTTTCTTCCCAAAAATCTATTCAATTAAGTCCCAATAACTTACCAATCAGCCCCTGCCTTTAAAAATATATACAAACCACTCCAGAATTTACACTTTTAACCCCCAACTGCTTAAATTGTGACAATTAACTCCTCGAGGCCAACACTTTGCCATATTATTATTATTTTAGGGTTTCGACTCATATTAACCCTTATCTATTTATTTATTTAATATTCGGGATGTTACAACTCTCCCCCACTTAAGTTAGATTTCGTCCTCGAAATCTTTCTTCACCATCCCTTACATGCCTGACATCTTAAACGACATAGCCCCAAGCCCAAGCATAACTCTAGTCGTTCAATCCAACAGAGCTTTCTCAACCAACCACATGTACATGTAACCATTAAGTTCGCTTTATTCCAAACAATATTACAACCGATCTGCAGTCACACATCACCTCGGACCTTTGTCGTCTAACACTCACTAACTTCATGCGTGTTGCGGTCCTTCTCAAGCCAAATTGACCGACTTTCTCAGGTCAAAAACATCAGATGGAAACCTCAACTACCCAAAAGAAATCCTCCAGAAATCCGAAATCTTCACTAATTTATCCTTTACCCAGATAGGGCCAAACTCAACTCGTGAGTCTGATTCAACAGCAGAATTGGAACCACTCAAATCCAATCTGATACTCAACTCACAACCCGTGATTCATGAATCTACGCGTACATTACTTCTCCGATTCCCTCCAATATGCCACAACCTCTACTCAATTCGAGATATAATGGATCCCAACCACCATGGAGACCACAGTCCCGCCCCTGGCCCGGCCACCAGGTTCCCCAAAGACTCAATTATTAGGGCTACCCAAGCCTAAAACTCTTATGTCTCAAGCTCTGAGCAGAGAGGAATTCATCACAACATTCTCTCGCTGACTAGTGGGTACTACGGCTCCCCGCAGTATCACCACGGCCTCTCACTGAACAGTGAGTACTACGGCTCCCCGTAGCATCACCACATCCTCTTACTGAATAGTGAGTACTAAGGCTCCCTGTAGCATCACCACACCCCTCACTGAATAGTGAGTACTACGGCTCCCCGTAGCATCACCACAACCTCTCACTGAATAGTGAGTACTACGGCTCCACGTAGCATCACCACAACCTCACTGCACTGACTCATTGAAGCTGCAGCTCCCCGCAGTCTTACAGCACTTACTTTTACCACTTCACAATCTCATCCTCAGGTTGACACCACATTGCAATCATTAACTCATGCTCTGCGGCCCAGCATAGATAGGTACGCACACACACTCATCCAGGCTAAGCATCACTACTTCGGACGACCACCATCGTGACAAAACCTCTTTTCTTCGCTGCAATTCACATTCTCAGATAAATCCGTTTGATGGCAATTAGCCGAAGGGCCCCCACCGGAACCATAGACACTTGGTACACCACTCGTCATCTCATAACTTAAGACTCGACGTAAACCGGAATTTAGGACATCATACCCGGATGTCTCGGCACACCATCATAGAATCTCATGATGTCTTGCCCCCACCACTGATCTCCTACTCACGAGATCGTACTCAGATACCGCATTGTACTCTGTCAGAATCTCACAACTGATCTTCCTCTCACACATCTTATAACTTCGAAAATCCCACTCCTCAACTTGAAACACATAGAAATCATCGATGACTCAGAACACGATGTCGACAATCCTAAACTCCCTCCTCTGTCGCTCAAACCTCTACAAGAATATTCATACCGACTCTAAAGCTGGTTGCACGATCATCTCTTACCCTTTCCAAAGAGCATAGAACAATCCATTCATCGAACCAACCACCTCGAAGAATTCTTACCTACCACAAGGCCTCTGCCTAACGGCCACCTGTCGTGCAGACACTCATCCTTTCTTGAACACGTACCACGTGCACTATCTCGCTTTGCACTTCGCCTTGACCATCAATAATCCTGGTCTTAGGAATCCGCACCACAGGTCTCTATATCCAGTTCTCTAACCGCTCTTCAACAGATCTCTGATCTCCTTAAAAGCACCTGGTCCTCCCCCACTCAGGGTTCGAACCATCACCAATTGGTTCACCAACAATCTATCCTACAGACTGTTTTTACCAGTAACATCGCACCTACTCTTCGAAGGTGATATGTAATGCTCAATGATCTCCCCAATGGAGATCGAGTAACTCCAATTACCCGAATCTCAGATGAAATCCTCAGAAACTTCTCATCATGACTACCCCTAGTCATTCAGAATCTCGTATCATCCCACTACCGGACATCTCAACAGTCTAGTAGTAACTCTGACTCTTAATCTAAAATAATGAACTATCATACTCCTCATCCTCGACTCTTCAATCAACGTTCCATCACGTGGATTGTAATAAGAGCGGAGTCCTCATTACCATACTCGATACTCCTCATAGAAAATAAGAGACACCGCCCCAATATCCTCTTCTTGATCATCTGCCGTTGCAGCTAATACATGCCCTACTATGCTCAAATAGGGTGTATCCTTCTCCTTACCCATCTCAGTCCCCACTGACAACCTGCTCATGCTCTAACATTACCTCTCGGCAGACATACTGCCCAAATACTCTGATGGAAGGTCGCCATCAATGCTAACCCGCAGGGTTTTACCCCCAAGCTTAGAAACCGAAATCTCAACACCTCTTATGTTCCCCACAGGAAACGGAAATAGCACCGCTCAGGCCACAGAAAATGACATCTCCACTATCGACCGGTCGCTCAGTCCAGACCGTATTCTCCCATAACGTATCATCCCTACTCATCCCTGAGTCTTGCGACTCCAACTGACATCCCACCAACAGTCCCTAGGAGTTAACTCGGTTTCCCTTTCAAGGGATGCTCCACTAAAACTCGTCCATCATGGGCTTCAAGCCCTAACTGTTTCACATCTGATCTCAGTCTAGACAATCACCACGAAATAACTGGTAGAACCAGGACCACTAACCGCCACGAATCATGGTACTCGAACCATGTGGCCACCTCTCAATCTGCTATGAACCATGGTAATTGAGCCATGTTATCTCCTCTTAATCTGCTACCAATCATGGTACTCGAATCATGATATCACCTCTCAATCTGCTACCAATCATGGTACTCGAACCATGACATCACCTCTCAATCTGCTACCAATCATGGCACTCGAACCACGACATTACCTCTCAGTCTGCTACCAATCATGGTACTCGAACCATGACATTACCTCTCAGTCTGCTACCAATCATGGTACTCGAACCATGACATCACCTCTCAATATGCTACCAATCATGGTACTCGAACCATGACATAACCTCTTAGTGTGCTACCATTCATGGTACTCGAACCATGACATCACCTCTCAGTATGCTACCTAGAATCTCCTGAATATTCCCTGCATCAAGTATGGGTCCTCTGCTTTCAGTAGTACAGGCCCATACTACCTGCCACATCTTCCCATACCTTCCACATGGACCATTCCAGATTTCCTAAGTAGCTGCTCAACCTTCTCGCTCGTCTATCCCGTTACTCGTGTTCGCTCCCCCAGCGAAATACTCTACCCTGTCAGCGCACTCATCCGACCACGGTCACCCCCCCTAGGCTCTTCCTAGGTGCTCACACTTCTCTGCCATCAGCTGCTGAAGAATTCCTAATGATGCCAGCCATCTACCTCCTGAATATCGTCATATTCACTTAGTAGCTGACTCCCATCATCGAGAGTTCCACAAAGCACGAAGCAAGCAGCATTCGGGCATCGAACAATCTCCACTAGCACGTAAAACCCCTCTAGGCTATTATCCTACTTGCTTTCCACATAGCCGTAGGATATCACCGAACTCAAGCAACTTCACTCCACGTGGGCATCTGACTACCCTCTCAGCAGACTCCACAATTGCTCATCTAGGTATCTCTCCTAGATTACTCCACTACTCAAATCCCTCTAAAAAAATAGATTCCTGCTGGATACTCTTACTCAGCACATACTCGAAAACAGATCACAGATAACAACAACTCCTAGGCTAAGGCATCACAAATCAGGCCACTCTAGTCCTAAAATATGAAATACCTACCCTATCTCTAGCATGCATAATACGTCATAATTATCTCATAATACAAAAGTAAGGGTATTTTGGGAAATCACCGTTGGGGCTCTGGCTGATTGTACACACTGCTCTTTCTCGTTTTCCCTTTGGAAACTCTCGTTTGCTTTAGAAAAATCATTTCTTTGAAAACTTTGCTCAAATCCCCAGTTTGAGTCCAGATTTACCAGAAGGTGCATTCGAATCCCTCAAACCAAGGCTCTGATACCAACTTGTAACACCGTAAATTTTCATATAAATTTTTCATTGTTAAATCACAAAAATTCTCATAATACATTACATAAAAATCCCCAATTATCAAATTAACAAAACACAAATCCAAAATTGTTTGATTAGTAATCCAGGATCCTCCAAAACATAACTCTTCATCTCGTGTGTACAATCGAGCCGTCGCCTTCCCGTGATCCTGAGAAGTACCTGAAACACATAACACATAACACGGTAAGCACGAAGCTTAGTGAGTTCCCCAAAATACCACATATAACACATGTTAGCCACTCGAGGCTATAACTCTGTGGGCCCACCAACCCTAACTCTATGGACCATCTAGTCCTAATTCTGTGGACCTTCCGGTCCTAACTCTGTAAACTCTGGAATACACACAGCATAAATCACATAGAAATAATGCAGTGCAACACATCACATACATAGCATACAAGATACTCTGTCTCATAACCCTACTTACCACTCAAGGTAAAGTATAGTGAGAAGACTCACCTCGGATGGCAGACATATCCTACAAATACTGCTGTTGTACTCCAGACTCCGACCTCTAACACTGAGCCAAACCCACAATTAGTCTCGTTAGGATCAAAGACCATACCTTCACATATTAGGTCTAAATATGGTCCACCAACCCATCCTTAAATAACCCAATCCCAATGGGCCCACCAAGGCCCAAAGCCAAATGGGTTCACAAAAGTTCACTAAAATCCCAACTATGGCCCAATTTTCCAAATTGGGCCCAAACCGTCATATGGGCCTTACCCTAAAGCCTATCTAAATATATAGTCTACATGGTTACTCTTGGATGGCCCAACAATATACCAATCACCAAAGCCCAATAGAAAGGCCCAACTCAAGCCCTAAGTAGAATTAGGGTTTTCACATAAAATGACGAATAGGGTAAAGTGTTTCTCACTTAACCCATTAAGGACTTAACCCATTAAGTCCATCACTCCACTAGACCATTCATACAATGAAGTTGGACATAATTCACAATATTAATCCAACAGTCTAACCGCGGGTCCCGGTAAAATCCAAACTAACAAACCCAAAAATTAGGGTTTTCTAAACCCTAATTAGGGTTCCTAGCCCAATCATCCTCCAACTAGTCTAGATCAAGCAATTGGGCTGATTAGGGCTCACTATGACAAGCACCACCCACTACCACCTCAGGTAGTGGTGGTCAGTGGCGGCTCCTGGCGGCGGCCACCACCTCACGGTGGTGGTGGGGGGTTTTCCGACCATACAAATACCCATTCAACCTTATAATTTTCGAAAACAATAATTATACTCAAACATAAACTCACAAACATACCCACGGCCACCTCCCATGGCGGGTGGTGGCGGCGGAGGATGGCAGAAAACATGAATGGATGGCAGCCACCACCTCATGGTGGAGGCAGCGGATTTCCGACCACAAAGAGAACACACACAAAATCCGAAATGGAAACAGCAACACACACCTGCATGAAAATCACCAAATACGCCCCAACACAACCCTCGTCGTGGTGGCAGGCGGCAGCTGGAGCTCTCTAGCAGATTTGGAATAACCACAGGGCGGTGGTGGCGACGACAGCGTGTGGGGCTTGGCTCCTGGTCTTCAGCTTCGTCGGCACTAGCATCACAGAAGAGAGCTCGACGGTTCAAGGTCTCACTGGAAGCGATCATGGCAGTCAATCTCGGCTGGGCAGCGGCGGCTCACTGCTGACTTCGCTGTGCTGCTCGACGCGACTGGCAGCAGCTTCTCCGATGGCTGGCCATGGTCTCGCCGATCACGATTTTGCCAGAAAGAAGAAGAGTGGCGGCAGAAGGAGGACTCCCAATCGATGGCAGCTCAATAGAATAGTGGTTAGGGTTTGAGTTTTTGAACATGGGAGGGAATATAGATCACCGGCTGATCTCGCACCCCTCCAAATTTCCATTCATTTTATCACATTCAGCCCCTCCTTACCCGATTTTCTTCAAACCAAGTACAAAATTTACCTAATAACCCCCGCCCTCACAAATCATTACAAATTGAATCCAAAATTTACAATCTGGTCCTTTCTTCCCAAAAATCTATTCAATTAAGTCCCAATAACTTACCAATCAGCCCCTGCCTTTGAAAATATATACAAACCACTCCGGAATTTACACTTTTAACCCCCAACTGCTTAAATTGTGACAATTAACTCCTCGAGGCCAACACCTTGCCATATTATTATTATTTTAGGGTTTCGACTCATATTAACACTTATCTATTTATTTATTTAATATTCGGGATGTTACACACTTATTGATATATGTTCCGGGTTACGACCTGATGGCGGGCGAGGCCCGAGGGATGTTAGGATGCTAGAGGTCTTTACGATTCTTGCATGTATCGGTATGATAGGATCCGGACCGAGGGTCCGATGTCGGGGTAAGCCCGCAGTACGTTAGATAATAGTATGTTTCTGGGTCGGGGGTCCAATGTCGGGGTATACCTGAGGAAGATTCTTATGTAGTGCGTTAGATTATACTTGATGTCTTCGTGATACTTGTATGTGCCTGGTAGGGAGGTGAGTGTCGGCGAGGTCCCGTTTCTCATCACTAGCTGAGTATGGATGGGGTTCCATATCTCGATATTAGCAGAACAAGGGCGAGGCCCGTGGTAGGAAGGATGTGAGTATGGGCGGGGGCCCGTATCTCACTCTTGGTAGGAGTGTGGACGGGGTTCCACTACTTCAGTAGCAGACCAGGGGCGGGGCCCAAGTTAGGCGAGGCCTTAGATTAGGGTATGGTTAGGGAATGTTTATGCATGTTTCAATATGTTATTTGATCGTATGTATGTGTATGGTGGGCGAGGCCCAGAGACAGGCGGGGCCTAAGGGAAACAGATCTGTATACCGAGCGGGGCTCGATGCCAGGTGGGACCTGATGCCAGGTGGAGCCTGATGACGGACGGGGTCCGATGGCAGGCGAGGCCCAATGCAGTGGGTGGGGGCCCAGTATGTGATTATGTGCTCACGGTTGTATATGGAATGTTTGGATCAGTAGATATGTATGGTATGTGGTAGGTTGGGGAACTCACTAAGCTTCGTACTTACGGTTTTCAGTTTTAGTTTCAGGTACTTCCTGTAGCGGAGGGAAGGGCTCGGGATGATCGCATGGCACACACCAAGAAGTTTAGCCTAGGATGTTTACTCTGATAAAATGAACAAATGTTTTGAAAAGATACTCTGATTTGTCATATAACCCTTTTTAATATGTTTGAAATGATTTAATGCTATGGTTTAGTAATGTTTTTAAAAGAAATTTTTCGTCATGATTTTTGGGATGTTACAAGACTGTAGGCCAGTGGGGGCGTTGCAGTCATATTGAAGGCTCTGTGGGCATACCAGACAGACTGTAGGCCGGTGGGCGTGTCAATCATGCTGAAGGCCCTGTTTGCAAGCTGTTTGTTGGTATACGTCATCTGTCTGTGTGTTGGTACTTTGGGGGAAGTCACTAAGCTTTGTACTTACAGTTTTGGTTTATGGTTTTAGGTACATCGGAGAATCGTGGCAAGGAGAAGGCATGGCCATACACATCCTGATTTTATGGAGTTGATCTTACGAGGCACTGATTTTCAAATAATATTTTGGAAACACTAATTTTGTAAACATTTTTATTAGTAAAAAGGGTCGTTTGAAAAGTTAAAAATTTGTTGAAATTTTGGGATGTTACAAGTTGGTATCAGAGCCTTGGTTTGAGTGAATTGGAGAAACACTTGTGTGAATCAAGTCTCAAGCTAAGGAGAATAATGTTTTCAAAAGATCTTCAAATAGTTTTCAAATAATCAAGCATGATGCGATGTGTACGATCAGCCGGAGCCAGTAAGTAGACCCCAAATTACCACATAATTATTTTGAGATTATGCTTTGATATTATGCTTGTATGATAGAATTGCTTGATATATGATGCCTTATCTATTATAGAATCCCTGATTGATTGTTGTATGACTCTTTCACGTGTAATCTGGCTATTAAATGAATGCGCTAAGTCACGTACTACATGGTTTAAATGATCTTAGGATAAGGGGTTTGGTCCTGCTGCACAACTCTTGTTTGAGTCCAACCGTTGTGGGATTGAATCTTTTAGCCTAAGATTGTTTTAACAATAGGGCATGCGATTGTATTCATGAAATAGTCATCTAGCACCAATGGAGAGTCGTATGGCAGTTGATGCTAGGGTGAGTTGTGTGGGGTCAGCCGTCCAGTTGCGTAATTGGATGAGGAGGCTATGCTTTCCATAGAGTGGGTGCGTTTCATAGTGGTTCAGCGTCAGAAATGTTTAGCCACTCTTGAGAGAGTGAGGGCAGGGTGAAGGTGCAGCCGAGATGTTGGGAGATAGAGATCGAGAGTTTCATATGAGGATTTGTTTTATTTTATTTTGTTTAGTGCCAATCGACTCCTCTGCTTGAAAGTTGCTTGCTTTGTGCTTTGTGGAATTCTTAGGTGATGGGAGTTAGCTACTAAGTGAATATGTCTAGTCACATGTGACAAGGGTTGAATAATCTCAGAGTGATGGATTTGACCCTATTGCACAACTCTTGTCTGAGTCCAACGGTTGTAGGGATGAGTCTGTTACCCGAAGGATTATCTAAGTTTTTTTTGCATGTGATTGTATTCATGAGGTGAATGACTGGCATTCTGAGGAGTTCTTCAGCAGCTGATGACAGGGTGATGTCGGGAACCTAGGAAAGCCTAGGGATTGCTTCAGTGGATTTTTTTGTGCTAGTTAACGAGTGTTGGTGTATGCATTTCATAAGGTAACTTAGAGGATTCGGGAGGATTCTTGAGGAAAGTATGGATAGGTGTGGAAGGTAATATTGGGTCCGTACTACTAAAAGCACATGATCCATACTAGAATCGGGGAGAGTCTTGGAGAATCTAGGAAGCATATGGGATGAGGATTCATGAGTATATTCAGATCTTTTGCATGTTGTTTCAACATGGTATTGAGCACTCTGGAATGGGGTTCAGATTCTGGTTTCCGGCTCAGTAGCAGGTACTGCGTCGATTAATGCGCGGAAGCGGTAGTTCATCTCATCGCAGATTACTCGCGGTATTTTGGAATGGACCCTAGTAGTTTGTGGTTCAATGGAAGAAGGGATTTTAGAGCTCTTGGATGGTCATCTCGAAACCTTCCAGGTCGAGATTGTAGTAGGGTAGTTGGGGGCTCATCTGGATCCCAAGGCTTGTGGATCCCTAGAATCCTTAAGGAAGGAGGATCATATTGTTAGTCCTTGTCATTTGGGATCAGAGGGGGAGTTTTGCACCATGTCCTCAGGAGGAGTAACTCAGGATTCCTTCAGATGCTTTTGCGGGTATGTTATCTTTTGTTTTCTTCTTGGTTGTTATCGGGAATTGGTATTGCATTTGAATTTGGCTTGGGTTTTGGTGAGTTATGTCTTGGGTTGGTTCTCTTCCATTGTTTGGATTATCAAAGATAGTTATATGCCATCCTGCATGCCGAGAGTCTTCAATGAATCTTTAGAGGTTCGTATCGTGTGGAGCGGGTTTCAGCATGTTCAGTTGTTGATCCGGGTCTTTGTCGAGATCAATTAGGGGGTGTTGTTTGGAGGATCTTTAGTCAGTCTTTGCGTGTTAGTTCTTCAGTGAAGTCAGGGTTCAGCGGTTTTATCATCTGTTCTGGTATGATTGGCGGTTGCCTATGAAAGAGCTTTTGGGTTCAAACATTACTGTTGCTAGGAGAGGAACGATAGCAGGAAGATGGTAGTGGTAGTTACATGAGTTATTTGGTCATTGGTAAGGTATCATGGGAGGTGATTTGGATTATTAGACTGTTTAATATTTCAAGAGTATTCTTTAGGATTTCAGAAGTTGGGCGATCATTGAGTTTGGCTAGTAATGGAACACTAGTTTTGAGTAGCGCAGGTGATGGGCGGTTCATGCTATATGAGGTTGATGGGTCAAGAATCCATCAAATTTAAGAGGTGAAAGAGCTTTATCAAGTCCAAGTGGGGGAGAACCGATCAAGAATTTTGGGAGTTAGGAAAGGTGTGGAACTAGGGCATGTTTCACATACTGGCCAGGAAGAGAGACGACCTAACTCATGCAACTGCCACTACCATCTTCCAACGTTGTAACGATAGCTGGAAGATGGTAGTGGCAGTTGCATAAGTTGTTTGGTCAGTGGTAAGGTATCATGGGAGGTGATTTGGATTATTAGACTGTTTAATATTTCAAGAGTATTCTTTAGGATTTCAGAAGTTGGGCGATCATTGAGTTTGGCTAGTAATGGAACACTAGTTTTGAGTAGCACATGTGATGGGCGGTTCATGCTATATGAGGTTGATGGGTCAAGAATCCATCAAATTTAAGAGGTGAAAGAGCTTTGTCGAGTCCAAGTGGGGGAGAACTGATCAAGAACTTTGGAAGTTAAGAAAGGTGTGGAACTAGGGCATGTTTCACATCCTGGCCAGGAAGAGAGACGACCCAAGTGGCCGTTTAAATTGAGGTGGTGTAAGTGGGAGTTCAGGAAACTTCCCACCACTAATCAGCGTTGTAACACCTGGTTCCTGGTATGTATTTAAATTATAATTATTCACTTTTATATTGAAACTCGACGAGTTGGAGGCCCCAAACTCGCCTAGTAGAGATGAACTGGACCGCGGGTATTGAAACCTACTCGACAAGTTAGGAGGCCTTAACTCAACGAGTAGGCTGGCAGAAATGAAACCCTAATTTCGGGGTTTTGAACCTTATCTAAACACCTTAACCCCAAGGTGTTGGCATCATCTCCAGCCTCCACTGTCCAAAACCCTAACCTCGAAACCATACGCCATTTTTGGTGATCGTGAGCTAATCTTGTGCATTCTTGGTGCGTTTGAAGAAGAAGAAGCTTGAAGGGGAGAGCAAGAACGTGTGGGAGGAGAGTAGATCCAGAAGTTGGGCTTCATCTCTGGTTCATCTTAGGTATAAAGCTTCAATCTTGTCTATGGCATGCTTAGATCTAGTTTTAGGATGTTTTGCTTCATTTTTTGGTCCAAATATATTGATGGTTGGGGGTCAGACGTTCAATTTGGGCAAACCCTTCAGATATTGGGTCTTGAGGGGACTTCATGGCATACAGATGCCAACTTTATGGCCATGGAAGTCCCATGCAACCTTTAGACCATCATTTTGGTCTTTTAAGCCATATTAGGTCATGCATGTGAGTAAAGATAGGAGCTTTACGTGACCAAATTGTCCCTTGAGTCCAGATCTATGACCTCATGGTCTATCTTGAAGTTTTGATGGATTTTGGAGTTGGATCTAAGCCTTTATGTGTTAGGGTTTGAGTTTTATGTGTTGGGAAGTGGTCCTTAATGGGTAAAGTTGGAAACTTTACCCTTCTAGACGTATTTCCAGCTTGGATCCAGAAGATAGGTCCTTGATTTGAAGAATAGGGACTTAATGCGTTAAGAAAGTTGAGAGACTGAAGAACTCGGCGAGTTCATAAGAGAACTCGACGATTTCATAAGAGAACTCGACGAGTTGTTCAGGAAGTGTCCCGACTCTATTGGAAAAAGAGGGTCTCGACGAGTTGTAGGAGAAACTCGACAAGTTGGATCGTTATATCACGATTATGTGATTTATGGAAACTCGACGAGTTGAAGAGTAACTCAGCGAGTTGAGTCAACTCAGAATGTTGACTTTGAATTTGACCGGGGTGTTGACTTTGACTTTTACTTTGACCAGGTTATGAGTATGAAAGGGTACTTAAAGGAAATATTTTATGTGTAGGAGCTTGAGCTGTGTTGATATTCGGAGCCGAGGATTTTCAGCTACTTTCCAGTATCCAGGGTGAGTTACCTTCCCGGTATAAGTGGGTCGAAGGCACCAATGCCGGACCACTAGTAGTTGTTTACAGTAGAGATGATTGTCTTTGTGATAATTGTTTGGTATGCCACTGTATGTTGAGATTTATATGCTTGTATGCTATGTTATTACGTGGTAGTGGTAGGGGTGAAATAGACCCCGTAACAGGTCGAAAGGACCGAAGGGGTAAGCCAGCACCCAGATATGCTAGGCAGTATGTGATTTATGTGTTTATATGCTAGGTTATTATGTGGTAGTGGTAGGGGTGAAATAGTCCCCGTAACTGGTTGAAAGTAACCGAAGGGGTAGGCCAGCACAGAGAAATGCTAGGCAGTTACCGGTTGAATAAGACCGAAGGGGTAGGCCAGCACCCAGATATGCTAGGCGGTTACCGGTTGAAAGAGACCGAAGGGGTAGACCATCACCCATATATGCTAGGTGGTTACCGGTTGGAAGAGACCGAAGGGGTAGGCCAGCGCCCGGATATGCTTGGCAGTATGTTTATTGTATGGTATGTGGTATGATGGGGGAACTCACTAAGCTTCGTGCTTACGGTTTTAGCTTTGGTTTCAGGTACTTCTTCTTCAAAAGGAAAGGAGCCATCATGATTGCAGCACATCACACTATGTTTTCCGCACATGAGATCTTCGGGAGTTATACTATGATGTTGTTTTCTTATGACATGTTTTGACTATTGACATATGGGTTTTGATATGGGATGATACTATGGAGGTTTTCAGACTATTGATTTTATTTGAATAACCCCAAAAATACAGTCCAAAAATTTCGTTTAATTTCATTAGTAAAAACTATACATATCATTCATCATATAAAAATCATAAACCATGTTTCTCAAAAATAACATAATATCTGTCAATGTATCAAAATCATATGTCAAACATCAGAGTAAATCCTCCCAGGCTAAAAACTGTGGTGTCTGCCATGCAGTCACCCCGAGCTCTTCCACTTCCTAGCAGAAGTACCTGAAACCAAAACTGAAAACTCTGAGCACGTAGCTTAGTGAGTCTCCCCAACTACCACATACCATACACATATCAGATAAACATATCTTGGGCCCCGCCACTGCTACATCGGGTCATCGCCCCGCATCAGGCCCCGCCCGACATCGAACGCTATACGGCGTCGGTCCCTGCCCAGAATCGAGCCCCGCCCGGGATCGAGCACATCTCGGAATACATATAAACATAATCAATAATACACATAAACCTAAAACATGTAACATTAACATGTAAACATTCCTCAGGTCCCGCCCGACATCAAACCGTAATCCAGAAGCATAGTAATATTCCTCGGGAACCGCCCCGGCATCGGAACGTAATCCGGAAACATACAAGTACAAATACATGCAAGAATCACAATGACATCAAGCATACAAGCATTCCTCGGGACCGCCCCGACATCGGATCAAAATCCGGAAGAAAACATATAAACTTACATCAGGCCCCGCCTGACATCAGATCGTAGTCCGGAACTACTACTAACTAAACGGGCTGACCTTGGTGCCTTAGACCCGTTTCTACTGGAGGAAAACTCACCTCTCAAACTGACTGTTGAAATCTCATATGAAAAATCTCTAGTGCCTGCTCCAACGACTCCCCGACTATCATTATTACAATAATCACTTAGTCAAAAAGCGATAACCTTTGTAAGGGTAAAATGACCATTTCTTAAGTCAAGACCCCTTCATAGGTCAACCTTGGTCAAGTCAAAGTCCCAGTCATAGTCAACGCTCAGTCTAAGTCAAAGTCAATAGTTTGAGTTGACTCAAATCGTCGAGTCAATTCCTTGACTCGTCGAGTTCCTTTGCTACTTTTCGTCGTGAAAACACAAACTAATTCGTCGAGTCCCTTCACAGACTCGTCGAGTTCCACCTTGTACAAAATCGGGACAAACCGACTCAACTCGTCAAGTCCCTCCATGAACTCACCGAGCTCCTCTGCCTGATTGAGACATCTCAATGGATAAAGCTCCTATCCTTCAGATCCAAACTCCATACTTCACCTACATACTGGGAATACACTTCTAGGGGTAAAGTTTCCAACTTTACCCGCTATTAGTCCTTCTTAAGGGGTTTAGCTCAAACCCTAGCTCTCTAGAACATAGATCTTGGTCCAAAAGCCATAATACTCTAAACCAAATCATACTATAATAGATCTAGGCCTTGGACATCAGTTGGACACGTAAAGTTCCTAGATTTCCTTCCATGCATGGCCTTTTAGGGCTAAAAAGCCATAACAACGTTCTTAAGCTTGCATGGAGCTTCCATGGTCATAATGTTTGCACGTTTATACCATGGAACCCCTTCTAGATCCCATATCTAAAATATAAGTCACTTGGGACGTCCAAATCCCAAAGACCAAGATTCTTGAACCAAAACCCTCATGAAAATGGAAGTAAGTAGATCTAATGAATGAATGATCAAGTTAGAGACTTGATTACCAGAAAGTGATGAGGATGGAAGGAAATCCCTGGATCTACTATCTTCTCCTTGAACCTTCTAGCTCCTTCTTCTTCTTCTAGCTTCAAGAACACACAAAATCACTCAAGAATGGCTCACACACTCACAAAATGCTTTAGGGTTTCGTGGATTAGGATTTAGGACTTGGAGGCTGGAAATGAGGCGAAAAGGTGGGGATTAAGATGCTTAAATAGGGTGCAAAAACCCGAAATTAGGGTTTCCTTCAAGCAGACCTACTCGCCGAGTCGAGGGCTCTCGACTCGACGAGTAGATAGCTTAAAACCCGTGTCCAAACTCGTTTCTACTCGACGAGTCTGGGGATTCCAACTCGTCTAGTACCAGAACCCAGGCGTTACAATTCTCCCCAGTTGTCTTAGACTTTGTACTCAAAGTCTGTTGCGTTTGGAAACAACTTCAGGTAGTGCTCCTCATCTCCTTATTGGGCTCCCAAGTCCACTCAGAACCCTTGCGGTGCTGCCACTACAACTTTACTAACTGAACAACCTTGTTCCTCAAGGCTTTCGTCTTGCCATCCAGAATCGCCACTGGCCTCTCAATGTAGTTCAGGCCGTCCTCAACTTTAATATCCTCTAAAGGAACAATCGCCGAATCATCCACTAGGCACTTCCGTAACTGGGAAACATGGAACGTGTCGTGGATCTGGCTGAGCTCCGATGGAAGATGCAATCGATATGCCACCTTGCCTACCCGAGCTATAACCCTGAAAGGACCAATGTACCTGGGGCTCAGCTTGCCACGCTTCCAGAACCGGATGAGACCCTTCCAAGGTGACACCTTCAGGAGGACCATGTCGCCGACCTGAAACTCCAAGTCTGAACGCCGCTTGTCGGCATAGCTCTTCTGCCGACTCTAAGTAGTCTGGAGCCTGCTCCGGACCTGTTAGATCCGCTCTGTAGTGTTGAGTACTACCTCAGTACTCCCCATGACTCTCTAACGGACCTCGCCCCAACAGATTGGGGTCCTACACTTCCTCCCGTAGAGCATCTCAAAAGGAGGTCGATCTATGCTGGCGTTCTAACTGTTGTTATACGAAAATTCCGCTAACGGAAGATATGTATCCCAACTGCCACCGAAATCCAAAACACATGCACGTAGCATGTCCTCGAGAGTCTGTATCATCCTCTTGCTCAGTCCGTCCGTCTGAGGTGGAAAGCGGTGCTAAGATGGAGGCGAGTACCCAGCTCGTCGTGGAACCGCTTCCAAAACCTAGAAGTGAAACGAACATCTCGGTCGGACACCACTGAGACAGGCACTCCATGTCGTGCCACTAACTCACACATGTATATCACGGCCAACTTCTCGGCCGATATGCTCTCCTAGATCGGGATAGAATGAGCACTCTTGGTCAACCGATCCACGATGACCCATATCGAATCTACTCCACGTGCGGTCCTGGGAAGGTTGGTGATGAAATCCATGGTGATATCCTCCCATTTCCACATGGGAATCTCCAACAGTTGCATCTTGCCGTGGGGTCGCTGATGCTCGGCCTTGACCTTCCTGCAGGTCAAGCACCTCTCTATTGGATTAGTGTCTAAGTCGATAACTATAATTGGTATGTACTTGACCCGACTCGGCATGGTCCATTTGGGTTGCATGGCATCGGAACATTTTGATTGACCGTTTGTGAGGAGAAGACATTTGTGACATATTAATATATTATAAGTTCTAATATACTAATATGAAATCATGTTATTTAATTAGTATTGATCAAGAATTAATTTGGACTTAATTTAGTGATAAAAAAGACACTAATTAAATATATGGGGATTGATTGTGTAAATCATTCGTTCTTATATATGTGGGCTTATGAACCATGATTCCTTATGTTAGGTTTAACCCATGTGGTGATCCATGGATACTCCATGGAGGTTAAAACCCATAGAGCATAAGGAATTGGAAAAGTCATGGGTTACATGGTGTAACCCTAATGTGCACACTATATAAGGACCCCTTTAGCTCAAGAAATTTGCACTAGTGATACTTATATGAGGGCTAGGCGATTTGAGCATGAGTGTCTTGTTCTCATGGTTATTGCAAGTGTTGATGATGTTTTGTGAACCATTTGAGGTGTCACATTTGGGGCACTAGGCTCTTGAGCTTCATGGAGTCAAGCTACATCAACAAGGTATGTATTTTATCTATTTTATTACCCAAGTATCAATGTTTTGTATGCTAGTTAGGGTAATACCTTGGAATATTCCTATTTGCATGTATAATAGAGAAAACATAGATCCAAGGTATTTAGGATTGGATGTACACTTAGGAGTGTTAGAATGCTCAAAACCCAACAGTGGTATCATAGCCAAGGCTTGTTTTCACTTATACTTGATGCAAACTTCTTTTTTTAAAAGCTGAAACTGTCCAGACCATAAAACTCGACGAGTTTATGCAAAAATCTTGACGAGTTCATCATTTTGGGCATGAACTCGACGAGTTCCTCAAGGAACTCGACGAGTTTTGGGTGCTGGCAGCTTGCTGTTTGATGTTTTTGGCTGGAATTGGACTAGGAACATTACCCTAAGCTGTTTTTGAACTTGTAAACCTGTTTTGATGTGATAATGTTCATGCTAATCCAATTTCAAAGATAATTTTCAATAGATTCATGTTTTGTATTAGTTTAGTGATTAGGCTAATTACATGAAAAAGTTTGATTAAATTATCTTTTTCTTATGAGTTGCTTAGATTAATAGGAATGTTATGTGAAATTGTGGTTTTCAATCCAAATTAATCTAAGAGTTGATTCTAAAATGTGTTTTTGTAACTTGTCCTCAAGTTATATGAAAAGTCACATTTAAGATTCATAAAACTCATAAAGTTTTCCATAAGTTATGAATAAGGAAGAGTCACATTCTTTTAATGGTTTAAAGTCTTCCATAACTTGTCCTCAAGTTATCGAACTTGAAGAGTTTTTTGTATTAAAACTACTTTAAACACATAAGTTATGGAATTGAATAGTTTTGAATATTTTCCAAACTTGCCCTCAAGTTTTGGAATTTGAAAAGTTTTCCCTTATGAATACTTTAATTCCAAGTTAAGCCCTTAGAATTTTAAAATTTAAAATTCAACCCTTATACTTTATAATATTATAAGTTAATAATAATATATATGTATAAGAGCAAGTCAGTCTTACCGTTAGTAGGCCTCATTCATAAAGCTGGTCTATAAGGGGGGCATAAGGTTAATGCCTATAAAATGGCAGTTTAATGGGTGTCCACTCTCACCCACCGCTTCCTTGACTAGTGGAGGGTCGTTCGCCGAACGGGTAGGACAAGGACTATAATTATCCCTTCATTAAAAGTCATAATGATAAATACAAAGTAACTAAACCCTTTATAAATTCCCAATCTTAGTTACTTAGGAAAATGTGAATAAGGTGCTAATCCATGAAATTACACTTTGCACTTTGTTTGAGCTGTTAATGGAGCGTCTGTGGTTAACCGGCACATCGGTTGGGTGATAAACATTTAAGAGTACCAAGTAATTTCCATGGTTACTTCACACCTTGTTTTGTGATCCTCGGCATCCCAGTCACAAAACCTGAAGGGCACAATCGAGATTGAAACATGCCATTGAAAAAGTTCAATGAATCTCAAAAGAATCGAGGAGTTTCAAAACCAATTAAAACCTAATAAATTATTTCGTTTTCATAGTGGAAATTGGTGAATCGTCAGTCAACTACCTTCAAATATTTTATAACCTGGATTATGGCATCCCTCTTCCAAGTTATAGAATATTGTGTTGGGTCCTGGCCTTAATATTTCATATTGGGTGTTATATTAAGGACTTTAAATCAACTATCTTGAATATCTCCCAAAAGATGTCTAGTTCAGACATCTATGATCTTCCCCAATCTCTTGGAACTTCACTTCCTCCACCTCCTCCAATTATTCTCCCTAACCCACGACTTCAAGGTCACTCAAGCCCTATTGGCAAGCAAGGTTCATGTGTGATCACATCTTGGAGATGAAGTCACATATTGACAAGCCGGGAGAGTTTGGTGTCAAGGTCTTAAGAAAGTTGGATGTTCAATCACTCTCTAAGTCACATAGTGAGTTCTTTATAGACTACTATGTAAAATACTATGACATAACCCTTAATGATCTTATCTATTTGCTTTGTGCTGCTGAATCAGAAATTATTTGGAGCACTGGTAGAGCAAATTTGATTAGAAGATCAACTTCCCAAACTTTCATGGACTTTGAAAATGGTAACATTGGATATCTAGAAAAGGCTTTCTCTTCCCAATCGAAAGGGATCGGCTATAGTCAACTCGGTTGACCAAATGGTAAAGCGAAAGTCTAAGTCTGTGATAGTCCCGTGTACCATTTCCATAGAGTCCATATGTTTATATTGCCAAAAGAAGGGGCATTGGTTACAAAACAGCCTATTTACCTGAAGGATCATAGGGTTGATCAAGTCAAGATGTTTGATTCTACTTCAGGTGAAGTCCACTATCTAACTCTGTTAAGTTTCTATTCTGAGATTCTCATTAAATGATGCGACTGGGTCACATATTGTTGTTTTAAGAATCAAAGAAAAGTGAAGAAACTTAAAAGAAGTATATGCTGATTCTGATCGCGAAGATGGATTTCGATCGGATGGTTCGGTGATCAGAATTTTTGAGCTGTTAAATAGGAGTTATGATATATTTCTTAGGAATAGATAACAACAAGTTTTTCATATGCATTTGCACTGTAAGGATAAGTTTTTTCCGCAAAGTTTTAAAATAAAATAAAAAGGTTTTAATTTTATATTTATTTTAAATATCCTTATAGTGGCATTTGTGAAAAATGTTGTTTATATGATTCCATTGATAGCAATATTGGAAAAATGGACTTGATTCTTTCGTGTGTGGTAGTGTCATAATTTACCAAACAAGGAAAGATTCTCATCACCCAAGGTTTCAGTTGGATAGAAACTTGGAAATCATGCAAGTTGTATAGTATGATGAATGAGAATTTTCATCTTTGGAAAATTAAGATTAATTCCTTGTTCACATGTATATGTGAGTCAAGTGAAGGACTAAGGGATGAAGTACACATTCTGGTGCACTGGTCAAGTCCACCACAAAAGATCGATAAGACTATTCGTCATGATTTACTAAAGTTTAGTAAATATGGTTATACTTACAAGTTTAAGTATAACTCTGAAACATTGGAAAAGTTTCGATGTATAGCAGAACGAATGAGAAGAATCAAATTAGGTAGAATGATAAAAGTTTCTCAAATCTGAAAAGATGGGAGAGTACTTTAGTATCAGGTTTTGTGATCATCTTAATGATTTAGAAATCACAACAAAATTAGTCCTCTAAGGAAATCTTAGTGCAATTCTATGGCTAAGAAGGGGAATCAAGAATTGCTGGAATGGTTAAATCAAAAAAATGAGTCATACTTCGTTCCAAAACAAGTCTTAGAGTCATACTCCAAGATTGTAAGTTGAGTGACATATCTTAAAGAAAGGTTTAAAACACTTGTCAATTGTAAGAGTAAAAGTGTCCTACTCTTGTACATTTAAAATTGGTAAGTTGTGATGTTTTGGATAAAACAAAGACCAACTAAGGCCAATTGTGTGAAGTGTTTGCCTTGATAAGGAGTCTGCACTATCTCTTGAATGTTTGACAAGTGAGTCGTATATGTCAAGAGGACAGTGGGAGTCTTAGGGATCTTGGAAAAGCTTCAAGATCTAATCAAGAATAAAAAACCTGTAGTTTGACACTAGCACACGACATGATGTTTATAACCTATCGTGTTGACATATTGACATTTCTATGCCCATTCCATTAAAGTTGGCTATACATTTGAGTTCTACAATTGTTTGCATAACTACTTGGAAGCAATGGTAGGCCCTATACTGCCAGGTGGCGAGAAGTTAAGATTGCATAACTACTTGTGATTATGGTTTTGACAAATTCACGTGGATAAGAACACATACACCATAAAATCTAAGGGTCATAAGGTTTCTCTCCGATTCATGAAAATGATGGTGAGGAAACACTTCCACCAAGTAGATTTTAAGTAAGATAGCAATTGTGATCTTTGCATTCTCAAAGTCGTTAGTGGAGCGTGCATGGTTAACCGGCGCACTAACATGGACTTGTGAGAAATGGCGAAGGTGTAAACAATTGAGACTGTGATTACGACATCCCTTTTCATAGTTCTGAAATTGTTTAGACACACGTGTGGGATATCTAAGATAAGGTGTATGATTTTTGATAAAGTCTTATCAAAGCAATCTCGTATCGGAAATCTGAACTTTGGTAAGAAAGTCAATAAAGTATTGATTTCTAGAAGTCCAGCTAATTTCTAGATACATGTCAAACCTAGTGGGAGCATAAGTATTATGCTAATAATCATCATGTTAGTGGGAGCATGATAATTATGACAAGTATTGCAAGTTAGCAATGTTAATTATAGCACACAAAAGTTGCAATTCATGAAGTTGCTGGGGTTGAAAAAGTTGTTTTGCTATAATTAAGGGAGAGGAAATTATACTTCATTTAAATTCTAAAAGGTTAGATTGAGGTTTTAATCATCTTTAGTCAAGGATATATATGAATTTTGTGTTGGAATGGCTCAACATAAGGAAATTCTATATATGGGTCCATTATTTGCATTCTAAAATTCGATTATGATTACGACATTCATTTTCATAATCTGAATCATGAGAACTTGGCAAATAGAAATATTGTAGCAAAAGGACTGATCTAGTGTCATGTCTTTATGTGAGACATCATGAATCATGTCCCATATGCTTCGGATATAGGATCGATTGTATGTGCTATAATATTCATCCTTTCTAAGATTTTCTAAATGCCTGTGTAAGGTCCAAATATAGATCTTGATTAGTAGATAAGCAACAAACAATCAATTAACAAGAAGAAGATGAAAAGAAATCAAGCTTGCACACGATTATATTGATAAAATCGTCTGGTACAACTCGATGGACTCTGTGGCATCAACAACACCAAATGACTAACACCTTCACTATATATACAAGACCAAAACCATAAACTGGAGTTTGCGACCGTAAACAGGGTTTACGGTCGTAAACGTGTTTACGGCCGTAAACACAGTTTACGGTCGTAAACACCTAAAATGCTCAATGACTCAACAAACAACCCTTAAACACATATACAGACTCATACTTGACCAAAATACCATAAAGCCTAGACCAAACCATAAATTGGATCCTTCAATCTCCGCCTTGGTTTGGTGCTAGCTTTGACTCAGTCCTTGTCGACCACCAATATGTCAGATTTCCCCATTGCTCCATTCCACATCTTCTTCTCAATAATTTGAGCTGCCATTGCCGTGTACTCTTTTGCAGCGGACTCAAATATTGACTCAGCAACCTTAATCTGTTTAGTAGCAAGGTGATGTATGTCCCATTTGTGAAATTGAAGCAAGTCCCTTTTATCATAGAGACGGATGCAGTCAGCCTTAAGCTTGATGACAGCCGCATCTGTTAATTCATCATAAACCCAACATTCCATGGATGCAAGAGAACCATCAGGGTAGTTTTGAAGAACAAGGACTTGCTTGACTTGAGCCGTAGCAGGCCACATCACCGAAGTAATAGGCTGTTCTGTTGAGGTATCAAATACCTTGGAGTGAACCTTAACAACAGACTCTGCAGTCTTCATTGACGGAAACCCCTTGGCCACTTGATCTTGCAAGAAGAATATGAACTGATTTGCCCTGGAATTATTTGTAGGATTGGAGAAAGGAGCCTTAGATAGCTCAATAAGATCAACTTTGGTAAAAGAATTAAAGTCATGAGCGTCTTTGTATAATTCTTTGTTGCCGCTCTTTCTCCTCACCATGAACATATTCATCGTGGCATGAAATCCCCACCCGATGATTCCAGATCTGTCACCATAAGAATCTCTGAAGCGTTGTACACCTAGATCCGTTATAGTGACCTGTTCTTTATCTCAGGGCGCCTTATGGTCTGCGCTCCGTTTAAATAGAAGTTGACTCTATTCAGGTTCCTTGCCAGACTTCTTGTGCTTTGAGGCTTTTCCACGTGGAGCTTGCTCTGGTTCTTTATCAAAGCGATCTACAATGGTGGTTGTTCTGATATTTGCAGAAGTAGACGTAGGAGCAATGGGAACTTCTTGATTGGGAAGATAAATTAGCGGCTCATCAATGGAAGACTTGAATTCGTCGCCAAATTTATCTTCCAGCTTTTTCTTTAGATCATAGTAACTGGCGGTTAGAAGACCGAAATGAGTCTGAAGATTGGTAATTTGCTTGGTCTTCGCAGCATTTTCTTCATTAAGCTCTGTGACTTGAATACTGAGCTATGTATTTTCAGTTTGAAGACCTGCAACTTTGATGTCAAGCTCAATATTCCTCTGATCCAACTCTACATTTTTCTGACTCAGAGCATCCACCTGCTTCTGAAGTCCAGATAGTGAAGGACTCTCCTCTCCTGTGTTACTGCCCCGATAAAAATTCCTTTGCCGTGTGGGGGAGGTGTTGAAAGTTGTTCTCTGGCCAAGAGCGAGGCTAATCTAACAGAGGTAGCATCATGCTCGGGCCTAGGAGGGGAGTAGTCTGTTGGAAAAGATGAGCCACCAGTCTCGTAGAAGGTACTAGGTCCTTGAGTTGAGACTATAACTGGGGTTGTAGTTGGAGGGGCTGAGGCACTTTGTGTCACCTGTCTTGGATCAAGTCTGCGTCTTTTGCTTGCATGAGGTGTAGTTTGAGTTACTGGAGGAACACTTTCCATCGACACAGATGTAGGTAAGATAACATCAAGGGGAGGAATCCCTGACGTCACCACCATAGAAATTGCAATTTCCGCCGATGATGTGGTTGTAGGAGGTGTAGCTTCAAAAACGTCTTCTTCTTCCCTAGTCTCAGTTGCTGGCTTAACAACTTCATCGACATTTTCGAGTAGCTCATTGAGGTTTACTCCTGGCAAAAAATCCTCGTTACTCCCAAAATTTTCATGGATTTCATCATTATCAAAACCCGTGAGATCTAGGTCATCATACAAATTAGTTTCAGACCCCGACCCCCTATTAGAATCTTCTTGAGCCCGAGCGGATGTCATTTCATGTTCCGAAGCTACATCAGCATTAGCAGCTGGATCTTCTTCGTCTTCATGATCTGAGACAGTGATGACATTTTCAGAGATAACCCTCTCGGAGGAAGTTGGCTCAGATGACATTTTCTCTGACGTTCCATGTGACTCAGAGGACTCATCGATCTCAGCAAATTTACCAAATTTCACCAGAGGAAATTTTCCTTCAAAGATGACTTTTCCCTTTCTATTCTTCTTAATGAGACCAACAGTGTGAGGGCCCAAGGATTTAATATCCAACTTGTCACCGTCTTTCACCATTTCTGGAAATTGATCGTCGACGAATACTTGAATGAACCTTGGATAGAGTAGGAATGCGTCTATGGTCCTCCGAGTAATAGCATTGATGTTCACCAAGAATTCATCAAGAATGAATTTTGAAAAATTAAACTTAATGCCAGCAGCCAAAGAGACAATCGCCTCGATGTTCCTGAGGGAGATCTCATCGGCTCCTGATCTCCTTCCTGAAATGCAGCTCACGAACACGTGTGCCAAAAATCTCCAGTAAGGAGGCAGGAGCTTCTTCACTGTGGGAGGGTAGACACCCTCGTATCCCATTCTCTCAAGAACTCCTTGCACATCATCAATTCCAATCTCAGTGGGGAAAGTGGATTCATCATTGATCAGCAAGGTATCTCGTATGTATTGCTCTGTGATCCTTATCTTGCAACCCTTAACAACAGCATCAATCATTATCTCTCCGTTGACTTTCTCCATTTTTACTGTTTCCCAAAATTCCTGGATGATGTTCTGATGAATGACAGGATTTACAGCGATGGCAACGGACAAGCAGCACTCCCTTAGCCTGTATATCATTGACTTGAACTCTGGATGAGCAGCTGGAGGATCATCCAGTACGATTGCCAAATTGTGCATATCTGCGAACTTAAGATTTGCCATTTTTCTGCAACAAACATGCCAAGTAAGAAAACACAGAATATAATAATTCAAAGCATTTAGTTTTCTTAATTAAACAATTTATTTTGGCCTATAAAAAATAGATTGACTACAAAATGTTTGAGTTTACGGTCAAAATAGTCAAACAAAGGAGTTTACGGTCAAAGACAGTCAACCAAGGGTTTACGGTCAAAATTGGTCAACTGACCGTAAACTGAGTTTACGGTCGTAAGACCAAAACTGGTGTTTACGGTCGGAAGACCAAAACCTGAGTTTACGGTCGTAAGACCAAAACTCGGGTTTACTGTCGTAAGACCACTTTGGGTTTACGGTCGTAAGACCACTTTGGGTTTACGGTTCTTGAATGTTTTGAAACCGTTAACCCCCCGATGAACAGTAAACGCCGACAAACTTCAAATGCCGATTACTCCTTCGTTTCTGGTCGGAATCGCAAATAGAGAACAGATCCTTGGTCGGATTCTTCATACCTTCGAGGTGTGCTAATCGATTTCACGTGATTTTGCAAGAAAAAAATTGAAGAGAGAGAGTAGTGAGAGAAAGCTATTTGCGGCTGTAAATGCAAGATATGAGAGTGGAAATGGTTTACGGTAGTAAGCCCTTCCCTTTTATACTCCTTGAGATTTTACCAGTTTCTCACACAGTTAAAAACATAGTCTTTTATTCCGATAAATTTTTAAGAATAAAATTTTTGAGGATTTTTAAAATAAAAATAAAATAAAATTAAAATTAAACTAAAACTAAAAATAAATAATTTCTAAAATTTAAAAAAATAAAGGATTTAAATTTTTGACAATTATAAAAATAAAATTAAAATAGAATAAAATAAAATAAAATAACAGAAAAAAAATTTAAACCTTGAAAAGACAGTTTATTTCAACACTACTGACAAGAACTTGTGACACTAGGATCAAAGTTGTTAGACAACCTTAATCCACTTATCGGTACCTTTCATCTTCACATCTTTATCTGATCGATCGCCGGTATTGTGGTCCACTTAAACACGAAAAATTTGTGACAGATTTTGGACATTTATATTTGTTACAAGACAGGTGAGCTTAAGTTTCTAGATACTATATCTGATCCTAAGTTCCTAGATGCTATATCTTAAGGACCATTCATCTGACGACGACCAGGGATATTGTTGTCCACCTAAATTGAGCAGCGAGATCTATAGACAATCTTTGAGTGTTCAATTTTTAATTGTACAAGAACGTGTTTCCCGCTTCCTGATATGCCCCCGTAATCAAGAACTTCCATAGTACTCCTTACATCGGGTGAGCAGACAATCATTAAGAAAGAAGATAGATTTAGATTATTATTAATTATGGTTTTTTAGAGGGATTGAGATGTAGAATGGTGCATATACTGTGTACCAGGTCGGATTATGAGTCACGCAAAGGAGACAGTATATGGCTAACAGATGGGAAGAATTTCATAGATTTAATATGCAGAGAAATACATTTGCATATGTTGCTGTCCAGGTCGGATCTCTTCCAATCACGCAGAGGAGGCAACATATGACTGACAGATAGGAAGAGAAAGAAAACAATTTTCTACAGACCTAACTCATCGGAATTTACCAGTCGCCCCATCAATACCGAATTTAAGGACAGAATACGCACATCGAGGAAAAGTTAATCAACGGTTCCAAGTACGGGTTCATTTAATGTGACGAGTGGATTCCCATATATATCTCCCTGCTCAATCTATCCGAGCGTCGTATTGTCAGGCTAAACGAATCTAACTAGGTCAAGATTTGTTAAGTCTAAGAATTACTTAAGTTCGACTCTGCCTAGTCAAGTCCTTTTATAATCTTTCGTGCCTACCGACGCATCATACCAGAGTAAAGACCCTTCAATTTTGGGTACGTTACGCAGACTCAAGTTTCCCGTTATCACATGATTATATCACTTCCCAGTCCTTCATCAACAAGCAAAAATATAAGAGACAATATTTTTGATTTTCTGATATTCTAATGTTTTTGGATTTTTAATGTTTTTCTGAAAAAAATAAAACAGAAATAAAATATTTTTGGATTTTTAAATTTTAATTGTTTTTGGATTTTTGTTTATTTCTCCCCCTAAATTTGTGCATGGGAGAGAATGAAATGACTAAAATGCGCAAATTTAAACTATCCTAAATTAATTAATCCTCAAAACGATTCATTTTTAAAAATCCCACAAGCACATCGAATCGAGCTTTGTGAAAAGGCTTTGTGAACAAGTCTGCCACGTTATTGTCAGTGTGAACATGTTCTAGCCTAATGAGCGAACGCTCATAGCAATCTCTGATAAAATGAATTTTGATATCAATGTGCTTGGTTTTGGAATGTTGGACTGGATTTTTAGCGATTTGTATTGCAGCCTCATTATCACAAAAGATTGGGGTTTCTAGATAATTCAAACCGTAGTCCAACAGCTGATGTTGGATCCATATGACTTGAGAACAACAGGCAGACGCAGCGACATATTCAGCTTCTGCTATTGAGGTTGAGACCGTATGTTGCTTCTTGCATTGCCATGAGACCAGTCTATCTCCAAGAAATTGGCATCCTCCTGAAGTCGATTTTCTATCAAGCTCACACCCGCCATAGTTGCTGTCTGCAAAAGCATAAAGATCAAATTCGGGATTTTTCGGATACCAAAGGCCCAGTTTTGGGCAACCTTTGAGATACCGAAAAATCCGTTTAATAGCAGTAAGATGATAGAGTTTAGGATTGGCCTGGTAGCGATCATTACATCTGGGCGACTTGCAGTCAGATACATAAGCGATCCGATCATTGATCGATAATACATCTGATCTACGGATTCGCCCTCAAGATCAGGAGTCAGTAAAGGTCTCTCCGCCATGGGTGTAAGAGCAGGTTTCGCGTCTCAGAACCCGAACTTCTCCAGCATATCATCCACACACTTCGCTTAGTGAATTAGATTGTTTGACCTGAAGCCCCCAAAACATGGTCATCTCCCCAAGAGAACTCATCTCAAACCTTTTCTTCATCACGCCTTCGAATTCCTTGCAAAGCTGTGGACAGGTTGACCCGAAGATAATATCGTCAACATAGATTTGAACTAGTATCTGATCATTACCCACATGCTTGATAAACAAAGTTTGATCAATGGTGTCGCGAGAGTATCCATGCTCGAGCAAATGTTTTGTTAGTGTCGCATACCATGCTCGAGGAGCTTGATGTAACCCATACAATGCTTTGTCCAACTTGTAGACACGATTAGGGAACTTTGAGTCAACAAACCCAGGGGGCTGATCAACATAAATTTCTTCCTTCACCTTGCCATACAAGAAGGCAGTCTTGAAATCCATTTGGTAGACCGTGAAATTCATATAGGAAGCATATGCAAGAAAGATGTGAATAGCCTCCAACCGAGCCACAGGAGCAAATACCTCAGCATAGTCAAGACCCTCAATTTGTCGAAACCGGCGAACCACCAACCTTGATTTATTTCGCACGATCACACCCGAATCATCCTCTTATTACGATAGACCCAACGCGTGTCAAGAGCCCTTTTGCCCTTCGGTAAGTCAACCAACTTCCAAACCCCGAGATTTTCAAACTGATTCAGCTCTTCATGCATTGCATCCACCCAGATGGGCTCATTCAAAGTTATGTCAACATTCTTTGGCTCTATTTGAGATATAAAGCAACAGTAGAGACATGCATTAACGTCTCCACTCTGACTTCTAGTTTTGACTCCATCTCCCAGCTGGCCAATGACGTTATCGATCGGATGATCGCGTTGAATACGTGAGGGAATGCCTTGGCTGATATCATTGATAGAAACAGGAAGAGTGTGAATATTGAATCCTTCATCATTTACTGATTGATTCACATTAGATGAATCTGCTACAAACTCATTTCCGATCTCTTCGGGAAAGAGTAGTTCCATAAACGTTGAAGTGGTAGCGGAAGCGTCTCTAGACATGAACTCTCTTTCAATAGGAGTAAGAGGTGTAGCATCAGCATCAGGAGTTCCATCTTGAATGTTAGACTTTGGACTATTAGGTTGATCAGATGGCTCCCCCTCAGGTGGAGTAGAGGACTCCCCCTCAACCGTTGGAGGTCTGTAGACAACTTCTTCGTCTTCGTCTTCATACACAATCTTCGAACCAGAAGAGGATCCACTTGAACTATCTGAAGACACATTTAAAGATTTAAAAAGCAACGTGTAATCAAATAACCTGTCGGGACCCACTCGAGCGTCTGTTTCATTCTCCTCCAGCCAGCGTACGTCATAGGATTCGACTATCTGCTTAGTCTTCTTGTTGTAAACCCTATACGCGGTGCGCGCAACATACCCTACAAAGTAACAATCATCGGCTTTGGCGTTGAATTTAGGGTTGGATTCCAAGTGAAGAAGGGTGCAAGGGCAGCCAAATACACGGAAATGTCTGACATAGGGCTTGTGTCCATAGAGAATTTCATACGGTGTCTTCATCTGTGCTTTGTTGATTAGAACACGATTTTGCACGTAGCAAGCAGTGTTAATCGCCTCGGCCCAGAAGAAAACAGGTAGTTTGGAATCACAAAGCATCATCCTTGCGGCGTCTTTCAACGTTCTATTTCTCCTTTCAGCAACACCGTTCTATTGTGGCGTGTGAGCAGAGCTATATTGACGCACTATTCCCTTTTCTGCGCAAAAATGGTCAAGAACTGAATTCTTGAACTCAGTTCCATTGTCAGTACGAAGCGCCTTCACTTGATTATTGGTTTGCTTCTCAATCATCACCACGAACTTCTTTATCAGGTCAGCAACCCCTGCTTTGTTGGATAATAAGAAGACCCACGTAAACCGAGAGAAATCACCAATCACAACGAGGCAGTATGAGCTTCTATTGATGCTCAGAACGTTGACCGGACCAAAAAGGTCCATGTGTAACAATTGGAGCACTTGACTTATTGAGTTGACTTGCTTGGGCAGATGTGGTTTCCTATGATGCTTGCCTTGAGCACAGGAAACACACTTCTCAAATGTGATAAAGTCTCTGACTGGTAGGCCTCGGACCATCTCATTCTTGGCAAGAGGATTCAATTTTTTCGCATTAGCATGACCAAGCCTTCGGTGCCACAACATTGCATTTTGTTCGGCAACTTTTGAGAAGAGGCAAGTGACATGTTCAGGAAGATTGGTGTTCATGTCAATAATATAAGCATTCCCATCCCGCTTAGATTTGACGAGTATCCATTCTTCTGGGATGACAATGCCTGGCTTTAAGATCATGCATTCCTTGTCTGTAAAGTGGGTGGAGTAGCCTTTGTCGCATATTTGGGAAACGCTCAACAAGCTGTGCTTTAACTCGGGAGCGAAGTTGACATTCTCAAAGCTTAACACTCCATTAGTAACTGTTCCTCTCTGAGTGATCTTTCCTCCATCTCCGCCCGCGAAGGAAACATACCCGCCATTAAAAGATTGAATTTCGCTCAATTGGGATATGTCTCCAGTCATATGCCGGGAGCAACCGCTGTCGACGTACCAAGGACGAACGAGATTCCTCCGCAACTGTCCCTGCAAAATGAGCGGAATCATTTAGATTTAGGAACCCAGGTCATTACAGTCCTGGGTTTCCTTTTTACTTTCTCTGAATTAATATTTAACGATTTTAAACAAGGATCCTTATTCCTAATCACTTCAGAGGGTGGCAAAGATGGATTAGAAAGTGATTTGGGATTCCATTGAAGTTTAGGTTTTACAACATTCTCTTGTGTTTTGGAAATAGATTTCATAGGAGTTTACACAAAGCTTCTGGATGTTCTACCAGAAGTGGTTGAAGATCTAGAATTGCTTTTTGACGAAACCGATCTTGGCAAAGCCTTGTTCAGTTTTGGCAAGCTCTTTTGAGTTTTGTTGAGAAAAACCTTTTCATTCTTTTGAAAAGAAGCCTTCTTTCTACTTTGGTCATCTTTCCAATCATCAATTCTAGAACGATTTCTTGAGGATTTTCTAATTAAAGACCTTCTTCGAGATTCGTTCTCTCCTCTTGGTGACAGATAGTTCACAAAGATCCTATTATGGCAATTCCTAGCTATGTGACCACCAATACCACAATTAAAACAAATCTGTTTATTGTTTGAACTTGTGCTACATTTATCAGATTTATTTTCTTGATGGACACTCTCACTTTTCTCAGAGGAGCATACATGAGAAACAGATTGTGAGATAAGTGAGGGTGCCTCAGAAGATATGACATGTGGAATTGAAGATTTTTCAAGAGAATTGCAAGCATCAGAATTACCAAATAGTTCATCAAACATATCAAAGAAATTAAATTCAGCAGAAACAGAAGTAGAAACATTAGACATAATACTATCAGTCTTAACATTAGAATCACAAAAAGAAACAGAAACATCAGAAATAGGAACAGAAACAGAAACAAAAACTCCAACTCCATGCTTCGCCTGATCTAAGGGTTTATCTGCATAAGAAGTAGAAGCGTCAGTACTTTCAACATTTATAAACCCTCCTGAGACGAAACCAGATGGTTTTCCATAAACCATAGATGGTTCTTTGGCAATCTCATCTTTGGACAAGGGTTGATACTGATAAGTGTGATTATAAGAAGGAGGCACACTATCGTATCCCAAACCCTTTTGTTGGTTTCTTTTAAAATCCATGCAATGATCGATCATGTTGCCAACTACCTCGCTTGATCCATCAAGTTTTTTAAAAGCAAAGTTCGCAGAATCAAATCTTTCCTTTAATGTATCAAGCTCGGCAGTTAGCGCATCATTTTGTCTTTTAACATAATTGTACAGTTCACATTTGTCACTGTACTCTGCATGGATTCTCTTAAAATTGTTTATTTTAGCTTCTAATTGGGCTTTAAGAGGCTTTTGTCCTTTCCTAAGTCGGTAGCCCTCATATCTAAGGTCCTCTACTTCTCTACGCAATACTTGAATTTCATCACGAAGGACTTTAACATATTCTTTACATGCTTAAGAACAAGATGGTAGGGTTACCTCGCTTTTGTTAGGTTCAGAAGAGGTAGACGCCATGAAAGCAAACTGCAGCTCCATCATTTCTGCTTCGGGATCAGCTGCATCAGTCTGCATAGAAGCATCATCAATCTGTGCAAGGTGAGCATTTTCTGGCCCTGAAATGTTTAGAGCCTGCATCTGGTCCTCCCAGTCAAATGACTGAGCGACCATAGCAGTTTCACCGTTTGCATCAGTATTGGCACGATTGCTTCCCACTGCTACCACTGTCCTGTTGTTGTTGACCCTGTGATCTGGTGTTGGACAATCACGAGCAAAATGACCCG
Source organism: Lactuca virosa (assembly GCF_052849685.1). Taxonomy (NCBI): domain Eukaryota; kingdom Viridiplantae; phylum Streptophyta; class Magnoliopsida; order Asterales; family Asteraceae; genus Lactuca; species Lactuca virosa. The sequence continues at coordinate 431,348,971 of NC_136428.1, read as the reverse complement.
GCTCGTGGCAGTTGAAACATCTCAGCATGCTCTTGTTGAACCCCACCTTCTTGTCAGCATTCATTCCCAGTTGCTTTTCCCTGTCTTCTTGGCGAACTGCTTGGCTCGAAAGACAGCCATAGCAATTTGCCATGTGATGTCCATCTCTTCTACGTCTTCAGGATGAATCTGGTCCAAGTCAGCAAATGACAGCTGAGGTGGAAACTCTCCAGCCACAAAAGCATTATAGCAGTTAACAAGCCCAGTAGCTAGAGCCAGATCTTCATCGGTATCCTTAGGGCTTGAGGAAGAGGCTACAATAGGCACATTTGGGGATGGAACAACTTGAGGAGAGACAAAAGGTTGATTCTGAGGATGAGGAATAGGTGATGCAGCAGCGAAGGTCTGAGTCTGAGGTGGTTTAGCAGAGAATCCTTGACCAGAGGAGGACATGACTGAAGAAAAAGCATTGTTTGATGAGATCCCAATATTTGCAGTAGAATATGAGCTCACGTGATTGATCTCTCTTTGTTTGTCATCAATGTCACAAGCTTTGATGATTGCCATGGTTTCAGCAAGAGTGAGACGGTTTAGGTCTTTAGTCTTCTTGATCACAGCAACATTCATATCCCATGATCTAGGAAGAGCATTCAGAACTTTTTTGTTGATCTCTGACTTGGTCAAATAGATCCCAGATATGTTCATATCCGTTGTGAGAGTTGTGAACCTCTGCAATTGAGTCTCAAGAGACTCTCCTGGAATGTAGTTGAACATGTTGAACTTTTGCCTCAACATGTCCTGGCGACTCTCTTTCATATCCTCATTGCCCTCGTAAACTTCAATTAGGGCTTCCCATAGATCTTTAGCTGAGGTGTACTCACGAAAACCTTGAGCAATATCAGGCAATAATGCCATGGTTAAAGTGGCTAGGGCCCTCTCCTGTTCCTCAATTTTCTTAAATTCATCATCAGTGTAATTCTCAATCTCCTTGTCAATCACTTGTCCTGCAATTGTAGTTGTGATTCTAACAGTACCTCTGAGAATGCTTCTCCATACCTTGAAGTCTTTCATTTTGATGTATTTTTCAATCCTATACTTCCATTCGGGAAAACCATCCGCAGACATCAATCTTGGAATTCGTGTAGTGGTGCCCATAACAGTGTCAAGTTCATGGAAGTGATTTTGTCCTTGAGAATCCATTTGAAATTAAGCAAATTAAGTAGTTTAAGTTCAAAATAACAGTTTACGGTTGAATGGGTTTACGACCGTAAACTGAGTTTACGGTCCAGATGATTACGACCGTAAACTGGGTTTACGGTTCTGCAGCTGACGACCGTAAACAGGGTTTACGGTTGAACAGTTTATGGTTTGAGAGTTTCCGGTTTATATGTTTACGATCCTTGAAACTTTGTATACGGTTTATGAAGATTTAGAGATTACGGTTCTTGATGTTCTTGATTCAAAAACCTTAAAAGGAGTTTACGGTTGACAGCAAACCCCCAGAAAACCCTTATAAACATGATTTTTCAGTCAAAACAATTCCCTTCACCCCGTAATCGTTCAAGGCAGATTCGAACTTCAAAGAAATCGGTTGAAATAGCCCAAAAATAACTCAAAAATCGATTAGAATAAGCTTTAACACCGGTTCTTGCTCTGATACCAATTGTAAGGTCCAAATATGGATCTTGACCAGTAGATAAGCAACAAACAATCAATTAACAAGAAGAAGATGAAAAGAAATCAAGCTTGCACACGATTATATTGATAAAATCATCTGGTACAACTCGATGGACTCTGTGGCATCAACAACACCAAATGACTAACACCTCCACTATATATACAAGACCAAAACCGTAAACTGGAGTTTGCGACCGTAAACATGGTTTACGGTCGTAAACAACACAGTTTACGGTCGTAAACACCTAAAATGCTCAATGACTCAACAAACAACCCTTAAACACATATACAGACTCATACTTGACCAAAATACCATAAAGCCTAGACCAAACTATAAATTGGATCCTTCAGCCTGGGGCATTAAGAAGGGAAAAGGTCTAGAATTGGATATGACTAAAATGATTAAGCAATTGTAGAGGAAAATCTAAGGTTTACCAAAGATTGGTTGCTTAGGGACAGTTGGAAGTATAGTGTTAATTTTGGAAGGACCATATTGACATATTCTGAAAGGAGGCAACTCTTGTTCAGAAGTGATAATCAAAATGGGAATATGGAAATGTTTCCATAGGTGGAAGTTATTAAATTTGTGTAAGATTAGAAAAACTAAATTAAAGAAGGATGTTTCCATGGAGTTGATCTCCATTGGAATACTCTGTAATGTCTGTTGACAAGTTTTTGTGACTTTGTGCATAACCATTACAAGAGGATCAATGCAAATAACTTTAAAATCTAACAGATTTCGGTAAATGATAGGAATTTGGAATTCTTACATTTTCGATAAGGATTTGGGAGTGTGAAAAGAGAATCATTGAAAATTATGTTCAATCGATCTAGTTCACAAAGTAAAGATCATAGACAAACATAGTGTGCATACTTGGTGTATGGCCTGACTAGTGTTTAGAAAAACATAGTGTACATGCTTGGACATGAGACAACTATTGTTTTAATTCAAGTATAAAATTGATAGGTTGAAACAATATGCAATGAATAATGTGTAATCAATATGGTGATAAATAAAAGGTGTTTTATTTATATTCATAAGTTCTGAGACCATATTGGATTCGATTATTCTTGTGTTTCATTTTGCATGTTTTGACTTCCAGAATAACTAGGTCATATGTTGGAAGTAGATATGAATCAAGACTGTCATGGGTTGTCTTGTAGAGGTCTAAGATGTTAGACAAAGCGGTGCTACAACACTCATGAGTGCTCATAAGTTTTGAGTATTAGATTCAACCCACGCTCATTTGACCCACTTCATGGATTTTATCACGAGTGATGATGAGACGATAATATCTTATATTCTTCAAACCTAGAGATATGAGTTGTTACTATGATTTGGTTATACATTGATTGCATGAAACCGCATTGGTAACTCGATGTTATAAAACGTTCCTTTGTGTATGAATCAACAAGTAGTAGAACAAGCCATATGAGTCGAAGTTTATCCATTCCTTTTACCTTCGAGATAAAAGTGATATTTGTGGGCCCCTCGATGATTTAGTGATGACAAATGTAAGTGCTCGGCCGGGCCTGGACTGATTTGATTTTTCAATTAGTCAGTCGTCATAAATCGGAATTCGGGAAACAACAAATGGACAGAGAGAATGATTTATAATCCATGTCTCGGTCCATATGATATCTAGAATGGAGGAATATATGATCCCTTATCTAATGGACAAGTCATTGACAAAGGTCAGAGTTCATCGACAAGGTCAGAGTTCGATATCGGCTTTTGAGAGCTACGATTTCCAGTTGGTTCTTGAAGTCATACGCAATAATAGTTTTAGAGTTATCCAAGCGGGAGACTATTGGATTAGTGTCTAAGTCCATAACTATAATTGGTATATACTTGACCCGACTCGGCATGGTCCATTTGGGTTGCATGGCATCAGAACATTTGGATAGACCGTTTGTGAGGAGAAGACATTTGTGACATATTAATATATTATAAGTTCTAATATATTAATATGAAATCATGTTATTTAATTAGTATTGATCAAGAATTAATTTGGACTTAATTTAGTGATCAAAAAGAGACTAATTAAATATATGGGGATTGATTGTGTAAATCATTCATTCTTATATATGTGGGCTTATGATCCATGATTCCTTGTGTTGGGTTTAACCCATGTGGTGATCAATGGAGGTTAAAACCCATGGAGCATAAGGAATTGGAAAAGTCATGGGTTACATGGTGTAACCCTAATGTGCACACTATATAAGGAGCCCTTTAGCTCAAGAAATTTGCACTAGTGATACTTATATGAGGGCTAGCCGATTTGAGCATGAGTGTCTTCTTCTCATGGTTATTCCAAGTGTTGATGATGTTGTGTGAACCATTTGAGGTGTCACATTTGGGGCACTAGGCTCTCGAGCTTCATGGAGTCAAGCTACATCAACAAGGTATGTATTCTATCTATTTTATTACCCAAGTATCAATGTTTTGTATGCTAGTTAGGGTAATACCTTGGAATATTCATATTTGCATGTATAATAGAGAAAACATAGATCCAAGGTATTTAGGGTTGCATGTACACTTAGGAGTGTTAGAATGCTAAAAACCCAACACTCTCTACATACAATGCTATGTCCCGCTTCTATCAGGGACACCAATAATCAGGGCGAAGATACCTATACATCTTCGTCGCCCAGGGATGGATGGAGAACCTTGAGTTATGGGCCTCATCCATCAGAACCTGTCATACTCCACCCCAGTACGGAACCGAAACCCTCCCATGCAGGGTCAGTAACCCTCGGCTGTCATAATCAAACGAGGCCACTCGGCCTACGATCCACTCGCACTTCTGGCGCTCCTCCTTCAAGCCCTCAACCTGCGCCTCTCTGATCTGCTCCAACAATGGAGTAATCACCGTCATCCTCACACATATGTCTCAAATCGGGGCCGCTACTGCCTTGCGGCTCAAGGCGTCAGCCACCACATTGGCCTTGCCCGAGTGGTAAAGGATCTCACAATCGTAGTCCTTCACCACATCTAACCACCGATGCTGCCTCATGTTCAAATTCGGCTGATCCATGAGGTACGTCAAACTCTTGTGGTCCGTGTAAATGGTACAATGGACCCCATAGAGGTAATGCCGCCAAATCTTGAGGGCGAACACCACAATACCCAGCTCCAAATCATGTGTCGGATAGTTAGCCTCGTAAGGCTTCGACTGCCTTGAAGCATAAGCTATCATCTGACTTCGCTGCATCAATACCGCACCCATGCTCGTAATCGAAGCGTCACAGTAAACCACGAAGTTATCGACACCCTCCGGCAAAGTTAGGATCGGTGCCTCGCACAACCGCTATCTGAGAGTCTCGAAGGCTGTCTGCTGCTGAGGCCCCCAACGGAAGGTAACTGATTTCTTGGTCAGTCACGTCAAAGGAAAAACGTTCTTGGAGAAGTCTTGAATAAATCTCCGGTAATAACCCTCTAGACCAAGGAAACTCTGAATCTCATTTGGAGACCTCGAAATCTCCCACTGCATCATGGTCTCTATCTTGGCCGGATCGACCAGAATACCCTTCTGGTTGACAAGGTGCCCAAGAAACAGCACCTCACGCAACCAGAACTCATACTTGGAGAACTTTGCAAAAAGTGTCTCCCTCCTTAGTGTCTCCAGCACCTCCCTCAGGTACTCCTCATGCTGCCCCTGAGTCTTGGAATAGACCAAGATATCATCAATGAAGACTATCATAGATCGATCCAACATCGGTCTGCACACACGGTTCATGAGGTCCATGAATGCGGCTGGAGCATTGGTGAGCCCAGCCAGCATCACCACAAACTCATAGTGACCATAGCGACTCCTAAAATCTGTCTTCTGCACATCCTCGTCCCTGACTCGCGTCTGGTGATAACCTGATCGCAGATCAATCTTGGAAAACCAAGATGCACCCTGTAGCTAGTCAAACAAATCGTCAAACCTCAGGAGGGGATAACGGTTCTTCACCGATACCATATTTAGCTCCCGGTAGTCTATGCATATCTGATGTGACCCGTCCTTCTTCTCCACAAATAGGATCGGGGCTCCCCATGGTGAACTACTCGTCCTGATAAATCCCTTGTCTGGCAGCTCTTGCAGCTGTGTAAGCAACTCTTGCATCTTAGGAGGAGCCAACCGATATGGTGCCTTGGCTATCGGAGCCGCACCAGGGACTAGGTCAATCCTGAACTCGACATGTCTCTCCGGAGGTTCCGTAGGTAAATCCTCTGGAATACGTCCGGGTACTCTCGCACTACCAGTACATCATCGACTGTCGCCTTACCCTTATCCTGGGTATCCATGACATAGGCGACGTAACCCGCACAACCCTGTTGAAGGTAGCATCTCGCTCTCGCTACTGAGCATAGAGTCAATCCTCCCTACGCGCTCTCGCCCTGAATCACTAACACTCCTCCACTAGGAGTCCGAATCCTCACTAGCTGCTGCTCGCAATCAATCATTGCTCCATTGGGACTCAACCAATCCATACCAACTATAACCTTATTCTCTCGCAGGGGAATAGGGACTAGATCCACAGAGATCTGCTTGTCAAATAATTGTAGTGTACATCCCCGATAAACTCTCGCAACCCTGACGGTCCTATCGTTTGCTATCTACACATCAAGCGGGATATCAAGCTCTCCAGGAGCCCCTGTGAATCGCTTGCTGAGCGCGAGCGAAACAAAAGATCGGGTGTTACCCGAATCAAATAGTACCAAGGCTGATATACCGTTCACTAAGAACGATCCTATAACAAACACATAAACATAATCAATAATCAATACAAATAAAGAGATAAAGAGAGAATACATACCCGTCAGAACATCAGGAGCCGCACGTGCCTCCTCTGCAGTAAGTTGAAATGCCCTGCTCCTCTCTGTAGGCGTCTCTGCTCGGCCTTGATGGCCATCTGTAATCCTCATCGTGGTAGGAGCGCGTGCCGCCACCTGTCCTGCTGCTAAACCCGGACACTGGGCCTTCTTGTGGCCCCTCTGATTGTACTGAAAGCAAATCAGATTTGAAACTGTTGTAGTGGTGGTGGTAGCTATACCGTCCACGCTCATGTGACCAGTGCGGCTGCACTTGAAGTAGCCCGAACTCCCCACCCCGCACGTCCCCTCGTGCATCTTACCGCACTTGCTACGCCGGCTGTAGCCATGTTGGCTCCTCGATCTTTGATTTGATACCTTGAGCTTCTTTCCCGAACTACCTGACTGAACCCCATCTGGTTTCCTCTTTCTCTCCATCTCCAAATCCAGCTCCCTCTCCCGAGCCCTAACAATCATATCCTCCAGCGTCTTGTAGCTGGAGGGGCTCACAAACAGACGGATATCACTCCGCAACATCTCATGATATTGGGCCTTCTTCATATCCTCATCCGACACGTACTGCAGAATGAGAAGGGCCCTCTCCCTAAACATGGAGGTGATCTCCGCCACTGTCTCAGTCGTCTGCTCAAGATCTTGGAACTCTCCAGCTAGCTGTTGCACCTCAATCATAGGTGCAAACTCGGCCTTGAACCTTGCCGAAAAATCACTCCAGGTCATCGCATTTAAAATTGCATCATCCCCAATGGCTCGTACGACCTCCTCCCACCAATCATGTGTCTTGTCCTTCAGTAGAAAGGACGCAAGTTGAACCTTGTCCCCTTTGGTACATCTTCTGGTGCGGAATGTGTTGGAGACTTACGCCAACCATCGGGTACTCGGAATGGGGGCCCGAGGCCCATGGTAATCAGGAGCTCCACAAGCCCTGAACTCCCTGAATGTCAGTGTACACGCCCCTAGCATGGTCATCATCTCAGTGGGGAATGCACCCAACCTCTCATCAAGTATCTCCAAGATGCCCTTCTTGACCGCTCCAAAAATCATAGGAGTCTACTCTAGAATGTTGTGTGTGATTTCAGACGAGATGAACTCTCTCGTCTGCTCGTCAAGCTGCCCAGCTCCAGAGCCCGAGCCTGATCCCTCACCAGTGCCTGAAGTTCCGCCTTGCCTAGTGTGTAGTGTTACCATACTGAAAATACACCATAACAAACATCAATATACTTATTATAACTCGAGGGATCTCACACACTACAAGTTTCCTGGATTCATCTCATCCTTCCTTGATTCGAGTACGGATCCTCTGCTTCCATTAGTACGGGCCCATACTACCTTCCACATCTATCCATACTTTCCTCAAGAATTGCCTTGAATCCACCAAATCCCTTCTACTACTACGGTTGTTCTCATGCTAATCTCATCCTAAGCTTGCCCTAGGGTAATTACCAACCCACTATCATCCATCAGCTACATAAGAAGTCCCTGCTATCTCCCCCTAACTAGTTCACGAATACTATTACATATCACTAAGACTAAATAATTCTTCAAATGAGAGATGTAGAGATAAAGACGCTTTAGATCGATTAGATCTTTGATAGGTAAATAAATAAGAACAGTAAATACTAGAATAATAAATACTAGAACAATCAATGAATCAATCCGTATGTCGAATGATTAAAATATAGTCTCACCTCATAAGAGCTCGATTAAGAACTTCCTCTGTAGAGGTGCGCTAGGGTTTACAATACAATAAATATGATAATGATGAAAGCGTTAATGACAAGGATGCATGCATGCACCTTATATACTAAACCCTAGAAAGACAAATACAGTTGGACAGGCCCAAACCGTGAGTACAAAACAGACTAAATAACATAGGCCCAATAACGCAACACAATATCTTTAACAATCTCCCCCTTTGCGTTAAGTGAAACCATGGCCATGTTAATTTGAGATTCGCTTCTGCACTTTATAGACTTTAGGAATGAAACTCAGCAGCAGCTTGCTAACCTAAATATACCAAGTGATCACATCAGTGAAACACTTCACATCTTCTTTGTTTTTGCCCTTATACTTCGCAACAAGTTCCAAAATGAACTCCAGACAAGAAGTAGCAAACATGTGCTTGTCTTCAAGATGAAAGTAAAGCTTGCGACGATCTGCACTTGGACGATCCCTCGCAGTGTAAACTACAAACCATGCTTCCTTGTAAATCTTTCCGGGCTTCAGCTTCTGGAAGTCTTTCGGAGCTTCTTTTTGTCTTAGAACCGCAGCAATTTCCACATCCATCGTCCCAACTTCCTGAATGTAAGACTTTATCATAATCTAAAGATGCGCAAACACCGGTTCGTACTTCTCCTTCTCTCGCAGCAAAATGTTGAAAATCACCATCCAGTCATTGGGGTTCAAGCATGGGAAATCCGTGAGAGTAAATTCGGAGGCTTGACGTGCAGATCCTCTCGCAACTTTAAACTTTGCATTAGGGAAGATTTCAGTCTCGATCGGCCCAGTAACCTTCACAGCTATAATTTTTCTCGCACTCTAGTTCTCAAACCGGGGCTTCATATGTTTCAAGTAGAAAGGAAACATCAGTTGATCAGCGGTGCTATCAGAGAAAGGAACATTAGCAACCTTTATGAAGGCACGAAACCTGAATGCCTTCGGTATGATGGGAAGATCAAACTGCGAATCCTGTGAATTCTGAACTTCAAAGGAAGCAATATGATCCAACCAATACTGACTTGGCATATCCACAGCTTGATTTTGCATGCGCTCCAGGGTCCACTTTGGAAATAGGAACATTTTACTTTTAAGAGTGGCATGAGCTTCCTTTTCAGCTCTTTCTTTTTCCTTAGCTTCTCAGACGATGTGAGCATGTTCGTCAATCTCAGCCTCACGAGCCTTTCGCCTTTTAAGCTCAGCTTCATCAGGCTCTTCGTCTTTACTGTCATCTATGATGGGTTCGTTGCTAAATAACGGATCCTTGTCTTTTGGTTCTTGCTGGACGACAGGAGGTTTAACAGAAAGTTTGGGTTTGACATCCTCCATATGAACTTTTGAGCTCCCTTCTCCCCCTTGTTTCGGAAACGACATCGGCGTCGAAACACCCTCCAAACGGTACAGCATTGCGAACACCGATCTCAGCTTTTCAAGCAGATGTTTTCGGACGGTTATAGAAATCATGGGATCACGGGTCTCAATGATATCAGATAGCAAAACGTTAACATCAGAAATGCAACTGCGCGTGACTGCCTTTTCTGCTAGCAAATCATCGACGTTCTGTTGAGTATAGTGAAGTTTGGTGTCCAACACCCTACACTTTTCCGCTTTGAGTGCGAGAGCATCCATGATTTTTCTTTCCATTGCCAACTCTGCCTGAAGCTTTGAGAGTCTCGCATCAATAGCAGTTTGCAATGCCTCACGATCAGTCTTGAACTTGGTACGAAGTTCAACAAAACTTGCCTTCTCTGCTTTAAACATGGCACCAATATTTTGAATAGCTTTGTTGGTGGCTGAGGTGTTGTTGTTGTAGGTAACCTGGTATTCATCCACAAATAACCTTGTATCAGTAATTAGTTTATCGACTTTTTCGGTCGTATCCTTGCAAACAACGGCTGAGTCCGAAACTCCCTTAGAGAAAGAAGAAGAATTGGCAGTATGCTCCTTTGTGACTCGCTCAAGGATTGCTTCAACTGCAGCTTTTGAATAAGCTTCAAAAGTAGAAGCGTTGGATGCGAGAAGAAACTGATCAAGCTTCTCATGGATAGACTTGAACTCTACTTTTGAAGTAGAGACATTGTCGTCATTATCAACCCTTATTTGAAAAGGACTGAAAGAGAAAGCTTCTAAATCTTCATCGTCATCATCTCCGAAAATCATCTCTGGATCATCAGTACGAATGGGAGAGATGGGTGGGGCAACATGGGTTCAAAAACCTGAAGTGTTAGCCCCCGTATCAGATACATTGACTGAACATTCAAGTCCAGTAGAGGTTTGGGGTGCAAGAGTGGAATCTGTTAAAATAGGTATGGAGACAGGAATTGTTGTGGGTGTTTGAGATGATACAGTTGGGAAAGGAGCAATGGTTATTGGGACAAAAGTAGTTGTCTTTGGTGAGAGAGGAGGAGAAGGAACATAATCGTTAATTGGTGGAGTTACCTCACGCTCAGTGCGAACTTGGTCTTCTTCCTCAGTGCGAATGTGTTCTCCTTCCTCAATGCGAACAGGTTCTCCTTCCTTAGTGTGAACAGGGGGATCCTCCTCAATGCGAATCTCCGACTCAGTCTCAAAATCTGAGTTTTTGTCTTCACTCTGAGAAGGAGATGGAGTAGGGGACTTGCGCCTGGTATTCATCCACAAATAACCTTGTATCAGTAATTAGTTTATCGACTTTTTCGGTCGTATCCTTGCAGACAACGGCTGAGTCCGAAACTGCCTTAGAGAAAGAAGAAGAATTGGCAGTATGCTCCTTTGTGACTCGCTCAAAGATTGCTTCAACAGCAGCTATTGAATAAGCTTCAAAAGTAGAAGCGTTTGATGCGAGAAGCAACTGATCAAGCTTCTCATGGATAGACTTGAACTCTACTTTTGAAGTAGAGACATCGTCGTCATTATCAACCCTTATTTGAAAAGGACTGAAAGAGAAAGCTTCTAAATCTTCATCGTCATCATCTCCAAAACTCATCTCTGGATCATCAGTACGAATGGGAGAGATGGGTGGGGCAACATGGGTTCAAAAACCTGAAGTGTTAGCCCCCGTATCAGACACGTTAACTGAACATTCAGGTCCAGTAGAGGTTTGGGGTAGAAGAGTGGAATCTGTTAAAATAGGTATGGAGACAGGAACTGTTGTGGGTATTTGAGATGATACAGTTGGGAAAGGAGCAATGGTTATTGGGACAAAAGTAGTTGTCTTTGGTGAGGGAGGAGGAGATGGAACAGAATCGTTAATTGGTGGAGTTACCTCACGCTCAGTGCGAACTTGGTCTTCCTCCTCAGTGCGAACGTGTTCTCCTTCCTCAATGCGAACAGGTTCTCCTTCCTTAGTGTGAACAGGGGGATCCTCCTCAATGCGAATCTCCGACTCAGTCTCAGAATCTGATTTTTTGTCTTCATTCTGAGAAGGAGATGGAGTAGGGGACTTGCGCCTTCTTGCATGTTGTTTCCTTCGCTTGGGTGCAGCAGTGGAAGTCGAAGGAGCCTTTCTCTTCTTAGAAGGAGATTTCAGATCTGCAGAAGGTCCTTCTTTCGCAGAATCTTTCTTGGCAGGCCTTTTAGACCCTTTCCCCCTTTCCTTGGTTTATCAGCCTCAGCCAAAATGGCTTGGAATTCATCTATGAGAGGACGAGGTCCTGAAGGAGTAAGAGTACGATGTCCTTCGAGAATTTTGCTTGAGGGAGGAACATCACGAAACGTTGCCTCCAGAATCGAACAGATAAAATCGAACTTGGACCTGTTTGCCATGATAATCCATGTTGTGTGGAATATTGCAATAGAATCCATCAGTGCATCAGTCATCACTGTAATCTTTAGCTGCTTAATAGCCCTGTTTACAACCATGGTCCAAAATCTCGCACAGGAGATCTCACTATGACGAGTTATGGAGTGAGTGCTCTGGATGAAATGAGCCCAAAGGATAGAACCGTAGTCGATATTTTCACCAGTGTAAAGTCCGTACATCAGCCCCATAAAGAGTTTGCTTGCACAATCACTTCCTGTGACTCTTTTAGAAAAGGATTTGAACAAAATGGTGAAAAGAGCATTCCAAATTGGTGGAAGATTGGGTTTCTTGAACTTGGATACAGCTGTGAGTGGCTCCTTGTATCCCATTTGATAGAACATTTCCAAGATGGCTGCATTAGAGATGGTTTCTAGATTGACCAAATCTTCAGATTGTGGAAGCCCTAGCAGAGTGCAGAAACGGGTCTTGGAAATTGATGTGGTGTGATTATGAATGTCGAAATAAACCCTCTGCTCGTCCTTGACATAATTGGCAGTTGTATAAGCTTTGGAGAGGATCGAGAGAGGGACATTCTTGACTTGATTCATTGCAATCGTGAGAGGAGAGTACTTTAGACACTCGATCAAGGGTAGGAGAAAGGAATCATACTTGACCAGATTCAAATCGATGATTAGGTTCTGATGTTGCTTCACTGTAAGAAGAGTGGAAGGAACGGTTTGATCTTGCACAGATTGATTTTCAGAGGAAGCCGCCATTGATGAAGCTTTGAAGAAGATGAACAGTAGAAAGCCTTTGAATCGCCAAAAATCTTTTAGAGAATTTTGAGAGTGGTAAGGAAATAATGAACCGTCAAAATCCTTTTATACGATTTGATTTGGTGAGAAAAATCCGGAGAGATAACATCAAGAACTGAACCGTCGCCTGAAAAAGCGCGATTTGACAGCTATGACAAGTCAGAGGTATGCGTCACGTGGCGTAAGAATAGCAAGTGGTTCAACTTTTCACGCGGCCGTTTGAATTCTGATCCTTTTAGAATTGTCGCGTCAGCCTATCTTCTTTCGCAGTAAGGAAATTACGTTGAGTGTATTCGACTGCGAACCTGAAATTTAAATAGAACCATGAACAAGACTTTTGAAAATCACAAGGATCTTCGTGCAAGAGTGTCAAAGATTAAGAAATAAAACAAGGTTTATCTATGGGATGTTGTGATGCCATATAGATGACATAAAACTGTTGATCCCAGGCAAAGATCTCTTCCTTCATAGTCAAGAGAGACTAAAAAGTGTATGTTCGGTTTCCTGTTGAATACGATCAGCTTTTTGATGAGAAACACTGAAAGGTATCTTTTATATGAGGCTTGTAAATGTGGTTTATCCATTGACCAAACTACGAACTTGACATAAGTGCGAAAGTTGGAAAAGGTACTCGTGTGACCAGTGTAGTCAGTTGAACGAGTAGGTTGGGAAGTTTTGTCATTGACTTGGAATTTTATTGAAATAAAAAAATAAACTGGATCTTTTGGTTAGAAAAGTCTTGGTGAAAGACAATTTCTTAAAGATCACGCAAAAATAAAAAGAGATTTCATGGTACTTCCCACGAAATTGGTTTCGTTAATTTATGGGTGAAAACTGGAACATGCGATTGTTCACCATCAATTCATTGTGGGTATTGAATTTTGGGTTTCACTCAGTTCGTGGTAGAACGAAACTAAGATCATTAACACAGAAGTTTGCATAACCATAAACCTCAGTGGTAATTGCTGAGAGTCTCAAGGGTTATATTGATGAATGCGAAAATGATGGAGAAGAGAGTAGATAGTTACTGGAAAGCGAAAGTACCTTTGCAATGCGAATGTGACCATGGAAATAACTCTTAACTCAATGTGAGAAGAGTAAGGTAGCTCATGACTAATGGGAATTCGCAGCCTGATTGGGAAGAAATGATTGGTGATATCAATTTCAATAAGGCTTCACAGTCGAGTCGTTGAGGCTTAGGTCAACATACATCAGTATGCTTCTAGGGACACTTAACTAATACATAGGTAAAAATAGATATACCAGCCCCATCACTTAAGTATATAGACAATGCGAACGTCTTCGTTTATGATCTTGGTGTGCAAAGAAAATGAACAAAAGATAAAAATATTTTTGTGATTTTGTTGTTTTGAAAAACAGTAAAATAAAGCAAATAAATTATTTTTGGTTTTTGAAGTTTTTCTGAAAATAAGGAAAAAGCAAACTGATAATGAACAGTGGACTGCGAAAGGCTGGGAACGTTCGCACCAATTCGCAGTGAAAAGACGAGTAATGAACAGTTGACTGCGAAAGGTTGCGAACGTTCGCACCAATTCGCAGTACTAAACAATTTTTGAAAACGGAGATAAGATAAGCTAATCAAACAAAGAGATAAGCAAAGATACACAAAATATACAAACGGATATTTGAAATACCAAACCACGAATGAACAGATCCCTGTGAACTACTGCAAACGTTCGCATTGATTTGCATTGATAAAACATATTGTTAATGACCAGTGGACTGCAAAAGCCTGCGAACGTTCGCACTGATTCGCAGTGACAGTTTTATGAATGCGATAGTGGATTTGGTACAGAATCAGCTTCCATCATTCCCAGCCCCTGAAGGATTCTATTAAATGTTGCTTTAGGTAGATCCTTGGTGAATATATCAGCCAATTGATCAGCGGATCTTACGAAATGAATCTCAACGTTGCCATCTTCCACATGATCCTTGATGAAGTGATACCTCAGTGCTATGTGTTTCGTTTTTTAGTGTTGCACTCGGTTGTGACATATGCGAATAGCACTTTCGGAGTCACAATAGAGTGGAATTATTTTTATATTTAATCCATAATCATGAAGTTGGCTTTGAATCCAAATGACTTGAGATGTGCATGAAGCTGCAGCAATGTATTTAGCCTCAGCTGTTGACAATGAAACGCATGTTTGTTTCTTTGATTGCTAACTCACCAGCTTGCCATTGAGTAATTGACACCCGCCAGTTGCGCTTTTTCGATCTAAACCGCAACCCCCTAAATCAGCATCTGAAAATGCTTGTACGAAGAATCCTGATTTCGCAGGGTACCATAAACCAAGAAATGAGGTTCGCCTCAGATATCGAAAAATATTCTTTACAGCCATCATGTGAGGTTCGTGTGGATTAGCTTGAAACCTTGCACAATAACAAACAGAAAACATTATGTCTGGTCCACTAGCTGTTAAGTACATCAAATACCCTATCATTTGGCGATAGAGGGTCATGTCAGCAGCCGGTTTTTCCAGAGAAGGTGTTAACTTCGTGCCAAACGCCATGGGAACCTTCACTTTTGACTCTCCCATCATTCCAAACATAGCGAGCAGAGTTTTCGTGTAAGCCTCCTGATTAATAAAAATTCCTTCCAGTCGCTGTCTAATGTTTAATCCAACAAAAAAGTTAATTGGACCCATTGAGCTCATCTCAAATTTAGTTTCCATCAACTTTCGGAACTCAGTTGTTAGGCCGGGATTAGTAGATCCGAAGATGATGTCATCAACATAAATTTGTACGATCATCAAGTGGTCACCCTCTTTCGTGCGAAAGAAGGTTGGGTCAACCGAACCTTGCTTGAATTTAGACATTTTAAGAAAACGAGTAAGAGTTTCATACCAGGCTCTTGGAGCTTGCCTTAAACCATAAACCGCTTTGTCAAGAATGTAACAGTGATTAGGACAATTTTCATTTATGAACCCAGGCGGTTTCTCCACATAAATGGTCTCTTCCAATTCGCCATTTAAGAAAGCACACTTTGTTGGATTGGTGTCTAAGTCCATAACTATTTTGGTATGTACTTGACCCGATTATGAGCATGGTCCTTTTGGGTTGCCTTCACCATAGCAATATGTAGGATGAATTAAGGAGAGAAATGTTTAATTATGATTTATTAATATATTATAAGAATAATATATTAAAGGAGAAATCATATTGTTTAATTAATATTAGTCAAGAATTAATTAAGAATTAATTTAGTAGCTAAAAGACATTAATTAAACTTAGGGGACTGGATTTGTAATTATAAGATAATTGCAATTGGGCTATGGATTACCTAAATAATATAGGTTGGACGAATTCTATGGGAAGCCCATAAGGAATTCGTCCAAGAGATATGTTAAAGGAGTCCATGGGCTACTTAGGGCTTAAGCAGCCAGATTAGGGTTTCCTAGTTGTAAACCCTAATAGCCTACATGTATATAAAGGACCCTTAAGCCCCAAAAACGTGGACAAGTCTTCCTTTAGGGTTTTCAGCCGTTTTTGGTGCCTCCTCTCTCCTCCCTCTTCATCCAAGTTGCTTAGTGGTGTTTGTGACTCCATTAGAGGTGCAACACTTGAGCCACTAAGCTTTCAGAAGCCAATCAAAGCAAGGAATTGATTGTTATTACTATATAACAATCAAAGGTAATTACTAAATGTCACACCCCGAAACCGATGGTGGAAACGTTCCGGGGCGGAGTGACGTCATGTAGAGTATCACAACCAATGTACATAGTAAGCATAGTAAACACAACCATTACATTACATGAGAAAGTTTTACATTGGTTTGAAAATAAAGTACTACAAGTTTTTCTTAGATACATTAGTTAGAACGAAAGTAAAGACGAGTCTTCTATGTGCTCCGTCTTCTCCAAACAGTTAATAGGAGTACCTGTCTATGGATGCCCTGAGAATACAAGCAGTTTTAAAATATCAGCATAAAGCTGGTGAGTTCATAAGCGGTTTGTTTTCTGGAAAAAGATTCAGTTTCCTTTAGTTTCATGAACAGTTGATATCTAAGAAAATCCCGTATTTTCTTATAAAAGTAGTTTTGTTATCCCTTTTGTTACACAATTTGATTTAAGAAAATCCTGCAAGTTTCCTTATGAAAATATGGTTTGATTTCTCGTTAGATGTACCATACAACCTTGTTTATGAAAAGTTACGTTATCCCAAGAAAACGCTATGTTTTCTTATGGAAAATATTCGTTGGTTATCGATTCTGAAATGATGTGTACAAGTATCTACCATACTTGTATCGATTAAGTGAAACATACTGAATGACTAGTTATCCCGTGGTAATCGTATTAGTTTTGACACGTACACAAAACTAATAAGTAAGTAGTGAACTAGTAGTAATCAAAGACAGTTATTACTAGGAGGTTAGTTCACTAGGTTCGTTATTACTTTATCAGTAAATCTCCATTATCTAAGTTGCGAGTTCCATAACCATACAATAGACTAGATATGGCAATAAGAGGTCCATCATCAATTTATGACTTTTGTCACCCATGGACCTGACGATCCAACTGTAGCTAGCAGCAGGGTGCGGGGTAGTCAGTCCCGTATAGATCTATACACTCAAGTCACGCTCTCCCTCCAAGAGATTCTGGTTACGGGAGTAGTCCTCCACTCTCGTAATCCGTGTGGAGTGTTACCGAGGACGTGTCTCCAATCATAAGAATAATGAATTTTACAAGTAATAGTATAGAAAATCCCGGTTTATGAAATGACATGAAATCCTTGTGAAATGTAAAAATGTAACATTTTATAATGAGTTTCACAATTGGTTTTGAAAACTAACTCCACGAGCTAGACGGTTGGTTAATACGGATTTCAATGTTTAAAACATATTGAACATGTAGTTATGTTATACGAAATATAGATTTGAGTACAAGTTTCCTTGTACTTTTGCTTGTATTCCCCCCCCCCCCTGAAAACATCAAAAACACAGAAAATGGTGTAGGGGTATGAACTCACCTGACGAGAATGTGCCGATTTAGATGCTAAGTATCAGTTTAGGGCTTGAACACGCGTGAGGTTCCTATGTAACATGAAGAGATACATAATTGTATCTAATTAGACTTTGATTTACCAAGATAGCAGGATAATACACTCCGAGGCATGAAAAACACTTCAATTCAAGCGTTAGGGATGGTACGGGTTGTATCTAAGGAGTGTAGGGCCTAGATAAGGTGTTTACTCTTCAAGTGTAAACCCTTAGGGAGTTTACGGTCCAAAGACCACATCCCCCATGAGTTTACGGCCGTAAACTCATGGGTGTGGTGGTTTGAGTGATCCAAGGTCTCGTTTTGCACATAGGAAGGATCTAGGGTTGATTCGAGGGCTTAGGAAGTGATCGGGACATGAAATGGCCTAAGAATTTGGGTTTACGGTCCTTGGACCACCCTTGGGGAGCTTACGGTCGTAAACTCATGGGTTTACGGCCGTAAACCCACCCTTGTCCATGTTTGTCCATTTTCCATGTGTTTTGGTGGTTTGTAGGCCATTCATGCAAGTTCTAGACTCAAATACAAGCCATGCAAAGTGTTTGGAGCATTAAAACACCCTTGGAAGGTGTTTACGGTTTTGGGAGATGTTCCCAAACCGTAAACTCAAGTTTATGCTCATTTGGACATGTTTTAGGGTTCTAAGATCATCCAAGCAAGTTTCAAGGCCATTAGACATGCATTGGAAGGGTTAAGGAGCATCAAAACCCCATGAAAGGGTGTTTACGGTTCTTGAACAGTCAAGGACCGTAAACTCATGTTCATGGCCAAAAATTCATGATCTTGTGGTTCTAACTCCATGCATGTAAGGATCTAACCATTAGAAGAGGTTTGGAAGGGTTTTGGGGCTTCAAAACCCCCATTTGGGAGTTTACGGTTTTTGGGAGGCTCCCCAAACCGTAAACACGAGTTTTTGATGCATTTGAGAGTTTAAGTCATGGATTTGCATGCATGTTAGGATAAACAATTAGTTAGGAAGGATCACTTACCAAATTGGAGCTTGAAAGTGAGGATTTCGTGAGAGAGTTCGATTTCTAGAGAGAGAGTAGAGAGAGAAAGTTGAAGTGTGGGAAAAGCTCAAATGGTGGTCACTCCACCCTTTTATGTGCCTAGAGTCAGTGACCCGGTGGGAATACACCCAATACCGGCATTAAACGGATCTTAGTAGTTTACCCGGGTAAATAACCATTACCCGCACTAGTCATAGTCTAGAAATTTTCAAAAGATTATTTAGAGTGTTTTCACTCAAATAATTATTTCGTTTCACCGCATACGAAATTATAATAATAATTCTAAATGAATTATTTAATTTGAAAGTTAACGGAAAAACCCAAAATAAAATAAATTTTATTAACGGCATGGGTTATGTTAACGGAAAATCTTTCGGGTTGTCACATTATCCCCCCGTTAGAGGAAATTTCGTCCCGAAATTTAGAATTTAGATACAAATCATGGAATTGGAAAAAGATGCGGGTATTTCGTTTTCGTCGAGTCTTCGCGTTCCCAAGTGAATTCGGGTCCCCGCTTGGCATTCCAGCGAACCTTCACTATCGGGATGCGGCTTTGTTTCGTTCGTTTGATCTCTCTATCCATGATTTTGATGGGCTCTTCCACAAAGTTTAGGTTTTCGTTGATTTCGATCTAATCCAGAGGAATCACAAGGGTCTCATCAGAAAGACACTTTTTAAGGTTCGAGACGTGGAAGACAGGGTGAATATTCCTAAGTTCATGGGGTAATCGGAGTCTGTAAGCTACGGGACCAATCCTGGCTAGGATTTCGAAAGGTCCTATGTACCTTGGGTTAAGTTTTCCACGCTTTCTGAAGCGTATCATGCCCTTCCAGGGTGAGACTTTCAACAATACCAGGTCTCCAACCTGGAATTCCAAGGGTTTTCGTCGTTTATCGGCGTAGCTCTTTTGTCTATCTCGGGAGGCCTTAAGTCGTTCTCGGATTTGTACGATCTTTTCAGCGGTTTCGCGGATGATTTCTGGACCAGTGAGAGTGCTGTCAGGGACTTGTCCCTTGACCAGCTGCGTGTCACCCACCTCAGCCCAGCACAGAGGGGATCTGCACTTGCGGCCATAGAGGGCTTAGAACGGCGCAGCGTTGATGCTGGTATGGTAACTGTTGTTATAAGAAAATTCAACCAAAGGAAGATGAGTATCCCATGACGCGCCGAAGT
Source organism: Lactuca virosa (assembly GCF_052849685.1). NCBI lineage: Eukaryota > Viridiplantae > Streptophyta > Magnoliopsida > Asterales > Asteraceae > Lactuca > Lactuca virosa. The sequence continues at coordinate 431,329,043 of NC_136428.1, read as the reverse complement.
CGATGACGCAGGCTCTCAGCATGTCTTCCAAGGTTTGGATGGTTCTCTCACTCTGTCCATCTGTTTGAGGATGGTAAGCCGTGCTCATATCCAGCTTAGTTCCAAGAGCCTTCTGTAGTGACTACCAGAACCTAGAAGTAAACCTGCTATCCCGATCGGAAATGATGGACACAGGTACACCGTGCAGTCGGACCACCTCTTGGATGTAGATTCGTGTGAGTCTTTCCATTTTGAAGTTTTCTTTGATAGGAAGGAAGTGAGCAGATTTGGTCAGTCGGTCGACAATTACCCAAATGGTGTCGTACCCACTCGGAGATTTGGGTAACTTGGTAATGAAATCCATAGTAATCATTTCCCATTTCCATTCAGGTATTTCGGGTTGTTGGAGTAGACCGGAGGGTTTTTGATATTCGATCTTTACTTTGGCGCAAGTCAGGCACTTGCCCACGAAGGTAGCGATTTCGGCCTTCATATTTGGCCACCATTACAGTTTCTTGAGATCCAGGTACATCTTATTCGAACCTGGGTGTACGGAGTATTTAGTATTATGAGCTTCATTCATGACAACCTCCCTGAAGCCTCCGAAATTTGGGGTCCAGATCCGGTCCATGAAACAATAGACTCCATCGTTTCTGATCTCAAGATTCTTATCCATTCCTCTCAGGACTTCGCCTGACACGTTTTCTGGTCTTAAGGCTTCCAGCTGAGCCTCTTTGATTTGCGCGGATAAGTGGGAATGGATAGTCATAGTCAGTGCCTTCACCTTACGACCTGAGTATTCTTTCCGGCTGAGGGCATCTGCCACCACATTGGCCTTGCCGGGATGGTAGCGGATTTCACACTCGTAGTCGTTGAGTAGTTCAACCCATCGCCGTTGTCTCATGTTCAGCTCCTTTTGGTCAAGGATGTGCAGTAGACTTTTATGGTCGGTGAAGATAGTGCACTTAGTTCCGTAGAGATAATGTCTCCAGATTTTTAATGCGAAGACCACGGCTCCCAGTTCTAGGTCGTGAGTCGTGTAGTTGACTTCGTGTACTTTCAGTTGTCTGGAGGCATAGGCGATGACCTTGCCTCGTTGCATTAGGACACAACCGAGACCTTCATTGGACGCATCGCAGTAGACAACGAAGTCTTCCGTCCCATCGGGAAAGGACAGGATAGGTGCGCTGCACAAGGCTCGCTTCAGTGTTTGGAACGCAGTGTCTTGCTTTTCGCCCCAACAAAAGGGTACACCTTTCTGAGTTAGAGTGGTTAAGGGTTTGGAAATTTTGGAGAAATTTTGGATAAATCTGCGATAGTGGCCAGCGAGACCCAAGAATTGATGGATTTCGGTGGGTGTCTTCGGTGCTGACCAGTTTTCTATCGCTTTGATCTTGGAAGGATCCACGTGTATGCCCTCCTTGCTTACCACGTGACCAAGGAAAGTAATCTTCCGGATCCAGAATTCACATTTGGAGAATTTCGCGTACAGTTGCTCCGATCTAAGAGTTTCCAATACTAGCCTCAAGTGTTGCTTGTGATCCTCTTCGCTTTTGGAATAGACAAGTATGTCGTCGATGAACACGATAACAAACTTGTCCAGAAATGGACGACACACCCGGTTCATCAAATCCATGAACACCGCTGGCGCGTTGGTTAGACCGAAAGGCATAACTACGAATTCGTAGTGACCATATCGAGTCTGAAAGGCTGTTTTGGGAATGTCACCCTCATGGACTCGCAGCTGATGGTACCCTGATCTTAAATCGATTTTGGAAAAGTAGCTAGCTCCTTGAAGTTGATCGAAGAGGTCGTCTATTCGAGGAAGAGGATAGCGGTTTTTGATCGTGAGCTTGTTCAGCTCTCGGTAATCGATACACATTCGAAAAGATCCATCTTTCTTTTTCACGAATAAGATCGGGGCTCCCCACGGCGAGGAACTCGGTCTGATGAATCCTTTACTGAGCAGCTCATTGAGTTGACTAGATAACTCCTGCATTTCTGCCGGAGCTAATCGATAAGGAGATTTGGCTACGGGGGTAGCTCCGGGGATTAAGTCGATACGAAACTCCACTTGGCGTTCAGGAGGGATTCCGGGGAGATCCTCTGGAAAGACATCAGGAAAGTTACAGACTTTGGGGATGCTCTCAAGGTCTTTAACTCCCTGCTTTTCGTTAACGACATGAGCTAGGAATGCATAACACTCCTTCCGCAGAAGTTTCTGGGCTTTGACGCACGAAATGATGCGAAGGTTTGAACTGAGTTTATCCCTGTAGATTACAAGAGTTTCATCCGAAGGAAGATTGAGATGGATAGCTTTTTCGAAACAAAGGATATCTGCACGATTGGGGCTCAACAAATCCATGCCAACGATGACATCAAAGCTTTTTATGGAGACTGGCATAAGGTCAATGAGAAATGAACGGTCGTTTAAGGATAGGGTACACCCTACGTATATCTCGTTAGTGCTCTCTTTCTCACCGTTTGCCATTTCGACGGTAAACTTTTCGGTTAATGGTTGGGATTTTTGTTAAAGAAATTGTTTGAATGCATGACTAACAAAGCTCCTTTGAGCACCAGAATCGAAAAGAATGCATGCATAAGAGTTGTCGTGGAGGAACGTACCCGTGACAACGGTGGGGTCAGTGACTGCCTCTTCTTGTCCCATGGTTAGAACTCTCCCGGTGTTGTTGGTTGTTGGTGCTTTGGGGCAGTCCCTCTTGAAATGCCCGACTTCCCCACAGCTGTAGCAGGCTCGACCAACACCCGCTCCAGAGGCTTGATTTGTTGGTTGGGCTGGGGTTCTACAAAATCGCATCGTGTGCCCCTTTTTGCCACAGCTTGTGCATGACATCTCCCGGCACGGGCCGGGATTATGGTGGTAGTTACACTTGTCACACCGAGGAAGGGTGCCAGTGTACCTGCTGGTAGGAGCCTGGGTGGCAGGAGTAGCAACAGGGGTAGTAGCAGCGTGGACCGCTACAGTTTGTTGTTTCTTTGAGGATCCTTGCGAACCCTGACCCTTTCGTTTGTTCCAAGATTTCTTCTTGTTTTCACCGTTCCCTTTAGCCGGATCAGAGGCGGTGGCTATTTCCTCGGGATCGTCGCTGTGATCAATCAGAATTTATGCTAAACACTTGGCGCTATCGAAGGTTTCCGGCTCCGCAGACAAAACATTTCCCTTGGTTGGCTGGGTCAGCCCCCAAATGAATCGTTCGATCTTTTTGCTTTCCGGGGATACCATTCCCGGACAAAGGAGTGCTAGGTCCTCGAACCTAGAAGTGTAGGAGGCAAAGTCAGAACCCTTCATCTTTAGGGTCCAGAGTTCGTGTTCGAGTTTCTGCATCTCGTCCCGTGGGCAATACTGGGCTATCATGAGTTCCTTCAGTTTGTCCCAACCCATGGCATTTTCCACTGGCAGGGTTAAGGACTTGACCCGGCCGTTCCACCAGGTTAATGCTTTGTTGAGGAAAGTGCAAGCGGCGTACTTCACTTTGTTGGATTCGGAGACTTCGCAAATCTCAAATATGGACTCAATCTTTTCAAACCATTGAGTCAGAGCAATAACACCTCCTTTGCCGTCGAAAGATGTGGGTTTTGCGTTCATAAAGTCTTTATAGGAGCACTCCTTTTGGTGTCCCTGACCACTTTCCTGTAATTGAGGATGCACACCACTTCCCTGACCACCAGATCCACCGGAATTTATTTGCGACATGGCAGCAGCCACTGCAGCAGTAACAGCTGTCTGAAACATGACAGGATCAAATTGGGGAGGAGGCGGTGGTGGAGGAGTGTCGTTGTTTCTCCTGGTAGATCTCCTTCGGGGAGGCATCTTGATCTGAAATGACCAAGAAAGAGGAGGATGGAATTTAGAGATATGAAGCAAGGATATATCTCATAATAATTTTTAGAGTGTTCTACTAAGCGATAGGACAGGAAAATTACTTAAAGTAAGTAAACTATCGCTAAGGGAGGAATGAGTAGTAACACTCAGAACGGATTTCCATGAGGTATTTGGTTCGGACTAAAATACTCCCATAGTATTTTATGTTGAATGGATATTAGGTAAGTTATAGGCCTGCTGTACACCACAGTCACTCCCAAGCACATGTTGGCCGTGTCTCGAATGAATATAGTTGATCAGGCTATATTGACCCTAGACATGACTACATAACTGCCCAGGTTTAACCACAGTGCGCAACACCCAAATTACTTATGCTTTGTTCTCTTCGCAATACGGATTTCGGTACTCGGGTATACTTGTATACTTTTATAAAAATACTTATATTTTAAAAGTATACTTTTAGTTTAGAGCTCTTAGGCCCCTTAGTGTTTATAGTTGTATACCATGTAAGGTTCGGTATACTTAGTTCACTATAAACAAGGGCTCTGATACCAATCTGTCACACCCCGAAACCGATGGCGGAAACGTTCCGGGGCGGAGTGACGTCATGTAGAGTATCACAACCAATGTACATAGTAAGCATAGTAAACACAACCATTACATTACATGAGAAAGTTTTACGTTGGTTTGAAAATAAAGTACTACAAGTTTTTCTTAGATACATTAGTTAGAACGAAAGTAAAGACGAGTCTTCTATGTGCTCCGTCTTCTCCAAAAAGTTAATAGGAGTACCTGTCTATGGATGCCCTGAGAATACAAGCAGTTTTAAAATATCAGCATAAAGTTGGTGAGTTCATAAGCGGTTTGTTTTCTGGAAAAAGATTCAGTTTCCTTTAGTTTCATGAACAGTTGATATCCAAGAAAATCTCGTATTTTCTTATAAAAGTAGTTTGGTTATCCCTTTTGTTACACAATTTGATTTAAGAAAATCCTGCAAGTTTCCTTATGAAAATATGGTTTTATTTCTCGTTAGATGTACCATACAACCTTGTTTATGAAAAGTTACGTTATCCCAAGAAAACCCTATGTTTTCTTATGAAAAATATTCGTTGGTTATCGATTCTGAAATGATGTGTACAAGTATCTACCATACTTGTATCGATTAAGTGAAACATACTGAATGACTAGTTATCCCGTGGTAAGCGTATTAGTTTTGACACGTACACAAAACTAATAAGTAAGTAGTGAACTAGTAGTAATCAAAGACAGTTATTACTAGGAGGTTAGTTCACTAGGTTCGTTATTACTTTATCAGTAAATCTCCATTATCTAAGTTGCGAGTTCCATAACCATACAATAGACTAGATATGGCAATAAGAGGTCCATCATCAATTTATGACTTTTGTCACCCATGGACCTGACGATCCAATTGTAGCTAGCAGCAGGGTGTGGGGTAGTCAGTCCCGTATAGATCTATACATCAAGTCACGCTATCCCTCCAAGAGATTCTGGTTACGGGAGTAGTCCTCCACTCTCGTAATCCGTGTGGAGTGTTACCGAGGACGTGTCTCCAATCATAAGAATAATGAATTTTACAAGTAATAGTATAGAAAATCCCGGTTTATGAAATGACATGAAATCCTTGTGAAATGTAAAAATGTAACATTTTATAATGAGTTTCACAATTGGTTTTGAAAACTAACTCCACGAGCTAGACGGTTGGTTAATACAGATTTCAATGTTTAAAACATATTGAACATGTAGTTATGTTATACGAAATATAGATTTGAGTACAAGTTTCCTTGTACTTTTGCTTGTATTCCCCCCCTGAAAACATGAAAAACACAGAAAATGGTGTAGGGGTATGAACTCACCTGACGAGAATGTGCCGATTTAGATGCTAAGTATCAGTTTAGGGCTTGAACACGCGTGAGGTTCCTATGTAACATGAAGAGATACATAATTGTATCTAATTAGACTTTGATTTACCAAGATAGCAGGATAATACACTCCGAGGCATGAAAAACACTTCAATTCAAGCGTTAGGGATGGTACGGGTTGTATCTAAGGAGTGTAGGGCCTAGATAAGGTGTTTACTCTTCAAGTGTAAACCCTTAGGGAGTTTACGGTCCAAAGACCACATCCCCCATGAGTTTACGGCCGTAAACTCATGGGTGTGGTGGTTTGAGTGATCCAAGGTCTCGTCTTGCACATAGGAAGGATCTAGGGTTGATTCGAGGGCTTAGGAAGTGATCGGGACATGAAATGGCCTAAGAATTTGGGTTTACGGTCCTTGGACCACCCTTGGGGAGTTTACGGTCGTAAACTCATGGGTTTACGGCCGTAAACCCACCCTTGTCCATGTTTGTCCATTTTCCATGTGTTTTGGTGGTTTGTAGGCCATTCATGCAAGTTCTAGACTCAAATACAAGCCATGCAAAGTGTTTGGAGCATTAAAACACCCTTGGAAGGTGTTTACGGTTTTGGGAGATGTTCCCAAACCGTAAACTCAAGTTTATGCTCATTTGGACATGTTTTAGGGTTCTAAGATCATCCAAGCAAGTTTCAAGGCCATTAGACATGCATTGGAAGGGTTAAGGAGCATCAAAACCCCATGAAAGGGTGTTTACGGTTCTTGAACATTCAAGGACCGTAAACTCATGTTCATGGCCAAAAAATCATGATCTTGTGGTTCTAACTCCATGCATGTAAGGATCTAAGCATTAGAAGAGGTTTGGAAGGGTTTTGGGGCTTCAAAACCCCCATTTGGGAGTTTACGGTTTTTGGGAGGCTCCCCAAACCGTAAACACGAGTTTTTGATGCATTTGAGAGTTTAAGTGATGGATTTGCATGCATGTTAGGATAAACAATTACTTAGGAAGGATCACTTACCAAATTGGAGCTTGAAAGTGAGGATTTCGTGAGAGAGTTCGATTTCTAGAGAGAGAGTAGAGAGAGAAAGTTGAAGTGTGGGAAAAGCTCAAATGGTGGTCACTCCACCCTTTTATGTGCCTAGAGTCAGTGACCCGGTGGGAATACACCCAATACCGGCATTAAACGGAGCTTAGTAGTTTACCCGGGTAAATAACCATTACCCGCACTAGTCATAGTCTAGAAATTTTCAAAAGATTATTTAGAGTGTTTTCACTCAAATAATTATTTCGTTTCACCGCATAGGAAATTATAATAATAATTCTAAATGAATTATTTAATTTGAAAGTTAACGGAAAAACCCAAAATAAAATAAATTTTATTAACGGCATGGGTTATGTTAACGGAAAATCTTTTGGGTTGTCACACTAAACCCTTATTCCAGTTCTTATTTGATAGATCTAGGGTTTATAGCTTTGGATATTCAATTGCATGTTCATTAGACAAACTAGATCCAAAAGCTATTAGGGTTTGCATGTACACCATAGGATTGATGTATTGCTTGAAACCCATCAGCGGTATCAGATCCTATGGCTGTTTGTTAGTGAATTTGATGCTTGTTGGATCGATTTTTGCATGAAAAACAAAGTTTTTTGCCTTCTGAATCTCCGACTCGGCGAGTCAGTGGATGAACTCGGCGAGTCAGGCCGACTCGACGAGTCCAGTCCTTGACTCGACGAGTCCATTGATCTGGCAGCGTTTTTTGGCGATTTTGTTGTTGTTTTGGCTTGGGATACTTACCATAAACGTTTTTTATTCATAAAATCCGATTTTTATTGATATTGGGTGATTATCCTTGCCAAAATATAAGATAATTGTCAAAATTTAGATAATCTTTTGTTTTATTAGATAAAGATTGATTATTTGTAATTTAGATTTGAATTATCTTGTGAAAAAGTTTCAATTTTCCCCTTTAGGTTTTATAGTTTAAAGTTGAACTTAAAAGTTTTGTTTTTGAAATTTGAATAGTTAAACCCTAATCTTTTGAAAAGTTTCAAAACTTGCCCTCAAGTTTTGGAATTTAAAAGTTGATTAAAAGTTGATTTTGAAATGTTAAATTCTAAAACCCTCGCATTTTTTGAAAAAGTTCAAATTACACCCTTATGGTTTTATTAATTAATTAAAGTGTATAATTAAAAGAGATTTAATAATTTCATAAAGTTTTGGTTTACATTTGATTAAATTAAAAGTATAATTTACTAAATTGAACCACCTAGTATTTTCAAAAGTGTAAAATACACCCTATACTGTATATATGTAACATTAAAAGTCTAATATTATATATATGAGTAAACAGTCAGTCTTACCGTTAGTAGGCCTCATTCACGAAGCTGGTCTATAAGGGGTGTTTAAGGAAATTGCCTATAAAATGACGATTGAATGGGTATCAACTCTTACCCACCGCACTCTTGACTAGTGGAGGGTCGTTACCCGAACGGGTAGGATAGGACGAAGCCTTCCATTATAAGTATAATGAAGTACAAAGTAACTACATGCTTTTACAAATTCCCAAATCATAGTTACTTTAGGAAAAATGTGGAATTGTATGCTAATCAATGGAATTACACTTTGTACCCTTGTCGAAACGTTAGTGGTGCGTGTGTGGTTAACCGGCACACTAATTTGGGTTTGGCATTGGTGGCGAAGGGTGGCTCGATGTTTATCATAGATCAATGGAGCGTGTGTGGCTAACCAGCACATTGATTAGGTGATAGTAGCAATTGGGTGCACCACGTGATTCGTATGGTTATTCACACCTTGTTTGTGATCCTCGGCATACAGTCGCAAACTTGAAGGGCATAATCAAGATTAAACATGCCATTGAAAAGTTCAATGAATATCAAAAGATCTAGGAGTTTCAATTCATTTAAAACATAAACTTCATTTTGTTTTTCATGGTGGGAATTGGTAAATTGTCATTTACCTACCTTCAAATATTCTGCAACTTGATTACGGCATCCCTCTTGTAGGTTGTAGAGTATTGTGTTGGATCCTAGCCTTGATGTTTCATTTGGGTGTTAGATCAAGGATTTTTATCAACTAACTTAATTTTTCTCCCGTTTTGTAGATGTATAAATCTTACAATGGTCTTCCCAAGTCCCTTGGAACAAGCTTTCCAAATGAAGATGACGTTCCACGATACGATCTAGGAAATTAGAGTCATGCTTCACTTCATCCACCTCCTCCAATTATTCTCCCTGAGCCACAAGTTCAAAGGCTTGAAAAGTTCAAGCTCACTTAAGCCCTTTTGGCAAGTAAACACGAAGATGGAAAACTTGTGTGTGCACACATCTTAGAGATGAAGTCACACATTGATAGGTTAAGGATGATGGGTGTCGATATCTCAGAAATGTTGGCTGTTGACTGGGTTCTTCAGTCACTTCCTGAATCATATAGTGAGTTCGTTAGAGAGTACTATATGATGGACCATGACGTGACCCTCATTGATTTGACTTATTTGCTTATAGCTGCTGAATCAGAAATGATTTGGCGTGCTGATCAAGCAAATTTGTCTGGCAAATCAAACTCCCAAACTTCAATGGGCATTGAAAATGGTGACATTGGAAATCCAGAAAAGGTAAATTCTGAGATAGTTCCTTGTGCCATTCCAAAAGAGTCCATCTGCTTCTACTGCCAAGAGAAGGGGCATTGGAGACGAAGCTGCCATGTTTACCTGAGAGATCTAAGAGATGGGAGAGTCAAGACGTATGGCTCTACTTCAGGTAAAATCTATTAACTAACTCTATAAGTTCCTATTCTTTGATTCCTAATACATAATGTGATAAGATTACATTTTGATGTTTTTGCATGATCGAAGAAAAGAGAGGAAGCTTAAGGAAGAAGTGTGCTGAATCTGATCATGAAGAAATGGATTTCGATCGCATGGACTCGAGGATCATATTTTTTAGCTGCTACTCTAGAGTTAGGATAGAATGATAAGAAATATGAAATACCATAGTTTTTCAGTTGAATTGCATTGTAAGGACAAATTTTTCCGCAATAAAATAAATTTTGATTTTCTCTTGTTTATTTATCCTTACAATGGTGTTTATGAAAAATTGATGTTTGATTGTTTCTATTGTTAGCAATAATGGATTCTTTATTATGTAATTTGTGGAAATGTCGAGAATTTGCCAAATAAGGGAAGATTCTCCTCGCCTAAGTTTCAGTTGGATAGAAACTTGGAGTCATGCAACTTGGTTGCGTGATGAATGAGAAACTTCATATTTGGAAATTAGACTAATTCTTTGACAAAGTGTCAAGAGAAGGACTAGGAGATCGAGTACACTAGGTTGTGTATTGATCAAGTCCACCACAAGAGTGATAAAGATATTCGTCATGATTTACTAAAGTTTAGTAAATATGGTTATACTTATAAGATTAAGTATAATTTTGAGTTAATTGAAAGAGTTTCAATCAATAGCAGAATGAATAAGAAGAATCAAGTAGGCAGAAAGATAAAAGTTTCTCTATTCTAAGAAGAAGGGAAAGTACCTTTTATTGTGTTTTATGATAAGTCTTGATGATTAAGAACTATTTCTCAATTGGTCCTCTAAGTGAGTCTTAGTGCATTTGTATGTCTAAGAAGAGGAATCGAGAATTATGGAAATAGTTAAATCAATAAATCAATCATACTTCATTCCAATATCAAGTCTTAGAGTAAAGATTCTGACATGAGTGACAAGTCTTAAGTAGGATTATAACACTCAACAAATGTGGAATTGGAAAAAGTCTTCTTATTCCTGCACATTTGAGATTGGTAAGTTGTGATGTCTTGGATAAGACAAAGACCAACTAGAACCAATTATGTGGAGTGATAGTCTTGATAAAAACTACACTAACTCTTGAATATTTGTTTTGTCAAGGAATGTTTCTTGACAAGAGAATCTTATATGTCAAGGAGTCAGTGGGAGTCTTAATGGTCTTGAAAGGTTTCAAGAACAAATCAAGAGTTAAACCTAGTTGATCATCACTAGCACACGACTTGAGGTTTAAAGCCTATCGTGGATGACATGCTCTTTTTCTTTGCCATTCCAATTGAGTTAACATGCATGTGAGTTCTATGAGTTCTCATTTGAATACATAAAGACAAAGCACCTTGATCAATGGAAAGTACATTGATATAAAAGGGTGAGTTGCTTGGAAGACATGGTGGGCATTCATGTTACCATGAGGCAAGAAATCGAGATCGAGAACATTCGGTCCATATGAGTTTGGATTTCTCGCAAACTTTGGTTTTGACAAATTCACATGGATAGGAACACATACACTTTAAAATCTAAGTGTCATGAGGTTTCCATCCTTCATGAAAATGATTGTAAGGAAATGCTTTCACTAAGAGAGATTTTAAGAAGATTGCAATTGTGAAAATTGTATTCTTAAATTCGATTATGATTACGGCATCCCTCTTGATAGTTCGAATTGTGAGATTTGGCAATTAGTCTGAACATTTGGGACTTAGTAACATAAATTCTGAATTGTTTAGACACACATGTATGCTATCTAAGGCAAAGGTGTGTGAGCTTAAAAAGCATAGATAAAGGCTTATCAAAGCATTAGGTATTAGAAATATGAACTTAAGGAATTCAATAAGCATTGTTTTCTGGAAGTTCAATTGTTTTCTGAATACATGTCAAAGCTAGTGGGAGCATAAGTGTTATGCTGGTAAGAAAATAATCATCATGTTAGTGGGAGCATGATTATTATGGTAAGTATTGCAAGTTAACAATATTAATTATAGAAAACGAAGATTCACTTTGCAAAGTTGCAAATGTTGAAAAGTTGTTTTGCTATAATTAAGGGAGAGAATATTATACTTCGTTTCAAAATTCTAAAGCTTAGATCGCGAAATGTTAATAATATTAGTCAAGGATACATAGTGCATTCTCAAAATTCGATTATGATTACGGCATCCCTCTTCATAGTTCGAATTATGGGAACAGGGCACATAAAATATTATGGCAGAAGGCTGATAAAGTATCACGTCTTTATGTGAGACATTATGCATCGTGTCCAATACACTTCGGGTATAGGATCGATTGCATATGCTATAATATTTGACCATTCTAAAATTTTCCAAATGCCTAGGTCATTAAGAGGGAAAAAGGACTAGAATCCGTTTTGACTAAAATAATTAAACAACTATCAAAGGACGATCTGAGGTTCACTGAGGATTTGTCGCTTGTGAGTAGTTGGAAGTATAGTACTGGATGGACTATATTGACATTATTATGAATAGATAAGATTCTATTAAGAATGAGTTGTCATATAGCAAATATGGAAATGTTTCCATAAATGGCAGTTGGAAATTAAGAATCTATGTAGATTAGAAACTTTTATGCAAAAGGATGTTAGAAGGAATGTACTTTGAGTGAGAGACATCACATCTATAGAATTGTTTTGTGACAATTTCTGATTGAGTACTTTGTGATTTCATTGGAAAAGTCTTGATGACTTTTGTGCTATGAATTTACGAAAGGATCGTTGCATAAAATGTTAGAATCTGACATATTCTAAAAGTGGCAAGAATTTGGTATTCTTACACTAATGATAAGGATTGGGGATTGTGAAATGAGTTTCATTGGAAAAGTTTTTCAATTGATCTATTTTACAAAGTGTGGACCATAGGAAACCAAAGTGTGCATGCTTCGAGCATGGGACAATTGCGGTTATAATTCGAGTAATAAGTTGATTTTCTGAAACAGTAAGCAATGAATAATGAGTAATCAATATGGTGTTTAAATAAAAGTGTTTTTATTGACGCTCAAAAGTTTTGGGGCCATATAGGATTAATATTATTATTGCGTTTCACTTTGCATGTTTTGACTTCCAGAATAACTGGGTTATTCGAACCTCCACAGTCTATCATACGTTGGAAGTAGGTATGAAGGAAGACTGTCATGAATCTGTCTGTAGATTGTCTAAGTGTTTAGACATAGCACAAGTGTAACACCAGTCAAAATAGGTCAATAACAATCACATGTGATTATGCCAATCATGTAATGTGATTTTGTTAAACTAGTAATGTGATAAACTTACTATGTAATTCATGTTAAAATGTGAAATTTCATACATAATTTATGATACAACTCAAAGTATACGTCCATACGATTCCAAAAATGTAGAGAACGTCTATATCTGACTTCGCGTGAAGAAGTTATGATAAACCAAACACTATAAATCTCTATAATAAGAGAAATTTAAAATAGACTTAGAATTAGCTATTGGAGTCTAAAATAGAGTTGTAGTACTCGTAAATACCTACATGTGCATATAAAGAACGTCAAAAATGTAATTCGTATGCAAAAGTTATGGCCTTCCGAAGATTTCGCTGTCAGAAACCCTAATTAGACTGAACTCACGACGTGAGCATAAAAACTCACGACGTGAGGTGTCAAACCACCATATTTCGGATCTAGAAGGTGTGACGAGGCTGGGAGGGGATAAGATCCAAACTCACGACGTGAACAATGAGTTTTTCACGTAGCGAGGGCCAAAAATCTTACTATAAATAGCAAGATCGACCCTAACCATTCTTACACCTGAACTTCTTTCTCCTCTCTCCTTTGCTGAAGCCCTCTTGTATCCCGAGCCCCAACGACCTCGTACCACTAACCATTTCTGCTTAGATTACATAAAATCACGCTATTAAGGTGAGTTTCACGACCCCACTTTCTAATATTTCGAGGGAAAACGCATGCTAAATATTATATATACATTATTATTATGTCTATATGATAATATATTAGTATCAACGTAGATAGTTATAATAACCGGGATATAGTTACTTCATATTTGAAAGTATACAACTATCGTAAAGTTGTTAGCATGTTATTGTTATAGTAGTATATTAATGTAGATCTTGAGTTATACTTAGGATTCTATATATATTTTGTGTGCGATATAGTTCCGAAGTTATATTCGGAAGTTCTATATGTTAAGTTATAAAGTATGTTGCTATTATTGGTTTTATGTCAAGATAAAACTTGGTATGTTATAATGTTTTATTGTTAGTTTTATGTCAAGATAAAACTTAGTATGTTATATATTGTTATTGATAGTTTTAAGTCTAGATAAAACTAGAAACGTTATATTTTGATATTATTGGTTTTATGTCAAGATAAAACCTGGTTTTAATTCTAATTATAGCTGTTATACTACCTAAGTATTATAAATATTAGGAGTAATGTTAAAAGCATAGTCTAATAACTTAGGCTTTTAGACACGAATATGATTTTACTACTAGAACTAACGGAACTCGACAAGTCTACATGAGCTATTGTATTCATCAACTAAGATTGGAAATCTTAGGGAAAATCCTCTGACCTGTAACCGTTAATCTCGTGTGAGCGAGGAAGTCGTGTATGAATAAGATAAGAGTTGACAACCCCACTCATGGTTGCTAGCTACAACAAAACCGTGTGCGAGTGACGAACTGTCCTTTTGTTTGTTTATTGTTCCGACGTTGATGAAGCGTGTGGAATGTATCTCAAGATGCGAAACTTGTAGCATCAAGCAGAGGTTTGAAACTAGTCATATAGCCGCGGTTACGGACTCATGGTAGCAAATTGTTAGAAGCATTATACTTTGTCGTTATACAAGTATTAATGTTAAGTATAAGTTTCCCAAACACTTATACTCTTGGTACAAGAAACTGGTAGGTATACTACTTGTATATTAAGTAGATAATTATACCTAACATACACACTCGTATAGAATTGAAATAGATTTATACGTAGCAGTTTTACTCGTATAGAATTGAAATAAGATTTATACGTAGCGGTTTTACTCGTATAGAATTGAAATAAGATTTATACGTAGCAACTTTTGTTTGTATGGAATTACAAATACTTATACATAGTATATGAGACTTATAAGTAAACTACTTATTTGGTAAGTAAACGTTTATACCTAGGTTATATATGCTAAACGTTGGAGAGTCAAAATGATACTTTCAAAACTATACTTTTGAACTTGGAAAATTATTATTTTTATATGGAGTCAAAACCTGTGGATTCACCAACTTTATGTTGACGTATTTTTAAATGCATGTGTTTTCAGGAAGTTGATAACTATGATACGAGAAATGACGTTACACTGCCCGGTGTTTCCGCCGACGGCCGGAGTGTGACAGATTGGTATCAGAGCTATTAACTATAGTGAATTAGTACTTTCTTAGGAAAGCACGCCTATAGTTTAGGGCTTACTCTGTTAGGTTTAGGTATATCCCTTAGCCTACAATATAAAGTATTATTAAATATTCTACTGAAGGACTACTTACGGGAGCGGTGACAAGGATAGACATGTCGATTTGGGTTGCTGGATTTCCGAACAGCTATATGCTAAAATGATCCTGCCCACCGACTGTCCTGACCGGCCGGTGCCTTATCAGCTAGACCTGAAGTAACAAACAATAATTAATAATACTCGTGAATACAACAAACACAAAGATATATAGTTATGTATGAACTCAGTTCCGCGATGAGAACACATGTATATAACCCAAAAATATAGAAAACCCAAACCCTCGATAAGAATTCAACGCAAGGTTTTAGGTCAAACTACTTAGTCGAGTTTTATTGTACATGGTACGAACCACAACTAAACGTAGACTGATCACCTATGTATAATTTTGGTCAGACCGATGCACAACTAAACTTGGATACGGTGTCTGATAGACTAAAACACCTGAAGATTCTAGAATATTAAAGATAGATCTCAGATCAGGATACCATCAACTCGGAGTACAAGAAGACGATGTTCTGAAAACAACATTTAGGACTCGCTATGGTTAATCTAAGTTCCTAGCTAAGCCTTTGGATTAACCAGTGCTCCAACAATGTTCATGGACCTCATGAATAGTGTTTGAAAACCGTACTTGGATAAATTCGTGATAGTGTTTATCGATGATATATTGATATATTCACGAACCAAGGAAGAACACGGTCAACACTTACAAATAATCTTGGAACTTCTAAGAAAAGAAAAGTTGTACGCCAAATTCTCCGAATGTGAATTTTGGATTAGAGAAGTACAAATTTTTACATGTAGTTAGTAACAAAGGGATTCATGTCTAACCCTCCAAGATTGAAGCAATTAAGAATTGGGAAGCACCAAAGACGTCAACATAAGTGCGTCAATTCTTAGGATTTGCTGGCTATTACCGTAGATTCATAGAGAATTTCTCCAATGTAGCCAAGCCACTTACAACACTAACCCAGAAGGATATGAAGTTCAACGGGGAAGACAAACAAGAAGTTGCTTTTCAGAAACTAAAGCAAATGTTGTGTAGTGCACCAATCTTATCCCTTCCAAATGGGACGGAATATTTCGTCGTATACTACGACACATCAAATCAAGGATTGGGATGTGTGTTGATGCAAAGAGGAAAAGTTATCGCCTACGCATCACGAGAACTAAAGGTGCATGAGAATAATTACACTACCCATGACCTTGAATTGGGAGTTGTAGTTTTGCACTGAGAAGTTGGAGACACACAATTGGCCAGAGAACATATAGGTGATACCTTATGTGCTAAGCCAGAAATAATCCACGAGACAACTCAAAAGATCGTGCAAATTAAGGATCGATTAAAGGCAGCACGTGATCGTCAGAAGAGATATGCTGACGTAAGACGTAAGCCTTTGGAATTCCATGTTGGAGATAAAGTAATGTTGAAGGTCTCTCCTTGGAAAGCCGTAATTCGATTCAGGAAACGAGGCAAACTAAATCCACGCTATATAGGACCTTTTCTAGCAAGAATTGATTCTGTCGCATACCAACTCAAGTTACCTCAAGAGCTCAGCAATGTACATGATGTTTTTCACGTGTTAACTCTCAAAAGATGTCTATTCGATGACACTCTTATTGTACCTATCGACGAGATACAAGTCAATACCAAACTCAACTTTGTAGAAGAACCTGTCGAAATCATCGATCGATACACCAAACGATTAAAACAAAGTCGTATACCCATAGTGAAAGTTTGATGGAGCTCTTTCCGAGGACCTGAATTTACTTGGGAATGTGAATATCAGATGAAACAAAAATACCCCCAACTATTTAACAAAACCCCATCTACAAGATAAATTTCGGGACGAAATTATTCTAACGGGGGGAGAATGTAACACCAGTCAAAATAGGTCAATAAAAATCACATGTGATTATGCCAATCATGTAATGTGATTTTGTTAAACTAGTAATGTAATAAACTAACTATGTAATTCATGTTAAAATGTGAAATTTCATACATAATTAATGATATAACTCAAAGTATACGTCCATACGATTCCAAAAATGTAGAGAACGTCTAAATCTGACTTCGCGTGAAGAAGTTATGATAAACCGAACACTATAAATCTATATAATAAGAGAAATTTAAAATAGACTTAGAGTTAGCTATTGGAGTCTAAAAGAGAGTTTTAGTACTCGTAAATACCTACGCGTGCACATAAAGAACGTGAAAAACGGAGTTCGTATGGCCTTGCGAAGATTTCACTGTCAGCAACCCTAATTTGACTGAACTCACGACGTGAGCATAAAAACTCACGACGTGAGGTGTCAAACTGTCATATTTCGGATCTAGAAGGTGTGACGAGGCTGGGAGGGGATAAGATCCAAACTCACGACGTGAACAATGAGTTTTTCACGTCGTGAGGGCCAAAAATCTTACTATAAATAGCAAGATCGACCCCAATCATTCTTACACCTGAACTTCTTTCTCCTCTCTCATTTGCTGAAGCCCTCTTGTATCCCGAGCCCCGACGAACTCGTACCGCTGACCATTTCTGCTTATATTACATAAAATCACGCTATTAAGGTGAGTTTCACGGCCCCACTTTCTAATATTTCGGGGAAAACGCATGCTAAATATTTTATATACGTTATTATTATGTCTATATGATAATATATTAGTATCAACGTATATAGTTATAATAACCGGGATATAGTTATTTCATATTTGAAAGTATACAACTATCGTAAAGTTGTTAGCATGTTATTCTTATAGTAGTATATTAATGTAGATCTTGGGTTATACTTAGGATTCTATATATATTTTGTGTGCGATATAGATCTGAAGTTATATTCGGAAGTTCTATATGTTAAGTTATAAAGTATGTTGCTATTATTGGTTTTATTTCAAGATAAAACTTGGTATGTTATATGTTGTTATTGTTAGTTTTATGTCAAGATAAAACTTAGTATGTTATATATTGTTATTGATAGTTTTATCTCTAGATAAAACTACAAACGTTATATGTTGTTATTATTGCTTTTATGTCAAGATAAAACCTGGTTTTAATTCTAATTATAGCTGTTATACTACCTAAGTATTATAAATATTAGGAGTAATGTTAAAAGCATAGTCTAATAACTTAGGGTTTTAGACACGAATATGATTTTACTACTAGAACTAACGGAACTCGACAAGTCTACATGAGTTATTGTATTCATCAACTAAGATTGGAAATCTTAGGGAAAATCCTCTGACCTGTAACCGTTAATCCCGTGTGAGCGAGGAAGTCGTGTATGAATAAGATACAGGTTGACAACCCCAATCGTGGTTGATAGCTACAACAAAACCGTGTGCGAGTGACGAACTATCCTTTTGTTTGTTTATTGTTCCGACGTTGATGAAGCGTGTGGAACTTATCTCAAGATGTGAAACTTGTAGCATTAAGCAGAGGTTTGAAACTAGTCATATAGTCACGGTTACGGACTCATGGTAGCAAATTGTTAGAAGCATTATACTTTGTCGTTATACAAGTATTAATGTTAAGAATAAGTTTCCCAAACACTTATACTCTAGGTACAAGAAACTGGTAGGTATACTACTTGTATATTAAGTAGATAATTATAACTAACACACATACTCGTATAGAACTGAAATAGATTTATACGTAGCAGTTTTACTCGTATAGAATTGAAATAAGATTTATACGTAGCGGTTTTACTTGTATAGAATTGAAATTAGATTTATACGTAGCAACTTTCGTTTGTATGGAATTACAAATACTTATACATAGTATATGAGACTTATAGGTAAACTACTTATTTGGTAAGTAAACTTTTATACCTAGGTTATATATGCTAAACGTTGGAGAGTCAAAATGATACTTTCAAAACTATACTTTTGAACTTGGAAAATGTATTATTTTTATATGGAGTCAAAACCTGTGGACTCACCAACTTTATGTTGACGCATTTTTAAATGCATGTGTTTTCAGGAAGTTGATAACTATGATACGATAAAAAACGTTACACTGCCCGGTGTTTCCGCCGACGGTCGGGGTGTGACAACAAGTTTGCTCCAGAGTTCATGAGTGCTTTAATAAGATTAGAGTATTGGATCAAACCCACGCTCACTTGAATCACTTCATGGTTTTTGTCATGAGTAATTGTGAGACGATAACATTGTATATTCTTGAAAACGAGACGTGTGAGTAGTTATTTGTTGGTCGATTGCACATTGATAATAAGAAAACACACCAGTAACTTGGTGTTATAAAACTTATTGTTGTGTGTGATTCGATCGGTAAAAGCAAGCGAGCATTTGAGTCGAAGTTTATCCATTCCTTTTACCCAAAGTGGGATAAAAGTGATATATGTGGGCCCCTCGATGATTTAGTGATGACCCTAAGCGCTTGGCCAAGTCGGGACTAAGTTGATGTGTTCAATTGTAGTTTGTTGTCAATTTCAATAAATCGAAGTCGGGAAATAGTATAGAGAGAATGATTAAAATTCATGTCTTGTGTCTATACGATATCTTGAGAATGGAGGAATATATAATCCCTTATCTAAAGGACATGCGTATCTGATAAGATCAGAGTTGACAGCGGCTTTTGAAAGCTATGATTGCTGATCAGGTTCTGAAGTTATACAGAATAGTTATTAGACTTATCCAAGTGGGAGACTGTTGGATTAGTGTCGATGTCCATAACTATTTTGGTATGTACTTGACCCGATTATGAGCATGGTCCTTTTGGGTTGCCTTCACCATAGCAATATGTAGGATGAATTAAGGAGAGAAAGGTTTAATTATGATTTATTAATATATTATAAGAATAATATACTAAAGGAGAAATTATATTCTTTAATTAATATTAGTCAAGAATTAATTAAGAATTAATTTAGTGGCTAAAAGAGATTAATTAAACTTAGGGGGCTGGATTTGTAATTATAAGATAATTTCAATTGGGCTATCGATTACCTAAATAATATAGGTTGGATGAATTCTATGGGAAGCCCATAAGGAATTCGTCCAAGAGATATGTTAAAGGAGTCTATGGGCTGCTTAGGGCTTAAGCAGCCAGATTAGGATTTCCTAGTTGTAAACCCTAATAGCCTACATGTATATAAAGGACCCTTAAGCCCCAAAAACGTGGACAAGTCTTCCTTTAGGGTTTCCAGCCGTTTTTGGTGCCTCCTCTCTCCTCCCTCTTCATCCAAGTTGCTTAGTGGTGTTTGTGACTCCATTAGAGGTGCAACACTTGAGGCACTAAGCTTTCTGAAGCCAATCAAAGCAAGGAATTGATTGTTATTACTATATAACAATCAAAGGTAGTTACTAAACCCTTATTTCAGTTCTTATTTGATAGATCTAGGGTTTATAGCTTTGGATATTCAATTGCATGTTCATTTGACAAACTAGATCCAAAAGCTATTAGGGTTTGCATGTACAGCATAGGATTGATGTATTGCTTGAAACCCATCACACTTCACATCCATTTGAAACACTTCAAAGTTTTTGTGTGGTGCATATGCCAAGAAGATACGAACAGATTCCAATCTAGCAACGGATACGAAATTCTCTTCGTAGTCAATCCCTTCTTCTTTGAAATAACCTTTGACTACCAGTCTATCTTTGTTTCGGATCACGTTCCCTTCTTTGTCCATCTTGCTTCTGAAAACCCACTTCAATCCAACCACAGATGAATCCTTTGGGGTAGGAATCAGTCTCCAAACTTTCTTACGCTCAAATTCATTGAGTTCGTCTTGCATTGCTTGTACCCAATCAGAGTGATCGAGTGCGATTTTAACAGTCTTTGGTTCGACTTTGGAGACAAACGAATTAAACATGCAAAATTCCACTTGAGAGAATAAAGCAGTTTGTTTCGCTTTCAGTTGAGAACGTGTGAGAACTCTTTCTGAAGATTCACCAATGATTTAGGTTTTTGGATGATCTTTTTGTTGGATAAGGTGTCTAAGTCCATAACTACTTCTGGTATATACTTGACCCGACCCGGCATGGTCCATTTGGGTTGCATGGCACCATGCAATTGGATAAACTAAAATGAGAGAAATAACACTTATGGTTTATTAATATATTATAAGTTCTAATATATTAATAATATTATTTAATTAGTTTGATCAAGAATTAATTTAGAATTAATTAAGTGATCAAAAGATAACTAATTAAATATATGGGTTGATTTGTAAATTATGCATAACTTGTATAGTGGGATAAGAGGCTCCATGGATTATCAAGTTTGGTTAAACCCATAGGATGCTCCATGGATGCTCCATGGGAGTTACAAACCCATGGGTCATGGAAATGAAGAGTCATGACACATTAGGGTTTACATGGTGTAACCCTAGATGTGTCAACACTATATAAGGAACCCATTCTCCACCAAAATTGGCTACACATGAACAAGTGAGGGCTAGGCCGATTTTTGCAAGTGTAATATTCTCTCAAAGTTTACTCCTTTGCATTTGGTGTTGTGTGAAGCATTTGAGGCATCACACTTGGGGTGCTAGGCTCTCAAGGTTTCAAGGATCATAAGCAACAACAAGGTAAGTTATTCTATCTTTCATTCAAGTTAAAAATTGTTCCCCATGTATGCTAGATAGGAATATAACCTTGGAATTCAACTTTGCATGATAATTGGACAAACATAGATCCAAGGTTATTAGGGTTGCATGTACACTTAGGAAGTGTTAGAATGCTCAAAACCCATCAATGGTATCAGAGACTAGGTTTGTTTGTTGTTTTTTTTTTGTGCAAACTGCTTGAAAAAAAATTTGTTTTGATGTTTTAAAACTTGTTTTAGATGATGTAATGTTTATGCTAATCCATTTACAATGGCAATTATCAAAATTACAAGTTTTTTTTAAGTGTAATTTTTTATTCTTGAAAGTGTTCATATTCATGTTCTTGAACTTATGAAGATTAGATGATCATAGGAATTGTTTGTAACCTTCATGGTAGTTTAATTCATGATCATAATGTGTTTTAATGGAGTCCATAACTTGTTCTCAAGTTATGGAAAACCAACAGTCTCACTTTTATTAAAGCCATTAAAAGAACACAAGAGTTATAAAAATGAAGAGTCTTCATTTTTATTACTCAATTAATTCATAAGTTATAAGAAATGAAAAGTTTTTGAAGTTTACAAAACTTGCCCTCAAGTTTTGGAACAAGTAAAGTCTTGATTAAAACTTTAGTTCCAACCCTTAGAATTTTAAAAGTTAAAATTCAACCCTTATACTTTATTATATTATAAGTTACTAATATATATATATGTATAAGATCAAGTCGTCTTACCGCTAGTACGCCTCATTCACGAAGCCGGTCTATAAGGGGGGTATAAGGTTGTTGCCTATAAAATGCCAACTTAATGGGTGTCCACTCTCACCCACCGCTTCCTTGATCGGTGGAGGGTCGTTAGCCGAACGGGTAGGACAAGGACTTATAAATTCTCATTAAAAGTATGATGAATATTATAAAGTAACTAAATGCTTTTATTAAATTCCCAATTTTAGTTACTTTAGGAAAAATGTGAATAAGGTGCTAATCCATGAAATTACACTTTACACTTTGTTTAAGTCGTTGGTGGAGCGTGTGTGGTTAACCGGCACACTAACTTGGACTTAACAAGGTAGGTAAAGGGTGACTTAAGGTTTACCATAGCATCGGTGGAGCGTGTGTGGTTTACCGGCACATCGATTGAGTGATAAACTTTGAGGGTACCAAGTGATTTGCATGGTTACTTCACACCTCGTTTTGTGATCCTCGGTATCCCAGTCACAAAACTTGGAGGGCACACTCGAGATTGGAACATGCCCTTGAAAAGTTCATTGAATCTCAAAAGAATCTAGGAATTTCTAAGAACCAATTAAAAACCTAATATTTATATTTCGTTTTTCATGGTGGAAATTGGTGAATCGTCATTCACCTACCTTTCAAATATGTTATAGCTTGGATTACGGCATACCTCTTCTAAGTTATAATATATTGTGATTGGATCCTAGCCTTAATATTACATTTGGGTGTTTTATTAAAGACTCTCTTAATATCTAAACTAATCTTGTCCTCTTCTTTCAGATGTCTTCAAACAATGCTGCTTCTGGCTCTAATCCTAATGGCTCCTTTACCCTTATGAACTTGTGTGGGAAAGTCACTTTTGATGGATCCAACTTCAATGAATGGATCAGAACCATTAGGATGATTACCCGCTACGAGGACAAAGAATATGTCATTGAAAAGGAGCTTAAGGAGATTGATGAGACCACTGCAACTCCCCAGGAGATCGCTGACTTCCGGGCACATGAAAGGGATGCTACAAAAGTGGCATGCATCATGTTGGCCACCATGACAGCTGAACTCCAAAAGTCCTATGAGGACTTCTACCCTTTTGAAATGCACCAAGATCTGATGGAAAGATACCATCAAAGTGCACGACAAGAGAGGTATGAAATCATATGCTCTATCATAACAACCATGATGAAGGACGGGGAATCCGTCACGAGCCACATGCAGAAAATGCAAAGGTATGTGGATCGGTTGCTGAAGCTTAATGTGAACTTCCCTGAGGAGCTTGCAATAGATATCATTTTGCACTCCTTACCATCGTGCTATGATCAATTCCGCATGACATATCACATGAATAAGGAAGAGGTCACACTCAGCAAACTTCAGGGACTCCTCAAGACCGCAGAAACAGGTCTTAAGGGTAAGTCAGTTGTTAACACTCCTACTCCAAACTCCGCCCCGGTTATGGCAATCGGGAAAAGTCGAGGGAAGAAGAGGAAGGGCTCTTCGAAGGGTACCAAGGCTAGGACCCTTGATGGCTCTTCTTCAAGTGGAACCAAGAAAGGTTTCGTCACTCCTTCTTCTGACCCAAAAGAGGCTGAATGCTTCTATTGCCATGAGAAATCACATTGGAAGCGGAACTGCCCAAAGTACCAGCAAGATGTGAAGGATAGGAAAGTTAAACCCAACCATGCAGGTATTTACACTATCTTATCTAATAACTCACCCCATTCTAACTCTTGGGTCCTTGATACCGGTTGTGTTATTCATATATGTTCTGATTTGCAGGGACTAAGAAGAAGTGAGAGTGCGGAGCATGGAAGAATAAACTTAATCATGGGGAATAGGAAAGCTTTACCTGTCACCAAGATTGGAGTTTATACTTTATCGCTAAGTAGTGGGTTTAGTTTAGATTTGAATAAATGTTGTTATTCGCCAGAAATGGCAAAAAATATTATTTCCTTTCATGCATTGTATAAACAAGGGTTCACCTTTTCATTTGATAATGAAGTTGGTTCGATTAATGCTTTCTTTAATAATGTTCTTTATTTTAAAGCATTACCTTGTGATGGTGTGTATGAAACTGTATTTGTGGTTGATAACTTAGGAAATAATGTATTGTGTATTGATTCTGTTAATGATAATAACTTGGATAAAGCATCATTATAGCATTGTCGTCTTGGACATATAAGCAAGAAACGCATAGGCCAACTCCAAAAGGATGGAGTATTTGAGTCATTTGACCTAAAGTCAGATGATAGTTGCGAATCATGCTTACTTGGAAAAATGACAAAGTCACCCTTCACAGGTTCTTGTGAGAGGGGTGAAGGTTTGTTTGATCTTATACACACGGATGTGTGTGGGCCCTTCAAACATGCCACAAGGGATGCTAATCGTTATTATTTGACTTTTACTGATTATTAGAGTAGATATGGATATGTCTACTTAATCAAGCATAAGTCAGAGACTTTTGAAAGGTTTAAAGAATTTAAACAGGAAGTCGAGAATCAATTGGGCAGGAACATTAAGATGCTTCGATCCGATCGAGGTGGTGAGTATCTTAGTTCAGAGTTCCTCGACTATCTTAGGGAATGTGGGATTGTCTCACAATTGACACTTCCCAGGACACCTCAGTTGAACGGTGTAGCTGAGAGGCGTAATCGAACCTTGTTGGATATGGTTCGTTCCATGATGAGTCGAGCTTCGCTACCAATCTCATTTTGGGGGTATGCCTTAGAGACTACCGCCCATATCCTTAATCTAGTCCCTACAAAGAAAGTTGCCAAAACTCCTCATGAGATGTGGACTGGTAAAGTACCCAAACTATACCACATTAAGATTTGGGGTTGCAAGGCTTTCGTGAGACGCGAGACTCATGATAAGCTCGAAACTCGAAGTGAGAGGTGTATTTTCATCGGCTACCCACACAAATCCTTTGGTTACCTCTTCTACAGACCTAGTGAGAATGTGGTCTTTGTAGCTAGGATGGCTTTCTTTCGAGAGAGAGAGACTTCATAAGCCAAGGAGACAGTGGGAGGCAAGTTGACCTTGAAGAACTTCAAGAGTCAAGTGGTGAAGGAACTTCAAACCCTAGCACTCAACTTGAGGAGGAAACTCATGTTGAGCCAATTGACAAGTCTGTACCTCTAAGGCGTTCCACAAGGGTTAGGAATGCACCTGAGCATTACTATGGATTCCATATTACTGCGGAAGGTGATACACTTATCAGTGATGAGACACTGATAGGTCTGGATGAACCTAACAGTTACGCGGAAGCCATGGCAGGCCCTGAGTCAGCCAACTGGAAAGAGGCAATGGACAACGAGATACAGTCCATGTATGACAATCAAGTTTGGAACTTGGTTGAGAATGTACCAGGTCGTAAGACTGTAGGGTGCAAATGGATCTTCAAGAAGAAGACGGACATGGATGGTAATGTACACACTTATAAGGCACGACTGGTTGCAAAGGGTTTCTCACAAACTCCGGGAGTTGATTATGATGAGACCTTTTCTCCAGTGGCCAAGATTAAGTCTATTAGGGTTCTGTTAGCCATAGCTGCATTTCATGACTATGAAATATGGCAAATGGATGTCAAAACCGCTTTCCTTAATGGAAAGTTGGCTGAGGATGTTTACATGAGTCAGGCAGAGGGTTTTGTCAATACAGAGTACCCTAATAGAGTGTGTAAGCTTGAGAAATCCATTTATGGGTTAAAGCAAGCACCTCGCAGATGGAATCTTTGCTTTGATGAGAAAGTCAAAGAATTTGGATTTTCTAGGAGTGAAGATGAATCTTGTGTATATGTCAAGGCTAGTGGGAGTATAGTTAGTTTTTTGGTATTGTATGTGGATGACATACTACTCATAGGAAATGACATCCCAACTCTGCAGGAAGTTAAGTCCTGGCTTGGGAAGTGTTTCTCTATGAAGGACCTAGGAGAAGCTGCCTATATTCTAGGGATAAGGATCTTGAGAGACCGGAGTAAAAGACTAATTGGACTTAGTCAGAGTACCTACTTGGATAAGGTGCTGAAGAGATTCGGCATGCAGGACTCCAAGAAAGGAGAGTTACCCATCCAGAGTAACGCCAGATTGAGTAAGACACAAAGCCCTAGTACTGACGCTGAGATAGCAGAAATGAGTCGAATACCTTATGCTTCGGCTGTAGGATCGATCATGTATGCTATGACGTGTACTCGACCTGATGTAGCCTTTGCTTTGAGCATGGTTAGCAGGTATCAGGGGAACCCTGGCAAGGCACACTGGACTGCAGTAAAGAATATCCTCAAGTACCTACGGAGGACTAAGGACTGGGTCCTTACCCTCGGTGGGAGTGAAGACTTGAGAGTTGTAGGGTATAGTGATGCTAGTTTCCAGACTGATAGGGATAATTTCCGCTCTCAGTCAGGATGGGTCTTTACCCTAAACGGAGGAGCAATTTCTTGGAAGAGTTCCAAGCAAGAGACAGTGGCTGATTCAACTTTCGAATCAGAGTATATAGCAGCTAGCGAGGCAGCAAAGGATGCGATATGGTTGAAGAACTTCATTGGAGACCTTGGATTTGTACCAGCTATTAAAGAGCCAATGGAAATTTTCTGTGATAGTGAGAGTGCAGTTGCCTTAGCCAAGGAACCAAGGGATCACGGGAGATCCAGACACATCGATAAAAATTACCATTTCATCAGACATCGAATAGAAGAAGGACTCCTCGTGGCAAAGAGGGTATCATCGGATGAGAATCCAGCAGATCCCCTCACGAAGGGACTGACTCGGGTTAAGCATCTCCAGCATGCTCGGAGCATAGGGCTGAAGGATGATATTAGATTTAGTAGTTAGATATCCTTGAAATTTGTAAAGTGTATTTGACATTAGATGATGAATAAAAGGTGTTTTATTTATGAGTAAAGTGTTGCTATCTCTTGTCGATCGTTTACTATATTTCTTTTGCATGTTTTGACTTCCAGAATAATTATGTTTGGTATATCATATTATTCGAACCTCCACGGTCGGTCATATGTCGGAAGTAGGTATGAATCAAGACTGTCATGATTGATTGCAGAGGTCTAAGGTGTTGGACATGGCTACAACAATCATGAGTGCTCATAAGTTCTGAGCATTGGACTCAACCCACGCTCACTGGAATCACTTCATGGAATTTATCTCGAGTGATCGTGAGACGGTAATATCATATGAGTCTTCAAACCTAGATATATGATTCGTTACTTATGAGGTGGTTATGCATTGATTGTATGAAAACGCATTGGTAACTCGATGTTATAAAACGTGCTCTTGTGTATAATTCAATGAGTGGTAGAACAAACATATGAGTCGAAGTTTATGTGTTCCTTCTTGGATTAGAAGCTGATATCTGGGCCCCTCGATGATTTTGTTTTGACCTATGTACCGGGCCCGGTCAGAACTAAGTTGATGTGTTCAATTAAGTTCTTTGTCAAACAAATCGGAAATCGGGAAACAAACTGCTGGACAATAAGTAAGACATTGTTCCATGTATTTGTCCGGTTGATATCTAGAACAGAGGATTATATGATCACTTATCTTAAATGGCATATCATCATCTTCTCAGTTCCGAGAGACCTTGAAAGAGCTACGATTGCTGATTGGTTCCTAAAGTCATACTTGCAGTTATAGTTATTTGACTTATCCAAGTGGGAGACTGTTGGATAAGGTGTCTAAGTCCATAACTATTTCTGGTATGTACTTGACCCGACCCGGCATGGTCCATTTGGGTTGCATGGCACCATGCAATTGGATCAACTAAAATGAGACAAATAACACTTATGGTTTACTAATATATTATAAGTTTTAATATATTAATAATATTATTTAATTAGTTTGATCAAGAATTAATTTAGAATTAATTAAGTGATCAAAAGATAACTAATTAAATATATGGGTTGATTATATAAATTATGCATAACTTGTAAAGTGGGCTAAGAGGCTCCATGGATTATCAAGTTGGGTTAAACCCATAGGATGCTCCATGGATGCTCCATGGGAGTTACAAACCCATGGGTCATGGAAATGAAGAGTCATGACACATTAGGGTTTACATGGTGTAACCCTAGATGTGTCAACACTATATAAAGAACCCATTCTCCACCAAAATTGGCTACACATGAACAAATGAGGGCTAGGCCGATTTTTGCAAGTGTAATATTCTCTCAAAGTTTACTCCTTTGCATTTGGTGTTGTGTGAAGCATTTGAGGCATCACACTTGGGGTGCTAGGCTCTCAAGGTTTCAAGGATCATAAGCAACAACAAGGTAAGTTATTCTATCTTTCATTCAAGTTAAAAATTGTTCCCCATGTATGCTAGATAGGAATATAACCTTGGAATTCAACTTTGCATGATAATTAGACAAACATAGATCCAAGGTTATTAGGGTTGCATGTACACTTAGGAAGTGTTAGAATGCTCAAAACCCATCACTTTTGTCCATTTGATGAGGGGAGGGTAATTTGGATCATAGGAAGGATCCAGTTTAGCATTTACTTCTTCTTCGAATTTTGACTATGTATCATCATCATTCGTATTTACATTCTCCCCCACGAATGATGAAACAGTTTCTGCTTCAGGCTCCGATGTCTCCCCCTCGATTGGACGTTCATTGGGTTTGGTGGTTGATAAATTCTCCCCCTGGAAATTAGAATGGGAAATTTCACTTGGCTTTTGAGATGTGGCAGATTCTTGAGATCCACCTGAAATTGAAGGTTCGCTTTCCATGACTTTAGCAGCTTTGTCAATAACCTTCTTCAGATTGTCTATTTCGTTGTCAGTGGCGTTCGCTTCAGAGACAATACAAGATTCTGGTTCATCAAAGAGCTTCACATATTCTTCAAATAAGTTGGAGATTGGAATCGTGAGTTGACTAGTTTGAGGAAAGATTTCATCCATTGGTTCTTTGTTGGATGTCAGTTTCATCACGTAGTTATCATCAAACGTCACGTAACACGTTTCTTCGATTTTCATGGAGCGTTTGTTCAGAACCCTCTAGGCTTTTGAAGTTAGCGAATACCCAAGAAAGATTCCTTCGTTTGCCTTCACATCAAACTTGTTTCGGTTCTCTTTAGAATTGAAGATGAAGCATCTTGAACCAAACGCATGGAAAAACTTGACGTTAGGCTTGCGGTTGTTTAGAATTTCATAAGGAGTTATTGCGAATCGCTTGTTGAGTAAAGACCGGTTCTGGGTGTAGCAAGCAGTGGCAATAGCATCAGCCCAGAAATACAGGGGCATCAAAGTGAAACTGAGCATGGTTCGGGCTGCTTCACATAAACAGCGGTTTCGCCTTCCAACAACCCCATCTTTTTGTGGAGTATAAGGTGCGGAGAAATTGTGTGATACTCCCTTTTCAGCAAGAAATTCGTCAAACACTTGGTTTTTGAATTCAAGCCCATTGTAACTTCGAACGTTTCGAACCAGTTTTCGCAGTTGAACTTCAATATGTTTGATAAAATCCTTGAGCGTTGGAGTTACATCTGAATTCTGTCTAAGAAAGAACACCCAAGTGAAACAAGAAAAGTCATCAACAATAACTAGTATATACTTACTACCACCAATACTTTCAATAGCAAACGGACCACAAAGGTCGATGTTTAGAAGTTCCAAAGGTTCTATAACTTTCGTGTTCACAATCGTTGGATGACTTTTTCTACTTTGTTTTCCCATCTCACAGGCGGCACACAAGTGTTCCTTCTCAAACTTGAGAAGTGGAAGTCCTCGCACATGATCACCAAGAACTAGCTTGTTGATGTCTTTGAAGTTGAGATGCGAGAGCCTTCGGTGCCATACCTAACTTTCGGCAGAATGTGCTTTCGTTAGTAGACAAATAGATGGCTTCCCTCGTATTGGATTAAGGTTCAATGGATACATTTTGCCTTTTCTTTGAGATTTCAGCAGAACATTCTTGGTGTTCTTTTCTATTATTTCTGACCCTTCATCATCGAACGAAACCTTCAGTCCTGTTCCCACTACTAGTCGCAAAACACTGATTATATTGTGTTGCAAACCTCCTACATATGTCACCTTTCTGATTGAGAAATCTCCATTTGTGATCATTCCATGGCCTTTTATTGTGCCAAAAGAATTGTTACCATACTTGACACATCCACCATCCTTCAAAGCACGAAACTCCCGTAGCTCTTCCCTTCTCCCTGTCATGTGACGAGAGCAACCACTATCAATATACCATTCATCGTCGAACTGCTCGTCACGAATAACCTGCAAGAATTAAACAGATTTAGGAACCCAAAGTTTCTTGGGTCCTCGTGTAACATCCCAAATTTCGAGTCCAAAAATTTCATTTAAAATTAAGTGGTTTGCAAAACATTTGTAGGAAAACATCATCCAACCATATCATTTCATAAAACATATCACGTGTCTAAAAACCAAAGCATGAAAATAATAGTAATGTCATAGCACAATCCCAGAACATCTCATAACGCGGAAAAACCAATGTGTATGTGTATGATGTGCCGCTACCGTGCCAGCTCCTTCCCCTTCGACGAAGAGGTACCTGAAACCAAAACTGAAAACCGTAAGCACGAAGCTTAGTGAGTTCCTCCGTAATGTCACATACCATACAACCATATAATGAACAGCTAGGGGATACGGGCCTCGCCCACACCCATGGAGATACGGGCCTCGCCCACACTCCGCTAGCTGGGAGATACGGGCCTCGCCCACACTCCACTATCTGAGAGATACGGGCCTCGCCCACACTCCGTTATCTGAGAAATACGGGCCTCGCCTACACTCCGCTATCTGAGAGATACGGGCCTCGCCCATACTCCGCTACCAAACCTTAACATACACGTATCATACAGACAACGAGTATAAACAATTCTATCATACTAGCATATATCATAAGCAAACTCAACTATGAGATACGGGCTCTGCCCACACTCCGATACTAACATATCGTCTATACGGGCCGGCCTTGGTGCCTTAGACCCGTTCCTACTGGAAGGAAACTCACCTCGTACAACCCCAGAATACTCATTTAGAAACTGATCTCTATACTTAGTCAAAGTCAAGTCAAATCAAGTCAAAGTCAAAGTCAAAGTCAACTTCCAGTTGACCCGACTCGCCGAGTTGGGCCGTCAACTCGCCGAGTCCCCCAATCTCTATTCGTCCTTATCCGTGCACCTACTCGTCGAGTTGGTCATCAACTCGACGAGTTCCTCTCCAATTCGAACTCCATATGAAAACTCATCCGAATCGCTGAGTTGATGAACAACTCGTCGAGTTCACCTTCATCTGATGAACAACTTCTGTCCTCAACTCGCCGAGTTGATGAACAATTCGCCGAGTTCTAAGGAGATTGCCTTGGACTCGCCGAGTACGTTCATGCACTCGCCGAGTCCCATGAATTTCCAGCACAAAGGCTTAATCCAGAACGGTGGGTCACCCCCTGTGACCTTCCTGAAATCTTTCTACACTCAACTGGGTCCTTTTGACCCTCAACCGATATGGATAGGACCATGCACTCGCCGAGTCCCATGAATGGACTCGCCGAGTTGGTTACCACCTTTCACTAAATCTTCGATTTCTGATGTACAGCCCTTGATCAAAAGATAGATCTATGCTTCTATAATCGATCTAGCATGTAAAGTTACAACCTTTACGTGTTTGCATGGGACTTTGAGTTCAAAAGGACATAAAACAAGCTCCTAGGGTGCATGGGACCTTTTATGGGTGCAAAAGCCACTCACATCTGCTTAGGGACTCTTTGAATGATGTGATTCAGAAGCTCAAACCCCCAACCACGTTTGCAAACATGGTTGGCTACCAAAATGGCTCATAAAAGCCCTAAATCTTCCCAAAGAGGGATCTAACAAATGAAAGAGCAAGGTATAGACTATATACCTTCTGAAGACTGCAAATGATGCTCACAACTAAATCCCTCTAGCCTCCTCTTGATCCTTCAAGCTTTTCCTTCTTCCTTAAACCACAAAATCACCAAGATCACTCCAAATGCCTTAAAACTCTTCAATAACGGCTAGGGTTTGCTATGGGGGTCTTCTGGGAGTAAATGGGACGAAGGAGGTCGAGTTAAGGTGTTTAAATAGGGTGCACACCCCTGGATTAGGGTTTTTGTCCAAACAAGGTCTACTCGCCGAGTCCGGAAACCGACTCGGCGAGTCCATCACTTAAGATCCGCGATCCTTCTCGCTTCTACTCGGCGAGTTAGTCCTTCGACTCGCCGAGTCCAAGGCCAAAAATGCAAATTATTAAAAGATTAAATGAAAAGATATGTACCAAGAACCATGTGCTACAAATCTCCCCCACTTATTTTAGACTTCGTCCTCGAAGTCTGCTGCTTGCTCCTGAAACAGCTCGGGGTAATGCTCCATCATCTCATCCATCGGCTCCCAAGTCCACTCCGCCCCCTGCCGGTGCTGCCATTGCACCTTCACGAGTTCCACTCTCTTGTTCCTCAGATCCTTCGACTTCCGGTAGAGGATCGCTACAGGACGCTCGATGTAATTCAGGTTGTCATCAACCTAAATGTCCTCCAAAGGCACCACTGCGGTGTCGTCCACCAGGCACTTCCTCAGTTGCGAAACATGGAAAGTGTTGTGTATCTGATTGAGCTCGGCTGGCAATTCCAACCTATACGCCACCTTGCCCACTCGGGCTAATACCCTGAACGGTCCAATGTACCTGGGGCCTAACTTCCCCCGCTTCCTGAACCGGATGACACCTTTCCAAGGCGACACCTTCAGGAGAACCATATCCCCGACCTGGAACTCCAGGTCTGATCGACGCTTGTCGGCATAACTTTTCTTCCGACTCTGAGCAGTCTGAAGCCTGCTCCGGACCTGCTGAATCCTCTCGGTCGTCTTGAGCACCACTTCGGTGCTCCCCATCACTCTCTGTCCAACCTTGCCCCAACATATTAGGGTCCTGCACTTCCTCCCATACAACATCTCGAAGGGAGGACGGTCGATACTCGCATGATAGCTATTATTATACGAGAATTCCGCCAACGGAAGGTAGGTATCCCAGCTACCTCCGAAGTCTAAAACACACACCCACAGCATGTCCTCCAGAGTCTGGATGGTCCGCTCGCTCTGGCCATCCGTCTGCGGGTGAAAGGTGGTACTAAAATGCAGACAAGTACCCAGATCGTCATGAAACTTCTTCCAGAACCTGGAAGTGAACCGCACATCCCTATCCGAAATCACCAAAACCGGCACTTCGTGCCGCGCCACCACCTCTCTGATGTAGATATCGGCCAATTTCTCGGCAGAGATGCTCTCCTGAATCGGGATAAAGTGGGCGCTCTTTGTCAATCGGTCGATGATGAACCAAATCGAATCCACTCCCCGCGCGGTCCTGGGAAGCTTGGTGATGAAATCCATCGTGATGTCTTCCCATTTCCACAGCGGGATATCCAACGGCTGCACCTTGCCGTGCGGTCTCTGGTGCCCGGCCTTGACCTTCCTGCAGGTCAAGCACCGCTCCACATACCATGCTACGTCCCGCTTCATGCAGGGCCACCAATAATCGGGACGAAGATCCCTATACATCTTCGTCGCTCCGGGATGGATGGAAAACCGGGATTTGTGTGCCTCCTCCATCAGGACCTGGCGCACGCCTCCATGATAAGGGACCCACACCCTGCGGTGAAGGGTCAACAACCCTCGGCTATCATAATCAAAGGAGGAAACCTGTCCCACAATCCGCTCACTCTTCCGATGCTCCTCCTTCATAGCCTCTTGCTGAGCCTCCCGGATCCGCTCCAGAAGCGGAGTCACCACTGTCATCCTCAGACAGATATCCCTGATCGGCGTTGCCTTGCGGCTAAGCGCATCGGCCATGACATTGGCCTTCCCCGGATGGTAGAGGATCTCACAATCGTAATCCTTTACCACATCAAGCCACCGACGCTGCCTCATATTCAAGTTTGGCTGGTCCATGAGATACCTCAAACTCTTATGGTCCGTGTAAATCATACAACGAACCCCATAGAGGTAATGAAGCCAAATCTAGAGGGCGAATACTACAGCCCCCAACTCCAAATCGTGCGTCGGGTAATTCGCCTCGTGAGGCTTCAGCTCCCTCAACGCATAGGCGATGACATGCCCTCTATGCATCAATACCGCGCCCACACATGCGATGGATGCATCGCAGTACACAACAAAATCCTCAATGCCCTCTGGCAGGGCCAAGATTGGTGCCTTGCACAATCTCTGTCTCAGCGTCTCGAATGCGGCCTGCTGCTCAGCCCCCCAGCGATACACCACCGACTTCTTAGTCAGTTTGGGTGAGCGGAACTGCTATCTTGGAGAAGTCCTGAATGAATCTCCGATAGTAGCCTGCTAATCCTAGAAAACTCCGAATCTCAGATGGAGACCTCGGAACCTCCCAACTCATCACGGCCTCCACCTTGGCCGGATCTACCGAAATCCCATTCTGGCTGACAAGGTGCCCCAGAAACTGCACCTCGCGCAACCAGAACTCCCACTTGGAGAACTTAGCATACAAGTTATCCCCCCTTAAAGTCTCTAGAACCTCCCGCAGGTGCTCCTCATGCTGCTCTCGCTTCTTGGAGTAAACCAAGATATCGTCAATAAATACTATCACAGACCTGTCTAACATCGGTCTACACACGCGGTTTATGAGGTCCATGAACGTGGCAGGAGCATTGGTGAGCCCGAAAGGCATCACCACAAACTCATAGTGGCCATAACGCGTCCAAAATGCAGTCTTCTGCACATCCTCCTCTCTGACCCTCATCTGATGATACTCTGAACGCAAATAAATCTTGGAGAACCAAGATGCTCCCTGTAGCTGGTTAAAGAGGTCATCAATCCTCGGGAGTGGGTAGCGGTTCTTCACCGTTACCTTATTCAGCTCCTGATAATCTATACACATCCGATGCGACCCGTCCTTCTTCTTCACAAACAGAATCGGGGCTCCCCAGGGTGAACTGCTCGGTCGAATGAAACCCTTGTCTAACAGCTCCTGAAGCTGTGTACACAACTCCTGCATCTCAGGAGGAGCCAACCGATACGGTTCCTTGGCTATCGGAGCTGCACCAGGGACTAGGTCGATCCTGAACTCCACCTGTCGCTCCGGAGGTATCCCAGGCAACTCCTCGGGGAATACGTCCACAAACTCTCGTACCACGGGCACATCGTCCGCCGTAGTCCCACCCGCCTCCCGGGTATCCATAACATAGGCAACATAACCTGCGCAACCCTGCTGAAGGTAACGCCTAGCTCTCGCTGCTGAACATAAAGCTGGTCCTCGCTGTGACCTCTCGCCCTGAATCACCCGCTCTCCCCCACTTGGGGTCCTGATCCGTACCAACTGCTGCGCGCAGTCGATCACTGCCTCATTGGGGCTCAACCAATCCATGCCAATAATGACCTTGTTCTCCCGCAAAGGTATAGGAACTAAATCCACCAAATAGCGCTCCTCAAATAACCTCAGCACACAATCTCGGAAGACCTCGGATGCTCACACTCACCGGTCGTCCGCAATCTCGACCTCTAAAGGGTAATCCAACATGCCCGCAGACTCAAAAGACTTCTTGCTAAGCGCAAGAGAAACAAACGATCAGGTGGCACCCAAGTCAAACAACACCTGCACTGGGATACCGTTCACATGGAACGATCCTAAACGTATATACACAGAGCACATATCAATATCATAAACATCATATAAATAAGTCAGAGGGAAAGAATCATACCCGTCACTACATCGGGTGCAACGCGTACCTCCTCGGCTGTCAGCTGAAATGCCCGGCTCCTCAGCACTAGAGTCTCTGCCTTGCCCTGCCGGCCATCTATAATCCGCATGGTCGCTGGAGCTGGCGCCTTCACTGGCGTTGATGCTGTCAACTGGGGGCAGTTGGCCCTCTTGTGGCCCCTCTGGTTGTAGTGGAAACACAGCAACTCAGATGTCTGAACAACCGGAGCAGGGGCAGTACAATCCCTGCTAAACTGTCCCGTCTTGCCGCACTTGTAGCAGCCCGACGATCCTAATCTACACGCTCCTTCGTGCGACCTGCCGCACTTCCTGCAGCGGCCTGGTCCTGACTGGCCTTTCGGCCTACCATCTGATCCCTTGGGCTTCTTCCCCGAAGCCCCTATCGTCTGTCCCTCCTCTGCCTTCCTCTTCCGGATGTGCTCCAGATCTATCTCTCTCCCTTGCCTTGGCAATCATAGAATCCAGGGTAGGGCAAGCTGAAAAACTGACATGCTCCCGAATGTCGGCTGGCAACATGTCATGGTAGCGGGTCCTCCTCATATCCTCATCACCCGCATACTGGGGCACCAGTAACACCCTCTCCCGGAACTTGGCGGTGATCTCCGCCACAGTCTCCGTCGTCTGCCTCATATCCAAAAACTCCATGGCCAGCTGTTGAAGCTCTACAGCTGGCGCAAACTCTACTCTGAACCGGGCCACAAAGTCCGGCCATGTTATAGCCTCAACAGCCGAGGCTCCCAATGAGTCACCAACAGACTCCCACCAATCTCTAGCTCTGTCTCTCAAACACCCTACTGCATATCTCACCTTCGACCCCTCGGGGCAGAAGCTGGTCAGCTGCGCAGACTCAATGTCTGCAATCCATCGTCTAGCCACAATAGGGTCTTTCGCCCCGTGGAAGTCCGTCGCACCACTGCTCCTGAAGTCCTTAAAGGACAGTGTGCGAGATCCTGACTGGCCAGATGCCATGTCACTCCTGAACGCCCTGAGGTGGTCCTCCATCAGCTCAACTATCCCTTCCTTGATCGACCCGAAAATGATGGGGGTCGACTCAAGGATGCCTCTGGTAATCTCTGACGCGATGAACTCATGTAGCCTCTCATCCACTGTTTCGGAACCTGAACCCGAACCCGATCCCTCTCCCGAACTGCCAACTGCTGGCCTCGAACGTAGTACCACCATTCTGCAATACATAACGACAACTGTCAATGGTACTGATACATCTAGAGGGAGTACATCTACTGCAAGGTTCCTCAACTCGCCTCAGACTTCCTCGATTGAAGTACGGATCCTCTGCTTTCAGTAGTACGGGCCCATACTACCTTCCATATCTATCCGCACTTTCCTCAAGAACTGCCTCGACTCCACCAAGTCCCTTCTACTACTACTGTTGATCTCATGCTACTCTTGCCCTAGGCTTGCCCTAGGTAATCGCCATCCCACTCTCTGCCATCAGCTGCATAAGAAGTCCCTGCTTTCTTCCCCTAACTAGCTCGCGAATACTATTACATATTACTCAGACTAGATAATTCTTTGAATGAGAGGTCCTACCCTACAACGGTTGGACTCAGACAAGAGCTGTGAAGTAGGGCTAGACCCAACCTTCTGAAATTATTTAGTTCTTGCAATATGTAACTTAACATATTCATTTACTAGTTAATGAAAGACAACTAGAACTCCTAAAAGCACATAGCAAGCAACATTCGGCATTGAGTACACATAATCAAGTATATACTACTCTGGCTATCATACTGATTGATCTGTACTAGCATACAATGCTAAGCTCATACTATCAGGCATAACCTAAACAGGCTATCCTACTACTATCTACTCAATACTAGCATGCAGTTCTCAATAAGCTGAAACACATAAAGCAGGCACATAAGGCATCATTCCTAGATCCTTAGTCCTATTCTAGCATGCTGTTCTACTGAAGCTAAAACTGATAATCATAACATAAACTTGTATGGGTACTTTGGGGAAAACCTACTTGAGCTCGGCCGGTCGCG
Source organism: Lactuca virosa (assembly GCF_052849685.1). Taxonomy (NCBI): domain Eukaryota; kingdom Viridiplantae; phylum Streptophyta; class Magnoliopsida; order Asterales; family Asteraceae; genus Lactuca; species Lactuca virosa. The sequence continues at coordinate 431,290,999 of NC_136428.1, read as the reverse complement.
CACATCACACACCTTATTCTTTCTTGAAACTCTTAGCCTTTAGAAAATCACTTCTTTATAAAAATTCTTTTAACCCCTCGATTTGAGTCCAGACACCCCCGAAGGTGTGTCCGAATCCCTCAAACCAGGGCACTAATACCAACTTGTAACATCCTAAATTTCGAGTCAAAAAATTTCATTTAAAATTAAGTGGTTTGCAAAACATTTGTAGTAAAACATCATCCAACCATATCATTTAATAAAACATATCACGTGTCTGAAAACCAAAGCATGAAAATAATAGTAATGTCAGAGCACAATCCCAGAACATCTCATAACGCGGAAAAACCAATGTGTATGTGTATGATGTGTCGCTACCGTGCCAGCTCCTTCCCCTTCGATGAAGAGGTACCTGAAACCAAAACTGAAAACCGTAAGCACGAAGCTTAGTGAGTTCCCCCATAATTCCACATACCATACAATCATATAATGAACAGCTAGGGGATACGGGCCTCGCCCACACCCATTGAGATACGGGCCTCGCCCACACTCCGCTAGCTGGGAGATACGGGCCTCGCCCACACTCCACTATCTGAGAGATACGGGCCTCGCCCACACTCCGATATCTGAGAGATACGGGCCTCGCCCACACTCCGCTATCTGAGAGATACGGGCCTCGCCCACACTCCGCTACTAAACCTTAACATACACGTATCACACGGACAACGAGTATAAACAATTCTATCATACTAGCATATATCATAAGCAAACTCAATTATGAGATACGGGCTCTGCCCACACTCCGATACTAACATATCGTTTATACGGGCCGGCCTTGGTGCCTTAGACCCGTTCCTACTGGAAGGAAACTAACCTTGTACAAGTAGTCGCTGATAATTTGTGCGGGAAACCTCCGTCCGCTGCTGCTCCGGAAATCCTCCGGCTACAACCCCACAATACTCAGTTAGAAACTGATCTCTATACTTAGGGTAAAATGACCATTTTACCCCCAACCAAGTCAAGTCAAAGTCAAAGTCAACTTCCAGTTGACCCGATTCGCCGAGTTGGGCCGTCAACTCGCCGAGTCCCCCAATCTCTATTCGTCCTTATCCGTGCACCTACTCGTCGAGTTGGTCGTCAACTCGACGAGTTCCTCTCCCATTCGAACTCCATATGAAAACTCATCTGAATCGCCGAGTTGATGAACAACTCATCGAGTTCACCTTCATCTGATGAACAACTTCTGTCCTCAACTCGCCGAGTTGATGAACAATTCGTCGAGTTCTAAGGAGATTGCCTTGGACTCGCCGAGTACGTTCATGCACTCGCCGAGTCCCATGATTTTCCAGCACAAAGGCTTAATCCATAACGTTGGGTCACCCCCTGTGACCTTCCTAAAATCTTTCTACACTCAACTGGGTCCTTTTGACCCTCAACTGATATAGACAGGACCATGCACTCGCCGAGTCCCATGAATGGACTCGCCGAGTTGGTTACCACCTTTCACTAAATCTTCGATTTCTGATGTACAGCCCTTGATCAAAAGATAGATCTATGCTTCTATAATCGATCTAGCACGTAAAGTTACAACCTTTACGTGTTTGCATGGGACTTTGAGTTCAAAAGGACATAAAACAAGCTCCTAGGGTGCATGGGACCTTTTATGGGTGCAAAAGCCACTCACATCTGCTTAGGGACTCTTTGAATGATGTGATTCAGAAGTTCAAACCCCCAACCACGTTTGCAAACATGGTTGGCTACCAAAATGGCTCATAAAAGCCCTAAATCTTCCCAAAGAGGGATCTAACAAATGAAAGAGCAAGGTATAGACTTTATACCTTCTGAAGACTGCAAATGATGCTCACAACTGAATCCCTCTAGCCTCCTCTTGATCCTTCAAGCTTTTCCTTCTTCCTTGAACCACAAAATCACCAAGATCACTCCAAATTCCTTAAAACTCTTCAATAACGGCTAGGGTTTGCTATGGGGGTTTTCTTGGAGTAAATGGGACGAAGGAGGCTGATTTAAGGTGTTTAAATAGGGTCCACACCCCTGGATTAGGGTTTTTGTCCAAACAGGGTCTACTCGTCGAGTCCGGAAACCGACTCGGCGAGTCCATCACTTAAGATCTGCGATCCTTCTCGCTTCTACTCGGCCAGTTAGTCCTTTGACTCGCCGAGTCCAAGGCCAAAAATTCAAATTATTAAAAGATTAAATGAAAGGATACGTACCAAGAACCAGGTGCTACACCTTGTGAGCCTTTTACAAAACAGGGAATGGTAAGATAAGAGCCAACAAAAGAAAGTTCGTTTTATTAAGGTGGTCTCATCTTTTCTTTTGATTGTGAAAACTTTGATTTTGTTAGCTTTTGTTTCGCTAACTTCAGACTTTGGAATTACGTTCTTATTGTTCAGACCCTTTTGGTTCTGTTTCCTAGAGTTAGTAGATGCTTGCTTTGTATTCTTTTCATCTTCTGAGACTAGCTTCCCTTTTCCCTTTATATCCACTTTTGGATTTTGCTTTGAGTGAGAGGGATGAGTTTTGGATGTGAAACCTTGCTTTCGGTTCTTTCCTTATGAAGATGGAGAACCGAAACCACTCCTTTGGTTTCTTTTGCATCCATTTTGGGAGCCGAAACTACTCTTTCAGTTCGCTTGACTGCAAGAATGGCATTGAGTGCAAGGTTTAGAGTTACGTTTTGATTTTGAATCTTCTACAGAGAGTGAAGATTTGTCTGAGTGAACATAATTAGGGTTTTGGGAAATCCAAAATTGCTTCCTTTTAGATAGATTCTTCTTATATCTCCTATTTCGTTGATGTTTCTGCTCTGACCACTGCTTTGCTGATTTATGGATATTAGCTTTGGGTTTTGGTCTTTCATTACTAGTTTCGCTCTTTAGCGAGGAGATTTCGCTTGTAGCCTTAACTGGCTCTCTTGGAACCTTTTTGGTACCACTTGTGCTTGGCACATCAAAATGTGTAGGCTTGTTAAGTGGTTCTGCCACATATCTGCCTTTGACTCTCCATGATGTTCTCTCAGCCAGACCAACTGTTTCATCAGCATTATCGATTGGAACTGACCAGAAATGCTCCTCACAGCCATCAGCTGTTTGCTGCTGAGTAACTCCTGTAACAACGTAAACCTGATTTGGTGTGGTTTGAACCTTTTGATATACTACAGCCTTTTCTTTCAGAATTCTGGACTTAGTTTGGGACAAGCGAGCAAACTCAATCGAATTTTCATAAATGAGATTTTTGACAGGTTCGGGTTCGCTTTTGACAAATTCAGAACAGTCCACCTCATCCTCTACGGATATTTCACTCATATCATCATCCTCATTAAATTCAGAAGTATTTTCAACATCAATTTTGTTTTCTGAACTTAATTTGGCATTCAACGAGTCAAACTTCTGCATGGTTTCGGTTTTAATTTTTAATTTGTCATTTTCGTCCAAAAGGTTTTTGAGCATGTCCTTATGGTCCTTGGACTTGATGAAGGACTCTATTTTGTCAAGACCAATTCTGTAAGCTGGTGAAATTTCATCAGAAGATACAACGGCTTCACAGTTATATATATCAGCATCGATTTCGTCCTCCTTAAATTCAAGGAAGGGCAGATGCAGTTGGGTAATATTTGAATATAAACGCTTAGCAATTAAAAAAAAACATTTCTCTGTTTTAAAAGCTTTAAATTATCCCTTTGCAAATAAATTTTCTCATCCTTAATCATAACTAACTCGTTCTCCTTTTGCTCTATCCAGATCCGTCTCTCCTCACTCTTCGAAGACACCCTGCTCAGTTGATCAGTTAGGTTAGAGTTCGTGAGGCGATTTTGTGTTAAACTACCACTTAAACTAGAAAATTTAGATTTTAATTCATTTAGTTCTTTTTCATAGTTTGAAATTAGGATTTTTAATGATACGAGAATTGATTGTACCTTTTTGATCAACTGGTCACATTCGTTGATCTGCTCTCCAACTAGTTTCGCAGTGAAGCACCTGTCTTCTCGCTCCCTTGCTTCTCCTTTTGCTCCATCACAGCCCGCATTAGTAGTGTAGCCTCGCATTTCTGATACTGCAGCAGTCACCATTAAGCACTTCCCTGCACCTTCAGCTTCAGCTTCTTTCGCCACGAAAGCCCTGCCATGTGTGGGCTTACGTACTTCATCGTCCTCAGAGTCTGTGGACCAAACTTCCACACCACCAAACTCATCATCCACAAGATTTTCCTGCACAATTAAAGCATTCATAGTGTTGTTTTCGGCAGCTTTCTTCTTCTTTATTTCTTCTAACTTTCGCAGGCGGTAGGCTTCATCATCTTCATTCTCGTTCTTTTCTGACATCTTTCTCAAAACACAATCTTTGGCAAAGTGATTTTTGCCTTTGCAAAAGTGACAATCAAATCCAGAGTTACCAACAAGCTTACTATCCTTCTTTGTTTCTTCATGCTAAGGATAGTTCTTTGGTTCCTCCTTTGCTTTATCTGAACTGTAGCTTCCTTGCCAGTTTCGGTTCTTGGAGTTAGGAAAATTTCTTCGCACGGACTTCTTTGGATTAAAGACCATCATAGCATATTATTCATTGGTTAGATCAAATTATGATAGATCAAAGTCTTCTTCCTCTTCAGCCACGTTCTTTCCTTTTGAAATGAGAGCTAAAGATCCCATGCTTGAAAGCACATTCATTTCTTTAGTTAATTCACTTTCGTGTGATTTAAGAATCCCCACTAACTTCGCCAACGACTAGGCTTTGAATTGTTCATGAGCTTTTATTATAGACACCACCTCCATCCATTCGGTTCTTAGGCCATTCATGAAAGTGACCTTTTGCTCAATTACTTTCCTTTCTATGCCATGCTTTATCATCTTGTTAAGAAGATGATTGAAATGATCAAAAGCTTGAATAAGCTTCTCTTCTAGTTTTTGCTTGAAGTCTCCAAACTCTGAAAGCAATAGAGTTTAGATAGAATGTTCAAGATCCTCATCGGTGGAATATAACTCCATCAGTCTATCCCATATTTCTTTTTCCGTCGTGCATGAACTGACCAATCGGAATGTGTCAGACTGTAGGGCGAATCTGATCATTCTTAGCGCTTTAAGGTTGCTTACAAGCTTTTCCTTCTCGTCTTGAGGAACATCCTTCACATCAACCATGAGTTTATTGTACTCCTTTTGCGTCTTGATTGTTCTGTTTGTTCCAGAGTGAACAAACGGACCTACAGTAATCGCTTCCCAGATTAAGTATCCATTATCTTCTGAACCAATCACATAGTCTTCAAAGTGATGCGTCCAAACTTCATAATCTTGAGTATACAAGATAGGAATCCTGGTGGTTGATCCGATACTGTTGGAGATGTTGATTGGGTTTGTTTGTGAATCGTCAAGAGACATGATGATATTGTTTTGAAACCTGTTCAAGATCAGACTAGTAAACAAAGTTAGGGTACGATCGAAGTCTAAGAGCTACGCCAATGAAGAATGACGGTTCTAGCAGAAAACGATAATAGCGGAAACCCTAAAACCTTCTTCAACAGAAGAGATGCGTATTGATTACACACCCTCCTGCTCTGATACCAATTATAGAGATAAAGACTCTTTAGATCGATTAGATCTTTGACAAGTAAATAAATTAGAACAATAAATACTAGAACAATCAATGAATCAATCCGTATGTCGAATGATTAAAATATAGTCACACCTCATAAGAACTCGATTAAGAACTTCCTCTGTAGAGGTGCGCTACGGTTTACAATACAATAAATATGATAATGATGAAAGCGTTAATGACAAGGATGCATGCATGCACCTTATATACTAAACCCTAGAAAGACAAATACGGTTGGACAGGCCCAAACCGTGAGTACAAAACAGACTAAATAACATAGGCCGAATAACGCAACACAATATCTTCAACAAGAGATCCTACCCTACAACGGTTGGACTCAAACAAGAGTTGCGAAATACAGCTAGACCTAACCTTCTGAAATTATTTGATCCTTGCAATATGTAACTTAAAATATTCATTTACTAGTTAGTAAAAGATAACTAAGACTCCAAGAAGCACAAATCAAGCAGCAATTCGAGCATTAAGTAAACGTAATCAAGCATATCCTAATCAGGCCATCATATCACTGACTAATCTGTGACATCCCCTAATTTCTCGGCCAGAAAGACCGATTTAATTTATGCTTTTTAAAATAAAATCAGAGAAATCTTTTCAAAAGATGTTGCGGAATTGGTCCCTAAACAACATATGATAAAAGTTTATCAAAACCCTTCTTTAAGAAGGTATATATTTCCCATATATATATCAAAACTCGGGATGTCATGTTCCGATACAGATCAAAAGCATAAACAAGGCATTATAAGCATTTCAACAGTTATTTACAACTACTGGCCTATAATCAAAAATCTCTCATCGTCCTCCGACTATGCTCGGGGTCCACTACCTGTAATCCTAAAAAGCTGAGTGGGTCAGGCTTGGGAGTCTGGTGAGCATATAGGGTTTTCAACCCACAATAATAATAATTTATTAAGTTCACCAATCAACAATAACCCTGATTACCCATTCCCATTGTCCTCACTTTATGTCCCTAAACACCTAACACAAGGGACTTAGCCTAAGGAATATCATCGGGTTAGACACTACTGCTAAGGGGACTCCTCAGCCATACATGTTCTAAAGGCAACCATGAGGGGGATTGGAGTACACCAATGAACATTTAGTTCATCAACACCTACAAGTTGCGAACTTGCTAGTGTACCACTGGACTGTCTACAAAGGTCCGTGATCGGCATCTATACTCCGCTAGACGACTACAACAACACCAACAACAACACCGACATCGAGGCCTCTCATCATTTTTAACACCCACCGACTATTTTGTCTACCCATGTTCTACCCAACATATTTGTAGATAAAATACATATACAGTTTAAAACTTGTATAAAACATCTATTCAACAGTCACCTCAAATAAACAATTATCATATTTACACATAGCACGTATTTTGAGCTAAATACTTCATATCTATGTGTAAAGTGAAAGTAACTACACACTCACATGTTTTGATGAAAATCGGGCAGCAATTCGTTTCCTAAAACGTTCGTTTCTAATAAAACCGGGAGTTTTATTGAGAAACCGGGCTCAGCAAAGGTCGGGCTTCGAAACCGAAAAGATAAATTTTCCGGGCTTCACGGGCACTTCGTGGCGTATTCCGGGGCTTATAATTGATACCGGGGCTTTGGGGGATGTTACTATGAAAGAAATATGAGTTTAGGGGCTAAAATAGACAATTTTACAAAGTATACCCGGGAGGTCTCACACCCTCCTATTTATAGGAGCGAGCCTCCTGATCCAACTACTGAGAAGAAGCCACGCGTCGCAGATCCGAAGCTCACAGGGGATGGCTCGCACATGGCTTACACCTGCGAAGGCTTGCTGGAAACTTCCTACTGGACCGAGGTCTAGGGTCCGAAGTAGAGGGGTCTGTGGCATGATGCGAGGGTTCGAACACGCACCAAAGGGCACGCGTCGGGTTCTTAGTGGACCGCGGGTACTGTTCATGTGAGGATGAGTCATGGATCAGACACGGGGATCGGTCCGCTGCTCGGACGAATCAGAAGGCGACGCGTCAGCAGCTGGGTTTTCGGCTCGGACACGTGGCGCAATGACTCACCGAAATCAGCCTTATCCTTGCGAGATTTCTCGGAAATTGTGCCCTGACCTTCTAAAATCCGTAACTTTTGCATACGGGCTCCATTTTTGACGTTCTTTATATGCACGTGTAGGTAAAATTACGCTCTACAACTTCCGTTTAGACTTCGTCGGCTAATTTTGACGTCCGTTTTCATCCGACGTCCGTTTTCGTCAGACTTCTTACCGTTGTGCTACTATTTACGAGACCTTCGATTCTCGTTTAGGTCGTGTCGGCTAAAAATCACTCGATCTAAAATTCGAGTTTTTAGCTGTCTACTGCTAAGCTGAAACTTCGAAAAATCATAACTTCCTCATACGAAGTCAGATTTGGGTGTTCTTTTTATACCTACTCTCGGTTTAACGAACACTACGAGTTTCGTTTAGATCACTAAGGCTAAAAAGTAGTTTATCGAAAACTCACTTTTTACGACATTCAGCACCGAGCCGACTTTGTCGTGAAACTTCGACAGGTCATAACTTCTTCGTTATAACTCGGATTTCGGCATTCTTTATATATCCGTAATCCTTGTCACGACCACTACAACTTTCTTAATAGATATCGGCTTTATCTAAAATTTAATTTTGACGCTTATTTTTATTTTTAATTAATTAACTCTTAGTAATTAAGCATAAAACACATAAAACACATAGAATTCACATAATTAATTTTTCATTTCTTCAAAATGAGTTACAAAGGTTAACCTAGACTATCACCTTATTATTAATGCCTAGGCTAGAAACACGAGTGTTACAATTCTCTCCCCCTTAGGATGATTCCGTCCCAGGAATCACACATCACCAAACAACTACGGGTAGCGACTCATCATGTCACTCTCCGTTTCCCAGGTGAGATTTGGTCCATTCATATGTTTCCAGCGCACAAGCACTAAATCAACCATCTTGCGTCGCAACTTCATAGTGTTACGGTCAACGATCACCTCAGGTTCTTCAATCAACCTCTTGTTTTCATCCAACCTTAACTCAGAAATCGGAATTATGTCGGGCACATCTCCCGTGAACTTCCTCAAATAACACACATGAAATGTGTTATGAATACCCTCCAGTTCTTCAGGTAATTCTAGCTTGTAAGCTTGATTCTCGATCCTCTGAAGAACTTTAAATGGTCCAATAAACCTTGGACTCAACTATCCCCTTTTACCAAATCTTATAAGTCCCTTCCACGACGAGACTTTAAGTAAAACCGAATCTCCAACTTCGAAGGATATCGGTTGTCTTTTCTTGTCAGCATAGCTCTTTTGTCGATCTTGAGCAGCTAACATCCACTCCCTTATCACTTTCAACTTTTCAGCAGTTTGATGGACTATCTCAGGTCCCATAAACTGCTTTTCCCCAGCTTCCAGCCAACAAGATGGCATTCGACACTTTTCCCCATACAGAGTGTGATAAGGTGCCATCGTAATGCTTGAGTGGAAACTATTATTACAGGAAAATTCTACTAAAGGTAAGTGTTCATCCCAGTTACCTTGGAATTCTAGGGTACATGCTCTCAGCATATCCTCCAATGTTTGAATCGTTCATTCGCTCTGACCATCAGTTTGCGGATGGTAAGCTGTACTCAAACACAACTTGGTACCCAATTCCTCTTGTAGACTCTTCCAAAACCTTGAGGTAAAACGGCTGTCACGATCGGATACAATCGTTAACGGAACACCTTGTAGCCTCACAATTTCCTTCACATAAGAATTCGCAAGTTTATCCATAGACCATTTCTCGTTAGCGGCTATGAAATGCGCACTCTTAGTGAAGCGATCAACGACCACCCAAATCATGTCGTGACCGTTCCTTGTCTTGGGTAGTTTAGTCACAAAATCCATGGTAATGTCCTCCTATTTACCCATGGGTACAGGTAAAGGTTCTAAACTCCCATATGGTTTCTGATGTTGTGCCTTAACCCTAGCACAAGTTACACACTCGGCCACATATGTAGCAACATCGATCTTCATCGTCGGCCACTAATAATAGGGTTTTAGGTCCCTATACATTTTCGTACTGCCGGGATGAATCGAGTACATGGCTTTGTGAGCTTCTTCCATCAAAAGACCTCTTACTCCTCCCGTATTAGGTACCCAAATCCTATCTTTGAATACCTTCAATCCTTGACCGTTTGTATCAAACACCAACGTTTTTCCCAAACGTTCCTCCTTCCGCTAATTTTTCTCCAAAGCTTCCTCCTGAGCTTTCTTTATACTTTCCACAATTGTCGAGACGACTTCAATTTTCAACGCTATTGGCCTTCTCTTTTCAAGATTTACCTTCCGACTGAGAGCATCAGCAACAACATTTGCTTTACCAGGGTGGTAAAGTATCTCACAATCGTAGTCATTGAGTAGTTCCAGCCAACGTTGCTGCCTCATGTTCAATTCCTTCTGATTAAAGAGATATTGAAGACTCTTATGATCAGTGAAAAGTTTACACTTAGTACCATAAAGATAATGCCTCCATATCTTTAAGGCGAATACTACCGCTGCCAACTCCAGATCATGAGTTGGGTAGTTCTTTTCATGCTCTTTCAACTGCCTCGATGCATACGCTATCACTTTATCCCTTTGGGTCAGAACACATCATAACCTAACTCCAGAGGCATCACTATAGACTTCGAAGTCATCAACTCCTTCAGGTAACTAAATAATCGGTGCTTCACACAATCTCTTCTTTAACTTCTCAAAGGCTTCCTTATGCTTTTCATTCCAAGCATAAGTAGCTCCTTTGTTGTCACACCCCGAAACCGATGGCGGAAACGTTACGGGGCGGATGTGACGTCATGTAGAGTATCACAACCAATGTACATAGCAAGCATAGTAAACACAACCATTACATTACATAGGAAAGTTTTACATTTGTTTGAAAATAAAGTACTACAAGTTTAGATACATTGGTTAGAACAAAAGTAAAGACGAGTCTTCTATATGCTCCGTCTTCTTCAAAAGGTTAGCAGGAGTACCTGTCTATGGATGCCCTGAGAATACAAGCAGTTTTAAAATATCAGCATAAAGCTGGTGAGTTCATAAGCGGTTTGTTTTCTGGAAAAGAAGATTCAGTTTCCTTTTGTTTCATGAACAGTTGATATCCAATAAAATCCCGTATTTTCTTATAAAAGTAGTTTGGTTATCCCTTTGTTACACAGTTAGAATTAAGAAAATCCTGCAAATTTCCTTATGAAAATATGATTTGATTTCTCGTTAGAAGTACCATACAACCTTGTTTATGAAAAGTTTCGTTATCCCAAGAAAACCCTATGTTTTCTTATGTAATGCATTCGTTGGTTATCGGTTCTGAAATGATGTGTACAAGTACCTACCATACTTGTATCGTTTGAGTGAAACATACTGAATGACTAGTATCCCGTAGTAAGCATATTAGTTTTGACACGTACACAAAACTAATAAGTAGGTAGTGAACTGGTAGTAATTAAAGACAGTTATTACTAGAAGGTTAGTTCACTAGTTTCGTTATTACTTTATTAGTAAAATTCCATTATCTAAGTTGCGAGTTCCATAACCATACGATAGACTAGACATGGCAATAAGTGGTCCATCGTCATTTTATGACTTTTGTCACCCATGGACCTGACGATCCAACTGTAGCTAGCAGCAGGGTGCGGGGTAGTCAGTCCCGTATAGATCTATACACTCAAGTCACGCTCTCCCTCCAAGAGATTCTGGTTACGGGAGTAGTCCTCCACTCTCGTATCCGTTGTGGAGTGTTACCGAGGACGTGTCTCCAATCATAGGAATAATGAACTTTACAAGTAATAGTATAGAAAATCCCGTTTTATGAAATGTCATGAAATCCTTGTGAAATGTAAAAATGTAACATTTTATAATGAGTTCCACAAATGGTTTTGAAAACTAACTCCACGAGTTAGACAGTTGGTTAAAACGGATTTCAATGTTTAAAATCATATTGAGCATGTAGTGTTGTTATATGATAAAATCGATTTGAGTACAAGTTTCCTTGTACTTTTGCTTGTATCCCCCCCTGAAAACATGAAAAACATAGAAAATGGTGTAGGGGTATGAACTCACCTGGCGAGAATGTGCCGATTTAAATGCTAAGTATTCGTTTAGGGCTTGAACACGCATGAGGTTCCTATGTAACATGAAGAGATACATAATTGTATCTAATTAGACTTTGATTTACCAAAATAGTAGGATAATACACTCCAAGGCACGAAAACACTTCAATTCAAGTGTTAGGGATGGCACGGGTTGCATCTAAGGAGTGTAGGGCCTAGATAAGGTGTTTACTCTTCAAGTGCAAACTCTTAGGGGAGTTTACGGTTTAAAGACCCCATCCCCCATGAGCTTACGGCCGTAAACTCATGGGTGTGGTAGTTTGAGTGATCCAAGGTCTCATCTTGCACAAAGGAAGGATCTAGTGTTGATTCGAGGGCTTAGGAAATGATCGGGACGTGAAATGGCCTAGGAAATAGGGTTTACGGTCATTGGACCACCTTTGTGGAGTTTACGGTCGTAAACTCAAGGGTTTACGGTCGTAAACCCACCTTGGGGAGTTTACGGTCGTAAACTCATGGGTTTACGGCCGTAAACCCACCTTTGTCATGTTTGTCCGTTTTCCATGTGTTTTGGTGGATTGTAGACCATTCATGCAAGTTCTAGACTCAAATACAAGCCATGCAAGGTGTTTGGAGCATTAAAACACCCTTGGAAAGGTGTTTACGGTTTTGGGAGACGTTCCCAAACCGTAAACTCATGTTTATGCTCATTTGGACATGTTTTAGGGTTCTAAGATCATCCAAGCAAGTTTCAAGGCCATTAGACATGCATTGGAAGGGTTAAGGAGCATCAAAACCCCTTGAAAGGGTGTTTACGGTTCTTGAACATTCAAGGACCGTAAACTCATGTTCATGGCCAAAAACTCATGATCTTGTGGTTTTAACTCCATGCATCTAAGGATCTAAGCATTAGAAGATGTTTGGAAGGGTCTTGGGGCTTCAAAACCCCCATTGAAGGAGTTTACGGTTTTTGGGAGGCTCCCCCAAACCGTAAACACGAGTTCTTGATGCATTGGAGAGTTTAAGACATGGATTTGCATGCATGCTAGGATAAACGACTAGTTAGGAAGGATCACTTACCAAAATGGAGCTTGAAAGTGAAGATCCTTGAGAGAAATCCGATTTTAGAGAGAGAGTAGAGAGAGAAAGTTCAAGTGTGGGAAAAGCTCAAAGGGTGGTCACTCCACCCTTTTATGTGTGACTAGAGTTAGTGACCCGGTGGGAAAACACCCAATACCGGCATCAAACGGAGCTTAATATTTTACCCGGGTAAATAACCATCACCCGTATTAGTCGTAGTCTAGAAATTCCCAAAAGATTATCTAGAGTGTTTTCACTCAAATAAATATTTCGTTTCAACACATAGGAAATAATAATAATAATTCCAAATGAATTATTAAATTTGAAAGTTAACGGAAAAACCCAAAATAAAATAAATTTTATTAACGGAATGGGTTATGTTAACGGAAAATCTTTCGGGTTGTCACATTACCCCCTGTTAGAGGAAATTTCGTCCCGAAATTTAGAATTTAGATACAAATCATGGAATTGGAATGAGATGCGGGTACTTCGTTTTCATCGAGTCTTCGCGTTCCCAAGTGAATTCGGGTCCCCGCTTGGCGTTCCAGCGAACCTTCACTATCGGGATGCGGCTTTGTTTCGTTCGTTTGATCTCTTTATCGATGATTTCGATGGGCTATTCCACAAAGTTTAGGTTTTCGTTTACTTCGATCTCATCCAAAGGAATCACAAGGGTCTCATCAGAAAGACACTTTTTAAGGTTTGAGACGTGGAAGACAGGGTGAATATTGCTAAGTTCATGAGGTAATCGGAGTTTGTAAGCTACGGGACCAATCCTGGCTAGGATTTCGAAAGCTCCTATGTACCTTGGGTTAAGTTTTCCACGCTTTCCGAAGCGTATCATGCCCTTCCAGGGTGAGACTTTCAACAAGACACAGTCTCCAACCTGGAATTCCAAGGGTTTTCGTCGATTATCGGCGTAGCTCTTTTGTCTATCACGGGAGGCCTTAAGTCATTCTCGGATTTGTACGATCTTTTCAGTGGTTTCGCGGATGATTTCTGGACCAGTGAGAGTGCTGTCAGGGACTTGTCCCTTGACCAGCTGCGTGTCACCCACCTCAGCCCAGCACAGAGGGGATCTGCACTTGCGGCCATAGAGGGCTTCGAAAGGCACAACTTTGATGCTGGTATGGTAGCTGTTGTTATAAGAAAATTCAACCAAAGGAAGATGAGTATCCCATGACGCGCCGAAGTCGATGACGCAGGCTCTCAACATGTCTTCCAAGGTTTGGATGGTTCTCTCACTCTGTCCATCTGTTTGAGGATGGTAAGCTGTGCTCATATCCAGCTTAGTTCCAAGAGCCTTCTGAAGTGACTGCCAGAACCTAGAAGTGAACCTGCTATCCCGATCGGAAATGATGGACACAGGTACACCGTGCAGTCGGACCACCTCTTGGATGTAGATTCGCGTGAGTCTTTCCATTTTGAAGTTTTCCTTGATAGGAAGGAAGTGAGCAGATTTGGTCAGTCGGTTGACAATTACCCAAATGGTGTCGTACCCACTCGGAGATTTGGGTAACTTGGTAATGAAATCCATAGTAATCATTTCCCATTTCCATTCAGGTATTTCGGGTTGTTGGAGTAGGCCGGAGGGTTTTTGATATTCAACCTTCACTTTGGCGCAAGTCAGGCACTTGCCTACGAAGGTAGCGATTTCGGCCTTCATATTTGGCCACCAGTACAGTTTCTTGAGATCCATGTACATCTTATCCGAACCTGGGTGTACGGAGTATTTAGTATTATGAGCCTCGTTCATGACAACCTCTCTGAAGCCTCCGAAATTTGGGGTCCAGATCCGGTCCATGAAACAATAGACTCCGTCGAGATTTGGGGTCCAGATTCGGTGAAGATAGTGCACTTAGTTCCGTAGAGATAATGTCTCCAGATTTTTAATGCGAAGACCACTGCTCCCAATCCTAGGTCGTGAGTCGTGTAGTTGACTTCGTGTACTTTCAGTTGTCTGGAGGCATAGGCGATGACCTTGCCTCGTTGCATTAGGACACAACCGAGACCTTGATTGGATGCATCGCAGTAGACAACGAAGTCTTCCGTCCCATCGGGAAGGGACAGGATAGGTGCGCTGCACAAGGCTCGTTTCAGTGTTTGGAACGCAGTGTCTTGCTTTTCGCTCCAACAAAAGGGTACACCTTTCTGAGTTAGAGTAGTTAAGGGTTTGGAAATTTTGGAGAAATTTTGGATAAATCTGCGATAGTAGCCAGCGAGACCCAAGAATTGACGGATTTTGGTGGGTGTCTTCGGTGCTGACCAGTTTTCTATCGCTTTGATTTTTGAAGGATCCACGTGTATGCCATCCTTGCTTACCACGTGACCAAGGAAGGTAATCTTCCGGATCCAGAATTCACATTTGGAGAATTTCGCGTACAGTTGCTCCGATCTAAGAGTTTCCAACACTAGCCTCAAGTGTTGTTTGTGATCTTCTTCGTTTTTGGAATAGACAAGTATGTCGTCGATGAACACGATAACAAACTTGTCCAGAAATGGACGGCACACCCGGTTCATCAAATCCATGAACACCGCCGGCACGTTGGTTAGACCGAAGGGCATAACTACGAACTCGTAGTGGCCATATCGAGTCTGAAAGGCTGTTTTGGGAACGTCACCCTCATGGACTCGCAGCTGATGGTACCCTGATCTTAAATCAATTTTGGAAAAGTAGCTAGCTCCTTGAAGTTGATCGAAGAGATCGTCTATTCGAGGAAGAGGATAGCGGTTTTTGATTGTGCGCTTGTTCAGCTCTCGGTAATCGATACACATTCGAAAAGATCCATCTTTCTTTTTCACGAATAAGATCGGGGCTCCCCACGGCGAGGAACTCGGTCTGATGAATCATTTACTGAGCAGCTCATTGAGCTGACTAGATAACTCCTGCATTTCTGCCGGAGCTAATCGATAAGGAGATTTGGCTACGGGGGTAGCTCCGGGGATTAAGTCGATACGAAACTCCACTTGGCGTTCAGGAGGGATTCCGGGGAGATCCTTTGGAAAGACATCAGGAAAATTGCAGACTTCGGGGATGCTCTCGAGGTCTTTAACTTCCTGCTTTTCGTTAACGACATGGGCTAAGAATGCATAACACTCCTTCCGCATAAGTTTCTGGGCTTTGATGCACGAAATGATGCGAAGGTTTGAACTGAGTTTATCCCCGTAGATTACAAGAGTTTCGTCCGAAGGAAGATTGAGACGGATAGCTTTTTCGAAACAGAGGATGTCTGCACGATTGGGGCTCAACCAATCCATGCCAACGATGACATCAAAGCTTTTTATGGAGACTGGCATAAGGTCAATGAGAAATGAACGGTTGTTTAAGGATAGGGTACACCCTACGTATATCTCGTTAGTGCTCTCTTTCTCACCGTTAGCCATTTCGACGGTAAACTTTTCGGTTAATGGTTGGGATTTTTGTTTAAGAAATTGTTTGAATGCCGGCATCAAACGGAGCTTAATATTTTACCCGGGTAAATAACCATCACCCGTATTAGTCGTAGTCTAGAAATTCCCAAAAGATTATCTAGAGTGTTTTCACTCAAATAAATATTTCGTTTCAACACATAGGAAATAATAATAATAATTCCAAATGAATTATTAAATTTGAAAGTTAACGGAAAAACCCAAAATAAAATAAATTTTATTAACGGAATGGGTTATGTTAACGGAAAATCTTTCGGGTTGTCACATTTGTGGGTCAAAGCTGTTAATGGAGTAGCGATCGAAGAAAAGCCTTGGATAAATCGACGATAATATCCGGCTAATCCTAAAAAGCTTCGAATCTCCATGGGACTTTTTGGTTGTTCCCACTTCATCACAGTTTCAATCTTTGCTGGGTCAACCATTATTCCATCTTGGTTAACCACATGACCCAAAAATTGGACTTCTTGAATCCAAAATTCACATTTGGAGAACTTTGCATACAGCTTCTCCTCTTTCAGAACTTCTAGCACTTCACGCAAATTCTTTTCATGCTCCTGCATGCTTTTCGAATAGATCAAGATATCATCTATGAATACTATCACGGATTTATCAAGGTATGGTTTACAAACCCTGTTCATCAAATCCATGAAAGCTGCTGGGCATTGGTTAATCCGAACGACATAACCAAAAATTCATAGTGTCCATATCTTGTTCTGAACGCAGTCTTTTCGATATTCTGCTCCCTCACCTTTAGTTGATGGTATCCAGACCTAAGATCGATCTTCGAAAAATAGCTCGAACCTTGCAACTGGTCGAACAGATCATCGATCCTCGGCAATGGGTACTTGTTCTTTATCGTCGCTTTATTCAGCTCTCTGTAATCGATGCACATTCTCATGCTCCCGTCTTTCTTCTTTACAAATAACACAGGGGCTCCCCAGGGTGATGAACTAGGTCAAATGAAACCTTTGTCCAATAACTCCTGAAGTTGTGTCATAAGTTCTTTCATTTCGGTTGGCGCTAATCGATAAGGAGCTTTTGCTATTGGCGTTGTTCCTGGTAACAAGTCGATACGAAATTCTACTTGTCGATCAGGGGGCAATCCGGGAAGATCTTCGGGAAAGACTTCCGGATAATCACACACCACCAGAATATCCTGCACCTCCTTCTTTTCCTTCTGAGCATCGATCACGAACGCTAGATATGATGTACACCACTTGGCCAAACACTTTCTGGCTTTCATTATGGAAATGATTCCAGAGTTTACTCTGCGTTTGTCTCCGTACACCATAAACGACTCTTTCCCTGGCGGGTTTACTTTAACTATCTTCTTCCTACACATTATTTCGGAATCATTGGCGCTAAGCCAATCCATTCCTAAAACTATGTCGAAACCATTTAACTCGATAGGCAATAATTCCTCGTGGAACTTATTCCCATCCAAGTCAATGATGATGTTCTTCATACGATGGCTAACAGGTACAAACTTGCCACTAGCAATTTCGACTAATAAAGCATTAACTAGTCTATCAACAGGCAAAGCTAGTTTTCTACCAAATTCATGCGATATAAAGGAGTAATTGGCTGCAGAATCAAATAAAATTTGGACAGGCAATTCGTTTACGAGAAAGGTACCTGAAGCGACATCGGCTTCTTCTTTCGCAGCTTTAAGTGTCATCTGAAAGGCTCTCGCCTTTGGCTTTGGTGGAAGATTGGGTTTCGCTGCGTCCTTCTTCTTCGGGCAATCCCTCAAAATATGCCCTTCTTCATGGCACCCATGACAGACGCTATTAGTGAAGGTGCAATTATTGGCATAATGCCCTGCCTTTCCACACTTGTAACAAGTGATTTCCACGCTGCACTTCCCAGCATGTTTCTTCTTGCACCTGTCACACCACTTGGCTTCGGCTCCTCCTCTGAATTTTCTCGAACCAGACTTCGAGAATTTGTTCTTTTTGTTGGAACCTGACGTTCCTTCAAACTTTCTCTTTTCGCCAACTTCAACCTTGCTGGAGGCTCTCCCCTTGACCATATCTTCAACAGACTTGGCAGCCGAGATAGCTGCCTCCAAAGTAAGTGCTTGACGTACTGGCACCGCATACTCCCATGGAAGTCCCTTTGCGTACCTGTCAATTTTTGCCAGCTCATCTGGGACAATACGCAAAGCAAACTCCATTTTGTCTGTGAAGTTATTCGTATACTCGTCAACGGTCATACTCTCCTTCTTCAACGTTAGAAATTGGTTTTCTAACTCAAGTACGTTTTGGGCCGAGCAGTACTTGCGCTTAAAGTGCACCAAGAACTCTGCCCAAGTCAGTTGCAGTGGCTCATTAGGGCTTAGGGTTTTCCCCAATGTGTTCCACCAACGAGCAGCACTACCCCTGAACTGACGCACTGCAAAGGTGGTTTGTAACTTGCCTTGGCAATCACAAGTCATGAAATCCAACTCCATTTCCGAGATCCAGTCCATAACTCCGACAGGATCTTCTTTTCCAATGAAGGTCGATGGCTTGCAAGTCATAAAGTCATTATACTTGCACCCATTTCTCTCCACTCTACCCTCGTGGTTATTCCTCCCAACCACAAGTGGTTCACTATGACCAACCGATCTGCTGTTGTTCCCTTCTTCATATCGATCGTCATTTAGTTTACGTTGTTCAATAGGAACTGAAGGTTCATCCCTGTTGTTCAGCAACATTTTCCTCAACTCCTCCCTCTGTTCAGCCATCATGGTCTGAATCACGGCTCGTACTCCAGCCATAGTGATGGGTTCGGGTGCAGCTCCTACTATAGGCACCTGTTCCACCACTTAGAGTTGAGGTTGTTAGTTTCTGTTTGCATTTCCCGCTCCACTTCGAGTTCTTGCCATTAAAATCTATATACCGAATAAGGCGAATTTAGGTCTTTATCCTTGTTAGACATGTCAATTCCCTTATCACTCCGAAACGTTTACATGTTAGTTCTAATCTCGTAATCATACGCTTAGAATCCTATACACATAAGGTTTCCAGATCCGGTCGGCAACAGACCATAGATCCGAACAAATAATCGCATATATGGCAACATATAGCATTTAGCACATAAAGGCATTTTAGGCACCTTTCCTAAAATAAACTAGTGCTCATGTCTAAAATATGGTAGACACTCACCTCACAATCATCACTTAGCATTATAAGTTTAAGTCTAGAAATCCTACAATTTCTTAGTTCGCTTAAACTAATGCTCTGATACCAACTGTGACATCCTCTAATTTCTCGGCCAGAAAAGACCGATTTAATTTATGCTTTTTAAAATAAAATCAGAGAAATCTTTTCATAAGATGTTGCGGAATTGGTCCCCAAACAACATATGATAAAAGTTTATCAAAACCCTTCTTTAAGAAGGTATATATTTCCCATATATATATATATCAAAACTCGGGATGTCATGTTCCGATACAGATCAAAAGCATAAACAAGACATTATAAGCCTTTCAACAGTTATTTACAACTACTGGCCTATAATATAAAAATCTCTCATCATCCTCCGACTATGCTCGAGGTCCACTACCTGTAATCATAAAAAGCTGAGTGGGTCAGGCTTGGGAGCCTGGTGAGCATATAGGGTTTTCAACCCACAATAATAATAATTTATTAAGTTCACAAATCAACAATAACCTTGATTACCCATTCCTATTGTCCTCACTTTACGTCCCTAAACACCTCACACAAGGGACTTAGCCTAAGGAATAGCATCGGGTTGGACACTACTGCTAAGGGGACTCCTCAGCCATACATGTCCTAAAGGCAACCATGAGGGGGATTGGAGTACACCAATGAACATTTAGTTCATCAACACCTACAAGTTGCGAACTTGCTAGTGTACCACTGGACTGTCTAGAAAGGTCCGTGATCGTCATCTATACTCCGCTAGACGACTACAACAACACCAACAACAACACCGACATCGAGGCCTGTCATCATTTTTAACACCCGCCGACTATTTTGTCTACCCGCGTTCTTCCCAACATATTTGTAGATAAAATACATATACAGTTTAAAACTTGTATAAAACATCTATTCAACAGTCACCTCAAATAAACAATTAACATATTTACACATAGCATGTATTTTAAGCTAAATACTTCATATCTATATGTAAAGTGAAAGTAACTACACACTCACATGTTTTGATGAAAATCGGGCAGCAATTCATTTCCTAAAATGTTCGTTTCTAATAAAACCGGGAGTTTTATTGAGAAACCGGGCTCTGCAAAGGTCGGGCTTCGAAACCGAAAAGATAAATTTTCTGGCTTCGGGGGATGTTAGTATGAAAGAAATATGAGTTTAGGGGCTAAAATAGACAATTTTCCAAAGTATACCCGGGAGGTCTCGCACCCTCCTATTTATAGGAGCGAGCCTCCTGATCCAACCGCTGAGAAGAAGCCACGCGTCGCAGATCCGAAGCTCACAGGGGATGGCTTGCAAATGGCTCGCACATGGCTCGCACCTGCGAAGGCTTGCTGGCAGCTTCCTACTGGACCGAGGTCTAGGGTCCGAAGTAGAGGGGTCTGTGGCATGCTGCGAGGGTTCGGACACGCAC
Organism: Lactuca virosa; assembly: GCF_052849685.1. Classification (NCBI taxonomy): domain Eukaryota; kingdom Viridiplantae; phylum Streptophyta; class Magnoliopsida; order Asterales; family Asteraceae; genus Lactuca; species Lactuca virosa. The sequence continues at coordinate 431,270,197 of NC_136428.1, read as the reverse complement.
CAAAGGGCACGCGTCGGATTCTTAGTGGACCGCGGGTACTGTTCATGCGAGGATGAGTCATGGATCGGACACAGGGATCGGGCCGCTGCTCGGACGAATCAGAAGGCGATGCTTCAGCAGCTGGGTCTTCGGCTCGGACACGTGGCGCAATGACTCACCGAAATCAGCCTTATCCTTGCGAGATTTCTCGGAAATTGTGCCCCGACCTTCTAAAATCCGTAACTTTTGCATATTGGCTCCGTTTTTGACGTTCTTTATATGCACGCGTAGGTAATATTATGCTCTACAACTTCCGTTTAGACTTCGTCGGCTAATTTTGATTTTAATTTTTGTATTAGTATTTTTAACAGACCGGGACAGGAAATCCGTTAAAAATTCATAACTTCTTCATCCGACGTCCGTTTTCGTCAGACTTTTAACCGTTGTGCTACTATTTATGAGACCTTCGATTCTCGTTTAGGTCGTGTCGGCTAAAAATCACTCGATCTAAAATTCGAGTTTTTAGCTGTCTACTGCTAAGCTGAAACTTCGAAAAATCATAACTTCCTCATACGAAGTCAGATTTGGGTGTTCTTTTTATACCTACTCTCGGTTTAACGAACACTACGAGTTTCGTTTAGATCACTAAGGCTAAAAAGTGGTTTATCGAAAACTCACTTTTTACGACATTCAGCACCGAGCCGGCTTTGTCGTGAAACTTCGACAGGTCATAACTTCTTCGTTATAACTCGGATTTCGGCATTCTTTATATATCTGTAATCCTTTTCATGACCACTACAACTTTCTTAATATATATCGGCTTTATCTAAAATTTAATTTTGACACTTATTTTTATTCTTAATTAATTAACTCCTACTAATTAAGCATAAAACACATAAATCACATAGAATTCACATAATTCCTTTTTCATTTCTTCAAAATGAGTTACAAAGGTTAATCTAGACTATCAACTTAATATTAATGTCTAGGCTAGAAACACGAGTGTTACATAATCTGTACTAGCATGCAGTTCATAAATTTGATAAACATATAACAGACATATAAGGCATCCTTCCTAGATCCTTACTCCTAATCTAGCATGCAGTTCTCATAAACATATCATAACATAATCTTGTATGGGTAATTTGGGAGTACTTACTTGAGCTCGGCCGATTGCATGCACCACACCCTTTTCTCTTTTCAAAGTTTTTCGCTCTTTTAAAAATGCTTTTCAAAATTCTTTTTATAAACATGATTTTCTTTTGAAATTTTCCATACCAAGTCCTCAGTTTGAGACCAGACCCACCCTAGAGTGTGCCCGAATCTCTCAAACTAAGGCTCTGATACCAACTTTAAACACCCAAAAAATATAGTCCAAAAATTTCGTTTTATTTCATTAGTAAAAACCATACATATCATTCATCATATAAACATCATAAACCATGTTTCTCAAAAATAACATAATATCTGTCAGTGTATGAAAATCATATGTCAAACATCAAAGTAAATCCTCCCAGGCTAAAAACTGTGGTGTGTGCCATGCAGTCACCTCGAGCTCTTCCCCTTACTATCGGAAGTACCTGAAATCAAAATTGAAAATTGTAAGCACGAAGCTTAGTGAGTCTCCCCAACTACCATATACCATACACATATCACATAAAAATATCTTGGGCCCTGCCCCAGCTACATCGTGTCATCGCCCGACATCGGCTTTCTCGGCATCGAGCCATGCCCGGTATCGAACGCTATACAGCATCGGGCCCCACCCGACATCGAGCATATCTCGGAATACATATGAACATAATCAATAATATACATAAACCTAAAACATATAACATTAACATGTAAACATTCCTCGGGTCCCGCCCGACATCATACCGTAATCCGAAAACATACTAACATTCCTCAGGAACCGCCCCGGCATCGGATTGTAATCCGGAAACATACAAGTACAAACACATGCAAGAATCACAAAGACATCAAGCATACAAGCATTCATAGGGACCGCCCCGACATCGGATCGAAATCTGGAAGAAAACATATAAACTTACATCGGGCCCCGCCCGACATCAGACCGTAGTTCGGAACTACTACTAACTAAACGAGCCGGCCTTGGTGCCTTAGACTCGTTCCTACTGGAGGAAAACTCAGCACTCAAATTGGATGTTGAAATTTCGTGTGAGGAATCTCTAGTGGCTGCTCCAACGACTCCCTAGCTATCATTATTACAATAATCAATTAGTCAAAAACTGATAACCTTTCTAAGGGTAAAATAACCATTTCTTATATCAAGACCCCATCACGGGTCAACCTTGGTCATGTCAAAGTCCCAGTCAAAGTCAACGCTCACTCTAAGTCAAAGTCAACAGTTTGAGTTGACTCAACTCGTCGAGTCAATCCCTTGACTCGCCGAGTTCCTTTGCTACTCTTAGTCGTGAAAACACAAACTAACTCATTGAGTCCCTTCATAGACTCATCGAGTTCCACCTTGTACAGAATCGAGACAAACCGACTCAACTCGTCGAGTCCCTTGTGACAACCGTCAAAATTCGGGTCAGTTCTAGATTTGATAAACTTAGTTGTACGTGTAGGCACGACACATACTAGTCTTAGTAACTAGAAACTAAGTTATAACCTCCTAGAAACTTGCAAACAATTAGAATCAACGGATAGTATACTTAGATTTCACATTGCTATGTAAATTCTACAACTACTTAACTGTAATGACTATCCATATCGGGTTATTCTTTGACTTGAACATCTTTGCATGAATCATGTAGACACATCATGCACTTGACCTAGTGGTATAAATTAGGTCCGAGTCTCGTAGGAACTTAAGTTAAAGTTGAAATTATGACTAGTATACTTGGTTCTTCAAGTTCGCTTGAATCTCGGAATCACTACATAGAATGCCAATAAACCGGTAAAAATAAATTACAAATATTATTCCTAACTTGAATAAGAGTTATAAAACTCTAAAATAGTTTGAAGTCTCAAAATTTATTTAATTTTGATATACAAAGACATACAAACTCTCAAAACCCCTAAATGCCCTAAAAACTCACATTTATAAACTTTAACCTTAAAAAATCTATAAAAATAATTATGAAGCTTCTAATATTATGTTATAATAATTAAAATTAAGAAAATGCATTTAACGAAAATAAAATTTAACTCGTTAACATTTACCCTTAATTTATAAATGAAAAATCACCACTTTTATGCATAAAAACTAGGTTAAGGTGCACATTTTATAAAAGGTTTGATATTTTTATAAAAGATTTGAATTTTATAAAAATGGAAGAGGGGGAAACCCTATCTTATCCCCATAAAACTGGCCACCCTCTCTCCTCCTTCAAAATTCATCTTTCCAACACACTAAATGACTTCTTCTCTCTCACACTCCATCTTCTCTCTACCTCTCATTCTCTCTCACACTCTTCATCACCACCACTCCATTTCTCTCTTCATATCTCAACAGCCACGAAATTTTCCAGAAAAGAAACCCAATAACACTCCTCAAACTCGAAATCTTCATCATATTGTAGTGTTCTTGAAGGTAAAATCGATTTCTACTTCACCTACTCCATTCTATTGTAAAATCATGAACACTTGCACCTACTCACAGTTTTGATGATGATGGTGGTAGGATTTCATCCAAATACAACATGCATGTTGTAGATGGTCAAGTCCCATGACCTAAACCTAAGTCAAAATCAAGGAAATGCACTGTTCTATATGTTTTCGTGGAGAAACACCACATACATCCAAAGTTTTCTTTCAAAAACAAATTTTGAACATTTCAAACTCATGAATTGTCTTCAAGCCAACATGTATGTGATGATCTTCAAGCTTAGATGCTAGATCATCAAAGTATGTTGTTAAAAAGCTTTCAAATAGGTTTATAAAGGATTTATTCCCAAATAAATATCTAAAACAACTTTTCTGATCAAATCCGATTTTTCCATGTATTCCACCAACAAAATGAGATATTCTATAAATTTTCAGAAAATAATTTATTTTTGTTGAATTATTATAATTATTGTAATAAAATAGGGCAATAATTCATATAAAGTACTTTATGAAGTCTATAAATCCTAGGTAATTTCGTAGATGACCCCTAAAGTAAATGATGATATTTCAGTGAGTTTCATCTATTTTTGTTACTGTTTGGTATGGTTTTGAATTTTCTTTTTTTTTAATTCAAATAAATCATAAAACCACGTTAAGGAATGTGAAAAGGCTATATAAGATTTTTCGCAGATCCTACCTCATGTGGAGTACTTAGAAAAATATTTTCAGAATTTTTCATAATGCATTCTTATTTTTCCCTGATTTTTGTATTTATAATGGATTAATAATGGGAAAACCATTTCTACTCATCCAAAATTCATGAAACCTTACCAGACGACCTTATAATATATTAGAACTCTAAATAAAAATTTGGATGAGTTTTCTATTCAGTATGCTATTTTTTTTCTATTTTATAATATTAAATACACTTAAATCCACAAAATCAGATTACACTATATAAAAATCACCATTGGGATTTTCCCAGATTATTTACACTATAAATGAAGTTTAAATTTTTTTTGGTAATTTACTTTAACTGTTTAATAATTATTCTCCAATTAATGATTATTTAAGAGGATAAAACAAAGAAAAATGGCAAGATTAATTGAAAAATACATTTTATATTTTTCACAACTTCTATATGTACAATAACAGTGCTACAAAAAGTTTGGGCAACTTTGGAAACTGTTTTCTATTTATTTCAATTTTTATTAGAATAAATGAACAAAAGTAATAAAATCGGGTTAAACAGTTTAGAAATTCATTTTTATATTTTTCCTAGCTTACGAATGTTTAATAACAGTCATACAAAAAGTTTGGGGAATTTTGGAAACTGTTTTCAATTTATTTCAATTTTTATTAGAATAAATGCACAAAAATTGTAAAAATGGGTTAAACAGTTTAGAAATCAATTTTTACATTTTTTCCAGCTTAAGTATGTTCATTGGCAGTATTATAAAAAGTTTGAGAATTTTTATCATCTGGATACTATTTTTCACGAATTTATATTGTTATGAAGGCTTAAAAATTTCGAAAAATAGTTAATCACATCAAAAATTCAAGGACACATTTCTGGAAGACCTCTACTGTATTTGGAATGAAAATGCAAAGTTTGACAATTTTTGGAAACTGTTTGATGATATTTTAGATTTTTAGGAGCTTAAAACACCTTTAGACGTGTTAAAATACCCTTAATTAATATTACAAAAATCTGGAAAATTAATATCCAAAATTGTCTTAATCACATGAGTTATAAAATTTCACCATTTCAGAAAAATGTTTGTAACTTATCAATATTAATTTTTGACACAATATTGGCATAATTCTATTTTAGTAGTAAGTATATTAGCATTAGATTTCAACTAGAGACTCCCTAGCGTATACCATTATTGTAGGATTCGGTAGTGATACAAGTGGAACTTAGATCAAGGCATCATTTGCATCATCTCAATGCATTGTGAGTATTCACCACTCCCCCATTTTCAGTTTTTAAATGTTTTAGGGTGGAAAGCATGTCCTAAACTTTTTATGTTTGTTGTATTTATTTTGACTCGTATGAAACTTGGTTGTTATATTTCGTATGTATGTGTATGTTACTTTATTTCATGAGGACTGTATCGTGGTTAAGTCCCTGGAATCTCTAGACACAACTCATTAACTCTTTTGAGCCTATGGTTATTATGGATAGCGCTATCAGGACGTAGACAACTCCTCACTCGCACGATTCGTTGAGTGCATTTTACCATTTTATACACTATGTTTGCGATAGGGCACGATTCGGTCATTAGGTTTGGGTTGTGAACTCATGAATGAAATCTTTATGCACATACCAAACATGTATTCTCATGATAGCAACGACACTTTTATACTTATTTTAGCAATGAAACTTGTATACTTATTATAGCAATAAACTTTGTATCTCATTATAACAACAAACTTTTGTTACTAAATACTTATTTACTTGTTTTAGCAACGAACTTGGTTGCTCCTTATAGTAACAAATTTGTTTTCTCCTTGTAGCAACGAACTTGATTGCTTATTATAGCAATGAAACTTGTTTACTCATTTTAGTAACAAACTTTATTTCCCATGAGAATATGAACGTTGCATCTCATTTGGGCAACATACTTTATCTCTCATGATGACAACGAACTTTGTTTATGCAAACTTATTACTCATTTTAACAATATACTTTTATTTATGGAAACTTTTATCAAAACTTTGATTTCAATTCATGAAACCAATATCATTTTTTTTATCTGTGAGTACTCACCAACTATTTTTATAGTTGATGCTCGTTTTACATGCTTTTTCAGGAATCATCGACTAAGTGGCACTTAGGGACAGTTCACTTTTAGGAGCATTCGCATGTGTTCTATTTCAATTTACATTGTAATTTCTTTTAAAAGTTGTTCAAACCTATTGTAAATTGTAATGATTTTTAATACTATGGTTGGTGTTGTCTTTTAACTTTTGCTATGAAACCCTTTATACTGCCACGCCTCGTGTTTCCGCTTTAGCGGGGTATGATAGAAATGGTATCAGAGCCGAAGGTTATAGAGAATACCGGTTTTCCTTTGGAAAACCACAACTATAGCCAAAAAAATTCAAAACGTTTTAAAATATTTAACATACTACTAGTATAACTAATTCGAGTACACATTATTGGACTTTAATTAAGTATAGCCTGGCCAACTATGCTTAATTAAGGAAATTTAATGCGAGGCTGGAAACGGTTATAGTAGAATTATGTTCAAAATGATTTTCAACTTGAACTTTTGGAAAACAAAAATTTTCGATGTGCGTACGGGCATTGCATATTATAGGCATTCATCTAAATACACTTAGAAGCTAAGTGCGCTTTTATAACAATGACTTTATTTAGAAATACTCTTATCCCTTATCAAGTGCTAGGTTAACCAGTTAGGTTATATCACTAGTCACCCTAGGTGCAATGCACTTAGTACTGAGAATGAGTATCCCTCCGTAGCTATTGACTTTAGATGTAAGGTTAGTAGCTAGATATACACTAGTAATAATCTTAAGTCGAAAACTATACCAATTATTCCTCAATACCTCTTCATCGTCTTCGTACTAGAGATACAACTAGGAAAGCGTTCCGATACCGACACGGATGAAAATTGGAGCATCATGTAAGGAGGTAGATGAGTCGTTTCTAAGTACTCACTTGGATACCATTGGTGGGCAATCCGGATTCGACTCACGAGGAGACACAGAGGTTTAACCCATACGTGACACCTTATTACTACGCTACGATTTAGCTCTAGGTTGTTTCCACCTTGAGGTTAAAATTTAACATAGGAGATCCCTTTGACCTCTGTAGAAGGCCACAAAACTGCATTGACACCATAAAACGTTTTACTAACAATTTTTCTTGTCCTTTATTTTGGGGAAAAGACACTGGTACTCGCCTTGTACTCGCCTTAGTATTTAGGTACGATCGGCTACACTAACATACTTATTCCTTACTTCTTAATCTTCCATCAAAAAGTTATTTCGCTTCATCGGTTTTACTTATCATCGATAAAAAATTTTATAACCACTTCATACAACTTATTAGACCTTTCCTAACAATGTAAGCCATATTCTCGCTAAAAATCTTTTGACAACTTGCTTTAACTTAACACTTTCCTTCAAAACTCAATTTAACCAATATTGGTGTTAACCTTGCTATTTTAATTTCATTTCAAATCCATTTCAATGGATAGATTTGATTTTAAGGGCATATAAACCATTTTAATCCTTGCTTACCATTTTGACACGTTTTCGAAAAACTTAGAAACATTTTCTTTTATAGAAGTGTTTAAACTCTATGCTATAAAACTTAAACATATGACGTTGAAGTTCATATTATGTGAAAAAGTTTTATCGGATCTTTCAAACGAGTTTTGTTTTGGCTCTTTTGACCACTTTCTCATTTAGGCATTTTACTTTACTTAAATGTGTTTTCCTGAAACCCAACATGGTATTTTTACAACTTTCTGATTCAAACATGTTTATAAGAATTCTCTAATTCCTACATTTCCAACATGCCTCATTTATTTATTTTATTTTAAATTACTTTTATACTTTGTAAAGTTTCTAAAATTTAAAGCATTGCAAAACTTAGTGTTCACTTTTAAACTTCCAGTGACGCACTTTCGATAATGCACGATTATTCATCTAAATATGTTAAGTCTTTACCTTATCTGTTTTAACCATTGTTGGACTCTAGTCTAAAAGGTCAACACTATCAGATTTTCAATTACCATTTGTAGTGCTTCTTCTTTTTCACAAATGGAGTTTAATTTAATAGATAACTCATGAATTTTTAGCAAACACTTTAAAACTTCTTCATTTATATGTAACCATCAACATACATCAAAGAGTGAAGTACGAAAAATATCTCAACCTAGTTTTAAAATTTACCTATATGTATTGATCTTAAAATTTTAACAATAACATCATTGCTGCTACCTTCCTTTTCTTTCCCCCGAACTTGATTTCTCGCTCTCCTTCTGATTTTAGATCTCGCACGCCCATAATAGTAACATTATACAGTGTCTAACTTTGTTTCTGTCTATTTCGCTTCTCCTGGTATCATGTTCGTACACATACAGACTAGAAGTCTACCCTTTCGTTTTGAGCGATTAAGTGATTAATACGTGTATAGTCGTGAGGCATAATTTTGATTTAGTCAACTTTGATATATTCAATTATACCTTTTATCATATACATCTTATTTTTATTTTGAAATCTACTATAAACAAGTGATCCTTATTTACATTTTCTAAATTCGGAAACTTGATTTAAAATGCAAGTTTCATTGTATTTTCCTTATAATTAATACACAAGATGAATACCCTTATGCTTATAATTTTTCTATATCCGGAAAATATATGTGAATGATATGTTTCCTTATGTTTCTTCTTTTCTTTAAATACATCAAAAGTTTTGAATTTTACGATTATCTATTCTCTAAATGATTGTTTTTGTAGAAACACTAAACTATGAAAGCACTATTTTCAAATATTGACCTTTTTACACCTTTCTTAAAATAGTATTTTACTTTGCAATTTTCAGTAGTTCCTAAACTCTCAAACTTGTTTTCATAAGTATTCTGACTCCTCGTAAACTTGAATTTGGCCTGACTTAGAGAAGTGGACAATTTCTCAAAAATTTAATACAAATATTTCTATACAAATTCTTTTAATGACGACTTAAACCTTTAACATTAATTAATCTTTATATTATTTTACTACTTCGTTGGATCGCCACACATGTATCTTCATTATCTTGGAATTATTACACATTTTGATAATAGTGAGATTAATTATCATTTCTAAACACACATTTTGATAACAGTGAAATTTTATCACTTCTAAACACTTAAAATGTTATCTACACAATGTGATTTAATTTATCATAAACTTTCATCGCCTCCATTTGCAACAATGAATATCTAAATATATTTATTCATCGAATAAGGTCTTATTATTGTAAGAATAACTGTAGTAGTAATTATAGCCTCGGAGATCCTCAATAATTTCGTAATTTATTTGGTAGACGACACTTAAATAGCCTTTACACTTGAGATGTACCAAAACTTCGTTGCCTACCCTTAGTACGTATTTTTAGGAACTTACCCTCGATCGCTTCCCTTTCATTCGTGCTACCCCTTCTTATTTCGGAATATATCTTTTCCAGATGTAATAGCCAACCCGGAATTGAACAAATTGTTCCTAATCTCTTCTTTATTAAGCGGTGAATTTATACTTAGTGTTAATTTAGAATGCAACTTAAGGATCAATGCGGATTTAACGCTGAGTGCAGTTGGTGCTTCATCAAAACTTATACCTCTCTCTTAATTCAGATAATATCTAACTAGATGATGTTTTTCGACTAGGTCGCCATAGTTGGATCATGATTTAGTGACCCAAATTTTCCATAATCTAAACGAAAGAACTCGAATTAAGGAAACACTAATTTGATTTTAGCTAAAGAATTAGGCTCTTCCCTTCGGAAATTAACCCAAAATAATCAAAGAGTTCTGCAAGTCACCACCTCTCCAAATATACAATTGTAGTCGGCTGAGTTCTAATAGAATACGTCATGAATTGAATTTCGGGACGAAATTCCTTTAACCGGGGGAGACTATGACAACCATCAAAATTCGAGTCGGTTCTAGACTTGATAAACTTAGTTGTATGTGTAGGAACGACACATACTAGACTTAGTAACTAGAAACTAAGTTATAACCGACTAGAAACTTGGAAACAATTAGAATCAATGGATAGTATACTTAGATTTCACATTGGTATGTAAATTCTACAACTACTTAACTGTAATGACTATCCATATTCGGGTCATTCTTTGACTTGAACATCTTTGCATGAATCATGCAGACACATCATGCACTTGACCTAGCGGTATAAATTAGGTCCGAGTCTCATAGGAACTTAAGTTAAAGTTGAAACTATGACTATTATACTTGGTTCTTCAAGTTCGCTTGAATCTCGGAATCACTACATACAATGCCAATAAACCGGTAAAAATAAATTACAAATATTATTTATAACTTGAATAAGAGTTATGAAACTCTAAAATAGTTTGAAGTCTCAAAATTTAATTAATTTTGATATCCAAAGACTTACAAACTCTCAAAAACCCTAAATGCCCTAAAAACTCACATTTATAAACTTTAACCATAAAAATTCTATAAAAATAATTATCAAGCTTCTAATATTATCTTATAATAATTAAAATTATGAAAATGCATTTAAGGAAAATAAAATTTAACTCATTAACATTTACCCTTAATTTATAAATGAAAAATCAACACTTTTATGCATAAAAACTAGGTCAAGGTGCACATTTTAGAAAAGGTTTGATATTTTTATAAAAGATTTGAATGTTATAAAAATGGAAGAGGGGGAAACCCTATCTTATCTCCCTAAAACCGGCTACCCTCTCTCCTCCTTCAAAATTCATCTTTCCAACACACTAAATGACTTATTCTCTCTCACACTCCATCTTCTCTCTCACTCTACCTCTCATTCTCTCTCACACTCTTCATCACCACCACTCCATTTCTGTGACATCCCCTAATTTCTCGGCCAGAAAAGACCGATTTAATTTATGCTGTTTAAAATAAAATCAGAGAAATCCTTTTAAAAGATGTTGCGGAATTGGTCCCCAAAACAAAACATGATAATAATTTATCAAAACCTTTCTTTAAGGAAGTATATATTTTCCTTTTAAATCAAAATCTTGGGATGTCATGTTCCGATACAGATCAAAAGCATAAATAAGACATTATAAGCCTTACAACAGTTATTTACAACTACTAGCCTATAATCCAAAAATCTTTCATCATCATCCGACTATGCTCGGGGTCCACTACCTATAATAATAAAAAGCTGAGTGGGTCAGGCTTGGGAGCCTGGTGAGCATATAGGTTTTCAACCCATAATAATAATAAACTTATTAAGTTCACCAATCAACAATAACCCTGATTACCTATTCCCGTAATCCTCACTTTACGTCCCTAAACACCTATCACAAGGGACCTAGCCTAAGGAATATCATCAGGATGGACACTACTGCTAAGGGGACTCCTCAGCCATACAAGTCCTAAAGGCAACCATGAGGGGGATGGAGTACGCCAATATACATATAGTTCACCAACACCTACAAGTTGCGAACCTGCTAGTGTTCCACTGGACTGTCTAGAAAGGTCCGTGGTCGTCATCTGTACTCCGCTAGACGACTACAACAACAACAACATTATCGAGGCCTCTCATCATTTTAACACCCATCGACTATTTCGTCTACCCATGTCTTACCCAACATATTTGTAGATAAAATACATATACAATTTAAAACTTATATAAAACATCTATTCAACAGTCACCTCAAACAAACAATTAATATAATTACACATAGCACGTATTTTAAGGTAAATACGTCATATCTATGTGTAAGGTGAAAGTGACTACACACTCACTTGATTTAATGATAATCGGGCAGCACTTCGTTTCCTAAAACGATCGTTTCTAATAAAACCGGGAGTTTTATTGAGAAACCGGGCTCTACGAGGATTGGGCTTCAAAACCGAAAAGATAAATTTCTCGGGCTTCTCGGGCACTTCGGGACGTGTTTTGGGTGTTTGTTATAATACTGGGGCTTTGGGTGAAGTTGGAATGAAATAAATATGGGTTTAGGGGTGTAAAATGTCAAATTTCCAAATTATCCCCGGGAGGACTCGCACCCTTCTATTTATAGGGGCGAGGCTTCTGATCCAAGGGCTGAGAAGCTACCAGGTGTCAGCTGATCCGAAGAGAGGGCAGGTGGCTCGCACGTGCGAGGGGTGAGTTGTTGGCCTCTGATTGGACCGAGGTCTAGGCCTGAGGTTCGGAGTCGTGGCACACCATGCGAAGGTCGGACACGTCAGGAGAAGGCACGCGTCGGACCCCCATTGGACCGTACTTCGGATGCAAGGGAAGGCGACACGCCTCGCCAGCTGGCTTCGGTGACTCAGTAATTTCGGACACGTGCCACGCATGGAGCGAAGGTGACGTGGCTGAAGTATGACTATGCGAATTTTCTCGGATTTAGTATTTTTTTCTCGATTTTTGTGCAAAAACTTCTAAAATCCATAACTTTCGCATACGAGCTCCGTTTTTGACGTTCTTTATATGCACGCGTAGATAAAATTACGCTCTATAACTTTCATTTAGACTTCGTCGGTTAATTTTGAAATTAAATTTAATATTTTTATTTTTAACAGACCGGGACAAGAAATCCGTTAAAAACTCATAACTTCTTCATCCGACGTCCGTTTTCGTCTGTCTTTTTACCGTTGTAATACTATTGACGAGACCTTCGATTCTCGTTTAGGTTGTGTCGGCTAAAAATCATTCGATCTAAAATTCGAGTTTTTAGCTGTCTACTGGTAAGCTGAAACTTAGAAAAATCATAACTTCCTCATACGAAGTCAGATTTGGACATTCTTTTTATGCGTATTCTCGTTTTAACGAACACTACGACTTTCATTTAGATCACTAAGGCTAAAAAGTAGTTTATCAAAAACTCACTTTTTACGTTATTCGGCACCGTGCCGATTTTGTCGCGAAACTTCGACAGGTCATAACTTCTTCGTTATAACTCGGATTTTGGTATTCTTTATATATCTGTAATCCTTGTCACGACCACTACAACTTTCTTAATAGATATAGGCTTTATCTAATATTTATTTTTGACGCTCATTTTTATTCTTAATTAATTAAATCCTAATAATTAAGCGTAAAACACATAATTCACATAATATTCACATAATTCCTTTTCATTTCTTCAAAATGAGTTACAAAGGTTAACCTAGACTATTTTGTCAATATTAATGCCTAGCCTAGAAACACGCGCGTTACAATTTCTCTCTTCATCTCTCCACACCCACAAAATTTTCCAGAAAACAAACCCAATAACACTCCTCAAACTCGAAATCTTCATCATATTGTAGTGTTCTTGAAGGTAAAATCGATTTCTACTTCACTTTTCCTTCACGTTTTGTTTTTTTTCTTACACTTTCTTCTTCTCCTACTCCATTCTATTGTAAAATCATGAACACTTGCACCTACTCACGGTTTTGATGATGATGGTGGTAGGATTTCATCCAAATACAACATGTATGTTGTAGATGGTGAAGTCCCATGACCTAAACCTAAGTCAAAATCAAGGAAATGCATTTTTTTCTACATGTTTTGGTGGAGAAACACCACATTCATCCAAAGTTTTCTTTCAAAATCGAATTTTGAACATTTCAAACTCATTAATGGACTAATAGTCTTCAAACCAACAAGCATATGATGATCTTCAAGCTTAGATGCTAGATCATCAAAGTATGTTGTTAAAAAGCTTTCAAATAGGTTTATAAAGGATTTATTCCCAAATAAATATCTAAAACAACTTTTCTGATCAAATCCAATTTTTCCCTATATTCTACCAACAAAATGAGATATTCTATAAATTTTCAGAAAATAATTTATTTTTCTCGAATTATTATAATTTTTGCAATAAATTAGGGCAATAATTCATATAAAATACTTTATTAGGTCTATAAATCCTAGGTAATTTCGTGGATGACCCCTAAAGTAAATGATGACATTTCAGTGAGTTCCATCGATTTTTGTTACTGTTTGGTATGGTTTTGAATTTTCTTTTTGTTTAATTAAAATAAATCATACAACCACGTTAAGGAATGTGAAAAGGCTATATAAGATTTTTCGAAGATCCTACCTCATGTGGAGTACTTAGAAAAATATTTTCAGAATTTTTCATAATGCATTCCTATTTTTCCCCTATTTTTGTATTTATAATGGACTAATAATGAGAAAAATATTTCTACTCATCCAAAATTCATGAAACTTTACCAGACGGCCCTATAATATATTAGAACTCTAAATAAAATTTGGATGATTTTTATATTCAGTATGCTATTTTTCTTCTATTGTATAAGATTAAATACGCTTAAATCCACAAAATCGAATTACACTTATAAAAATCACCATTGGGATTTTTCCCAGATTATTTACACTATAAATGAAGTTTACAAAAATTTTGGTAATTTACTTTAACTGTTTAATAATTATTCTCCAATTAATGATTATTTAAGAGGATAAAACAAAGAAAAATTGCAAGATTAATTGAAAAATACATTTTATATTTTTCGCAGCTTCTATATGCATAATAACAGTGTTACACATCATGCACTTGACGTAGTGGTATAAATTAGGTCCGAGTCTCGTAGGAAGTTAAGTTAAAGTTGAAACTATGACTAGTATACTTGGTTCATCAAGTTCGCTTGAATCTCGGAATCACTACATAGAATGCCAATAAACCTGTAAAAATAAATTATAAATATTATTTCTAACTTGAATAAGAGTTATGAAACTCTAAAATAGTTTGAAGTCTCAAAATTTAATTAATTTTGATATCCAAAGACTTACAAACTCTCAAAAACCCTAAATGCCCTAAAACTCACATTTATAAACTTTAACCATAAAAATTCTATAAAAATAATTATCAAGCTTCTAATATTATCTTATAATAATTAAAATTATGAAAATGCATTTAAGGAAAATAAATTTTAACTCATTAACATTTACCCTTAATTTATAAATGAAAAATCAACACTTTTATGCATAAAAACTAGGTTAAGGTGCACATTTTATAAAAGGTTTGATATTTTTATAAAAGATTTGAATTTTATAAATATGGAAGAGGGGAAACCCTATCTTATCCCCCTAAAACCGACTACCCTCTCTCCTCCTTCAAAATTCATCTTTCCAACACACTAAATGACTTCTTCTCTTTCACACTCCATCTTCTCTCTCACTCTACCTCTCATTCTCTCTCATACTCTTCATCACCACCACTCCATTTCTGTGACATCCCCTATTTTCTCGGCCAGAAAAGACCGATTTAATTTATGTTGTTTAAAATAAAATCAGAAAAATCCTTTTAAAAGATATTGCGGAATTGGTCCCCAAAATAAAACATGATAAGCCTTACAATAGTTATTTACAACTACTAGCCTATATTCCAGATTAAAAGCATAAACAAGATCTCGAGATTTCATGTTCCGATACAGATCAAAAGCATAAACAAGACATTATAAGCCTTACAACAGTTATTTACAACTACTAGCCTATAATCCAAAAATCTCTCATCATCATCCGACTATGCTCGGGGTCCACTACCTATAATAAGAAAAAGCTGAGTGGGTCAGGTTTGGGAGCCTGGTGAGCATATAGGGTTTTCAACCCACAATAATAAATAACGTATTAAGTTCACCAATCAACAATAACCCTGATTACTCATTCCCGTTATCCTCACTTTACGTCCCTAAAAACCTATCACAAGGGTCCTAGCCTAAGGAATATCATCGGGATGGACACTACTGCTAAGGGGACTCCTCAACCACACATGTCCTAAAGGAAACCATGAGGGAGATGGAGTACGCCAATGAACATATAGTTCACCAACACCTATAAGTTGCGAACCTGCTAGTGTTCCACTGGACTGTCTAGAAAGGTCTGTGGTCGTCATCTATACTCCGCCAGACGACTACAAAAACAACAACAACAACATCATCGAGGCTTCTCATCATTTTAACACCCATCGACTATTTCGTCTACCCATGTTTTACCCAACATATTTGTAGATAAAATACATATACAGTTTAAAACTTGTATAAAACATCTATGCGACAGTCACCTCAAACAAACAATTAATATAATTACACATAGCACGTATTTTAAGGTAAATACTTCATATCTATGTGTATGGTGAAAGTGACTACACACTCACTTGATTTAATGATAATCGGGTAGCAGTTCGTTTCCAAAAACGATCATTTCTAATAAAACCGGGCTCTGCGAGGGTTGGGCTTCAAAACCGAAAAGATAAATATCTCGGGCTTCTCGGGCACTTCGGGACGTGTTTTGGGTGTTTGGTATAATACCGGGGCTTTGGGGGAAGTTGGAATGAAAGAAATATGGGTTTAGGGGTGTAAAATGTCAAATTTCCAAATTATCCCGGGAGGTCTCGCACCCTTCTATTTATAGGGGCGAGGTTTCTAATCCAAGGGCTGAGAAGCTACCTGGTGTCAGAAGATCCGAAGAGAGGGCAGGTGGCTCGCACGTGCGAGGGGTGAGCTGTTGGCCTCTGATTGGACCGAGGTCTAGGTCCGAGGTTCGGAGTCGTGGCACACCATGCGAAGGTCGGACACGTCAGGAGAAGGCACACGTCGGACCCCCATTGGACCGCACTTCGGATGCGAGGGAAGGCGACACGCCTCACCAGCTGGCTTCGGTGACTCAGCAATTTTGGACACGTAGCACGCATGGAGCGAAGGGGACGTGGCGGAAGTATGACTATGCGAATTTTCTCGGATTTAGCATTTTTTTCTCGATTTTTGTGCAAAAACTTCTAAAATCCATAACTTTCGCATACGAGCTCCGTTTTTGACGTTCTTTATATGCTCGCGTAGGTAAAATTACGCTCTAGAACTTTTGTTTAGACTTCGTCGGATAGTTTTGAATTTAAATTTAATATTATTATTTTTAAGACCGGGACAGGAAATCCGTTAAAAATTCATAACTTCTTCATCTGACGTCCGTTTTCATCTGTCTTTTTACCGTTGTACTACTATTGACGAGACCTTTGATTCTCGTTTAGGTTGTGTTGGCTAAAAATCACTCGATCTAAAATTCGAGTTTTTAGCTGTCTACTGCTAAGCTGAAACTTAGAAAAATTATAACTTCCTCATATGAAGTCAAATTTGGACGTTCTTTTATGCATACTCTCGGTTTAACGAACACTACGACTTTCGTTTAGATCACTAAGGCTAAAAAGTAGTTTATCAAAAACTCACTTTTTACGTCATTCGGCACCGTGCCGGTTTTGTCGCGAAACTTCGACAGGTCATAACTTCTTAGTTATAACTCGGATTTTGGTATTCTTTATATATCCGTAATCCTTGTCACGACCACTACAACTTTCTTAATAGATATCGGCTTTATCTAATATTTATTTTCGACACTCATTTTTATTCTTAATTAATTAAATCCTAATAATTAAGCATAAAACACATAATTCACATAATATTCACATAATTCCTTTTCATTTCTTCAAAATGAGTTACAAAGGTTAACCTAGACTATTTTGTTAATATTAATGCCTAGCCTAGAAACACGGGCGTTAGAATTCTCTCCCCCTTAGGATGATTCCGTCCCCGGAATCACACATCAGCAAACAACTGCGGGTAGCGACTCATCATGTCACTCTCCATTTCCCAGGTGAGATTTGGCCCATTCGTATGTTTTCATCGCACCAGAACTAAATTGACCATCTTGCATCGCAACTTCTTAGTCTTACGGTCAACGATTGCCTCAGGTTCTTCAATTAACCTCTTGTTTGCATCCAACCTTAATTCAGAAATTGGAATTATGTCGGGCACATCTCCCGTGAACTTTCTCAAATAACACACATGAAAGGTGTTATGAATACCCTCTAGTTCTTCTGGTAATTCTAGCTTGTAAGCTTGATTCCCGATCCTCTGAAGAACTTTAAACGGTCCAATAAACCTTGGACTCAATTTTCCCCTCTTACCAAATCTTATAAGTCCCTTCCACGACGATACTTTATGTAAAACCGAATCTCCAACTTCGAATGATATCGGTTGTCTTTTCTTGTCAGCATAGCTCTTTTGTCGATCTTGAGCTGCTAACATCCTTTCCCTAATCACTTTCAACTTTTCAGCAGTCTGATGGACTATTTCAGGTCCCATAAACTGCTTTTCCCCAGCTTCCAGCCAACATGACGGCATTCGACACTTTTCTCCATACAAAGAGTGATAAGGTGCCATCTTGATGCTCGAGTGGAAACTATTATTATAGGAAAATTCTACTAGAGGTAAGTGTTCATCCCAGTTACCTTGGAATTCCAGGGTACATGCTCTCAGCATATCCTCCAGTGTTTGAATTGTTCGTTCGCTCTGACCATCAGTTTGCGGATGGAAAGCTTTAGTCAAACACAACTTGGTACCCAATTCCTCTTGTAGACTCCTCCAAAAACCTTGAGGTAAAACGGCTGTCACGATCTGATACAATTGTTAACGGAACACCGTAAATCCATACAATTTCCTTCATGTAAGAATTCACAAGTTTATCCATAGACCATTTCTCTTTGGCTGCTATGAAATGCGTACTCTTTGTGAAGCGATCAACGACCACCCAAATCATGTCGTGATCGTTCTTGTTCTGGGCAGTTTAGTCACGAAATCCATGGTGATGTTTTCCCATTTACCCATGGGTACAGGTAAAGGTTCTAAACTTCCATACGGTTTCTGATGTTGTGCCTTAATCCTAGCACATGTTACACACTCGGCCACATACTTAGCAATATCGAGCTTCATCGCCGGCCACCAGTAATAGGGTTTGAGATCCCTATACATTTTTGTGCTGCCGGGATGAATCGAGTACATGGTCTTGTGAGCTTCTTCCATCAGAACATCTCTTACTCCTCCCGTCATATGTACCCAAATTCTTCCTAATTTCTCGGCCAGAAAAGACCGATTTAATTTATGCTTTTTAAAATAAAATCAGAGAAATCCTTTTAAAAGATGTTGTGGAATTGGTCCCCAAAACAAAACATGATAAAAATTTATCAAAACCTTTCTTTAAGAAAGTATATATTTTCCTTTTACATTAAAATCTCAGGATGTCATGTTCTGATACACATCAAAAGCATAAACAATACATTATAAGCCTTACAACAGTTATTTACAACTACTGGCCTATAATCCAAAAATCTCTCATCATCATCCGACTATGTTCGGGGTCCACTACCTGTAATAATAAAAAGCTGAGTGGGTCAGGTTTGGGAGCCTGGTGACCATATAGGGTTTTCAACCCACAATAATAATAAACTTATTAAGTTAACCAATCAACAATAACCCTGATTACCCATTCCCGTTATCCTCATTTTAAGTTCCTAAACACCTATCACAAGGGACCTAGCCGAAGGAATATCATCGGGATGGACACTACTGCTAAGGGGACTCCTCAGCCATACATGTCCTAAAGGCAACCATGAAGGGGATGGAGTACGCCAATGAACATATAGTTAACCAACACCTACAAGTTGCGAACCTGCTAGTGTTCCACTGGACTGTCTAGAAAGGTCCGTGGTCGTCATCTATACTCCGCCAGACGACTACAACAACAACAACAACATCGAGGCCTCTCATCATTTTAACACCCATCGACTATTTCGTCTACCCATGTTTTACCCAACATATTTGTAGATAAAATACATATACAGTTTAAAACTTGTATAAAACATCTATTCAACAGTCACCTCAAACAAACATTTAATATAATTACACATAGCATGTATTTTAAGGTAAATACTTCATATCTATGTGTAAGGTGAAAGTGACTACACACTCACTTGATTTAATGATAATCGGGCAGTACATCGTTTCCTAAAATGATCATTTCTAAAAAAACCGGGAGTTTTATTGAGAAACCGGGCTCTGCGAGGGTTGGGCTTCAAAACCGAAAAGATAAATTTCTCGGGCTTCTCGGGCACTTCGGGACGTGTTTTGGGTGTTTGGTATAATACCGAGGCTTTGGGGGTAGTTGGAATGAAAGAAATATGGGTTTAGGGGTGTAAAATGTCAAATTTCCAAACTATCCCCGAGAGGTCTCGCACCCTTCTATTTATAGGGGCGAGGTTTCTAATCCAAGGGATGAGAAGCTACCTGGTGTCAGAAGATCCGAAGAGAGGGTAGGTGGCTCGCACGTGCGAGGGGTGAGCTGTTGGCCTCTGATTGGACCGAGGTCTAGGTCCGAGGTTCGGAGTCGTGGCACACCATGCGAAGGTCGGACACGTCAGGAGAAGGCACGCGTCGGACCCCCATTGGACTGCACTTCGGATGCGAGGGAAGGCGACACGCCTCGCCAGCTGGCTTCGGTGACTCTACAATTTCGGACACGTGGCACGCATGGAGCGAAGGCGACGTGGCCGAAGTATGACTATGCGAAGTTTCTCGGATTTAGCATTTTTTTCTCAGTTTTTGTGCAAAAATTCTAAAGTCCATAACTTTCAAATACGAGCTCCGTTTTTGACGTTCTTTATATGCACACGTAGGCAAAGTTACGCTCTACAAATTTCGTTTGACTTCGTCGGTTAATTTTGATTTTAAATTTAATATTATTATTTTTAACAGACCTGGACAGGAAATCCGTTAAAAATTCATAACTTCTTCATCCGACGTCCGTTTTCGTCTGTCTTTTTACCGTTGTACTACTATTGACGAGACCTTCGATTCTCGTTTAGGTTGTGTCGGCTAAAAATCACTCAATCTAAAATTCAAGTTTTTAGCTGTCTACTGGTAAGCTGAAACTTAGAAAAATCATAACTTCCTCATACGAAGTCATATTTGGACGTTCTTTTTATGCATACTCTCGGTTTAATGAACACTACGACTTTCGTTTAGATCACTAAGGCTAAAAAGTAGTTTATCAAAAACTAACTTTTTACGTCATTCGGCACCGTGCCGATTTTGTCCGTAATCCTTGTCACGACCACTACAACTTTCTTAATATATATCGGCTTTATCTAATATTTATTTTCGACGCTCAATTTTATTCTTAATTAATTAAATCCTAATAATTAAGCATAAAACACATAATTCACATAATATTCACACAATTCCTTTTCATTTCTTCAAAATAAGTTACAAAGGTTAACCTAGACTATTTTGTCAATATTAATGCCTAGCCTAGAAACACGCGCGTTACAATTTCTCTCTTCATCTCTCAACACCCACAAAATTTTCCAGAAAACAAACCCAATAACACTCCTCAAACTCGAAATCTTCATCATATTGTAGTGTTCTTGAAGGTAAAATCGATTTCTACTTCACTTTTCCTTTAAGTTTTGTTATTTTTCTTACACTTTCTTCTTCTCCTACTCCATTCTATTGTAAAATCATGAACACTTGCACTTACTCACGGTTTTGATGATGATGGTGGTAGGATTTCATCCAAATACAACATGCATGTTGTAGATGGTGAAGTCCCATGACCTAAACCTAAGTCAAAATCAAGGAAATGCATTTTTTCTACATGTTTTGGTGGAGAAACACCACATTCATCCAAAGTTATCTTTCAAAATCGAATTTTGAACATTTTAAACTCATTAATGGACTAATGGTCTTCAAACCAACATACATATGATGATCTTCAAGCTTAGATGCTAGATCATCAAAGTATGTTGTTAAAAAGCTTTTAAATAGGTTTATAAAGGATTTATTCCCAAATAAATATCTAAAACAACTTTTCTGATCAAATCTAATTTTTCCCTATATTCTACCAACAAAATGAGATATTCTATAAATTTTCAGAATATAATTTATTTTTCTCGAATTATTATAATTATTGCAATAAATTAGGGCAATAATTCATATAAAATACTTTATTAGGTCTATAAATCCTAGGTAATTTCGTGGATGACCCCTAAAGTAAATGATGACATTTCAGTGAGTTCCATCGATTTTTGTTACTGTTTGGTATGGTTTTGAATTTTCTTTTTGTTTAATTAAAATAAATCATAAAACCACGTTAAGGAATGTGAAAAGGCTATATAAGATTTTTTGAAGATCCTACCTCATGTGGAGTACTTAGAAAAATATTTTCAGAATTTTTCATAATGCATTCCTATTTTCCCCTATTTTTTTATTTATAATGGACTAATAATGAGAAAAATATTTCTACTCATCTAAAATTCATGAAACTTTACCAGACGGCCCTATAATATATTAGAACTCTAAATAAAATTTGGATGATTTTTATATTCAGTATGCTATTTTTCTTCTATTTTATAAGATTAAATACACTGAAATCCACAAAATCGGATTACACTTATAAAAATCACCATTGGGATTTTTCCCAGATTATTTACACTGTAAATGAAGTTTACAAAATTTTGTTAATTTACTTTAACTGTTTAATAATTATTCTCCAATTAATGATTATTTAAGAGGATAAAACAAAGAAAAATTGCAAGATTAATTGAAAAATACATTTTATATTTTTCGTAGCTTCTATATTCATAATAATAGTGTTACACATCATGCACTTGACCTAGTGGTATAAATTAGGTCCGAGTCTCATAGGAAGTTAAGTTAAAGTTGAAACTATGACTAGTATACTTGGTTCATCAAGTTCGCTTGAATCTCGGAATCACTACATAGAATGCCAATAAACCGATAAAAATAAATTACAAATATTATTTCTAACTTGAATAAGAGTTATGAAACTCTAAAATAGTTTGAAGTCTCAAAATTTAATTAATTTTGATATCCAAAGACTTACAAACTCTCAAAAACCCTAAATGCCCTAAAAACTCACATTTATAAACTTTAACCATAAAAATTCTATAAAAATAATTATCAAGCTTCTAATATTATCTTATAATAATTAAAACTATGAAAATGCATTTAAGGAAAATAAAATTTAACTCATTAACATTTACCCTTAATTTATAAATGAAAAATCAACACTTTTATGCATAAAAACTAGGTTAAGGTGCACCTTTTATAAAAGGTTTGATATTTTTATAAAAGATTTGAATTTTATAAATATTGAAGAGGTGGAAACCCTATCTTATCCCCCTAAAACCGACTACCCCCTCTCCTCCTTCAAAATTCATCTTTCCAACACACTAAATGACTTCTTCTCTCTCACACTCCATCTTCTCTCTCACTCTACCTCTCATTCTCTCTCACACTCTTCATCACTACCACTCCATTTCTGTGACATCCCTAATTTCTCGGCCAGAAAAGACCGATTTAATTTATGTTGTTTAAAATAAAATCAGAGAAATCCGTTTAAAAGATGTTGCGGAATTGGTCCCCAAAACAAAACATGATAAAAATTTATCAAAACCTTTCTTTAAGAAAGTATATATTTTCCTTTTAAATCAAAATCTCGGGATTTCATGTTCCGATACAGATCAAAAGCATAAACAAGACATTATAAGCCTTACAACAGTTATTTACAACTACTAGCCTATAATCCAAAAATCTCTCATCATCATCCGACTAAGCTCGGGGTGCACTACCTATAATAAGAAAAAGCTGAGTGGGTCAGGTTTGGGAGCCTAGTGAGCATATAGGGTTTTCAACCCATAATAATAAATAACTTATTAAGTTCACCAATCAACAATAACCCTGATTACCCATTCCCGTTATCCTCACTTTACGTCCCTAAACACCTATCACAAGGGACCTAGCCTAAGGAATATCATCGGGATGGACACTGCTGCTAAGGGGACTCCTCAACCATATATGTCCTAAAGACAACCATGAGGGGGATGGAGTACGCCAATGAACATATAGTTCACCAACACCTACAAGTTGCGAACCTGCTAGTGTTCCACTGGACTGTCTAGAAAGGTTTGTGGTCGTCATCTATACTCCGCCAGACGACTACAAAAACAACAACAACAACATCATCGAGGCTTCTCATCATTTTAACATCCATCGACTATTTCGTCTACCCTTGTTTTACCCAACATATTTGTTGTTGGGTCAAAAATATGGTTTATACTTTACTTTTCAAGGAAAATGTGTATTTGGTCAGAAAATGTGTTTGCGACCGTAAACACGTTTACAGCCGTAAACACGTTTACGACCATAAACAGAGTTTACGGCCGTAAACATGTTTACGACCGTAAACCCAGTTTACGGTCGTAAAGACCATTTATGGCCCATGTTCTCGGGCCCATATTCCCTTGTATATATATAGGTGTTAGGTGTGAGGAGTAGAGATTAATGAACACTAGAGGAGCTTAAGTGTGTGAAACTTACGGTGTGTTCTAGAGAGAGAAAGTGAATCTTGTGTAAGGAACTTCAATCATATTCATCAATACATTCAAGATTCAAGTTATTCTTCTTCTCCTTCTCTTCTATTTGATCTGAAATCATCCGTTTGATTGGGATTCCGCACCATCAACCGGATCTGATTGATACACAAGCAAATTAGGGACTTACAATTGGTATCAGAGCTTGGTTTGTATCACTCATCTTTGTCAGATATGGAGCCGATTTGATCTTATTTTGGAAAGATTCTTGCGTTTTTGGATAGATCTCGAAAAATTAGGGGGGGTTTGTTCTTCGTGTTTTTCGTAAAAACGAGTTTTTGATCGAGTTTTGGAGCAAAAAGGGTGAAAAAACGCTGTTTTTCATCAAGAACAGCGATTTCTGGAGAGTTTACGGTTGTTGAAGAGTTTACGGTCTTTGAAGGGTTTACGGTCCGGAGTTTACGGCCGTAAACGTGCTTACGGTCGGCAGTTGCGGCTCAGCGGTTTACGGCTCGGATCGTCTGCGCCTCGGCTCGGTTTGCGGCTTAGAGAACGGCTCGCTTCGGCTCGGATCGCGGCTAGGGAAGCCGGCTCAGCAGCAGCAAGCCGAACAGCGCCTTTATTAAAAAAAGGGGGGACGCGAAAGTGAGGATGCCGGGAATCGAACCCGGAACATCTAGTTTATGAAGTCACGCGTCTTACCAACTCTTCCAAGCTGCACCTTTGTTCATTCCTCCCATTTTTAATTCTTAAACACTCATTTTCGCATCCAAGTTTCGCAATTTGACAAAATCAGCCCAATAATTCGATTTCTTTTCATTTTAAATTCCAATTTCAACAAAAAATTTTAATTTTAAATTTTTGACTGTTTACTTAAAAATTTTGACTTTGACTTTAAAATTTGACTTTTGACTTTAAAACTTTGACTTTCTCGTTTGGCTTTTAAATTTTCAAATTTAGCTTTTCGGTTTGACTTTTGAGTTTGACTTTTCAAGTTTGACTTTTGAGTTTGACTTTTTAAATTTAACTTTTGAGATTGACTTTTGAGTTTTTAGTTAAAGGGCATTTTTTTTAAAATGAGTTCTTCAAACGTTCCAGTCAATAAAGTTTCATGTACTCCATCTTGTGAAACTACGATTAAATTTCTTCGGGAACAAATTGATTTATGAAAAAGAGAAGTTGAGGACCTGAGATATGAAGGATATCAACTCAGGAAAGGACAGAAACCCCTAAAGGCCCAGTTAGAGACAAAAATAAACGATTTTAGAAGAATTCAGTCAGAATACAGTGAAAAGTGTGAACTGTACAATTATGTTAAAAGGCAAAATGATGCGCTGACTGCCGAGCTTGATACATTGAAGAAAAAGTTTGATTCTGCAAACTTTGCTTTTCAAAAATTTGATGGATCAAGTGAGGTAGTTGCCAACATGATCGATCATTACATGGATTTTAAACTAAACCAACAAAAGGGTTTAGGATATGATAGTGTACCTCCTCCTTATAATCACACATATCCGTATCAACCTTTGTCAAAGGACGAGATTGCCAATGTATCTTTTATGGTTTATGGCAAACCATCTGGCTTCGTCACAGGAGGGTTTATAAATGTTGAAAGTACTGACGCTTCTACTTCCTCTGTAGATCAACATTTAGATCAGGCGAAGCATGGGGTTGGTGTTTCTGTTTCTGAGCCTGAACCTGATGTTTCTGTTTCCAATGAACAACCTTCTGTTTCTGATGATAAAGTCGATGATACATCTTGTGATGCCTTTGATGCTTTTGCATCGGATCATGTTGAGTTAAATTTTTTTGACATATTTGATTATTTGTTTGAAAATACTGATGTTCCTGTTTCCAGCACATCTACTTCATGTGCAGGTAAAGTAGCAGCGGATGAGAACAAGGAGAACACCATTGAACAAACCAACATCTCCTTGAGCCCTGAATCTGTTGCTTCGAACTCAGTTGCTTCTAATCAACCTGTTGTTGAGAAGTACATGCCACCAATTCCAGCGAAACAGAGTGCCTCCTGCAAATGTGCTTGTGGGAAAAATAAGAGACAAGGCAACGATACGCCACCAGGGGCAGGAAGAAACAACTCCTACGTGAAGAAGCAGACTTGCTTTCACTGTGGAACACCAGGACACATTGCCAGACATTGTCCAAATCACGCATACGTTCCCTACTATGCACAAGGCTGGCAGAACGTGCCAAGAGGGAGATACTTCAAAAGAAACCCCTCAAGGTCACATTCAGACCATGGTGACTGGAATGCGCAAAAGGCCAAGAATCAAACCCACAAGGCCAAGAATCCAACTCCCAAGGGCAAGAAGGGAATGTCGGCCAAGAAGCCAAATCCAAGAGATACTCCCGTGAAGCCAAAATCAAAGTCATCTCAACGGCCGACATCAAGTTCAAAATCAAGTACCGAGCCACCTATCAGATCGAAAAAGAAATGGGTTAAACCCAACTACAAATGGGTTCCAAAGGCTCACTCTCCCAAATCTTCTAACAATTCTAATATTTCTACATCTTGTGTTTGTGATAAACAGCATATGTCATGGGAGAGAGTACCATGCAAGGATGACAAAGGTCGACCCAGTTTCAAAATGGACTGGATTCCAAAGACCAACTGATCCCGCTCTGTGTCGGAGCAGCTATGGAGGCATATCATCAGACTTCGGTTTGTTGGTAGTGGCTGTTCCAGGCACATGATAGGGGACATCTCTCAAATGTACAACATTCATAACTTTATCTGGGAGTATGTATCCTTTGCGGGAAAGGAAGAAAAGAAGGGATCACACATGGGGTTATTGCTTAATGACATGAATAATTTTCGGATCTGTTATGAGATTACACGTGCTGTTCTCAGACCTTCTCGATGCAAATTCAATCGGTGACTTACGGTTTGAGTTTTCTTCTTTATCCTCATGAGTTTTTCGTAAGCTGATTCGCTTTAAAGACTAATTTTTGTTTTAGGATAGTTTAAATTTGCGCATTTACTTTTGTTTCTCTCCTATGCACAAATTTAGGGGGAGAAATAAAAACAAAAAAAATCAGAAAATCAGAAAATCCAAAAATATGTTGGTTATGAAATGTGCTTGAGGGAGATGTTTTGGGAAGTGATATTATCAAGTGATAACAGGCAATCTGAGTCTGCGTAACGTACCCAAAGTTGAAGGGTCTATACTCTGGGTTTGATGCACCGGTAGGCACGAAAGATTCTAAATGGACTTGACTAGGCAGAGTTGAACTTAAGGAATTCTTAGACTTGACAAATCTTGACCTAGTTAGATCCTTTTAGCCTGACAACACGACGCTTGGATAGGTTGAGCAGGGAGATATATATGGGAATCTACTCATCACATTAAATGAACCTGTACTTGGAACCGTGGATTAACTTTTCCTCGATGTGCGGATTCTGTCCTTAATTCCGGTATTGATGGGGTGACTGGTAAATTTCGATGAGTTAGGTCTGTAGAAAATTGCTTTCTTTCTCTATCTGTCTGTTAGTCATATGTTGCCTCCTTTGCGTGATTGGAAGAGATCCGACCTGGACTGCAACATATGCAAATCTATTTCTCTGCATATTATATCTATGAAATTCATCCTATCTGTTAGCCATATACTGTCTCCTTTGCGTGACTCACAATCCGACCTGGTACACAGTATATGCACCATTCTACTTCTCAATCCCTCTAAAACTATAATTAATAATAATATAAATCTATCCTCTCTATGAATAATTGTCTGCTCACCCGATGTAAGGAGTACTCTGGAAGTCCTTGATTACTGGGGCATATCAGGAAGCGGGAAACATGTTCCAGTACAATTAACAATTGAACATTCACAGATTGTCTATAGATCTCGCTGCTCAATTTAGGTGGACAACAATATCCCTGGTCGTCGTCAACTGAATGGTCCTTAAGATATAGTATCTAGGAACTTAGGATCAGATCTAATATCTAGGAACTTAGGTTCACCTTGTCTTATAACAAATAGTATGTCCTAAATCTGTCACAATTTTCGTGTTTAAGTGGACCACAATACCGGCGATCGACCAGACAAAGACGTGAAGATAAAAGGTACCGACAAGTGGATTAGGGCTGTCTAACAACTTTGATCCCAAATCACTCTTAAAGTTTGATATCATTTTATTTTTGTTAAATTTGTTAAACTTTGATCCCAAATCACTCCCAAATTTGTTAAACCAAACAAAAATCAAAAAAATTAAAAAAATAGCGTTATTTTTGTTTTATTTCTTTTTCAGAAAATATGAAAAATCCAAAAATATTGTGTGCTAAATTTTCTTTTAGTTTTGTTTTGTCTTGAAAAGTGAATTCAGGTGAAGATGAAACTCATGGAGTTTGTGTCGAAGATTTCTGAGCCAAGGCTTCATTCGTGAGCATCGAAGAATTCGCATTCGAAGGAGCAAGAAATGAAGATTATTCTTTCGACATTCAATCCTTCAACCCCAGAATCAAGGTGAAGCTGCAATTGAAGATTATGTGACAGATTGCATTGAAGCCTCCTCAATCAGTCTGCTGATATCTTAAACCTGTTGAAGTGATCCAAAAGATTTGTTCTCTCTGATGTTATCTCTGAAGATTCTTAAGCTGAAAGCGCTATCTTTCAAGAATCAGTACGTCAAGCCTCCTCACCCAATGTGCGTTCAATGCCAAATTCTGAAGAAATGCCAAACTGCTCAAGATGAAATCAATTATTGAAGATTTATCATGTTCATCTTGAAGCTGTGAAGAATTCGAAGATTAAAGCTGAAGCCAAAGCTCCCAATGAAGATTATCAAGAAAGCCAGCTACTTTTTAAGGGGAGCTTGTTGGGTCATTTAAGAAAAGAAAAGAAAGCTATAAACCAAGGGGGAGATTGTTGGGTCAAAAATATGGTTTATACTTTACTTTTCTAGGAAAATGTGTCTTTGGTCAGAAAATGTGTTTGCGACCGTAAACAGAGTTTACGGCCATAAACACGTTTACGACCGTAAACAGAGTTTACGGCCGTAAACATGTTTATGACCCTAAACCCAGTTTACGGTCGTAAACACCATTTACGAACCATGTTCTCCGGCCCATATTCCCTTGTATATATATAGGTGTTAGGGGTGAGGAGTAGAGATTAATGAACACTAGAGGAGCTTAAGTGTGTGAAACTTACGGTGTGTTCTAGAGAGAGAAAGTGAATCTTGTGTAAGGAACTTCAATCATATTAATCAATACATTCAAGATTCAAGTTATTCTTCTTCTTCTTCTCTTCTATTTGATCTGCCATCATCCGTTTGATTGGGATTCCGCACCATCAAACGGATCTGATTGATACACAATCAGATTAGGGACTTACATTTGTAGATAAAATACATATACAATTTAAAACTTGTATAAAACATCTATTCAACAGTCACCTCAAACAAACAATTAATATAATTACACACAACACGTATTTTAAGGTAAATACTTCATATCTATGTGTATGGTGAAAGTGACTACACACTCACTTGATTTAATGATAATCGGGTAGCACTTCGTTTCCTAAAACGATCATTTCTAATAAAACCGGGCTCTGCGAGGGTTGGGCTTCAAAAACGAATAGATAAATTTCTCGGGCTTCTCGGGTACTTCGGGACGTGTTTTGGGTGTTTGGTATAATACCGGGGCTTTGGGAAAAATATTTTCAGAATTTTCAGAATTTTCAGAAAAATAATTTTAGAATTTTTCATAATGCATTCCTATTTTCCCCCTATTTTTGTATTTATAATGGACTAATAATGGGAAAAATATTTCTACTCATCTAAAATTTATGAAACTTTACCAGACGACCCTATAACATATTAGAACTCTAAATAAAATTTGGATGATTTTTTTATTCAGTATGCTATTTTTCTTCTATTTTATAAGATTAAATACACTTAAATCCACAAAATCGGATTACACTATATAAAAATCACCATTGGGATTTTTCCCAGATTATTTACACTGTAAATGAAGTTTACAAAAATTTTGGTAATTTACTTTAACTGTTTAATAATTATTCTCTAATTAATGATTATTTAAGAGGATAAAACAAATAAAAATAGCAAGATTAATTGAAAATACATAGTATATTTTTCGCAGCTTTTATATGCATAATAACAGTGTTACAAAAAGTTTGGGCAATTTTGGAAACAGTTTTCTATTTATTTCAATTTTTATTAGAATAAATGAACAAAAATAATAAAATTGGGTTAAACAGTTTAGAAATCCATTTTTATATTTGTCCCAGCTTAAGAGTGTTTAATAACAGTAATACAAAAAGTTTGGGCAATTTTGTAAACGTTTTTCTATTTATTTCAATTTTTATTAGAATAAATGCACAAAAATCATAAAAATGGGATAAACAGTTTAGAAATCCATTTTTATATTTTTCCCAACTTAAGTATGTTCAATGACAGTATTATAAAAAGTTTGAGAGTTTTTATCATCTGGATACTATTTTTCACGAATTTATATTGTTATGAAGGCTTAAAAATATGGAAAAATAGTTAATCACATCAAAAATTCAAGGGAAAAATTCTGGAAGACCTATACTGTATTTGGAATGAAAATGCAAAGTTTGACAATTTTTAGAAATTGTCTGATAATATTTTGGATTTTTAGGAGCTTAAAACACCTTTAAACGTGTTGAAATACCTTTAATTAATATTACAAAAATCTGGAAAATTAATATCCAAAATTGTCTTAATCACATGACTTATAAAATTTCACCATTTCAGAAAAATGTTTGTAACTTATCAATATTAAATTTTGACACAATATTGACATAATTCTATTGTAGTAGTAAGTATATTAACATTAGATTTTAACTAGAGACTCACTAGCGTATACCATTGTTGTAGGATTCAGAAGTGATACAAGTGGAACTTAGATCAAGGCATCATTTGCATCATCTCAATGCATTCTGAGTATTCACCACTCCCTTATTTTCGGTTTTTAAATGTTTTGGGGTGGAAAAGCATGTCCTAAACTTTTTATGTTCGTTGTATTTATTTTGACTCGTATGAAACTTGGTTGCTATATTTCGTATGCATGTGTATGTTACTTTAATTCATGAGGACTGTATCGCGGTTAAGTCCGTGGAATCTCTAGACACAACTCATTAACTCTTTGAGCCTATGGTTATTATTGATAGCGCTATCAGGAGGTAGACAACTCCTCACTCGCTCGATTCGCTTGATTGCCTTTTACCATTTTATACACTATGTTTGTGATACACATAGTAGCCAATAGGGCATGATTCTGTCATTAGGCTTGGGTTATGAACTCATGAATGAAATCTTTATGCACATACCAAACTTGTATTCTCATGTTAGCAACGACACTTGTATACTTATTTTAGCAATGAAACTTGTATACTTATTATAGCAATAAAATTTGTATCTCATTATAACAACGAACTTTTGTTACTAAATACTTATTTACTTGTTTTAGCAACGAACTTGGTTGGTCCTTATATTAACAAACTTGTTTGCTCCTTGTAGCAACGAACTTGATTGCTCATTGTAGCAATGAAACTTGTTTACTCATTTTAGTAACAAACTTTATTTCCCATGAGAATATGAACGTTGCATCTCATTTGGGCAACATACTTTATCTCTCATGATGACAACTAACTTTGTTTATGCAAACTTATTACTCATTTTAACAATATACTTTTATTTATGGAAACTTTTATCAAAACTTTGATTTCGATTCATAAAACCAATATCATTTTTTTTATCTGTGAGTACTCGCCAACTATTTTTATAGTTGACGCTCGTTTTACATGCTTTTTCAGGAATCATCGAGTAAGTGGCACTTACGGACACTTCACTTTTATGAGCATTCACATGTGTTGTATTTCAATTTACATTGTAATTTCTTTTAAAAGTTGTTCAAACCCATTGTAAATTTGTAATGATTTTTAATACTATGGTTGGTATTGTCTTTTAAATTTTGCTATGAAACCCTTTATACTACCACGCCTCGTGTTTCCGCTTTAGCGGGGTGTGACATACCTCCATGGACTCGCCGAGTTCCTCTGTCTGGTTGAGCCATCTCAATAGATTAAGCTCCTATCCTTCAGATCCAAACTCCATACCTCACCTACATACTGGGAATACACTTTTAGGTGTAAAGTTTCAAACTTTACCCGCTATTAGTCCTTCTTAATGGGTTTAGTTCAAACCCTAGATCTCTAGAACATAGATCTTGTTCCAAAAGCCACAATACTCTAAACCAAAGCATACTATAATAGATCTAGGCCTTGGACATCAGTTGGACACATAAAGTTCCTAGCTTTCCTTCCATGCATGGCTTTTTAGGGCTAAAAAGGCCATAATAACCTTTTTAAGCTTGCATGGGGCTTCCACGGTCACAAAGTTTGCACCTTTATGCCATGGAACCCCTTCTAGATCCTAGATCTGAAATGTAAGTCACTTAGGACGTCCAAATCCTAAAGGCCAAGATTCTTGAACCAAAACCCTCATGAAAATTGAAGTAAGTAGATCTAATGAATGAATAATCAAGTTAGAGGCTTGATTACCATAAAGTGATGAGGATGGAAGGAAATCCCTGGATCTACTATCTTCTCCTTGAACCTTCTAGCTCCTTCTTCTTCTTCTAGCTTCAAGAACACACAAAATCACTCAAGAATGGCTCACACACTCACAAAATGCTCTAGGGTTTCGTGGATTAGGGTTTAGGACTTGGAGGATGGAAACGACGCCAAAAGGTGGGGATTAAGATGCTTAAATAGGGTGCAAAACCCTGAAATTAGGGTTTCCTTTAGGCAGACCTACTCGCCGAGTTGAGGGCTTTCAACTCGTCGAGTAGATAGTTTAAAACCCGTGTCCAAACTTGTTTCTACTCAACGAGTCTGGGGCTTCTAACTCGTCGAGTAGCTCTAAGATAATGAATAATTTATGAATAAAAGCGTACCAGAACCCAGGCATTACATTATGATTACTTAATTAAAAATGAAATTTTTGGTCATGAATTTTGGGATGTTACAAGTTTGTATCAGAGCTTTGGTTTGAGGGATTAGGATACACCTGTTGGGTTATGAGCAATTCTAACACTCCTAAGTGTACATGCAACCCTAGAAAACCTTGGATATATGTTTGTCTGAGATACATGCAAAATACTTTTTCCAAGTTTCATAAACCTATCTAGCATACATGGGGAACTCTATAATATAAAAGATAGCTAGAAATATATACCTTGTTGTTGTTATGATTCCTTGAAACCTTGTGAGCCTAGCACCTCAAGTGTGATGCCTCAAATGCTTCACACAACACCAAGTACACTTGGAATAAACTCTAAGAGAATAAGAACACTTGGATTTTCGGCTAGCCCTCTTTGATTCACTCTAGTAGTCTGAAAATGGTGAATAATAGCTTCTTTATATAGCATGTTACAGTTAGGGTTACACCATGTAAACCCTAATTGTCATGACCTTTCATTTCCATGACCCATGGGTTATGTAACCCCCATGGAGCATCCATGGAGCATCTTATGGGTTTAACCCAACTTGATAATCAATGGAGCCTTGGCCCACTATATAAGTTATGGATGATTGACACAATCAACCCATATATTTAATTAGTCTTCTTTCGATCAATTAATTAATTCTAAATTAATTATTGATCAATACTAACTAAATATTATTATTCTTATTATTAATATATTAGAACTTATAATATATTAATAAACCATAAGTGTCTTATTTCTCTCATTTAGTCTATCCAAGTGCATGATGCCATGCAACCCAAATGGACCATGGCGGGTAGGGTCAAGTACATACCAAATATAGTTATGGACTTAGACACTATATCCAACAGTCTCCAACTTGGATAAGTCTAATAACTATAGTTGCAAGTATGACTTCAGGAACCGATCAGCAATCGTAGCTCTTTCAAGGTCTCTCGGAACTGAGAAGATGATGGTGTGCCATTTTAGATAAGTGATCATATAATCCTCTGTTCTAGATATCAGCCGGAAAAACACATGGAACAATGTATTTCTATTGTCTAGCAGTTGTTTCCCGATTTCCGATTTGTTTGACATAGAACTTAATTTAACACATCAATTTAGTTCTGACCGGGCCCGGTACATGGGTCAAAACAAAATCATCGAGGGGACCAGATATCGCTTCTAATCCAAGAAGGAATAGATAAACTTCGACTCATATGTTTGCTCTACTACTTGTTGAATTACACACAAAGGTACGTTTTATAACATCGAGTTACCAATGCGTTTTCGTACAATCAATGCATAACCAACTCATAGGTAACAAATCATATGTCTAGGTTTGAAGATTTATATGATATTACCGTCTCACGATCACTCGAGATAAAATTCCATGAAGTGATACCAGTGAGCGTGGGTTGAATCCAATACTCAGAACTTATGAGCACTCATGAGTGTTGTAGCCTCCTTTGTCCAACATCTTGGAGCTCTACAAACAAACCCATGACAGTCTTGATTCATATGTACTTCGAACATATGATTGACTGTGGAGAATTTGAATAATATGATATATACCATAACATAATTATTCTGGAAGTCAAAACATGCAAAAAGAAATACTAGTAAATGATTGACAAGAGATAGCAACACTTTACTCATAAATAACATCTTTTATTTATCGTCAAATGTCAATTACATTTTACATATTTCAAAATTATCTAGCTTCTAAAAACTAATATCATCTCTTAGCTCAATGCACCTAGCATGCTGAAGATGCTTAACCCTACTCAGTCCCTTCGTGAAGGGATCTGCCGGGTTCTCATCTGATGATACCCTCTTTGCCACGAGGATTCCTTCTTCTATTCGATGTCTGATGAAATGATATTTTCGGTCGATATGCCTGGATCTCCCGTGCCTGGTCGATGTGCCATATATGGATTTTTCAAGCTTACACACTCTATTAAGGTATTCTGTACTTACAAAACCCTCTGGCTGAACCATGTAAACATCCTCAGCCAACTTTCCATTAAGGAAAGCGGTTTTGACATCCATTTGACATATTTCATAATCATGAAATGCAGCAATGGCTAACAGAACCCTAATAGACTTAATCTTGGCCACTGGTGCAAAGGTCTCATCATAATCAACTCCCAGAGTTTGAGAATAACCCTTTGCAACCAGTCGTGCCTTATAAGTGTGTACATTACCATCCATGTCGGTCTTCTTCTTGAAGATCCATTTGCACCCTACTGTCTTACGACCTGGTACATTGTCAACCAAGTTCCAAACTTGATTGTCATACATGGATTGTATCTCGCTATCCATAGCCTCTTTCCATTTAGCAGACTCAGGGCCTGTCATGGCTTTCGTGTAGTTGTTAGGCTCTTCCAAATTTATCAGTGTATTATCACTGATAAGGGTATCACCTTCTGCAGTAATATGGAAACCATAATAATGTTCAGGTGCATTCCTAACTCTGGTGGAACGCCTCAGAGGTATGGACTTTTCAGTCGGCTCAACAGGAGTTTCCTCCTCAGGTTGAGGGCTAGGGTTTGAGGTTCCTTCACCGCTTGACTCTTGAATTTCTTCAAGGTCAACTTGCCTCCCACTGTCTCCTTGGCTTATGAGTTCTCTCTCTTGAAAGACTCCTCTTCTTGCTACAAAGACCACATTATCACTGGGTCTGTAGAAGATGTAACCAAAGGATTTATGTGGGTAGCCGATGAAAATACACCTCTCACTTCGAGGTTCGAGATTGTCATGAGTCTCGCGTCTCACGAAAGCCTCACAACCCCAAACCTTGATGTGGTCTAGATTTGGAACTTTTCCAGTCCACATCTCGTGAGGTCTTTTGGCAACCTTCTTTGTAGGGACTAGATTAAGGATATGGGCGGCAATTTCTAAGGCATACCCCCAAAATGAGATTGGTAGCGAAACTCGACTCATCATGGAACGAACCATGTCCAACAAGGTTCGATTACGCCTCTCAGCTACACCATTCAACTGTGGTGTTCTGGGAGGTGTCAATTGTGAGACTATCCCACATTCCTTAAGATAGTCAAGGAACTCGGTACTAAGATACTCACCGCCTCGATCGGATCGAAGCATCTTAATGTTTCTGCCCAACTGATTTTCAACTTCTTGCTTAAACTCTTTGAATTTATCAAAGGTTTCCGACTTATGTTTGATTAAGTAAACATATCCATATCTACTAAAATCATCAATAAAAGTCACATAAAAGCGATTAGCATCTCTAGTGGCGGTTCTGAAGGGTCCACACACATCTGTATGTATGAGATCCAACACACCTTCACCCCTAGCACAAGTGCCAGTAAAAGGTGACTTTGTCATTTTTCCAAGTAGACAAGATTCACAACTATCATCCGACTTTAGGTCAAATGATTCCAAGACTCCATCCTTTTGGAGTTGGCCTATGCGTTTCTTGCTTACATGTCCAAGACGACAATGCCATAAAGATGCTTTATCTAAGCTAGTGGAAGAATCAATACACAATACATTATTTCCTAAGTTATCTTCAACAGATACAGTTTCATACACACCATCACAAGGTAATGCTTTAAAATAAAGAACACTATTATAGAAAGCATCAATACCCCCATTTTTATTATCAAAATAAAAGGTGAAACCTTGTTTATACAATGCAAGAAAGGAAATAACATTTCTTGCCATTTCTGGCGAATAACAACATTTATTCAAGTCTAATGTAAACCCACTATCTAGTAACAAGGAATAAACTCCAATCTTGGTGATAGGTGAAACTTTCCTATTCGCCATGATGAGGTTTATCTTTCCATGATCCAAATCCTCACTTCTTCTTAGTCCCTGCAGATCAGAACATATGTGAATTCCACAACCTGTATCAAGGACCCAAGACTTAGAATGAGGTGAGTTATTAGACAATATTGTGTATATACCTGCATGGTTGGGTTTTACTTTCCCATCCATAAGATCTTGCTGGTATTTAGGACAGTTTCGCTTCCAGTGCGACTTTTCATGGCAATAGAAGCATTCAGCCTCATTAGGGTTAGCAGAAGGAGTGACAAAACCTTTCTTGGTTTTGCTTGAAGAGGAGCCTTCAAGGGTCTTACCCTTGGTACCCTTAGAAGGGTTCTTTCTCTTCTTACCTTTGCCATGCCCGATTGCCAAGACATTAGCCGCAGTAGGAGTAGGAGGAGTAGTAACACCCAACTTACCCTTAAGACTACTTTCTACAGTCTTTAAGAGTCCTTGAAGTTTACTAAGTGTAACTTCTTCCTTATTCATGTGGTATGTCATTCTAAATTGATCATAACATGAAGGTAAGGAGTGCAAAATGATATCTATTGCTAACTCCTCAGGAAAGTCAACATTCAGTTTCATCAAGCGATCCACAAATCTTTGCATTTTCTGCATGTGGGTCGTGAGGGACTCATTGTCCTTCATTTGGGTGGCTATCATGGAGGAGATTATTTCATACCTCTCTTGACGAGCACTTTGATGGTATCGCTCCATCAAGTCCATGTGCATCTCAAAAGGGTAATAGTCCTCATAGGACTTTTAGAGGTCAGCTGTCATTGTGGCAGTCATGATACATGTTACTTTGGTAGCATCCCTTTCATGTGCCTGAAATGCAGCAATCTCCTATAGGGTAGCAGTTGACTCATCAATCTCCTTCAGATCCTTATTAAGGACATATTCTTTGTCCTCATAGCGAGTGACCATCCTGATGTTTCTGATCCAATCCATAAAATTGGATCCATCAAAGATGATTCTCCCACAAAGGTTCATGAGAGAGAAGGAGCCAGTAGGGTTTGAGCCAGAAGCATTGGTTTTGGAAGACATCTGGAATGAAAGAATAAGTTTAGATTAGATTTCAGGATAGTCCTTAATAAAGCACCCAAATGCTATATTAAGGCTAGGACCCAACACAATATTTTATAACTTAGAAGAGGGATGCCGTAATCCAAGCTATAAAATATTTGAAGGTAGGTGAATGACGATTCACCAATTTCCACCATAAAACGGAATAAATCTTATTAGGTTTTAATTGGTTTAGAAATTCCTAGGTTCTTTGAGATTCATTGAACTTTTCAATCGCATGTTTCAATCTCGAGTGTGCCCTTCAAGTTTTGTGACTGGTATGCCGAGGATCACAAAACAAGGTGTGACGTAACTATGCAAATTACTTGGTACACTTAATGTATTACCCCTCAATCGAAGTGCCGGTTAACCACACACGCTCCAATGATATTATGATAAACATTAAGTCACCCTTTGCCTACCTTGATAAGTCCAAGTTAGTGTGCCGGTTAACCACACACGCTCCACTAACGACTTAATCAAAGTGCAAAGTGTAATTTCATGGATTAGCACCTTATTCACATTTTCCTAAAGTAACTAAGATTGGGAATTTATAAATGTTTAGTTACTTTAGTATATTCATAATACTTATTATGAGAATTTATAAGTCCTTGTTCTACCTTTTCGGCTAACGACCCTCCACCGATCAAGGAAGCGGTGGGTGAGAATGGACACCCATTAAGTTGCCATTTTATAGGCAACAACCTTATACCCCCCTTATAGACCGGCTTCGTGAATGAGGCCTACTAATGGTAAAACGACTTTTATCTTTAACATATATAATTATTATTCACTTATAATATTATAAAGTATAAGGGTTGAATTTTAATATTTAAAAATTCTAAGGGTTGGAACTAAAGTTTTAATTATGACTTTACTTGTTCCAAAACTTGAGGGCAAGTTTTATAAACTTTCAAAACTTTTCATTTCTCATAACTTATGATTTTATTAGAGTATTAAAATGAAGACTCTTCATTTTCATAACTCTTGTGTTCTTTTAATGGTTTTAATTCAAGTGAGACTCTTGGTTTTCCATAACTTGAGGACAAGTTATGGACTCCATTAAAACACATAATGATCAAGAATTAACTAACATGGAGGTTACCAATAATTCCTATGATCAACTAAATTCATAAGTACAAGAACATGATTATCAAGAATTTCAAGAATCATAACAAACTTATATAAAACTTGTAATTTTTGATAATAGCCATTGAAAATGGATTAGAACAACCATTACACCATCTAAAACAGGTTTAATAACACCAAAACAGTTTAGGGTAATGTTTCGAGTCCATTTCCAGCAGCAAAAGTCGAAAATCTGCATTCTGAGGCTCCTACTCGTCGAGTGCACGAACCTACTTGACGAGTAGGATGAGTTTGGTCATGAACTCGGCGAGTCCCCCCATGGACTCGGCGAGTTCATCATGCAGACAGCACAAAATCGACTTTTTTCACTATTTTGCATCAAGTATCAAACAAGCAAGCCTAGGCTCTGATACCACTGTTGGGTTATGAGCAATTCTAACACTCCTAAGTGTACATGCAACCCTAGAAAACCTTGGATCTATGTTTGTCTAAGATACATGCAAAATACTTTTTCCAAGGTTCATAAACCTATCTAGCATACATGGGGAACTCTATAATATAAAAGATAGCTAGAAATACATACCTTGTTGTTGTTATGATTCCTTGAAACCTTGTGAGCCTAGCACCTCAAGTGTGATGCCTCAAATGCTTCACACAACACCAAGTACACTTGGAATAAAGTCTAAGAGAATAAGAACACTTAGATTTTCGGCTAGCTCTCTTTGATTCACTCTAGTAGTCTGAAAATGGTGAATAATAGCTTCTTTATATAGTATGTTACAATTAGGGTTACACCATGTAAACCCTAATTGTCATGACCTTTCATTTCCATGACCCATGGGTTATGTAACCCCCATGGAACATCTTATGGGTTTAACCCAACTTGATAATCCATGGAGCCTTGGCCCACTATATAAGTTATGGATGATTGACACAATCAACCCATATATTTAATTAGTCTTCTTTCGATCAATTAATTAATTCTAAATTAATTATTGATCAATACTAACTAAATATTATTATTCTTATTATTAATATATTAGAACTTATAATATATTAATAAACCATAAGTGTCTTATTTCTCTCATTTAGTCTATCCAAGTGCATGATGCCATGCAACCCAAATGGACCATGCCGGGTCGAGTCAAGTACATACCAAATATAGTTATGGACTTAGACACTATATCCAACAACACATTCGGGGGTGTCTGGACTCAAATAGAGGGTTTGAGAGATTTTTACAAGAAAAATAATTTTTCTAAAATTTAGATTAAGGGGTTTTATAAAGATCAAGGAATGTGATGTGTGCAATCGGCCGAGCTCAAGTAAGTTTTCCCCAAGATACCCATACATGTTATCTTATGATATGAAGTGTGAATATGTGAAATGCATGCTAGATTAGGGCTAATGATCTAGGAAGGATGCCTTGCATGCCTACTGTATGTGCTTATTGAACTACATGTAAGTATTGATTAGTCAGTGATATGATGGCAAGTTTAGGATATGCTTGGTTTTGGTTACTCAATGCTCGAATACTACTTGCTTTGTGCTTTTAGGAAATTCTAGACATCTCTAACTGACTAGTAAATGATTACGTTAAGTTACATATTACAAAGACTGAATAATTTAAGAAGGTTAGGTCTAGCCCTATTTCGCAACACTTGTTTGAGTCCAACCGTTGTAGGGTAGAACCTCTCATTTGAAAAATTATATGGTCTTAGTAATATGTAATGGTACTCGCGAGCTAGTTAAGGAGAGATAACAGGGACTTCATATGCAGCTGATGGCAGAGAGTGGGTCGGAGATTACCCTAGGGCAAGCCTAGGAAGAGATTAGTGACATGAGTTATTTGATTGAGAATTGTATACATGGATAGGAAGCGACATTGGTAAAACAAGGAAACCTAGGAGGAAAGTACGGATAGATGTGGAAGGTAGTATGGGCCTGTACTACTAAAATCAGAGGATCCGTACATGACTCTTGGGGAGCTACGGGGAACCAAGAGTGAAAGTGTGTGAGACCTCTCAATGATATGTATGACCCCGATGATTGTGTGTTTTGTTTTAGAATTGTGGTGACACATCACAGAGAAGGAGGTTCAGGGTCTGGGTCAAGTTCGGGTACGGGTTCCGAGCCATTCGATGATGGATTGTGCGAGTTCATTGCATCCGAGATTACGAGAGGCATCCTTGAGGCGACCCTGGTGATTTTCGGGTCGATCAAGGAGGGTATCATTGAGCTGATGGAGGACCGCCTTATGGCATTCATGAGTGACATGGCACCTGGCCAGTCAGGGACTCTCACGCTCTCCTTCAAGGATTTCACGGGATGCGTTTCACCAGACTTCTGCAGGCTGAAAGACCCTATTGTGGTGAGACGTTGGATCACAGACATTGAGTCTGCACAGGTGATGAGGTTCTACCCTGAGGGGTTGAAAGTCAGATTTGTTGCCGGGTGTTTGAGGGAGCGAACTAGAGACTGGTGGGAGGCAGTTAGTGATACGTTGGGAGCCCCAACCATTAAGGCCTTGACCTGGTCGGATTTTGTGTCCATGTTTCGGGCGGAGGTTGTACCAGCTGTGGAGGTTCAGCAGCTGGCTAGGGAGTTTTTGGATATGAGAAAGACTACTAAGATGGTGGCATAGATTACCGCCAAGTTCAGGGAGAGGGCCTTGTTGGTGCCCCAGTACATGGGTGATGAGGAGATGAAGAAAACCTGATACCATGATATGTTGAGAGCTGAAATCTCAAAATATGTCAGCTATTCGGCGTGACCTACTTTGGATGATTTTATAGCCAGGGCGTGAGAGAGGGATATTGATATAGAGCACATCAGGAAGAGGAAGGCGAAGACTGGGCAGACGAATGGGGTTTCGGTGAAGAAACCCAAGGGATTAGACTCGAGGTCGAAGGGCCTGCAGGGCAGGAGCCGCTGTGGGAAATGCGTCAAGCCGCATGAGGGAGTTCGCAGAGTATGGGGATCGGGCTGCTATAAGTGCGGCAAGTTGGGGAACTTTAGCAGGGATTGTACTGCCCTACCCCCACCTTTAAGACATTAGACATGCTTTGTTTCCACTGTAATCAACGAGGCCATAAAAAGGCCAACTGCCCGAGATTGGTATCAGGAGTGCCAGTGGCAGCGCCAGCTCCATTGACCCTGCAGATCAAAGATTGCCGCCAAGGAAAGTCAGATGCTCTGTGGTGTGGAACCGAGCCTTCCAGTTGACCGCCGAGGAGGCGCGTGCTGCACCAGATGTGGTGACGAGTATGTTTCTTCTCCCTACCTTTTATTTTATGTCATTTTTGATATTTATATTCTATATATCTTGTTTTAGGATCATTCCATGTGAACGGTATCCCAGTGCTGGTATTATTCGAAGCGGGGGCTACCCGATCATTCGTATCTCTTGCACTCAGCAAGAGGTTTGCCGAGTCTATGAGTATGTTGGATTTTCCTTTGGAGGTTGAGATTGCGGACGATCGATCCGTTCGTGTAACATCCAGATTCCCAGGTATATTATTTTATCATTTAATTTGAGATTTGAGGAGTGACTCGACGAGTTGGTGCCTCAACTCGTCGAGTAGAATCGCGTCTGGTGACGTAGATTAATGAATGGACTCGACGAGTATATGAGGCGAATCACCGAGTCAGCGCTGCTGAAGGAAACCCGAAATTCTCGGGCCTGCGGCCTATTTAAGGGCACTTATAGCCTTCATTTCGTCTCACCAGAACCCTTACACCCTTGAGAGAAACCCTAACGTCCATAGTGAGCTAGAGTGGTGAGGATAGCTAATCTTGCGTTCATTTTGGCTTATTTCCTTGAAGAGGAAGGAAGGTTCATCAAAGATCAACAAGGGAGGGCCAGTAGATATGTTTCTTCTTCATCTCAAGCTTCAGATCAAGGTAAAAAACTTTTACCTTTCTTGTAGGATGATTAGATCTCATGTTCTTGAGAATTAGGGCTTGTAACACCTTCTTGATGGGGCTATGGATGCATCAAGCCCCTTTTCAAGTTTAGACTTCAGATCTGGACCATGTGAGGTCCAGAGAGTCAAAACATTTAGAGCCTTAGTGAATCAACCAAGGAGTTTTGTGTTGTGGAAGAATTAATGGAGTAGTGATGGCATATAGAGCAATATATGCCATGCATGGTCATCAAGATCAAACCTTTACGTGACTTTTGGGTATTAGGAAGCTAGATCTAGAGGTTGGAGTTGCAGATCTGACCTCGGGTGCCCAAATGAGAAATTCGAATGAGTCAACTCGCCGAGTATATGAGATGACTCGACGAGTCGGATCGGGTTGCCCCTGCGTTTTGGACCCAATGATAACTCGTCGAGTTTGGGGTCAACTCGACAAGCTGAGTGAAACCCTAGGAAGAGCTCTAAGGATACGAGTGGACTCAGCGAGTCACAAGAGTGCACTCGGCGAGTCAGGTCAACTTTGACTGTTGACTCGTATTGACTTCTGTTGACTTTATGGTTATGTCAAGTATGAGCATTTGAGACAAGGGAGGGGTAAAATGGTCTTTTAACCATTCCAAGGGTTAGAAAGAGTGTAAGAGAACTTTTGGTGTATTTGAGTAAGAGTGGGATATTGATTAGTGATGAACCAATTAAACGAGTAATGAATTAATCAGAGTATGAATTCAAGTAAGAATATGAGATTTGAACACACGATGTAAATATGATCTTGTTATGCTCTATTATGCTTTCGAATTCTTTACAGAGAATAGTAGACAAGTTTGTAAGAGTTCTTATCTAACTCTAGTAAATAACCCTACTTATAGGGAACCGAAAGCATACAAAAAATATACTAAGGCATTGACTCTAAAGCTTCAAATAAAAGCGCCCTAGTAAAATACATTACAAAATATTCGAAGAGTCCGAAACATACTTCGACTAATTACAACAATTCGACCCTTACAATCTCCCCCTTTGTAATCATAGTCGAAGTCATCAATTTGTAAGAAGTGTGATGGAATACAGTAATACTCTTCGAATCTCCGTGTTCTTCAACTCTTTCTTGTCGCCTTCATTGTTCTTCTTGCAATGATTCATACGAACAATCAAGTTCGTATATTGAGATGTTGAATATCTCTCGACTTCACTTGCTTGGAATAAGAACCGTTTAGACTTTCCAGCTTTGTCTTTTCCTGCGAAGACAATTCCAAAAGGCTTCAGGCAAATTTCACCATCAGAATACTTCTTCAATTCAACTTGAGTCTTCATAGGAGCCATCGGAGCTTTAATTTCCATTCCTTTGGCAGTAGCTAATTCAACATCTGTTAGTGCCAAACACTCATAATAGTTTTCGATAAAAATCTTGATGTGAGCTACTCCAAGCTTGATTTCATCTGGTTCTGTGTTTGAAGGTATGAGAATGATTTGTCTTTCAAAAGTAATGCAACTTGTATAGGATCATACAAGTTCATTAATGGAAAATCTGCAACAGTGAATTCGCAAATATTTCCATTTGCCCTGGCAACCACATACTTAACATTTTGGGCTGTGTTT
The DNA here is from genome assembly GCF_052849685.1 of Lactuca virosa. Classification (NCBI taxonomy): domain Eukaryota; kingdom Viridiplantae; phylum Streptophyta; class Magnoliopsida; order Asterales; family Asteraceae; genus Lactuca; species Lactuca virosa. Next base: position 431,225,253 of record NC_136428.1, on the reverse strand, counting down.
TCGAAAACCACATCCTTTTTCATACTTATGACCTTCTTGATTTTTATTGCAGACCAAACTTCCTCAGGGGCTTTTCCAAGAACAGCATGAAAACGAATTTTCATGTGTGTACCTTCATCTTTATTTTTAAAATTCCCTTCTGCTTTGAACTGAGGCATGATAAACATCATTTCGTTTATGGGAAAATCCAACGGGCCTGCATCATTATTTGTGACCAAATAACTCTGCTTTGGTTTCTTCTCAAATGAATACATGTGATTGAATGCAACCTTGGCCTCGATTGTTTCGTAGTTATAGTGCTTAGTTGGATCCCCTTTATCCATTCCCTTCAGATCATTTGCTCGCTGAGCCATAATTCTTTGAACTATTCTGAGCTTTTCGAATTCAGCATCAACTTCAGCCTTCTTTTCTTCTTTTGATTTTTCCACCACAATCGATTTCCATTTATCTTTCAATGCTTGATTGTCAATTATCTCTTTTGGTTTTGAACCACTCCCACCAGTCTCCGAAGATTTACCAATCACAATTCCTTTCGAAATTGGTCTTGCAATTGGCATTGTTGTTACGACTGTTGAAGTCACCTGTTCAGCAGAAACAATTAATGGTTTTGTTGTAGAGATTTTCGAAGAAAAGACTTTTCCCACAACTTTCGCATCTTCTTCACTAGTCTTCGACTCACTAGTTTTTCTTTCTCCCCCTTGCACACCTGTGAAAACAGGTGGGGCATTTCTGGTTGGAAGAAGACTTGATATGCGAAAGAGAGGAGCAAGTTGCTTGTTGAGAATAGCTTCGAATTGAATAAACTTCTGAGATAAAAATTCAGAAGTAATCAATGGAGAAGAAACTGGCCTATCAGATATCTCTTTTAACTCCTTAAGCAACTTAAGCACTTCTTCAAAGCTTGCACTTTCGGATGTTGAAAGTTGAGTAATTTGAGGACTCAAATTTTCATACAACTTAACAAATCGATTGACTGCGTCACAAATGATATCAACCTTTTGATGAAATGATGCATAGTCAGGTTGAACAGTTGCTATTTCTCTTTTCATATCTTCACGGAGTGTGAATTTGCAAGTTGACATCCTCTCGAACTTTCTTTACATCTTGAATAAAAAGAACATGTCGTTCCTTTGCAACATTCTTCAATTCTTTCAGATTACGAGCAAACTTCGAACTCTGAGAATTAATCCGAATTTTATTGTTTTGATCATTATGATCAATATTCTCCAAGACTCGAGATTCATAATATTTAAGCATCCCCGATACTTTACTTATGATTCTGGATTCAAACACCTTCAGCAATGAATCAACTTCAACACTTGAAACAGACGAACCAACCCCTAGATCTGCTTGAGATTGAATGACTGAATTCAACTTTTGATTTAAAATCTTAAACTGCTTCATGGTCATCAACATGTGATCTGGAAACTGCTCTTCTTCTTCATGAAACTCCAAGTCGTCAAACATACCGCCAAACCCCTCATTATCAGGCTCTGTCTCCATACAAACAGTTTCCTGAATAGGTGAAGTTGTTTTGGGTGGCTCAGTAGATTGAGAAGAAAAAACAGACGTAAAGGGTTGATCAAGAATGTGTTCGAATGTTGGGGAATCTGTTGTTAAAGTAAGAGGAGTAGAAGATAACGGTAAAGAAACAGTACTTGCAAAAGGAGCAGAAGTAGATGGACCTGTAGCTTCATTCTTCGAACCTCCTTCACCCATATTGACATTTGCATCCGTATTAGATACGTGTACAGGGATGCCTGAAGTTCGAACCTCCTCAGGAACTGATTTGGCAATCGAATCTTCGGGTGGTATGACAACCGTCTTCTCAGGAGTGAAAATTTCGGTGATAAGAGTAAACTCTGGAGTTTCAGGAACTCTTTCACTATCATCATCTGTTGACTCAGTAGAGATTACAAGTTTTCGAGTCTTCTTCTTCTTTTTCTTTGACAAATGCTTTGCCATGTCTTCAGCCCTTTGTTTCTTGGACACCGGTGAAACAGGTGCAGGCACTTCTCTAATTAGAATCCCTTGATGAGTTATTTGAGGTTTCGAACCACTTTATGCGTTGGAGACTTGGACTTCATTTTAATTCTTTGAAACATGCCAGTTTTCGAAGGAAGAACTACATGTTCTCGTGTTTCTGCAATAATGGGCTCAATTACTAGAGTCTCAGCAACAGTCACTTCAACTGTTTCAGGCTTCTTCTTTGGAGATTTCGAAGATCTGGACTCAGTTTCATGCTTTCTCGACTTCTTGGTTTTCTTATCATCTCCTCCCAGTAAAACACCAATTTTAATTGAAGAATCAATGGTCGTCAAATAGGCTACCAATACAGGGTTCGAAGAATCAACTCTTTTAAGCATCACATCTGGAATACGAGCAACTGTAGGAAAAACATCAGCATTATCTGTAACCTCCTTCGGATAGTGATAAGATTGAAAAATTGCTTTGTCTTCATCAGTGGGTACCAAAATTGCTTCCTTATTGTAAAAGTGTTGCAGAATCAAACTCCAGTATCTTGCACACGAAATACCATGAATATCATTCGTGTGTTCTACACCCTTTTGAAATTCCTTCCACAACTGTGTAGAATAATCTACTTGAAGATCATAGTAGATTCCAGCAACCATGGCATAAACCTCCATTCTTCCTTTATCAAGGCCAGCTGATCTCCCAGTCAAACAGCGTAGAAAAATACCAAATAAGAAATTCCAGATTCGTGGAAGACCAGATTTCTTAAAATCACTAATCTTGGATAATGGTGGCTGATATCCCATCTCATTAAACATGTGAACGATTTGTGAAAATGTAAATGAAACATATGGAGGCAAATTCGGAATATCAAGAATTTGGCAAAATAGTTTCTTGGTTAGCCTGACCTTTTTGTCGTTCACCAGATGAAAAGTAATCGTATCAGTTGCTTTGTTATATGTCGCAGTTGATCCTGCTTGAGAAAGCCAGGACAATGGAACAGAGAAAGAGTTGAACATCGCTTAGGCCAAAAACGAGTTCTTCAAAGCAACTATGAGCATATTTAATTCTTCCGGGTACTGAGAAACGTCACCCTCCAAGTAGTAGTTTGTTGCTTGAATCTTCATTATTGGTAATGAAGAAGCATCTTCAGTGGTATGAGAATCAACATGAGCAGAAGTCGCCATTGTTAGGGTTTGAAGATGATGATTGTGACATCTGCCTAAAATGGATTCGGGTCAACCCAACCCAATTGGAAATAACCCTACTCAAGATTACTTGACGCTAATAGGATCAAAACCCATACAATACGATATAACTTGACGTTAATAGCAACATAGTATTGTACAACGGTATAACTATAATCAAAGTAAATTATGATACCATATTAAAATCAAATCAAAGTATAATGCTCTAATTAAATTAAAAGAATCAAACTTGAATTCTCTAATTAAACTTCAAATCAAAGTAGATTGTTATAATCAAATAATAACCTATCTTTTATAAAACTCCATTTTTGTAAACTTTACATTAAATTTTATAAAACTCTATTTTTTATAAACTTTACTTTAAATTTTATAAAACTCTTATATTAATTATGTAAAAGATGCTTGTGTTAGTGGGAAATTATGAAGACCACCAAAAGCAAAAAGATTATTCCCATGGTCTCCCACTCACACCTCCCATCCACTTTCCTTTCCTTTTTCTCCCAACACATTATTCTCTTCACCACTTAAATCTTCTCTATTCTTTCTCTCACTCTCAATCTTGAAATTTCCTCCAAGAATACTCATATTCCATCCAAGAACAATCTATTATACTCAAATCTTCATCCCTCTTGAAGCATTCATCAAGGTATGTTGTTAAAAGTTTCAAATTCATACAAGAAACAAATTAAATCCACCAAAATATCTAAAACTCATTTTTTACATAAACCTGATTTTTCTCAGAATACCATCAATAAAATAAGAAGTTCTGGAAATTTTCAGAAAATAACTTATTTTTATTGAATTATCATAATTATTGCAATAAAGTAGGGCAATAATTCACATAAAATACTTGTTGCATTCAATAAATTCTGAGAAAATTCTGGGTTGACCTTTATACTGATTAAACATGATATATGAAGTTTCATGCATTTATATTACTGTTTACTATTATTTATGATTTTATTGATTAATTAATAATGAAATATATAAAAAATACTTCCCTTAGTCACAAATATCTGAAACTTATACACTGAGCTCCACATCATGTTATAAAACTATGGGTAGTTTTACAGATTTTTTGAGAATCATTTACTATTTTTCCCGAATTTTGTGTTGTTTAATCATTAAAATATTAAATAAATACTAAAACAGTTCAGAAAAATATACAAATTTTACAGTAATTCATATTGTATGAAATAATGATTTCCTAATAATTTCATAATTTTTCAATACTGTTTAATATTTAAAACTATTTTCCTAAGTATTTAAGCATGTAAAAATGCATTTTAATGATTATTTCATATAAATAACTGTTAAAATCTGTAAATAATTATAATTGGGCAAGTTATTATTTTAATAAGAAATTATTAAAATCTGGCCTAAATTGAAAATATAAATTAATTATGCAAAGTAAGTAATTCAATTTAAAATTCATTTAACAAATAAATACCTTAATATTATAATCAAAATGAATTATTGTTAATTCATCTAATATACGAATATGTGTCTAATTATTTATTAATACTCCATTCTCGTTTAGCAGTTCCTAAACCAAAACTATTAATTATATTAGGTTCTACGCCATTTTGACCCGAATCGTCTATCGTACGACACACGCATTTCGTTTTGGGACTAATGTGAGTAATCTACCCCATATTTTATAATTTTCAATACTTTTGGGGTGTATCATGTGGTTCTAATATGTTCCAACTTCATTTTATTGTTTTATCACAATTGAGACATTGTTGGGACATTTATACGTGAGTCATTAATTGTATAACTATTGTTCGTTTACGCTACATGTACTTGTAGTGCATTATCATTTTTAGTCTAATCTCCATGACTATGCCCGTATTCTTGAGGTACGTTATGGACAATAATAGCGCTATTGGGTTGACCACCCCGCCTTGGGACGCTAAGGTGATTGATCACACGTGGTTGAGTGTGTATGATGATTAGATGCTCCATCTTATATATATTTATATATATACATATGTATATATATAGGGTGAGGACTTATTGTTGTTGTTATCAATTGTTAATCAATTTTTGATTTATAAACCGTTATCTCAAATACAATTGTTTGGCGACTTCAAAAGAAAACATATTTCAAAGTATAAATGTTTCAACTTCACAATTTTCTCTACTAAAATTTGATTACTCACCAACTCTCGTAGTTGACCTGTTTTTACCCATGATGCAGATTTGAAGAATGAAGAATGATGAAAAATAGGTTGTGCCTTAGAAATCCACAAGACAATTTAAATTTGATGTAATAAATGTGGTTTGCATTTGTATTTGTACTTGTATGTTGTGGATCTTGTTTGCATACTTAGTACTTAATTGAATCTAATCACATTATAACCTAGTTGTCATGAGACTTTGAACAATATATCACGCCTTGATCGATTCCGACAAGGATCGTGGTGTGACAGATTGGTATCAGAGCCCTTGACTATAGGGAATTAGGTTAATTGCCTTGACCTAGTCTATAGCCTCTAGGGTCCTCTCGTATGCTAGTTTATAAAATGCACACACAACTGTATGCAATTCGCACTTAGAAAATCCTAGGAATACCTTTGTGTGTTAATTGCTCCCTTATGTACATACGTATTACTCCTGACACTTATATGTGTGCATACACTTGTGAATATTCTCCACTTTCTCTGAAAATCACACACATACTCAAGTTGTTTAACAAAATGTATATACATATATGTATTCCTCAGAGCTCATAGGAAATTCAAAGTCATCCACTCTAGTTGGGTAGGATCATAGTAATGGACGCGTAGTAACTGGAAGGGGGAGGTGCCGGTAGCCCGAAAGTCCTGACTAGGTAAGCATTCGTATACATCCCAATCAACCGAGGGACCAGTTTGCTTATCTAGGGACCAAAGGCGAGAGTTCCCAAACCTATAGGCCAAAGCGCGTCATTCACATTACTTTTGAGCCATCAAAATACCCGACCTTATCAAACGTATCCGAAAGGATACACTCCAAAATGGCCAACTCATTGGACTATTAAGTTCCCTAATGGGCCTAGAAGTGGGAAAGAAATGTGAAAACTTAGTTTTCTGGGGGCCCACACAAGTAATACATGTTTAACATTTAGTAACCATGGAACGCCCAAAAGGTGCCCAACACTCCTAACCATGGCCCAACAAGTGTTTTACAATTATTTTACCCAACAATGTCTAAAAACTTTATTTCCATAATCAATTTACAAATAACTCACAAGTCCATATGCGTGTTTCTCGTAGATGGCATTACGACCCCCATACGCTGCTTGCAACAACAGAAGGCTAGCTGCCCTGGTCGCCAAGGAGGTAGCAAACGTCATCCCAACAATTGCAACCCAACTTCATTCTCTTCAGCCACAAGCTCCAGCAACAACTCCTCGTTGCTCGTTCAAGCACTTTCGTAACTACAATCCGCCTTACTTCAAAGGCACCGATGGTGCCACTGCACTCCTCACATGGATTGAAGAAATGGAGAGTACTTTCATCCATAGCGAGTGTCCTGAGGACCTGATGGTCCGTCATGCTACAGGGTGCCTCCTAGGTCATGCTCTCACATGGTGGAACCTAGAAAAACGGGCAAAGGGAGAGGCTGTTGCCTTGGGAATGACCTGGTCAAAACTAAAAGAACGCATGATGGAGAAGTTCTGCCCTGACAGCGAATTGCAAACTCTCGAGGATGAATTCTGGAATCTGAAACAGGAGGGAGGCGACAACGCGACCTACACCAATAGATTCCATGATCTCTCGAGACTCCTACCTCACATGGTTCAACCTATGAAAACTGCAATACGCCGCTACATCAAAGGGTTACCACGCCAGATCCGTGATTCGGTGACCAGCAGCAGGCCATCTACCCTAGAATCCGCCATTGAATTAGCATGCCAACTCAACGAGGACAATGTGAACGATGGTGTCCTCCCACGCAAGGGTTCAAAGATGTCAACTGAAAAGTCGACCCCTGAGACCCCCCTAATTGTCAAGTCCGAGTCCTCCCACCGACATGACAAAAAGAAGCGGAAAAGTCATCACCACAACCATGCTGTTATTACCCCTACTACTCCTATCACCCAAGTCACCCCACCAGCCCAACCAAATAAAAAGCCGTATACCGGACCTCACCCCCTCTGTAACCACTGTAACTATCACCATATGACCACCAGCCCGTGTCGCCTCTGTACGAATTGTGGTTGCTATGGCCACTTGGCGGACACATGTCGTGCACCAAAAACTCAGCGACCACTCTATCTACCCTCAAATCAGCAAACACAAACCCGGTATCCAACTGTAACATGCTTCAACTGTGGTGACCCCACCCATTTCAAAAACGCGTGTCCTAGGTTAGTCAATATCATCAACACCCAAGCCCAGGAAAATCCAACAATGCAGGTTCCAGCTCCCAAAGGCCGAGCCTTTGTCATTACCGCAACCCAAGCAAAGACCGATAACAAGGTCGTAAATGGTACGTTTCTCATAAATAACTGCTACGCGTCAGTACTTTTTGATTCAGGTGCCGATAAAAGTTTTGTGTCTTTGGAATTTGAGCCAATACTTCACACACCTCGCACGATTCTTAATGAGTACTTTACCGTAGAAGTCGCCGATGGAAAATACGTTTCACTCAATCCAGTCATCCAAGATTGCACTTTCGATTTTTCCGGTCATAAATTTTCTGTCAATTTAGTTCCTATGGAACTTGGTAGCTTCGACATCATCGTAGGAATGGATTGGCTATCCCAAAACCATGCTGAAATAGTATGTTACGATAAGTTCATTCATATTCCTCTCGCCGACGGTCAAGGTCTTCGTATTTATGGCGAGACTCATTCGAAAAAGCTTAGTCTTATGTCATGTACTCAAGCTCGATCATATCTACGAAAAGAATACATGGCTTTCTTAGCCCATGTGGTGGAAACAAAGGTAAAAGAAAAGAAGATTTAAGATATTCCGATAGTACGAGACTTTCCCGACATCTTTCCCGATGACGTATCTGGACTCCCTCCAGTACATGAGCTAGAGTTCCGCATCGATCTTGTTCCTGAGGCTACTCCCATAGCCAAGTCTCCATATCGGTTGGCTCCAACCGAGATGCAAGAATTGGCAAGTCAGCTCCAAGAACTAACCGATAAGGGATTTATCTGCCCTAGTACTTCACCCTGGGGAGCCCCAGTTCTCTTCATCAAAAAGAAAGATGGTTCGTTTCGTATGTGTATCGATTATCGGGAGTTAAATAAATTAACCATCAAGAACCGATATCCATTACCTCGGATCGACGACCTTTTTGACCAGCTTCAAGGAGCTTCATGCTTCTCAAAAATTGACCTTCGCTCGGGTTATCACCAACTTCGAGTACGAGAAGAAGACATCCCCAAAACCGCTTTCCGAACCCGCTATGGTCATTACGAGTTCACCGTTATGCCTTTCGGCCTAACAAATGCCCCTGCCGTATTCATGGACTTGATGAATCGGGTATTTAAACCTTATCTCGACCGTTTTGTTATCGTCTTTATTGATGACATCCTCATTTACTCCAAGACAAGGGCAGAGCATGAAAGACACGTTCGCCTAACTCTCCAAACGTTGCAAGGAAATCGGCTCTACGCCAAATTTTTGAAATGCGAGTTTTGGTTAAATGAGGTACAATTCCTTGGTCATATTGTAAGTGACAAGGGTATTTTAGTCGATCCCGCAAAAGTTGAAGCAGTCCAGAATTGGAAAGCCCCCCGTACCCCCAAGGAAATTCGGTCATTCCTTGGTTTAGCCGGCTATTACCGGCGTTTCATTTCAAATTTCTCAAAGATTGCTTTACCGCTTACTTCTCTCACTTGCAAGGGTACACCATTTGATTGGGGACCCAAGCAGGAATACGCTTTCCAAACCCTTAAACAAAGTTTGTGTGACGCTCCGATTCTTACACTCCCTGAAGGATCCGAAGATTTCGTGGTATTTTGCGATGCCTCCAATCTCGGTCTAGGTTGTGTTTTGATGCAAAGGGGAAAGGTTATAGCTTACACATCACGACAACTCAAAATCCACGAAAGGAATTATACGACTCATGATTTGGAGCTCGGTGCCGTGATTTTCGCTCTTAAAATTTGGAGGCATTACCTTTACGGCACTAAATGTGTAATTTTCACCGACCACAAGAGCTTGCAACATATTCTTAATCAAAAGGAACTCAATATGAGGCAAAGACGATGGGTCGAGCTCCTAAATGATTATGAGTGTGAAATACGCTATCATCCGGGCAAGGCAAACGTCGTAGCCGACGTGTTAAGCTGAAAAGAACATGCCCATGCATTTCATCTAATATGTTCTCCTATCTTGTCCAATCTCAGGGACCGAATTCGAGGAGCCCAACACTCGGCAATTACCGAAAATGACATGCCCACGGGAATTGATGGGGAGTTGGAAACCAAATCTGATGGTATTTTCTATTATCAAGATCGCATCTGGATCCCAGATCGTGACAATCTTCGCATATTCCTGATGGAAGAAATCCATAAAACCCGATATTTCATTCATCCAGGCACTGACAAGATGTATCATGGCCTGAGAACCAATTATTGGTGGTCGGGAATGAAAAAGGATATTGCTTTATTCGTGGCCAAATGTCTTACATGTTCCAGGGTCAAAGTAGAACATCAATGACCCTATGGACTATTGGTCCAACCAGAAATCCCCAGGTGGAAATGGGAAGCGATCGCCATGGATTTCGTAACCAAACTTCCCCGTACCACAAAAGGACACGACAGCATTTGGATAATCATTGACCGTTTGACCAAATCCGCTCATTTCCTTCCCATCCGGGAAAATTTCAAAGTCGAAAAACTTGCTCGGATTTACATCAACGAGATAGTTAGTCGGCATGGCATTCCTCTCAGCATCATTTCAGATCGTGATGGGAGATTTCTCTCTCGGTTTTGGCAATCACTTCAAACAGCCATGGGAACCCGCCTCGATCTCAGTACCGCCTATCATCCTTAGACCGATGGTCAATCTGAGAGGACAATTCAAACACTCGAAGATATGTTGAGGGCGTGTGTCTTGGATTTCGGAGGAAACTGGGACTCTCATTAACCGTTATCATTCTAGCATCAAGATGCCACCATTTGAGGCATTGTATGGCCGTAAATGCCGATCTCCTATTTGCTGGCATGAAATCGGTGAGTCCCACGTGATTCGCGCAACAGTGGATTCTCCAATCGTTGGTCCTGAGCTTATCCAGGAAACAACCGACAAAATCACTCAGATTCGCGATAACCTTCTCGCAGCTCGTAGCCGACAAAAGAGTTATGCCGACAAGCGACGCAAACCGCTTGAATTTACCGTAGGTGACATGGTCATGTTAAAAGTGTCCCCATGGAAAGGTGTGGTTCGATTTGGACGCAAGGGTAAATTGGCACCACGCTACGTAGGCCTGTTGAAGATCATAAAAAGGATCGGACCAGTAGCCTACGAGTTGGATCTACCAACAGAGCTTAAGAAAGTTCACCCGGTATTTCATATAGCCAACCTCAATAAGTGTTTAGCAGACGAGAACCTTCATGTTCCTCTCGTGGATATCCAAATCGACGAGACAATGCAATTTATCGAGAAACCCTTGGAAATTGCTGACCGAAAGGAAAAGCAACTCAAAAGAAGTCGCATTCCCCTGGTTAAGGTCAGGTGGCAGTCGGCACGTGGACCTGAGTATACATGGGAGCGTGAGGATCATATCCGTACCAAATACCCACAACTTTTCTCTTAAGGTACTATCTTCTTAAATTTCGGGACGAAATTTCCTAAAGTAGGGGAGATTGTGACATCTGCCTAAAATGGATTCGGGTCAACCCAACCCAATTGGAAATTTAATAAACCCTACTCAAGATTACTTGACGCTAATAGGATCAAAACCCATACAATACGATATAACTTGACGTTAATAGCAACATAGTATTGTACAACGTTATAACTATAATCAAAGTAAATTATGATACCATATTAAAATCAAATCAAAGTATAATGCTCTAATTAAATTAAAAGAATCAAACTTGAATTCTCTAATTAAACTTCAAATCAAAGTAGATTGTTATAATCAAATAATAACCTATCTTTTATAAAACTCCATTTTTATAAACTTTACATTAAATTTTATAAAACTCTATTTTTTATAAACTTTACTGTAAATTTTATAAAACTCTTATATTAATTATGTAAAAGATGCTTGTGTTAGTGGGAAATTATGAAGACCACCAAAAGCAAAAAGATTATTCCCATGGTCTCCCACTCACACCTCCCATCCACTTTCCTTTCCTTTTTCTCCCAACACATTATTCTCTTCACCACTTAAATCTTCTCTATTCTTTCTCTCACTCTCAATCTTGAAATTTCCTCCAAGAATACTCATATTCCATCCAAGAACAATCTATTATACTCAAATCTTCATCCCTCTTGAAGCATTCAACAAGGTATGTTGTTAAAAGTTTCAAATTCATACAAGAAACAAATTAAATCCACCAAAATATCTAAAACTCATTTTTTACATAAACCTGATTTTTCTCAGAATACCATCAATAAAATAAGAAGTTCTGGAAATTTTCAGAAAATAACTTATTTTTATTGAATTATCATAATTATTGCAATAAAGTAGGGCAATAATTCACATAAAATACTTGTTGCATTCAATAAATTCTGATAAAATTCTGGGATGACCTTTATACTGATTAAACATGATATATGAAGTTTCATGCATTTATATTACTATTTAATATTATTTATGATTTTATTGATTAATTAATAATAAAATATATAAAAAATACTTCCCTTAGTCACAAATATCTAAAACTTATACATTGGGCTCTACATCATGTTATAAAACTATGGATAATTTTACAGATATTTTGAGAATCATTTACTATTTTGAGAATCATTAAAATATTAAATAAATACTAAAACAGTTCAGAAAAATATACAAATTTTACAGTAATTCATATTGTATGAAATAATGATTTCCTAATAATTTCATAATTTTTCAATACTGTTTACTATTTAAAACTATTTTCCTAAGTATTTAAGCATGTAAAAATGCATTTTAATGATTATTTCATATAAATAATTGTTAAAATCTGTAAATAATTATAATTGGGGAAGTTATTATTTTAAGAAAGAAATTATTAAAATCTGGCCTAAATTGAAAATATAAATTAATTATGCAAAGTAAGTAATTCAATTTAAAATTCATTTAACAAATAAATACCTTAATATTATAATCAAAATGAATTATTGTTAAATCATCTAATATAAGAATATGTGTCTAATTATTTATTAATACTCCATTCTTGTTTAGCAGTTCCTAAACCAAAACTATTAATTATATTAGGTTCTACGCCATTTTGACCCGAATCGTCTATCGTACGACACACACATTTCGTTTTGGGACTAATGTGAGTAATCTACCCCATATTTTATAATTTTCAATACTTTTGGGGTGTATCATGTGGTTCTAATATGTTCCAACTTCATTTTATTGTTTTATCACAATTGAGACATTGTTGGGACATTTATACGTGAGTCATTAATTGTATAACTATTGTTCGTTTACGCTACATGTACTTGTAGTGCATTATCATTTTTAGTCTAATCTCCATGACTATGCCCGTATTCTTGAGGTACGTTATGGACAATAATAGCGCTATTGGGTTGACCACCCCGCCTTGGGACGCTAAGGTGATTGATCACACGTGGTTGAGTGTGTATGATGATTAGATGCTCCATCCTATATATATTTATATATATACATATGTATATATATAGGGTGAGGACTTATTGTTGTTGTTATCAATTGTTAATCAATTTTTGATTTATAAACCGTTATCTCAAATACAATTGTTTGGCGACTTCAAAAGAAAACATATTTCAAATTATAAATGTTTCAACTTCACAATTTTCTCTACTAAAATTTGATTACTCACCAACTCTCGTAGTTGACCTGTTTTTACCCATGATGCAGATTTGAAGAATGAAGAATGATGAAAAATAGGTTGTGCCTTAGAAATCCACAAGACAATTTAAATTTGATGTAATAAATATGGTTTGCATTTGTATTTGTACTTGTATGTTGTGGATCTTGTTTGCATACTTAGTACTTAATTGAATCTAATCACATTATAACCTAGTTGTCATGAGACTTTGAACAATATATCACGCCTTGATCGATTCCGACAAGGATCGGGGTGTGACAATGATGAACAGAGAATTTTGGGAAATTTGCTTTTTGATCGCGTAAACTGACAATGAACCCATGAAATTCCCTTTTATATGTAACCCTTAAATTTGAATTTGAAGCGGGATATGTATTTAATGATATACGACCTGGCACCTTGAAAACTGGACCATTACTGCGTAAAAGTAGCCGTACGTCAAAAAGTAGCTGTCACATCGTCTTGAGAAACGGACATAATACCATACATCATTTATAAACAGCCTGTCTTGTAATCCCCAAGAAAATTGTAACCGTCAGAACCCTTCGAATGGAAGCAAGGCTCTTTCACTTTTAGGATGAAAAGCGAAGTCATACGCCAGAAGTTCGAAATCATCAGCCTGAGTTGGTATTACTCAGAACCTCAAGGATTTCGTGAGTGTTGTGTTCCAAAGAATAGAGACGAGAAACAAATATAATAAAAATATGGGATATTGTGATGTCAAACCATTGACACAAAAGCAGATGAAATCCCGGGCAAGGATTACTTCATTAATCATTAAGAGAAATGATCAATAGCTTGTATGAGTTCCCGTGAATTACAATCGAATACTTGTTAATAAGTATCAAAGGGCTTCTTTTATAATGCTTCGAGGATGGTTTAAAATTTCGTTACATCTCATCTTAAACATAAGGTGAGAAATTATAACAAAAATTACTTGTTTAACTAGTGTAGTCAGTGACAAGTTGGCTTTGAAAAATTTTGAAATGACTAGGACATTCGAATGAAACTCACACGGAAATCATATTCAAGAAAAAAAATTATATGCTGGATCTTGTTGGATAACAAACATCGTGGGTTTCGAATGTTTGATCAAGACCACTCATTCGAAATGAATATGATTTGGAGTTTCGAATTTAGGTACAGAAACAAAAGTTTCGTGAAAATCTAGAACTTAGTTCCCCCGTCAATTCCTTAAAAGTTAATGAAAACTGGGTTTCACTTTCATCACGGTCTCATGATGTCAGATCATAAACACAGAGTTTTGATATATCTAAGTCTCGATGGGTTTGATTAGAGACCTCTCGGACATATGTCTTCGTGTGTGATCGTGAAAGAATTTTATGGATGAAAAAGATTGATGTAAGACACGAAAAGTACCTCTGTTGTGTTTGGACCAAACAATAAACTCTTAACTTATTTTGAGAAGAGTAAGGTAGCTCAAAGACAAATGTGAATATAAGCCCGATTGGGAAGAAATCTTCGTATGAATAATTTCATTAAGGCTTTCTTACACACACATTGAGTCATGGAGGCTTTGGTCAACATACAGCAGCATGCTTCTAGAGACATCCTAACTAATTCGAATGACGAAAAATTTATCGATTCATACGAAAAATGTACCTTACCCGAGGACTGCAAGCATAATATCCGCTGTATCTTCATGAGAATCTGCAACAAAATACTAAAAAGAAATAGGAATCAAAATATTTTTGATGTTTTGATTTTTCGAAAATAAAGACAGAACAAACGAATATCTTTTTAAAATTTTAAATTTTTCGAAAATTAAATGACAAATTAAACGAAAATCTTTTTGGATTTTGGAATTTTCTGAAAATTAAATGACAAAACAAACAAAAATCTTTTTGAATTTTTTTAAATTTTTCGAAAATTAAATGACAAAATAAACGAAAATTGAAATAGTACTTTATGCAAATATGCAAAATTTTATCATCCCCTTATAAGTAACAAATGTACGAATGCGAAGAGGTCGAAGCGTTGACTATGAACAGTAACAGCTAAATCAACCCTTAAAATAAGTAACAAATGTGCGAATTCGAAGGGGTCGAAGCGTTGACTATGAACACTAACCTCTTTTAGTCAGCGCCTCTGAATCATTCCTTATCATGCATCATTCTTCTTTTTCGCATGGAACATAATTTCCATCGATTATTCCAAGTCCTTCTATAATCTTCACAAGGGATTTTTCATCCAAAGCTTTCGTGAAAATGTCAGCTAACTGATCAGTTGTTTTCACGAAATGTACTTTAATATTTCCATCTTCCACGTGGTCTTTGATGAAATGATAATGAAGAGCTCCTATATAAAGTTATGTCAACAGTAGGTTTATCTAACGAAGATGTAAGCTTTATGCCCGTTGCCATTGGAACTCGTAACTTCGTGCTATTCGTCAATCCAAACTTTTCCAACAGATTCTTCGTATATTTTTCTTGATTAATAAAAATTCCTTTTCTTTCTTGACGAATATTCAAACCAATAAAATTATTGATTTTTCCCATCATGCTCATTTCGAACTTACTTTTAATCAAATCTTCGATTTCTCTAGACAAAGCAGGGTCAGTAGAGCCAAAAATAATATCATCAACATAAATTTGAACAAGCATTAGATGATTCCCCAATTTCTTTCGAAATAATGTGGGATCAACTGTGACATCCCCTAGTTTCTCGGCCAGAAAAGACCGATTTAATTTATGCTTTTTAAAATAAAATCAGAGAAATCATTTCAAAAGATATTGCAGAATAGGTCCAAAATATAAAACATGATAATGTTTATCAAAACCCTTCTTTAAGAAGGTATATATTTCCCATATATATATCAAAACCTCGGGATGTCACGTTCCGATACATATCAAAAGCATAAACAAGACATTATAAGCCTTTCAACAGTTATTTACAACTACTGGCCTATAATCAAAAAATCTCTCATCGTCCTCCAACTGTGCTCGGGGTCGACTACCTGTAATCATAAAAAACTGAGTGGGTCAGGCTTGGGAGCCTGGTGAGCATATAGGGTTTTCAACCCACAATAATAATAACATATTAAGTTCACCAATCAACAATAACCCTGATCACCCATTCCCGTTGTCCTCACTTTACGTCCTTAAACACCTAACACAAGGGACTTAACCTAAGGAATATCATCGGGTTGTACACTACTACTAAGGGGACTCCTCAGCCATACATGTCCTAAAGGCAACCATGAGGGGGATTGGAGTACACCAATGAACATTTAGTTCATCAACACCTACAAGTTGCGAACTTGCTCGTGTACCACTGGACTGTCTAGAAAGGTCCGTGATCGCCATCTATACTCCGCTAGACGACTACAACGATAACACCAACAACAACACCGACACCGAGGCCTCTCATCATTTTTAACACCCACCAACTATTTTTTCTACCCATGTTTTACCCAACATATTTGTAGATAAAATACATATACAGTTTAAAACTTGTATAAAACATCAATTCAATAGTCACCTCAAATAAACAATTAATATATTTACACATAACACGTATTTTAAGGTAAATACTTCATATCTATGTGTAAATTGAAAGTAAGTACACACTCAAATGATTTGATGATAATCAGGCAGCAATTCGTTTCCTAAAACGTTCGTTTCTAATAAAACCGGGAGTTTTATTGAGAAACCGGGCTCTGCAAAAGTCGGGCTTCGAAACCGAAAATATAAATTTTCTGGGCTTCACAAGCACTTCGTGGCGTATTCCGGGGCTTATAATTGATACCGGGGCTTCGGGGGATGATAATATGAAAGAAATATGGAGAAAGGGGCTAAAAATGACAAGTTTTCAAAATACCCCCAGGAGGTCTCACACCCCCCTATTTATAGGGGCCGAAGCTCCTGATCCAACCGCTGAGAAGAGGCCACATGTCGCTGATCCAGAGCTCGCAGGGGATGGCTCACATGAGGCTCGCACCTGCGAGGGCTTGCTGGCTTCTTGTGATTGGTCCGAAGCTTAGGTCCGAAGTCGGTTCTGGTGGTGGGGTCCGCAGGCGAGGGTGCGCAGGTGGCTGCACTTGCGAAGGCCTCGGTGGCAGTTGCTGATTGGACCGCGGACTCGTGACCCATGTGCGAGGCTCGGAGGTTAGGCGATGCGAGGTTCGGTCCATGAGCGAGCTTCGGATTGGGCCTCCCTTCGGTCGAATCAAAATCCAACACGCATCCACTGTTCATGCGAGGATGACTCGCCAATTTCGGACACGTGGCACCTACTAAGCGAGGGTGACGTGGCAAATCGTGACTATGCGAATTTTCTCGGTTTTCGTGCAAAAACTTCTAAAATCCATAACTTTCGCATACGAGCTCCGTTTTTGAAGTTCTTTATATGCACGCGTAGGTAAAATTACGCTCTACAACTTCCGTTTAGACTTTATCGGCTAATTTTGAATTTAATTTTTATATTATTATTTTTATCAGACCGGGACAGGAAATCTGTTAAAAAATCATAACTTCTTCATCCGACGTTCGTTTTCGTCAGACTTTTTACCGTTGTGCTACTATTTACGAGGCCTTCGATTCTCGTTTACGTCGTGTCGGCTAAAAATCTCTCGATCTAAAATTCGAGTTTTTAGCTGTCTACTGCTAAGCTGAAACTTTGAAAAATCATAACTTCCTCATACGAAGTCAGATTTGGGCGTTATTTTTATCGAACTTCTCGATTTAACGAACACTACGTGTTTTGTTTAGATCACTAAGGCTAAAAAGTAGTTTATCGAAAACTTAATTTTTACGACATTCAGCACCGAGCCGGTTTTGTCGTGAAACTTCGGCAGGTCATATCTTCTTCGTTATAACTCGGATTTCGGCATTCTTAAAATATATCCATAATCCTTGTCACGACCACTACAACTTTCTTAATAGATATCGGCTTTATCTAAAATTTAATTTTTGAAGCTCATTTTTATTCTTAATTAATTAACTCCCAGTAATTAAGCATAAAACACATAAAACACATAGAATTCACATAATTCCTTTTTCATTTCTTCAAAATGAGTTACAAAGGTTAACCTAGACTATCACCTTAATATTAATGCCTAGGCTAGAAACACGAGTGTTACAATTCTCTCCCCCTTAGGATGATTCCGTCCCCGGAATCACACATCACCAAACAACTGCGGGTAGCGACTCATCATGTCACTCTCCGTTTCCCAGGTGAGATTTGGTCCATTCATATGTTTTCAGCGCACAAGCACTAAATCAACCATCTTGCATCGCAACTTCATAGTCTTACGGTTAACTATTGCCTCAGGTTCTTCAATCAACCTTTTGTTTTCATCCACCTTTAACTCAGAAATCAGAATTATGTCGGGCACATCTCCCGTGAACTTCCTCAAATAACACACATGAAATGTGTTATGAATACCCTCCAGTTCTTCCGGTGATTCTAGCTTGTAAGCTTGATTCCCAATCCTCTGAAGAACTTTAAATTGTCCAATAAACCTTGGACTCAACTTTCCCCTTTTACCAAATCCTATAAGTCCCTTCCACGGCGAGACTTTAAGTAAAACTGAATCTCCAACTTCAAAGGATATCGGTTGTCTTTTCTTGTCAGCATAGCTCTTTTGTCGATCTTGAGCAGCTAACATCCTCTCCCTTATCACTTTAAACTTTTCAGCTGTTTGATGGACTATTTCAGGTCCCATAAACTGCTTTTCCCCAGCTTCCAGCCAACATGATGGCGTTCGACACTTTTCCCCATTCAAAGCGTGATAAGGTGCCATCTTAATGCTTGAGTGGAAACTATTATTATAGGAAAATTCTACTAGAGGTAAGTGTTCATCCCAGTTACCTTAGAATTCTAGGGTACATGCTCTCAGCATATCCTCCAACGTTTGCATCGTTCGTTTGCCCTGACCATCGGTTTGTGGATGGTAAGCTGTACTCAAACACAACTTGGTACCCAATTCCTCTTGTAGACTCCTCCAAAACCTTGAGGTAAAACAACTGTCACGATCGGATACAATCGTTAACGGAACACCGTGTAGCCTCACAATTTCCTTCACATAAGAATTCGCAAGTTTATCCATAGACCATTTCTCGTTAGCGGCTATGAAATGCGCACTCTTAGTGAAGCGATCAACGACCACCCAAATCATGTCGTGACCGTTCCTTGTTCTGGGCAGTTTAGTCACAAAATCCATGGTAATGTCCTCCCATTTACCCATGGGTACTGGTAAAGGTTCTAAACTCCCATACGGTTTCTGATGTTGTGCCTTAACCCTAGCACAAGTTACACACTCAGCCACATACTTAGCAACATCGAGCTTCATCGTTGGCCACCAGTAATAGGGTTTAAGGTCCCTATACATTTCCGTACTGCCAGGATGAATCGAGTACATGGTTTTGTGAGCTTCTTCCATCAGAAGACCTCTTACTCCTCCCGTCCTAGGTGACCAAATCCTATCTTTGAATACCTTCAATCCTTGACTGTTTGTATCAAACACCAACGTTTTACCCAAACGTTCCTCCTTCTGGTCATTTTTCTCCAAAGCTTCCTCCTGGGCTTTCTTTATAGTTTCCACAATTGTTGAGACAACTTCAATCTTCAGCGCTCTTGGACTTTTCTTTTCAAGATTTACCTTCCGAGTGAGAGCATCAGCAACAACATTTGCTTTACCAGGGTGGTAAAGTATCTCACAGTCGTAGTCCTTGAGTAGTTCCAGCCAGCGCCGCTGCCTCATGTTCAATTCCTTCTGATTAAATAGATATTGAAGACTCTTATGATCAGTGAAAAGTTTACACTTAGTACCATAAAGATAATGCATCCATATCTTTAAGGCGAATACTACCGCTGCCAAATCCAGATCATGAGTTGGGTAGTTCTTTTCATGCTTTTTCAACTGCCTCGATGCATACGCTATCACTTTATCCCTTTGGGTCAGAACACATCCTAACCCAACTCCAGAGGCATCACTATAGACTGCAAAGTCATCAACTCCTTCAGGTAACGAAAGAATCGGTGCTTCACACAATCTCTTATTTAACTTCTCAAAGGCT
Source organism: Lactuca virosa (assembly GCF_052849685.1). Taxonomy (NCBI): domain Eukaryota; kingdom Viridiplantae; phylum Streptophyta; class Magnoliopsida; order Asterales; family Asteraceae; genus Lactuca; species Lactuca virosa. The sequence continues at coordinate 431,205,052 of NC_136428.1, read as the reverse complement.
TCCTTATGCTTCTCATTCCAAGCATAAGTAGCTCCTTTGTGGGTCAAAGTTGTTAATGGAGTAGCGATCGAAGAAAAGCCTTGGATAAATCGGCGATAATATCCGGCTAATCCTAAAAAGCTTCGAATCTCCGTGGGACTTTTTGGTTGTTCCCACTTCATCACAACTTCAATCTTTGCTGGGTCAACCATTATCCCTTCTTGGTTAACCACATGACCCAAAAATTGGACTTCTTGAATCCAAAATTCACATTTGGAGAAATTTGCGTACAACTTCTCCTTTTTCAGAACTTCTAGCACTTCACACAGATGCTTCTCATGCTCCTGCTTGCTTTTCGAATAGATCAAGATATCGTCTATGAATACTATCATGGATTTATCAAGGTATGGTTTACAAACCCTGTTCATCAAATCCATGAAAGCTGCTGGGGCATTGGTTAATCTGAACGACATAACCAAAAATTCATAGTGTCAATATCTTGTTCTGAACGCGGTCTTCTCGATATCCTGCTCCCTCACCTTTAGTTGATGGTTCCCCGACCTAAGACCGATCTTCGAAAAATAGCTCGATCCTTGCAACTGATCGAACAAGTCATCGATCCTCGCCAACGGGTACTTGTTCTTTATCGTCGCTTTTTTCAGCTCTCTGTAATCGATGCACATTCTCATGCTCCCGTCTCTCTTCTTTACAAATAACACAGGGGCTCCCCAGGGTGATGAACTAGGTCGAATGAAACCTTTGTCCAATAACTCCTGAAGTTGTGTCATAAGTTCTTTCGTTTCGGTTGGTGCTAATCGATATGGTGCTTTGGCTATTTGTGTCGTTCCTGGTAACAAGTCGATATGGAATTCTACTTGTCGATCAGGGGGCAATCCGGGAAGATCTTCGGGAAAGACTTCTGGATAATCACACACCACTGGAATATTCTGCACCTCCTTCTTTTCCTTCTGAGCATCGATCACGAATGCTAGATATGATGTACACCCCTTGGCCAAACACTTTCTGGCTTTCATTAAGGAAATGGTTCCAGAATTTACTCTGCGTTTGTCTCCATACACTATAAACGACTCTTTCCTTGGTGGGTTTACTTTAACTATCTTCTTCCTACACATTATTTCGGCATCATTGGCACTAAGCCAATCCATTCCTAAAACTACGTCGAATCCATTTAACTCGATAGGCAATAATTCCTCGTGGAACTTATTCCCATCCAAGTCAATGATGATGTTTTTCATACGATGGGTAACAGGTACAAACTTGCCACTAGCAATTTCGACTAATAAAGCATTAACTAGTCTATCAACAGGCAAAGCTCGTTTTCTACCAAATTCATGCGATATAAAGGAGTAATTTGCTGCAGAATCAAAAAAAATTTGGGCAGGCAATTCGATTATGAGAAAGGTACCTGAAGCGACATCGTCTTCTTCTTTCACAGCTTCGAGTGTCATCTGAAAGGCTCTCGCCTTTGGCTTTGGTGGCAGATTGGGTTTCGCTGCGTCCTTCTTCTTCGGGCAATCCCTCAAAATATGCCCTTCTTCATGGCACCAATGACAGACGTTATTAGTGAAGGTGCAATTATTGGCATAATGCCCTGGGTTTCCACACTTGTAACAAGTGATTTCCACGCTGCACTTCCCAGCATGTTTCTTCTTGCACCTGTCACACCATTTGGCTTCGGCTCCTCCACCGAATTTTCTCGAACCAGACTTCTAGAATTTGTTCTTTTTATTGGAACCTGGCGTTCCTTCAAACTTTCTCTTTTCACCAACTTCAACCTTGTTGGCGGCTCTCCCCTTGATCATATCTTCAACAGACTTGGCAGCCCAGATAGCTGCCTCCAAAGTAAGTGCCTGACGTACTGGCACCGCATACTCCCATGGAAGTCCCTTTGCGTACCTGTCAATTTTTGCCAACTCATCTGGGACAATACGCAAACCAAAGTCCATTTTGTTTGTGAAGTTATTCATATACTCGTCAACGGTCATACTCTCCTTCTTCAATGTTAGAAATTGGTTTTCTAACTCAAGTTCGTTTTGGCCGAGTAGAACTTGCGCTTAAAGTGCACCATGAACTCTGCCCAAGTCATTTGCAATGGCTCATGAGGGATTAGGGTTTTCCCCAATGTGTTCCACCAACGAGCAACACTACCCCTGAACTGACGTACTGCAAAGGTAGTTTGTAACTTGCCTTGGCAATCACAAGTCATGAAAGCCAACTCCATTTCCGAGATCCAGTCCATAACTCCGACATGATCTTCTTTTCCAGTGAAGGTCGATGGCTTGCAAGTCATAAAGTCCTTATACTTGCACCCATTTCTCTCCACTCTACCCTCGTGGTTATTCCTCCCAACCACAAGCGGTTCACTATGACCAACCGATCTGCTGTTGTTCCCTTCTTCAGATCGATCGTCATTTAGTTCACGTTGTTCAACAGGAACTGAAGGTTCATCCCTGTTGTTCAGCAACATTTGCCTCAACTCCTCCCTCTGATCAGCCAACATGGTCTGAATCATAGTTCGTACTCCAGCCATAGTGATGGGTTCTGGTGCAGCTCCTACTATAGGCACCTGTTCCACCACTTGGGGTTGAGGTTGTTGGTTTGCATTTCCCGCTCCACTTCGAGTTCTTGCCATTACAATCTATATACCGAATAAGCTGAATTTAGGTCTTTATCCTTATTAGACATGTCAATTCCCTTATCACTCCGAAACGTTTACATGTTAGTTCTAATCTCGTAGTCATACGCTTAGAATCCTACACACATAAGGTTTCCAGATCCGGTCGGCAATAGACCATAGATCCGAACAAATAATGGCATATATGGCAACATATAACATTTAGCACATAAAGGCATTTTAGGCACCTTTCCTAAAATAAACTAGTGCTCATGTCTAAAATTATTTATTTTTCCCATCATGCTCATTTCGAACTTACTTTTCATCAAATCTTCGAATTCTCTAGACAAATCAGGGTCAGTCGAGCCAAAAATAATATCATCAACATAAATTTGAACAAGCATTAGATGATTCCCCACTTTCTTTCGAAATAATGTGGGATCAACTGTGACGTCCCCTAATTTCTCGGCCAGAAAAGACCGATTTAATTTATGCTTTTTAAAATAAAATCAGAGAAATATTTTCAAAAGATATTGCGGAATAGGTCCCCAATATAAAACATGATAATGTTTATCAAAACCCTTCTTTAAGAAGGTATATATTTCCCATATATATATCAAAACCTCGGGATGTCATGTTCCGATACAGATCAAAAGCATAAACAAGACATTATAAGCCTTTCAAATGTTATTTACAACTACTGGCCTATAATCAAAAAATCTCTCATCATCCTCCGAATATGCTCGGGGTCCACTACCTGTACTCATAAAAAAACTGAGTGGGTCAGGCTTGGGAGCCTGGTGAGCATATATGGTTTTCAACCCACAATAATAATAACATATTAAGTTCACCAATCAACAATAACCCTGATCACCCATTCCCGTTGTCCTCACTTTACGTCCCTAAACACCTAACACAAGGGACTTAACCTAAGGAATATCATCGGGTTGGAAACTACTGCTAAGGGGACTCCTCAGCCATACATGTCCTAAAGGCAACCATGAGGGGGATTGAATTACACCAATGAACATTTAGTTCATCAACACCTACAAGTTGCGAACTTGCTAGTGTACCACTGGACTGTCTAGAAAGGTCCATGATAGTCATCTATACTCCGCTAGACGACTACAACGATAACACCAACAACAACACCGACACTGAGGCCTCTCATCATTTTTAACACCCACCGACTATTTGTTGGATTAATGTCTAAGTCCATAACTATAATTGGTAAGACTTGACCCGACCCGGCATGGTCCATTTGGGTTGCATGGCATCATGCATTTGGATAGACTATAATGAGAGAAATAACACTTAAGGTTTGTTAATATATTATAAGTTCTAATATATTAATAAGATTATTTAATTAGTATTGATCAAGAATTAATCTAGGATTAATTAAGTGATCAAAAGAAGACTAATTAAATATATGGGTTGATTGTGTAAATCATTCATTCTTATATATGTGGGCTTGTGATCCAAGATTCCTTATGTTGGACTAAGTCCATGGGGTGACCCATGGATACTCCATGGAGGTTAAAATCCATGGAGCATAAGGAATGGGTAAAGTTAGGAGTTACATAGTGTAACCCTAATAGCCACCATATAAAAGAATCCCATGGCTCAAGAAATCGGGCACTAGTGTGTGTGTAGGAGGGCTACACGATTTCAAGAAGTGTTCAAGTTTCTCTGAAGTTATTCCAAGTGTATTTGGTGTTGTGTGAACCATTTGAGGTGTCACACTTGGGGCACTAGGCACTCAAGCTTCATGAAGACATTCTACATCAAAGAGGTATGTATTCTATCTTGTTATATTCATTGTTTTGTATGCTAGATTAGGATAATACCTTGGATGTTCATATTTGCATGTATAATAGAGAAAACATAGATCCAAGGTATTTAGGGTTGCATGTACACTTAGGAGTGTTAGAATGCTCAAAACCCATCAGTGGTATCAGAGACTAGGCTTGTTTTCTTGTTATACTCGCTAAAATTGCTGAAAAAACGAAGTTTTGGGCTGTCTGAACAGCAGACTCGCCGAGTGCATAAAGGGAATCGTTGAGTCCATGGAAAAACTCATCCAACTCGCCGAGTTGGTTCGTGCACTCGACGAGTTAGACCCCCTGTCTGCACAGAAATGGACTAGGAACATTACCCTAAGTTGTTTTTGAACTTATAAACTTGTTTTTGATGTGGTAATGTTCATGCTAATCCATATTCAAAGATAATTGTCAATAGATTCATGTTTTGTATTAGTTTAAGTGTTATGCTAATTACATGAAAAAGTTTGTTTCTAATTATCTTGTTCATATGAGTTGCTTAGATTAATAGAAAAGTTAATTGATTATTTGTTTTCAATCCATTTTAATCTAAGAGTTGATTCTAAAATGTGTTTGTGTAACTTGTCCTCAAGTTATATGAAAAGTCACATTTAAGTTTCATAAAACTCATAAAAGATGGCAAAGGTTACAAAATGAAGAGTCTTGTCTTCATTGAATGGTTAAATGACTCCGTAACTTGTCCTCAAGTTATGGAGGTTCAAGAGTCACTTCATTAAGTAATAAAATATGGAACTTGAAGAGTTTTCTTAATTAAAACTACTTTAAACACATAAGTTATGGAATTAATTAGTTTTGAATAGTTTCAAAACTTGCCCTCAAGTTTTGGAATTTGAAAAGTTTTCACTTATGAATACTTTAATTCCAAGTTAGCCCTTAGAATTTTAAAAAGTTAAAATTCAACACTTATACTTTATAATATTATAAGTTAATAATATTTATATATATGTATAAGAGTAAAAGTCAGTCTTACCGTTAGTAGGCCTCATTCACGAAGCCGGTCTATAAGGGGGGTATAAGGTTGTTGCCTATAAAATGGCAGTTTAATGGGTGTCCACTCTCACCCACCGCTTCCTTGACTGGTGGAGGGTCGTTAGCCGAACGGGTAGGACAAGGATTATAATTCTCCCTTCATTAAAAGTATTAATGATAAATACTAAGTAACTAAACCTTTTATTAATTCCCAATCTTAGTTACTTAGGAAAATGTGAATAAGGTGCTAATCCATGAAATTACACTTTGCACTTTACTTAAACCGTTAGTGGAGCGTGTGTGGTTAACCGGCACACTAACCTGGATTTAACAAGGTAGGCAAAGGGTAACTTAATATTTATCATAGTATCGGTGGAGCTCGTGTGGTTAACCGGCACATCGATTGAGGGGTAAATATTAAGGGTACCAAGTATATTTGCATGGTTACTTCACACCTTGTTTTGTGATCCTCAGCATCCCAGTCACAAAACCTGAAGGGCACACTCGATATTGAAACATGCCATTGAAAAGTTCAATGAGTCTCAAAAGATCTAGGAGTTTCAAATCCAATTAAAACCTAATAATACATTTCGTTTATCTTGGTGGAAATTAGTGAATCGTCATTCACCTACCTTCAAATATTTTATAGCTTGGATTACGGCATCCCTCTTCCAAGTTATAAAAGTATTGTGTTGGGTCCTAGCCTTAATATTTCATATTGGGTGTTATATTAAGGACTTTAAATCAACTATCTTGAATATCTCCCAAAAGATGTCTAGTTCAGACATCTATGATCTTCCCAAATCTCTTGGAACTTCACTTTCTACACCTCCTCCAATTATTCTCCCTAACCCACAAGTTCCAAAAAAGTTTAAGGTCACTCAATCCCTATTGGCAAGCAAAGGTCTATATGTGATCACATCTTGGAGATGTAGTCAGATATTGACAAGCCGGGAGAGTTGGGTGTCAAAGTCTTGAGAAAGTTGGTGACTCAACTATTTTCTAAGTCACATAGTGAGTTCCTTTGGGAATTCTATGAAACAGACTATGACAAGACCCTTAATGATCTTATCTATTTGCTAAGGTCAACTTCCTAAAACTTTATGGACATAGACAATGGTGACATTGGATATCCAGTAAAGCTCTCTCTTCCAATGGAAGGGAATCGGCCATAGTCAACTTGGTTGACCAAATGGTAAAGAGAGAGGCTAAGTCTGAGATAGTCCCATTATCAAGGGTCCATTGCGAAAGGAAGGGGAATTGGTTACGAAGCTGCCAAATTTACCTAAGGATGTTAAAGTCAATAAGTTTGACTCTGCTTCAGGTAAAGTCCACTATCTAACTCTGCTAAGTTTCTATTCTGAGATTCTTAATACATGATGTGACTGGGTCACGTGGTGATGTTTTAAGAATCAAAGAAAAAGTGAAGAAACTTAAAGAAAGAATATGCTGAATCTGATCGCGTAGATGGATTTCTATCACATAGTTTGAAGATCGGATTCTTGAGCTACTTCTTAGGAGTTATGATATTTTCCTTAGGAATTGATAACAACAAGTTTTCATATGGATTGTAAGGATGAGTTTTTCCGCAAAGTTTTAAAATAAAAGGTAAATCTTTTAATTTTATTTATTTTAAAATGTCCTTCCAATGGCATTTGTGAAAAACTGTGTTGCTTATAAGATTCCATTAAGAGCAGGAGTGGAAATATGAATTTGATTCTTTCATTTGTGGTAGTGTCTAAATTTACCAAATAAGGAAATATTCTCATCACCTAAGTTTCAGTTGGATAGAAACTTGGAATCATGCAAGTTGTATAGCATGATGAATAAGAACTTTCAAGCATTGGAAAAATTAAGACTAACTACTTGTTCACATGGATGTGTGAGTCAAGTAAAGGATCGAGTAGACATTCTTGTGCACTGATCAAGCCCACCACAAATAATCGTTAAGACTATTCGTCATTATTTACTAAAGTTTAGTAAATATGGTTATACTTACAGGCTTAAGTATAATTCTGAAGCATTGGAAAAAGTTTCAGTGTATGGCGGAACGAATGAGAAGAATCAAATTAGGCAGAAGGATAAAAGTTTCTCAAATCTGAAAAGATTGGAGAGTACTTTAGTATCATGTTATATAATCATCTTAATGATTAAGAGACCTTATCACAATTCATCCTCTAAGTCCATTCTGGTAGCTAAGAAGAGGAGCTATGAATTGTTGAAGTGGTTAAATCAAGAAGATGATTTATACTTCGTTCCAAAAACAATTCTTAGAGTTATACTCTAAGATTGTAACTTGAGTGACATGTCTTAAAGAAGGTTTAAACACTTGTCAAATGTAAGAGTAAAAGTTTCCTACTCTTGTACATTTGAAATTGGTAAGTTGTGATGTTTTGGGTTAAACAAAGACCTACTTAGGCCAAGTGTGTGAAGTGTTTGTCTTGATAAAGAAGCTGGACTATCTCTTGAATATTTGGCAAGATAGTCCTATATGTCAAGAGGACAGTGGGAGTCTTAGAGATTCTGAAAATTTCAAGATCTAATCAAGAATAAAAACATGTAGTTTAACACTAGCACACGACGTGAGGTTTATAACCTATCATATTGACATACTTTATTTCTGTGCCCATTCCAATTAAAGTTGGCTTTTCATGTGAGTTCTTAGAGTTCTCAGCTGGTTGCACATCAACTTGGAAGCAATGGCAGGCCCTAGGGCTGCCAGATGGCAAGAAGTTAAGATTGCACAAGCTCAATCCATATGAGTTAGGATTTGTCACTAATCTAGTCTTGTGATTATGGTTTGACAAATTCACATGGATAAGAATACATACACCCTTAAATCTAAGTGTCATAAGGTTTCTCTCCGATTCATGAAAATGATGGTGAGGAAACACTTTCACCAAGTAGATTTAAAGCAGATGGCAAAAGGTCTAAACAATTGAGACTATGATTACGGCATCCCTTTTCATAGTTCTTAAAATTGTTTAGACACACAAGTGTGCTATCTAAGGCACGGTGTATGATTTTGATAAAGTTTTATCAAAGCAATCTAGTATCAGAAATCTGAACTTTGGTAAGAAAGTCAATAAAGTATTGTTTTTCTAGAAGTTTAGCTGATTTATGAGTACATGTCAAAGCTAGTGGGAGCATAAGTGTTATGCTAATAATCATCATGTTAGTGGGAGCATGATAATAATGATAAAGGTTGCAAGTTAGCAATGTTAATTATAGAAAACAAAGTTTCAATTGGGAAAAAGTTGTTTTGCTATAATTAAGGGAGAGAAAAATATACTTCACTTCAGTTCTAAAAGCTTAGATTGATGTTTTAATCATATTTAGTCAAGGATATATATATATATATATATATATATATATATATATATATATATATATATATATATATATATATATATATAAATTTCATGTTGGAATGGCTCAACATAAGGAGATTCTATATATGGGTCCATTATTTGCGTTCTAAAATTCGATTATGATTACGGCATCCCTTTTCATAATCTGAACTATGAGAACTTGGCAAATTGAAATGGAAATGTTATAGCAAAAGACTGGTTTAGTCTTTATGTGAGACATCATGAATCGTGTCCCATATGCTTCGGATATAGGATCAATCACATGTGCTATATTCATCCTTTCTAAAATTTTCCAGGTGCCTGGGGCATTAAGAAGGGAAAAGGTCTAGAATTGGATATGACTAAAAGGATTAAGCAATTGTCGAGGATAATCTAAGGTTTACCAAAGATTGGTTGCTCAAGGACAGTTGGAAGTATAGTGTTAATTCTGGAAGGACCATATTGACATAATCTGTAAGGAGGCAACTCTTGTTCAGAAGTGATAGTCAAAATGGAATCTGGAAATGTTTCAAAGTTAGAAATTATTCAATATGTGTGAGATTAGGAAACTTAATGCAAGAAGGATGTTTCCAAGGAGTTGATCTCTTTGGAATGCTCTGTAATGTTTGTTGTCAAGTCTTTGTGACTTTGTGCATAATCATTACAAGAGGATCAATGCATATAAGTTTAGAATCTAACAGATTTCAGTAAATGCCATGAATTTGGAATTCTTGCATTTGCAGTAAGGAATTGGGACTGTGAAATGAGAATCATTGCAGTTATGTTCAATTGATCTATTTCACAAAGTAAAGATCATAGACAAACATAGTATGCATACTTGGTGTGTGGCATGACTAGTGTTTAGAAAACATAGTGTACATGCTTGGAGCATGGGACAACTAGTGTTTTAAATACAAGACCAAAGTTGATTGCTGAAACAGTATGCAATGAATAATGTGTAACCATATGGTGATAAATAAAAGGTGTTTTGTTTATATTCATAGGTTTGAGACCATATTAGATTCAATTATTCTTGTGTTTCATTTTGCATGTTTTGACTTCCATAATAACTAGTTTATTCTTCCAGAATGACTAAGTTATTTAAACTATCCACAGTCGGTCATATGTTGGAAGTAGATATGAATCAAGACTGTCATGGGTTGGCTTGTAGAGATCCAAGTTGGTGGACAAAGTTGTGCTACAACACTCATGAGTGCTCATAAGTTCTGAGTATTGGATTCATCCCGCGCTCATTTGAATCACTTCATGGATTTTATCACGAGTGATCATGAGACGATAATATCTTATATTCTTCAAACCTAGAGATATGAGTTGTTACTATAAGTTGGTTGTACATTGATTGCGCGAACACGCATTGGTAACACGATGTTATAAAACGTGCTTTTGAGTATGATTCAACAAGTAGTAGAACAAGCCATATGAGTCGAAGTTTATCCATTACTTTTACCTTCGGGATAAAAAGCGATATCTGTGGGCCCCTCGATGATTTGGTGATGACAAATGTAAGTGCTCGGCCGGGCCTGGACTGATTTGATTTGTTCAATTAGTCATTCGTCATAAATCGGAAATCGGGAAACAACAATGGACAGAGACAATGAATTATAATCCATGTCCCAGTCCATATGATATCTAGAATGGAGGAATATATGATCACTTATCTAATGGACAAGTCATTGACAAAGGTCAGAGATCATCGGCGAGGTCAGGGTTCGACGGAAGCTTTTTGAGAGCTACGATTGCCAGTCGGTTCTTGAAGTCATACTTGCAATAATAGTTTTAGACTTATCCAAGTGGGAGACTGTTGGATCAATGTCTAAGTCCATAACTATAATTGGTAAGACTTGACCCGACCCGGCATGGTCCATCTGGGTTGCATGGCATCATGCATTTGGATAGACTATAATGAGAGAAATAACACTTAAGGTTTGTTAATATATTATAAGTTCTAATATATTAATAAGATTATTTAATTAGTATTGATCAAGAATTAATCTAGGATTAATTAAGTGATCAAAAGAAGACTAATTAAATATATGGGTTGATTGTGTAAATCATTCATTCTTATATATGTGGGCTTGTGATCTAAGATTCCCTATGTTGGACTAAGTCCATGGGGTGACCCATGGATACTCCATGGAGGTTAAAATCCATGGAGCATAAGGAATGGGTAAAGTTAGGAGGTACATAGTGTAACCCTAATAGCCACCATATAAAAGAATCCCATGGCTCAAGAAATCGGGCAATAGTGTGTGTGTAGGAGGGCTACACGATTTCAAGAAGTGTTCAAGTTTCTCTCAAGTTATTCCAAGTGTATTTGGTGTTGTGTGAACGATTTGAGATGTCACACTTGGGGCACTAGGCACTCAAGCTTCATGAAGACATTCTACATCAAAGAGGTATGTATTCTATCTTGTTATATTCATTGTTTTGTATGCTAGATTAGGATAATACCTTGGATGTTCATATTTGCATGTATAATAGAGAAAACATAGATCCAAGGTATTTAGGGTTGCATGTACACTTAGTGTAACCTTAATAGCCACCATATAAAAGAATCTCATGGCTCAAGAAATCGTGCACTAGTGTGTGTATAGGAGGGCTACACGATTTCAAGGAGTGTTCCATTTCTCTCAAGTTATTCCAAGTGTATTTGGTGTTGTGTGAACCATTTGAGGTGTCACACTTGGGGCACTAGGCACTCAAGCTTCATAAAGATAATCTACACCAAAAGGTATGTAATTCTAACTTGTTATATTCATATGAATCCATGTTCTTATGCTAATTAGGATGAATACCTTGGAATATTCATATTTGCATGTATAATAGAGAAAACATAGATCCAAGGTATTTAGGGTTGCATGTACACTTAGGAGTGTTAGAATGCTCATAACCCAACAGTGGTATCAGAGCCTAGGCTTGTTTTCTTGTTATACTTGTAAAATTACTGAAAAAAACGAAGTTTTGTGCTGTCTGCACAGCAGACTCGCCTAGTCATTTCATTAAATGTGTTTTTGTAACTTGTCCTCAAGTTATATGAAAAGTCACATTTAATTTTCATAAAACTCATAAAACATGGAAAAGGTTAGAAAATGAAGAGTCTTGTCTTCATTGAATGGTTTAATGACTCCATAACTTGTCCTCAAGTTATGGAGGTTCAAGAGTCATTTCATTAAATCATAAAATGTGTAACCTTAATTAATTCCATAAGTTATAAAATAAAGAAAAGTTACATTCTTTTGTTAGTTTAAAGTCTTCCATAACTTGTCCTCAAGTTATGGAACTTGAAGAGTTTTTTAATTAAAACTACTTTAAACATATAAGTTATGGAATTAATTAGTTTTGAATATTTTCAAAACTTGCCCTCAAGTTTTGGAATATGTAAAGTTTCCCTCAAGAATACTTTAATTCCAAGTTAAGCCCTTAGAGTTTTAAAAGTTAAAATTCAACCCTTATACTTAATAATATAATAAGATAATAATATTTATATATATATATATATATATATATATATATATATATATATATATATAAGAGTAAAGTCAGTCTTACCGTTAGTATGCCTCATTCACGAAGCCGGTGTATAAGGGGGGTATAAGGTTGTTGCCTATAAAATGACAGCTTAATGGGTGTCCACTCTCACCCACCGCTTCCTTGACTGGTGGAGGGTCGTTAACCGAACGGGTAGGACAAGGACTATAATTCTCCCTTCATTAAAAGTATTAATCATAAATACTAAGTAACTAAACCTTTATTAATTCCCAATCTTAGTTACTTAGGAAAATGTGAATAAGGTGCTAATCCATGAAATTACACTTTGCACTTTGCTTAAGTCGGTTGGTGGAGCGTGTGTGGTTTACCGGCACACTAGCTTGATTTAACAAGGTATGCAAAGGGTTTCTTAAAGTTTACCATAGGCTGGTGGAGCGTGTGTGGTTTACCGGCACATCGGTTGGGTGATAAACATTTAAGAGTACCAAGTAATTTGCATGGTTACTTCACATATTGTTTTGTGATCCTCGGCATCCCAGTCACAAAACCTGAAGGGCACACTCGAGATTGAAACATGCCATTGGAAAAGTTCAATGAATCTCAAAAGAATCTAGGAGTTTCAAAACCAATTAAAACCTAATAATACATTTCGTTTATCTTGGTGGAAATTGGTGAATCGTCATTCACAGACCTTCAAATATTTTATAGCTCGGATTACGGCATCCCTTTTCCAAGTTATAAAAGTATTGTGTTGGGTCCTAGCCGTAATATTTCATATTGGGTGTTAGATTAAGGACTTTAAATCAACTATCTTGAATATCTCCCAAAAGATGTCTGGTTTAGACATTTATGATCTTCCCGAATCTCTTGAAACAAGCTTTCCTTAATGAAGATGATGTCCAATCATACTTCTTTCACTTCCTCCAGTTATTCTCCCTAACCCACAAGTTCCTGAAAAGTTTAAGGTTACTCAAGCCCTATTGGCAAACAAAGGTCTATATATGATCACATCTTGGAGATGTAGTCAGATATTGACAAGCCAGGAGAGTTGGGTGTCAAAGTCTTGAGAAAGTTGGTGACTCAACTATTTTCTAAGTCACATAGTGAGTTCCTTTGGGAATTCTATGAAACAGACTATGACAAGACCCTTAATGATCTTATCTATTTGCTGAGGTCAACTTCCTAAAACTTTATGGACATTGACAATGGTGACACTGGATATCCAGTAAAGCTCTCTCTTCCAATGGAAGGGAATCGGCCATAGTCAACTTGGTTGACCAAATGGTAAAGAGAGAGGCTAAGTCTGATATAGTCCCATTATCAAGGGTCCATTGCCAAAGAAAGGGGCATTGGTTGCGAAGCTGCCAAATTTACCTAAGGATGTTAAAGTCAATAAGTTTGACTCTACTTCAGGTAAAGTCCACTATCTAACTCTGCTAAGTTTCTATTCTGAGATTCTTGATACATGATGTGACTGGGTCACATGTTGATGTTTTAAGAATCAAAGAGAAGTGAAGAAACTTAAAGAAAGTATATGCTGATTCTGATCGCGAAGATGGATTTCGATCGCATGGTTCGGTGATCAGAATTTTGAGCTGTTGCTTAGGAGTTATGATATATTGCTTAGGAATAGATAACAACAAGGTTTCCATATGGATTGTAAGGATAAGTTTTTCCACAAAGTTTTAAAATAAAAGGAAATATTTGATTTTATTTATTTTAAGTATCCTTACAATGCCATTTGTGAAAAATTGTTGTTTGTAAGATTCCATTGCTAGCAATATTGAAAAAATGGATTTGTTTCTTTCATTTGTGGTAATGTCTAATTTACCAAATAAGGAAAGATTCTCATCACCCAAGGTTTCAGTTGGATAGAAACTTGGAAATCATGCAAGTTGTATAGTATGATGAATGAGAACTTTTAAGCATTGGAAAAATTAAGACTAACTACTGGTTCTCATGGATGTGTGAGTCAAGTAAAGGACTAAGGAATCAAGTACACATTCTGGTGCACTGATCAAGTCCACCACAAAAGATCGATAAGACTATTCGTCATTATTTACTAAAGTTCAGTAAATATGGTTATACTTACAAGCTTAAGTGTAATTCTTAGACATTGGAAAAGGTTTCAATGTATGGCAGAACAAATGAGAAGAATCAAAATTAGGCAGAAGGATAAAAGTTTCTCAAATCTGAAAAGATGGGAGAGTACCTTAGTATCATGTTATATAATCATCTTAATGATTAAGAGACCTTATCACAATTCATCCTCTAAATGCATTCTGGTAGCTAAGAAGAGGAGCTATGAATTGTTGAAGTGGTTAAATCAAGAAGATGATTTATACTTCGTTCCAAAAACAATTCTTAGAGTTATACTCCAAAATTGTAACTTGAGTGACATGTCTTAAAGAAGGTTTAAAACACTTGTCAAATGTAAGAGTAAAAGTTTCCTACTCTTGTACATTTGAAATTGGTAAGTTGTGATGTTTTGGGTTAAACAAAGACCAACTTAGGCCAAGTGTGTGAAGTGTTTGTCTTGATAAAGAAGCTGGACTATCTCTTGAATATTTGGCAAGATAGTCCTATATGTCAAGACGACAGTGGGAGTCTTAGAGATTCTGAAATATTCAAGATCTAATCAAGAATAAAAACCTGTAGTTTAACACTAGCACACGACGTGAGGTTTATAACCTATCGTATTGACATACTTTATTTCTGTGCCCATTTCAATTAAAGTTGGCTTTGCAAATGAGTTCTTAGAGTTCTCATTTGGTTGCACAGCAACTTGGAAGCAATGGCAGGCCCTTGGGCTGCAAGGTGGCAAGAATTTAAGATTGCACAAGCTCAATCTATATGAGTTAGGATTTGTCACTAACCTAGTCTTGTGAGTATGGTTTGACAAATTCACATGGATAAGAATACATACACCATTAAATCTAAGGGTCATAAGGTTTCTCTCCGATTCATGAAAATGATGGTGAGGAAACACTTCCACCAAGTAGATTTGAAGCAGATGGCAAAAGGTCTAAACAATTGAGACTATGATTACAGCATCATTTTTCATAGGTCTTAAAATTGTTTAGACACACAAGTGTGCAACCTAAGGCAAGGCGTATGATTTTGATAAAGTTTTATCAAAGCAATCTAGTATCAGAAATCTGAACTTTGGTAAGGAAGTCAATAAAGTATTGTTTTTCTAGAAGTTTAGCTGATTTCTGAGTACATGTCAAGGCTAGTGGGAGCATAAGTGTTATGCTAATAATCATCATGTTAGTGGGAGAATGATAATAATGATAAAGGTTGCAAGTTAGCAATGTTAATTATATAAAACAAAGTTTCAATTGGGAAAAAGTTGTTTTGCTATAATTAAGGGAGAGAAAAATATACTTCACTTCAGTTCTAAAAGATTAGATTGATGTTTTAATCATATTTAGTCAAGGATATATATATAAATTTCATGTTGGAATGGCTCAACATAAGGAAATTCTATATATGGGTATATTATTTGCGTTCTAAAATTCGATTATGATTACGACATCCCTTTTCATAATCTGATTTTATGAGAAGTTGGCAAATTGAAATGGAGATATTATAGCAAAAGACTGGTTTAGTCTTTATGTGAGACATCATGAATCGTGTCCCATATGCTTAGGATATAGGATCGATCACATGTGCTATATTCATCCTTTCTAAAGTTCTCCAGGTGCCTGGGGCATTAAGAAGGGAAAAGGTCACATTTAAGTTTCATAAAACTCATAAAAGATGGCAAAGGTTAGAAAATGAAGAGTCTTGTCTTCATTGAATGGATTAATGACTCCATAACTTGTCCTCAAGTTATGGAGGTTCAAGAGTCATTTCATTAAATCATAAAATGTGTAACCTTAATTAATTCCATAAGTTATAAAATAAAGAAAAGTTACATTCTTTTATTAGTTTAAAGTCTTCCATAACTTGTCCTCAAGTTATGGAACTTTAAGAGTTTTTTAATTAAAACTACTTTAAACATATAAGTTATGGAATTAATTAGATTTGAATATTTTCAAAACTTGCCCTCAAGTTTTGGAATATGTAAAGTTTCCCTCAAGAATACTTTAATTCCAAGTTAAGCCCTTAGAGTTTTAAAAGTTAAAATTCAACCCTTATACTTTATAATATTATAAGTTAATAATATTTATATATATATAAGAGTAAAGTCAGTCTTACCATTAGTAGGCCTCATTCACGAAGCCGGTCTATAAGGGGGGTATAAGGTTGTTGCCTATAAAATGGCAGTTTAATGGGTGTCCACTCTCACTCACCGCTTCCTTGACTGGTGGAGGTTCGTTAGCCGAACGGGTAGGACAAGGACTATAATTCTCCCTTCATTAAAAGTATTAATGAAAAATACTAAGTAACAAACCTTTTATTAATTCCCAATCTTAGTTACTTAGGAAAATGTGAATAAGGTGCTAATCCATGAAATTACACTTTGCACTTTGCTTAAACCGTTAGTGGAGCTCGTGTGGTTAACCGGCACACTAACTTGGACTTAACAAGGTAGGCAAAGGGTTTCTTAAAGTTTATCATAGGCTGGTGGAGCATGTGTGGTTTACCGGCACATCGGTTGGGTGATAAACATTTAAGAGTACCAAGTAATTTGCATGGTTACTTCACACCTTGTTTTGTGATCCTCGGCATCCTAGTCACAAAACCTGAAGGGCACACTCGAGATTGAAACATGCCATTGAAAAGTTCAATGAATCTCAAAAGATCTAGGAGTTTCAAATCGAATTAAAACCTAATAATACATTTCGTTTATCTTGGTGGAAATTGGTGAATCGTCATTCACCTACCTTCAAATATTTTATAGTTAGGATTACGACATCCCTCTTCAAATATTTCATATTGGGTGTCATATTAAGGACTTTAAATCAACTATCTTGAATATCTCCCAAAAGATGTCTAGCTCAGAAATCTATGATCTTCCCAAATCTCTTGGAGCTTTACTTCCTCCACCTCCTCCAATTATTCTCCCTAACCCACAAGTTCTAGGTCACTCAAGCCGTAATGGCAAGCAAGGTCTATGTGTGATGAAGTCACATGTTGACCAGTCGGGAGAGTTGGGTGTTAAAGTCTTGAGAAAGTTGGTGGTTCAATCACTTTCTAAGTCACATAGTGCGTTCCTTTGGGGCTCTTGTGAAACAGACTATGACAAGACCCTTAATGATCTTATCTATTTGCTTGCTACTGCTGAATCAGCAATGATTTGGAAGGCTAGTAAAGCAAATTTCATTAGAATATGGATTTCCTACAACTTTATGGATAGGGACAATAGTGACACAGGAAATCCAGAAAAGCATTCTCTTCCCAATGGAAAGGGATTGGCCATAGTCAACTTGGTTGACCAAATGGTAAAGAGAAAGGCTAAGTCTGAGATAGTCCCATGTACTATTACCTAAGGGTCCATATGTTTCTATTGCCAAAGGAAGGGGCTTTGGTTACGAAGCTGCCAAACTTACCTAAGGATGGCAAAGTCAATAAGTTTGACTTTATTTCAGGTAAAGTCCATTGTCTAACTCTATTAAGTTCCTACTTGGAGATTCTTATTACATGATGTGACTGGGTCACATGTTGGTGTTTTAAGAATAAAAGAAAAGTAAAGAAACTTAAAGGAAGTATATGTTGATTCTGATCGCAAAGATGGACTTTGATCGCATCAGAATTTTTGAGCTGTTACTTAGGAGTTATGACACATTACTTTGGAATAGATAACAACAAGGTTTTCATATGGATGGTAAGGATAAGTTTTTTCGCAAATTTTAAAATAAAAGGAAATTTTTGATTTTTATTTATTTTAAGTATCCTTACAATGGGATTTGTGAAAATTGTTGTTTGTATGATTCCATTGCTAGCAAAATTGGAAAGTGAATTTGTTTCTTTCATTTGTGGTAATGTCTAAATTTACCAAATAAGGAAAGATTCTCATCACCCAAGTTTTAGTTGGATAGAAAATTGGAATCATGCAACTTGTATAGCATGATGAATGAGAACTTTCAAGCATTGGAAAATCAAGACTAATTACTTGTTCACATGGATGTGTGAGTCAAGTGAAGGACTAAAGGAATCAAGTACACATTCTTTTGCACTGGTCATGTCCACCACAAAGCTCGTTAAGACTATTCGTCATGATTTACTAAAGTATAGTAAATATGGTTATACTTATAAGTTTAAGTATAATTCTGAAGCACTGGAAAAGTCTCGATGTATGGCAGAACGAATGGGAAGAATCAAATTAGGCAGAAAGATAAAAGTTTCTCAAATCTGAAAAGATGGGAGAGCACTTTAGTATCCTCTTTTGTGATCATCTTAATGATAAAAGAACCACATCACAATTGGTCTTCTAAGGACATCTTAGTGCATTCTTATGACTAAGAGGATGAGTCATGAATTGTTGAAATGGTTAGATCAAGAAGATGAGTCATACTTCGTTTCAAAGAAAGTCTTAGAGTCATACTCCAAGACTGTATGTTGAGTGACATATCTTAAAGAAAGGTTCAAAACACTTGTCAAATGTAAGAGTAAAAGTGTCGTACTCTTGTACATTTGAAATTGGTAAGTTGTGATGTTTTGGGTTAAACAAAGACCAACTTACGCCAAGTGTGTGAAGTGTTTGTCTTGATAAAGAAGCTGCACTATCTCTTGAATATTTGGCAAGATAGTCCTATATGTCAAGAGGACAGTGGGAGTCTTAGAGATTATGAAAATTTCAAGATCTAATCAAGAATAAAAACCTGTAGTTTAACACTAGCACACGATGTGAGGTTTATAACCTATCGTATTGACATACTTTATTTCTGTGCCCATTCCAATTAAAGTTGGCTTTGCATGTGAGTTCTTAGAGTTCTCAGCTGGTTGCACAGCAACTTGGAAGCAATGGCAGGTCCTTGGGCTGCCAGGTGGCAAGAATTTAAGATTGCACAAGCTCAATCCATATGAGTTAGGATTTGTCACTAATCTAGTCTTGTGATTATGGTTTGACAAATTCACATGGATAAGAATACATACACCCTTAAATCTAAGTGTCATAAGGTTTCTCTCCGATTCACGAAAATGATGGTGAGGAAACACTTTCACCAAGTAGATTTGAAGCAGATGGCAAAAGGTCTAAACAATTGAGACTATGATTACGGCATCCCTTTTCATAGTTCTTAAAATTGTTTAGACACACAAGTGTGCTATCTAAGGTAAGGTGTATGATTTTGATAAAGTTTTATCAAAGCAATCTAGTATTAGAAAACTGAACTTTGGTAAGAAAGTCAATAAAGTATTGTTTTTCTAGAAGTTTAGCTGATTTATGAGTACATGTCAAAGCTAGTGGGAGCATAAGTGTTATGCTAATAATCATCATGTTAGTGGGAGCATGATAATAATGATAAAGGTTGCAAGTTAGCAATGTTAATTATAGAAAACAAAGTTTCAATTGGGAAAAAGTTGTTTTGCTATAATTAAGGGAGAGAAAAATATACTTCACTTCAGTTCTAAAAGCTTAGATTGATGTTTTAATCATATTTAGTCAAGGATATATATATATATATATATATATATATATATATATATATATATATATATATATATATATATATATATATAAATTTCATGTTGGAATGGCTCAACATAAGGAAATTCTGTATATGGGTCCATTATTTGTGTTCTAAAATTCGATTATGATTACGACATCCCTTTTCATAATCTGAACTATGAGAACTTGGCAAATTGAAATGGAAATGTTATAGCAAAAGACTGGTTTAGTCTTTATGTCAGACATCATGAATCGTGTCCCATATGCTTCGGATGTAGGATCAATCACATGTGCTATATTCATCCTTTCTAAAATTTTCCAGGTGCCTGGGGCATTAAGAAGGGAAAAGGTCTAGAATTGGATATGGCTAAAAGGATTAAGCAATTGTCGAGGACAATCTAAGGTTTACCAAAGATTGGTTGCTCAAGGACAGTTGGAAGTATAGTGTTAATTCTGGAAGGACCATATTGACATAATCTGTAAGGAGGCAACTCTTGTTCAGAAGTGATAGTCAAAATGGAATATGGAAATGTTTCAAAGTTAGAAATTGTTCAATCTGTGTGAGATTAGGAAACTTAATGCAAGAAGGATGTTTCCAAGGAGTTGATCTCCTTTGGAATGCTCTGTAATGTTTGTTGTCAAGTCTTTGTGACTTTGTGCATAATCATTACAAGAGGATCAATGCATATAAGTTTAGAATCTAACAGATTTTAGTAAATGACATGAATTTGGAATTCTTGCATTTGCAGTAAGGAATTGGGACTATGAAATGAGAATCATTGGAGTTATGTTCAATTGATCTATTTCACAAAGTAAAGATCATAGACAAACATAGTATGCATACTTGGTGTGTGGCATCACTAGTGTTTAGAAAACATAGTGTACATGCTTGGAGCATTGAACAACTAGTGTTTTAAACTCAAGAATAAAGTTGATTGCTGAAACAGTATGCAATGAATAATGTGTAACCATATGCTGATAAATAAAAGGTGTTTTGTTTATATTCATAGGTTTGAGACCATATTAGATTCAATTATTCTTGTGTTTCACTTTGCATGTTTTGACTTCCATAATAACTAGTTTATTCTTCCGGAATGACTAAGTTATTTAAACTATCCACAGTCGGTCATATGTTGGAAGTAGATATGAATCAAGACTGTCATGGGTTGGCTTGTAGAGGTCCAAGTTGATGGACAAAGTTGTGCTACAACACTCATGAGTGCTCATAAGTTCTGAGTATTGGATTCAACCCGCGCTCATTTGAATCACTTCATGGATTTTATCACGAGTGATCATGAGACGATAATATCTTATATTCTTCAAACCTAGAGATATGAGTTGTTACTATAAGTTGGTTGTACATTGATTGCGCGAAAACGCATTGGTAACTCGATGTTATAAAACGTGCTTTTGTGTATGATTCAACAAGTAGTAGAACAAGCCATATAAGTCGAAGTTTATCCATTACTTTTACCTTCGGGATAAAAAGCGATATCTGTGGGCCCCTCGATAATTTGGTGA
Organism: Lactuca virosa; assembly: GCF_052849685.1. Lineage (NCBI taxonomy): Eukaryota > Viridiplantae > Streptophyta > Magnoliopsida > Asterales > Asteraceae > Lactuca > Lactuca virosa. The sequence goes on along the minus strand of NC_136428.1, from coordinate 431,183,689 downwards.
TGACAAATGTAAGTGCTCGGCCGGGCCTGGACTGATTTGATTTGTTCAATTAGTCAGTCGTCATAAATCGGAAATCGGGAAACAACAAATGGACAGAGAGAATGATTTATAATCCATGTCTTAGTCCATATGACATCTAGAATGGAGGAATATATGATCACTTATCTAATGGACAAGTCATTGACAAAGGTCAGAGATCATCGGCGAGGTCAGGGTTCGACGGAATCTTTTTGAGAGCTACGATTGCCAGTCGGTTCTTGAAGTCATACTTGCAATAATAGTTTTAGACTTATCCAAGTGGGAGACTGTTGGATTAATGTCTAAGTCCATAACTATAATTGGTAAGACTTGACCCGACCCGGCATGGTCCGTTTGGGTTGCATGGAATCATGCATTTGGATAGACTATAATGAGAGAAATAACACTTAAGGTTTGTTAATATATTAATAAGATTATTTAATTAGTATTGATCAAGAATTAATCTAGGATTAATTAAGGGATCAAAAGAAGACTAATTAAATATATGGGTTGATTGTGTAAATCATTCATTCTTATATATGTGGGCTTGTGATCCAATATTCCTTATGTTGAACTAAGTCCATGGGGTGACCCATGGATACTCCATGGAGGTTAAAATCCATGGAGCATAAGGAATGGGTAAAGTTAGGAGTTACATAGTGTAACCCTAATAGCCACCATATAAAAGAATCCCATGGCTCAAGAAATCGGGCACAAGTGTTTGTGTAGGAGGGCTACACGACTTCAAGAAGTGTTCAAGTTTCTCTCAAGTTATTCCAAGTGTATTTGGTGTTGTGTGAACCATTTGAGGTGTCACACTTGGGGCACTAGGCACTCAAGCTTCATGAAGACATTCTACATCAAAGAGGTATGTATTCTATCTTGTTATATTCATTGTTTTGTAAGCTAGATTAGGATAATACCTTGGATGTTCATATTTGCATGTATAATAGAGAAAACATAGATCCAAGGTATTTAGGGTTGCATGTACACTTAGGAGTGTTAGAATGCTCAAAACCCATCACTATAATTGGTAATGTCTAAGTCCATAACTATAATTGGTAAGACTTGACCCGACCCGGCACGGTCCATTTGGGTTGCATGGCATCATGCACTTGGATAGACTAAATGAGAGAAATAAGACACTTATGGTTATTAATATATTATAAGTTCTAATATATTAATAATAAGAATAATAATATTTAATTAGTATTGATCGAGAATTAATTAAGGTTTAATTATGTGATCAAAAGAAGACTAATTAAATATATGGGTTGATTGTGTAAATCACCCATACTTGTATAGTGGGCTAATGCTCCATGGATTATCAAGTTGGGCTAAAACCCATATGATGCTCCATGGATGCTCCATGGTGTATTTGAACCCATGGATCTAAGGAAATGGAAAGCCATGACAATTAGGGTTTACCCCAATTGTAACAACTATATAAGATCATATTCTTTGGGAAAATCGGCACTATGTGTATGAAGAGAAGGGCTAGCCGATTTTATGAAGTGTTCCATTTTTCTCTCAAGTTATTCCAAGTGTATTTGGTGTTTTGTGAACCATTTGAGGTGTCACACTTGGGGCACTAGGCACTCAAGCTTCATGAAGACATTCTACATCAAAGAGGTATGTATTCTATCTTGTCATATTCATTGTTTTGTATGCTAGATTAGGATAATACCTTGGATGTTCATATTTGCATGTATAATAGAGAAAACATAGATCCAAGGTATTTAGGGTTGCATGTACACTTAGGAGTGTTAGAATGCTCAAAACCCATCACTATTTTGTCTACCCATGTTTTACCCAACATATTTGTAGATAAAATACATATACAGTTTAAAACTTGTATAAAACATCAATTTAGTAGTCACCTCAAATAAACAATTAACATATTTACACATAACACGTATTTTAAGGTAAATACTTCATATCGATGTGTAAATTGAAAGTAACTACACACTCACATGATTTGATGATAATCGGGCATCAATTCGTTTCGTAAAACGTTCGTTTCTAATAAAACCGGGAGTTTTATTGAGAAACCGGGATCTGCAAAAGTCGGGCTTCGAAACCGAAAAGATAAATTTTTCGGGCTTCACGGGTACTTCGTGGCGTATTCCGGGGCTTATAATTGATACCGGGGCTTCGGGGGATGATAATATGAAAGAAATATGGAGAAAGGGGCTAAAATTACATGTTTTCAAAATAGGGGTCGAAGCTCCTGATCCAACCGTTGAGGTGAGGCCACGCGTCGCTGATCCAGAGCTCGCAGGGGATGGCTCGCAAGAGGCTCGCACCTGCGAGGGCTTGCTGGCTTCTTGTGATTGGTCCGAAGCTTAGGTCCGAAGTCGGTTCTGGGGGTGGGGTCCGCAGGCGATGGTGCGCAGGTGGTAGCACGTGCGAAGGCCTCGGTGGCAGTTGCTGATTGGACCGCGGACTCATGATCCATGTGCGAGGCTCGGAGGCTAGGCGGTGCGAGGTTCGGTCCATGTGCGAGCTTCGGATTGGGCCTCCCTTCGGTCGAATCAAAATCCGACACGTAGCCACTGTTCATGCGAGGATGACTCACCAATTTCGGACACGTGGCACCTTCTAAGCGAGGGTGACGTGGCAAATCGTGACTATGCGAATTTTCTCGGTTTTTGTGCAAAAACTTCTAAAATCCATAACTTTCGCATACGAGCTCCGTTTTTGACGTTCTTTATATGCACGCGTAGGTAAAATTACGCTCTACAACTTCCGTTTATACTTCGTTGGCTAATTTTGATCTTAATTTTTATATTATTATTTTTAACAGACCATGACAGGAAATCCGTTAAAAATTCATAACTTCTTCATCCGACGTCCGTTTTCGTCAGACTTTTTACCGTTGTGCTACTATTTACAAGACCTTCGATTCTCGTTTAGGTCGTGTCGGCTAAAAATCACTCGATCTAAAATTCGAGTTTTTAGCTGTCTACAGCTAAGCTGAAACTTTGAAAAATCATAACTTCCTCATACGAAGTCAGATTTGGGCGTTCTTTTTATCGAACTTCTCGGTTTAACGAACACTACAAGTTTTGTTTAGATCACTAAGGATAAAAAGTAGTTTATCGAAAACTCACTTTTTACGACATTCAGCACCGAGCCGGTTTTGTCGTGAAACTTCGACAGGTCATAACTTCTTCGTTATAACTCGGATTTCGGCATTCTTTATATATATCCGTAATCCTTGTCACGACCACTACAACTTTCTTAATAGATTTCGGCTTTATTTAAAATTTAATTTTTGACGCTCATTTTTATTCTTAATTAATTAACTCGTAGTAATTAAGCATAAAACACATAAAACACATAGAATTCACATAATTCCTTTTTCATTTCTTCAAAATGAGTTACAAAGGTTAAACTAGACTATCACCTTAATATTAATGCCTAGGCTAGAAACACGAGTGTTACATCAACTGATCCTTGTTTAAATTTAGATTGTTTAAAAAATGAGGTAAGAGTTGCATACCATGCTCGTGGTGCTTGTTTCAAACCATAAACTGTCTTATCTAAAATATAAACATGATTTGGAAATTCTTCGTTAATAAAACCTGGCGGTTGTTCCACGTAAACAGTTTCATCAATCTCTCCATTTAGAAATGCACATTTCACGTCCATTTGATAAGCATCAAAATCTTTGTGAGCTGTATAAGCCAGAAATATACGAACCGCCTCAAGTCTTGCGACAGGGGCAAAAGTTTCTTCATAGTCGATTCCTTCTTGTTGTGAATATCCTTTAACAACAAGTCTGGCTTTGTTTCGAACAATATTTCCATCTTTGTCGGTTTTATTTTTGAAAATCCATTTTAACCCGACAATCGAAACATTTTCAGGTTTAGGAATTAACCTCCAAACCTTGTTTCGTTCAAATTCAGACAATTCAGATAGCATTGCAACAACCCAATCTAAGTGTTCCATTGCAATCTTAACTGTTTTTGGTTCAATCTTAGAAATGAAAACATTGAACATGCAAAATTCTTGATGAGTATTCAATACCTCATTCTTTGCACGAATTTGAGCTCTTGTTAAAACTCCCTCTTGTGGATTCCCAATTACTTGATCCTTCAGATGATCTTTTGTCCACTTTTCCATTAGCGGATATGCGGGATCAAATTCGAAAGGTGCATCTTCGTATATATCATCGTTTTCTGAGCCTACAATCGAACAAGCATCATCAAAATCGTTATTATCTTCAATATTTTCTGAATGCTCCCCCTCAACATTATGCTCCCCTCAACATCATCATTCATCCTTTCTTTTTCCCCTCGAAAGAATGATGTTCATCATCTAATGTATTCGAATCCAAGTGCTCCCCCTCCACTGGATTGTTTTGCATACTTTCGCCATTTTCTGGAGAATTTGATGTTGAAATATCATTAAGCTTTGTTAGTTCAGAGATATGATTATCACTTGCATTGATTTCAGCATCAACAGCATGATCTGAAATTCACAAAAATTAAATCATATTCAATATCTAATGTTTGTGAGGATTCAGATTCATCTTGTATGTTTTTCAGAATTGGATGATTTTCAAACTGAGTTGTTGTATGTTTAATGTAGTAATCATCAAATGTAAGATTAAAAGTTTCTTCAACTTTTCGTGTTCTTTTATTCAACACACGATATGCAACTGAATTATGCAAATATCCCAAGAAAATCCCTTCATCTGCTTTTGCTTGAAATTTCGTAAGATTATCCTTGAGATTCATAACGAAGCACCTGCATCCGAAAACATGAAAAAATTTTACATTAGGTTTTCGATTATTGAGAAGTTCATATGGAGTAATGTTGAAACGACGATGAATAAACGATCTATTTTGAGTGAAACATGCGGTTGATACTGCTTCAGCCCAAAGATATTGTGGAAGATTCGCATATGCCAACATAGTCCTTGCCGCTTCGCATAGAGACCTATTTCTTCGTTCAACAACACCGTTTTGTTGTGGTGTGTATGGAGATGAAAAATTATGCGAAATCCCTTTGTCCACCAAAAATGAATCAAGAACATTGTTCTTAAATTCAGTTCCATGATCACTCTTAATTTTTCGTAAAATCTTCTTCAATGTTGTTTCCATCTTTTTGATAAAGTCAATCATGATTTGTGCAACTTCAGATTTAAGCCTGAGAAAATAAACCCACGTAAATCTGGAAAAATCATCAACAATCACTAAAATATACCTTTTCTTGTTGAGAGTTGAAACAGTCGAAGGACCACACAAATCAATATGTAAGAGCTCCAGAGGTGCAACTATTTTCGAATCAATTGTAATTGGATGACCTTGTTTATGTTGCTTGCCAACGTCACAAGCTGCACATAAAGAATCATTGTCAAATTTAAGTACAGGTAAACCTCTTACCAGATCTTGTACCACAAGTTTATTGATGTTTCGAAAATTGAGATGAGAAAGTCTTCGATGCCAAAGCCAACTTAAGTCTGATGTTGCCTTCGAAAGAAGACATATAGCAGGTTTCCCTACTATCGGATTGATGTCCGAAGTGAACATGTCACCTTTCCTTTTGGATTTCAGTAACACCTCTTTTGTTGTAACATTCGAAATAATACTTCCTTCTTCGTTAAAAAGAACTTGATTGCTAGTGCCCACAACAAGTTGAGAAACACTTATCAAGTTATGTTGAAGACCTTCAACATATGCCACCCGATTCACTGTGAATTGACCATTCGTGATTTTCCCATATCCTTTGACTTGACATTTTTGATTGTTCCCAAACTTCACTACTCCAACATTTTTTAGACTTTGAAAATCTCGTAAATTCTCCTTCTTCACAGTCATGTGACGAGAGCAACCACTATCGATGTACCACTTGTTATCATATTGCTCATCACATAGTACCTACATTCAATGGAAAAATTTAGGTACCCAAGGCTTTTTGGGTCCTTGGAAATTCAATTTCAATTTCGAATGTAATGAAGAACTTTTAACCCAATGACAAACTTTTGTTTTGAGACTATCGATTAAGTTCACTTCTTCATTTAAAGGAACCGAAACATAAGTTTTTGATGGTTACGAATGTTCACTGACATTACCCTTCAAATTCTGAGTTGGTGAATGAACATTCTTTGCTTTTATAACTGGTTTCCATGTTGTGACTGATATGTTCGAATCCTTAGACGATGAACTGCCATTTGATGAATTATTCACATACTTTTCATATGCTTTGTGAATTTGCTCCTTTGAAAATGTATTTGACTGATACATCTTTCCTTTTCCTTCAAGCCAATGATCAATGTTCTTCCTTGACGTTATTCCTTTTTCTCGTGAAGTTTTCATAGTTTCTTTCTTCATTTGATTTGGAAAATTTGGTTTTATAGGAACAAAATCAACTTTTGGTTTTGTTATAAAAGATTTAGTATATGATGTATCAAATGTTGATTTAAAATGTTGACGTTGAAATAATTTTTGATTTGGTTTTGAGTTATTTGAAAATTTTCTTGGAATATTAGTTTCTAAAACTTTCGAAAACCTTGGTTGTTTATTCACTTCAGTCTTTGAATGATTTGATTGAGATGAATATTGAGATTTTGTTGAAAAAGATGAATTTTTAGCTTTGAAAACATTTTTGGCTGATTGTGATTCAGACATCTTTTGAGACTCAACATTTTGCCAAAATATTTTCTTTCTTGCTTGTCTTTTTGAAATGTTGTTTTCCTTCGAAAATTTGTCAATTTGATCTTTGAATTCCTTGGATTTTAATTTGACAACTTTTTCACATTCCTTTTCAACTTGTTTTGAATTCTCTTTTTAAATTTTTAATTTTTCAACCCATTTTCTTAGTGGTTTTTGACGTTGGAAAACATACGAATTCTTTGTTAAGTTGTTTTCAACTGTGCTTTGATTTGCGAAAAAACATTCATCAGTTGTTTTTGAATTATCCTCTTCAACTAACTTCTTTAATTCTGGTTTGATTTTCTCAACATTTCTAGTAGTTACGAAAACTTGATTTGGAAAAATGACATTATCTGTACATTTGAAATTTGGATAAACCACTGAATTCGTTTCAAGATAGTGTTCACCTTTTTTATTCATCACTTTTTCGAACTTTTGTGTATCACCATACACCTGATCAACCACAATTCGAGGACTTTCTTCTTCCTTTGAAGATTTCTTTTCCTTCGAAATGTTCACTTCATCTTCATCATCACTATCATTAGTTTGGCTGTCTTTGAGATCCACGAAGTTGATATCATAAACTTTCGAAGTTGAGGGTTTATCAGTTTCATTTTCAACCATCAAATCCTTAACTTTTTCATTTCCTTTAGATGTTGAAGCAACATTAACAACAGACAATTGAGAACAATCAACATCTTCAAGTTCACTAATTTCACTAATATTGTCAGAATTATCTTCAATATCAGCAAAATTAGATTCAGAATCAGATGTTGAATTCTCAGTCTTTTTCAAAATTTGAATTTGTTCAGATTTAGTCAAAGTATCATTCACTATGTGAACTAATTCATTCGAATCAAGACATTCATCAATTTTGACAATTCCATATTTATATCTATCATCAGGGACTCTGTCAAAATCAGCTATTATTTGCTCATAATCATACGAAATATTATCTACCTTGGCTCTTTTGAATGCTAGGAAAGGTAGTAATTTTCTATGTTGCTCTTTACTTATATCACATGAATGATGTAAATCAGTTAATTTGCTATAAAGTCGTTTACCAGAATTACAATAGATGTTTCTTTGTGCTAGGAAAAGTTTAACATCACTCGATAACCTATCCCTATCACACATTATATTTGTCGTTTGTAATTCCAAAGATTCAATTTTGCTTATTTTCATGTCTAATCTCTTTTTGACCTCTAACAACTCCATTGACAACTTATTGGCCTCATTGCTAGCAGACACAACAATTGAATCAAAATAAGTAACCGTCTCATCAAAAGAAATTAGTTCAGAATCATAGGCATGTGTAGGAATATTAAAAGATTCGAGAATTTTACGTACCTTTGTTGTAATTGGAGATTTGTCAGCTGCTTTGTATACGAAACATCGTCCCCTCACTTCGAATTCCTCATCATCTGAGTCCTCCTCCATTTTCGCATACAACGCCCCATGCGTTGGATTCCTCATTTCCTCATCGTCTGACTCGGATGACCAGATTTGATAAGTTCCATCTTCATCCTCATGCTCACCCTTTGCAACCAATGATAAATTCTTTGCTTTAGCACGAACCACCTCAGGATTTTCTGCATAATATGCCTCATCTTTGACTTTATTCTTCCTCTCATCCTTCTTTCGAAGCATACAGTCATTTGCAAGATGATTCGCACCATTGAAATAATGACAATCTATTCCTGCATCACCTTTCAGCTTCTTCTCACCCTTTCCATCAGCTATCTTCGAATCTTGCTTTTCAACTTTCTTTGTCTCCTCAACAACATTTTTACTCACAAAATTTCCTTTCACCTCAGCAAGCTTAGTCTTCGAATTGAATGGCTTTTTGAAAAATTTCTTGACACGATTATTCGAGTAAAATGCTATTGCTTCATCATCCGAATTCATGATGAATCCTTCTTCTTCCTCAGAATCACCATTTTCAGCTTCTTTCTCAGAAATCTTTGATACAAGAGCTAATGGACATCCCAAATTCAACTTCGATTCCTCAGCAATTTCATTTACCTCAATTTTGTGTGTTTTCAATTGATTATACAAATCATTGAGAGTTGATGTATCAAAACTTTGCTGATTCTTCACCATCATACTTACACTTCTCCATTCTTTTCGAAGCCCCATTACAAATAGTAGATTGAATTCCATTGAAGTTCTGGTAATTCCATAGTGATTGCACCGACAGATTAACTCGTTCAGACGATCATAGTAAACTTCAATTGTTTCTCCTTCTTTTTGTTTGAAATCTTTCAACTCAATCAAACACTATTTAAGTGAATTGATTTTTGTCTTCTCACTTCCTTGAAATTTATCTTTCAGATTGTTCCAGACTTCCTTTGCAGTTGTACAACTTCTAACATAATTCTACACAACTGGAGGTAATGCACCTCGCAGTTCCCTCATACACCTCTTCTCCAGTTTCTTCAGACGATCAGTTTGATTATCAACTCCAGAATTTGTAGAAGATGATCCAATTGGTTGAACATTCACTGGAACATTGACATTTCCAGTGATACAAGACCATAATTCTTCATCCAGACCATTCAGATAATCCTGCATACGATCAGCCCACTGATCATAGTATTCAGGGATTAGCATTGGAATTTGGTTGATGAACCTAGCAGATGAGAAAACGAGGTCATCGAATTGAGATTGAAACTCGCCATTGTTGTACGGAAGAAGATTTTGAGATGTTTGAAAAGATTTGAGAATTTGAAAACAAGCTAGATGAATCAAATCGAATTGATAAGAATAACACTCGATTCAACAATTCAAATGCAGAATCGAATCACAGACTAAGATCTAAACAATTTTTAACTTTCAAAAAGTGCGGAAACTTTTGAATCAAAAAATTGATTCAAAAACTTTTTGAACATCGTGAAAATCAGATCAGAGATATGATTCCTGCTCTGATACCAATTGATGAACTAATGAATCGAGTAATGAATTAATCAGAGTATGAATTCAAATAAGAATATGAGATTTGAACACACGATGTAAATATGATCTTGTTATGCTCTATTATGCTTTCAAATTCTTTACAGAGAATAGTAGACAAGTCTATAAGAGTTCTTATCTAACTCTAGTAAATAACCCTATTTATAGGGAACTGAAAGCATACAAAAAATATACTAAGGCATTGACTCTAAAGCATCGAATAAAAGCGCCCTAGTAAAATACATTACAAAATATTCGAAGAGTCCAAAACATAGTTCGACTAATTACAACAATTCGACCCTTACATACCTGATTATCTAATATGTTAGGCAGAGGCTAGTTCGGGATTTCCGTGTACGTGTCTATTACTTCCTAGCTACGAGGTGAGTCTCCTCACTATACTTTACCTAGTGTGGTAACTATGTATGAGCAGAGGGTCTTATGTATTTACTTGAGTTATGCATGTTATGTGTGATATGAACTGTGTACTATATTATGTGATACTCAGACCGGACCGGAGGGTCCAACGAACTATGAGGCCAGAGTGTTCTCACTTAGACCAGACCAGAGGGTCCAACGAGTTGTGGGACTGGAGGGTCCAACGAGCTGTGGGACTGGAGGGTCCCACTGAGACACATTGACCAGTGGGTATTCCAGAGCTATAGCCTCGAGTGGCTAATTGTTTATGCATGGTATTTTTGGGAACTCACTAAGCTTTATGCTTACCATGTTATGTGTTATGTGTTTAAGGTACTTTCGAGGATCGCGGGAAGGCACCGGCGTGATTGTACACACCTGTTCGAGATTATGTTGAGGATTCTGGGATTTGACTTTTGTTGTGGATTTATGTTGACTTTGAGTTTTTTGTGTTTTAAAAATGAAAAATTAGTTTAAAAAATTACGTCGTTACAGTTCGGGCATCAGAGGTTTATAGAGATTGTGTCCTGAGGATGCATGACGAGCGTTATCTCATGGATTTGGTTCCCATCCCTTTGCGTGGGAACAAGGTTATCATAGGCATGGATTGGTTTAGCCCTAATGGGGCGGTGATCAACTATGAGCAGCAGTTGGTTTGGGTCACGACCCCAAGTTGGGGAGTGCTGGTGATTCAGGGTGAGAGACCGCAACGTGGACCAACTTTATGTTCGACAGCGAGGGCGAGACGCTATCTTCAGCAGGGTTGTGCAGGTTATGTCGCTTATGTCATGGATACCCAAGAGAAGGGTAAGGCGACCGTACACGATGTACCAATCATACAGGAGTACCCGGACGTGTTCCCAGTGGATTTGCCTGGGGTACCTCCGGAGAGGCGGGTAGAGTTCAGGATTGACGTAGTTCCTGGTGCTGCTCCGATAGCCAAGGCACCGTATTGGTTGGATCTTCCCGAGATGCAAGAGTTGTCTACACAGCTGTTAGACAAGGGATTTATCAGGCCAAGCAGTTTGCCATGGGGAGCCCCGATCCTGTTTGTGAAGAAGAAGGATGGGTCACATCGGATGTGTATAGATTACCGGGAGTTGAATAAGGTAACGGTGAAGAACAGTTATCCCCTCCTGAGGATTGATGACCTATTTGACCAGATTTAGGGAGCATCTTAGTTCTCCAAGATTGATCTACAATTAGGTTATCACCAAATGTGAGTCAGGGACGACGATGTGCAGAAGACAGACTTTCGGACTCGCTATGGTTACTATGAGTTCGTGGTGATGCATTTTAGGCTCACCAATGCTCCTTCCGTGTTCATGGATCTCAAGAACCGTGTGTGCAGACCAACGCTGGCTCAGTCTGTGATAGTTTTTATCAATGACATATTGGTGTATTCCATGACTCAGGAGAATCACGAGGAGCACCTGAGGGAGGTGCTGGAGACACAGAGGAGGGAGAGACTTTTCGCAAAGTTCTCCAAGTGTGAGTTTTGGTTGCGCGAGGTGCAATTTATGGGTCACCTTGTTAACCAGAACGATATATTTGGTAGATCCGGCAAATGTAGAGGTCGTGATGAGATGGGAGGTTCCGAGGTCCCCATCTAAGATTTAGAGTTTTCCTGTTCTGGCGGGTTATTTTCAGAGATTCATCGAAGATTGTTGTTCCACTGATCCGACTGACCAAGAAGTCGGTTCCATTCCGTTAGGGGCCTGAGCAGCAGGCAACTTTCGAGACCTTGAGGTAGAAGTTGTGTGAGGCTCCGATTTTGACCCTACCTGAGGGCGTTGAGGATTTCGTAGTATATTGTGACGCGTCTATCGCAGGCTTAGGCACAATATTGATGCAGAGAGGCCGCGTAATTGCTTACACATTGAGACAGTGAAGCCTCACGAGGCGAATTACCCGACACACAACCTGGAGTTGGGGGCAGTTGTTTTCGCCCTCAAGATTTGGCGACACTACCTCTATGGGGTCCGTTGTACTATCTACACGGACCATAAGAGCTTGAGGTACTTGATGGATCAGCCAAATCTGAACATGAGGCATCGGCGTTGGTTGGATGTGGTGAAGGATTACGACTGTGAGATCCTTTATCACCCGGGAAAGGCCAACGTAGTGGTCGATGCTCTTAGCCACAAGGCGGCCGTGGCTCCGATTCAGGATATATGCCTAAGGATGAAAGTGATTACTCCACTGCTGGAGCAGATTCGGGAGACTCAGGTCGAGGGTATGAAGGAGGAGCACCGAAAGTGTTAGCGGATCATAGGTGTTACACCCCGCTAAAGCGGAAACACGAGGCGTGGCAGTATAAAGGGTTTCATAGCAAAAGTTTAAAGACAACACCAACCATAGTATTAAAAATCATTACAAATTTACAATGAGTTTGAACAACTTTTTAAAAGAAATTACAATGTATTTAAAATTCAACACATGCAGATGCTCCTACAAGTGTTGTGTCTCTACGTGCCTCTTACTAGATGATTCCTGAAAAAGCATGTAAAACGAGCGCCAAGTATAAAAATAGTTGGTGAGTACTCACAGATTAAAAATAATATTGGTTTCAAGAATCGAAATAAAAGTTTTGATAAAAGTTTCCATAAATAAAAGTATATTGCTAAAATGAGTTTTCACGAATCGAAATAATATTCGTTGTTACAAGGAGCAAACAATTTCATTGCTAAGACAAGTATATAAGTTTTCAGTAATAAAAGTTCGTTGCTATAATGAGAAACAAAGTTCGTTGCTATAATAAGCATAAAAGTTTCATTGCTAAAATAAGTATACAAGTTTCATTGCTAAAATAAGTATACAAGTGTCGTTGCTAACATGAGAATACAAGTTTCATATGTGCATAAAGATTCGTATGTGCATCAAGTTTCCATTCATGCATTCACAACCCAAGCCTAATGACCGAATCGTGCCATATTGACTACTATGTGTATCGCAAACATAGTGTATAAAATGGTAAAATGCACTCAAGCGAATCGTGAGAGTGAGGAGTTGTCTACCTCCTGATAGCGTTATCCATAATAACCATAGGCTCAAAAGAGATAATGAGTTGTGTCTAGAGATTCCATGGACTTAACCGCGATACAGTCCTCATGAATTAAAGTAACATACACATACATACGAAATATAGCAACCAAGTTTCATACGATTCAAAATAAATACAACGAACATAAAAAGTATAGGACATGCTTTTCCACCACAAAACATTTAAAAACAGAAAATAAGGGGAGTCGTGAATACTCACAATATGCAAAATATAGCAACCAAGTTTATACGATTCAATTTAATACAGCGAACATAAATAGTTTAGGACATGTTTTTTCCACCCCAAAACATTTATAAACCGAGAATAGGGGAAGTCGTGAATACACACAATGCATTGAGATGATGCAAATGATGCCTTGATCTAAGTTCCACTTGTACCACTACCGAATCCTACAATAATGGTATACGCTAGTGAGTCTCTAGTCAAAATCTAGTGCTAATATACTTACTACTACAATAGAATTATGCCAATATTGTGTCAAAATTTAATATTGATAAGTTTCAAACATTTTTCTGAAATGGTGAAATCTTATAACTCATGTGATTAAGACAATTTTGGATATTAATTTTCCAGATTTTGTAATATTAATTAAGGGTATTTCAACACATTTAAAGGTGTTTTAAGCTCCTAAAAATCCAAAATATTATCAAACAGTTTCCAAAAATTGTCAAACTTTGTTTTTTCATTCCAAATACAGTAGAGGTCTTCAAGAAATTTTCCCTTGAATTTTTGATGTGATTAACTATTTTTCCAAATTTTTAAGCCTTCATAACAATATACGTTCGTGAAAAATAGTATCCAGATGATAAAAATTCTCACACTTTTTATAATACTGCCATTGAACATACTTAAGATGGGAAAAATGTAAAAATGGATTTCTAAACTTTTTAACCCATTTTTATGATTTTTGTGCATTTATTCTAATAAAAATTGAATTAACAAGAAAACTGTTTACAAAATTGCCAAAACTTTTTGTAACACTGTTACTATACATATAGAAGCTGTGAAAAATATAAAAGATATTTTTCAATTAGCTTTGCTATTTTTCTTTGTTTTATGCTCTTGAATAATCATTAAATGGTGAATAATTACCAAATAGTTAAAGTAAATTACCAAAATTTTTGTAAACTCCATTTACAGTGTATATAATCTGGGAAAAATACCAAATGTGGTTTTTATCTACTAGAATTCATTTTGTGGATTTAAGTGTATTTAATTTTAGAAAATAGGAGAAAAATAGTATAACGAATAGAGAATTCATCACAATTTTTATTTAGACTTCCAATATATTTTAAGATCTTCTGGTAAATTTTCATGAGTTTTGGATAAGTAAAACTATTTTTCCTGTTTTTAGTCCATTATAAATACAAAAATCGGGGAAAAATAGGAATGCATTATGAAAAATTCTGAACATACTTTTTGGAGTCTTAAACATAGGGTAAGAGCTGTGAAAATTATTAGATACCCTTTTCACATTCCTTAAATGGTTTTATGATTTATTTGAAATAAACAAAAATAAAATTCAAAACCATAGCAAACAGAAACAAAAATCGATGAAACTCACTGAGCTGTCGTAATTCACTTTAGGGGTCATCCACAAATTTACCTAAGATTTATAGACCTCAGAAAGTATTTTATATGAATTATTGCCCTATTTTCTTGCAATAAGTATAATAATTCGAGAAAAATGAATTATTTTATGAAAATTTGTGGAACATCTGATTTTGTTGATGGAATTCTGGGAAAAATTGGATTTGATCAGAAAATAAGTTTTAGATATTTATTTGGGAATAAATTCTTTATGAACCTATTTGAATGCTTTTTAACAACAAACTTTGATGATCAAGTCTCTAAGCTTGAAGATCATTACATGCATGTTGGTTTGAAGACCAATCATGTGTTTTAAATGTTCAAAAATTGTTTTTGAAAGAAAACTTAGAGTGCATGTGGTGACTTTCCACCAAAACTTGTAGAAAAGTGCATTTTCATGATCTTGACTTAGGTTTAGGTCCTTGTATTTCACCATTTACAACATGGATGTTGTTTTTGGATGAAATCCTACCACCATCATTCTAAAAACCGTGAGTGTGTATGTTTATGTGTTCATGATCTTTCATTAGAATGGAGTAGAAGATGGAGAAAATACAAGAAAACATGCAAAACTTGAAGGAAGAAGAAGGAAAATCGTGTTAAACCTTAATAAACACCACTAGATGATGAAGATTTGAGTATCTTGAGTGTTCTTGGACTTATTTTCTGGAGAAATTTCGTGGTTCTTAGGGGGAGAAAGAGAGAAAATGTGTGTGAGAGTGTGAGAGAGAAATGAGAGACATAAGAGAAGAGTGTGGGAGTGAATAACTTGATTGAGTGTTTTGGGAAGAGCTTTCTTGGGAGGTGGAGGCCGACTTTAAGAGGGATTAGAGAGGGTTTTAGGAGGCTTTTAAAGCGTTACTTTGAATAAATATGGCCTCCTAATCATTTTTATAAAAATCATCTTTAGTTTTTATAAAAATCATCTTTAGTTTTACAAGATTCACTTGTATTTTGTCTTATAAATTAAGGGTAAATGTCAATGAATTAATTTTTATTTTCCATCAATTTTTATAAAATATCTCCAATTTCTTTATAAAATTCCCCAAATTTTATAAAATGTGCATTTAGATAAGATTTGTTCATAGCTCTTGAGTTTTTAGTTTATAACATAAGGTTGACTATTAATGGGTTAAATTTTTATTTCTCTTGATTATATGTTTCCTCATTTTAATTATCTTAGAATAATATTGTAAGGTTCATAATTATTTTTATAAAATTTTTAAGCTTAAATTTTATAAACTTAGGTTTTTAAGGTTTTGAGAGTTTGTAAATCTTTGGATCAAAATAAATAGAATATTTGAGACTTCAAATTATCTTATGGTATTATAACTCTTTTATAGTTATAAATAATGTTTGTAACTTGTTTTATCGGTTTATTGGCATTCTATATAGTGATTCCGAGATTCAAGCGAAATTAAGGAATCAAGTATACTAGTCCTAGCTTTCAACTTTGACTTAAGTTCAAACGAGACTCAGACCTAATTTCTACCACTAGATCAAGTGCATGATGTGTGTGTCTGATTCATGAAAAGGTGTCTGAGTCAAAGAGTGACCCGAATATGGATATTCACTACAGTTAAGTAGTTGTAGAATTCACATAACAATGTGAAACCTAAGTACACTGTCCATCGTTTCTAATTGTTTCCAAGTTTCTAGTAGATTATAACTTAGCTTCTAGTTACTAAGTCTAGTATATGTCGTGCCTATACGTGCAACTAAGTTTAGTAAAATCTAGAACCGACTCGAATTTTGACGGTTGTCACAATACGGCAGGTGGCGTCATTTGACTATGATAGCCGTGGATTGTTGACCCTGCATCGTAGGGTCTAGGTTCCCTACTGGTGTGGTTTACGCCAGGTACTGATGGAGGAGGATCACAAGTCGAGATTCTCAATTCATCCCGGGGCGACGAAGATGTATCGGGGTCTTCGCCCTAACTATTGGTGGCCCTGCATGAAGCAGGACATAGCTATTGGGTTATGAGCATTCTAACACTCCTAAGTGTACATGCAATCCTAAATACCTTGAATCTATGTTTTCTCTATTATACATGAAAATATGAATATTCCAAGGTATTCATCCTAACTAGCATAAGAACATGGATTCATATGAATATAACAAGTTAGAATTACATACCTTTTGGTGTAGATTATCTTCATGAACCTTGAGTGCCTAGTGCCCCAAGTGTGACACCTCAAATGGTTCACACAACACCAAATACACTTGGAATAACTTGAGAGATGGAACACTCCATGAAATCGTGTAGCCCTCCTATACACACACTAGTGCACGATTTCTTGAGCCATGGGATTCTTTTATATGGTGGCTATTAGGGTTACACTATGTAACTCCTAACTTTACCCATTCCTTATGCTCCATGGATTTTAACCTC
The DNA here is from genome assembly GCF_052849685.1 of Lactuca virosa. Taxonomy (NCBI): domain Eukaryota; kingdom Viridiplantae; phylum Streptophyta; class Magnoliopsida; order Asterales; family Asteraceae; genus Lactuca; species Lactuca virosa. Next base: position 431,166,591 of record NC_136428.1, on the reverse strand, counting down.
CATGGAGTATCCATGGGTCACCCCATGGACTTAGTCCAACATAAGGAATCTTGGATCACAAGCCCACATATATAAGAATGAATGATTTACACAATCAACCCATATATTTAATTAGTCTTCTTTTGATCACTTAATTAATCCTAGATTAATTCTTCATGAATACTAATTAAATAATCTTATTAATATATTAGAACTTATAATATATTCACAAACCTTAAGTGTTATTTCTCTCATTATGGTCTATCCAAATGCATGATGCCATGCAACCCAAATGGACCATGCCGGGTCAGGTCAAGTCTTACCAATTATAGTTATGGACTTAGACATTAATCCAACAGTCTCCCACTTGGATAAGTCTAAAACTATTATTGCAAGTATGACTTCAAGAATCGACTGGCAATCGTAGTACTCAAAAGCTTCCGTCGAACTCTGACCTTGCCGATGAACTCTGACCTTTGTCAATGACTTGTCCATTAGATAAGGGATCATATATTCCTCCATTCTAGATATCATATGGACTGAGACATGGATTATAAATCATTCTCTCTGTCCATTTGTTGTTTCCCGATTTCCGATTTATGACGACTGACTAATTGAACAAATCAAATCAGTCCAGGCCCGGCCGAGCACTTACATTTGTCATCACCAAATCATCGAGGGGCCCACAGATATCGCTTTTATCCCGAAGGTAAAAGGAATGGATAAACTTCGACTCATATGGCTTGTTCTACTACTTCTTGAATCATACACAAAAGCACGTTTTATAACATCGAGTTACCAATGCGTTTTTTGCGCAATCAATGTACAACCAACTTATAGTAACAACTCATATCTCTAGGTTTGAAGAATATAAGATATTATCGTCTCATGATCAGTCGTGATAAAATCCATGAAGTGATTCAAATGAGCACGGGTTGAATCCAATACTCAGAACTTATGAGCACTCATGAGTGTTGTAGCACCACCTTTCCAACATATTAGACCTCTACAAGCCCAACCCATGACAGTCTTGATTCATATCTACTTCCAACATATGACCGACTGTGGATGGTTTGAATAACTTAGTCATTCGGGAAGATTAACCTAGTTATTATGGAAGTCAAAACATGCAAAGTGAAACACAAGAATAAATGAATCTAATATGGTATCAAAACCTATGAATATAAATAAAACACTTTCTATTTGTCACCATACTGATTACTCATTATTCATTGTTTCGGTTTTATCTATCAACTTTATTCTTGAATTTAAAACACTAGTTGTCCCATGCTCCAAGCATGTACACTATGTTTTCTAAACACTAGTCATGCCACACACCAAGTATGCATACTATATTTGTCTATGATCTTTACTTTGTGAAATAGATCAATTTGAAAATAACTCCAATCATTCTCATTTCACAGTCCGAATTCCTTACTGCAAATGCAAGAATTCCAAATTCATGTCATTTACTGAAATCTGTTAGATTCTAAACTTATATGCATTGATCCTCTTGTAATGATTATGCACAAAGTCACAAAGACTTGACAACAAACATTACAGAGCATTCCAAAGGAGATCAACTCCTTGGAAACATCCTTCTTGCATTAAGTTTCCTAATCTTACACAGACTTATTGAACAATTTCTAACTTTGAAACATTTCCATATTCCCCTTTTGACTATCACTTCTGAACAAGAGTTGCCTTTTTGTCCAGAATATGTCAATATGGTCCTTCCAAAATTAACACTATACTTCCAACTGTCCTTGAACAACCAATCTTTGATAAACCTTGGATTGTCCTCGACAATTGCTTAATCCTTTTAGTCATATCCAATATTAGACCTTTTCCCTTCTTAATGCCCCAGGCACCTGGAGAATTTTAGAAAGGATGAATATAGCACATGTGATCGATCCTATATCCGAAGCATATGGGACACGATTCATGATGTCTCACATAAAGACTAAACCAGTCTTTTGCTATAATATCTCCATTTCAAGTTGCCAAGTTCTCATAAAATCAGATTATGAAAAGGGATGCCGTAATCATAATCGAATTTTAGAACGCAAATAATAGACCCATATATAGAATTTCCTTATGTTGAGCAATTCCAACATGAAATTTATATATATATATCCTTGACTAAATATGATTAAAACCTCATTCTAAGCTTTTAGAACTGAAGTGAAGTATATTTTCCTCTCCCTTAATTATAGCAAAACAACTTTTTCCCAATTGAAACTTTGTTTTCTATAATTAACATTGCTAACTTGCAACCTTTATCATTATTATCATGCTCCCACTAACATGATGATTATTAGCATAACACTTATGCTCCCACTAGCGTTGACATGTACTTAGAAATCAGCTAAACTTCTAGAAAAACAATACTTTATTGACTTCCTTACCATAGTTCAGATTTCTGATGCTAGATTGCTTTGATAAAACTTTATCAAAATCATACACCTTGCCTTAGGTAGAACACTTGTGTGTTTAAACAATTTTAAGACCTATGAAAAAGGATGTCGTAATCATAGTCTCAATTGTTTAGACCTTTTGCCATCTGCTTCAAATCTACTTGGTGGAAGTGTTTCCTCACCATCATTTTCATGAATCGGAGAGAAACCTTATGACCCTTAGATTTAATGGTGTATGTATTCTTATCCATGTGAATTTGTCAAACAATACTCACAAGACTAGGTTAGTGACAAATCCTAACTCATATAGATTGAGCTTGTGCAATCTTAAATTCTTGCCACCTTGCAGCCCAAGGGTCTGCCATTGCTTCCAAGTTGCTGTGCAACCAAATGAGAACTCTAAGAACTCATTTGCAAAGCCAACTTTAATTGAAATAGACACAGAAATAAAGTATGTCAATACGATAGGTTATAAACCTCACGTCGTGTGCTAGTGTTAAACTACAGGTTTTTATTCTTGATTAGATCTTGAAATTTTCAGAATCTCTAAGACTCCCACTGTCCTCTTGACATATAAGACTATCTTGCCAAATATTCAAGAGATAGTGCAGCTTCTTTATCAAGACAAACACTTCACACACTTGGCCTAAGTTGGTATTTGTTTAACCCAAAACATCACAACTTACCAATTTCAAATGTACAAGAGTAGGAAACTTTTACTCTTACATTTGACAAGTGTTTTAAACCTTCTTTAAGATATGTCACTCAAGTTACAATTTTAGAGTATAACTCTAAGAATTGTTTTTGGAACGAAGTATAAATCATCTTCTTGATTTAACCACTTCAACAATTCATAGCTCCTCTTCTTAGCTACCAGAATGCATTTAGATGATGAATTTTGATAAGGTCTCTTAATCATTAAGATGATTATATAACATGATACTAAGGTACTCTCCCATCTTTTCAGATTTGGGAAACTTTTATCCTTCTGCCTAATTTTGATTCTTCTCATTCGTTCTGCCATACATTGAAACCTTTTCCAATGTCTCAGAATTACACTTAAGCTTGTAAGTATAACCATATTTACTGAACTTTAGTAAATAATGACGAATAGTCTTATCGATCTTTTGTGGTGGACTTGATCAGTGCACCAGAATGTGTACTTGATTCCTTAGTCCTTTACTTGACTCACACATCCATGAGAACAAGTAGTTAGTCTTAATTTTTCCAATGCTTAAAAGTTCTCATTCATCATACTATACAACCTGCATGATTTCCAAGTTTCTATCCAACTGAAACCTTGGGTGATGAGAATCTTTCCTTATTTGGTAAATTAGACATTACCACAAATGAAAGAAACAAATCCATTTTTTCAATATTGCTAGCAATGAAATCTTACAAACAATAATTTTTCACAAATGGCATTGTAAGGATACGTAAAATAAATAAAATAAAAAATTTCCTTTTATTTTAAAACTTTGCGGAAACACTTATCCTTACAATCCATATGGAAATCTTGTTGTTATCTATTCCTAAGCAATATATCATAACTACTAAGCAACAACTCAAAATTCTGATCACCGAACCATGCGATCGAAATCCATCTTCGCGATCAGAATCAGCATATACTTTCTTTAAGTTTCTTCACTTTTCTTTGATTCTTAAAACATCAACATGTGACCCAGTCACATCATGTATAAAGAACCTCAGAATAGAAACTTAGCAGAGTTAGATAGTGGACTTTTTTCCTGAAGTAGAGTCAAACTTATTGACTTTAACATCCTTAGGTAAATTTGGCAGCTTCGCAACCAATGCCCCTTTCTTTGGCATTGGACCCTTGATAATGGGACTATCTCAGACTTAGCCTCTCTCTTTACCATTTGGTCAACCAAGTTGACTATGGCCGATTCCCTTCCATTGGAAGAGAGAGCTTTACTGGATATCCAATGTCACCATTGTCAATGTCCATAAAGTTTTAGGAAGTTGACCTTAGCAAATAGATAAGATCATTAAGGGTCTTGTCATAGTCTATTTCATAGAATTCCCAAAGGAACTCACTATGTGACTTAGAAAATAGTTGAGTCACCAACTTTCTCAAGACTTTGACACCCAACTCTCCCGACTTGTCAATATCTGACTACATCTCCAAGATGTGATCACATATAGACCTTTGCTTGCCAATAGGGCTTGAGTGACCTTAAACTTTTCAGGAACTTGTGGGTTAGGGAGAATAACTGGAGGAAGTGAAAGAAGTATGATGGGACATCATCTTCATTTAGGAAAGCTTGTTTCAAGAGATTCGGGAAGATCATAAATGTCTAAACCAAACATCTTTTGGGAGATATTGAAGATAGTTGATTTAAAGTCCTTAATATTACACCCAATACGAAATATTAAGGCTAGGACCCAACACAATACTTTTATAACTTGGAAAAGGGATGCCGTAATCCGATCCACCAATTTCCACCAAGATAAACGAAATGTATTATTAGGTTTTAATTGGTTTTGAAACTCCTAGATTCTTTTGAGATTCATTGAACTTTTCCAATGGCATGTTTCAATCTCGAGTGTGCCCTTCAGGTTTGTGACTGGGATGCCGAGGATCACAAAACAAGGTGTGAAGTAACCATGCAAATTACTTGGTACTCTTAAATGTTTATCACCCAACCGATGTGCCGGTAAACCACACACGCTCCACCAGCCTATGGTAAACTTTAAGAAACCCTTTGCCTACCTTGTTAAATCAAGCTAGTGTGCCGGTAAACCACACACGCTCCACCAACCGACTTAAGCAAAGTGCAAAGTGTAATTTCATGGATTAGCACCTTATTCACATTTTCCTAAGTAACTAAGATTGGGAATTAATAAAGGTTTAGTTACTTAGTATTTATCATTAATACTTTTAATGAAGGGAGAATAATAGTCCTTGTCCTACCCGTTCGGCTAACGACCCTCCACCTGTCAAGGGAGCGGTGGGTGAGAGTGGACACCCATTAAGCTGCCATTTTATAGGCAACAACCTTATAGACCGGCTTCGTGAATGAGGCCTACTAACGGTAAGACTGACTTTACTCTTATACATATATATAAATATTATTAACTTATAATATTAAAAAGTATAAGGGTTGAATTTTAACTTTTAAAACTCTAAGGGCTTAACTTGGAATTAAAGTATTCTTGAGGGAAACTTTACATATTCCAAAACTTGTGGGCAAGTTTTGAAAATATTCAAAACTAATTACTTCCATAACTTATATGTTTAAAGTAGTTTTAATTAAAAAACTCTTCAAGTTCCATAACTTGAGGACAAGTTATGGAAGACTTTAAACTAATAAAAGAATGTAACTTTTCTTTATTTTATAACTTATGGAATTAATTAAGGTTACACATTTTATGATTTAATGAAATGACTCTTGAACCTCCATAACTTGAGGACAAGTTATGGAGTCATTAAACCATTCAATGAAGACAAGACTCTTCATTTTCTAACCTTTGCCATCTTTTATGAGTTTTATGAAACTTAAATGTGACTTTTCATATAACTTGAGGACAAGTTACAAAAAAACATTTTAGAATCAACTCTTAGATTAAAATGGATTGAAAACACATAATCAATTAACTTTTCTATTAATCTAAGCAACTCATATGAACAAAGATAATTCACATCAAACTTTTTCAAGTAATTAGCATAACTTTTAAACTAATACAAAACATGAATCTATTGACAATTATCTTTGAAATTGGATTAGCATGAACATTACCACATCAAACACAAGTTTATATGTCCAAAAACAGCTTAGGGTAATGTTCCTAGTCCATTTCTAGCCAAAAAACTCGAAGATATGCTGTCACGGGGTCCAACTCGTCGAGTGCACGAACCAACTCGATGAGTTGGATGAGTTTTGCCATGGACTCGTCGAGTCCCTTTATGGACTCGGCGAGTCTGCTGTGCAGACAGCACAAAACTTCATTTTTTTCAGCAATTTTACAAGTATAACAAGAAAACAAGCCTAGGCTCTGATACCATTGTTGGGTTATGAGCATTCTAACACTCCTAAGTGTACATGCAACCCTAAATACCTTGAATCTATGTTTTCTCTATTATACATGCAAATATGAATATTCCAAGGTATTTATCCTAACTAGCATAAGAACATGGATTCATATGAATATAACAAGTTAGAATTACATACCTTTTGGTGTAGATTATCTTCATGAAGCTTGAGTGCCTAGTGCCCCAAGTGTGACACCTCAAATGGTTTACACAACACCAAATACACTTGGAATAACTTGAGAGAAATAGAACACTCCTTGAAATCATGTAGCCCTCCTATACACACACTAGTGCACGATTTCTTGAGCCATGGGATTGTTTTATATGGTGGCTATTAGGGTTACACTATGTAACTCCTAACTTTTCCCATTCCTTATGCTCCATGGATTTTAACCTCCATGGAGTATCCATGGGTCACCCTATGGACTTAGTCCAACATAAGGAATCTTGGATCACAAGCCCGCATATATAAGAATGAATGATTTACACAATCAACCCATATATTTAATAAGTCTTCTTTTGATCACTTAATTAATCCTAGATTAATTCTTGATCAATACTAATTAAATAATCTTATTAATATATTAGAACTGATAATATATTCACAAACCTTAAGTGTTGTTTCTCTCATTATAGTCTATCGAAATGCATGATGCCATGCAACCCAAATGGACCATGCTGGGTCGGGTCAAGTCTTACCAATTTTAGTTATGGACTTAGACATTAATCCAACAATAGCATGGTATGTGGAGTGGTGCTTGACTTGCAGGAAAGTCAAGGCCGAGCATCAGTGACCTCACGGCCAGACACAGCCGTTGGAGATTCTCATGTGGAAATAAGAAGACATCACTATAGATTTCATCACAAAGCTTCCCAAGACCGCACGTGGGGTAGATTCTATATGGTTCATCATGGATCGGTTGACAAAGAGTGCACATTTCATATCGATCCAGGAGAGTATTTCAGCTGAGAAGCTGGAAGACATCTACATCAGGGAGGTAGTAGCTCGACATGGGGTGCCGATTTCAGTGATTTTTGACAAGGATGTGCGGTGCACTTCCAGATTCTGGAAGAAGCTTCATGATGAGTTAGGCACTCGTCTACACTTCAGCACGACCTTCCACCCACAGACAGATGGTCAGAGCGAGCGGAACATTTAGAATTTGGAGAATACGATGCGGGCGTGCGTTCTAGACTTCGGTGGTAGCTGGGATACCTACCTTCCATTGGCAGAGTTTTCTTATAACAATAGCTACCATGCCAGTATTGATCGGCCTCCCTTTGAGATGCTATATCGGAGGAAGTGCAGGAACCTTATATGTTGCGGTGAGGTGGGATAGAGGGTCATGGGGAGTACCGAAGTGGTACTCAAAACGACGGAGAAGATCCACCAGGTTCAGAGTAGACTCCAAACAGACCAGATTCAGAAGAAGGGCTACACCGACAGACGTCGACCAGATCTGGAGTTTTAGGTCGGGGATATGGTCATTCTGAAGGTGTCACCTTGGAAAGGTGTCATCCGCCTCAGAAAATGGGGCAAGCTGGGCCCCCGGTATTGTTGGATTAGTGTCTAAACCCGTATCTATATTTGGTATGTACTTGACCCGGTTGTGCATGGTCCTTTTGGGTTGCCTTCACCAAAGCAACTTGACAAGGTAATTTGATATGAGAGAGAGGATATTATGGTTTATTACTATATTATAAGAATAATATATTAAAGGAGAAATCATATTTATTTAATTAGTATTAGTCATAAATTTATTAGGAATTAATTTGGTGACTAAAAGAGATTAATTAAATAAAGGGGTATAAACTGTCAAAAGTGTGATAGTTGGATTTTAGGTTAAGGAATCCTAATGGACTTAAGGGGGAACGAAATTATGATGGGGATCCATCATATTTTCGTCCAAGGCCTCTTTCCAGAAGGTTCCTTGGGCTGCTTGGTGGCTAAGCTGTCCATTAGGGTTTAGACTGAAACCCTAGTAGCCTGCAAGTATAAATAGAGACCCCTGCATGTGATTTTCGGCGACCACTTGTTCCAAGAGAAACCCTAGGCCGATTTCTAGCATCCTCCCTCCTCTCTCTTATTGCCTTCTTGCTACTTGGTGTTTGTGATCCAATAGAGGAATTACAATTGTGATTCTAAGCTCAAGCAAAGAAGATTCAAGCTACTTGAAGAGGTAAACATCTAGATCTGATGTTGTTTGTTAATTTTTGATAATATGTATGCTAGTTTAGGGTTTGCAAGACTTAGATTCAAAGCATGTATAATTGAGAAACCTAGATCCAAGCATTAGGGTTTGTATGAGCATATAGGATTATTTCTTATGCATGAAACCCCTCAGTGGTATCAGAGCCATGATTGGTTTCAATTGTATGTGATGCTTAACTGTTTTGCTTGCTGAAAATCGTTTTTCTGGCTTCTGTTCGATTGGACTCGGCGACTCACTTCATGAACTCGGCGAGTCGGCCCTACTCGGCGAGTCCATGAGTGACTCGGTGAGTCGGATCGTCTGGCAGAAGATATTTTGGATTTTCTTGCTGTTTTTCCAAAGGAAAATTGCCATATATGTTTTAAACTGATAAAATACGAATTTTATGTTTATTGAAAGATTATCCTTGTCAATCCATAAGAAAATTACCAATTGATTAGATAATAATTTCCTTATTTGATTAAGATTGATTATTTGAATTAATTGGGTAACTTATCTTGCAAGAAAAGTAAGTTAGGTCAAATATAGATAATTATGAAATTATTTGTTTAATTTAAAATTGTTTGTTGTTTGATCCTTTATGTTTTGAAAAGTTCATTAGTTGCCCTCAAGTTTTGAAATTTGAATTTTGTGATTAAAAAGTTTAATTTGAATAATTTAAATTTCAAACATTTAGAATTTTACAAGTTTAAAATTCAACCCTATACTATTATATTATTACAAGATTAATATATATATATATATATATATATATATATATATATATATATATATATATATATATGTATGTATGTATAAGAATAAGCTAGTCTTATCGCTAGTAGGCCTCATTCACGAAGCCAGTCTATAAGGTGGGTATAAGGTTGCTGCCTATAAAATGACGCTTAATGGGTGTACACTCACACCTACCGCTTGCTTGACTGGTGGAGGGTCGTTAGCCGAACGGATAGGATAGGGCATTTAATTCCTCATTATAAGTATAATGAATATTGCAAAGTAACTACAATGTTTTTCAAATTCCCATCTTAGTTACTTTATGGTAAAATGTGAAAAATGATGCTATTCCATGGAATTACACTTTGTACCCCTGTCAAACATTAGTGGAGCGTGTGTGGCTAACCGGCACACTAATTTGGGATTGACATTGGTGACAAAGGGTGGCTCGATGTTTTATCATAGATCAATGGAGCGTGCGTGGCTAAGCAGCACATTGATTAGGTGATGAAAACATTGAGTGCACCATGCTGATTCACATGGTTATTCACAAACTTGTTTGCGATCCTCGGCATCCCAGTCGCAAATTTGAAGTGCATATCGAGATTTAAACATGCCATTGAAATGTTCAATGAATCTCAAAAGAAATCTAGGAGTTTTCAAACACATTTAAAACTTAGTTTCCTTTCGTTTTTCATGGTGAAAATTATTGAATCGTCATTCACTTACCTTCAAATTATTTACTTTTAGATTACGACATCCCTTTTCTAAGTTGTAAATAATGTTGTTGGATCCTAGCCCTAATTTCTCATTTGGGTGTTTAATTGGGGATTCATTTATAATCAAACTTTGTTCCTTTCTATTTCAGATGTCTAACGCAAACGCAAACAACAACGCTTCTCGATCATTCTCGTTGATGAACCTGTGTCAAAAGGTGACATTTGATGGGTCAAACTTCAACGAGTGGATGAGATACATTCGCATGATAACTCGCTACGAGGACAAAGAATATGTCCTCGATGAGAAGCTTGAAAATATCAACCCAGAAGTTGCTACTGCTGAAGAGATGGCCGCCTTTGAGGCCCACGAGCGTGATGCAACGAAAGTTCATTGCATCATGTTGGCCACCATGAACCTCGAACTCCAAAAGTCCTATGAGGACATGTATCCATATGAAATACACCAAGATTTGTTGGACAGGTACCACCAGAACGCGAGGCAAGAGCGCTATGAGATCATCACCAACATGATCACCGCTAGGATGGGAAGTGGAGAATCCTTAACCTCTCATTTGCAAAGAATGCAAAGGTATGTTGATCGTCTTCTCAAACTTAATGTTAAGTTTGATGAGGATTTGGCTATCGACATCATCCTCCACTCCTTGCCTTCATGCTACAACCAAGTCAGGATGACCTACCACATAAGTCAAGGAGACAGTGGGAGTCAGATTGTAGCAACCTCATGCTACAACCAAGTCAGGATGACCTTCATGCTACAACCAAGTCAGGTCACCCTGAGTAAGCTCCAAGGACTCCTGAGGTCTGCTGAGAGCAACCTCAAGGACAAATCTGTTGCATCTTCCACTGCTGTAGCTGCTCCTGTGTTGGCAATTGGCCAAGGAAAGGGTAAGAAGAGGAAGGCTCCTTCTAAGAGCCACCATCGTAAAACCCAAGATGGTTCCTCTTCTAGTAGGACCAAAGCAGGTTCCGTTAAGCCCTCTTCTGACCCCAAGGAAGCAGAGTGCTTCTACTGCCACCAGAAGGGCCATTGGAAACGAAGCTGCCCCAAGTATCTGCAGGATATCAAGGATGGGAAGATAAAGCCCACCTTCACAGGTATGTATTTAATTAAATCTAATAACTCATCACTTGCTACTTCATGGGTCCTTGATACAGGATGTGGTTACCACATTTGTTGTGATTTGCAGGGGCTAAGAAAAAGTAGGGAAGTGGAGCATGGAAGGATAAACTTGATCATGGGAAACAAGAAGTCTTCATCAGTAACCAAGATCGGAGTTTATTCCTTAGTGTTGAGTAATGGGTTAGGGCTAGATTTAAATAATTGCTGCTATTCGCCAAATATGTCAAGAAACATCATTTCTTTTCATGGATTGTTTAGACAAGGTTTCAGATATTCTTTTGATAATAGTAATGGTTCTATTAATGCTTATTTGAATGGTGTCTTTTATTTCAATGCATTACCTTGTAATGGGATTTATGAATCTGTGTTAGTTATTGATAATTTAGGAAATGATGTTTTGAATATCGATTCGTCCACAAGTTTGGACAAAGCATGCTTGTGGCATTGTCGCCTGGGCCATGTTAACAAGAAACGCGTAGCCCAAATCCAAAAGGATGGAGTCTTGGAGTCATCCGACCTTAGGGACAATGACGTGTGTGAGTCTTCTTTACTTGGGAAGATGACCAAGTCACCCTTTACTGGCTCATGTGAAGGGGGTGAGGGTGTATTGGATCTCATACATACAGATGTATGTGGACCCTTTAGATCCACCACAAGGGACACTTGTCGTTTCTACGTGACTTTTACAGACGATTATAGCAGATATGGATATATCTACTTAATCAAGCAAAAGTCAGAAACCTTTGAAAAGTTCAACGAGTTCAAGAATGAAGTGGAGAATCAGTTGGGCAGGAAAATCAAGATGCTTCGATCTGATCGAGGGGGAGAGTACCTAAGTCTTGAATTTCACGACTATCTAAAAGAGTGTGGAATAGTTTCACAATTGACGCCTCCTAGAACGCCACAATTGAATGGTGTGGCTGAGAGACGTAATCGAACCTTGTTGGACATGGTTCGCTCTATTATGAGTCGTGCTTCGTTACCAATCTCATTCTGGGGGTATGCCTTAGAGACTGCCGCCCATATACTTAACTTAGTTCCCACCAAGAAGGTTACCAAAACGCCTCACGAGATGCGGACAGGGAAAGCTCCCTCGTTGGCACATATCAAGGTTTGGGGTTGTGAAGCTTTCGTAAGATGAGAGACTCACGACAAGCTAGAACCTCGTAGTGAGAAGTGTTATTTCATTGGCTATCCACAGAAGTCTTTTGGCTATCTCTTCTATAGACCAAATGATAATGTTGTCTTTGTTGCTAGGAGAGGGGTTTTCAGAGAAAGAGAACTCATAAGTCAAGGAGACAGTGGGAGTCAGATTGACCTTGAAGAGCTTCAAGAGTTAGCAGATGAAGGGACCTCTAACACTGGCGCTCAACCTGAGGAGGAAACTCCTGTTGAACCAATTGACCAGTCCTTACCTCTTAGACGTTCAAATAGAGTTATTGTTCCACCCCAGTTTTATGGTTTCCATATTACTACTGACGGGGATACGTTTATTAGTGATAGTACACTAGTAAATCTAGACGAACCTAATAGCTACAAGGAAGCCATGGCAGGCCCAGAGTCTGCTAAATGGAAAGAGGCAATGGACAGCGAGATTCAGTCCATGTATGACAACCAAGTTTGGAATTTGGTTGATAATGTACCAGGTCGTAAGACGGTCGGGTGCAAGTGGATCTTCAAGAAGAAGACAGACGTGGATGGGAAAGTGTACACTTATAAAGCGCGATTGGTCGCGAAGGGCTTTACTCAAACTCCTAGAGTTGACTTTGATGAGACCTTCTCGCCAGTTGCTAAAACAAAGTCTATTAGGGTAATGCTCGCAATAGCTGCGTTTCATGATTATGAAATCTGGCAGATGGATGTAAAAACCGCTTTCCTAAATGGGAAGTTGGCTGAGGATGTTTACATGAATCAGGCAGAGGGTTTTGTCGATGCGAAGCATCCAAATAGAGTGTGCAAGCTTGAAAATTCCATTTATGGATTAAAACAAGCATCTCGCAGATGGAATCTTTGTTTTGACGAGAAGGTCAAAGAGTTTGGTTTTCTGCGAAACAAAGATGAGTCATGTGTATATGTCAAGGCCAGTGGGAGTATAGTGAGCTTCCTCGTATTGTATGTTGATGACATACTGCTCATAGGAAACGACATCCCAACCTTGCAGGAGGTCAAGTCCTGGCTTGGGAAGTGTTTCGCTATGAAGGACCTCGGAGAGGCTTCGTATATTCTGGGAATAAGGATAGTGAGAGACAGAAATAAGAGACTGATAGGACTCAGTCATGATACATACTTGGAAAAGGTACTAAAACGTTTTAGTATGGAAAATTCCAAGAAAGGGGAGTTACCAATCCAATGCAATACCAAACTAAGTAAGACTCAGAGCCCAAGTACAGAGGCAGAGATAGCTGATATGAGCCGAGTACCTTACGCTTCCGCAGTTGGCTCGATTATTTACGCTATGACTTGTACTCGCCCTGATGTGGCCTTCGCTTTGAGCATGGTCAGCAGATATCAAGGGAACCCTGGTAGAGCGCATTGGATTGCTGTCAAGAATATTCTTAAGTACCTACGAAGGACCAAAGAATGGTTTCTAGTCCTCGGTGGGAGTGATGACTTAAGGGTGCGAGGGTACATTGACGCTAGTTTTCAGACAGATCGGGATAATTACCGATCACAGTCAGGCTGGGTCTTCACCCTGAATGGAGGAGCAGTAACTTGGAAAAGTTCCAAGCAAGAGACCGTAGCTGATTCAACGTGTGAGTCAGAGTACATTGCGGCAAGCGAAGCGTCGAAGGAGGCTATATGGTTGAAGAACTTCATAGGAGATCTTGGAGTTGTGCCATCCATAAAGGAGCCTATGGAAATTTTCTGTGATAATGAAGGAGCGGTTGCCTTGACCAAGGAACCAAGGGATCATATCAGATCTCGACATATCGACAGGAAATATCATTTTATTAGACATCGGGTAGAAGATGGACTCCTCGTTGTGAAGAGGGTATCGTCAGAAGATAACCCAGCAGATCCTCTTACGAAGGGACTGAGTAGGGTCAAGCATTTGAAGCATGCTAAGAGCGTTGGGCTAAAGGACGATATTAGTTTAGATTAGATAGGTAGGAAACTTGTAATGGATAATTTTGTATTCAACATTTGATGATTAAATAAAGGTGTGTTATTTATAAGAGAGTTACTATCTTGTGTTGATTATTTATCTATTGTTTCAATTTTGCATGTTTTGACTTCCTGAATAATAAGATTGTTCAAACAGTCCACAATCGCTCATATGTTGGAAGTAGATATGAAAGAAGATTGTTATAAATTTGTTTGTAGATTGTCTGAAAGGTTTTAGACATAGCAAAAGGTTTCTACGAAGTTTATGAGTGCTTATGAAATTTTTTTTGAGCATTGGAATAAACCCGCACTTGCTGGTATCACTTCTTGAATGTTATCATAAGTGATCGCAAGATGATAATATTGTTGGGTTATGAGAATTCTAACACTCCTAAGTGTACATGCAACCCTAAATACCTTGGATCTATGTTTTCTCTATTATACATGCAAATATGAACATCCAAGGTATTATCCTAACCTATCATACAAAACAATGAATATAACAAGATAGAATACATACCTCTTTGATGTAGAATGTCTTCATGAAGCTTGAGTGCCTAGTGCCCCAAGTGTGACACCTCAAATTCTTCACACAACACCAAATACACTTGGAATAACTTGAGAGAAACTTGAACACTTCTTGAAATCGTGTGGCCCTCATACACACACACTAGTGCACGATTTCTTGAGCCATGGGATTCTTTTATATGGTAGCTATTAGGGTTACACTATGTAACTCCTAACTTTACCCATTCCTTATGCTCCATGGATTTTAACCTCCATGGAGTATCCATGGGTCACCCCATGGACTTAGTCCAACATAAGGAATCTTGGATCACAAGCCCACATATATAAGAATGAATGATTTACACAATCAACCCATATATTTAATTAGTCTTCTTTTGATCACTTAATTAATCCTAGATTAATTCTTGATCAATACTAATTAAATAATCTTATTAATATATTAGAACTTATAATATATTAACAAACCTTAAGTGTTATTTCTCTCATTATAGTCTATCCAAATGCATGATGCCATGCAACCCAAATGGACCATGCCGGGTCGGGTCAAGTCTTACCAATTATAGTTATGGACTTAGACATTAATCCAACAGTCTCCCACTTGGATAAGTCTAAAACTATTATTGCAAGTATGACTTCAAGAACCGACTGGCAATCGTAGTACTCAAAAGCTTCCGTCGAACTCTGACTTTGCCGATGAACTCTGACCTTTGTCAATGACTTGTCCATTAGATAAGGGATCATATATTCCTCCATTCTAGATATCATATGGACTGAGACATGGATTATAAATCATTCTCTCTGTCCATTTGTTGTTTTCCGATTTCCGATTTATGACGACTGACTAATTGAACAAATCAAATCAGTCCAGGCCCGACCGATCACTTACATTTGTCATCACCAAATCATCGAGGGCCCCATATATATCGCTTTTATCCCTAAGGAAAAAGGAATGGATAAACTTCGACTCATTTGGCTTGTTCTACTACTTGTTGAATCATACACAAAGGCACGTTTTATAACATCGAGTTACCAATGCGTTTTCGCGCAATCAATGTACAACCAACTTATAGTAACAACTCATATCTCTAGGTTTGAAGAATATAAGATATTATCGTCTCATGATCACTCGTGATAAAATCCATGAAGTGATTCTAATGAGCGCGGGTTGAATCCAATACTCAGAACTTATGAGCACTCATGAGTGTTGTAGCACAACTTTGTCCACCAACTTGGACCTCTACAAGCCAACCCATGACAGTCTTGATTCATATCTACTTCCAACATATGACCAACTGTGGATGGTTTTGAATAAGTTAGTCATTCCGGAAGAATAACCTAGTTATTATGGAAGTCAAAACATGCAAAGTGAAACACAATAATAATCGAATCCAATATGGTCTCAGAAGTTATGAATATAAATAAAACACCTTTTATTTATCACCATATGATTACACATTATTCATTGTATACTGTTTCAGCTATCAACTTTATTCTTGAATTTAAAACAATAGTTGTCCCATACTCCAAGCATGTACACTATGTTTTCTAAACACTAGTCATGCTATACACCAAGTATGCATACTATGTTTGTCTATGATCTTTACTTTGTGAAATAGATCAATTGAACATAACTTCAATGATTCTCTTTTCACAGTCCCAAATCCTTACTGCAAATGCAAGAATTCCAAATTCATGTCATTTACTTAAATCTGTTAGATTCTAAACTTATATGCATTGATCCTCTTGTAATGATCATGCACAAAGTCACAAAGACTTGACAACAAACATTACAGAGCATTCCAAAGGAGATCAACTCCTTGGAAACATCCTTCTTGCATTAAGTTTCCTAATCTCACACAGATTGAATAATTTCTAACTTTGAAACATTTCCAGATTCCATTTTGACTATCACTTCTGAACAAGAGTTGCCTCCTTACTTATGTCAATATGGTCCTTCCAGAATTAATACTATTCTTCCAACTGTCCTTGAGCAACCAATCTTTGGTAAACCTTAGATTGTCCTCGACAATTGCTTAATCATTTTAGTCATATCCAATTCTAGACCTTTTCCCTTCTTAATGCCCCAGACATTTGGAAAATTTTAGAAAGGATAAATATAGCATATGTAATCGATCCTATATCCAAAGCATATGGGACACGAGTCATGATGTCTCACATAAAGACTAAACTAGTCTTTTGCTATAACATTTCCATTTCAATTTGCCAAGTTCTCATAATTCAGATTATGAAAAGGGATGCCGTAATCATAATCGAATTTTAGAACACAAATAATGGACCCATATATAGAATTTCCTTATGTTGAGCTATTCCAACATGAAATTTATATATATATCCTTGACTAAGTATGAATAAAACCTCAATCTAAGCTTTTAAACTGAAGTGAAGTATATTTTCCTCTCCCTTAATTATAGTAAAACAACTTTTTCAACCCCTGCAACCTCACGAATTGAAACTTTTGTTTTCTATAATTAACATTGCTAACTTGCAATACTTATCATAATTATGATGCTCCCACTAACATGATGATTATTAGCATAATACTTATGCTCCCACTAGCTTTGACATGTATCCAGAAATTAACTGGACTTCTAGAAATCAATACTTTATTGACTTCCTTACCAAAGTTCAGATTTCTGATACGAGATTGCTTTGATAAGACATTATCAAACTCATACACTTTATCTTAGATAGCTCACAGGTGTGTCTAAACAATTTTAAGAACTATGAAAAGGAATGCCGTAATCATAGTCTCGATTATTTAGACCTTTGCCACTGCTTCAAATCTACTTGGTGGAAGTGTTTCCTCACCATCATTTTTCATGAATCGGAGAGAAACCTTATGACCCTTAGATTTTATGGTGTATGTATTCTTATCCATGTGAATTTGTCAAACCATAATCACAAGACTAGGTTAGTGACAAATCCTAACTCATATGGATTGAACTCAATCTTAATTTCTTGCCATCTGGCAGCTCAAGGGCCTACCATTGCTTCCAAGTTCTTATGCAACCAATTGAGAACTCTAAGAACTCATATGCAAAGCCAACTTTAATTTGAATGGGCACATAATGTGTCAACACGATAGGTTATAAACCTCAAGTCGTGTGCTAGTGAAGAACTTCAGGTTTTATTCTTGATTAGTTCTTGAGACTTTCAAGATCTTTAAGACTCCCACTGTCTTCTTGACATATAAGACTCTCTTGTCAAATATTCAAGAGATAGTGTGGATTCTAATCAAGATAAACACTTCACACAATTGGCCTTAGTTGGTCTTTGTTTTATCCAAAACATCACAACTTACCAATTTCAAATGTACAAGAGTAGAAATCTTTTACTCTTACATTTGACAAGTGTTTTTAAACCTTCTTTAAGACATGTCACTGAAGTTACAATCTTGGAGTATGACTCTAAGAATTGTTTTGGAATGAAATATGACTAATCTTCTTGATTTAACCACTTCAACAATTCATAGCTCCTCTTCTTAGCTGCCAGAATGCACTTAGAGGATGAATTGTGATAAGGTCTCTTAATCATTAAGATGATTACATAACATGATACTAAAGTACTCTCCCATCTTTTCAGATTTGAGAAACTTTTATCTTTCTGCCTAAGTTGATTCTTCTTATTCGTTCTGCCATACACTGAAATTTTCCAATGTTTCAGAATTATACTTAAGCCTGTAAGTATAACCATATTTACTAAACTTTAGTAAATCATGACGAATAGTCTTATCAATCTTTTTGTGGTGGACTCTGACCAGTGCACAAGAGTGTGTACCCGATCCCTTAGTCATGTACTTGACTCACACATCCATGTGAACAAGCAATTAGTCTTAATTTTCCAATGCTTAAAAGTTCTCATTCATCATACTATACACCTTGCATGATTCCAAGTTTCGGTCCAATTGAAACTTGGGTGATGAGAAACTTTACTTAATTGGCAAATTTAGACACTACCACAAATGAAAGAATCAAAACCATTTTCCTATATTACTAGCAATGGAATCATACAAACAACAATTTTTTCACAAATGCCATTGTAAGGATACTTAAAATATATAAAATCAAATATTTTCCTTTTATTTTAAAAACTTTGCGGAAAAACTATCCTTACAATGAAAAAGCACATGAAAACTTTGTTGTTATCTATTCCTAAGTAATATATCATAACTCCTAAGAAGTAGCTCAAGAATCCGATCTTCAAACTATGCGATAGAAATCCATCTACGCGATCAGATTCAGCATATTCTTTCTTTAAGTTTCTTCACCTTTTCTTTGATCAACATGTGACCCAGTCACATCATGCATCAAGAATCTCAGAATAGAAACTTAGTAGAGTTAGATAGTGGACTTTACCTGAAGTAGAGTCAAACTTATTGACTTTAACATCCTTAGGTAAATTTGGCAGCTTCGCAACCAATGCCCCTTTCCTTGGCAATGGACCCTTGATAATAGGACTATCTCAGACTTAGCCTCTCTCTTTACCATTCGGTCGACCGAGTTGACTATGGTTGATCCCTTTCCATTGGGAAGAGAGAGCTTTACTAGATATCCAATGTCATCATTGTCAAGGTCCATAAAGTTTTAGGAAGTTGATCTTAGCAAATAGATAAGATCATTAAGAGTCTTGTCATAGTCTATTTCATAGGAGTCCCAAAGGAACTCACTATGTGACTTAGAAAGTGATTGACCATCAGCTTCCTCTAGACTTTGACACCCAACTCTCCCGGCTTGTCAATATGTGACTACATCTCCAAGATGTGATCACACATAGACCTTTGCTTGCTAATAGGGCTTGAGTGACCTTAAACTTTTCAGGAACTTGTGGGTTAGGGAGAATAATTGGAGGAGGTGAAAGAAGTATGATTTCCATGGGACATCATCTTCATTTAGGAAAACTTGTTTCAAGAGATTTGGGAAGATCATAGATGTCTGAACTTAGACATCTTTTGGGAGTAATTCAAGATAGTTGATCTAAAGTCCTTATTATAACACCCAATATGAAATATTAAGGCTAGGACCCAACACAATACTTTTATAACTTGGAAGAGGGATGCCGTAATCCAAGCTATAAAATATTTGAAGGTAGGTGAATGACGATTCACCAATTTCCACCAAGATAAAAGAAATAATTTAATTAGGTTTTACTTGGATTTGAAACTCCTAGATCTTTTGAGATTCATTGAACTTTTCAATGGCATGTTTCAATCTCGAGTGTGCCCTTCAGGTTTTGTGACTGGGATGCCGCGGATCACAAAACAAAGTGTGAAGTAACCATGCAAATTACTTGGTACTCTTAAATGTTTATCACCCAACCGATGTGCCGGTAAACCACACACGATCCACCGGCCTATGATTAAACTTTAAGAAACCCTTTGCCTACCTTGATAAATCAAGCTAGTGTGCCGGTAAACCACCCACGCTCCACTTACCGACTTAAGCAAAGTGCAAAGTGTAATTTCATGGATTAGCACCTTATTCACATTTTCCTAAGTAACTAAGATTGGGAATTAATAAAGGTTTAGTTACTTAGTATTTATCATTAATACTTTTAATGAAGGGAGAATTATAGTCCTTGTCCTACCCGTTCGGCTAACGACCCTCCACCAGTCAAGGAAGCGGTGGGTGAGAGTGGACACCCATTAAGCTGCCATTTTATAGGCAACGACCTTATACCCCCCTTATAGACCGGCTTCGTGAATGAGGCCTACTAAAGGTAAGACTGGCTTTTACTCTTATACATATATATAAATATTATTAACTTATAATATTATAAAGTATAAGTGTTGAATTTTAACTTTTAAAATTCTAAGGGCTAACTTGGAATTAAAGTATTCATAAGTGAAAACTTTTCAAATTCCAAAACTTGAGGGCAAGTTTTGAAACTATTCAAAACTAATTAATTCCATAACTTATGTGTTTAAAGTAGTTTTAATTAAAAGACTCTTCAAGTTCCATAACTTGAGGACAAGTTATGGAAGTCTTTAAACTAATAAAAGTATGTAACTTTTCTTTATTTTGAAACTTATGGAATTAATTAAGGTTACATATTTTATTACTTAATGAAGTGACTCTTGAACCTCCATAACTTGAGGACAAGTTATGGAGTCATAAAACCATTTAATGAGGACAAGACTATTCATTTTGTAACCTTTACCAACTTTTTATGGGTTTTATGAAACTTAAATGTGACTTTTCATATAACTTGAGGACAAGTTACAAAAACACATTTTAGAATCCACTCTTAGATTAAAATGGATTGAAAACACATAATCAATTAACTTTTCTATTAATCTAAGCAACTCATATGAACAAAGATAATTCACATCAAACTTTTTCAAGTAATTAGCATAACTTTTAAACTAATACAAAACATGAATCTATTGACAATTATGTTTGAAATTGGATTAGCATGAACATTACCACATCAAAAACAAGTTTATAAGTCCAAAAACACCTAAGGGTAATGTTCCTAGTCCATTTCTAGCCAAAAAACTCGAAGATATGCTGTCAGGGGGTCCAACTCGTCTAGTGCACGAACCAACTCGGCGAGTTGGATGCTTTTTGCCTTAGACTTGTCGAGTCCCTTTATGCACTCGGCGAGTCTGCTGTGCAGACAGCAAAAAACTTCGTTTTTTCCAGCAATTTTACAAGTATAACAAGAAAACAAGCCTAGGCTCTGATACAACTGTTGGGTTATGAGCATTCTAACACTCCTAAGTGTACATGCAACCCTAAATACCTTGGATCTATGTTATCTCTATTATACATGCAAATATGAACATCCAAGGTATTATCCTAACCTATCATACAAAACAATGAATATAACAAGATAGAATACATACCTCTTTGATGTAGAATGTCTTCATGAAGCTTGAGTGCATATGCCCCAAGTGTGACACCTCAAATTCTTCACACAACACCAAATACACTTGGAATAACTTGAGAGAAACTTGAACACTTCTTGAAATCGTGTGGCCCTCATACACACACACTAGTGCACAATTTCTTGAGCCATGGGATTCTTTTATATGGTAGCTATTAGGGTTACACTATATAACTCCTAACTTTACCCATTCCTTATGCTCCATGGATTTTAACCTCCATGGAGTATCCATGGGTCACCCCATGGACTTAGTCCAACATAAGGAATCTTGGATCACAAGCCCACATATATAAGAATGAATGATTTACACAATCAACCCATATATTTAATTAGTCTTCTTTTGATCACTTAATTAATCCTAGATTAATTCTTGATCAATACTATTTAAATAATCTTATTAATATATTAGAACTTATAATATATTAACAAACCTTAAGTGTTATTTCTCTCATTATAGTCTATCCAAATGCATGATGCCATGCAACCCAAATGGACCATGCCGGGTCGGGTCAAGTCTTACCAATTATAGTTATGGACTTAGACATTAATCCAACAAATATCATATAATCTTAAAACCTAGAGATATGGTTATTGTTTGCTAGTTGATTATGTATTGATAATACGAAAATGCATCAGTAACTTGATGTTATAAAACGTATTATTGTGTGTAACTTAGCTAGTAGATAATAAAAGCATATAAGTCGAAGTTAATCTGTTCCTTTTATTCTAAGACAATAAAAGCGATATCTTGGCCACTCGATGATTTGGTTTGACTTATGTGTCGGGCCCGGTCAGGATGAGGTTGATGTGTTCAACTGAATTCTATGTCGAACAAGTCAGAGATCGAGAAACAAAATGCTAGACAATAAGTATTGTATGCATGATATCTAGAACAGAGGATTATACGATCCCTTATCTAAAGGACATGATTTTGATCAGGGTTGAAAGAAGCGTATAAGAGCTACGATTGCTAATCGGATTCTGAAGACGTGTGTGAGATATAGTTACTAGACTTATCCAAGTGGGAGACTGTTGGATTAGTGTCTAAGCCCGTAACTATATTTGGTATGTACTTGACCCGGTTGTGCATGGTCCTTTTGGGTTGCCTTCACCAAAGCAACTTGACAAGGTAATTTGATATGAGAGAGAGGATATTATGGTTTATTACTATATTATAAGAATAATATATTAAAGGAGAAATCATATTTATTTAATTAGTATTAGTCATAAATTAATTAGGAATTAATTTGGTGACTAAAAGAGATTAATTAAATAAAGGGGTATAAACTGTCAAAAGTGTGATAGTTGGATTTTAGGTTAAGGAATCCTAATGGACTTAAGGGGGAACGAAATTATGATGGGGATCCATCATATTTTCGTCCAAGGCCTCTTTCCAGAAGGTTCCTTGGGCTGCTTGGTGGCTAAGCTGTCCATTAGGGTTTAGACTGAAACCCTAGTAGCCTGCAAGTATAAATAGAGACCCATGCATGTGATTTTTGGCGACCACTTGTTCCAAGAGAAACCCTAGGCCGATTTCTAGCATTGTCCCTCATCTCTCTTATTGCCTTCTTGCTACTTGGTGTTTGTGATCCATTAGAGGAATTACAATTATGATTCTAAGCTCAAGCAAAAAAGATTCAAGCTACTTGAAGAGGTAAACATCTAGATCTGATGTTGTTTGTTAATTTTTGATAATATGTATGCTAGTTTAGGGTTTGCAAGACTTGGATTCAAAGCATGTAAAATAGAGAAACCTAGATCCAAGCATTAGGGTTTGTATGAGCACATAGGATTGTTTCTTATGCATGAAACCCATCAGGTATATCGGACCATTCAGGGTTATAGCCTGGGTGGGCAAGGTGGCGTACCAGTTGGATCTTCTAGAAGAGCTTAGAAAGATCCACAACACTTTTCATGTTTCGCAGAAGCGGAAGTTCATAGTCAATGATACCGCGATAGTTCCTTTAGAGGATATTCAGGTGGATGACAGCCTGAACTACATCGAGAGACCAGTAGCCATTCTCGATAGGAAGACGAAGGATCTGAGGAACAAGAGGGTACAGTTGGTGAAGGTGCAGTGGCAGCACCACAAGGGCTCGGAATGGACGAGGGAACCGTAGGATGAGATGAGGGAGCACTACCCAGAGCTATTTTCAGCCGCAACAGATTTCAAGGACGATGTCTGAGATAAGTGGGGGAGAATTGTAACTCCTCGTTCTTGGTATGTATTTAAATTATAATTATTCACTTTTATATAGAAACTTGACGAGTTGGAGGCCCTAAACTAGTCTAGTAAAGATGAATTGGACCGCGGGTATGGAAACCTACTCGACGAGTTGGGAGGCCTCAACTCGACGATTAGGACGGCAGAAATGAAACCCTAATTCCGGGGTTTTGCACCCTATTTAAACACCTTAACCCCGATGTCACAACTAGCATTCTAGCTAGGAAATTATGTACTCTTGTAAACATTATCTACTGTAAACTCGTAAACCCTAATTCATGTTATGCTTGAAGTTCAACCTATGGAAGCACATTCAAACCTAGATTCATCAAGTAAAGTTGAAAACCCTAGAAATCCCGGTTTAAGTCCATTATGGACTAGGATTTCCTTATTAGACCTAATGGGCCAATAAACTTCCAATGTGACTAGTTTGGGCTTAGAACTCGTAATTGGGCTCTAATTCAACCCACTTCCATGAAACTTAACTTTTTGGGCCATAATGGGCCTAAAATGGATTAGTTTACCTTGATGGGCCTTGTTGGGCCATAACAAATCCATTAAGCCCTAATGGACCATAAAACTCATTCTTTTATGCAAATTGGGCCGTAAACTACCCTAAGGGTCCAATGGGCCGAAAACCATTAATTTGGGCTTCATATTATGTACTCTAGCACAAAGGGCCGAAGCCTTTCTTTACCTTCTCTCTCTCTCTCGGCCCAAGTAGGAAAAAAGAGAAAGAGATGTAATTAGGGAGGGTTGACTTTGATGCCACCTCCCTAATATTCAACATGTAACAATGCTATAAGTTCCCATACTTCCATGCATGTCAACTCATTATATCTCTCTTCTCCCTCTCTTTTTCTTCTTCGGCCGAGAGCACAAGGAAAACACACACACACAACATCAAACTTCTTCCAAACTCTCTCAAGTATTCTCCTCCTTCCCAATCCAAAATCACAAAATTTTGCTTATGTATCAAGAGGATTTCAAGAGAATATCATCACGTCTTGGTAAGTTATACATATCCAAGGATTATATAACTCTTTTCTCATGATTAGATCCCTTCTCTTAAATATTTGTGGTAATCATGCTCCTAGAATCACCTCAAGTTCGAGATCCACATCAAGGTGTTTCTAGGACCAAAAGTCTTCTTCTTATCTTCTTCAAAAACTGAAACAACTAAACAAGGTGAGTTCATACCCCTCTATTTTCGGTTTTCACATGTTTTATGGGGGAGAATACAAGTAAAATGTGTAGATCTATGTGTATTTGTATGTTATGTGTGATTTCTTGTGTTTATATGGTAAACATGTGCCAAAAATGAAAGATATTTCGAGATCTATAGTTCAAGAAGGAAAAATATGTGATCTAGGTCATACTTCACTTAACATGTCAAGATAAACTACTATACAAGCTTTAAAATAACACACTACAACATAAAATTTTGTTATTGGACTATTTTTGAAAAATAAACAAAAGATGGGGAAAAAGATGTCATTCACGGTTTTTACAAGGATCAAAAGGTCAAAACAGCCAAAATAAGAGTTTTTATAAACATTAGGCTTTTTAAAGGACTAAAAATGTAAATTTTAGTCTAATGGGCTAAGATTTGGGCTTTTCGGCTATTTAGGCCCAAAAATGCGAAAAATCAAATTTAAAGGGCTGAAATGGAAAGTTTTCTCAAAACAGGGGCTATAAACGTAAATAAACTTATTTCAGGGGTTAAAATGGCCTTATTTATCAAAAGGGACTAAAAATGCAAAGATTTTGGATTTTGGGTAAAAGTGTAAAAATTGCAAAAAATGTGGATTTAAATGCAAATCTTTTAACTTAGGGGCTGAAACTGTCCAAAATAAAACTTTGGGCTTAAAACATTATTTAATTAAGTGTTTAGGCCAAAAATGTCGAGAAAAGAGTTGAAGGACCTAATATGTCATTTTTCATAAAAAGGGCTAAAAAGCGTCAACTTTTCTAAAATAAGGGCTGAATAGGTCAAACTAATATTTTTGGTCAATTATATTAATAATAAAATTATTGGTTCAAAATATACAAAACTTTATAACTTATGGGTTTTAAATAGAAAAATAACTATTTTTATAAATCTATGAATCTTTATAAAACAAATTCGTGATTATTACGCCATATCGATTAAACAATTTCGCAACCAAATACTATACAAAACAAGTAAACCTTCTAATGATTGGGCTTGAGAGATTCTAATCATGCTTATTGGGCCTTCGTGACCCATTAAACATGACTTTTGGGCCCAACATAAATAATACATCTTATTGGGCCTCCTGTGACCCAATTACATGCTTAAGGGACCCTCAATGGTTTTTACATGCTATTGGGCCTCAGTGGCCCATTAGCATCACTAGTAAGGTCCAAATAAATCATATGCGAAATGGGCCAACGCGCCTTTCGCATACTCGACAGCCTTAAATAACATACGAAATTAGTAGGGCCTATTAGTCCTCTTCTCATCGTCTGTTAGGCTTATCTTCTCTTCAAGTAAACTGAAATCAGGTCATTAATCAAGGTTAATCAAATTCATGTGAATTAAGTGAGTAATAACGGGTGACAACAATAAGTGTCGGTCGTAGTCTATAGTTGTAATCAAAGTCTCCTAGAGGGAGAGCGAGAGTTTGTGTATAGATCTATACGGGGGTGACTCACCAACACCTAAGCTGTTCGCTACAGTTAGACTCGGCCAGTCTAGGGTGACAAAATATTAAGATCAATTTCGGTGTTCATTAGAATGCCAAGACAGACGAACTAGTCATTATCATGCATGGTTATAAAGACTCACATAGAAATCCGATATCATTTAAGAAATCAGGGGAAATCATATTCATTCGATGCGACGATACAATAATACAAAACAATCATAACTTGCTATCGGAAAACATCGGGTTTTCCGGGGAAACCAATCTACTCATTTGTACTTTCAAAAACTCTAATGCAAAACTTCTCATTTGTACACGTTTTGAAATCATTCACGCATATACTTACAGGATCATCACAACATTTTCATGACAAGTTTTATTATAGAAAATATCGGATTTTCTGGGTTTTACGAAGGACATAAACTATTTTACATCAAACACACTTATGAGCTCACCAACATTATATATTTTGACCGTTTTCAAAATAACTTGTATTCTCAGATAATCGTTAGAACAAGGAAGCATCCAGTGTGTTGAAAGTTTCTTTTGTAGTTGCTAATCACCAAACATTTTATATTTTGGGATCATGTAATGTAAAACATGTACTTGATGTAAACAATGCCAGTTGTACTATGTAATGTTTGGTGATGAATGTGTTATGTTTCATGTATATTCATTGTGATGATATTTCAATTTAAGTCACGCGAGCCATCGAACGCTTCCGCCGTCTGGTTCGGGGGTGTGACACCCAAGGTGTTAGTCTTATCTCCAGCCTCCACTGTCCAAAACCCTAACCTCGAAACCCTAAGCCATTTTTGGTGATTGTGAGCTAATCTTGTTCAGTCTTGGTGAGTTTGAAGAAGAAAAAGCTTCAAGGGGGAGCAAGAATGTGTGGGAGGAGAGTAGATCTAGAAGCTGGGCTTCATTTCACGTTCATCTGAGGTATAAAGCTTCAACCTTGTCTATGGCATGGTTAGATCTAGTTTTAGGATGTTTTGCTTCATGTTTTGATCCA
This sequence comes from Lactuca virosa, assembly GCF_052849685.1. Classification (NCBI taxonomy): domain Eukaryota; kingdom Viridiplantae; phylum Streptophyta; class Magnoliopsida; order Asterales; family Asteraceae; genus Lactuca; species Lactuca virosa. The sequence continues at coordinate 431,138,910 of NC_136428.1, read as the reverse complement.
AATATATTGATGGTTTGGGTTTAGACGTTCCATTTGGGCAAACCCTTCAGATCTAGGGTCTTGAGGGGACTTTATGTCATAAAGGTGCCAACTTTATGGACATGGAAGTCCCATGCATCCTTTAGACCATCATTTTGGTCTTTTAAGCCCTATTAGGTCATGCATGCGAGTAAAGATGGGAGCTTTACGTGACCAAATTGTCCCTTGAGTCCAGATCTATGACCTCATGGTCTATCTTGAAGTTTTGATGGCTTTTGGAGTTGGATCTAGGCTCTTTTGGGTTAGGGTTTGAGTTTTATGTGTTGGGAAGAGGTCCTTAATGGGTAAAGTTGGAAACTTTACCCTTCTCGACGTATTTCTAGCTTGCATCCAGAAGATAGGGCCTTGATTTGAAGAATAGGGACTTAATGAATTAAGAAAGTTGACAGACAGAAGAACTCGACGAGTTCATAAGAGAACTCGATGAGTTGTTCTAGAAGTGTCCCGACTCTGTTGGAAAAGAGGGACTTGACGAGTTGTGGGAGAAACTCGACGCGTTGGATCGTTATATCACAATTATGTGATTTATGGAAACTCGATGAGTTAAGTCAACTCGGAAGGTTGACTTTAAATTTAAACGAGGTGTTGACTTTGACTTTGACTTTGACCAAAGTTGACCCGTAAGGGGTTATGAGTATGAAAGTTTACTTAAAGGAAATCTTTTATGTTTAGGAGCTTGAGTTGGGTTGATATTCGGAGCCAATGATTTTCAGCTACTTTCCAGTATACGAGGTGAGTTATCTTCCCGGAATAAGTGGGTCGAAGGCGCCAATGTCAGACCACTAGTAGTTTTTTTATAGTAGAGATGATTTTCTTTGTGATAATTGTCTGGTATGCCACTATATGTTAATATTTATGTGCTTGTATGCTATGTTATTATGTGGTAGTGGTAGGGGGTGAAATAGACCCCGTAACCGGTCGAAAGGACTGAAGGGTAGGCCAGCACCCAGATATGCTAGGCAGTGTGTGATTTATGTGTTAATATGCTAGGATATTATGTGGTAGTGGTAGGGGTGAAATAGTCCTCGTAACCGGTTGAAAGAGACGGAAGGGGTAGGCCAACACCCATATATGCTAGGTAGTTACCGGTTGAAAGAGACCGAAGGGGTAGGCCAGCACCCAGATATGCTAGGTGGTTACCGGTTGAAAGAGACCGAAGGGGTAGGCCGGCACCAAAATATGCTAGGCAGTTACCGGTTGAAACAGACCGAAGGGGTAGGCCAGCACCCGTATACGCTTGGAAGTATCTTTATTGTATGGTATGTGGTATGATGGGGGAACTCACTAAGCTTCGTGCTTACGGTTTTCAGTTTTGGTTTCAGATACTTCTTCTTCGAAAGGAAAGGAGCCGACATGATTGAAGTGCATCACACTACGTTTTCCGCACATGAGATCTTTGGAAGCTATGCTCTGATATTGTTTTCTTATGACATGTTTCGATTATTGACATATGGATTTTGATACGGGATGATACTATGGATGTTTTCAGACTATTGGTTTTATGATTACTTAGTTAAAAATGAAATTTTTGGTCATGAATTTTGGGATGTTACAAGCGTCTTCTTCGTTATGTATGGCAGGCTTGTGGTTGAGTCCAAATTGAGGGCTTTGGAATTCGAGGGATGACCCGAACCCCTGATTGGATGTAGTTGGATGCAGGTTTCGGCTCAAGATGCATGGGGTTGCGATGGTTAGAATGTGGTAAGTGTTGGGTTTTGAGCATTCTAACACTCCTAAGTGTACATGCAACCCTAAATACCTTGGATCTATGTTTTCTCTATTATACATGCAAATATGAACATCCAAGGTATTATCCTAATCTAGCATACAAAACAATGAATATGACAAGATAGAATACATACCTCTTTGATGTAGAATGTCTTCATGAAGCTTGAGTGCCTAGTGCCCCAAGTGTGACACCTCAAATGGTTCACAAAACACCAAATACACTTGGAATAACTTGAGAGAAAAATGGAACACTTCATAAAATCGGCTAGCCCTTCTCTTCATACACATAGTGCCGATTTTCCCAAAGAATATGATCTTATATAGTTGTTACAATTGGGGTAAACCCTAATTGTCATGGCTTTCCATTTCCTTAGATCCATGGGTTCAAATACACCATGGAGCATCCATGGAGCATCATATGGGTTTTAGCCCAACTTGATAATCCATGGAGCATTAGCCCACTATACAAGTATGGGTGATTTACACAATCAACCCATATATTTAATTAGTCTTCTTTTGATCACATAATTAAACCTTAATTAATTCTCGATCAATACTAATTAAATATTATTATTCTTATTATTAATATATTAGAACTTATAATATATTAATAACCATAAGTGTCTTATTTCTCTCATTTAGTCTATCCAAGTGCATGATGCCATGCAACCCAAATGGACCGTGCCGGGTCGGGTCAAGTCTTACCAATTATAGTTATGGACTTAGACATTAATCCAACAGTCTCCCACTTAGATAAGTCTAAAACTATTATTGCGTATGACTTCCAGAACCGACTGGCAATCGTAGCTCTCAAAAGCTTCCGTCGAACTCTGACCTTGCCGATGATCTCTGACCTTTGTCAATGACTTGTCCATTAGATAAGGGATCATATATTCCTCCATTCTAAATATCATATGGACCGAGACATGGATTATCAATCATTCTCTCTGTCCATTTGTTGTTTCCCGATTTTCGATTCATGATGACTGACTGATTGAACAAATCAAATCAGTCCTGGCTTGGCCAAGCACTCACATGTATCATCATTAAATCATCGAGGGGCCCACAGATATCACTTTTATCCCGAAGGTAAAAGGAATGGATAAACTTTAACTCATATGGCTTGTTCTACTACTTGTTGAATCATACACAAAGGCACGTTTTATAACATCGAGTTACCAATGCGTTTTCGCGCAATCAATGTACAACCAACTCATAGTAACAACTCATATCTCTAGGTTTGAAGAATATAAGATATTATCGTCTCATGATCACTCGTGATAAAATCCATGAAGTGATTCAAATGAGCGCGGGTTGAATCCAATACTCAGAACTTATGAGCACTCATGAGTGTTGTAGCACAACTTTGTCCACCAACTTGGACCTCTACAAGCCAACCCATGACAGTCTTGATTCATATCTACTTCCAACATATGACCGACTGTGGATATAAATAACCTAGTTATTATGGAAGTCAAAACATGCAAAGTGAAACACAAGAATAAATGAATGAAATATGGTATCAAACCCTATGAATATAAATAAGCACATTTATTTATCACCATACTGATTACTCATTATTCATTGTTTCGGTTTTATCAACTTTATACTTGAATTAAAAACACTAGTTGTCCCATGCTCCAAGCATGTACACTATGTTTTTCTAAATGATAGCTTTGCCATACACCAAGTATGCACTCTATGTTTGTCTATAATCCTTACTTTGTGAAATAAACCAATTGACCAAACTTTCAATGATTCTAATTTCACACTCCCAAATCGAAATCTTGTTAGACTTTAAACTTAAATGCACTACCCTCTTGCAATGAATGTGTACAAAGTCACAAAGACTTGTCAACAACCATTACAAGGTATTCCAATGAAGACCTACTCCATGGACACAAAGCCTTATGTTCAAAGTATGCATTGCTTTGATCATGCTTCTTGCACTAAGTTTTTTCTAATCTTACACAGATTGCTCCTATCTATGGAGACAACTCTATATTCCCATTTTGACTACCACTTCTGAACAAGAGTTGCCTCTTTTCAGACTTTGTCAATATGGCCCTTCCAAAATTCACACTATACTTCCAACTGTCCTTGAGCAACCAATCTTTGGTAAACCTTAGATTGTCCCCGACAATTGCTTAATCATTTTAGTCATATCCAATTCTAGACCTTTTCCCTTCTTAATGCCTCTGGGCATTTGGAAAAATTTAGAAATGACAAATATTATAGCACATGCAATCGATCCTGTACCGAAAGCAAATGGTACACAATTCATGATGTCTCACATAAAGACATGATTCTAGACCAGTCTTTTGCTACAATATTTTTATTTGCCATGTTTTCAAAATTTGACTATGAAGAGGGATGTCGTAATCATAATCGAATTTTGAGAACGCGATATATAGAATTTCCTTAAGTTGAACCAATCCAACATGAAATTCATATATATATTGTTGACTAAAGATGATTAAGGTCTCAATCTAAGCCTTTAGAACTGAAATGAAGTATATCATCTCCCTTAATTATAGCAAAACAACTTTTTCAATCCCTGCAGCCTCACGAATTGAAACTTTTGTTTTCTATAATTAACATTGCTAACTTGCAACACAAACAATAATTATCATGCTCCCACTAACACGATGATTATTAGCATAACACTTATGCTCCCACTAGCTTTGACATGTACTCAGAAATCAGCTGGACTTCTAGAAATCAATACTTTATTGACTTTCTTACCAAAGTTCAGATTTCTGATACGAGATGCTTTGATAAAACTTTATCAAAATCATACACGTTTCCTTAGATAGCATGCATGTGTGTCTAAACAATTTCAGAACTATGAAAAGGGATGCCGTAATCATAGTCTCAATTGTTTAGACCTTTTGCCATCTGCTTCAAATCTACTTGGTGGAAGTGTTTCCTCACCATCATTTTCATGAATCGGAGAGAAACCTTATGACCCTTAGATTTTATGGTTTATGTGTTCTTATCCATGTGAATCGTCAAAACCATAGTCACAAGACAAGGATAATGACAAATCCAAACTCATATGGAATGAACTTATGCAATCTTCACTTCTTGGCACCTGGCAGTACAGGGCCTGCCATTGCTTCCAAGTTGTTATGCAACCAATTAAGAACTTTCAGAACTCCTATGCAAAGCCAACTTTAACTGGAATGGGCGCAGAATATGTCAACACGATAGGTTATAAACCTCAAGTCGTGTGCTAGTGAAGAACCTCAGGTTTTATTCTTGATTAGTTCTTGAAATTCTTTTTAGGATCTTTAAGACTCCCACTATCCTCTTGACATATAAGACTATCTTGCCAAATATTCAAGAGATAGTGCGGATTCTTTATCAAGACAAACACTTCACACAATTGGCCTTAGTTGGTCTTTGTTTTATCCAAAACATCACAACTTACCAATTTCAAATGTACAAGAGTAGAAAACTTTTACTCTTACATTTGACAAGTGTTTTAAACCTTCTTTAAGACATGTCACTCAAGTTATAATCTTAGAGTATAGCTCTAAGAATTGTTTTTGGAACGAAGTATAAATCATCTTCTTGATTTAACCACTTCAACAATTCATAGCTCCTCTTCTTAGCTACCAGAATGCACTTAGAGGATGAATTGTGATAAAGTCTCTTAATCATTAAGATGATTATATAACATGACACTAAAGTACTCTCCCATCTTTTCAGATTTGAGAAACTTTTATCTTTCTGCCTAAGTTGATTTTTCTTATTCGCTCTGCCATACACTGAAACCTTTTCCAATGTCTCAGAATTACACTTAAGCTTGTAAGTATAACCATATTTACTGAACTTTAGTAAAAAATGACGAATAGTCTTAACGATTATTTGTGGTGGACTTGATCAGTGCACAAGAATGTGTACTCGATCCCTTAGTCCTTTACTTGACTCACACGTCCATGTGAACAAGTAATTAGTCTTACTTTTCCAATGCTTGAAAGTTCTCATTCATCATACTATAAAACTTGTATGATTCCAAGTTTCTATCCAATTGAAACTTGGGTGATGAGAGTCTTTCCTTATTTGGTAAATTTAGACACTACCACAAATGAAAGAATCAATTTCATATTCCGATGTTGCTATCAATGGAATCATATAAACAACAATTTCTTTCACAAATGTCATTGTAAGGATACTTAAAATAAATAAAATCAAAAATTTCCTTTTATTTTAAAAACTTTGCGGAAAAACTTATCCTTACAATCCATATGAAAACCTTGTTGTTATCTATTCCTAAGCAATGTGTCATAACTCCTAAGTAACAGCTTCAAAATTCTGATGCGATCAAAATCCATCTTCGCGATCAGAAGCAACGTATACTTCCTTTAAGTTTCTTCACTTTTCTTTGATTCTTAAAACACCAACATGTAACCCAGTCACATCATGTAAAAAGAATCTCCAAGTAGGAACTTAATAGAGTTAGATAATGCACTTTATGTGTTCATGTAGTATCTAGGGTCCATATCTCAGTGTATATATCTTAGTTTGGAGCATTGATGGCTTGTGGACCAAGATCTAGGTCCTAAAGAGTTAGGGTTTGAGCTAGATCCACTAAGTAAGGGTATTAACGGGTAAGGTTGGAAACTTTACCCTTAAAAGGACATTTTCACTATTTATGTGAAGTATGAAGCTCAGATCTGAAGATTAGGGGCTTAATCTATTAAGATGGATTAACAGACTGAAGAACTCGTCGACTCCATAGAGGAGCATGACGAGTTGGGATGAAGTGTCCCGATTCTGCTAAGGACAAAACTCGACGAGTTCAAGGATGACTTGACGAGTTAATTGGAGAGGTCCCGATTCTGTAGATAGGAGGAACTCGACGATTTGTGAAAGAACTCGATGGGTTGGATCGTGATTTCAGGGTTTATGGTTCATGGAACTCGACGAGTTGATGGACCAACTCGGCGAGTTGAATCAACCCAGGATGATTAACTTTTACCAGAAGGCTGACTTTGACGTTAACTTTGATCAAAGTTGACCCGTAAGGGGTCATGAGCATGAAAAGGGTAATTAAAGGAGATTTTTATGTGTGTGAGTTTGAGTGGTGTTGATTACAGAGACGAGGACAGTTCAGCTACTTCACGAGATTTGAGGTGAGTTACCTTCCAGTAGAAGTGGGTCTAAGGAACCAATTCTGACCCACTAGTAGGTGATTACAGTAGAGATAATTGTCTTTGTGATATTTGTTTGGTATACCATTATCTGTTATGCTTTATGTGCTAGTATGCTATGATATTATGTTATAGTGGTAGGAGGGGTGAAATAGTCCCCAATAACCGGTTGAAGGAGACCGAAGGGGTAGGCTAGTACCCAGATATGACTGATAGTATAGTTACGCTATGTTGTTATGTAGTATTAGTAGGGGGTGAAATAGTCCCCGTAACCAGTTCAGATAAACCGGAGGGTAGGTCGGGCACCCAGATATGCCTGACAGTGGTAGGTCGGATACCCCGCTATGTCTGACAAGGGTAGGTTGGGCACCCCGATATGTATAACAGGGGTAAGTTGAGCACCCCGGCATGCTCAGAAGGGTAGGTCGGGCACCCAGATATGCCTGAATGTATGTTTATTGTATGGTATGTGGTATGATGGGGGAATTCACTAAGCTTCGTGCTTACGATTTACCATTATGGTTTCAGATACCTCTTCCACGAAGGGAAAGGAGCAGGCATGATTGCAGCACATCAGACCATGATTTTCCGCATTATGATGTTCTTGCGATTTGTACTCTGACATTACTATTATCTTATGACATGTTTTTGAGACATATCACTTATGGGTTTTTATGAAATGAGATGACTCGACGATGTTTTCAATAACCTGTTTTATGAATTATTAAATTAAAAATGAAATTTTTGGGCTTGGATTTTGGGATGTTACATGGGTGAGGTAATTTAGATGATTTGGGTGTTCGGTTTGTGTTTTGGAGCCAAGGGGGTATTTCGGTAAAGTGCCAGTTCGGGTGTGACAACTGGCAGTTCTGGGTCAGCAAAAGTCAAGCAAGTCAACGAAAGTCAACGGGTTAGGACATAAATCGTGATTTATACCTTGCTTTTAGGGTTCTCGGCTTAGGACCCAAAACATTGTAATTTCGGTTGGTACTTGGACCGAAATCACCATGTGATCTCGGTTGGTACATGGACCGAAATCACCTTGTGAGCTCGGTGGTTCTAGACCGAAATCAAATGTGATTTCAGTGGCTCTATGAGGTTTTCGGTGGAAAAAATAAGAAAAGAGAGTTGACTTCGTGACATGAGGTTTCATCCTCTCCAACACAAATAACAAGGAAAACATCACCTCATCCCTGCCTCTTTATCTTCGGCCGAGAACTCCTCGAACCCCCCACCATCTTCAAAGTTCTTCATTTTCTGTCAATAAACAAGTCCAAATCATCCAAGGATAAATTCTCCAAGTTGATTCTTATAATTTTTGGTAAGTAGTTCTTGTTAACGTAGTGTTTCTACACACTTTCATGTTAGTTTTATCTCATTTACAGACATTATCATGTGTTAAGACTCATAGGACAATACCATCTTCAGAGAGTTCATCAACCACTTTCAAGTGTTCTAGGCATAAAGATCGTCACCATCATCTCTTCAACCAACCACAACCACACTCAATGTGAGTTCATACCCCCATATTTTCGATTTTTCATGTTTTAGGGGTGGGTGGGATATTTACATAAATATTTGGAATATTTACATAAATATTTGCATGTATCATTCCTATGTTAAATATAAAGCATTAGTTGCATGAAATATGGTTATCACTAGCTCTTAGAACATTCATTTGTGGTATGTTAGTTTTGAGATGTAAAACTAAGAAAAACAAAACATAAACTATGTTATATACTCATAAGAAAAAGGTTATAATTACAAAACTACAAAGACTAATATTTTCTTTGGACAAAATATTGATTTTCTAGCAAAATGGTTATAACCTAGTTATTATGCCATTTTCTAGCAAAGGAAGGGTAATACTTTCATTAAAAGAAAAGGGTTTTCATTACACTAGACACAAACCGGTTAATACAAATTTGTGAGACATTTGGCTTCACCGTACCTACCAGAGTACACACTAAAGTCCTGAATTATAACCAGGGTCTCGGTAAGAGAGCATGATACTTGTGTATAGATCTTTACGGGATTGACAACCCCACACCTAAGTTGTTAGCTACAGTCAGACCGGCAGGTCTAGGGTGACAAATGTCCAACACTCTGACGCCTGAAGAACGTTGTCGTAGGCCACTATTTCTAGCATGGTTATGATAACGCACATGGGGTATTAATAATACATTTGGTTTACGGGGTTAACATACATTCAATTAGTTTTATATAAAGATAAAACATCATAATACTATTTTCAAGTACAACACTACTTACATTTTTGGACTTTGGATTTAAGACTTACAGTTCATTTTCAAAGAAAATATTGGATTTTCTAAAAGCACGCTCTATCAGTTTACAAGGAAAAGCTACCGATTTTTCTCATAAAAAACTCTTATGAACTCACCAACATAATTGTTGATACTTTTTCAAAACCAGTTGTATTCTCAGGGAATCAGTAAACAGGTAACCAAAAGAGTTTTTAGGATTGGGCGTCACCGCGTCATGCTATTTAATTTTGACATATGTATTTAAATATCAAGTAAACAATGTTTAGTGTAGAATGTAAACTACTTAATTATCTATATGATGGTTGTATGGATTTTATCACTATTATTCATTTGTTATGATATTGTACATGAAAGTCATCCACCCCCAGACGTTTCCGCCGTTCTGGTTTGGGGGTGTGACAGATTGGTATCAGAGCATCGTTTATAGTGAACTAAGTATATCAAACCATGTAAGATATACAACTATAAATACAATGGGGGAAAACACTGTGAATAAGAAGTATACTTTTAAAATATAATAGTATTTTTATAAAATGTATACGTACATGTATACATACTAGAAACAATGTCATAATAAGAATCATATAAAAAGTATTAAGATGAGTTAAACACTACGATTAAGCCTAGACAGTTATGTAATCATATCTAGGATAAATATAGCCTGGTCAACTATATTTAAACGAGATATGACTAACATTTGTTTAGGAATGGTCGTGGTGGGAAACGAATCTAAAACTTATCAACCCTATATACGAAGAAACTCTAGAATCAAGCATAAAGCTTAAAATACTATATAAATATTTTAGAATACTACAGAGTCATACACTTAAAACCTTCTTATATTTATCATATCTCTATTCTTGCACAGACGTCATGGCAGGATTCCATATGCCTGAAGACCCCTATTACCCTAACTAGGTAAATGGCGGTTGGATCGAGGAAGATCCCGAAGAGGATCCTGAGGAGATAATGCAGGAAGACCCCGAAGGGGATCCCGAAGAGGATCCAGAGGAGGAAGAAGTCGAAGAGGAAATATAGGAGGACTCGGATAAAGAGTCCAAGGTCATAATGTTGGACTAGTGTCTAAGTCCATAACTATAATTGGTATGTACTTGACCCGACTCGGCATGGTCCATTTGGGTTGCATGGCATCGGAACATTTGGATAGACCGTTTATGAGGAAAAGACATTTTGTGACATATTAATATATTATAAGTTCTAATATATTAATATGAAATCATGTTATTTAGTTAGTATTGATCAAGAATTAATTTGGACTTAATTTAGTGATCAAAAAGAGACTAATTAAATATATGGGGATTGATTGTGTAAATCATTCATTCTTATATATGTGGGCTTATGATCCAAGATTCCTTATGGTGGGTTTAACCCATGTGGTGATCCATGGATACTCCATGTAGGTTAAAACCCATGGAGCATAAGGAATGGGTAAAGTCATGAGTTACATGGTGTAACCCTAATAGCCACACTATATAAGAACCCCTTTAGTTGAAGAAATTGGCACTAGTGATACATATTTTGAGGGCTAGCCAATTTGAACATGTATGTCTTCTTCTCATGGTTATTCCAAGAGTTAATGATGTTGTGTGAACCATTTGAGGTGTCACACTTGGGGCACTAGGCTCTCAAGCTTCATGGAGTCAAGCAACAACAAGGTATGTATTCTATCTATTTTATTATCTTAGTATCAATGTTTTTGGTATGCTAGTTAGGATAATACCTTGGATAATCATATTTGCATGTATAAAAGAGAAAACATAGATCCTAGGTATTTAGGGTTGCATGTACACTTAGGACTGTTGGAATGCTCAAAACCCAACAGTGGTATCACAGCCTTGGCTTGTTTTCTTGTTATTCTTGCAAAATGGCTGAAAAAAACGAATTTTGTTGCTGTCTGAACAGCAGACTCGCCAAGTCCATGAAGGGACTCGATGAGTCCATGCCTTAAAACTGTTCAAAACGATCCAACTCGCCGAGTTGGTTCATGCACTCGACGAGTTGGACCCCATGACAGCATATATTCGATTGTTTTGGCTAGAAATGGACTAGGAAGATTACCCTAAGCTGTTTTTGAACTTATAAACTTGTTTTTGATGTGGTAATGTTCATGCTAATCCAATTTTAAAGATAATTGTTAATAGATTCATGTTTTATATTAGTTTAAGTGTTATGCTAATTACATGAAAAAGTTTGTTTCTAATTATTTTGTTCATATGAGTTGCTTAGGTTAATAGAAAAGTTAACTGATTATGTGTTGTCAATCCATTTTAATCTAAGAGTTGATTCTAAAATGTGTTTTTGTAACTTGTCCTCAAGTTATATGAAAAGTCACATTTAAGTTTCATAAAACTCATAAAAATTGGCAAAGGTTACAAAAATGAAGAGTCTTGTCCTCATTATGTGGTTTATGACTCCATAACTTGTCCTCAAGTTATGGAGGTTTTAGAGTCACTTCATTAAGTAATAAAATATGTAACCTTAATTAATTCCATAAGTTACAAAATAAAGAAAGTTACATTCTTTTATTAGTTTAAAGTCTTCCATAACTTGTCCTCAAGTTATGGAACTTGAAGAGTTTTTTAATTAAAACTACTTTAAACATATAAGTTGTGGAATTAATTAGTTTTGAATATTTTCAAAACTTGCCCTCAAGATTTGGAATATGTAAAGTTTCCCTCAAAGAATACTTTAATTCCAAGTTAAGCCCTTAGAGTTTTAAAAGTTAAAATTCAACACTTATACTTTATAATATTATAAGTTAATAATATTTATATATATGTATAAGAGTAAAGTCAGTCTTACCATTAGTAGGCCTCATTCACGAAGCCGGTCTATAAGGGGGGTATAAGGTTGTTGCCTATAAAATGGCAGTTTAATGGGTGTCCACTCTCACCCACTGCTTCCTTGACTGGTTGAGGGTCGTTAGCGGAACGGGTAGGACAAGGACTATAATTATCCCTTCATTAGAAGTATTAATGATAAATACTAAGTAGCTAAACACTTATAAATTCCCAATCTTAGTTACTTAGGAAAATGTGAATAAGGTGCTAATCCATGAAATTACACTTTGCACTTTGCTGAAACCGTTAGTGGAGCGTGTGTGGTTTACCGGCACACTAACATGGACTTAACAAGGTAGGAAAAGGGTTTCTTAAAGTTTATCATAGGCCGGTGGAGCATGTGTTGTTTACCGGCACATCGGTTGGGTGGTAAACATTTAAGAGTACCAAGTAATTTGCATGGTTACTTCAGACCTTGTTTTGTGATCCTCGGCATCCCAGTCATAAAACCTGAATGGCACACTCGAGATTGAAACATGCCATTGAAAAGTTCAATGAATCTCAAAAGATCTTGGAGTTTCAAATCCAATTAAAACCTAATAATACATTTCATTTATCTTGGTGGAAATTGGTGAATCGTCATTCACCTACCTTCAAATATTTTATAGCTTGGATTACGGCATCCCACTTCTAAGTTATAAAATAGTTTGTTGGGTCCTAGCCTTAATATTTCATATTGGGTGTCATATTAAGGACTTTAAATCAACTATCTTGAATATCTCCCAAAAGATGTCTAGTTCAGACATTTATGATCTTCCCAAATCTCTTGAAACAAGCTTTCCTAAATGAAGATGATGTCCCATCATACTTCTTTCACCTCCTCCAGTTATTCTCCCTAACCCACAAGTTCTTGAAAAATTTAAGATCACTCAAGCCCTATTGGCAAGCAAAGGTCTATGTGTGATCACATCTTGGAGATGTAGTCACATATTGACAAGCCGGGAGAGTTGGGTGTCAAAGTCTTGAGAAAGTTGGTGGCTTAACTACTTTCTAATTCACATAGTGAGTTCCTTTGGGACTCCTATGAAACAGACTATGACAAGACCCTTAATGATCTTATCTATTTGCTAAGATCAACTTCCTAAAACTTTATGGACATTGACAATGATGACATTGGATATCCAGTAAAGCTCTCTCTTCCCAATGGAAATGGATCAACCATAGTCAACTCGGTTGACCAAATGGTAATGAGAGAGGCTAAGTCTGAGATAGTCCTATTATCAAGGGTCCATAGGTATCTATTGCCAAAGGAAGGGGCATTGGTTGCGAAGCTGCCAAATTTACCTAAGGATGTTAAAGTCAATAAGTTTGACTCTACTTCAGGTAAATTCCATTGTCTAACTCTGTTAAGCTCCTATTTGGAGATTATATTACATAATGTGACTAGGTCACATGGTGATGTTATAAGAATCAAAGAAATGAGAGAAAGCTTCAAGGAAGTACATGCTGCTTCTGATCGCGAAGATGAATTTTGATCGCATCAGAATTTTGAAGCTGTTACTTAGGAGTTATGACACATTGCTTAGGAATAGATAACAACAAGGTCTTCATATGGATTTTAAGGATAAGTTTTTCCGCAAAGTTTTAAAATAAAAGGAAGTTTTTGATTTTATTTATTTTAAGTATCCTTACAATGGCATTTGTGAAAAATTATTGTTTGTATGATTCCATTGCTAGCAAAATTGGAAAGTGAATTTGATTCTTTCATTTGTGGTAATGTCTAAATTTACCAAATAAGGAAAGATTCTCATTACCCAAGTTTCAGTTGGATAGAAACTTGGAATCATGCAACTTGTATAGCATGATGAATGAGAACTTTCAAGCATTGGAAAATTAAGACTAACTACTAGTTCTCATGGATGTGTGAGTCAAGTAAAGGACTAAGGGATCAAGTACACATTCTGGTGCATTGATCAAGTCCACCACATAAAGATTGATAAGACTATTCGTCATGATTTACTAAAGTCTAGTAAATATGGTTATACTTACAGGCTTAAGTATAACTCTGAAGCATTGGAAAAATTTCAGTGTATGGCAGAACGAATAAGAAGAATCAAATTAGGCAGAAGGATAAAAGTTTCTCAAATCTAAAAAGATGGGAGAGTACTTTAGTATCATGTTATGTAATCATCTGAATGATTAAGAGACCTTATCAAAAATCATCCTCTAAGTGCATTCTGATGGCTTAGAAGAGGAGTTATGAATTGTTGAAGTGGTTAAATCAAGAAGATGATTCATACTTCGTTCCAAAAAAAAACAATTCTTAGAGTTATACTCTAAGATTTTAACTTGAGTGACATGTCTTAAAGAAGGTCTAAAACACTTGTCAAATGTAAGAGTAAAAGTTTCCTACTCTTGTACATTTGAAATTGGTAATTTGTGATGTTTTGGATAAAACAAAGTCCAACTTAGACCAATTGTGTGAAGTGTTTGTCTTGACAAAGAATCCGCACTATTATTTGACAAGATAATATTATATGTCAAGAGGACAGTGGGAGTCTTAAAGATCCTGAAAAGAATTTCAAGATCTAATCAAGTATAAAAACCTGTAATTTAACACTAGCACACGACGTGAGGTTTATAACCTATCGTATTGACATACTTTATTTCTGTGCCCATTCCAGTTAAATTTGGCTTTGCATATGAGTTCTTAGAGTTCTCAATTGGTTGCATAAGAACTTGGAAGCAATGGTAGGCCCTTGAGCTGCCATATGGCAAGAAATTAAGATTGAGTTCAGTCCATATGAGTTTGGATTTGTTATTATCCTTGTCTTGTGACTATGGTTTTGACAATTCACATGGATAAGAACACATACACCATAAAATCTAAGGGTCGTAAGGTTTTCTCTCCGATTCATGGAAATGATGGTGAGGAAACACTACCACCAAGTAGATTTGAAGCAGATGGCGAAGGTCTAAACAATTGAGACTATGATTACGACATTCCTTTTCATAGCTCTGAAATTGTTTAGACACACCTGTAAGCTATCCAATATAAGGTGTATGATATTGATAAAGTTTTATCAAAGCAATCTAGTATCAGAAATCTGAACTTTGGTAAAAAAGTCAATAAAGTATTGTCTTTCTAGAAGTTTAGCTGATTTATGAGTACATGTCAAAGCTAGTGGGAGCATAAGTGTTATGCTAATAATCATCATGTTAGTGGGAGCATGATAATTATGATAAAGGTTGCAAGTTAGCAATGTTAATTATATAAAACAAAGTTTCAATTGAAAAAAAAATTGTTTTGCTGTAATTAAGGGAGAGGAAAATTAACTTCACTTCAGTTTTAAAAGCTTAGATTGAGGTTCTAATCATACTTAGTCAAGGATATATATATAAATTTCATGTTGGAATGGCTCAACATAAGGAAATTCTATATATGGGTCTATTATTTGCGTTCTAAAATTTGATTACGATTACGGCATCCCTATTCATAATCTGAATTATAAGAACTTGGCAAATTGAAATGGAAATATTATAGCAAAAGACTGGTTTAGTCTTTATGTGAGACATCATGAATCGTGTCCCATATGCTTCGGATATAGGATCGATCACATGTGCTATATTCATCCTTTCTAAAATTTTCCAGGTGCATGGGGCATTAAGAAGGGAAAAGGTCTAGAATTGGATATGACTAAAAGGATTAAGCAATTGTCGAGGACAATCTAAGGTTTACCAAAAATTGGTTGCTCAAGGACAGTTGGAAGTATAGTGTTAATTCTGGAAGGTCCATATTGACATAATCTGTAAGGAGGCAACTCTTGTTCAGAAGTGAAAATCAAAACGGAATCTGGAAATGTTTCAAAGTTAGAAATTATTCAATCTGTGTGAGATTAGGTAACTTAATGCAAGAAGGATGTTTCCAAGGAGTTGATCTCCTTTGGAATGCTCTGTAATGTTTGTTGTCAAGTCTTTGTGACTTTGTGGATAATCATTACAAGAGGATTAATGCATATAAGTTTAGAATCTAACAAATTTCAGTAAATGACATGAATTTGGAATTCTTGCATTTGCAGTAAGGATTTGGGACTGTGAAATGAGAATCGTTGGAGTTATGTTCAATTGATCTATTTCACAAAGTAAAGATCATAGACAAACATAGTATGCATACTTGGTGTGTGGCATGACTAGTGTTTAGAAAACATAGTGTACATGCTTGGAGCATGGGACAACTAGTGTTTTAAATTCAAGAATAAAGTTGATTGCTAAAACAATATGCAATGAATAATGTGTAATCATATGGTGATAAATAAAAGGTGTTTTGTTTATATTCATAGGTTTGAGACCATATTAGATTCAATTATTCTTGTGTTTCATTTTTCATGTTTTGACTTCCAGAATAAACTAGGTCATTCTTCCCGAATGACTAAGTTATTCAAATCATCCACAGTCGGTCATATGTTGGAAGTAGATATGAATCAAGACTGTCATGGGTTGGGCTTGTAGAGGTCTAAGATGTTAGACAAGGTGTGCTACAACACTCATGAGTGCTCATAAGTTTTGAGTACTGGATTCAACCCGTGCTCATTTGAATCACTTCATGGATTTTATCACGAGTGATCATGAGACGATAATATCTTATATTCTTCAAACCTAGAGATATGAGTTGTTACTATAAGTTGGTTGTACATTGATTGCGCGAAAACGCATTGGTAACTCGATGTTATAAAACGTGCTTTTGTCTATGATTCAAGAAGTAGTAGAACAAGCCATATGAGTCGAAGTTTATCCATTCCTTTTACCTTCGGGATAAAAGCGATATATGTGGGCCCCTCGATGATTTGGTGATGACAAATGTAAGTGCTCGGCCGGGCCAGGACTAATTTGATTTGTTCAATTAGTCAGTCGTCATAAATCGGAAATCGGGAAACAACAAATGGACAGAGAGAATGATTTATAATCCATGTCTCAATCCATATGATATCTAGAATGGAGGAATATATGATCCCTTATCTAATGGACAAGTCATTGACAAAGGTCAGAGTTCATCTACAAGGTCAAAGTTCGACAGCGGCTTTTGAGAGCTACGATTGCCAGTTGGTTCCTGAAGTCATACGCAATAATAGTTTTAGACTTATCCAAGAGGGAGACTGTTGGATTAGTGTCTAAGTCCATAACTATAATTGGTATGTACTTGACCCGACTCGGCATGGTCCATTTGGGTTGCATGGCATCGGAACATTTGGATAGACCGTTTATGAGGAAAAGACATTTTGTGACATATTAGTATATTATAAGTTCTAATATATTAATATGAAATCATGTTATTTAATTAGTATTGATCAAGAATTAATTTGGACTTAATTTAGTGATAAAAAAGAGACTAATTAAATATATGGGGATTGATTGTGTAAATCATTCATTCTTATATATGTGGGCTTATGATCCAAGATTCCTTATGTTGGGTTTAACCCATGTGGTGATCCATGGATACTCCATGGAGGTTAAAACCCATGGAGCATAAGGAATGGGTAAAGTCATGAGTTACATGGTGTAACCCTAATAGCCATACTATATAAGAACCCCTTTAGTTCAAGAAATTGGCACTGGTGATACATATTTTGAGGGCTAGCCAATTTGAACATGTATGTCTTCTTCTCATGGTTATACCAAGAGTTCATGATGTTGTGTGAACCATTTGAGGTGTCACACTTGGGGCACTAGGCTCTCAAGCTTCATGGAGTCAAGCAACAACAACAAGGTATGTATTCTATCTATTTTATTATGTTAGTATCAATGTTTTTGGCATGCTAGTTAGGATAATACCTTGGATAATCATATTTGCATGTATAATAGAGAAAACATAGATCCAAGGTATTTAGGGTTGCATGTACATTTAGGAGTGTTAGAATGCTCAAAACCCAACATATAAATCCTCCCTATGTCGCTCGGGTTCCTGCACATCGTCAGGGCTACTAGGGGACCACGCCCCGTTGGGCAGAGGACCTCGAGAGGTGGAGGAGACAGCAAAAACAGCGTTCGCCATACGGCATGGAGCGAGGTTTCTATAACCTCAGTCACGGAGGTCTGGCAGACATGGCCCTCCCTGTCATGGTTTAGCAGATCGCGCATCTCGATGATCAGACCAGGGCATCGGCGAATCAGATCTTGGAGCTGGGGGCTGCTGCGGAGGTTAATGACAAACGTGCCCGATGACAAGATAGGGACTACCCCCGGACATGTAGTGTCATAAACCACCTCCAAGAGGACCTCACCACCGCACGAGTAGAAATGAGGGAGTACCAAGAGAGACACTCGGCCCTTGAAGAGAGGGTGATCGTGGCTGAGTGTTGGATAACGGAGATGCAGTCCTCCATGACTTCATCCCATGGTCCACAGGAGACCACCCGCCGCGAGTAGGGCTTATACTACTCACGTTTTGTGATCGATTAGATTTACGAGTAAGCGTTGGCGCTACTCTTGCCTGTATGTAGGTTTGACCCTACGAATAAGTGATTACACTATTCAAGGGGTGGTTATGTCGTCAAAATTTTTCCAAAATCGCAAAGCCGCTCACTACGTTGACTCAGAAGAGAGTGACTTTCAACTGGGAGGATAAACAAGAAATTGCCTTCCAAACGCTTAAACATGTCCTATGCAGTGCTCCAATCTTATCTCTCCTGGAAGGGACCGAAGACTTTGTGGTCTACTTTGATACGTCCAAGTAGGGTCTGGGATGTGTGCTTATACAAAGAGGGAAGGTCATTGCCTATGTGCGACAACCGTCATAATTCGAGTCGGTTCTAGATTTGACTAAACTTAGTTGCACGTATAGGCACGGCACATACTATACTTAGTAACTAGAAGCTAAGTTATAAACTACTAGAAACTTGGAAACAATTAGAAACGATGGATAGTGTACTTAGATTTCGCATTGATATGTGAATTCTACAACTACTTAACTTTAATAACTATCTATATTCGGGTCACTCTTTGACTCGAACACCTTTTCATGAATCATATACACACATCATGCACTTGACCTAGTAGTAGAAATTAGGTCAAAGTCTCCTAGAAACTTAAGTCAAAGCTGAAAGTCAAACATTATTTCTAACTTGAATAAGAGTTAGGAAACACAAAAATAATTTGAAGTCTCAAAGATTCAATTTATTTTGATATCCAAAGATGTATTAAACTCCAAAACCCTAAATGCCATAAAAACACATATTTATAAACTTTAACCTTAAAAATTCTATAAAAATAATTATGAAACTTATAATATTATTTTATAATAACTAAAATTATGAAAATATGATCAAGAAAATAAAAGTTTGGGTCATTAACATTTAAGCTTATTTTAAGAAATAAAAATTAAGAGTTTGTAAACAAATGTTGATTTAATGTGCATATTTTATAAAAATTTGAAAATTTATAGAATTTTTGAATGGATTTAATAAAAAAAATAAATGAAAGAGAGAGGGGGGTCTTTTTCCTCTTAAAATTTCGTCCTCCCTCTCCCATTATATCTCGTCCCCAAAAATCAAATCATTTCCCTTATCCTACACTCCTACACTCAACCATCTTCTTCACTTCTCTCTCTCTCACTCTTCAAATCCCCAACACCATTTTCTCTCTCCCTCACCCTAAACCACGAATTTTGGCAGCAAATTTCATCCATTTCTACTAAAAAACATCAACATTTGAAGTTGTTCTTGAGGTAAAAACGAAAATCCTTCATTCCCCCTTCAATCTTCCTTAAAAATCTCAAGTTTTCTTCCATATCTTCTTCTTCTACACCATTCTATGGATGGATTATTCAGATGCATGTTCATAACCACGATTTTTATGATTATGGTGATATTATTTCACCCAAACCAACATGCATGTGATGATCTTCAAGCTTAGAGGCTTGATCATCAAAGTTTGTTGTTAAAAAGCATTCAAATAGGTTCATAAAGGATTTATTCCCAAATAAATATCTAAAACTTATTTTCTTATCAAATCCGATTTTTCTCAGAATTCCATCAACAAAATGAGATGTTATTTAAATTGTCAGAAAATAATTCATTTTTCTTCAATTATTATAATTACTGCAAGAAAAAAGGTAAATAATTCATATAAAATACTTTCTAAGTTCTATAAATCATAGGTAAATTTGTGGATGATCCCTAAAGTGAATGATGATAGCTCAGTGAGTTTCATCGATTTTTGTTACTGTTTACTATGGTTTTGAATTTTATATTTGTTTAATTCAAGTAAAACGTAAAACCAGTTTAAGTAATGTGAAAAGGGTACCTAATAATTTTTCAGCTCTTACCCTATTTTTAAGACTCAGAAAAATATAGTTTTACTCATCCAAAATTCATTCAAATTTACCAGAAACTTTTACAATATATTAGGATGCTACAAACAAATTTTGATGGTTTGTCTCTTCTGCATGCTATTTTTATTCTAATTTCCCAAGATTTAATACAATTAAATCCACAAAAATCATAAAACTGGGTTAAACAGTTTAGAAATCCGTTTTTATATTTTTCCCAACTTCATAATGTTTAATAACAATACTACAAAAAGTTTGGGTAATTTTGGAAACTGTTTTCTATTTATCCCTATTTTTATTCAAATAAATGCACAAAAATCATAAAATTGGGTTAAACTATTTAGAAATCTATTTTTATATTTTTCTCAACTTAATTGTGTGTAATGGCAGTATAATAAAAAGTTTGGGGATTTTTCTTAACTGATTGCTGTTTTTCATGAATTTTTATATATTTAGAGAATTAAATATAAGAAAAATGGTTATACATATCTATAATCCATGAAAATTTATCTGGAAGTCTTTTAATGCAATTAAAACCAAAATCTGAAGTTTGGTAATTTTTTTAACGGTTTAGTATTTTTCATAATTTTATGGTTTTTCAAGAAATTAAAATGGTGAAAAAATAGCTAGACATATCAATAATGCAAGAAAAATTATCTTAGCATCCTTGACTTCAGTTGAAACTAAAAAACAAAGTTTGGGAAATTTTAGAACTAAACTGATTTAGTTTTGCAATATTTAATCATTGGAACACCTCTAAAAATGTTAAATATTAGCATTTCAATAATCAGAATTTTTCCACTTAAATTGTTATATAATAATTGATTCATTGAAATTTAATTTTCACAGAAAAATGTTTGTAACTTATCAATATTAAATTTTGACACAATATTGGCATAATTCTATTGTAGTATTATGTATATTAGCACTAGATTTCGACTAGAGACTCACTAGCGTATACCATTATTGTAGGATTCGGTAGTGGTACAAGTGGAACTTAGATCAAGGCATCATTTGCATCATCTCAATGCATTGTGAGTATTCACCACTCCTCTATTTTCGGTTTTTAAACGTTTTGGGGTGGAAAAGCTTGTCCTAAACTTTTTATGTTCGTTGTATTTATTTTGACTCGTATGAAACTTGGTTGCTATATTTTGTATGTATGTGTATGTTACTTTAATTCATGAGGATTGTATCGCGGTTAAGTCCCTGGAATCTCTAGACACAACTCATTAACTCTTTTGAGCCTATGATTATTATGGATAGCGCTATCAGGAGGTAGACAACTCCTCACTCGCACGATCCATGCGTGCGTGGATCTTACTGGGGTCTCTCCTCTCGTTGGTTTGGGGAGCGGGGGTTTCACAGCTGGGCATGCCGCTTTGAAAGCCGCTACGTGCAAAGTGGTAAAGCACGAGATTGCATGTATAGAAAATCAACATGTGTTTGTTCCTTTTGCATTCGATACATTTGGTTTTCTCGCACCAGAGGCGGTGGAGCTCCTCAATAGAGTCCAACGGGTCATGCATTCTAATGGCATATCTCCTAGATCCACAAATGTTGTTTTTAAAAGAATTGGTTTTGCCATCGAGAGAGGGCTAGCGGCACAGCTTGTTGCCCGTTTGCCTTCAATCGATATGTATTAAGCACTATATATGAAATGAAATCTCAATACTAAAAAAAAAAAATTACCATTTTATACACTATGTTTGTGATACACATAGTAGTCAATTGGGCACGATTCGGTCATTAGGCTTGGGTTGTGAACTCATGAATGGAAACTTGATGCATATACGAATCTTTATGCACATATGAAACTTGTATTCTCATGTTAGCAACGACACTTGTATACTTATTTTAGCAATGAAACTTGTATACTTATTTTAGCAACGAAACTTTTATGCTTATTATAGCAACGAACTTTGTTTCTCATTATAGCAAAGAACTTTTATTACTGAAAACTTATATACTTGTCTTAGCAATGAAATTGTTTGCTCCTTGTAACAACGGATATTATTTCGATTCGTGAAAACTCATTTTAGCAATATACGTTTATTTATGGAGACTTTTATCAAAACTTTTATTTCGATTCTTGAAACCAATATTATTTTTAATCTGTGAGTACTCACCAACTATTTTTATAGTTGACGCTCGTTTTACATGATTTTTTCTAGAATCATCTAGTAAGAGGCACGTAGAGACACAACACTTGTAGGAGCATTTGCATGTGTTGACTTTTAAATACATTGTAATTTCTTTTAAAAAGTTGTTCAAATTCATTGTAAATATGTAATGATTTTTAATACTATGGTTGGTGTTGTCTTTAAACTTTTGGTATGAAACCCTTTATACTGCCACGCCTCGTGTTTCCGCTTTAGCGGGGTGTGACAAAAATGGTATCAGAGCCGAAGGTTATAGAGAATTCCGGTTTTCCTTTGGAGAACCACAACTATAGCTAAAAATTTTCAAAACGTTTTTAAAATACTGAACATACTACTGGTATAACTAATTCAAGCACACATTATTGGACTTTATTTAAGTATAGCCTGCCTAACTATGCTTAATTAAGGAAAGGTAATGCGAGGCAGGAAACGGTTATACTAGAGATATGTTCAAAACGATTTTCAGCTTGAACTTTTGGAAAACAAAATTTTTCGATGTGCGTACGGGCATTGCATATTATAGTCATTCATCTAGATACACTTAGAAACAAAGTGCACTATTATAACAATACCTTTATTTAGAAATATTCTTATCCCTTATCAAGTGCTAGGTTAACCACTTAGGTTATATCACTAGCCACTTTAGGAGCAATGCACTTAGTACTGAGAATGGGTATTCCTCAGTAGCTATTGACTTTAGATGTAAGGTTAGTAGCTAGATATACACTAGTAATAATCTTAATTCGAAACCTATACCAATTATTCCTCAATACCTCTTCATTGTCTTCGTACTAGAGTTACAAATAGGAAAAGCATTCTGATACCGACACAGATGAAAATTGGAGCATCGCGTAAGGAGGTAGATGAGTCGTTACTAAGTAGTCACTTGGATACCATTGGCGGGCATTCCAGATTCGACTCACGAGGAGACACGGAGGTTTAACCCATACGTGAGACCTTATTACTATGCTACGATTTAGCTCTAGGTTGTTTCCCACCTTGAGCTTAAATCTTAACATAGGATATCCCTTTGACCTCTATAAAAGGTCATAAACTGCATTAACACCATAAAATGTTTTCAAACTATTTTTCTTGTCATTTATTTGGGGAAAATACACCGGTACTCGCCTTATACTCGCCTTGTACTCACCTTAGTATTTAGTACGATCAGCTACACTAATCTACCTATTCCTTACTTCTTAATCTTCCATAAAAAAGTTATTTCACTTTATCGGTTTTATTTATCATCGATAAAATACTTTATAACCACTTCATACAACTTACTAGACCTTTCCTAACAATGTAAGCCATATTCTCGCTAAAATCTTTTGACAACTTTATTTAACTTAACACTTTTCTTCAAAACTCAATTTAACTAATGTTGGTTTTAATCTTGCTATTTCAATTTCATTTCAAATCAATTTCAATGGATAGAAGTTCTTTTAAGGTCATATAAACCATTTAAAACCTTGCTTACCATTTTGACACGTTTTCGAAAAACTTAGAAACATTTTCTTTTATAAAGTGTTTAAGCTCTGTGCTATAAAACTTAAACATATGACATTGAAGTTCATATCATGTGAAAAAGTTTTATCGGATCTTTCAAACGAGTTTTGTTTTGGCTCTTTTGACCACTTTCTCATTTAGGCATTTTACTTTACTTAAATGTGTTTTCCTGAAACCCAACATGGTATTTTTACAATTTTCTAATTCAAACATGTTTATAAGAAATCTCTAATTCCTACATTTCCAACATACCTCATTTATTTATTTATTTCAAATTACTTTTATACTTTGTAAAGTTTCTAAAATTTAAAGCATTGCAAAACTTAGTGTTCACTTTTAAATTTCCAGTGACGCACTTTCGACAATTCACAATTATTCATCTAAATATGTTAAGTCTTTACCTTATCCGTTTTAACCATTGTTGGACTCTAGTCTAAAAGGTCAACACTATCAGATTTTCAATTACCATTTGTAGTGCTTCTTCTTTTTCACAAATGGAGTTTAATTTAATAAATAACTCATGAATTTTTAGCAAACACTTTAAAACTTCTTCATTTCTATGTAACCATCAATATACATCAAATATTGAAGTTTGAAATATATCTCAACCTGATTTTAAATCTACCTATAGGTATTGTTCTTATAATTTTAACAATAACAATCATTGACGCCGCTACCTTCCTGTTTCTTTCCCCCAAACTTTATTTGTAACATCCCAAAAATCAAGCCCAAAAATTTCATTTTTCATTAGTTAGCTCATAAAACATTCATTAGAAAACATAGTATAAACACGTCACTTCATAAAACCAAGTATCATATTCGAAACCCACAACATAAACAAATATCATATCAGAGTACAATCCCAGAAAACATCGTGCGGAAAATCAGATGTGTGTGTGATGCCATGCTACGCCGCCGGCTCCTTCCCCTTAGACGAAGAGGTACCTGAAACCAAAAACTGAAACCGTAAGCACAAAGCTTAGTGAGTTCCCCCATCATACCACATACCACACAAGTGCTCGGTATCTTTCAACCGATAATCATTCATCTGTATCTTTCAACCGGTAATTGTCATCGGTATCTTTCAACCGGTAATCATCATCGGTATCTTTCAACCGGTAACTGGGGACTATTCCACCCCTACCACTAGCATACAATAACAAGATATAAGCATACGGTCAGGCATATCCGGGTACTGACCTACCCCTTGGTCCTAAGGACCCCTATCAGGGAAACTATCCCTATCAAGCACGTAACATATCATACATATATAACTCATAACCAAACATATACCAGACCGAGATAATTATCAGAAAGACAATTATCTATAAAATGCTCCTCATTGGTGGGCCGGTATTGTGGCCTTAGACCCACCCCTACAGGAAGGTAACTCACCTCGAACAACTAGTTGCTGATAATCAGTGCGGGAAACCTCTGTCCGCTGCTGCTCCGGAAATCCTCCGGCTACAAACCCCACAAACACTCAGTTAGAACTGATTTCTATACTCTTAGGGTAAAATGACCATTTTACCCCCAACCAAGTCAAGTCAAAGTCAAAGTTAACTTCCAGTTGACCCGACTCGCCGAGTTGGGCCATCAACTCGCCGAGTCCGTTACTCTCTACTCGTCCTCATCTGTGACCCTACTCGTCGAGTTGGGTCGTCAACTCGACGAGTTCTTCTCTCATTCGAACGCCCCGTGAAAAACTCATCCGACTCGCCGAGTTGATGAACAACTCGTCGAGTTGGCCTTCATCTGATGAACCAGATCTGTCCTCAACTCGCCGAGTTGATGAACAACTCGTCGAGTTCTAAGGAGATTGCCTTGGACTCGCCGAGTCCAAGAATGCACTCGCCGAGTCCAGTCTAGACCAATTCCATACAGTTGATTTAAATGGGATCTAACACACCAAAACCATAGATCTGGCCTCCTAATGTCCACTTCATACGTAAAGTTGCAAACTTGATGCACATGCATGGGGTTTTTAGCTCAAAAATCCACATAAAGTGTCCTACAATGTGCATGGGGCTTTCATGGCCCTAAAGTTGGCACCTTTATGCCATTAAACCCCTCGTAAGGCCCAGATCTGAAGTCAAAACCCACCCCCACACTTCCAATAACGAAACATGACTTAGCAATCCAAAGAAATCCCAAGTTAAGATGAATAAACACATAGATGAGTCAAGACAGGGGCATTATACCTTGAAGTTGTTGAAAATGAAGTAAACTCCCTGGATCTACTGTCCCCAACTCAGGTTCCAAGCTCCTTTCTTCCTTCCAAGCTTTACTATCACACAAGAACACCCAAAAATGGCCTCAACAAAGCACAAACGGCTAGGGTTTCGATGAGAAGTGTTTGGGAGCATAAAGGGGGAATGGAGGCTGCATAAGGTTGTTTAAATAAGGTGCACACTCCTGAATTATGGTTTTTGTCCAAACAGCAGCTACTCGTCGAGTCCGGGATCCAACTCGGTGAGTCCATGACTTAAACTCCGCGCCTCATCCCGCTTCTACTCGGCGAGTTGGTCCTTCAACTCGCCGAGTTCAAGACCAAAGGTGCAAAATAATTAAAGATTTAATAAGAGAATACGTACCAAGAACCAGGTGCTACAAATCTCCCCCACTTATTTTAGACTTCGTCCTCGAAGTCTGCTGCTCGATCCTGGAACAGCTCCGGGTAATGCTCCATCATCTCATCCATCGGCTCCCAAGTCCATTCCGAACCCTTCCGGTGCTGCCATTGCACCTTTACCAGCTCAACCCTCTTGTTCCTCATATCCTTCGACTTCCGGTCGAGGATCGCTACAGGCCGCTCGATGCAATTCATCCTGTCATCAACCTGAATGTCCTCCAAGAGTACCACTGCTGAGTCGTCCACCAGGCACTTCCGCAGCTGGGAGACGTGGAAAGTGTTGTGGATCTGACTGAGTTCGGCTGGCAGATCCAGCCGGTATGCCACTGTGCCCACCCGGGCTACAACCCTAAACGGTCCAATATACCTGGGACCCAACTTGCCCCGCTTCCTGAATCGGATGACGCCCTTCTAAGGCGACACTTTCAGGAGAACCATATCCTCGACCTGGAACTCCAGGTCTGATCGACGCTTATCGACATAAGTTTTCTGCCGACTCTGAGCAGTCTGAAGCCTGCTCCGGACCTGCTGAATCTTCTATCTCGTCTTGAGCACTACTTCGGTGCTCCTCATGACCCTCTGGCCAACCTCGCCCCAGCATATCGGGCTCCTGCACCTCCTCCCATGCAACATCTCGAAGGGAGGACGGTCGATACTCGCATGATATCTATTATTATACGAGAACTCCGCCAACGGAAGGTAGGTATCCCAGCTACCTCCGAAGTCTAAAACACATGCCAGCAGCATATCCTCCAGAGTCTGGATGGTCCGCTCGCTCTGACCATCCGTCTGCGGGTGAAAAGTGGTGCTAAAATGCAGACGAGTACCCAGCTCGTCATGAAACTTCTTCCAAAACCTGGAAGTAAACCACACATCTCTGTCTGAAATTACCGAAACTGGCACTCCGTGCCACGCCACCACCTCCCTGATATAGATATCAGCCAATTTCTCGGCCGAGATGCTCTTCTTAATCGGGATATGGGCGCTCTTGGTCAATCGATCGACAATGACCCAGATCGAATCCACTCCCTGCACGGTCCTGGGAAGCTTGGTGATAAAATCCATCGTGATGTCTTCCTATTTCCACAGCGGAATATCCAATGGCTGCATCTTGCCGTGTGGTCTCTGATGCTCGGCCTTGACCTTCCTGCAGGTCAAGCACCGCTCCACGTACCATGCCACATCCCGCTTCATGCAGGGCCACCAATAGTCCGGACGAAGATCCCTATACATCTTCGTCGCCCCGGGATGAATGGAGAACCGGGATTTATGCGCCTCCTCCATTAGGACCTGGCGCACGCCTCCATGATAAGGGACCCACACCCTATGGTGAAGAGTCAATAACCCTCGGCTATCATAGTCGAAGCAGGAAACCTGCCCCACAATCTGCTCACTCTTCCGATGTTCCTCCTTCATAGCCTCCTGCTGAGCCTCCCGGATCCGCTCCAGAAGCGGAGTCACCACTGTCATCCTCAGACAGATATCCCTGATCGGCGCTACCTTGCGGCTAAGCGCATCGGCCACGACATTGGCCTTCTTCGGATGGTAGAGGATCTCACAATCATAATCCTTTACCACATCAAGCCACCGACGCTGCCTCATATTTAGATTTGGCTTGTCCATGAGATACCTCAAACTCTTGTGGTCCGTGTAAATCGTACAACGAACCCCATAGAGGTAATGACGCCAAATCTTGAGGGCGAATACAACAGCCCCCAACTCCAAATCATGCGTCGGGTAATTCGCCTCGTGAGGCTTCAACTGCCTCGACGCATAGGCGATGACATGCCCTATCTGCATCAATACCGCGAACAAACCTACGATGGATGCATCGCAGTACACAACAAAATCCTCCATGCCCTCCGGCAGGGCTAAGATTGGCGCCTCGCACAATCTCTGTCTCAGTGCCTCTAACGCGGCCTGCTGTTCAGGCCCCCAGCGATACACCACTGACTTCTTAGTCAGTCGGGTGAGCGGAACTGCTATCTTGGAGAAGTCCTGAATGAATCTCTGATAGTAGCCTGCCAATCCCAGAAAGCTCTGAATCTCATATGGAGACCTCGGAACCTCCCAACTCAACACGGCCTCCACTTTGGCCGGATCTACCGAAATCCCGTTCTGGTTGACAAGGTGCCCAAGAAACTGCACCTCGTGCAACCAGAACTCACACTTGGAGAACTTAGCATACAGAACCTCCCGCAGATGCTCCTCATGCTGCTCTCGCGTCATGGAGTAACCAAGATATCGTCGATAAACACTATCACAGACCGGTCTAACATCGGTCTACATACGCGGTTCATGAGGTCCATGAACGCGGCAGGAGCATTGGTGAGCCCGAAAGGCATCACCACAAACTCATAATGGCCATAACACGTCCGAAACGCAGTCTTCTGCACATCCTGCTCTCTGACCCTCATCTGGTGATACCCTGAACGCATATCAATCTTGCAGAACCAAGATGCTCCCTGTAGCTGGTCAAAGAGGTCATCAATCCTCGGGAGTGGGTAGCGGTTCTTCACCGTTACCTTATTCAGCTCCCGATAATCTATACACATCCGATGCGACCCGTCCTTCTTCCTCACAAACAGAATTGGGGCTCCCCAAGGTGAACTGCTCGGTCTAATGAAACCCTTGTCTAACACCTCCTGCAGCTGTGTAGACAACTCCTGCATCTCAGGAGGAGCCAACCGATACGGTGCCTTGGCTATCGGAGCCGCACCAGGGACTCGGTCAATCCTGAACTCCACCTGTCGCTCCGGAGGTATCCCAGGCAACTCCTCGGGGAACACGTCCGCAAACTCTCGTACCACAGGTACATCGTCCACCATAGTCCTACCCGTTTCCCGGGTATCCATAACATACGCAACATAACCTGCGCAACCCTGCTGCAGGTAACGTCTAGGTCTCGCTGCTTAACATAAAGCTGGTCCTTGTTGCGGCCTCTCGCCCGGAATCACCAGATCTCCCCCACTTGGGGTCCTGACCCGTACCAACTGCTGCGCACAGTCGATCACTGCCCTATTGGGGCTTAGCCAATCCATGCCAATAATGACCTTGTTCCTTCGCAAAGGTATGGGAACCAGATCCACCAGGTAGCGCTCCTCGAATAATCTCAGCACACAATCTCGGAATACCATCGATGCTCCCACTGATTGGTCATCCGCAATCTCTACCTCTAGAGGGCAATCCAACATGACCGACGACTCAGAAAACTTCTTGCTAAGCACAAGAGAAACAAACGATCGGGTAGCGCCCGAATCAAACAACACCTGAACGGGGATGCCGTTCACATGGAACGATCCTAAACATAGCATATCTCAATAACATAAACATCATAATAATACATCAGATGTAAAGAATCATACCCGTCACCACATCAGGTGCAGCACGTGCCTCCTCGGCTGTCAGCTGAAATGCTCGGCTCCGCACCACTGCAGCCTCTGTCTTAACCTTCCGGCCATCCATAACCTGCGCCGTCCCTGAGACCGGCGTCGCTGCTGGCACTGCCACTGACGCTGCTGTCAACCTCCGGCAATTGGCCCTTTTGTGACCCCGCTGATTGCAATGGAAGCAAATCAGGTCTGCCATCTGTACCGCAGGGGCGGGGGCAGTACAATCCCTGCCGAAATGCCCCACCTTGCCACACTTATAGCAGCCCGAACCCGGCCCAGTGCGACAAGCTCCCTCATGTGACCGACCGCATTTCCCACAGCGGTCCCGTCCTGCCTGGCCTTTCGGCCAACCATCAGATCCCTTGGGCTTCTTCCCCGAAGCCCCAGTCGTCAGCCCTTCCACTACCTTCCTCTTCTGGACGTGCTCCAGATCAATCTCCCTCTCCCTAGCCCTGGGAATCATGGAATCCAAGGTAGGGCAAGCTGAAAAACTAACATGCTCCCGAATGTCATCTCGTAGCATGTCGTGGTAGCGGGTCCTCCTCATATCCTCATCTCCCGCATACTGGGGCACCAGCAATGCCCTCTCCCGGAACTTGGCGGTGATCTCCGCCACAGTCTCCGTAGTCTGCCTCATATCCAAGAACGCCCTGGCCAGCCACTGAAGCTCCACAGCTGGCGCAAACTCCGCCCTGAATCTGGTCACAAAGTCTGACCATGTCATAGCCTCAATAGCCGAGGCCCCCAATGAGTCACCAACATACTCCCACCAATCTCTATCCCTGTCTCGCAAGCATCCTGCTGCATATCTCACCTTCGACCCCTCTGGGCAGAAGCTCGTCAGCTGCGCAGACTCAATGTCTGCGATCCATCTCCTCGCAGCAATGGGGTCTTTTACCCCATGGAAATCCAACGCACCACTACCACAAAAGTCCTTGAAGGACAGTGTGCGCGTACCCACCTGGCTAGACACCATATCACTCCTGAATGCTCGGAGGCGATCCTTCATCAGCTCAACAATCCATTCCTTGATCGACCCGAAAATGATAGGGGTCGACTCAAGGATGCCTCTCGTGATCTCAGACGCGATGAACTCGCGTAACCCATCATCAACCTGCTCGGATCTTGCACCTGAGCCCGATCCTGATCCTGATCCGAAACCTCCCGCTCCATGTCGTGTGGTCACCATGCTAAAACTACACGCATAAATGCCAGGATCATACATATACTCGAGAGATCCAACACACTTTCCAAGGTCCCTGGTTCCATCTTGGCCCTCCTTGATTCGAGTACGGGTCCTCTACTTTCAGTAGTACGGGCCCATACTACCTTCCACATCTACCTGTACTTTCCTCAACGATTGCTTTGACTTCACCAAGTCCCTTTTACCGATACCCTTTCCACTGACCTCATCCTAGGCTCCCCTAGGGCACTCTCCTACCTACTCTCTACCATCAGCTGCACTAGGAGCCCCTACTACTTCCCCCTAACTAACTTGCAGGTACTGCGACATATCCGCTCCTTAGTTAGTTGGAAATAGCCAGAACCCCCATAGCACAAAGCAAGCAGCATTCGTGCATCGAGTAACCAAATTAGGCATAACATATACAGGCCATCCTACTGCTGACCAAACAGTCCTAGCATACAGCTCATACAACCGACATATAAGGCATCCTCCTAGATCCTTAGCCCTAACTAGCATGCAATTATCAGAATCGTATATCAGGCACACAAGACATCTTCCTAGATCCTTAGTCCTATTCTAGCATGCAGTTATGAATCAAAGCCATATATCATAACATAACATGTATGGGTATCTTGGGGAAGACTTACTTCAGCCCGGCTGGTCGCATGCATCACACACCTTGTCTTTATTAAAATCCTTCCGTTTAGATTTTTAGAAAACCATTTATTGCAAAAATATCTTAGCCCCTCAGTTTGAGTCCAGACACCCCCGAGGGTGTGTCCGAATCCCTCAAACCAGGGCTCTGATACCAACTTGTAACATCCCAAAAATCAAGCCCAAAATTTTCATTTTTCATTAGTTAGCTCATAAAACATTCATTAGAACACATAGTATAAACACGTCACTTCATAAAACCAAGTATCATATTCGAAACCCACAACATAAACAAATATCATATCAGAGTACAATCCCAGAAAACATCGTGCGGAAAATCAGATGTGTGTGTGATGCCATGCTACGTCGCCGGCTCCTTCCCCTTAGACGAAGAGGTACCTGAAACCAAAAACTGAAACCGTAAGTACAAAGCTTAGTGAGTTCCCCCATCATACCACATACCACACAAGTCCTCGGTATCTTTCAACTGGTAATCATTCATCGGTATCTTTCAACCGGTAATCGTCATCGGTATCTTTCAACCGGTAATCATCATCGGTATCTTTCAACCGATAATTGGGGACTATTCCACCCCCTACCACTAGCATACAATAACAAGATATAAGCATACGGTCAGGCATATCTGGGTACTGACCTACCCCTTGCTCCTAAGGACCTCTATCAGGGAAACTATCCCTATCAAGCACGTAACATATCGTACATATATAACTCATAACCAAACACATACCAGACCGAGATAATTATCACAAAGACAATTATCTACAAAATGCTCCTCATTGGTGGGCCGGCATTGTGGCCTTAGACCCACCCCTACAGGAAGGTAACTCACCTCGAACAACTAGCTGCTGATAATCAGTACGGGAAATCTCCGTCCGCTGCTGCTCCGGAAATCCTCCGGCTACAAACCCCACAAACACTCAGTTAGAACCGATTTCTATACTCTTAGGGTAAAATGACCATTTTACTCCCAACCAAGTCAAGTCAAAGTCAAAGTCAACTTCCAGTTGACCCGACTCGCCGAGTTGGGCAATCAACTCGCCGACTCCCTTACTCTCTACTCGTCCTCATCCGTGACCCTACTCGTCGAGTTGGGTCGTCAACTCGACGAGTTCTTCTCTCATTCGAACGCCCCATGAAAAACTCATCCGACTCGCCGAGTTGATGAACAACTCGTCGAGTTGGCCTTTATCTGATGAACCAGATTTGTCCTCAACTCGTCGAGTTGATGAACAACTCGTCGAGTTCTAAGGAGATTGCCTTGGACTCGCCGAGTCCAAGAATGCACTCGCCGAGTCCAGTCTTGACCAATTCCATACAGTTGATTTAAATGGGATCTAACACACCAAAACCATAGATCTGGCCTCCTAATGTCCACTTCATACGTAAAGTTCCAAACTTGATGCACATGCATAGGGTTTTTAGCTCAAAAATCCACATAAAGTGTCCTACAATGTGCATGGGGCTTTCATGGCCCTGAAGTTGGCACCTTTATGCCATAAAACCCCTCTTAAGGCCCAGATCTGAAGTCAAAACCCACCCCCACACTTCCAATAACGAAACATGACTTAGCAATCCAAAGAATCCCAAGTTAAGATGAATAAACACATAGATGAGTCAAGACAGGGGCATTATACCTTGAAGTTGCTGAAAATGAAGTAAACTCCCTGGATCTACTGTCCCCAACTCAAGTTCCAAGCTCCGTTCTTCCTTCCAAGCTTTACTATCACACAAGAACACCCAAAAATGGCCTCAACAAAGCACAAACGGCTAGGGTTTCGATGAGAAGTATTTGGGAGCATAAATGGGGAATGGAGGCTGCATAATGTTGTTTAAATAGGGTGCACACTCCTGAATTAGGGTTTTTGTCCAAACAGCAGCTACTCGCCGAGTCCCGGATCCGACTCGGCGAGTCCATGACTTAAACTCCACGCCTCATCCCGCTTCTACTCGGCGAGTTGGTCCTTCAACTCACCGAGTTCAAGACGAAAAGTGCAAAATAATCAAAGATTTAATAAGAGAATACGTACCAAGAACCAGGTGCTACATGATTTCTCGCTCTCCTTCTGATCTTAGATCTCGCACGTCCATAATAGTAACATTATACATTGTCTAACTTTGTTTCTGTCTATTTTTCTTCTCTTGGTACCATGTTCTTACGCATATATACAAACTAGAAGTCTACCCTTTCGTTTTGAGCGATTAATAAGTGTATAGTCATGAGACATAATTTTGATTTAGTCAACTTTGATATATTCAATTATGCCTTTTATCACATACCTTTTATTTTTATTATGAAATCTACTGTAAACAAGTAATTCTTATTTACATTTGCTCTTCGTACTAAATTCAGAAACTTGATTTAAAGTGCTATTTTCATTGTATTTTCCTTACAATTAATACACAAGATGAATACCATTGTTCTTGTCGTTTTTCTATATCCGGAAAAATATTTTTGAAGGATATGTTTTCTTATGTTTCTTCTTTTCTTTAAATACATCAAAAGTCTTGAATTTTACTAGTATGTATTCTCTAAATGTTTGTTTTTGTAGAAACACTAAATTAAGAATGCACTATTTGCAATGATCGATATTTTTACACCTTTCTTAAAATATCATTCTACTTTGTAATTTTCAGTGAGTTCCTAAACTCTCAACCTTGTTTTCATAAATGTTCTGACTCGTAAGCTTGAATTTGTCCTGACTTAAACAATTAGACAATTTTTCAAAAGAGTAATCAAAATATTTATGTATAAATTCCCTTATTGACGACTTAAACCTGCTACCTTAATTAATCTTTATATTATTTTACTACTTCGTTTGATCGCTACACATGTATCTTCATTATCTTGGAATTATTACACATTTTGATAATAGTGAGATTTTTATCACTTCTAAACACTTAAAATGTTATCTACACAATGTGATTTAAAATATCATAAACTTTCACCGCCTTCATTAGAAACAATGACTCTCTAATTATATATACTCTTCGAATATAGTTCTATTATTGTAAGAGTAACCGTAGTAGTAATTATAGCCTCGAAGATCCTCAGTCATTTCGTAATTTATTTTGTAGACGAAATTAAATAGCCTTTACATTTGAGATGTACCAAAACTTCGTTGCCTACCCCTAGTACATATTTTTAAGAACTTACCCTCGATCGCTTCCCTTTCATTCGTGATACCCCTTCTTATTTCGGAATATGTATTTTCCAGATATAGTAGCCAACCCGCAAGTGAACAAATTGTTCCTAATCCCTTCTTTATTAGGCGGCGAATTTACACTTAGTGCTAATTTAGATTGTAACTTGAGGATCAATGCAGATTTAATGTTCAATGTAGTTGGTGCTTCAGCAAAACTTATAGCGATCTCTTAATTGAGATAATATCTAACTATATAATCTTTTTCAACTAGGTCGCCATGGTTGGATCATGATTTCCATGATCCTAATTTCTCATAATCTAGACTGTAGAACTCGAATTAGGGAAACATTAATTTGATTATAGATAAATAATTGAGCTCTTTCCTTTAGGAATTCACCCAAAATAATCAAAGAGCTTTTCAAGTCACAACCTCTCCAACTATACAATTGTATTCGGCTGAGTTCTAATAGAATACGTCAAGAATTGAATTTCGGGACGAAATTCTTTCAACCGGGGGAGACTGTGACAACCGTCAAAATTTGAGTCGGTTCTAGATTTGACTAAAATTAGTTGCACGTATAAGCACGACACATACTAGAATTAGTAACTAGAAGCTAAGTTATAAACTACTAGAAACATGGAAACAATTAGAAGTAATGGATAATGTACTTAGATTTCGCATTGATATGTGAATTCTACAACTACTTAACTGTAATAACTATCCATATTCGGGTCACTCTTTGACTCGAACACCTTTTCATGAATCATATACACACATCATGCACTTGACCTAGTAGTAGAAATTAGGTCAAAGTCTCATAGAAACTTAAGTCAAAGTTGAAAGACTAGGACTAGTATACTTGATTCCTCAATTTCGCTTGAATTTCATAATCACTACATAGAATGCCAATAAATCAATAAAAATAAATTACAAACATTATTTCTAACTTGAATAAGAGTTAGGAAACACAAAAATAATTTGAAGTCTCAAAGATTCAATTTATTTTGATATCCAAATATGTATTAAACTCCAAAACCCTAAATGCCATAAAAACACATATTTATAAACTTTAACCTTAAAAATTCTATAAAATTAATTATGAAACTTATAATATTATCTTATAATAATTAAAATTATGAAAATATGATCAAGAAAATAAAATTTTGGGTCATTAACATTTAAGCCTATTTTAAGAAATAAAAATTAAGAGTTTGTAAACAAATATTGATTTAATGTGCATATTTTATAAAAATTTGAAACTTTATAAAATTTTTGTAGGGATTTAGTAAAAAAAATAAATGAAAGAGAGGGGGGGTCTTTTTCCTCTTAAAATTTAGTCCTCCATCTCCCATTATATCTTTTCCCCAAAAATTAAATCATTTCCCTTATCCTACACTCCTACACTAAACCATCTTCTTCACTTCTCTCTCTCTCTCTCTCACTCTTCAAATCCCCAACACCATTTTCTCTCTCCCTCACCCTAAACCATGAATTTTAACTGAAACGTTCATCTATTTCTACTAAAAAACATCAACATTTGAAGTTTTTCTTGAGGTAAAAACGAAAATCCTTCATTCCCCCTTCAATCTTCCTTTAAAATCTCAAATTTTCTTGCATATCTTCTTATTCTACGCCATTCTATGGATGGATTATTCACATGCATGTTCATAACCACAATTTTTATGATTATGGTGATATTATTTCACCCAAAAACCAAAATGCATGTGATGATCTTCAAGCTTAGAGGCTTGATCATCAAAGTTTGTTGTTAAAAAGCATTCAAATAGGTTCATAAAGGATTTATTCCCAAATAAATATCTAAAACTTATTTTCTGATCAAATCTAATTTTTTGCAGAATTCCATCAACAAAATGCGATGTTCTACAAATTTTCAAAAAATAATTCATTTTTCTCGAATTATTATAATTATTGCAAGAAAATAGGGCAATAGTTCATATAAAATACTTTCTGAGGTCTATAAATCCTAGGTAAATTCGTGGATGACCCCTAAAGCGAATGATGACAGCTCAGTGAGTTTCATCGATTTTCGTTACTGTTTGCTATGGTTTTGAATTTTATTTTTGTTTAATTCAAATAATTCATAAAACCACTTTAAGTAATATGAAAAGGGTCCTAATAATTGTCGCAGTTCCTACCTTATTTGTAAGACTCAGAAAAATATTTTCATAATTTTTCATAATGTATTCCTATTTTCCCTGATTTTTGTATTTATAATGGACTAGTAATGAGAAAAATAGTTTTACTCATCCAAAATTTATAAACATTTACTAGAACTCTTATAATATATTAGGATGCTACATATAAATTTTTATGATTTGTCTCTTCTGTATGCTATTTTTCTTCTAATTTGCCAAGATTTAATACACTTAAATCCACAAAAATCATAAAATTTGGTTAAACAGTTTAGAAATCCATTTTTATATTTTTCCCAGCTTCATAATGTTTAATAATAGTACTACAAAAAGTTTGGGTAATTTTGAAAACTGTTTTCTATTTATCCCCATTTTTATTCAAATAAATGCACAAAAATCATAAAATTGGGTTAAACAGTTTAGAAATCTATTTTTATATTTTTCCCAGCTTAATTGTGTATATTGACAGTATTATAAAAAGTTTGGGGAATTTTCTTAATTGATTGCTATTTTTCATGAACTTTTATCTATTTAGAGAATTAAATATAAGAAAAATGGTTATACATATCAATAATCCATGAAAATTTTCTGGAAGTCTTTTAATAAAGTTAAAAAAAAATCTAAAGTTTGGTAATTTTTATTAACTGTTTAGTATTTTTCTTAATTTTATGGTTATTCAAGTTATTAAAACGGTGAAAAAAATAGCTAGACATATCAAAAATGCAAGAAAAATTATCTTAGCATTCTTGACTTCAGTTGAAACTAAAAAACAAAGTTTGGGAAATTTTAGAACTAAACTGATTTAGTTTTTCAATATTTAATCGTTGGAACACCTCTAAAAATGTTAAATATGAGCATTTCAATAATGTGAATTTTTCCACTTAAAATGTTATCTAGTAATTGATTCATTGAAATTTAATTTTCACAGAAAAATGTTTGTAACATATCAATATTAAATTTTGACACAATATTAGCATAATTCTATTGTAGTAGTAAGTATATTAGCACTAGATTTCGACTAGAGACTCACTAGCGTATACCATTATTGTAGGATTCGGTAGTGGTACACGTGGAACTTAGATCAAGGCATCATTTGCATCATCTCAATGCATTGTGAGTATTCACCACTCCCCTAATTTCAGTTTTTAAATGTTTTAGGGTGGAAAAGCATGTCCTAAACTTTTTATGTTCGTTGTATTTATTTTGACTCGTATGAAACTTGGTTGCTATATTTCGTATGTATGTGTATGTTACTTTAATTCATGAGGACTGTATCGCAGTTAAGTCCCTGGAATCTCTAGACACAACTCATTAACTCTTTTGAGCCTATGGTTATTATGGATAGCGCTATCAGGAGGTAGACAACTCCTCACTCGCACGATTCGCTTGAGTGCATTTTACCATTTTATACACTATGGTTGCGATACACATAGTAGTCAATAGGGCACGATTCGGTCACTAGGCTTGGGTTGTGAACTCATGAATGGAAACTTGATGCACATACGAATCTTTATGCACATATGAAACTTGTATTCTCATGTTAGCAACGACACTTGTATACTTATTTTAGCAATGAAACTTGTATACTTATTTTATCAACGAAACTTTTATGCTTATTATAACAACGAACTTTGTTTCTCATTATAGCAAAGAACTTTTATTACTGAAAACTTATATACTTGTCTTAGCAATGAAATTGTTTGCTCCTTGTAACAACGAATATTATTTCGATTCATGAAAACTCATTTTAGCAATATACTTTTATTTATGGAAACTTTTATCAAAACTTTAATTTCGATTCTTGAAACCAATATTATTTTTAATCTGTGAGTACTCAC
This sequence comes from Lactuca virosa, assembly GCF_052849685.1. Taxonomy (NCBI): domain Eukaryota; kingdom Viridiplantae; phylum Streptophyta; class Magnoliopsida; order Asterales; family Asteraceae; genus Lactuca; species Lactuca virosa. The sequence continues at coordinate 431,099,887 of NC_136428.1, read as the reverse complement.
CAACTATTTTTATAGTTCACGCGCGTTGTACATGTTTTTTCAGGAATCATTTAGTAAGAGGCACGTAGAGACACAACACTTGTAGGAGCATTTGCATGCTTGACTTTTAAATACATTGCAGTTTCTTTTAAAAAGTTGTTCAAAATCATTGTAAATTTGTAATGATTTTTAATACTATGGTTGGTGTTGTCTTTTAACTTTTGTTATGAAACCCTTTATACTGCCACGCCTCGTGTTTCTGCTTTAGCGGGGTGTGACACTATGCCTCAACACAACTCAAGACTCACGAGGTCAATTACACCACGCACGACCTCGAATTAGGAGTAGTGGTGTTTGCCCTGAAGATCTGGAGACACTAACTTTACGGCACAAACTGCACCATCATCACAGATCATAAGAGTCTTCAGCACATTCTCAATCAAAAAGAGCTCAACATGAGACAACGACGATGGGTAGAACTGCTAAATGACTACGAATGCAATATTCGTTATCATCCGGGCAAGGCCAACGTAGTAGCAGACGCCCTAAGTCGAAAAGAATACTTGGGCCGCCGAGTAAAATCATTAACCATGACCATCCATTCACACATGTCCACATAGATCCAGGAGGTGCATCTAGAAGCCTTGAAATCCGAGAACGTCGCAGGTGAGGCCTTGTAGGGAATGGATAAAAACCTTGATGTCATGGATGACGGAGCTCGTTACATCATGGATCGAATTTGGACACCGAGATTCGGGGGGAAAAAGACATTTTCATGAACGAGGCTCACAAAACCAAATACTCTGTTCATCCTGGTTAAGACAAGATGTATCTAGACCTCAAGAAACTTTATTGGTGGCCAAACATGAAGGCAAAAATCTCTACCTATGTGGGCAAGTGCCTGACTTGTGCCAAGGTCAAGGTAGAATACAAAAGGCCCTCAGGTTTGCTTCGACAACCGGATATACCCGAGTGGAAGTGGGAGCAGATAACGATGGATTTCATAACCTAGTTGTTCAAGACAATGGGCGGACTTGACACCATATGGGTGATCGTTGACAGGTTAAACAAATTTGCACACTTCCTACCAATAAAAGAGACCAACAAGGTGGAGAAGCTAACAGAGAAGTACATTAAAGAAATTGTACGACTACGTGGGGTGCCAATATCCTGTTGGATTAGGTGTCTAATCCCATAACTATAATTGGTATGTACTTGACCCGATAATAGCATGGTCCATTTCGGGTTGCCTTCACCAGAACAGTTTGATAGATGTATATTTGTGTAATAGGTTACTAGTGATTTATTAATATATTATAAGTATAATATATTAATTGAGAAACCATATTATTTAATTAGTATTGATCAAGAATTAATTTGGTGATCAAAAGAGACTAATTGAATTAATAGGGACTGATTATGTAAATCAAGTAATACATATGGATTGGGCTAATGATCCATGATTGATTTTTGATGGGCTATGCTTATGGGTTAATCTATGACATGTTAATCCAAATAAAATGCATAGATCATAAGCTTAAGTGTAAGATTAGGGTTACACATGACTCTTGGAATTCTACACTATAAATATGTAACCCTATGCACTAAAATCGGCTACCACTTTGCATTTCAAGAAGAGAACCCGATTTCTAGTCTCCTAAACCTCTCTCATATTAATATAGTTGTTTATTGGTGTTTGTGACTTGTTTGAGTCACAACACTTGGGGTGCTAAGCTCACTTAAGGCCAAAGTTCTACTAGCTACATCAAGAGGTAACCTTCTAACTTGTTTTATGATTCATATGTCAAATTTTGTATGCAAGTTGAGGCATCATGCTTTGGAAACCAATGTTGCATGTATAATTAGAGAAAACTTAGATCTAAAGCATTAGGGTTGTATGTGCACCATAGGGATGTTAGAGTACATAAAACCCAACAGTGGTATCAAAGTCATGGTTGTTTTCTATTATATTGATGCAATTGTGTGATTTTCAAAAGCTAAAAAATGACATTTATGGATTCTTCCAGGGCCTACTCGACAAGTCCATCTATGAACTCGAGTATTTTCCTTATGAAGATGAACTCGACGAGTTCATAAGTGCACTCGATGAGTTGAATCATCAGGTGGCATGATTTTCTAGTTTTTGGCCTGTTTTGGATTAGGATCATTACCACAAACTGTTTTGGTTCATAAAATTTGATTTTACTAATATGGAATGTTCATCCCCATCCAAGAACATGAAGTTTGTCAAATTTTAAGATAATTACTTGATTTTGTGAAAAACTAAATATTTGTAAAATTGGAAGTTATCATGTAATATGAATCAAATAGGTCAAGTTGGTAAATGATGAATTATATCATAATTGGATTAGTTTAATTTGATCTATGTGTTTCTTGAAAAGTTCCATAAATTGTCCTCAAGTTATGGAATATGAAAAGTCCTTATTTATGAAACACTTAACAATTGTAAGTTATAGAATTCAAGAGATCTTGAAAGGTTTCATAACTTGTCCTCATGTTTGGAATTTGAAAGGTTTCATTCATGGAACTTTAAAATCCATAGGTTATGGAAATCAAAAGTTTTGACAAGTTACAAAACTTGCCCTCAGGTTTTGGAACTCGAAGAGTCTCATTTATGAAACTTTAATTCCAAACCCTAGAATTTTAAAAGATTAAAATTCAACCCTTATACTATTATAATATTAAAATTGAATACTTATATATATATATATATATATATATATATATATATATATATATATGTATAAGAGAAGCCAGTCTTACCGTTACTAGGCCTCAATCATGAAGTCGGTCTATAAGGGGGGTATAAGGTTACTGCCTATAAAATGGTGGTTTAATGGGTGTCTACTCTTACCCACCGTTTCCTTGACTGGTGGAGGGTCGTTAGCCGAACGGGTAGGATAGGACATTAATCCTCATTAATAAGTATATTGAAAATAAACAAAGTAACTAAACTTTTATAAATTCCCAAATCTTAGTTACTTTAGGAAAAATATGAAAATGGTGCTATCCCATGGATATTGCACTTTGCACCTTGCTAAATCGTTAGTGGAGCGTGTGTGGTTAACCGACACACTAATTTGGGACTAGTAAGGGTGGCAAAGGGTAGCTTGATGTTAATCATGGATCAATGGAGCGTGTGTGGTTAATCGGAACATTGATTATGTGATTTGTAATATTGAGAGTACCAAGCATATCTGCATGGTTATTCACACCTTGTTTGTGACCGTCGGTATCCCAGTCACAAACTTGAAGGGCATAATCGAGATTTAAACACGCCATTGAAAAGTTTAATGAATCTCAAAAGAATCTTGGAATTTCAATTCATTTAAAACCTAATCTTATTTTCGTTTTTGATGGTGGAAATTGATAAATCATCATTTACCTACTTTCAAATATTTTGCAATTAGATTACGACATCCCTCTCCCGAATTGTAAAATATTGTGTTGGGTCCTAGCCTTAATATTCCATTTTGGGTATTATATTAAGGATCCTTATCTAATCTAAATTTTGTCCTTCTTTTCAGATGTCGACTTTAAACATTGCTTCAAACTCAACTACTTCTGGCTCTTTCTCCCTCATGAACTTATGTGGGAGGGTCATTTTTGGTGGATTGAATTTCAATGATTGGATTCGAAACATCCGAATGACTATTCGTTACGAGGACAAAGAATATATCCTTTATAAATAGCTTAAGGAGATTGATGAATCTACTGCTACTCCCGAACAGATTGCTGAGTATAAGACTCATGAAAAGGATACGACCAAAGTGTCGTGTATAATGATTGTTACCATGACTGTTGAGCTTCAAAAGTCATATGAGGACTTTTGGCATTATGAAATGCACCAAGATTTGATGGAAAGGTACCATTAAAGTGCAATGCAGGAAAGGTATGAAATCATAGCCTCTATGATCACGACCAAAATAAAGAATGGAGAGTCTATCACGGCCCGCTTGCAGAAGATGCAAAGATTTGTGGACCGCTTGCTGAAGTTGAATATCAACTTAGATGAAGAATTGGCCATTTACATTGTTCTACACTCTATGCCTCCTTGTTATGATTAGTTTCGTATGACCTATAATATGAACAAGCAGGAGGTCACTCTAAGCAAGCTTTAAGGTCGATTGAGAACTGTTGAAATTAGTTTGAAAGGAAACTTTGTTGTACCTACTCCTACTACTATTGCCCCTATGTTGGCAATTGGACATGGGAAGGTAAAGAAGAGGAAGGCTCCCTCAAAGAGCCACAAGGGAAAGTCCCATGTTGGATACTCTTCTATTGGGACAAAAGTTGGTTCTGTCACCCCCTCTCCAAATCCAAAGGAAGCAGAGTGCTTTCATTGTTATGAAAAAGGGCATTGGAAGCGAAGCTGCCCTAAATACTTGCAGGACATAAATGATGGGAAGATCAAACCCTCTTTCGCATGTATTTATATTGTTCTGTCAAATAACTCATCATGGGGAATAGGAAAAAGTGGAGCACGGGAAGATGAACTTAGTCATGGGAATATGAAAAAGTCATATGTCACAAAGATTGAAGTTTATTCTTTATTGCTTAGATGGTTTAAATTTAGATTTGAATAATTGTTGCTAGTCGTCACATATGGCGATGAATATTATTTCTTTTCATAGTTTGTATAAATAAGTTTTTACCTTTTCTTTTAATAATGAAATTGGTAGTATTAATGCTTATTATAATGGTACATTTTATTTTGAAGAATTACCTTGTAATGGTATATATGAAACTGTGATGGTTGTAGATAACTTAGGAAATTATGTATTGCACATCGATTCATCCAATGCTTTGGATAAAGCATGCTTATGGCATTGTCGTCTTGGACATGTCAACAAGAAGCGCATAGCCTAACTCCAAAAGGATGGAGTCTTGGAGTCATTTGACTTAAAGTCGGATGACACTTGTGAATCTTGCTTGCTTGGAAAGATGACCAAGTCACCCTTCAATGGTTCATGTGCAAGGGGTTAAGGTTTGTTGGATCTCATACACACCGATGTGTGTGGACCCTTCAGATCCGCCACAAGGGATGCTAACCGCTTCTATGTGACTTTTACTGATGATTATTGTAGATATGGGTAGATCTACTTAATCAAGCATAACTCAGAAACCTTTGAAAAGTTTAAGGATTTTAAGCAAGAAGTGGAGAATCAGCTGGGCAGGAAGATAAAGATGCTCTGATCCTATCACGGAGGTGAGTATCTTAGTATTGAGTTCCATAACTATCTTAAGGAATGTGGAATTGTTTCACAATTGTCGCCACCTAGGACACCATAGCTTAATGGTGTGGCTGAGAGGCGCAATCGAACCCTGATAGACATGGTTCATTCTATGATGAGTCGAGCTTCGTTACCTATCTCATTCTGGGGGTATGCCTTAGAGACTGTCGCCCATATCCTTAAACTAGTCCCAACTAAAAAGGTTTCTGAAAAACCTCATGAAATGTGGACAGGGAAGGTTCCCTCATTAGACCACATCAAGGTTTGGGGTTGCGAGTCTTTTGTGAGAAAAGAAACTCACGACAAGCTCGAACCTCGTAATGAGCAATGTATTTTCATCGGCTACCCACAGAATTCATTTGGATATCTCTTCTATAGACCGAGTGACAATGTTGTCTTCGTTGCGAGGAGAGGAGTCTTTCGAGAGAGTGAAATAATATGCCAAGGGGACGTGGAAGGCAAATTGACCTTGAAGAGCTTCAAGAGTTAAGCGATGAAGGAACCTCAAACACTAGCACTTAACCCGAGGAGGAAACTCATGTTGAACCAATTGACGAGTCCTTACCACTGAGGCGTTCCAATAGAGTTAGATAGGTACCTGAGTTTTATGGTTTCCATATTACTACTGAAGGTGATACATTTATCAGTGATAGTACACGGGCAAATTTGGATGAACCTAACAACTACAAGGAAGCCATGGCAGGCCCTGAGTCTGCAAAATGGAAAGAGGCGATGGACAACGAGATTCAGTCCATGTTTGACAATCAAGTTTGGAACTTGGTTGACAATGTACCAGACCGTAAGACAGTCGGGTGCAAATGGATCTTCAAGAAAAAGACCGACATAGATGGGAAAGTACACAATTATAAAGCGCGATTGGTTGCAAAGGGCTTTAATCAAACTCCTGGAGTTTACTATGATGATACCTTCTCACCAATGGCTAAGATTAAATCTATAAGGGTTATGCCGGCCATTGCTACATTTCATGATTATGAAATATGGAAAATGGATGTCAAAACCGCTTTCCTTAATGGGAAGTTGGTTGAAGATGTTTACATGAATCGGCCAGAGGATTTTGTCAATGCAAAGTACCCTAATAGAGTGTGTAAGCTTGAGAAATCCATTTATGGATTGAAACAAGCAACTCGGAGATGGAATCTTTGTTTCGGTGAGAAAGTCAAAGAGTTTGGATTTTCAAGAAGCGAGGATGAGTCCTGTGTCTATGTCAAAGCTAGTGGGAGTATAGTTAGCTCTCTCGTGTTGTATTTGGATGACATACTACTCATAGGAAATGACATCCCAACCTTGTAGGAGGTCAAGTCCTGGCTTGGGAAGTGTTTTGCTATGAAGGACCTCGGAGAAGCTGCTTATATTCTAGGGATAAGTATATTGAGAAACAAAAGTAAAAGGCTAATATGACTTAGTCAAAGTACCTACTTGGACAAGGTGTTGAAACGTTTCAGCATGGAGGCTTCTAAGAAAGGAGAATTACCAATCTAGAGCAATACCAAACTGAGTAAGTCTCAGTGTCCAGGTACAGATGCTGAAATAGCAGAAATGAGTCGAATACCATATGCTTCCGCCATCGGCTCGATCATGTATGCTATGACATGTAGTTATCCTGATGTATGCTTCGCTTTAAGCATGGTTAGTAGATTTCAAGGGAACCCTGATAAAGCTCATTGGACTGCAATAAAGAACATTCTTAAGTACCTGCGGAGGACTAAGGATTGGATCCATACCCTTGGTGGGAGTGATGACTTGAGAGTGATAGGGTATAGTGATGCCAGCTTTCAGACCGACAGAGATAATAAATGCTCTCAGTTGGGCTGGGTATTTACCCTGAATGGAGGAGCAATAACTTGGAAGAGTTCCAAACAGGAAATTGTAGCTGATTCATTGTGTGAATCAGAGTACATCTGTCGCACCCCCAAACCAGAACGGCGGAAACGTTCAGGAGCGGAGGACGTCATGTATAGTATCATATCAATGCATAATAGTAAACAAGCAACAACATCATCCATTAGATTAATAGTATAATTTAATACAAGTGTGTTCTGTGTATAGTTTGAAAGACACCAAAATATGAATCAAAATAAAAGACGAGTCTTGTATTTGCTCCGTCTTCTCAAAACCTGGTCCAGTGTACCTGTCTACTGGTGACATGAGAATACAAGTTATTTTGAAAGAGTAGATCAGAATTTAAACTGGTGAGTTCATAAGTATTTAGTGTCAGTTGTTGTATATGTTTAATGAAAGTGTTTGTAAATGTTTGTTTGTAAATGTTTGTATCTCCTAGAAAATCCTATATTTTCTACTTTAATTGAAATGTAGTCTTCTACCAAGAAACGACTGATATGTATGTTTGTAATTATGTAAAAGTGAGTGTTTTCCCACAGACTGACTATCATTTACCAAAAATATAGTTTACATTACCGTTTATGTGAGAAGATCACAATTTGAATGTAATGGGAAAATAATAAAGATGTACTTGTAGTATTGTATATAGCAACTACCGTTGTACTAACTACCTTAAAACAATTGTTTTAATTAAGGTAAAATGTGATATAGGTTTAACCATACTTGATTGACTGATAAAACACGATGTTCGAAGACATCGAAATGGTATGACATTCGTCACCCGTAGACTTGCAGGTCCCACTGTAGCTAGCAACAAGGTGTAGGATGGTCAATCCCGTATAGATCTTTACATAAATTCACGCTCTCCCTCCAGGAGACTCTGGTTACAAAACATGACACAGCAGTATATTGCCATGCCAGGAAGTAGTGGCTCACATTATTGTTATAGTGTTCTTGTATTTGTATAGTGTGTTCTCTCTGTTCTAGTGTATTGTATGTTCTCTTTGTATAGTGCAGTGTATGTTCTCTTTTTTCTCATTATAGTATGTTCCTTCTATTTCTCATCAAAGTATGCAGATGACTTGATGTCTGCTTATAAAAGGTTTTGAAGCATAAAAAGGAATTTTAACCATTTGAATGGTTACAGATGACTTGATGTCTTCTTATAAAAGGTTTTGAAATAGTTTGTTTGATAACATAGTTTTGAAGTATAAAAAACCCACTTGTTTGATAGTTATTAATCACATGTTTTCAACTAGTATTCCCCCCCGTAAAAGCATTTAAAATCATTTAAAAGATAAGTTAAGGGGTATGAACTCACCTGTAACGAGTGATTCGAATGTAAGATCGATATAGGATGCTAAGTGTCAAGTGAATCCTCGAGCAGAGACGGATCCTATTAAGCATATAATGACACATATATGTATATAATTAGTGTAAATAACAACTAATCATGAAAGGGAGCCACCTTATGGACTAAGAAACACTTGGAATGAAGTGTTACAATCACATATGATTGTACTAAAGGGGTTTACGGCCACACATGTGTGTTCACGGCCTTGGTGTTTACGGCCATGGTGTTCACGGCCATGGGAGTTTACGGCCAATACAAGAAGAAGCTAGGTTTTACGACCAAGAATGTTCACGACCATTGATGTTCTTGAGAAGGGTTTACAGCCAAAGGATGCTATGGACGTAAACTCTTGATGATCAAGCTAAAGTGGTTGATTTCAAGGGTGTATTTCAAGAGCTTCTAATGGGAAACTAGTATATGGAAAGGATACTTACGTTTTGAAGCTTGAAGGGGTGTTGGTGGCCCAAAGAACTAGTGTGTGTTCTTGGTGTTCTTAAAGATCTAACCCAAAAGAGGTGATTTCACGGATGAAATCAAGGGACTTTACTGTTGCATTAGTGTCTAAGTCCATAACTATAATTGGTATGTACTTGACCCGACTCGGCATGGTCCATTTGGGTTGCATGGCATCGGAACATTTGGATAGACCGTTTATGAGGAAAAGACATTTTGTGACATATTAATATATTATAAGTTCTAATATATTAATATGAAATCATGTTATTTAATTAGTATTGATCAAGAATTAATTTGGACTTAATTTAGTGATCAAAAAGAGACTAATTAAATATATGGGGATTGATTGTGTAAATCATTCATTCTTATATATGTGGGCTTATGATCCAAGATTCCTTTATGTTGGGTTTAACCCATGTGGTGATCCATGGATACTCCATGGAGGTTAAAAACCCATGGAGCATAAGGAATGGGTAAAGTTATGAGTTACGTGGTGTAACCCTAATAGCCACACTATATAAGAACCCCTTTAGTTCAAGAAATGGGCACTAGTGATACATATTTTGAGGGCTAGCCAGTTTGAACATGTATGTCTTCTTCTCATGGTTATTCCAAGAGTTCATGATGTTGTGTGAACCATTTGAGGTGTCACACTTGGGGCACTAGGCTCTCAAGCTTCATGGAGTCAAGCAACAACAACAAGGTATGTATTCTATCTATTTTATTATCTTAATATCAATGTTTTTGGTATGCTAGTTAGGATAATACCTTGGATAATCATATTTGCATGTATAATAGAGAAAACATAGATCCAAGGTATTTAGGGTTACATGTACACTTAGGAGTGTTAGAATGCTCAAAACCCAACAGATACTTGAGAGAGAAAAGAGAGTTATTGAGTTGAAAGTGTAAGAAATGAAGAATAATGAAGGAATAATTAACTTAAGGAAGGAATTCACGGCCAACCAAGAGTTTACGGCCGTAATCTCTAGTTTCCGGCCGTAAACTCCATGTGTTGGAGTTTTTCGGCTTGAATGTTGCACACTAAACTTTCGTAGATACTTACTAACACTTAATCCTTGAATGTACTAGGCTCGGAACACTCAAACAGACCCTTAACAATGCTGAAAGATAGCAGAAATAAGTCAGATTTGTGATTAAATTGAATGACTTTACAAGATAGAAATTTTGGGTTGTCACATCATCCCCGCGCTCCCAAGTGAATTCAGGTCCTCGCTCGGCATTCCAGCGAACTTTTACTATCGGGATACGGCTATGCTTCGTTTGATTGACCTCTCGGTCCATGATCTCTACTGGTTCTTCCACGAAGTTGAGGCTCTCGTTGATCTCGATCTCGTTGAGTAGGATTATGACATTCTCGTCGGACAGACACTTTTTCAAGTTCGAGACGTGGAAGGTAGGGTGTGCGTTACTGAGGTCGCGAGGTAGTTTGAGTTTGTAAGCTATAGGGTAGATTCTAGCGAGAATCTCGAAAAGCCCTACGTATCTTAGATTTAGCTTTCCACGCTTTCCGAAGCGTATCAAGCCCTTCCTGGGTGAGACCTTCAATAGAACACGGTCGCCCACATAGAATTCCAAAGGTTTCCTTCTCTTGTCTGCGTAGCTTTTCGGTCGGTCTCTAGTGGCTTTCAATCGTTCACGAATTTGAATGATTTTCTCTTTCGTTTCCCGAATTATTTCCGGACCTGTGAGAGTGCTGTTAGGAACTTGTCCTTTAGCTAACCGAGTGTCACCCACCTCAGCCCATCACAGAGGGGATCTGCAGTTACGACCATAGAGGGCTTCAAATGGAGCAACCTTTATGATCGTGTGATAACTATTATTGTAGGAGAACTCGACAAGGGGTAAATGAGTATCCCATCCCTTCCCAAAGTCTATCACACAGGCTCGCAACATATCTTCCAAAGTTTGAATAATCCTCTCACTTTGCCCGTTGGTTTGTGGATGGTAGGCTGTACTCATGTCGAACCTAGTTCCTAGGGAACTTTGTAGCGACTACCAAAACCTTGAAGTGAATCTACTATCTCTATCCGAGATAATGGATATGGGAAGACCATGTAGTCGTACGATCTCCCTAATGTATGTTCTAGTTATTTTCTCCATCTTGTCCATTTCTTTGATAGGTAGGAAGTGTGCGGACTTTGTTAAACTGTCTACGATCACCCATATGGTATCAAGATCACCCGTTGTCTTGGGCAACTTGGTTATGAAGTCCATCGTGATCCGCTCCCACTTCCATTCAGGTATCTCCCGTTGTTGAAGTAAACCTGAGGGTTTCTGGTATTTGACCTTAACCTTGGCACAAGTAAGGCACTTGCTCATGAAGGTAGCAATCTCTGCTTTCATGTTAGGCCACCAATATAACTTTTTAAGATCCAGATACATCTTATCTGAACCTGGGTGGACGGAATATCGAGTGTTGTGCGCTTCAGTCATGAACAAGTCTCTGAGACCACCGTGTCTCGGTTTCTAGATCCGATTCATGATATATAAGGCTCCGCCACCCTTGACTTCCAAGTTTTTATCCATCCCTCTCAGGGATTCACCCGCCACATTTTCAGGTTTCAAGGCTTCAAGTTGAGCCTCCTTAATTTGTGTGGACAAGTATGAATGGATAGTCATAGTCAATGATTTGACTCTATGACCAAAGTATTCTTTCCGAATTAGGGCGTCAGGTACTACGTTGGCTTTTCCGGGATGATAACGAATTTTGCATTCGTAGTCATTGAGTAGCTCGACCCACCGTCGTTGTCTCATATTGAGCTCCTTCTGGTCGAATATATGTTGTAGGCTCTTATGGTCTGTAAAGATAGTTCTCTTTGTACCATACGTATAGTGTCTCCAGATCTTCAGAGCAAATACCATTGCTCCTAACTCAAGATCATGTGTGGTGTAGTTGACTTCGTGTGTCTTCAGCTGTCTTGAGGCATAGGCGATGACCTTACCTCGTTGCATCAGAACACAGCCAAGCCCTTGGTTGGATGCATCGTAATAAACCATGAAGTCTTCTATCCCTTTTGGGAGGTATAGTATCGGTGCGCTGTATAAGGCTCGCTTTAGCGTTTGGAACACTTTTTCTTGTTTCTCTTCCCAGTCAAAGGCCACACCTTTCTGGTTTAATGTAGTAAGTGGTTTTGCGATCCTTGAGAAGTTCTGAACGAACATGCGGTAGTAGCTAGCAAGACCTAGAAATTGACGAATTTCTATAGGCGTCTTTGGTGCTGACCAGTTCTCAATGACATTGATTTTGGAAGGATCCATGTGAATTCCCTCTTCACTAACCACGTGACCCAAGAATTCGACTTTTCGAATCCAAAATTTGCACATTGAAAACTTCGCGTACAACTTCTCTGATCGTAATGTTTCTAAGACCTGTCGTAGATGTTGACTATGCTCCTCCTTACTTCGAGAGTAGATAAGTATGTCATCGATGAATACAATGATGAACTGATCCATGTAAGGACGACACACCCTATTCATTAAGTCTATTAATACCGCGGGCGCATTGGTCAATACGAAAGGCATCACTACAAACTCGTAGTGTCCATAACGAGTTCGGAAGTCTGTCTTGAGAACATCCTCCTCTAACACTCGTAACTGGTGATACCCGGATCTCAGATCTATCTTTGAAAAGTAATTCGCCCCTTGTAGTTGGTCGAACAAATCGTCTATGTGAGGCAGAGGGTAACAATTCTTGACGGTAAGTTTGTTCAGCTCTCTGTAATCGATGCACATATGGAACGATCCGTCTTTCTTCTTGACAAATAAGACCAGTGCTCCCCAGGGTGAGAAGCTTGGTCTATTAAAGCCCTTGCTGAGCAATTCGTTAAGTTGACCGGATAGCTCCTGCACCTCAGCTGGTGCTAGGCGATCGGGCGATTTGGCTACTGGGGTAGCCCTTGGAACTAAGTCAATTCTGAACTCGACTTGACGCTGTGGTGGTAATCCTAGTACTTCTTCTGGAAAGATGTCTGGAAAATTGCGTACTTCTGGGATGCTCTTTATGTCTTTTGTCTGTTGGCTCATATCGACAACATGAGCAAGGAATGTGTGTCATTCCTTTTGTAAGTACTTATGGGCTTGTATGCTCGAGATGATACGGAGGTTCGTGCCGGGTTTGTCGCCGTAGATCACTAGGGTTTCGCTATACGGTAGATTAAGGCAAACGGCCTTCTCGTAACACATGATGTCGTCACGATGAGAACTCAACCAATCCATGCCGATAATGACGTCGAAACTTTTTATTGAGATCGGCATGAGATCGATTGGAAATGAATGGCTATCTAGAGTTAGAGTACATCCTATGTATATACAACTAGTGCTCTCTGTCTTTCCGTTAGCCATTTCTACAGTGAATGGTTCTTTAAGTGCACGTGATTGTTGTTTAAGTAAGTGATCAAATTTCTAGTTCACAAAACTCCTCTCCGCTCCACTATCAAATAGTATGCATGCATATGAGTTATCGAGGAGAAACGCACCGGTGACCACTGTAGGGTCGGCTACAACTTCCTCATGGCCTATAGCCAAAACTCTTCCCACTCCGTCAGAATTCCCTGCCTTTGGGCAGTTCCTCTTATAGTTGCCTACCTCACTACACCCGTAGCAAGCCTGGCCCACACCAACGCCGGGGACTTGGTTGATTGGCCTTGCCGGAGATTTGCAGAAACGGGCAGTGTGCTCTTTCTTGTTGCAGTTAGCGCACTGCAATTCCGGGTAGGGTCCAGCATGGTGGAAGCTGCACTTGTTGCACTTGGGCAAGCTCCCAACATACTGCTGAAATGACACAGTAGCAGTAGGTGTTATCGCAGCATGAAAAACCACGACCTGCTGCTTTTTCGCAGAGTTCTGCGCCGCCTTTTTCTTCTTGTTATCCCAGAACTTTCGCTTGTTGTTAGCGGATTTGTATGGTTCTGAGATGGCTATGGTTGTTGTTGTTGGGGTGCGGACTTCATGATCAATGAGCCATTGTGACAATCGCTTGGCACTATCGAAGGTAGTGGGGTTTGAAGCTAAAACATTCCCCTGAAATGGAGGCACCAGCCCCCAGATATACCTTTCTATCTTCTTTCCCTCAGTAGGGACCATTCCTGGACATAGTGCCACCAGATCGTTGAATCTGGCAGCATAGGCCACTATGTCGGAGCCCTTCATGGTTAGGCTCTATGACATCCCCAAAATCACGGCCAGAAAAGACCGGTTTCATTTATGCTTTTAAAAAAAATTTCAGAGTAATCCTTTGATTAAAAGAGTTGCGGAATTTGTTCCCAAAACAAAATATGATAAATAAAATTTATCAAAGCATTCCTTAAAGAAATGTATTTTCATTATATATCAAAACTCGTGATGTCATGTTCCGATACAGACACAAAATCATAAACTGCACATTACAGGCCTTACAACAGTTATAAATAACAACATGCCTATAAACAAAATAACTTGATGATTCATCCATCTTATGCTCTCGCGCTATTACCTATAATACAAATAAAACTGAGTGGGTCAGGCTTGGGAGCCTGGTGAGCATATAGGGTTTTCAACCCACAATAAATAATTATATTTAATTTCACCAACCAACAATAACCTAATTACCCATTCCCGTTATCCTCACTTTACGTCCCTATAACAACATCTATTACCAGGGACCTAATCTAGGATTTTCATCGGGATGGACATTATTGCAAAGGGGTTTCCTCAATAATAGATGTCTTAAAGGCAACCATGAGGGGGATAGAGTACACCGGTGAACACATCGTTCACAACACCTACAGGTTATGAACCTGCCAGCGTTCTACTGGACAGTCTAGAAAGAGTCCGTGGTCGTCATCCATACTCCGCTAGATGACTAGATTAACAACAACATCGAGGCCTCTCATCATTTTTAGTTCATCACACATCACTATCTACCCATGTTCTACCCAACATATTTGTAGATAAAATATACTTGTTTATATACAGCTTAGAACTTGTATAACATATTCATTCAATAATCATACCACGTAACAAATAGTATATAAGCACTTAGCATGTATTTCATAGAGTATAATTCATATAGGTGTATTATCAGAAAGCAACTACACACTTACACATATCATATATCTAATACATTCATCAATACTTGTATTAAAATCATATATTTGAAAGGGACTATGCACTCACTTGATTAGACGATGCTCGGACAACACTACGACTCTTTAAAACAGTATTCTTCGGTGAAACTGGGATGCTTCACAAAAACCGGACTTCTTGTAGGCAGAGCTTCGGCTCGAAACTCTTTTCTTCTCGGGATCATCGGTGCTTCGGAGACTCGCTTCGGGTGTTGGTATGATACCGGGGCTTCGGGGGTATAACTTGCACGTAAATCGAGGTAATATGGAGTTAGAGAGAAGAGATTAGCAACCCTAAACGGCTGGCCTCGACTTCTATTTATAGGAAGCTGAAAATCCATGCTCACGTCGTGAATCACTAATGCTTACGTCGTGAGCTCGAATATGTCACTGCGTTCGTCATGGCCACTTGCCCTGGAAGATGTCCATCACCTGCTCACGTCGTGAGCTCTCTGCTCACGTCGTGAGCTCTGACACAGGGGTTGAAGTTCATGCCCCGAACTTCAGAAATTTATATCTTTCGCATACGAGCTCCGTTTACGACGTTCTTTATATCCACACGTAGGTGAGATTATGCTCTACAACTCTCGTTTAGATTCCGTCGGCTAATTTTGACTTTAAATTTTATTATATTATTTTTAGTAGGCTGGGACAGGAAAACTCCGTTAGAAATTCATAACTCCTTCATCTGACGTCCATTTTCGTCTGTCTTTTCACCGTTGGACTACTATCGACGAGATCTTCGATTCTCGTTTAGATTGTTTCGGCTAAAACTTACTCGATCTCAAATTCGAACTTTGGGCTGCATACCGCTAAGTCGAAACTTCGAAAAATCATAACTTCCTCATATGAAGTCAGCTTTAGACGTTCTTCTTTAGCACGCTCTCGGTTTAACGTATTCTATGACTTTCGTTTAGATCACTAAGGCTAATAATCGCTCTATCGTAAACTCACTATTTACGTCATGCAGTGTCGTACCAGTTCTGTCGCGAAACTTCAACAGGTCATAACTTCTTCGTTATAACTCGGATTTCGGCATTCTTTCTATTTTCGGAATCCTCGTAACGACCACTACAACTTCATGTATAGATATCCGGCTTATCTAATATTTTATTATTAAGCTTATTCTTGTTCTTAATTCATTTAAGTCACACAATCAAGCATAAAACACATAACACTCAAAATAATACATTTTTATTATTTCACAATGGTTTATAAAGGTTAACCTAGATTATTACATCATCATTAATGCCTAACCTAGAAACACGGGTGTTACAGGCTCCACAGTTCCTGTTCAAGTTTCTGAACTTCGCACCTCGGGCAGTATTCCTCGATCATGAGCTCCTTCAGAGCTTCCCAGCCCATAACATTTTCCACTATTAGAGTTAGTGACTTGACATGGCTATTCCACCGTGTCAGGGCTCGGTCCACGAAGGTTCAGGCAGCAAAATTAACTTTGCTCCCTTCCGGACAGGAACAGATCTCGAAGATCGATTCCGTTTTCTCGAACCATTGCGAGAGGGCAATGATTCCGCCAGTCCCGTTAAAGGTCTGGGGCTTGCAGTTGGTGAAATCCTTATACAAGCACTCTCTAGAGCGCACTGGAGCATCACCATGAGTGGAATTAACTATCGTTCAACTTCCGCTAGTACAACTAGCACTAAATTTGGCTAAGGCTTCAGAAACAGCAGCAACCACTGCATCTTGGGTTGTTGTCGGATTGTATTGTGGAGGAGGTGGTGCTTGAGTACGAGTTATCGGTGTATTGCGTCTCGGTGTTCGGCGTGGAGGCATCTTTCAACTAAAAGTTTGCAAAGATGAAGATGATAGTAAGAATCAATTGTGAGTACAATGAGAGTGGTCCATGGACTAAATTGCCATAGCCCAACAAAACAAATGAGAGTCTGATTCAAATAGAGATCTAACAGTAGACTGATGAAAGAATTTGGATAAAGATTTCCCAGAGATTAGATGTATGTCAATAATATTGGCATTATAGATGTATTAAGTTCGGGGAAAATGACCTATAAGTAGGTCTTACATCAAACCAAAACAAGGAAATTTTGACAGCAGACAGACCTAACAGACTGAAAGTCCAAGGTCTTCAGAATAAGCGAGAAAATAATACTAGTGTCTATACATAGACCTAAATATATCCAAAAGACAAAGTAGAGTAGACTCTAATTGCGATGAGAACCGCTCGGATGAGCCTTTGATTCTACCTGGTGACGTTCCATGTCCAACATACGTCTTTCGAACGATGCCTGACGTTGCTCGAAGTTCTCTGACTTCAGCTTGGGTTGCAGTAAGCTCTCTCTGAAGGGACACATTGTGGTCCAGAGTTCTTCCATGAGCAGCTTGTAGATGGCAAATGCGGACTGTATTGACTCCCGCATCGGCATCAACTTCCATGATTCGGTTGATGGCTGCCCTACCCTGTTCGTCATTTCTAGCAACCATACGAACTAGAATAGGCAGAAATCTGTCTGCTGAGCCTCCCTCGCTCAGATTGTAAAAGCTTCTATCTTCGTTGTATGGTAAAGGTTGACCATGTTCTTGACTCCATCTGCCCAAGTTCTCAGCCCACAGAGGCGTTGTGCCTTGAAAAGTCGGACGAGGGCTAAGATTCGGGATTGGAGCTACCAGGGGTAGATCATTGACTTCTGGCTCGGAGTCAGAATCCTCCGGGAAGTTCTCTACGAAGTCATCATCCAATGGGATTGCAAGATTCTCTTCCGGCTCTGCATCGAGCCATCCTCCATTGCCTTAGTTGGGAAACTACGGGTCGCCGGGGATATGGAATCCAACCATGTTATCTACGTGAGAATAGGGATAAAAGAGATAGTTAATAGACGTACTAGTTAAGATAATTATAAGATGATCCTTACTAGTGACTCCAACATTTGCGTAGTGCATACGGGTCATATGTAACCAAAACTGGATAGACCTTCGAATAAGCGATCCTAACTCTAAGTCCACAACCAAACAAGGAAGAGGAAGTAAAGCAAAGACCACATATTCTAAGTCTATGACACCTTAGTCACATATAACCGTAGCATATCCACTCAGCAACTATTGACATACTAATAAAGACCTTTTTATTTTGCACATAAGTAATTATAGTGACACAAAATACTCCTATAGTATTTTAAGTTTATATTCTGTTCTAATGTTTTCATTGTAGTAGTGATGGTAAGTTTTTAGACTTGCTGCAACACCACAACCATTCCTAGGCACATGCTAATCACTTCTCGGGAAGATATAGTTGATCAGGCTATATCACTCCCAGATCTGATTATATGTCCCCAAGCCTACTTGTGCTGTCCAACAACCGCAATACTTTTGTTCTGTCCTAGTGACACTGATTTTAGTATGAATGTAGGTATGTATACTTCAGTTAAATATTTTATTATTTAAAAGTATAAACTCTTGGTCAGAGTATTTTAATCCCGATGTGTTTATAGTTGTATACCTTTTATTGGTTTATATACTTAATTCACTATAAACAAAGCTCTAATACCAATCTGTCACACCCCCAAACCAGAACAGCAGAAACGTTTGGGGGCGGAGGACTTCATGTACAGTATCATATCAATGCATAATAGTAAACAAGCAACAACATCATCCATCGCATTAATAGTATAATTTAATACAAGTGTGTTCTATGTATAGTTTGAAAGACACCAAAATATGAATCAAAATAAAAGACGAGTCTTGTATGTGCTCTGTCTTCTCAAAACCTGGTCCAGTGTACCTGTCCACTGGTGACCTGAGAATACAAGTTATTTTGAAAGAGTAGATCAGCATTTAAGCTGGTGAGTTTATAAGTATTTAGTGTCAGTTGTTGTATATGTTTAATGAAAGTGTTTGTAAATGTTTGTATCTCCTAGAAAATCTTATATTTTCTACTTTAATTGAAATGTAGTCTTCTACAAAGAAACGACTGATCTGTATGTTTGTACTTGTGTAAAAGTGAGTGTTTTCCCAAAGACTGACTATCATTTACCAAAAATATAGTTTAGATTATCGTTTATGTGAGAAGATCACAATTTGAATGTAATGGGAAAATAATAAAGATGTACTTGTAGTATTGTATATAGCAACTACCGTTGTACTAACTACCTTAAAACAATTGTTTTAATTAAGGTAAAATGTGATATAGTTGTAACCATACTTGATTGACTGATAAAACACGATGTTCGAAGACATCAAAATGGTATGACATTCGTCACCCGTAGACCTGCAGGTCCCACTTTATCTAGCAACAAGGTGTAGGATGGTCAATCCCGTATAGATCTTTACACAAAACGTGACATAGCAATATATTGCCATGCCATGAAGTAGTGGATCACATTAATGTTATAGTGTTCTTGTATTTGTATAGTGTGTTCTCTCTGTTCTAGTGTATTGTATGTTCTCTTTGTATAGTGTAGTGTATGTTCTCTTTGTTTCTCATTATAGTATGTTCCTTCTGTTTCTCATCATAGTATGCTCTTTTTGTTTCTCATTATAGTAAGTTTGAACTGACTCATGTATGAACTGACTCTTGTATGTTTCATTGTATTAGAAATAGTGAGTAGTAATCCTCTAAACTATACCTATAATAGTTTACTAGTAATGTTGTTTGAGTGACTGAGTATGCTTGTACACCTTTACTACCCAAAGGTGTTGAGCAGATGTAAGAACTTTTATATCTATACACATATACATAATATATAACTAAGATTTTAACGACACTCGGACAAACAACCGGATACCCTAAGTCCACAACCAAACAAGGAACAAGAAATAAAGTGAGTTATCAGTCCTAAGCCCTTTCAACCTTACTTATATAACTATATCTGTATAGACATGATTTTGACAATGTATAAGTTTAAAAGAGTTTGATAAAGAGTTTAGCATATAAATGAGTTTTAAACATAAAAAGGAATTTTAACCATTTGAATGGTTACAGATGACTTGATGTCAACTTATAAAAGGTTTTGAAATAGTTTGTTTGATAACACAGTTTTGAAGTATAAGAAATCCACTTGTTTGATAGTTATTAATCACATGTGATTGAGACAATAACTATAATGTTTTCAACTTGTATTCCCCCCGTAAAAGAATTTAAAATCATTTAAAATATAAGTTAAGGGGTATGAACTCACCTGTAGTGAGTGATTCGAATGTAAGATCGATATAGGATGCCAACAACTAATCATGAAAGGGAACCACCTTAGGCAGTACGAAACACTTGGAATGAAGTGTTACAATCACATATGATTGCACTAAAGGGATTTACGGCCACACAAGTGTGTTCACGGCCTTGGTGTTTACGACCATGGTGTTCACGGCCATGGGAGTTTACGGCCCTAGGAGTTTATGGCCAACCCAAGAAGAAGCTAGGGTTTACGGCCAAGGATGTTCATGGCCATTGATGTTCTTGAGAAAGGTTTACGGCCAAAGGAGATGCTATGGCCATAAACTCTTGATGATCAAGCTAAAGTGGTTGATTTCAAGGGTGTATTTCAAGAGCTTCTAATGGGAAACTAGTATATGGAAAGGATACTTATGTTTTGAAGCTTGAAGGGGTGTTGACGGCCCAAAGAACTATTGTGTGTTCTTCGTCTTCTTGAAGATCTAACCCAGAAGAGGTGATTTCATAGATGAAATCAAGGGACTCTACTAGATTATGAAAGGTATCAACTAATAAATGGAAGAATCACTTACAAATTTGTCAGGAAATAGAAGTGATCTTGATGATACTTGAGAGAGAAAAGAGAGTTCTTGATTTGAAAGTGTAAGAAATGAAGATTAATGAAGGAATATCTAACTTAAGGAAGGAGTTCACGGCCAACCAAGAGTTTACGACCGTAAACTCCATGTAATGGAGTTTTCCGGCTTGAATGCTGCACACTTAGCTTTCATAGATACTTCCTAAAACTTAATCCTTGAATGTACTAGGCTTGGAAAACTCAGGGCTTGAATCCTTCCTTTTTGGGGGTTTTGGATGCCTCCAACCCCCTTCTTCGAGTTGTAATAGAGATCTGGACCCTTTTAGGTCCAGGAAGTCCCAATCATTCAGCTTTACGCAAGCAAATGAGAGATTGGGGACTAGGTTGCCATTTTTAGAGTTATTTCTCCATTTGTGACTTATTGAGGGTTGCATGGACGTAAAGGTTGCACCTTTACGTGACATTTGAACACTTGAAGGATAGATCTGATAATTAGGGAAGCAGATCTGACCTTAGAAGGTCATTTGAGAGATGTTATGGAGGAAACTCGTCGAGCCCATAAGGGACTCGACGAGTCGAGTCGGGTTGCCCCACGACTCGCGACCTGTGTTAACCCATTGAGGAAAGGGCTGACTCAGCGAGTCGAGTGAGATCCAGGGGCGAAGTGGACATGCATGTACTCGCTGAGTCGCACTAGTGCACTCGACGAGTCGGTTCAAAGTTTGTATGTTGACTTTCGTTGACTTTTAGGGTTTGGTCATTGTTAGGGTCTTTGAGCCATGAGAGGGGTAAAATGGTCTTTTACCATTCTGAGGGATTATATAAAGGGATTTAATCTAGCCTTTGTGAGCCACTATTTATTTGAGGATATTGTGTATGTGATTAGGCGGGGGCTAGATCAGTATATTTGTGTGCGAGATCATCCGAGAAACCCGAGGTCAGTCTTCTCACTATACATTACCTAGAGTGGTATTTACGTGTAGACCGGAGGGTCTTGTGTGGTATGTGTATGTATGAGATTATGTGCATTGTGATATGTGTATGCTATGTGTTGTATAGACCGGACCGGAGGGTCCAACGATACAGACCGGACCGAAGGGTCCAACGAGCTATGACCGGACCACAGGGTCCAACGAGCTACGGGACTTGAGGGTCCCGCTGAGACACATCGACCAGAGGGTCGTATTATAGCCTCGAGTGGCGTATGTGTTGTATGTGGTATTTTGGGGAACTCAGTAAGGATTTATGCTTACAGTTGTTGTGTTATGTGTTTCAGGTACTAGCGAGGATCGCGTGAAGGAGCCGGCATGATCTGTACACACTCATAGAGATTATGTTTTTGAGATTCTGGGATTTGTTCATTGTGATAACATGTGATACATTGGATTACTATGATGTTTTATAAATGAAAGTATGTTTTAAAAATGGAAAATTGTTTTGGAAATTTTCGTTGTTACAAGTTGGTATCAGAGCCTTGGTTTGAGAGACTCGGATACACCTCCGGGCGTATCTGAACTCAAACTGAGGATTTGAGAGAATTTTTCAAAAAAGAAACAATTTTTCCAAAAGAGTAAAGGACTTTTGAGAAAAGCAGAACGGAGCAGTGTGTACGATCAGCCAGCGCCCGAACGGTTATTTCCCAAAATACCCTTACATTATGTGTTATGAGATATTATGTGATATGTTATGCGTGCTAGAGTAGGCTAGGTATTCATGGCTAGGACTAGAGTGGGCCTGATTTGTGTTGCCTTAGCCTAGGAGTTACTGCTACTATGAGATACTTCGAGAGTAAGTACATAGCAGTGACGAACTTATGAGTGGTCTACCAGAGAGTAGCCTGAGTTTAGTGAGATATTGAGTACTTGTGATCTGGGACCCTAAGAGGAGGACTTGGGGTGAATACCGATGCGTTGTGGAAGGTAGTATAAGGGCCCGTACTACTGGAAACACCGGATCGGTGAGCAGTCCAAGTAAAAATCTTCAGGGTACTAAAGAGCAAGTAGGGTTGAGTATCGAGTGCGAGTATACTCGAGCGAGTCTCTGATTTCTTTTGTGTTTTATTTCAGAGACATCATGGTGGGGACGCGCCAACACCCAGGAGGCAGTGGTACCAGTGATGAGGAGATCCGTAGGTTGATTCATGAGGAGGTGGCTGCGGCCATCCGAGCTGAGATACCAGAGATGTTCGGGTCTATCAAGACGACGTTGATCGAGACTTTTGATGAGCAGTATGCCGCTCTTACTGAGGCTGCTGTTGTTGCGGCCACCGCAGCTGTCGCTGCTGCCAGGCCGCAGGGAGGTGACTCGTTGCTATAACGAGAGTTCAGCAACACGAAGCCACCAGAGTTTGATGGGACGCAGGACCCGATTGCTGCGATGATGTGGATTTCTGATATCGAGGGATGCTTCTACACCTGCTCGTGCCCAGAGCATCTGAGGGTTAGGTTTGTGCTGAACCAGCTTCGCTTGGGAGCAAAGGACTGGTGGAAGTTTGTGACGACAGACTTCACTACGGCATAGCTTACTGCGGTGACCTGGGAGAGGTTCACCACGATGTTTCGAGATGACTATGTTCCCCCTGTGGAGAGGGAACGTCTAGCCCAGGAGTTCTTATGCCTCAAGTAGGGAACTGAGTCTGTGACGGTGATTACGAGGATGTTTCACGAGTGGGCGTTGTCTTGCCCTGAGCACGTGTCGACTGAGAAGGCACGTAAGAGCCGGTACTTGAGCATACTGAGGAGGGATATCCGTGAGTTCATGGCGAACTCGTCATACCGGACATTTGTCGAGGTTCAAGAAAATACCCGGAAGAGAGAGATTGAGCTGGAGACTTAGGTCAGGGAGGAGGCCGAGTCTCAGAGGAGGGACAGGCGACCGACACAGGTGCAGCCGGCAGCCAAGCGGGCAAAGCCCGCTGATTCGAGATCTGGGGGTCCGAACGGCCGCACTTGTTTGAAGTGCGGCAAGAGTCACGAGGGGGTGTGCAGAGCTGGGGTGTGTTATAAGTGTGGGAAGGAGGGGAATTTCGCGAGGGATTGCCCTAAAGGACTCTCGGTTTGCTTTCATTGCAACAGACAGGCCATCGGAAAGCCGAGTGCCCTTAGCTACTACAGGGATCAGCACAGGGGTCTACACCTGCTTCTAGAGCTATCGAGGTCCAGCCAGCGAAGGCCGAGGCACCGAAGGCTCGCGGGAGAGCCTTCCAGTTGACAGCGGAGGAGGTCCGCGCGGCGCCTGATGTCGTGGCCGGTATGTATTCTTTTACTTACCTATTTTGAGTTTGAGATTTTGTGCTTATATTGTGTTATGCTTAGGTACTTTTCTTCTGAGTTCTGTACCTGTGTTGGTGTTATTCGACTCGGGTGCGAGTCGATCTTTCGTGTCATTAGCATTTAGTCAGCACATCAGTGTTCAGCGAGAGGCGTTGAGTCGACCTCTACGAGTTTCTATAGCCGACGAGCGAGCAGTGTATGCTACTGATGTGATCCGAGGATGTGTACTCGAGATCTTCGGCGTTGAGTTTCCGATTGATTTGGTCCCGATTGCGATGGAAGATGTCTATGTCATCGTGGGCATGGACTGCTTGAGCAGGTTTGGAGCGGTTATCGACTGCGAGCGATAGTTGGTGACCATACGAGACCCTTGTGGGGGAGTTCTTACGGTGTACGGCGAGGGTACCCGTTCAGGCTCAACATTCTGTTCGGCTACTAGAGCGAGGCAGAGTCTATAGCAGGGTTGTAGTGGGTTTGTGGCCTTCGTGATGGACACACGAGTAGTAGCGGAGAGGCATAGTTCTGTTGATGATGTGCCGATAGTGCGTGAGTTCCCGGACGTTTTCCTCGAGGAGTTGTCGGGTGTGCCTCCCGAGAGGCAGGTGGAGTTTCGCATCGATTTGGTTCCGGGAGCGGCGCCTATCGCCAAGGCGCCCTATCGCCTTGGGCCACCAGAGATGTAGGAGTTATCCTCACAGCTTCAGGAGTTGTTGGGGAAGGGATTTATCAGACCGAGTAGCTCGCCGTGGGGAGCGCCGATCCTTTTTGTCAAGAAAAAGGATGGTTCACACCGGATGTGCATTGATTACCGGGAGTTGAACAAGTTCACGATCAAGAACCGTTACCCACTGCCGAGGATTGACGATCTGTTTGATCAGTTGCAGGGAGCGTCTTGGTTCTCCAAGATTGATCTGAGGTCTGGATATCATCAGATGAGAGTGCGTGATGAGGATGTCCAGAAGACGACGTTCAGGACTCGTTACGGGCATTACGAGTTCGTGGTGATGCCTTTCGGGCTCACCAATGCACTGGCAGCGTTCATGGATCTCATGAACAGGGTATGTAGGCCGATGTTGGATCGATCTGTCATCGTGTTCATCGATGAAATATTGGTGTATTCGAGATCCAGAGAGCAGCATGAGGAGCATTTGAGGGAGATCCTCAGAGTTCTGAGATCGGAGAGGCTTTACGCCAAATTCTCCAAGTGTGATTTCTGGTTACGAGAGGTCCAGTTCCTGGGACATCTCATTAATCAGAATAGGATATTGGTCGATCCGGCCAAGATTGAGGCGGTGATGAGTTGGGAGGTGCCGAGATCCCCCACCGAGATCAGGAGTTTTCTGGGGTTGGCCGGCTATTATAGGAGATTTATTAAAGATTTCACCAAGATCGCCGTGCCTCTCACCAGGTTAACCCAGAAGGGCATTACTTTTTCGTGGGGTCCTGAGCAGTAGGCCTCGTTTGAGACTCTTCGCCAGAGGTTGTGCGAAGCCCCGATGTTATCCCTTCCAGAGGGAATGGAGGATTTTGTGGTGTACTGCGATGCATCGATATCAGGGTTGGGTGCAGTGCTTATGCAGAGAGGGCACGTGATAGCATACGCATCGAGGCAGCTGAAGCGTCATGAGACGAGGTATCCTACTCATGATCTAGAGTTGGGGGCTGTGGTGTTCACTCTCAAGGTCTGTCGTCACTATTTGTATGGGGTTCGGTGTACCATATACACGGACCACAAGAGCTTGAAGTATCTGATTGATCAGCCCAACCTGACCATGCGCCAGAGGAGGTGGTTGGATGTGGCAAAGGGTTATGAGTGTGAGATCCTGTACCAACCGGGCAAGGCTAACGTGGTAGCCGATGCCTTGAGTCGTAGGGCGGAGAGTGCCCCGATATGAAATGTTTGTATGCGATTGACAGTGATGACTCCGGTGTTGGACACCATTCGGGAGGCCCAGGCAGAGGCCGTAAGACCGGAGAACTGCAAAAGAGAGCGGGTGATTGGGCAGGTACCTGAGTTCTTTAGCGATAGTCGTGGGCTTATGACCTTTCAGGGTCGGATTTGGGTGCCGTATGCAGGCGGGACGCACACCACTTTGATGGAGGAGGCGCACCGATCGAGGTTCTCGATCCATCCCGGGGCCACTAAGATGTATTTGGACCTGAAGAGGGACTATTGGTGGCCCTGTATGAAGAGGGATGTTGCGTGGTTTGTTGAGAGGTGCTTGACCTGTCGCAGGGTTAAGGCCGAGCACCAGCGTCCGCGTGGCAAGTTACAGCCACTTGAGGTTCCCCAGTGGAAGTGGGAACAAATTTCTATGGATTTTATCACCAAATTGTCGAGAACCGCGAGGGGCGTCGATGCAATTTGGGTGATAGTCGACCGACTGACTAAGAGCGCTCACTTCCTTGCTATCAGTGAGAGCTCTTACGCAGAGAGGCTGGCCGAGTTGTATGTGAGAGAGGTGGTATCACGTCATGGAGTACCAATCTCAATTGTATCAAATCGAGATGTATGATTCACTTCCAGGTTCTGGAAGAAGTTCCACGAGGAGTTGGGTACGAGGTTGCATTTCAGTACTGCCAACCACACACAGACGGACGGGCAAAGTGAGCGGACGATCCAGACACTCGAGGACATGCTTCGAGCATGTGTGTTGGACTTCGGAGGAAGTTGGGACACGTACTTGCCGTTAGCTGAGTTTTCCTACAACAACAGCCACCATTCGAGTATTGGTATGCCTCCCTTCGAGTTGTTGTATGGGAGGAGGTGTCAGACTCCCATTTGCTAGGGAGAGGTAGGGCATCGCATGATGGCTAGCACTGAGATAGTGCTTCAGACGACAGAGCAGATACCGCAGGTCAGACAGAGACTATTGACAGGCGACGATCCGAGCTCGAGTTCCAGGTGGGAGATTTCGTACTCCTGAAGGTGTCTCCTTGGAAAGGAGTGATTCGATTCAGGAAGAGGGGCAAGCTGGGGCCCCGGTACATTGGTCCGTTCAGAGTGACTGCGAGAGTGGGCGGGGTAGCTTATCATTTGGAGCTACCTGCGGAGTTGAGCCAGATTCATGATACCTTCCACGTGTCTCAGTTGAGGAAGTGTATAGCTGATGAGTCAGCGGTGGTGCCGCTGGAGTCCGCACTGTTAAATGAAACCCTAAATATCAGGGTCTGCTCCCTATTTAAAGGCCCTTATGGCCTTCATTGGCGGCTACCATCCCAGAGAGAGAACCCCCATCGATCTTGAGCGTGTAGAGTGAGAGAGAGGAGACCATTTGAGCTTTTGGTGTGATTTTTCAAGAAGGGAGAGGAGCTCCAACAAGAAGGATCAAAGGAGATTGTTATTCTTAGTTAGCTAAGCAAGGAGTTCACCTTCAGGTATAAAATCAGATCTCTCTCTCTATTGTATGGATTTCATTGATTTGGGGTTAGGGCTTGAATCCTTCCTTTTTGGGGGTTTTGGATGCCTCCAACCCCCTTCTTTGAGTTGTAATAGAGATCTGGACCCTTTTAGGTCCAGGAAGTCCCAAGCATTCAGCATTATGCAAGCAAATTAGAGATTGGGGACTAGGTTTCCATTTTTAGAGTTATTTCTCCATTTGTGACTTATTGAGGGTTGCATGCACGTAAAGGTTGCACCTTTACGTGACATTTGAACACTTAAAGGATAGATCTGATAATTAAGGAAGCAGATCTGACCTTAGAAGGTCATTTGAAAGATGCTATGGAGGCAACTCGTCGATCCCATAAGGTACTCGACGAGTCGAGTCGGGTTGCCCCGCGACTCACGACCTGTGTTAACCCGTTGAGGAAAGGGATGACTCAGCTAGTCGAGTGAGATCCTGGGGCGAAGTGGACATGCATGTACTCGCCGAGTCGCACTAGTGCACTCGACGAGTCGGTTCAAAGTTTGACCGTTGACTTTTGTTGACTTTTAGGGTTTGGTCAATGTTAGGGTCTTTGAGCCATGAGAGGGGTAAAATGGTCTTTTACCCTTCTGAGGGATTATAGAAAGGGATTTAATCTAGCCTTTGTGAGCCACTATTTATTTGAGGATATTGTGTATGTGATTAGGCGGGGGCTAGATCGGTATATTCGTGTGCGAGATCATCCGAGATACCCGAGGTGAGTCTTCTCACTATACATTACCTAGAGTGGTATTTACGTGTAGACCGGAGGGTCTTGTGTGCTATGTGTATGTATGAGATTATGTGCATTGTGATATGTGTATGCTATGTGTTGTATATACCGGACTGGAGGGTCCAACGATACAGACCGGACCGAAGGGTCCAACGAGCTATGACCAGACTAGAGGGTCCAACGAGCTACGGGACTGGAGGGTCCCGCTGAGACACATTGACCAGAGGGTCGTATTATAGCCTCGAGTGGCGTATGTGTTGTATGTGGTATTTTGGGGAACTCACTAAGCATTTATGCTTACAGTTGTTGTGTTATGTGTTTCAGGTACTAGCCAGGATCACGGGAAGGCGCCGACATGATCCGTACACACTCATAGAGATTATGTTTTTGAGATTCTGGGATTTGTTCATTATGATAACATGTGATACATTGGATTACTCTTATGGTTTATGAATGAAAGTATGTTTTAAAAATGAAAAATTGTTTTGGAAATTTTCGTTGTTACATAGTGTTTGTACAAACTGTCATGTTAGTTTTATCTCATTTACACACATTATCATGTGTTAAAACTCATTGGATAATACCATCTTCAAAGAGTTCATCAACCAATTTTCAAGTGTTCTAGGCATAAAGATCTTCACCATCATCTCTTCAACCAACCACAACCACACTCAAGGTGAGTTCATACCCCCATATTTTTGAGTTTTCATGTTTTAGGGGGGGGGGGGATACAAGAAATATATGGAATATTTACATAAATATTTGCATGTTTCATTCCTATGTTAAATATAAAGCATTAGTTTAATGAAATATGGTTATCACTAGCTCTTAGAACATTCATTTGTGGTATGTTAGTTTTGAGATATAAAACTAAGAAAAACAAAACATAAACGATGTTATATACTCATAAGAAAAAGTTTATAATTACAAAACCACAAAGGCTAATATTTTCTTTGGACAAAATATGGCTTTTCTAGCAAAAATGGTTATAACCTAGTTATTATACCATTTTTGTGGGATAAGACCCAAAGTATGTTGGTTTGTTCATACATTTTGAAACTAGACAAAATATCAAGGAGTTAGTTTCACAAAAAAAAAGAGAAAACTCAAGAACTTATCATTTTATGCAAAAATTGATTTTTTTTAAACAAAAATGGACATAACAAGTTTATGACGTCATTTTGTGAGTTTTAAAAAATATATATATAGTTTTTAAAACATATGAAGCTATTTTGAGTTAAAATCTCAAAAAGGTTAGAAACAAGTTTTATCGAGTTATAGTTTCCCAGTTACCGGTAAATATCGTCAAAAATGGGCAAAAGCTAGAAATGGACTTTGTCACACAAATTTTCTCATACTTGTGTTAGATGTAAGTTTTTATGATATAATCTTGTAAAAACATATAGTCAAGATAACTATTACATATTTATATAAATGTTTATATAAATGGATTCAACAAAACATTCATAATAAACTATAATTGGTATAGTTTTGGGAATCATAGATACTACACTATCGTTTTGGACGAATCATATGATTATTTAAAGGTATAATTATTTTTACACTATTGAACCACTAAGGAAGGGTAATACTTTCATTACAAGAAAAAGGGTTTTCGTTACACTAGACGTAAACCAGTTAATACAAATTTGTGAGACATTTGGCTTCACCGTACCTACCAGAGTACACACTAAAGTCCTGAATTATAACCAGAGTCTTGGTAAGAGAGTGTGATACTTGTGTATAGATCTATACGGGATTGACAACCCCACACCTAAGTTGTTAGCTACAGTCAGACCGGCAGGTCTAGGGTGACAAATGTCTAATATTCCGACGTCTGAAGAACGTCGTAGCAGGCTACTAGTCGCTAGTATGGTTATGATAAATCACATGGGGTATTAACAATACATTTGGTTTACGAGGTTAACATACATTCAATTAGTTTTATATAAATATAAAACTTCATAATACTATTTTCAAGTACAACACTACTTACAGTTTTGGTCTTTGGATTTTAGACTTACAGTTCATTTTCAAAGAAAATATTGGATATTCTGAAAGCACACTCTATCAGTTTACAAGGAAAAGCTACTGATTTTTCTCATACAAAACTCTTACGAACTCACCAACTTAATTGTTGACACTTTTTTCAGAACCACTTGTATTCTCAGGGAATCAGTAAACAGGTAACCAAAAGGGTTTTGAGGACGGGGTGTCGCCGTGTCATGCTATTTACTTTTGACATATGTATTTAAATATCAAGTAAACAATGTTTAGTGTACAATGTAAACTACTTAGTTATCTATATGATGATTGTATGGCCTTGATCACTATTATTCATTTGTTATGATACTGTACATGAAAGTTATCCACTCCTAGACGTTTTCGATGTTCTGGTTTGGGGGTGTGACAAATTGGTATCACAACATTTTTTATAGTTAACTAAGTATATCAAACCATGTGAGATATACAACTTTAAATACAATGGGACTAAAACACTCTGACTAAGAAGTATACTTTTAAAATATAATAGTATTTTTATAAAAAGTATACGTACATGCATACATACTAGAAACAGTGTCATAATAAGAACCATATAAAAGGTATTAAGAAGAGTTAAACACTACGATTAAGCCTAGACAATTATGTAATCATATCTGGGATATATATAGCCTGATCAACTATATTTATACGAGATGTGACTAACATGTGTTTAGGAATGGTCGCGGTGGCAAACGAATTTAAAACTTACCAACCCTATATACCAAGAAACTCTAGAATCAAACATGAAGCTTAAAATACTATATGAATATTTTAGAATACTACAGAGTAAGACACTTAAAACCTTCTTATATTTCACATATCTCTATTCTTGCACATATGTCATGGTAGGATTCCATATGCCTGGAGACCCCTATTTCCCTAACCAGGGAAATGGCGGTTGGATCGGGGAGGATCCCGAAAAGGATCTGTTAGGGTACAAAGTCATGCTTGGATGTGGAGTCTTAGGTTTTACCTTCTTGTATGTGTAAATGGTTTGAGTCTTTCCTATAAATAGGAAGTGAGTGACTCCCATTATGTAAGGAACCATTTTGGAGTGTTACTCTAGAGAGAGAAACTTTATACAAACCCATTTGTATATTCTTTCTAGATCTAATATGAGCTTACACATATTTATTTACTCCTTGTGTTCTTGAGTTTACATGATGATTCACTAGATCTTTTCTATTTTCGCACATGCCATCATAATCAACTCAACTACAATTGGTATCAGAGCGGGTGTTCTTGATTTGATCAAGAATAGATCCATGGTGGCTTTCTTGATTTGGTGATTCTTCATTGTGTTTTGATCTTCGTGATTTAGAGAGTTTTTGGATTCTAGAAATCAAATTCATCTTTGATTCTATTCAAAATTCGATTTTCTTCACTAGAATTCAAGTGATTTTTACTTTCTCTCTCTAGAAAACCCATTCAAAATCACTTTCTCTCTCTAGAAATCTTCAAGTTCTGGTGATCAAAAATGGCGGTTTACTTGGAGTATGATTCTTGGATTGTGATCGTTAAAGATGTCAAATACAAAATCGGTTTAGAACAATTCATTGGATTAATATTGAAAGGCTTGATGATTTCATGGGATACTTTGATTTCTTATGGAGGTTTGAAGGATGATCATGGAGGATTGATTTTTCAACCACTTTCAAAGATTGAGTGCTTGACTAAAGTTTGCCATAACTTGACGAATGAGAGAGATAAAAATGAAGGAAAGGAAAAAGAATTGTTTGATAAGTATTTCATTTCTCTTATTGACAACCCAAGTGATCTTCATGCTCTTATGTTTGTTGAAGATGTTCTTGATGATCATCATGTTCTTGATGTTCTGGATGTTCAAGAAAAAGGAGTTCAAGTTGATTTTCATGATGAAAAAGTTTTTTGCTCGATTAGAGTTCAAACCGATGATATTTTGCGTTCTTGTGATTTGTTTGAAGGAATGATTCCTTATCGGAAGCCGGTGATCCAAGAAATTCACAAGTATCAAACTCCAAAAAATTTGATTCAAACTCAAGAAGTTGTGGAAAGTGGGTTTGTTCATGAATCCAAGTCTTCAAGATGCAAAAAGATGAGAAAGAAAAAGAAGAAGAAGATTAAACGGAAGAACAAGCGGGTTTATTCACAAAAACCGTCGAATGTTGTTGTGAATCCGAAATCCATGAGGCAAATTTGGGTTCCAAAGCAACAATCTCCAAAGTTTACAATGAATTTGAAGTCAAAACCCAAAAGTATTGGTGGTTCTTTTGAAGATGTTCTTGGATCGTTGAGGAACATGAAGAACACGAAGAACGAGTTGTACATCTCGCATAGTGGGTGGTATAATGTTCAAATTAGAGATTTTCTCATTCCAACAAAAGAACCAAGATCTTCCAAATTTGATTCGTTCGTTGCAAATGGATCTCAATTCGTCAAAAAGGTATCTCAAATTCTCAAATGGATTCCAAAACGTCCATGATTTCGATTTGTACTTTGCGTTTTTCAATTTTTGATCGATTTGCCTCATTGGATCTAATTCGTTTCAACCCCATAGTTGATCCAATTATTTTTGTTTAGATCAAAATTCCAAAAATCAAAATCAAATTCTCAAATTTCTTCTACTATTCATCAAGTCAAAATGAAAATCAAATTTTTTTATCACTGTTCATCAAGGTGCGAAGCCTAAAACATTTGGTTGTTACTATTCGCACAATTTGTGCCCAAGTTCCTTTTTTTCGGATACTATTCATAGACCAAAAATTGAGCCCAGATTAACATTACAACCATTGTACATTTAATTTGAGCCCAATTACTTCTTCAATAATATTCACAGATCCGATTCGTTATTATCTTTTATCCTCGATGATTCAAAGTTTAGCTTTTCTTTCCTTGTTCTCATCACCGCTGTTTAATTCTCGTATCTTACAATCGAGTTTGAAACTAAATTTCGATTGCTTTCAGCGATGTATTGGAAGTCGATTAATAACAAAGACCTGATAATTTGTTTTTGGCTAATCGATTTGAAGGTCGGATTGAGAACAGTCGATCGATGCAAAGTCAAGTAGAATCTGGAATTGATGGTTAGATTGACTTTCGAAGGTCAAAAGACGATCGATTAACAAACAGTGTATGATTGTCAGTTGTGTTGTTTGATGATTTTGGATTTGGTTTCGAAAAATTGATATATTGGGCCATCTGGATTTTAAGGTTGGGCTTTGTGACTTGTTGGACTTGTTGGATTAATGTCTAAGTCCATAACTATAATTGGTAAGACTTGACCCGACCCGGCATGGTCCATTTGGGTTGCATGGCATCATGCATTTGGATAGACTACAATGAGAGAAGTAATACTTAAGGTTTGTGAATATATTATAAGTTCTAATATATTAATAAGATTATTTAATTAGTATTGATCAAGAATTAATCTAGGATTAATTAAGTGATCAAAAGAATACTAATTAAATATATGGGTTTATTGTGTAAATCACTCATTCTTATATATGTGGGCTTGTGATCCAAGATTCCTTATGTTGGACTAAGTCCATGGGGTAACCCATGGATACTCCATGGAGGTTAAAATCCATGGAGCATAAGGAATGGGTAAAGTTAGGAGTTACATAGTGTAACCCTAATAGCCACCATATAAAAGAATCCCATGGCTCAAGAAATCGTGCACTAGTGTGTGTGAATGTGAGGGCTACACGATTTAAAGAAGTGTTCAAGTTTCTCTCAAGTCATTCCATGTGTATTTGGTGTTGTGTGAACCATTTGAGGTGTCACACTTGGGGCACTAGGCACTCAAGCTTCATGATGACATTCTACATCAAAGAGGTATGTATTCTATCTTGTTATAATCATTATTTTGTATGCTAGATTAGGATAATACCTTGGATGTTCATATTTGCATGTATAATAGAGAAAACATAGATCCAAGGTATTTAGGGTTGCATGTACACTTAGGAGTGTTAGAATGCTCATTACCGCAAAGTGTTTTTGTTCATAAAATTTGTTTTTTGATACTATGGTAATGTTTATTCTCATCCAAATAAAGGATAATAATCAAAGTTTCAAGTTTTATACATGTTTATATGATGCTTGAAAAATGTTGATTATGAATGTTCATGTTTATAAGTTTGTTTAGATTAATATGAAAAATTATGAGATAGTTGTTTTCAATCCATTTTAATCTAAGAGTTGATTCCAAAGTGTGTTTTTATAATTTGTCCTCAAGTTATATGAAAAGTCACATTTAAGAATCATAAAACTCATAAAAGTTGGCAACGGTTACAAAATGAAGAGTCTAGTTCTAATTAAATGGTTTTATGACTCCATAACTTGTCCTCAAGTTATGGAGGTTCAAGAGTCTCTTCATTAAAAAAAAAAAAAAGGTGTAACCTTAATTAGTTCCATAAGTTACAATAAAAAAATAGTTTTTTTTATTAATTAGTTTAAAGTCTTCCATAACTTGTCCTCAAGTTATGGAACTCGAAGAGTTTTTTTTTAAATTAAAACTACTTTAAATTCATAAGTTATGGAATTAATTAGTTTTGAATAGTTTCAAAACTTGCCCTCAAGTTTTGGAATTTGAAAAGTTTTCACTTATGAATACTTTAATTCCAAGTTAGCCCATAGAATTTTAAAAGTTAAAATTCAACCCTTATACTTTATAATATTATAAGTTAATAATATTTATATATATATATATATATATATATATGTATAAGAGTAAAGTCAGTCTTACCGTTAGTAGGCCTCATTCACGAAGCCGGTCTACAAGGGGGGTATAAGGTTACTGCCTATAAAATGGCAGTTTAATGGGTGTCCACTCTCACCCACCGCTTCCTTGACTGGTGGAGGGTCGTTAGCCGAACGGGTAGGACAAGGACTATAATTCTCCATTCATTAAAAGTATTAATGATAAATACTAAGTAACTAAACTCTTATTAATACCCAATCTTAGTTACTTAGGAAAATGTGAATTTGGTGCTAACCCATGAAATTACACTTTGCACTTTGCTTAAGTCGTTAGTGGAGCGTGTGTGGTTAACCGGCACACTAACCTGGACTTAACAAGGTAGGCAAAGGGTAAGTTAATATTTATCATAGTATCGGTGGAGCGTGTGTGGTTAACCGGCACACAGATTAAGGGGTAAATATTAAGGGTACCAAGTATATTTGCATGGTTATTCACACCTTGTTTTGTGATCCTCGGCATCCCAGTCACAAAACCTGAAGGGCACACTCGAGATTGAAACATGCCTTTGAACAGTTCAATGAATCTCAAAGATCTAGGAATTTCAAATCCAATTAAAACCTAATAAATTATTTCGTTTTTCAAGGTGGAAATTGGTGAATCGTCATTCACCTACCTTCAAATATTTTATAGCTTGGATTACGGCATCCCTCTTCTAAGTTATAAAATAGTTTGTTGGGTCCTAGCCTTAATATTTCAAATTGGGTGTCATATTAAGGACTTTAAATCAACTATCTTGAATATCTCCCAAAAAGATGTCTGGTCTAGACATTTATGATCTTCCCAAATCTCTTGAAACAAGCTTTCCTAAATGAAGATGATGTCCCATGGATATTATACTTCTTTCACCTCCTCCAATTATTCTCCCTAACCCACAAGTTCCTAAAAATTTTAAGGTCACTCAAGCCCTATTGGCAAGGCAAGGTCTAGGTGTGATCACATCTTGGAGATGCAGTCACATATTGACAAGCCGGGAGAGTTGGGTGTCAAAGTCTTGAGAAAGTTGGTGGCTCAACTACTTTCTAAGTCACATAGTGAGTTCTTTTGGGAATCCTATGAAACAGACTAAGACAAGACCCTTAATGATCTTATCTATTTGCTAAGATCAACTTCCTAAAAACGCTATGGACATTGACAATGATGACATTGGAAATCCAGTAAAGCTCTCTCTTCCCAATGGAAAGGGATCGGCCATAGTCAACTCGGTTGACCCAATGGTAAAGAGAGAGGCGAAGTCTGAGATAGTCCCATTATCAAGGGTCCATAGGTAACTATTGCCAAAGGAAGGGGCATTGGTTGCGAAGCTGCTAAATTTACCTAAGGATGTTAAAGCCAATAAGTTTGGCTCTACTTCAGGTAAAGTCCATTGTCTAACTCTATTAAGTACATGCTGATTCTGATCCCGAAGATGGATTTCAATCGCATGGTTCGGTGATCAGAATTTTGAGCTATTACTTAAGAGTTATGATATTTATATTGCTTAGGAATAGATAACAACAAGCTTTTCATATGGATTGTAAGGATAAGTTTTTCCGCAAAGTTTTAAAATAAAAGAAAAAGGTTTTGATTTTATTTATTTTAAGTATCCTTACAATGGCATTTGTGAAAAGTTGTTGCTTATAAGATTCCATTGATAGCAATATTGGAAAAAAATGGATTTGATTCTTTCGGTTGTGGTAGTGTCTAATATTACCAAATAAGGAAAGATTCTCATCACCCAAGGTTCAATTGGACCGAAACTTGGAATCATACAAGTTGTATAGTATGATGAATGAGAACTTTCAGCTTGGAAAATTAAGACTAATTCCTTATGTGAATAAGGAAAGGACTAAGGGATCGAGTACACATTCTTGTGCACCGGTCAAGTCCACCACAAAAGATCAAGAAGACTATTCGTCATGATTTACTTAAGTTCAGTAAATATGGTTATACTTATAAGTTTAAGTATAAGTCTGTAGCATTGGATAAGTTTCAATGTGAGACAGAACGAATAAGAAGAATCAAAGTATGGCAGAAAGATAAAAGTTTCTCAAATCTGAAAAGATGGGAGAGTACTTTAGTATCATGTTTATGATCATCTTAATGATTAAGATACCATATCACAATTGGTCCTCTAAAGTCATCTTAGTGCATTTTTATGACTAAGAAGAGGAGTCATGAATTATTGAAATGGTTAAATCAAAAAGATGAGTCATACTTCGTTCCAAAACAATTCTTAGAGTCATACTCCAAGATTGTAACTTGAGTGACATATCTTAAAGAGGGTTTGTTAACACTAGTCAAATGTAAGAGTAAAAGGTTATCTACTCTTGTACATTTGAAATTGGTAAGTTGTGATGTTTTGGATAAAACAGAGACCAACTTAGGCCAATTGTGTAAAGTGTTAGTCTTGATAAAGAATCCACACTATCTCTTGCATATTTGACAAGGGAGTCTTATATGTCAAGAGGACAGTGGGAGTCTTAAAGCTCTTGAAAGTTTCAAGACTTAATCAAGAATAAAACCTAAAGTCCTTCACTAGCACATGACTTGAGGTTTATAACCTATCGTACATGCAACCCTAATAACCTTGGATCTATGTTTGTCTAATTATCATGCAAAGTTGAATTCCAAGGTTATATTCCTATCTAGCATACATGGGGAACAAATTTTAACTTGCATGAAAGATAGAATAACTTACCTTGTTGTTGCTTATGATCCTTGAAACCTTGTGAGCCTAGCACCCCAAGTGTGATGCCTCAAATGCTTCACACAACACCAAATGTTTTTGGAGTAAACTTTTGAGAGAATATTACACTTGCAAAATCGGCTCTAGCCCTCTTGATTCTTGTGTGCAACCGATTTTGGTGGAGCATGGGTTCTTTATATAGTGTTGACACATCTAGGGTTACACCATGTAAACCCTAATGTGTCATGACTCTTCATTTCCATGACCCATGGGTTTGTAACTCCCATGGAGCATCCTATGGGTTTAACCCAACTTGATAATCCATGGAGCCTCTTAGCCCACTATACAAGTTATGCATAATTTACATAATCAACCCATATATTTAATTAGTTATCTTTTGATCACTTAATTAATTGTAAATTAATTCTTGATCAAACTAATTAAATAATATTATTAATATATTAGAACTTATAATATATTAATAAACCATAAGTGTTATCTCTCTCATTTTAGTTTATCCAATTGCATGGTGCCATGCAACCCAAATGGACCATGCCGGGTCGGGTCAAGTACATACCAGAAATAGTTATGGACTTAGACACCTTATCCAACAGTCTCCCACTTGGATAAGTCAAATAACTATACCTGCAAGTATGACTTCAGGAACCGATCAGCAATCGTAGCTCTTTCAAGGTCTCTCGGAACTGAGAAGATGATGATACGCCATTTAAGATAAGTGATCATATAATCCTCTGTTCTAGATATCAGCCGGACAAATACATGGAACAATATCTTACTTATTGTCCAGCAGTTTGTTTCCCGATTTCCGATTTGTTTGACAAAGAACTTAATTGAACACATCAACTTAGTTCTGATCGGGCCCGGTACATAGGTCAAAACAAAATCATCGAGGGGCCCAGATATCAGCTTCTAATCCAAGAAGGAACAGATAAACTTCGACTCATATGTTTGTTCTACTACTCATTGAATTATACACAAGAGCACGTTTTATAACATCAAGTTACTAATGCGTTTTCGTACAATCAATGCATAACCAACTCATAAGTAACAAATCATATCTCTAGGTTTGAAGACTCATATGATATTACCGTCTCACGATCACTCGAGATAAATTCCATGAAGTGATTCCAGTGAGCGTGGGTTGAGTCCAATGCTCAGAACTTATGAGCACTCATGAGTGTTGTAGCCATGTCCAACAACTTAGACCTCTGCAACCAATCATGACAGTCTTGATTCATACCTACTTCCAACATATGACCGACTGTGGAGGTTCAAATAATATGATATACCAAACATAATTATTCTATCCGATGTCTGATGAAATGGTATTTTCTGTCGATGTGTCTGGATCTCCCGTGATCCCTTGGTTCCTTGGCTAAGGCAACTGCACTTTCACTATCACAGAAAATTTCCATTGGCTCTTTAATAGCTGGTATAACTCCAAGGTCTCCAATGAAGTTCTTCAGCCATATCGCCTCCTTTGCTGCCTCGCTAGCTGCTATATACTCTGATTCACAAGTTGAATCAGCCACTGTCTCTTGCTTGGAACTCTTCCAAGAAATTGCTCCTCCGTTTAAGGTAAAGACCCAGCCTGACTGAGAGCGGAAATTATCCCTATCAGTCTGAAAGCTAGCATCACTATACCCTACAACTCTCAAGTCTTCACTCCCACCGAGGGTAAGGACCCAGTCCTTAGTCCTCCGTAGGTTCTTGAGGATATTCTTTACCGCAGTACAGTGTGCCTTGCCAGGGTTCCCCTGATACCTGCTAACCATGCTCAAAGCAAAGGCTACATCAGGTCGAGTACACGTCATAGCATACATGATCGATCGTACAGCCGAAGCATAAGGTATTCGACTCATTTCTGCTATCTCAGCCTCAGTACTAGGGCTTTGTGTCTTACTCAATCTGGCGTTACTCTGGATGGGTAACTGTCCTTTCTTGGAGTCCTGCATGCCGAATCTCTTCAGCACCTTATCCAAGTAGGTACTCTGACTAAGTCCAATTAGTCTTTTACTCCGGTCTCTCAAGATCCTTATCCCTAGAATATAGGCAGCTTCTCCTAGGTCCTTCATAGAGAAACACTTCCCAAGCCAGGACTTAACTTCCTGCAGAGTTGGGATGTCATTTCCTATGAGTAGTATGTCATCCACATACAATACCAAAAAACTAACTATACTCCCACTAGCCATGACATATACACAAGATTCATCTTCACTCCTAGAAAAGCCAAATTCTTTGACTTTCTCATCAAAGCAAAGATTCCATCTGCGAGGTGCTTGCTTTAACCCATAAATGGATTTCTCAAGCTTACACACTCTATTAGGGTACTATGTATTGACAAAACCCTCTGGCTGACTCATGTAAACATCCTCAGCCAACTTTCCATTAAGGAAAGCGGTTTTGACATCCATTTGCCATATTTCATAGTCATGAAATGCAGCTATGGCTAACAGAACCCTAATAGACTTAATCTTGGCCACTGGAGAAAAGGTCTCATCATAATCAACTCCTGGAGTTTGTGAGAAACCCTTTGCAACCAGTCGTGCCTTATAAGTGTGTACATTACCATCCATGTCGGTCTTCTTCTTAAAGATCCATTTGCACCCTACAGTCTTACGACCTGGTACATTCTCAACCAAGTTCCAAACTTGATTGTCATACATGGACTGTATCTCGTTGTCCATTGCCTCTTTCCACTTGGCTGACTCAGGGCCTGCCATGGCTTCCGCGTAACTGTTAGGTTCATCCAGACCTATCAGTGTCTCATCACTGATAAGTGTAGCACCTTCCGCAGTATTATGGAATCCATAGTAATGCTCAGGTGCATTCCTAACCCTTGTGGAACGCCTCAGAGGTACAGACCTGTCAATTGGCTCAACAGGAGTTTCCTCCTCAAGTTGAGTGCTAGGGTTTGAAGTTCCTTCACCACTTGACTCTTGAATTTCTTCAAGGTCAACTTGCCTCCCACTGTTTCCTTGGCTTATGAACTCTCTCTCTCGAAAGAAAGCCCTCCTAGCTACAAAGACCACATTCTCACTAGGTCTGTAGAAGAGGTAACCAAAGGATTTTTGTGGGTAGCCGATGAAAATACACCTCTCACTTTGATGTTCGAGCTTATCATGAGTCTCACGTCTCATGAAAGCCTCACAACCCCAAATATTAATGTGGTCTAGTTTGGGTACTTTACCAGTCCACATCTCATGAGGAGTTTTGGCAACTTTCTTTGTAGGGACTAGATTAAGGATATGGGCGGCAGTCTCTAAGGCATACCCCCAAAATGAGATTGGTAGCGAAGCTCGACTCATCATGGAACGAACCATATCCAACAAGGTTCGATTACGCCTCTCAGCTACACCGTTCAACTACGGTGTCCTGGGAGGTGTCAATTGTGAGACAATCCCACATTCCCTAAGATAGTCGAGGAACTCTGAACTAAGATACTCACCACCTCGATCGGATCGAAGCATCTTAATGTTCCTGCCCAATTGATTCTCGACTTCCTGTTTAAATTCTTTAAACCTTTCAAAAGTCTCTGACTTATGCTTGATTAAGTAGACATATCCATATCTACTGTAATCATCACTAAAAGTCTAATAATAACGATTAGCATCCCTTGTGGCATGTTTGAAGGGTCCACATGTTGGATAAGGTGTCTAAGTCCATAACTTATTTGGTATATACTTGACCCGACCCGGCATGGTCCATTTGGGTTGCACTTCACCCAAACTGTTTATGGATAATTTTATGAGAATTGTATACTTACGATCTATTAATATATTATAAGTTATAATATATTAATATAAAGTCATGTTATTTACTTAGTTTTAATCTTGAATTAATTATGAATTGATTTAGTGATTAAAAGGAAGACTAATTAAATCATGGGCTATTGTATTTATATGGTGTGGGCTAATGCTCATTTGTTAATGGGCTAAGCTTATATGGAAGTCCATGGATGATCCATGGAGCTTTTAACCCATGGATCATTGGAAGAGGAAAATACATGGGTTATTAGGGTTTCACCCTAACCATGCACACTATATAAACAAGCTTATGTTGCATGAAAAACACCTAAGTGTGTGTGTAAGTGTGGTGGCCAAAATCAAGAGTTAGTATACTCTCTCATACATTTTCCAAGTTTGTGGTGATTTGTGATTTCCATTTGAGGCATTCACATTATTGGTGCTTGGCTCTCAAACTCCAAGGAATCAACAATCAACAAAAGGTATGTAATTCATCTAGTTCTTTTATGGTTAAAAGTACCCCATGCCATGCTAGATAGGTTATAAACCTTGGAAAATAATATTTTGCATGTATCTTAGACAAACATAGATCCAAGGTTTAATAGGGTTGCATGTACACTTAGGAAGTGTTAGAATGCTCAAAACCCAACAGTGGTATCAGAGCCTAGGCTTGTTTGTTTGATACTTGATGCAAAATGGTGATAAAAGTCGATTTTTTTGCTGTCTGACTGATGAACTCGCCGAGTCCATGGGAGGACTCGCCGAGTTCATGTGTAAACTCATCCTACTCGCCGAGTAGGTTCGTGCACTCGGCGAGTAGGAGCCTCAGAATGCAGTTTTTCGACTTTTGCTGCTAGAAATGGACTAGAAACATTACCCTAAACTTTTTTGGTGTTTTAAAACTTGTTTTAGTTGGTGTAATGGTTGTTCTAATCCATTTCCAATAGCTTGTATCAAAATTTCATGCTTTGTATGTGTTCATATAATTCTTGAAACTTTGATGATCATGTTCATGTTCTTATGAATTTAGAAGATGATAGGAATTATTTGCTGAATTGTTTAGGATTAATTCTTGATCATTTATGTGTTTTAATGGAATCCATAATTTGTCCTCAAGTTATGGATTTCCGAAGGTCACTTCTTTTAAACACACATTTAAAACACATAAGTTACATAAAATGAAGAGTCTTCATTTTTATGAACATTTAATTCATAAGTTATGAAATGTAAAGTTTTGGATAGTTACAAAACTTGCCCTCAAGTTTTGGAATTTGTAAAGTTTCACACACTTTAATAAACTTTAATTCCAAACCCTTAGAGTTTTAAAAGTTAAAATTCAACCCTTATACTATTTATAACATTGATGGTTAATTATTACATATATGTATAAGATCAAGTCATTTTACCGTTAGTAGGCCTCATTCACGAAGCCGGTCTATAAGGGGGGTATAAGGTTGTTGCCTATAAAATGGCAACTTAATGGGTGTCCATTCTCACCCACCGCTTCCTTGATCGGTGGAGGGTCGTTAGCCGAATGGGTAGGACAATGACTTTAAATTCTCATTAAAAGTATAATGAATATTATAAAGTAACTAAACCTTTTATAAATTCCCAATCTTAGTTACTTTAGGAAAATGTGAATATGGTGCTAACCCATGAAATTCACACTTTGTACCTTTCCAAGTCGTTGGTGGAGCGTGTGTGGTTAACCGGCACACTAACTTGGACTAGTAAGGATCACGAAGGGTGACTTAATGTTTATCATAGATCGGTGGAGCGTGTGTGGTTAACCGGCACATCGATTAGGTGATAATATTAAGGGTACCAAGTGAGTTTGCATGGTTATTCACACCTTGTTTTGTGTTCCTCGGCATCCCAGTCACAAAACTTGAAGGGCACAATCGAGATTGAAACATGCCATTGAAAAGTTCAATGAATCTCAAAAGATCTAGGAGTTTCAAATCCAATTAAAACCTAATAAATTATTTTGTTTTTCATGGTGGAAATTGGTGAATCGTCATTCACCTACCTTCAAATATTTTATAGCTTGGATTACGGCATCCCTCTTCCAAGTTATAAAATATTGTGTTGGGTCCTAGCCTTAATATTTCATATTGGGTGTTATATTAAGGACTTGAATCAACTAACTTGATTTTCTCCCATTGTAGATGTCTGGTTCAGACAACTATGATCTTCCCAAATCGCTTGGAACAAGCTTTCCTCTTGAAGATGATGTCCCTCAACATCATGATTCACTCCCTCCACCTCCTCCATTTATTCTCCCTGACCCACAAGCCCGAAGACTTGAAAGGTTCAAGGTCACTCAAACTCTACTAGAAATGAAACATCATGATGGAAGACCTGTGTGCACTCATGTCTTAGGAATGAAGTCACACATTGACAGGTTGAGAATGTTGGGTGCTGTTATTTTAAGGAAGTTCTTTGTTGAATGGGTTCTTCAGTCACTTACTGAGTCGTATGGTGAGTTTATTAAAGACTACCATATGACAGATCCTGACATAACCCTAATAGATCTTTCTTATTTGCTTGTTGCTGCTGAATCAGCAATGATTTGGCGCAATGGTCAAGCAAATATTGATGGAAGGTCTAATTCTCAAACTTTCATGGACATGGACAATGGTAACATTGGAAGTCCAGAAAAGCTTTCTCTTCCCAATGAAAAGGGATCGGCTTTGGTCAACCCGGTTGACCAAAAGGTAAAGGGAAAGGCTAAGTTTGTGATTGTCTCATGTACCATTCCCAAATAGTCTATATGTTTTTATTGTCATGAGAAGGGACATTGGAAGCGAAGCTGCCCTGAATACCTGAAATGGTTGAAAGCAA
Organism: Lactuca virosa; assembly: GCF_052849685.1. Taxonomy (NCBI): domain Eukaryota; kingdom Viridiplantae; phylum Streptophyta; class Magnoliopsida; order Asterales; family Asteraceae; genus Lactuca; species Lactuca virosa. The sequence continues at coordinate 431,055,672 of NC_136428.1, read as the reverse complement.
GTAGAGACAAAATGTTTGACTCGGCTTCAGGTAAGTCCACTATCTAACTTTGTTAAAGTTCCTAATTGTTGATTCTTATTACATGATGTGACTAGGTTGCATCTTGATGTTTAGCAGGATCGAGCAAAAGGAAGGTTAAAATAAGAGTGTGTTGAATCTGATCACGAAGATGGATTTCTATCGCATGGTTCGAGGATCGGATTTTTGAGCTACTACTTAAAAGTTATGATAGATTGCTAGGAAATATGTAATATCATAGTTTTCATTTGAAGATGCATTGTAAGGAATATTTTTCCGCATTTTAATAAAGAAATAAAAGTTTTGTTTAGTTTATTTTATATTATATCCCCTTACAATGGCATTTATGGAAATTGATGTTTGTATGTTTCTAGCAATATTGGAAATATGAGTTTGATTTTCTCATATGTGGTAGTGTCTGAATTTACCAAATGAGGAAAGGTTCTCATCACCCAAGCTTCAGTTAGACAGAAACTTGGAATCATACAAGTTGTATTGTATGATGAATGAGAATTTTCATCTTTGTAAAAATTGAGACTAATTCATTGATCACATGCATATGTGAGTCAATTGAAGGACTAAGGAATTAGGTACACTGGGTGTGCTGGTCAAGGTCCACCACAAAGATCAATTCGTCATGATTTACTAGAGATTAGTAAATATGGTTATACTTATAAGGTTAAGTATAATTCTGTAACATTGGAAAAGTTTCAATGTATGGCAGAACGGATGAGATGAATCAAATTTGGCAGAAAGATAAAAGTTTCTCAAATTTGAAAAGATGGGAGAGTACTTTAGTATCATGTTTTTATGATCATCTTAATGATTATGAAACCATATCACAAATTCATACTCTAAGGACATCTTAGTGCATTGTTATGACTAAGATGAGGGGTCATGAATTGTTGGAATGGTTAAAATCAAGAAGATGGATCATACATGTTTTTATGATCATCTTAATGATTATGAAACCATATCACAAATTCATACTCTGAGGACATCTTAGTGCATTGTTATGACTAAGATGAGGGATCATGAATTGTTGGAATGGTTAAAATCAAGAAGATGGATCATACTTCGTTCCAAAACAACTCTTAGAGTCATACTCCAAGATTGTAACATTGAGTGACATAAAGTAAGGTTTAAAACACTTATCAAATGTAGTGTAAAATGTTTTCTACTCCTGTACATTTGAAATTGGTAAGTTGTGATGTCTTGGATAAGACAAAGACCAACTAAGACCAATTGTGTGAAGTGTTTATCTTAATAAGAGTTTCCACTATCCCTTGAATATTTGTTTTGTCAAGGAATGGTTCTTGACTAGGGAAACTTATATGTCAAGAGGACAGTGGGAGTCTTAAAGATCCTGAAAGGATTTCAAAATTTAATCAGGAGTAAAACCTGAGTTTTATCACTAGCACACGACTTAAGGTTTGAAACCTATTAAGTTGACATAATTCTTGTTTCTGTGTGTGTTCCTATTAAGTTGACTATGCATATGAGTTCTGTTAGTTCTAAACTGTGTGCATAACAGCTTGGAAGCATTGGTGGGCCTTGTGCTACCATATGACAAGAAATTAAGATTGAACAAGTTCAATCCATGTAAGGCTGAATTTGTTACTAACCTTGTCTTGTGATTATGGTTTTGACAAATTCACATGGATAGGAACTCATACACCATAAAATCTAAGTGTCATAAGGTTTCTCTCCGATTAATGAAAGTGATGGTGAGGAAATGCTTTCACTAAGAAGATTTTAAGTAGATAGCAATTGTGATGTTTGCATTCTCAAAGTCGTTAGTGGAGCGTGTGTGGTCAACCGGCACACTAACATGGACTTGTGAGAAATGGCAAAGGTCTAAACAATTAAGACTATGATTACGGCATCCCTTTTCATAGTTCTGGCAATTGTTTAGACACACATGTGAGCTATCTAAGAAAGGGTGTACGAATCTAAATTTCAGAAGTCCAGTTGATTTCTGGAAATATGTCAGAGCTAGTGGGAGCATAAGTGTTATGCTGATAATCATCATGTTAGTGGGAGCATGATTATTATATTTAGTGTTACCAGTTAGCAATGTTAATTATAGAAAAACAAAAGTTTCAATTCGTAAAGTTGTAGGGGTTGAAAAAGTTGTTTTGCTATAATTAAGGGAGAGGAAATTATACTTCATTTCAATTCTAAAAGCTTAGATTGAGTTTTTAATCATCTTTAGTCAAGGATATATATATGAATTTTATGCTAGAATGGTTCAACATAAGGAAATTCTATATATATTGCGTTCTCAAATTCGATTATGACCACGACATCCCTCTTCATAGTCGATTTTTGAAAACATGGAAAATAAAAAAATATTGTAGCAAAAGACTGATCATGTATCAGGTCTTTATGTGAGACATCATGAATCGTGTCCCATATGCTTCGGATATAGGATCGATTTCATGTGTTATAATATTTATCCTTTCTAAATTTTCCAAATGCTTAGGGCATTAAAAAGGGAAAAGTCTAGAATTGGATATGACTAAAGTGATTAAGCAATTGTCGAGGACAATCTAAGGTTCTCCAAAGATTGGTTGCTCGGGGACAGTTAGAAGTAGGATATAAATTGTTGGAAAGGACCATATTGACATATTCTGAAAAGAGGTAACTCTTGTTCGGAAGTGATAGTCAAAATGGGACTATGGAAATTTCTCCATAGGTGGAAGTTATTCAATCTGTGTAAGATTAGAAAATCTTAGTGCAAGAAGGATGTTCAAAGCAATGTACTTTGAATATGAGACTTCGTTTCCATAGAGTTGATCTCCTTTGGAATACTCTGTAATGACTGTTGACAAGTTTTGTGACTTTGTGCATAATCATTACAAGAGGAACATTGCATAAAAGTTTAAAATCTAACAGTTTTTTGGTAAATGGTAGGAATTAGGAATTTTTACATTTACAATAAGGATTTGGGATTGTGAAATGAGCATCATTGGAATCATGTTCAATTGATCTATTTCACAAAGTAAATATCATAGACAAACATAGTGTGCATACTTGGAGTATGGCATAACTATTGTTTAGAAAAACAAAGTGTACATGCTAGGAGCATGGGACGACTGTTGTTTTTGTTCAAGTATTAAGTTGATTATTTGAAACATTATACAATGAATAATATGTAATCAATATGGTGATAAATAAAAGGTGGTTTTATTTATATTCAAAAGGCATCTGAGACCATAGTGGATTCGATTATTATTGTGTTTCACTTTGCATGTTTTGACTTCCAGAATAGCTAGGTTATTCTTTCCGAATGACTAAGTTATTTAAACACTCCACAGTCGTTCATATGTTGGAAGTAGGTATGAATTAAGACTGTCATGAATCGAGTTTGTAGATGGCTAAACGTGTTTAGACATATCAATGGTTGCTACAACATTCATGAGTACTCATAAGTTATGAGTATTGGAATTAACCCACGCTCACTTGTATCACTTCATGGAATTTATCTCGAGTGATCGTGAGACGGTAATATCATATAAGTCTTCAAACCTAGAGATATGAGTTGTTACCTATGAGTTGGTTGTGCATTGATTGCACGTAAACGCATCAGTAACTTGATGTTATAAAACGTGCCTTTGTGTATAATTCAACAAGTATTAGAAACAAGTATATGAGTCGAAGTTTATCTGTTCCTTCTAGTCCTTGGAGGATTAGAAGCGATATCTGGGCCCCTCGATGATTTTGTTTTGACCTATGTACCGGGCCCACTCAGAACCTAATTGATGTGTTCAATTTAGTTCTTTGTCAAACAAATCGGAAATTGGGAAACAAACTGCTGGACAATAAGTACGACGTTGTTCCATGTATTTGTCTGGCTGATATCATGAGAACAGAGGATTATATGATCACTTATCTAAAATGGCGCTTCATAGTTCAACAGAGTTTTCGAGAGCTACGATTGCTGGTTGGTTCCTGAAGTAACATACGCAAATACAGTTATTAGACTTATCCAAGTGGGAGACTGTTGGATAAGGTGTCTAAGTCCATAACTTATTTGGTATATACTTGACCCGACCCGGCATGGTCCATTTGGGTTGCACTTCACCCAAACTGTTTATGGATAATTTTATGAGAATTGTATACTTACGATCTATTAATATATTATAAGTTATAATATATTAATATAAAGTCATGTTATTTAATTAGTTTTAATCTTGAATTAATTATGAATTGATTTAGTGATTTAAAGGAAGACTAATTAAATCATGGGCTATTGTATTTATATGGTGTGGGCTAACGCTCATTTGTTAATGGGCTAAGCTTATATGGAAGTCCATGGATGATCCATGGAGCTTTTAACCCATGGATCCTTGGAAGAGGAAAAGACATGGGTTATTAGGGTTTCACCCTAACCATGCACACTATATAAACAAGCTTATGTTGCATGAAAAACACCTAAGTGTGTGTGTAAGTGTGGTGGCCAAAATCAAGAGTTAGTATACTCTCTCATACATTTTCCAAGTTTGTGGTGATTTGTGATTTCCATTTGAGGCATTCACATTATTGGTGCTTGGCTCTCAAACTCCAAGGAATCAACAATCAACAAAAGGTATATAATTTATCTAGTTCTTTTATGGTTAAAAGTACCCCATGCCATGCTAGATAGGTTATAAACCTTGGAAAATAATATTTTGCATGTATCTTAGGCAAACATAGATCCAAGGTTTAATAGGGTTGCATGTACACTTAGGAAGTGTTAGAATGCTCAAAACCCAACACCACACACATCCGTATGTATAAGATCCAACAAACCTTCACCCCTCTCACAAGAACCTGTGAAGGGTGACTTTGTCATTTTTCCAAGTAAGCATGATTCGCAACTATCATCTAACTTTAGGTCAAATGACTCCAAGACTCCAACCTTTTGGAGTTGGCCTATGCGTTTCTTGCTTATATGTCCAAGACGACAATGCCATAATGATGCTTTATCCAAGTTATTATTACTAACAGAATCAATACACAATACATTATTTCCTAAGTTATCAACCACATATACAGTTTCATACACGCCATCACAAGGTAATGCTTTAAAATAAAGAACATTATTAAAGAAAGCATTAATCGAACCAACTTCATTATCAAATGAAAAGGTGAAACCTTGTTTATACAATGCATGAAAGGAAATAATATTTCTTGCCATTTCTGGCGAATAACAACATTTATTCAAATCTAAACTAAACCCACTACTTAGTGACAAATTATAAACTCCAATCTTGGTGATAGGTAAAGCTTTCCTATTCCCCATGATTAAGTTTATTCTTCCATGCTCCACATTCTCACTTCTTCTTAGTCCCTGCAAATCAGAACAGATATGAATACCACAATCGGTATCAAGGACCCAAGAGTTAGAATGGGGTAAGTTATTAGATAGGATAGTGTAAATACCTGCATGGTTGGGTTTAACTTTCCCATCCTTTACATCTTGCTGGTACTTTGGGCAGTTCCGCTTCCAATGTGACTTTTCATGGCAATAGAAGCATTCAACCTCTTTTGGGTCAGAAGAAGGAGTGACGAAACCTTTCTTGGTTCCACTTGAAGAAGAGCCATCAAGGGTCCTAGCCTTGGTACCCTTCGAAGAGCCCTCCCTCTTCTTCCCTCGACTTTTCCCGATTGCCAAAACCGGGGCGGAGTTTGGAGTAGGAGTGTTAACAACTGACTTACCCTTAAGACCTGTTTCTGCGGTCTTGAGGAGTCCCTGAAGTTTGCTGAGTGTGACCTCTTCCTTATTCATGTGATATGTCATGCGGAATTGATCATAGCACGATAGTAAGGAGTGCAAAATGATATCTATTGCAAGCTCCTCAGGGAAGTTCACATTAAGCTTCAAAAACCGATCCACATACCTTTGCATTTTCTGCATGTGGCTCGTGACGGATTCCCCGTCCTTCATCATGGTTGTTATGATAGAGCATATGATTTCATACCTCTCTTGTCATGCACTTTGATGGTATCTTTCCATCAGATCTTGGTGCATTTCAAAAGGTTAGAAGTCCTCATAGGACTTTTGGAGTTCCGCTGTCATGGTGGCCAACATGATGCACGCCACTTTTGTAGCATCCCTTTCATGTGCCCGGAAGTCAGCGATCTCATGGGGAGTTGCAGTGGTCTCATCAATCTCCATAAGCTCCTTGTCAAGGACATATTCTTTGTCCTCGTAGCGGGTAATCATCCTGATGTTTCTGATCCATTCATTGAAGTTGGATCCATCAAAAGTGACTTTCCCACAGAAGTTCATAAGGGTAAAGGAGCCATTAGGATTAGAGCCAGAAGCAGCATTGTTTGAAGACATCTGAAAGAAGAGGACAAGATTAGTTTAGATATTAAGAGAGTCCTTAATAAAACACCCAAATGTAATATTAAGGCTAGGATCCAATCACAATATATTATAACTTAGAAGAGGTATGCAGTAATCCAAGCTATAACATATTTGAAAGGTAGGTGAATGACGATTCACCAATTTCCACCATGAAAAACGAAATATAAATATTAGGTTTTTAATTGTTTCTTAGAAATTCCTAGATTCTTTTGAGATTCAATGAACTTTTCAAAGGCATGTTTCAATCTCGAGTGTGCCCTCCAAGTTTTGTGACTGGGATACCGAGGACCACAAAACGAGGTGTGAAGTAACCATGCAAATCACTTGGTACCCTCAAATTTTATCACTCAATTGATGTGCCAGTAAACCACACACGCTCCACCGATACAATGATAAACCTTAAGTCACCCCTTACCTACCTTGTTAAGTCCATGTTAGTGTGCCGGTTAACCACACACGCTCCACCAACGACTTAAACAAAGTGTAAAGTGTAATTTCATGGATTAGCACCTTATTCACATTTTTCCTAAAGTAACTAAGATTGGGAATTTAATAAAAGCATTTAGTTACTTTATAATATTCATCATATTTTTAATGATAATTTATAAGTCCTTGTCTTACCCGTTCGGCTAACGACCCTCCACCGATCAAGGAAGCGGTGGGTGAGAGTGGACATGCATTAAGTCACCATTTTATAGGCAACAACCTTATACCCCCCTTATAGACCGTATTCGTGAATGAGGCGTACTAGCGGTAAGACGACTTGATCTTATACATATATATATATATATATATATATATATATATATATATATATATATATATATTAACTTATAATATTATAAAGTATAAGGGTTGAATTTTAACTTTTAAAATTCTAAGGGTTGGAACTAAAGTTTTAATCAAGACTTTACTTGTTCCAAAACTTGAGAGCAAGTTTTGTAAACTTCCAAAACTTTTCATTTCTTATAACTTATGAATTAATTGAGTAATAAAAATGAAGACTCTTCATTTTTATAACTCGTGTGTTCTTTTAATGGCTTTAATAAAAGTGAGACTTTTGGTTTTCCATAACTTGAGAACAAGTTATGGACTCCATTAAAACACATTATGATCATGAATTAAACTACCATGAAGGTTACAAACAATTCCTATGATCATCTAATCTTCATAAGTTCAAGAACATGAATATGAACACTTTCAAGAATCAAAAATTACACTAAAAAAAAAACTTGTAATTTTGATAATTGCCATTGTAAATGGATTAGCCTAAACATTACACCGTCTAAAACAAGTTTTAAAACATCAAAACAGTTTAGGGTAATGTTTGTAGTCCATTTCCAGCAACAAATGTGCAAACTTTCATACGAGCAGAAAACAGAAAACGATTTTTTTCAAGCAGTTTGCACAAAAAAAAAACAACAACAACAAACTTTAACTTGCATTAAAGATAGAATAACCTTGGATCTATATTTGTCTAATTATCATGCAAAGTTGAATTCCAAGGTTATATTCCTATCTAGCATACATGGGGAACAAAATTTAACTTGCATGAAAGATAGAATAACTTACCTTGTTGTTGCTTATGATCCTTGCAACCTTGTGAGCCTAGCACCCCAAGTGTGATGCCTCAAATGCTTCACACAACACCAAATGCTTTTTGAGTAAACTTTTGAGAGAATATTAAACTTGCAAAATCGGCTCTAGCCCTCTTGATTCTTGTGTGCAACCGATTTTGGTGGAGCATGGGTTCTTTATATAGTGTTGACACATCTAGGGTTACACCATGTAAACCCTAATGTGTCATGACTCTTCATTTCCATGACCCATGGGTTTGTAACTCCCATGGAGCATCCATGGAGCATCCTATGGGTTTAACCCAACTTGATAATCCATGGAGCCTCTTAGCCCACTATACAAGTTATGCATAATTTACATAATCAACCCATATATTAAATTAGTTATCTTTTGATCACTTAATTAATTCTAAATTAATTCTTGATCAAACTAATTAAATAATATTATTAATATATTAGAACTTACAATATATTAATAAACCATAAGTGTTATTTCTCTCATTTTAGTTTATCCAATTGTATGGTGCCATGCAACCCAAATGGACCATGCCGGGTCGGGTCAAGTTCATTTCAATTCTAAAAGCTTAGATTGAGATTTTAATCGTATTTAATCAAGGATATATATATATATATATATATATATATATATATATATATATATATATATGAATTTCATGTTGGAATGGCTCAACATAAGGAAATTCTATATATGGGTCCATTATTTGCGTTCTAAAATTCGATTATGATTACGGCATCCCTTTTCATAATCTGAATTTTGAGAACATGGCAAATTGAAATGGAAATATTATAGCAAAAGACTGGTTTAGTCTTTATGTGAGACATCATGAATCGTGTCCCATATGCTTCGGATATAGGATCGATTACATGTGCTATATTTATCCTTTCTAAAATTTTCCAAATGCCTAGGGCATTATGAAGGGAAAAGGTCTAGAATTGGATATGACTAAAATGATTAAGCAATTGTCGAGGACAATCTAAGGTTTACCAAAGATTGGTTGCTCAAGGACAGTTGGAAGTATAATGTTAATTCTGGAAGGACCATATTAACATAATCTGTAAGGAGGCAACTCTTGTTCAGAAGTGATAGTCAAAATGGAATATGGAAATGTTTCAAAGTTAGAAATTGTTCAATAAATTTGTGTAAGATTAGGAAACTTAAAGCAAGAAGGATGTTTCCAAGGAGTTGATCTCCTTTGGAATGCTCTGTAATGTTTGTTGTCAAATCTTTCTGACTTTGTGCATAATCATTACAAGAGGATCAATGCATATAAGTTTAGAATCTAACAGATTTTAGTAAATGGCATGAATTTGGAATTCTTGCATTTGCAGTAAGGAATTGGGAATATGAAATGAGAATCGTTGGAGTTATGTTCAATTGATCTATTTAACAAAGTAAAGATTATAGACAAACATAGTATGCATACTTGGTGTATGGCATGACTGGTGTTTAGAAAAACATAGTGTACATGCTTGGAGCATGGGACAACTATTGTTTTAAATTCAAGAATAAAGTTGATAGCTGAAACAGTATACAATGAATAATGTGTTATCATATGATGATAAATAAAAGGTGTTTTATTTATATTCATAAGTTCTGAGACCATATTGGATTCGATTATTATTGTGTTTCACTTTGCATGTTTTGACTTCCAGAATAACTAGGTCATTGTTCTTATGGACTAAGTTATTCAAACCATCCACAGTCGGTCATATCTTGGAAGTAGATATGAATCAAGACTGTCATGGGTTGGCTTGTAGAGGTCTAAGATGTTGGACAAAGGGCTACAACACTCATGAGTGCTCATAAGTTCTGAGTATTGGATTCAACCCGTGCTCATTGGAATCACTTCATGGATTTTATCGCGAGTGATCATGAGACGATAATATCTTATATACTTCAAACCTAGAGATATGAGTTGTTACTATGAGTTGGTTATACATTGATTGCACGAAAAAGCATTGGTAACTCGATGTTATAAAACGTGCCTTTGTGTATGATTCAACAAGTAGTAGAACAAGCCATATGAGTCGAAGTTTATCCATTCCTTTTACCTTCGGGATAAAAACGATATCTATGGGCCCCTCGATGATTTGGTGATGACAAATGTAAGTGCTCGGCCGGGCCTGGACTGATTTGATTTGTTCAATTAGTCAGTTGTCATAAATCGAAAATCGGGAAACAACAAATGGACAGAGAGAATGATTATAATCCATGTCTCAGTCCATATGATATCTAGAATGGAGGAATATATGATCCCTTATTTAATGGACAAGTCATTGACAAAGGTCAGAGATCATCGGCAAGGTCAGAGTTCGACGGAAGCTTTTGAGAGCTACGATTGCCAATCGGTTCTTGAAGTCATACTTGAAATAATAGTTTTAGACTTATCCAAGTGGGAGACTGTTGGATTAATGTCTAAGTCCATAACTATAATTGGTAAGACTTGACCCGAACCGGCATGGTCCATTTGGGTTGCATGGCATCATGCATTTGGATAGACTACAATGAGAGAAATAACACTTAATATTTGTGAATATATTATAAATTCTAATATATTAATAAGATTATTTAATTAGTAATTATCAAGAATTAATCTAGGATTAATTAAGTGATCAAAAGAAGACTAATTAAATATATGGGTTGATTTTGTAAATCACTCATTCTTATATATGTGGGCTTGTGATCCAAGATTCCTTATGTTGGACTAAGTCCATAGGGTAACCCATGGATACTCCATGGAGGTTAAAATCCATGGAGCATAAGGAATGGGTAAAGTTAGGAGTTACATATTGTAACCCTAATAGCCACCATATAAAAGAATCCCATGGCTCAAGAAATCGTGCACTAGTGTGTGTGAATGTGAGGGGTACACGATTTCAAGAAGTGTTCAAGTTTCTCTCAAGTCATTCCATGTGTATTTGGTGTTGTGTGAACCATTTGAGGTGTCACACTTGGGGCACTAGGCACTCAAGCTTCATGATGACATTCTACATCAAAGAGGTATGTATTCTATCTTGTTATAATCATTGTTTTGTATGCTAGATTAGGATAATACCTTGGATGTTCATATTTGCATCTATAATAGAGAAAACATAGATCCAAGGTCTTTAGGGTTGCATGTACACTTAGGAGTGTTAGAATGCTCATAACCCATCTGGACTTTCTTGGGTGAAGACCCATGAGAGGAATTGGGCCCAATTTCAAAATTGGGCCATGTTTGGGCCTTAGATGCCTATTTTGGATTTTAAGCTTTGGTTGATTATCTGGCTTTTGGGCCTTTTAGATTGGGAGTTTGGGCCTTAGTCTTGTACCAAGCTAGGATAAGGGTAAATTGGTCTTCTTACCCCGAGTATGAATTTATGGTTATAGATTGGAACCCAAATGTTGATTGGGTGTTATTTTGATATTGATAGTTCATGGATCTATCAGCCAGCAGCTAGGGATTGTCTGTGTAGTTTGGTAGTGCGAGGTGAGTTTTTCTCACTGTACTTATGGGTCGAAGGCACCAAGGCCAGCCCTTTGGATTATTATCCTGCTTATCGTATGATTGAGTACTGTAGTGATATGTTAGATCTGTATCCTGGTAGATAGGATGATGTTATGCTTAATGGTCTGCAAGATCTGCCAGATTTTCTGTTGACTGGTTATATGTTTAGTTGTGTATATGTTGCAATAATGTGTGTGGGTTGAGACTGTATTGCTTTGTGCCGTCAGTCAACTAACCCTATATTATTTATATTGATATGTTGTTATGTTTTACTGGGCTTTTATGTGTTTTGGATATGTATATTTGACATGTTGTGTGTGGTTGGGTTGAGGCGGTCCTGTTATGTGCTGAATGCCAACAGACCCAGGGTGTCCCGGATCGAATGAAGACCAGTAAGGCATACCAGTAAGGCATACCAGTCAGGCCGAAGGCCCGGAGAACGTTCCTGATAGGCTGAAGACCCGGTGAGGCGTACCAGTCATGCTGAAGGTTCTGTGAGCGTACCAGATAGACTGTAGGCCGGTGGGGCATTCCAGTCAGACTGAAGGCTCTGTGGGCATACCCGATAGACTGTAGGCCGGTGGGGCATTCCACTCATCCTGAAGGTCCTATTTTCATGCTATTTGTTGGTATATGTCATTTATCTGTGTGTTGGTACTTTGGGGGAACTCACTAAGCTTTGTGCTTACAGTTTTGGTTTATGGTTTCAGGTACTTCAGAGAATCGTGGCAAGGCGAAGGCGTGACCGTACACATCCTAATTTTATGGAATTGATCTTAGTGGGCACAAATTTTCAAATAATGTTTTGGAAACACTAATTTTGTAAATATTTTTATTAGTAAAAAGGTTCGTTTGAAGAAGTTTAAAATTTCTTGAAATTTTTGGATGTTACAACAAGTCAAGATTTTGAACATGAATGAGAAGTCGAAACTTGGTTCTGAACAAAAATTTTCTTATATCAAAGATAATTCTGAAAATATCTATGAAATTGAGGAAGAGGAATGTGTCGATTGATCACGATTGTCTGTCATTAATGTCAATTCAATGGCTAAAGGAAATGAATGTAATGATTCAATGTCGAAATGAAACAATGATCAACCTTCGACATCCAAAACCAGTGATCCTTATGATTATGTTGTGGTTGAGGATTATGTGAGTGATTATGATGAGGTTTCGAACGAGAACCCAATTCCAAGAGTTATGGTAGACCACGTCTTCAAAAATTCAAAGGAGTACACAAAAGGTGAAAACACAAACTTTCAAAAGAATAGTTGAAAATTTGGCTTCTGATGAAGAAATTTCGAAATCTAAAGCACAAAAAAAGCCTATTGGAAAAATGAAAAAGCTTTTCACAAAAAAAAGATTTAAAAAAAAAATCGCATGAAGCAACCAAGATGTTTTCACAAAATGCAAAGAATTTTCAAAATAAACAATTTCAAAAACAAAATTATTTTCAAAGGAGTCGAAACTTTGTTCAAAATTACTTTTGACAAAATGGTTTACAAAGAAATGTTCAAAATCATGGACAAATGATTTTTACTCAAAATCATGAACAATAGAGTTTTGGTATGATGGGGGAACTCACAAAGATTCGTGCTTACTAAGCTTCGTGTTTACGGTTTTCAGTTTTGGTTTCAGGTACTCGTTTTTAAAGGAAAGGAGCCGGCTTGATCGCAGTGCATCACACTATGGTTTTCCGCACATGAGATCTTTGGGATTACACTCTCATATTGTTTTATGATGTCACACCCTCGAACCAGACGGCGAAAACGTCTGGGGGCTTGTGCGTGACTTCATCTTGAAATATCATTACAATGAATATAAATGAAACATAACATCATCATCACCATGCATAATATAATACAACTGCCATTGTTTACATAGAGTACAATCTTTTAAATAGCATGACCAAAACATTCAATGTATGATGTTTAACAGTACACAAAATAAAATCCCATATTCTTGTTGATTCTTCTGCTTAACGAGTCCCTGAGAATACAAGTTATTTTGAAAACGTCAACATATATAATGTTGGTGAGTTCATTAGCATCTTTGATTGAAAAGTTTTGTATGTTCGTAAAACACCAGAAAATCCGATATTTTTTGTAAAGTGGTTTGAAAATAATGTTTCAAATCAAGTATTAATGCATGTGTGTTTGCTGCTTTTGGAATGTATAAATAAACAAAAATGTAATCCAGATAAAAACCCTGTATTTTCTGTTATAAGTAGAAGGTAATGTATAAATGTATTTATCCCAGAAAATCCGATATTTTCTGCATATAAAAGTATCGAAATCATAAAATCCCAAGACCGAGTATCAATGTATGTATGTTTTCATATCCGAAAGGTACATATATATAAGTATACGAAGTTCAATAATTATGTAAAAGTATAGCTACGATCTACTAAACATGAGAATTTCAGTCCAAGCCCAATTAGCATGTAAGTGGACCACAAAGGTCCAATAACATGTAATAGGGTAATCTAGGCCCAATAGGCATGTAAGTGGACCACTGGCCAAGTAATGTGAATATTAGGCCCAATAAAATTGTTATCGATGTATTACGTCCATTTGTTATTTTTTCATTGTCTGTTTTAGTTCGAGGTTTACTGAATTGAATATAAAAAGTCCTCTTTTTGTAAAAATGACGTTCTTGGCCAATAATTGTCAAATTTTCAATTAAGGCTCAAAGTTTTGTAAAAATAACCCCTTTAACCTATAATTTAAAAAAAAAAATTGGAATTTCGTCCCAAATGTTTAGAAATTTACGGATTTAATCCAAAAATTTATATTTTGACATTTATGGCCCAGTTTTACAGAAAATTACATTTCCAGCCTCATGTTTGTAAAAATTGACACTTTCGGCCCAATTTTGATAAAAGTTACATTTTTGGTCCAATTTAGAAATAAAATGTTATTTTCACCCCTAAATTTGGTTTATTTACATTTATGACTCACACTTTGGTCAAATAACATTTTTAATCCCAAACTTCCATTTTGTTTTCGCAAATTTGGGTCCAAAACCGTGAGGCCCAAATATTTGGCCCATTCAGCTAAAATTTACATTTTTGGCCCTTTGGGTAGTATGTTTATCATAAAAACCCCTTTTTATACAAGTAGAACCTGTTTGGTCCCTATAAAAACATAAATGCCACTTTTTGCCCTTATCTTTTGTTTTCTTGACAATTTTAACTCTTAACAAGGTTTTTGTTTCCAACTTTTATATGTTAAGCATATAAACACTTTTGACTTGATAATATGTTGTATACAATGTCTTAGTTCATGGATCTTTACTCAATGTTACTTAAAATGTCGAGATTTGTTAAGATCTAACACATTTTTACAAAATAAACTAAGAAATCACACAAGACATGCATATAACACATAGATCTACACATTTTACTTGTATTCTCCCCCAAAAATCATATGAAAACCGAAAATAACGGGGTATGAACTCACATTTGCTTTGATGTTTCGGTTTTGAAGAAGAAGTGGAAGAGGTTGATGTGATTTTTGGCTCTAGCAAGATCCTTGAGTAGATTTCGAGCTTAAGAAGGTTTCTAGGAGTAAGATCATGGAATAAAGCTATGTAAGAAAGAGTTTTTCTTGTTAAAATGAAAGGAGATCTTTTTGTTTGATAATAACTTACCAAATATTTGAAATACTTGATGAATATCATTAGAAATCAAGCAAAATTTTGAGATCTTGGAGGAAGAAGGATAATCTTAAAGAGTGTTTAGAGAGGATTTGAACGAGTGTGTGTGTTTGTGTGTGTTTAGCTCTCGGCCAAGAGATAAAGAGAAGAGAGAGTGAGATGAGTTTGCATGGAAACATGAGATGACTTTGTTGTTTGAGGTGTAATATGCTTAGTTGTCCCTCAAATAAAGATGAGGTGGCATGGCTTGGAGAATTAGCCATTTTTTTTTGTTTTTGGTGATGGGCCGAGAATTGCAATTATGGGGAGACTTGGGCTTTGTATTGTTCCTTGCTCATTATTATGATGCCCATAGAGAAGTTTTTGGCCTATTGGAAATACTTGATGAAGATTCTTAGAAATCAAGCAAAATTTCGAGATATTGGAGGAAGAAGGATGTTCTTGGAGAGTGTTTGGAGAGGATTTGAAAGAGTGTGTGTGTGTGTGTGTGTGTTTAGCTCTCGGCCAAGAGATAAAGAGAAGAGAGAGTGAGATGAGTTTGCATGGAAACATGAGATGACTTAGGTGTTTGAGGTGTAGTATGCTTAGTTGTCCATCAAATAAAGATGAGGTGGCATGGCTTGGAGAATTAGCCATTTCTATTTTTTTTTGTTTTTGGTGATGGGCCGAGAATTGCAATTATGGGGAGACTTGGGCCTTGTCTTGTTCCTTGCTCGAAATTATGAGGCCCATAGAGAAATTTTCGGCCCATTAGGCCTTTAGGGTAGTTCACGCCCCAAAATGGCATAAAAGAATAGATTTATGGCTTACTAGGTTTAATTGGATTAGCTATGACCCAATAAGGCCCATTAGGGTTAGAATGGATCATTCTTGGCCCAAATGGTCCAAAGTGTTATAGATTTGTGAATTGGGTCCATTTAGAATCCAAATATGGTTTCCAAGCCCAAAATAGATTAATTGAATGATTATTGGTCCATTAGGCCCAATAAGGAAATCCTAGTCTAATATGGACTCAAACCGGGATTCCTAGGGTTTTAAGACTTTTTGTTGAACATGAGAGGTGAATTTAAATGAGCACTGAGTGATATTTACTGAGAGTATATGTTTTACAACGGTTGAATGATTACACAAGAATAGAATTTCCTAGCTAAAATGCTAGTTGTGACATCATCCCCCCGTTAGAGGGAATTTCGTCCTGAAATTCTTTCGAAAGGTAGGTTCATGAATGAGAGATTAGGTGAGGGCACTTCTGCTTCATCTGGTCGTTGCCTTCCCATGTGAATTTCGGTCCATGCTCAGCGTTCCATCGAATCTTCACAATCATAATGCGACTTTGTTTAGTACGCTTCACTTTCCTGTCCATAACTTCGACCGTTTCTTTAACGAGTAGAAGGTTCTTGTTTATCTCGTTCTCTTCCAAAGGAATGACAGGAGTCTAATCTGATAGGCACCTTTTCATATTCGAGACGCGGAACACGGGGTGTACGTTGCTGAGTTCGGCAGGTAGCTGCTGCCTCTAAGACATTGAACCAATTCTGGCAAGATTCTCGAACGGTCCAATGTATTGCGGGTTCAGTGTTCCCCGTTTCCTAACGCAGATCATTCCTTAACAAGGAAATACTTTCAATAGTACCCGGCCTCCGACTTGGAATTCCAGAGGTCTTCGTCGTTCGTCAGCGTAACTCTTCTGCATGTCTCGTGATGCTTGAAGTCGAGTTCTGATTTGGATTATCTTCTTTGTCGTTTCACGAATGATTTCTGGTCCTGTGAGAGTACTGGTGGGTAATCTGCATTTATAACCATAAGGATCCTCGAAAGGAGCAACCTTGATGCTCGTGTGATAGCTGTTATTGTATGACAATTCAATCAAGGGCAACCAGGTATCCCATGACTTGCTGAATTCAAACACCCAGGCTCGGAGCATGACTTCGAGTGGTTGAATGGTCCGTTCTCTTTGGCTATTGGTTTGAGGGTGGTACACAATGCTCATGTCTAGCTATGTTCCCATATCCTTCTGAAGTGACAGTCAAAATCTTGAAGTAATTCCGTTATCCCGATCCGAGATAATAGATACTGATATTTCATGGAGTCTCACGATCTCTTTGATATAGATCCATGTTAATCTTTCCGTCTTGTTTGGATTATGTATTAGCAGGAAATGGGCAGGTTGGGTTAACCTATCGACGATCACCCAGATAGCGCCCAACTCAACTCTTATAACAATAAGCTTCGTCTTTTGACTTCGAGAGTTTGATCCATCCATGCAGTGCTTCCTCCGCGATATTCTTATGCTTTGATGCTTTCAAGGCCGGTCGTAGTTGTTGATAGTGTTTGTTCTTGCTTCGTGAGCAGACGAGTATGTTATTGATGAAAATAATGATAGGGCTGACTAGGAATGGTTGGGAAAACTCGGTTCGTAGGGTCGATGAATACCGTGGGGGCATTCGATAGACCGAAGGGTATCACAACGAATTTAAAATGTCTGTATCGAGTTCGAAAAGCAGTCCTTGGAACGTCCTCCTCTTGGACTCGGAGCTGATGATAACCGTATCCTAGATCTATTTGGAGAAGTAACTAGCTCCTTAAAGTTGGTTCAATAGGTCGCCAATCCGAGGAAGTGGGTATCGGTTTTTGATAGTGAGTTTATTTAATTCTCTAAAATTGATGCACATTCTAAAGGATCCGTCTTTTTGACGAAGAAGACCGGAGCTCCCTAGGGTGAGAAGCTTGGTCTGATGAATCCTTTGCTCAACCATTCTCTAAATTTGACTGGACAGCTTCTGAATTTCGGTGGGAGCTAACCTGTAGGGTGAATTAGCAATTGATGTGGTTTCTGGTATGAGGTCGATTCGAAATTCGACCTGTCTCTCTGGGGTATTCCCGAAAGTTCTTCGGGAAATACATCCGGAAAATCGCATGCTACTGGAATACCTTGTATGCTTACTTCTTCTTTGGTCTTGTCTACAACATGAGCGAGGAACGCATAATTCTTATGGTGCAGGAACTTCTATGCCTTGATGCACGAGATAAGACGAAGATTGGCGCCAGGTTTATCACCATATATTATTAGAGTTTCATGATTGGGTAGATGAAGGCAAACGGCCTTCTCGCGACACATACTATCAGTATGGTGGGGACTTAACCCAACCATGCCTATTATCACATCAAAACTCCTAATATTTACTGGCATCAAATCTATTTGAAATGAATGGTTGTTTAGTGTTATGGTGCACCCTACACAAATATATTTGGTTGATTTGGTTTTTCCCATTAGCCATCTCCACCGTGAAGGATTTGTTTAGCTTATGGGGTTGTTTTTTTATTAAGTGCTCGAATTTGTTACTAACGAAGCTTCGGTCAGCTCCACTATCGAGTATGATGCAAGAGAAAGAGTTGTTAAGTGGGAACGTACCAGTAACAACTGTCGAGTCTTGAATTGCTTCTCCTTAACCTAGGGTTAGGACCCTTCCTGATCCTCCTGCCCCTTGATTGTTAGCCTTGGGGCAATTGCGTCGGAAATGGTTGGTTCTTCCACACCCATAGCAGGTGTGACTGGCCCCAACATTGATGTTGTTGTTACTGTCGTTGCGATTATTGTTGTTGTTTGGCTGTTGATTCTATCGTGGATAAGTCCTTCAGTATTTGGCGGTGTGACCCTTTCGGTTGCATCTATTACAATACGGCTCCCGGCAGGTTCCCTTATGATGGAAATTGCACGGGTTGCATTTTGGAAGGCTTCCAGCATATGATCTCGCTGGTGTTGATGTAGTAGGTGTCATGGTCGTATGGACATCAACAACATGTTGCTTCTTCGAGAACCCTTGAGTTGGTTGTCCCTTTCTCTTACTTTCAAGCTTTCGCTTCCTGCTCTTAAGCTTGGGGTTTGGAGTGCCTTGATATGCTTTCACTTGTTATCTTCCGTGCTCGTTCCTTCGGCTGGAGTTGTCGATGCTATTCCCACCTCTATTGGTGTTGTTTGCGTTGAGTGCCATAGCAGTGGTTACTGCCGCTGTTACAGCAGCTTGGAATGTAGCAGAGTCTATCTACAGGAGCGGTGTCTCGTGGGTGTGCTTGTTAATTCTATGGGATGACATTTTCCTGCTGCATGATGATAAGCCGGATAGTAAGTAACGATCGTAATTCCTAGTTGTACTTTATAAATTTCGCGTCTTGTCGTATGATTCTCAATTTTTCCATCTACATCCATATGATGTATTTACGGTAGTAGGTAATCACAGTTTTTGCACGAATTTTAATTCTGTCTATACAGTTTATAGATTATTTTTGGATTTCGAGATCCTTGAGTAACTTAGCGGTTTCGAGGGTTCGGTTATGCATATAATTGAATTTATGCAATAACATGAAATAAAGATAGCACATAATTGTTTCATTGGTAAGTACCGTCTTAGTACACGAAAGAGAGTCATATCGGATAGTAGGGGGGATGAGAAAAGCTGCTCCTAATCGTGGCAGAAAGTGTCTGGTGGTGCTGCTGATGAAGTGGATGCACCCTGGAGATGAGCTACTTGTCGCTCGGTGTCTCATAGTCGTTGCTCCCAAACTGACTATCTTGCTTGGAAGTCTCCAATTGCTTCTTGTGTTTGTCTCTCATCTCTCTCAACAACAGTCCGAATTTGGTCTGTTTGTTCTGAGGTGTCCTAAGCTTGGTTATCAATATCGTAGGTGCGCCGGACCATGACTGGGATGGCCCGTTCAACTGGTCCTCTATGACTAAGATCGAAGAAACCTCGGTTCCTACCATAGTGTGGTCGTATCCCCTGCTGGTGACTCCATCTCCAAATATCGTGTTCCCATGGGGCGTGGGGCCATCGGGGCCCATACGATAAGCTGGTACTCTGGCCACGTATGGAGGATTGATGAACTCCGACTCTGCATCCGAGTCATCATCATCATCGCCCTCGAGCTCTTTCTCTTAGAGGTTCACTGCTGGCTCGGCGAGTTTATCTGTAAGTTCTACTTCATGTTCCTCCTCTGGTTTTTCCTTTGAGTCTTCTTCTGGGTCAAGCCACCCTACATTCCCTTGACTAGGGAGATAGGGGTCTCCTGGCTAATGATGCCCGTCCATAGTGTATTGCGTGAAGGGAGTATAAATACGAGAAACAAATAGCACACCAAATACTCCTATAGTATTTTAATTTCGTTTAGGTTTGGTTGTATAAGCTATTTGGATAATTAAATGGTAAGTTTTTGATTCCTTGTCCATCACGATTACTCCCGAACACATGTTGGTCGTATTTTGAATGAATGTAGTTGATCAGGCTGCATTCACCCCCAATACGACTACATAACTGCCCGGGTTTAATAGCGATGTTCAAATCTTCCAAAAACTTTTACTGTTCTTGTTGTGTTATTACTCTAAAATCCACACATAAGTATGTATTTTAATTATTATGTTCAGAGTAGTTTAGTCCCATTATATTTATAGTTGCATATCTTGTATGGTTAGATATGCCAGTTCACTATAAAAAATGCTCTGATACCCATCTGTCACACCCCCGAACCAGACAGCGGAAACGTCCGGAGGCTTGTGCGTGACTTCATCCTGAAATATCATTACAATGAATATAAATGAAACATTACATCATCATCACCATGCATAATATAATACAACTGCCATTGTTTACATCTAGTACAAACAAAACAAAATCACATATTCTTGTTGATTCTTCTGCTTAACGAGTCCCTGAGAATACAAGTTATTTTGAAAACGTCAACATATATAATGTTGGTGAGTTCAAAAGCATCTTTGATTGAAAAGTTTTGTATGGTTTGTAAAACACCAGAAAATCCGATATTTTCTATAAAGTGGTTTGAAAATAATGTGTCAAATCAGTTATTAATGCATGTGTGTTTGCTGCTTTTCGAATGTATAAATAAACAAAAATGTAATCCAGATAAAAACCTTGTATTTTCTGTTATAAGTAGAAGGTAATGTATAAATGTATTTATCCCAGAAAATCCGATATTTTCTGCATATAAAAGTATCGAAATCATAAAATCCCAAGACCGAGTATCGATGTATGTATGTTTTCATCCCCAAAAGGTACATATATATAAGTATACGAAATTCAATAATTATGTAAAAGTATAGCTACGATCTACAAAACATGTCAATTTCAGTCCAAGCCCAATTAGCGTGTAAGTGGACCACAAAGGTCCAATAACATGTAATAGGGTAATGTAGGCCCAATAGGCATCTAAGTGGACCACCAAGGCCCAACGAACATGTGACCCATAGCTCAGGCCCAAATTAACATGTAAATTGATCGCAAGGCCTAATAAACATGTCATGGAAAATATTGGGATCAATATACACTTGTATGGGCCCTTAAGGCCCATTGGCCAAGTAATGTGAATATTAGGCCCAATAAAATTGTTATCGATGTATTACGTCCATTTGTTATTATTTCGTTGTTTGTTTTAGTTCGAGGTTTACTCAATTGAATATAAAAAGTCCTCTTTTTGTAAAAACGACGTTCTTGGCCAATAATTCTCAAATTTTCAATTAAGGCCCAAAGTTTTGTAAAAATAACCCCTTTAACCCATAATTTATATAAAAAAAATTGTAATTTCGTCCCAAATGTTTAGAAATTCACGGATTTAATCCAAAAATTTATATTTTGACATTTATGGCCTAGTTTTGCAGAAAATTACATTTCTAGCCTCATGTTTGTAAAAATTGACACTTTCGGCCAATTTTGATAAAAGTTACATTTTTGGTCCAATTTTGAAATAAATATTATTTTTACACCTAAATTTGGTTTATTTACATTTATGACTCAAACTTTGGTCAAATAACATTTTTAATCCCAAACTTCCATTTTGTTTTCGCAAATTTGGGCCCAAAACCGTGAGGCCCAAATATTTGGTCCATTAAGCTAAAATTTACATTTTTGGCCCTTTGGAAAGTATGTTTATCATAAAAACCCCTTTTTATACAAGTAGGACCTGTTTTGTCCCTATAAAAACATAAATGTCACTTTTTGCCCTTATCTTTGTTTTCTTGACACATTTTGACCCTTAACAAGGTTTTGTTTCAAACTTTTATATATTAAACATATAAACACTTTTGACTTGATAATATGTTGTATAAAGTGTCTTAGTTCATGGATCTTTACTCAATGTTACTTAAAATGTCGAGATTTGTTAAGATCTAACACATTTTTACAAAATAAACTAAGAAATCACACAAGACATGCATATAACACATAGATCTACACATTTTACTTGTATTCTCCCCCAAAAATCATATGAAAACCGAAAATAAGGGGGTTTGAACTCACCTTTTCTTTGATGCTTCGGTTTTGAAGAAGAAGTGGAAGAGGTTGATGTGATTTTTGGCTCTAGCAAGATCCTTGAGTAGATTTCGAGCTTAAGAAGGTTTCTAGGAGTATGATCATGGAATAAAGCTATGTAAGAAAGAGTTTTTCTTGTTAAAATGAAAGGAGATCTTTTTGTTTGATAATAACTTACCAAATATATGAAATACTTGATGAATATCATTAGAAATCAAGCAACATTTTGAGATCTTGGAGGAAGAAGGATAATCTTAGAGAGTGTTTAGAGAGGATTTGAACGAGTGTGTGTGTTTGTGTGTGTTTAGCTCTCGGCCAAGAGATAAAGAGAAGAGAGAGTGAGATGAGTTTGCATGGAAACATGTGATGACTTTGTTGTTTGAGGTGTAATATGCTTAGTTGTCCCTCAAATAAAGATGAGGTGGCATGGCTTGGAGAATTAGCCATTTTTTTTTTTTTTTTTGTTTTGTTTTTGGTGATGGGCCGAGAATTGCAATTATGGGGAGACTTGGGCTTTGTATTGTTCCTTGCTCGAAATTATGATGCCCATAGAGAAGTTTTTGGCCTATTGGGCCTTTAGGGTAGTTCACGGCCCAAAATGGCATAAAAGAATGGATTTATGGCTTACTAGGTTTAATTGGATTAGCTATGACCCAATAAGGCCCATTAGGGTTAGAATGGATCATTATTGGCCCAAATGGTCCAAAGTGTTATAGATTTGTGAATTGGGTCCATTTAGAATCCAAATAGGGATTCCAAGCCCAAAATAGATGAATTGAATGCTTATTGGTCCATTAGGCCCAATAAGGAAATCCTAGTCGAATATGGAATCAAACCGGGATTCCTAGGGTTTTCATACTTTTTGTTGAACATGAGAGGTGAATTTAAATGAGCACTGAGTGATATTTACTTAGAGTATATGTTTTACAATGGTTGAATAATTACACAAGAATAGAATTTCATAGATAAAATGCTAGTTGTGACATATGATAACATGTTTTGATTACTTCTACTTTGGTTTTGACATGACATGATATTATGGATGATTTTTTATACTGTTGGTTTATAATAACATAATTAAAAATGAAAATTTTGGCCTGTATTTTTGGGATGTTACATTGACTTTAACCGAGGGTTGACCAATGGGCTTCTGGGGTAACTAGGAATTTATGAACCTTATGATACGTTGGGTATAGGTGGTGGAGTTCGTGGCGGTGATTCGAGAGCCGGGCTTTCTATTTCCCGTCGGCAGTTGCAAGGTGAGTTATCCTCACTATACTCAAGGGTCTAAGGCACCAAGGTCGGCCCTTTGGATTGTTATCTGGTTATGTTATGCTAGTATGATCTGTTAGATCGGTATCCTAGAGGGTAGGATAATATTATGTGGTATGTGGTATGATCTTTTAGATCGATATCCTAGAGGGTAGGATAATATTATGTAGGATGTGGTATGATATGTTAGATCGGTATCCTGGTAGATTGGATGGTATTATGTGCTATGTGGTATGATCTGTTAAATCAGTTATTGTCCATAGACTGTTATGTGATTATCTGTTATATATGTGTGCACATATTTGTTTGGCGGTCGAGGCTTATTTGCCTTGTGTGAAAGCCAATGGACCTGGGCATTCCAACCTGTTGGTTGTGGGCCGTGAGTATCCCATACCGAGGATGATTGGACTCGTAGTATGTGGGCATTCCAACCTGTTGGTTGTGGGCTTGGGGTATTCCATCCTGAGGATGATTGGACCCATAGTATATTGGTCTTCCAACCTGTTGGTTGTGGGCCTGTGGTATTCCAACCCGATGGTTGACTGGACCCATAGTATGCTGTTTGCGATTCTATGTGTATCGATGTGAGTATGGGTATTTTGGAGGAACTCACTAAGCTTTCGGGCTTACAGTTTCACTTTATTGTTTCTGGTACATCGGGGGATCGCGACAAGGCAAAGGCGTGATCGTACAACTCCTCATCTTTTGTTATGGTTTCTGGGAAAACTCTGATATAGACTATTTTGGAAACAAAGTTGTAATAACTATTGATTTAAAGTGTTTTTGAAAATTTTAAATTTGGCTTGAATTTTATGGGTGCTACAAGTTGGTATTAGAGCCTTGATTTGAGTGAATTGGTGGAACACTCGTGCGAATCCAGTCTCAAATCTAGGAAGGATTTTCAAAATTAATTCTAAATGGTTTTCAAAATAAGTAAAGGAGGATGCAGAGTATACGATCGGCTGGAGCGAGTAAGTGCACCCAAAATACCATACAGTTAACTGATTATATGATATGTTTGGACAACATGCTAGTACTAGGCTAGGGATCTTCAGGAATTGCATGATAGAATTGCCTGATTACATGATGCCTGCTAGCCTAGGGTTTTCCATATATAAGATTGACATCATTACTGTACTTACTTGTGTATGCATCACGACTGTATATAATCAAGATCTTATAGCCTGAGAATGTTTGATTTGGCCTTATGTTCTGTTCCTATTGAATAGGGCTCAGGGTAGGATTGGATATTCGAAAGTCTATAGGGTCCAACGTTATGTATGACTAGCATACATTAGTGCTATAGGGTTGGTGGAAGTTTCATGGGTGGGTTGCGAGAGGCCCGGAGGCTAATTATGAGCTAGTTATTTCTCTAGGGGTGAGGATTGAGCGTTCTCTATGTTTATGTATCTGGATAGGGTGTTATGGTGATACTTGAGACAAATATGGGTATGTGTCGAAGGTGGTATGGGCCCGTACTACTAAAATCACAAGACCCATATGATGGGTTTTAGGTGAAACAAATAAACCAGAAAATAATTCCTAAGTTCACATGCAACCTACTTTGGATCTATGTTTTAACTATTGAACATATAACTTTGAATTGCAAAACAAGAACCCTAGAGGAGAGATGCTATTTTCGAGATTAACAAACTAGGGTTTTAGAATTAAATACCTTTCAATTGTTATCGCAAACAATTGTTAATCCTCTTGAACTTGATCTTGTTGGAAGCCTAGCACCACAAATGTAATGCCTCTAATGGAGTCACAACCAAAAGCTAGCAAGAAGGAAACTTGAAGGAGAGAGAGTAGGTTATGCAAAAATCGGCCCTAGGGTTTCACAAAGGAAGGAGTGGCTGAATTTAGGAGCTGGGAGGCTCCTTATATAGCTGAGGGATCTAGGGTTTAGGGAAAACCCTAATACTCCTTTGCTTGGGGCCTAAGCTAATCCGAAGGCCTTATCCAAGCCCCTTGCACGAAATCCTTAGGGTTTCCCCTATAGATTTCGTCCACCTCCTTCCAAGGAGGTTCTGGAGCCTTCCACTCAACTATTTGATAATTGCAAACTAGTCCCTGCACTTTATAATTAATACAATTAACCTCAAAATTAATTCTAATTAATTTCTGGCTAACTATTAATTAAACCTTTTAATTTCTAATTAATATATTAATCTTTTAACATATTAATAAATCATTTATATTAATTTATTAATCTTATAATAAATCAATATCTCTCCTTTCATAATTTCCTTGTCAAGTTGCTAGGTTTGAGGACAACCCAAAAGGACTGTGCTGCTATCAATTCAAGTACATGCCAATTATAGTTATGGGCTTAGACACCTAATCCAATAGTCTCCCATTTCGATAAGTCTGTTACTATAATTGCTAGTATTCCTTCTAAATTTGACCAGCAAATTGTAGCTTCCAAAAGCTGCTGCTGAACTCCGACCCAGTCAGTTATGTGTCCTTAGATAAGTGATCATATAATCCTTCGTTCTGCAAGATATCCCCAGACATAAGACATGGAATGTAATCCATCTCTTTGTCCAGAATCTATGTTTCCCGATTTCTGATTTGTGATGATGTAGAACTTCTAATTGAACACATCAGTTTAGCCCTGGCTGGGCCCAACATATAAGTCAACACCAAATCATCGACGGGCCCACATATATCGCTTTTCCGGTTAGGGCAAAAGGACCGAATAAACGTTGACTCATATGCTTGTATCTTTTACTCATCAAATTATACATGACAATACGTTTTATAACACCAAGTTACTGATACGTTTTCGTATCACCAATGTATAACCGACTATGTAAATTACAACTCATATATCTTCGTTTCAAGATTATAAGATATTATCGTCTCAGTATTACTCGTGATGAATTCCATGAAGTGATACTCTGAGCGAGGGTTTATCCAATACTCAAATCTCAATTTCCGAGTACTCATGAACATTACAGCAATTCTATTGCCATGTCTATCCTTAGACAATCTGCAATCGAATTCACCACAGTCTTATTTCACTACTTATTTCCAAAAGTACGGGCGACTGTGGAGTTTGAATAATCATATTATTCAGGAAGTAAAAACATGCAAAAATGAAACACAATAATAAACAATTGACAAAAGGCAATAAACAAACTCATAAATAATACTTTCTTATTTAATCACCAAAAGTCAATTACATTTACTTTGTAACAAGTTTCTGAACTAATCTGACTACTAAAACTAATATCATCTTTCAACCCTATGCTCTGAGCATGCTGAATATGCTTAGCCCTACTTAGACCCTTTGTGAGGGGGTCTGTTGGGTTATCTTCAGATGACATCCTCTTTACTACAAGATGACCTTCTTCTACTCTATGCCTGATGAAATGGTACTTTCTGTCGATATGCCTGGTTTTACCATGATCTCTAGGTTCCTTAGTTAAGGCAACGCTCCCTCATTATCGTAGAACAGTTCTATAGGCTCCTGGATGGTTGGAACAACTTTGAGATCTCCGATGAAGTTCCTAAAGCAAGTTGTTTCTTTCGACACTTCACTCGCTGCTATGTACTCTGATTCACAAGTAGTATCAGCCACCGTATCTTGCTTGGAACTTTTCCAAGTAACTGCTCCTCCATTCAGTAAAAATACCCAGCCACACTGAGAGCGGAAGTTATCTCTATCCGTTTGAAAGCTGGCATCACTGTAACCATCTACTCTCAAAGTATCATTGCCACCAAGCACAAGGACCTAGTGCTTTGTCATTCGCAAATACTTGAGTATATTCTTAACTAGCTATCCAATGAGCTATACCCGGGTTTCCCTGATAGGGACTGACCATGCTCAAAGCAAATGCCACATCAGGGCGAGTACATGTCATATCGTACATGATCGATCCGACAACGGCAACATAAGGTACGCGACTCATGTCAACTATTTCCTCATCTGTACTCGTGCATTGAGTCTTACTAAATTTGGTATTGCTTTGGATAGGTAGCTCTCCCTTCTTGGAATTTTCCATACTAAACCTCTTTAGTACCTTATCCAAGTATGTGCTTTTACTAAGTCCAATTAGTCTCTTCTCTCTATCTCTTAATATTCTAATCCCAAGAATATAGGCAGCTTCTCCAAGGTCTTTCATGGCAAAACACTTTCCAAGCCAAGACTTAACATCTTTCAAGGTTGGAACGTCGTTACCAATGAGTAATATGTCATCGACATATAACACCAGAAAAGTTACTATACTCCCACTAGCCTTGATATACACACAAAACTCATCTTCACTTCTAGAGAAACCAAACTCTTTGAATTTCTCATGGAAGCAAAGATTCCAGCTGCGAGATGCTTGTTTCAATCCATAAATGGATTTCTCAAGCTTGCACACTCTATTGGGAAACTTTGCATCAACAGAACCCTCTGGCTGATTCATCTAAACATCCTCAGCCAACTTCCCGTTAAGGAAAGCAGTCTTGACATCCATCTGCCAAATTTCATAGTCATGAAAGGCAACTATGCCGAGCAATATTCTAATAGATTTAATCTTAGCTACTGGCGAAAAGGTCTCATCATAGTCAACCCCTGGGGTTTGAGTGAAACCTTTTGCAACTAGTCGAGCCTTGAATGTGTGCACATTTCCATCCATGGCTGTCTTCTTCTTGAAGATCCATTTGCACCCAAGTGTCTTACGACTTAGTGCACTATCAACCAAATTCCAAACTTGGTTGCCATACATGGACTTAATCTCGCTGTCCATTGCCTCTTTCCACTTGGAAGCCTCTGGGCCTGCCATTGCTTCCTTGTAAGTGACTGGTTCATCTAAATTTACCAATGTCCTATCACTGATGAATGTGTCACCATCTAAAGTAATATGAAAACCATACAACTCAGGTGGCACACTCACCCTAGTGGATCTTCGAAGAGGTAATGAGTTACCAATTGGTTCAACAGAAACTATTTCCTCTGGTTGAGTGCTAGTGTCATCTACGATTCCTTCATTGGCCAACTCTTGAATTTCTTCAAGGTCTATGGTGCTCCCACTGTCCTCTTTGAATATGAGTTCCCTTTCTAGAAAGACTCCTCTTCGTGCTACAACGACCACGTTTTCACTAGGTCTGTAGATCAAATATCCAAAAGACCGCTTTGGTTAACCAATGAAAACACATTTCTCACTTCTAGCTGCTAGCTTGTCATGAGTCTCTCGTCTTACGAATGCTTCACAACCCCAGACTTTATTATGCGCTAACGAGGAAACTTTCCCCTCCCACATTTCGTGAGGTGTTTTGGCAACCTTCTTTGTAGGGACAAGATTAAGGATGTGGGCGGCTGTCTCTAAGGTATACCCCAAGAAGTGAATAGGAAGCGAAGCATGACTCAACATAGAACGAACCATGTCTAACAAGGTTCGATTACGCCTCTCAGCTACACCATTTAATTGTGGTGTCCTAGGAGGAGTTAATTTTGAGACTATCCCACATTCTTTTAGATAGTCGTTGAACTCGATACTAAGATACTCCCCGCCTCTATCGGATGTACGTACCTTTATCTTCCTCTCTAATTGATTCTCGACCTCATGCTTAAACTCTTTGAGCTTTTCAAAGGTTTCTGACTTATGTTTGATTAAGTAGATATAGCCATATCTGCGATAATCATCAGTGCAAGTCACATAGAATCAAGTAGCATCCCTTGTAGTTGATTTGAAGGGCCCACACACATCTGTATGTATGAGGTCCAACAGACCTTCACCTCTTTCACAAGACCCTGTGAATGGTGATTTCGTCATCTATCCCAAAAGACAAGATTCACACATAGCATCTGATTTTAGGTCAAATGATTCCAACACTCCATCCTTTTGGAGTTGGGATATGCGTTTCTTGTTAATGTGTCCAAGACGACAATGCCACAAGCATGCCTTGTCTACACTATTAGACAAGTCAATATTAAACACACTATTTCCTAAGCTATCAACACAAGTCACTGTTTCATACACACCATCACAAGGTAAAGCTTCAAACACGAAAACATTATTCTTATAAACAAAAATTTAACCATTCAAATCATTAAAAGAATATTTAAAACCTTGTCTGAACAATGCATGAAATGAAATAATGTTTCTCGTCATCTCAGATGAATAACAACAATTCAATAAATCTAATATAACATCCTTACTAAGCAAAGTTGATAAACTCCGATCTTGGTCACTGGTGAAGACTTCTTGTTTCCCATGAACAAGTTTATCCTTCCTCGCTCTATCTCATCACTTTCTTTTAGCCCCTGCAAATCATAAAAGATGTGAAAATCACATCCTGTATCAAGGACCCATGAATGAGAAGATAATGAGTTATTAGAAGAAATAGTGTAAATACCTGCTGAAGATGGCTTCACTTTGCCATCTTTGATATCCTGCAGATATTTTGGGCAGGTTCTCTTCCAGTGCCCTTTGTCATTGCAATAAAAGCAATCAGCATCCTTTGGATCAGAAACATGGGGAATGGTAGCATTGGGCTTAGCCTTTGGGCTATTTGTAGATGACCCAGCTTGAGCCTTGGTCTTCTAATTTTGCTTAGGAGGACCTTTCCTCTTTTTCCCCTTTCCTTGTCCAATAGCCAAGACAGGGGCACTTGCAGGAGTGGAGGCTATACTTTTAGCCTTCATCCCTGCTTCAGCTGTCTGCAACAAGTTGTGCAATTGGGCCAGTGTCTGCTCAGTGCTGTTCAAATGGTAAGTTAGGATAAACTGACCATAACAATCAGGTAATGAGTTCAAGACCATGTCAATGGCCAATTCCTCATCAAAGTGAATGTTGAGCTTGACCAAACGCTCTATGTAGCGTTGCATTCTTTGCACATGAGATACAACCGACTCCCCTTCTGTCATCTTGCAAGCCATGAGTGACTTGACTACTTCAAACTTTTCTTGACAAGCTCGCTTATGGTACTTTTCCATAAGGTCCTTGTTCATCTCAAAGGGCCAGTAGTCCTCATAGTACCTTTGCAGTTCTGGGGACATGGTTGCGACCATGATGCATGCCACTTTGGTAGCATCATCATATTGTTTCTTGTAGGCAGCATATTCTTCAGGAGTAGCTTTAGACTCATCAAGCTCTTTGAGCTCCTTTTCAAGGACATACTCTTTGTCCTCAAATCGAAGCGCCATCTTGATGTTACGTATCCAATCGTTATAGTTAGAGCCATCCATAACGACTTTGGAGCAGATGTTGAGCAAAGAGAAGTTGTGGTTGGAGGATGATGAAGCAGAAGTGTTTCCAGGAGTAGACATCTGAAAAGAATGAAAGTTTTAGTTAGATTTCAAGATACCTCAATATAATAACCCAAAGATATAATATCAAGGTTAGAATCCAACAATCAAGATTCACAACTTAGAAATGGGATGCCGATATCCAAGTGTAAATTTCATAAAGGTAGGTGAATGACGATTCACCAATTCCACCATTAGACGAAATAAACGAAGTGAAATTCCTAATTCCTTTTGAGATACATTGAAACCATTCAATGGCATGTTTTAATCTCGGATTATGCTCTTCTATTTGTGACTGGGATACCGAGGATCACAAACAAGATGTGAATAACCATGCAAATGTGCTTGGTAACCTCATTGTCTTTATCATTAACTATTGATGTGTCGGTACACCACACACGCTCCACCAAAACGATTATTATGAGATACCCATTACTACTCTCTATTAGTGCCTATTAGTGTGCTGGTAATCCACACACGCTCCACTAACGACCAATAAAACATTATGTGCAATTTCATGGATTAGCATACTTTTCACATTTTCCTAAAGTAACTAGAGTTGGGATTTTGTAAAAATAATGTTCTAGTACTTTCTTTAATAACATTATACTTTTAATGAGATGTAGTTGTCCTATCAAATTCGTTCTGCTAACGACCCTCCACTAATCAAGGAAGCGGTGGGTGAGGGCGGATACCCATTCAACTACCATTTTATAGGCGATTTCCTTATATCCCCCTTATAGACTAGCTTCGTGAATGAGGCATACTAGCAATTTGACTGAGCATAAGTTTATACATATATAATATTTAACTTTTAATTATAATATATATATATATATATATATATATATATATATATATATATATATATATATATAAGGTGTGTTTTAAACTTTTCAAAACTTTGAGGTTTATATATAAATTTCGAAAATTATGCCATTAATTTTAAATTTAAAATAAACCAAATAACTATATTTAATATTTATCTGTTAATTAACTTTTAATTAATTTATTAAATCTTGTAAGGATTATCTAATTAAATTAAACATTTAATTTAATCCTAATCCATATCCCTTCTAGATTTCGAAAATATGGGGATATGATAATTTTCTTATTTTTCTCATTTATCCAATAAGGCAACAATTATCCCAAAACAAGAAACCCTAAATTACCATGTAAAATTCAAAAATCAAGGGGGGAGGTTAGGGTTTCCAAAACCCTAACCCTAATTTCGATTAGGGTTCATGGAGGCTAGGGTTTTTCGAAAACCCTATGAACCAAAACCCTAAAAATCGAAAATCTTGGCCTTTAGGGTTTAATGGCTATAAACCCTAAGTTGCAATTCAACTATTATAGAAATTCAATTTAAAACAAACAATGGCTCGGATACCACTGATGGGTTTTAGGTGAAACAAATAAACCAGAAAAAAATTCCTAAGTTCACATGCAACCTACTTTGGATCTATGTTTTAACTATTGAACATATAACTTTGAATTGCAAAACAAGAACCCTAGATGAGAGATGCTATTTTCGAGATTAACAAACTAGGGTTTTAGAATTACATACCTTTCAATTGTTATAGCAAACAATTGTTAATCCTCTTGAACTTGATCTACTTGGAAGCCTAGCACCACAAATGTAATGCCTCTAATGGGGTCACACCCAAAAGCTAGAAAGAAGGAAAATTGAAGGAGAGAGAGTAGGGTATGCAAAAATCAGCCCTAGGGTTTCACAAAGGAAGGAGTGGCCGAATTTAGGAGCTGCGAGGCTCCTTATATAACTGAGGGATCAAGGGTTTAGGGAAAAACCTAATACTTCTTTACTTGGGGCCTAAGCTAATCCAAAGGCCTTATCCAAGCCCCTTGGACGAAATCCTTAGGTTTTCCCCTATAGATTTCGTCCACCTCCTTCCAAGGAGGTTCTGGAGCCTTCCACTCAACTATTTGATCGTTGCAAACTAGTCCCTACACTTTAAAATTAATACAATTAACCCCAAAATTAATTCTAATTAATTTCTGGCTAACTATTAATTAAACCTTATGATTTCTAATTAATATATTACTCTTTTAACATATTAATAAATCATTTATATTAATTTATTAATCTTATAATAAATCAATATCTCTCATTTCATAATTTCCTTGTCCAGTTGCTAGGTTTGAGGGCAACCCAAAAGGACTGTGCTGCTATCAATTCAAGTACATACCAATTATAGTTATGGGCTTAGACACCTAATCCAACACCATACGCGTAGCAAGGAAGTCACAACCCCTAGGGCTTGGTCGGGATTTAGTCCCCTGTTATTTATGCGGATTATCTGATATCTTCCTATTGCATTTTCAGTATGGTGGTTACGAGGCGTTTCGTGTTGGGATCCAGATCAGGATCAAGGCAGGGTGATCAGGAGGCCCCAGTAGCCCCTGAGGTTATCAGTCAGGAGGAGCTAGTGTTGATAGAGGATCGAGTCATGGAGATCATCCGTGAGGAGGTGGTCGAGATTGTTCGGAGTCAGATTCCAGAGTTGTTTGGGACTATTAAGTCCGCCATGATGGATTACTTTGATGACACATACCCAGCCCTTGCGGATACGGCTGCCGCTGCAGCTATATCAACTGTAACCATGGCTGGAGGTGGAGTGGGAGTCGGTCGGGGCTTCCAGTACAGGGACTTTAACAACACGAAACCCCCTACTTTTGATGGGACCTAGGACCCCATCAAGGCTATGTGATGGGTCTCCGATGTAGAGGGATGTTTCTTTACCTGTTCATGTCCTTCTGACCAGAAGGTCAGATGTGCCCTGAGCCTGCTCAGGCTCGGGGCTAAGGACTGGTGGAGGTTGACAACAAGGTCGTACTCTGATGAGCAAATAGCGGTTGTTACTTGGGAGCAGTTCCGGGATAAGTTCCGCGCCCGATACATTCTGCGGGGTGAGTGGGAATGATTGGCTCAGGAGTTTTTTAGTTTGAGACAGGACGGGGAGTCGGTGACGGAGATCACCCAGATGTTCACTGTGAGGTCAATGTTCTGCCCATAGTTTGCTTCCGAGCAGGCTCAGATGACTCGTTATTTTAGCATGCTCAAGACCGATATCCGACAGTTTATGTCTACCCAGCGATGTGATACTCTTCTGGAGTTACAAGAGGCCGGGAGACGGCATGAGTTGGATATCGAGCTGCAGTTGAGGGAGCAACGGCAGGCCCCGGCACAGTCGCAGCCGGCGCCAATGCGGTCCAAGACCGCCGATATCAAGGTTGGGGGACAGCCAAGCCGCACTTGTGGAAAGTGCGAAAAGGCTCAATCAGGGACGTGCCGATCAGGGAGTGGGTGCCACCGGTGTGGCAAGCAGGTCCATTTAGCCAGGGATTGCAGACAGCAGACTCCAGCTTCCGAAGTCAGACTTTGTTATCACTGTGAGCAGGTGGGCCATATGAATGCCCAATGTGCTCTTCTAGCCGCCAAGCCGGCACAGGCTCTAGCGCCGGCTACTCTAAGGATTGTAGATGGGAGGCCAGTTAAGGCAGAGCCTCCGAAGGTTCAGGGTCGTGCTTTCCAGCTTATGGTCGAGGAGGCCAGGGCAGCATCGGATGTGGTTGCTGGTATGTTTCTACTCTTTACCTCATTTATTATATCTATGTTATGCTTATCCGTTTACCTGTGTTTAGGTACGTTTTTAGTAAACTCATTGCCTGCTTTGGTTCTATTTGACTCGGGGGCGAGTCGGTCCTTCGTATCACATGCATTTAGTAGGGAGTTCAGTGCGCCTGTGGCCGAGCTAGAGTGTCCGTTGCGAGTCTCTATCGCCAACGAACACGGAGTTTCTGCTTCTTCGGTTTACCGAGGATGCAAGTTGGAAATCTTCAGAGTGTCCTTTCCGATTTATTTGATTCTGATTCCCATGGGGGAAGTATGCATGATTGTGGGGATGTACTGGCTTAGTCGATTTGGTGGCACGATAGATTGCGAGGGCTAGCGAGTGGTAGTTCGAACCCCAAGTGGGGGAGAACTGATTGTTTATGGAGAGGGCACCAGAATGGGATCAGGGTTCTATTCAGCTGCCAGGGCTCGGAAGTATATTCAGCACGGGTGTGCTGGTTTTCTGGCGTATGTAGTGGATATGCGAGTCAGGGATCAGATTTCAGTTTTCGAGGTTCCTGTGGTCAGGGAGTTTGCAGACGTGTTTCCGGAGGAGTTGCCAGGGATACCTACGGAGAGGCAGGTCGAGTTTCGAATTAACCTGGTGCTTGGTGCGGCCCTTATCGCCAAGGCACCGTACCGGTTGGCACCGCAAGAGATGCAGGAGCTGTCGTCACAGCTACAGGAACTTTTTGACAAGCAGTTCATTCGACTTAGTAGTTCTCCATGGGGAGCATCGATCCTCTTTGTCAGGAAGAAGGACGGATCACACTGTATGTGCATTGACTATAGGGAATTGAACAAGTTGACGGTGAAGAACCGTTATACACTCCTGAGGATAGATGATCTCTTTGATCAGTTACAGGGTGCATCTTGGTTCTCCAATATTGATTTGAGGTCAGGGTATCATCAGGTCTGGGTTAGAGAGGAGGACGTGGAGAAGACCGCATTTCATACTCGTAGTGGTCACTACGAGTTCGTGGTGATTCCGTTAAGCTTACCAATGCGCCACGAGTATTCATGGAACTGATGAATCGGGTCTGCAGACCGATGCTTGATCGCTCGGTAATTGTGTTCATAGATGATATCTTGGTGTAATCCAAGACCCGAGAGCAGCACGAGGAGCACCTCAGGGAGTTGTTAGGAGTTCTGCGACAAGAAAGGTTGTATGCCAAGTTCTCGAAGTGCGAGTTTTGGTTACGAGAGGTCTACATCCTCGGACATCTCGTCAACCAGGAGGGCATTTTGGTCGACACGGCTAAGATCGAGGCAGTCATGCAGTGGGAGATGCCGAGATCTCCCTCGGACATCAGGAGTTTTCTGGGATTGGTAGGGTACTATCGGAGATTCATTTGAGAATTCTCGAAAATTACAGTACCCCTCACTCATCTGACGAGGAAGGGGGTGGATTTCCGGTGGGGCCCTGAGCAGCAGAGGGCGTTTGAGACCCTCCGCCAGCGGTTGTGTGAGGCCCCAGTTTTGACACTCCCAGAGGGAGTGGAGGATTTTGTGGTGTATTGTGATGCATCCATCACATGTTTGGGGGCAGTCCTCAGGCAGTCCTCATGCAGAGGGCATGCGACCGGATAATTGGAAGACGGAGAGGATCAAGGGCGATAACGCCCGGTTTGTGCAGGATAGTCGGGGATTATTGACCTGATGCGGTCGGTTTTGGGTTCCGATGTCTGGAGGGGTCAGACAGACAGTCATGGAGGAGGCTCATAAGTCTCACTTCTCTATTCACCCGGGGGGCACCAAGATGTACAGGGATCTGAGTTTGAGTTACCGGTGGCCATGTATGAAGCGAGAAATAGCTTGGTACGTCGAGAGGTTCTTGACCTGTAGGATAGACAAGGCCGAGCATCAGAGTCCGCATGGTATGCTGCAGCGTCTAGAGATCCCCATGTGGAAATGGGAATAGATAACGATGGATTTCATTACCAAACTACCAAGGACGACGAAGGGGTTTGATGCCATATGGGTCATCGTAGATCGATTGACCAAAAGTGCTCATTCCTTGGCTATACGGGAGAGTTCTTCGGCCGAGAAGTTGGCCGACATGTACATTCGCGAGGTCGTCGCTCGACATGGGGTTCCGATCTCCATTGTTTCTGACCAGGATGTTAGATTTACCTCCCGTTTCTGGCAGAAGTTCCACGAGGAACTAGGCACACGATTGCATTTTAGTACAACATTTCATCCTCAGACCGATGGTCAGAGCGAGCGAACAATTCAGACCCTCGAGGACATGTTGAGGGTGTGTGTCATTGACTTCAGTGGGAGTTGGGATTCCCACCTACTGCTTGCAGAGTTCGCCTACAACAACATCTATCATTCCAGCATTGGCGCCCTGCCTTTCGAGCTGTTGTATGGGCGGAGATGTCGCACCCCGGTTTGTTGGGGTGAGGTTGGACATAGGGTGATGGGACGGACGGAGGTAGTTCTGCAGACTACCGAGAGAATTCAGCAAATTAGGCAGCGATTGCAGACTGCTCAGAGTCGGCACAAGAGTTACGCCGATAGGCGCCGGTCGGAGTTAGAGTTTTAGGTTGGTGACATGGTTCTCCTGAAGGTCTCTCCCTGGAAGGGTCTGATCCGCTTCATGAAAAGGGGGAAATTGGGTCCCCGTTTCATTGGTCCATTCATGATCGTTTTCAGGGTTGGCAAGGTAGCATATAGGGTAGAGTTACTGGAGGAGCTTAGCCGAATTCGCAACACTTTCCACGTTTCGCAGTTGCGAAAGTGCATTATGGATCAGGAGGTAGTAGTGTCGTTGGATGATATTCAGGTCTATGAGCACCTAAATTATGTGGAGAGGCCTGTGGCCATTCTGGAGAGGAAGATGAAAGTTCTACAGAACAAGTAAATACCTTTGGTTAAAGTGCAGTGGGATCATAGGAGGGGATCCGAGTGGACATGGGAGCCAGAGCCAGATATGCGGGAGCACTATCCGGAGCTGTTCGTCGCGGCAGACTTCGAGGACTAAGTCTAGTTCAAGTGGGGGAGAATTGTAACGCCTCGATTTTGAGGTATTGGTTTATGTGAGAATTTTATTGATTTCAAGGTCTACTCGACGACTTGGCTGCCCTACTCGTCGAGTAGCAGCGTGTTGGTCCCCATGTTTTAGTGATCTACTTGCTAAGTCCAAGAAGGGACTCGATGAGTAGGAGCTGGCAGATGAAACCCTAAATCCTGGGGTTTTGCACCCTATTTAAAGGATCATTGGCCCTCCCCAGCCTCCCCTTTACAGTTTCTTGGCACCCTTAAACCCTAAATCGTGTGTGTGTGTGTGTGTTTCTTTGGTGTGATAGAGATTTGAAGAGAGATATTGGTGAGGAACACTTGGGGAAACAAGTAATTGAAGCTAGAAACTCATGAGAAGCAAGGATATACATCAGTTGACACTCTTTGG
The DNA here is from genome assembly GCF_052849685.1 of Lactuca virosa. Taxonomy (NCBI): domain Eukaryota; kingdom Viridiplantae; phylum Streptophyta; class Magnoliopsida; order Asterales; family Asteraceae; genus Lactuca; species Lactuca virosa. The sequence goes on along the minus strand of NC_136428.1, from coordinate 431,017,676 downwards.
AAGGTATTAAGCTGTCTCTTTGGCTCATCTTATCTTTAATCTCTTTTGGGTGGTTTTTAGGAAAGGATTTTTTGTTTGAGCCAAGATCTGAAACTGAAACTTCAGATCTGGACTTCCTTTGGTCCCTGGATCCATAAAGGTAACAGTTTTGGCAAGAATGAGCTTTCCCTCAAGTGTTGGACTTCATGTCAAGCTTAGTTTTGTCATTTTAGGGCCTTAAAGCTTTGCATGCACGTAAAGTTTGCAACTTTACATGATAAGCAGGCCTTAGAAGGTTGGATCTACAATCTGGAGCCTTTGCATGGCTTAAAAAGCATCTGTATGGATGAAGGATTGAAGGGACTCGACGAGTCGCATGGTCGACTCGGCGAGTCATATGAATATGGTCCTGAAGTTGACGAGTTGGATGAACAACTCGGCGAGTCCGATTAAGATTGTCGTAGACTCGGCGAGTCAGTAGAGTGACTCGGTGAGTCGGTTATGGTTTTTCCTAACCTTTGGATGCGTGCGAACTTTTCGAGTTGCAAGGGGGAAAACTAGGCGAGTGGCGAAGCAGCTTCCACCGCGAGCCTTAGGAACTCGACGAGTCACTCTGGTGAGTCGGCCAGCGGACGAGTTATGCAAGGAACTCGGCGAGTGGTTGGATACACTCGACGAGTTTAGGTCAACATGGACTGTTGACCCAGGCAGTTGACTTTGACTTCGACCGAGGGTTGTCCAGTTGACTTCTGGAGGTAACTGGGAATTTATGAACCTTGTGATGTGTTGGATATAGGTGGTGGAGTTTGTGGCGATGATTCGAGAGTCGAGCTTTCTATTTCCAGTCTGCAGTTGCAAGGTGAGTTATTCTCACTATACTCAAGGGTCTAAGACACCAAGGCTGGCCCTTTGGATTGTTATCTAGTTATGTTATGCTAGTATGATTTGTTCGAACGGTATCCTAGAGGGTAGGACAATATTATATGGTATGTGGTATGACCTGTTAGACCGGTATCCTAGAGGGTAGGATAATATTATATGATATGTGGTATGATCTGTTAGATCGGCATCCTGGTAGATAGGATGGTGTCATGTGCTATGTTTTATGTTTCGTTAGATCAAGTATTGTCTATAGACTGTTATGTGATTATCTAATTTCGGGACGAAATTCTCTCTAACGGGGGGATGATGTGACAACCCGAAATTTCTATCTTGTAAAGCCATTCAATTCAATCACAAGTCAGACTTGTTTCTGCTATCTTTTAGCATTGTTAAGGGTCTATTTGAGTGTTCCAAGCCTAGTACATTCAAGGATTAAGTGTTAGGAAGTATCTATGAAAGTTTAGTGTGCAACATTCAAGCAGGAAAACTCCAACACATGGAGTTTACGGCCGTAAACTAGAGATTACGGCCGTAATCTCTAGGTTGGTTGTGAACTCCTTCCATAAGGTAGATATTCCTTCATTATTCTTCATTTCTTACACTTTCAACTCAAGAACTCTCATTTCTCTCTAAAGTATCATCAAGATCACTTCTATTTCACGACAAATTTGTTAGTGATTCTTGCATTTATTAGTTGATACCTTTCATAATCTAGTAAAGTCCCTTGATTTCATCCGTGAAATCACCTCTTTTGGGTTAGATCTTCAAGAACACCAAGAACACACACTAGTTCTTTACGCCGTGAACACCTCTTCAAGCTTCAAAATGTAAGTATCGTTTCCATATACTAGTTTCCCATTAGAAGCTCTTGAATTACACCCTTGAAATCAACCACTTTAGCTTGATCTTCAAGAGTTTACGGCCATAGCATCTCCTTTGGCTGTAAACCCTTCTCAAGAAAATCAATGGCTGTGAACATCCAACACCATAAACCCTAGCTTCTTCTTGTGTTGGCCGTAATCATCTTGGCCGTAAACTCCCATGGCCGTTAACACCATGGCCGTAAACACCATGGCCTTAAAAACCAAGGTCGTGAATACACTTGTGTGGGCGTAAACCCCTTTAGTACAATCATATGTGATTGTAACACTTCATTCCAAGTGTTTCTTACTCACTACAGGTGAGTTCATACACCTTAACATATATTTTAAATGATTTTAAATGGTTTTACGGGGGGGGGGGGGGATACAAGTTGAAACATTATAGTTATTGTATCAATCACATGTGATTAATAACTATCAAACAAGTGGATTTCTTATACTTCAAAACTGTGTTATCAAACAAACTATTTCAAAACCTTTTATAAGCTGACATCAAGTTATCTGTAACCATTCAAATGGTTAAAATTCCTTTTTATGTTTAAACCTCTTTTATAAACTAAACTCTTTATCAAACTCTTTTAAACTTATATATTGTCAAAATCATGTCTATACAGATATAGTTATATAAGTAAGATTCAAAGGGCTTAGGACTGATAACTCACTTTATTTCATGTTCCTTGTTTGGTTGTGGACTTAGGGTATCCGGTTTTTTGTCCGAGTGTCGTTTGAATCTTAGTTATATATTATTTATATGTGTATAGATATAAAAGTTCTTACATAAGTTCAACACCTTTGAGTAGCAAAGGTGTACAAACATACTCAATCACTCAAACAACATTACTAGTAAACTATAATAGGTATAGTTTAGAGGATTACTACCCACTATTAGTACAATAAAACATAAAAGAGTCAGTTCATACATGAGTCAGTTCAAACTTACTACAATGAGAAACAGAAAGAACATACTATGATGAGAAACAGAAAGAACATACTATAATGAGAAGCAAAGAGAACATACACTACACTATACAAATAGAACATACAACACACTAGAATAGAGAGAACACACTATACAAATACAAGAACACTATAACATTAATGTGAGCCACTACTTCATGGCATGGCAATATACTGCTTTGTCACCTTTTGTAACCAGAGTCTCCTGGAGGGAGAGCGTGAATTTATGTATAGATCTATACGGGATTGACCATCCTACACCTTGCTGCTAGCTACAGTGGGACCTGCAGGTCTACGGGTGACGGATGTCATACCATTTCGATGTCTTCGAACATCGTGTTTTATTAGTCAATCAAGTATGGTTACAACTATATCACCTTTTACCTTAATTAAAACAATTGTTTTAAGGTAGTTAGTACAACAGTAGTTGCTATATACAATACTACAAGTACATCTTTATTATTTTCCAATTACAATCAAATTGTGATCTTCTCTCATAAACGGTAATGTAAAATATATTTTTGGTAAATGATAGTCAGTCCTTGGGAAAAACACTCACTTTTACAAAGGAACAAACATACCGAATAGTCGTGTCTTGGTAGAAGACTACATTTCAGTTAAAGTAGAAAATATAGGATTTTCTAGGAGAAACGGACATTTACAAAGAAACATTTACAAACATTTACAAACATATACAGAAACTGACACTAAACACTTATGAACTCACCGGCTTAAATGTTGATCTACTTTTTCAAAACAACTTGTATTCTCAGGTCACCAGTAGACAGGTACATTGGACCAGGTTTTGAGAAGACGGAGCGTGTTCAAGAATCGTGTTTTATTTTGATTCATATTTTGGTGTCTTTCAAACTATACACAGAACACACTTGCATTAAATTATATTATTAATGCAATGGATGATGTTGTTGTTTGTTTACTATTATGCATTGATATGATATTGTACATGACGTCCTCCGCCCCCGAAGGTTTCCACCGTTCTGGTTTGGGGGTGAGACAGATTGGTATCAGAGCTTTGTTTATAGTGAATTGAGTATATCAACCCATAAAAGATATACAACTATAAACACATCGGGATTAAAATAATCTGACCAAGAGTTTATACTTTTAAATAATAAAATATTTAACCGAAGTATACATACCAGCATTCATACTAAAATCAGTGTCACTAGGACAGAACAAAAGTATTGCGGTTGTTGGACAACACAAGTAGGCTTGGGGACATAATCAGATCTGGGAGTGATATAGCCTAATCAACTATATCTTTCCGAGAAGTGATTAGTGTTGAATCATAAAAAGTGACCCTCTTGAACTTCAGCTACCGCAGCCATCCAGCACCCGCAGTCAAGCTTCTTTCATCAGCAACCGAATCTGGAGTCTACCTACCGCAGTCACTTAACTAGATTACTTTACTTGTATTTATTATGAGACTCTCTATTGTCCAGTATGCCTTGCATGGCTACTCTTAGAGATGTAATCTAGTGTACCTCTTGAGTCTCTATAAATAGAGCTCATTCTCTTGTATCTAAAACATATAACTTACGCATCTATCTATTCTGAATACACTTCTCAAGTTATTCTTTCTATCTCTCTATCTTACTACGCACCACTTCTTACACTCAAATATTACTAGAATACAACTGATTATAACCTCTCTTCTGAGCAAGTCTTTCGTGACTTAATCACTAAGTTTGATCTTCCTTATTAACTCGGTTTGAATGCATTCCTTGTTATGAATCAACTTATGTGTATACTTGATATAACAATTATTGTCATTTCTATTTCTTTACTTTCCGCAACTAACTCTCTAACTATCTAATTCTAACTTATTTATATTATTGTTGAGCTTTTAGATCCTTCGAGATTAACTATTCCGCAATACACTTGTTCTAATGTTTGTTCAAGTGTGTCTCTAAGTTTTTCTCTCAACAATTGGTATTAGAGCCATAGTGGTTGCTTTTTGAAAACGGAACTCTGATTTTCAAAGGGCCTTCTATACCACTAAAGCTCATTTCTTAAAAAAAAAACTTAAAAAATGGCACAATCGTTATCTCTGAATGTTTCCAATAGTGTTGGTGGTTCTAACCGAGCCCCAATACTGGTAGCAAATGAATATCATCACTGGTTACAAAGAATGGAAAGATACTTAAGGAGACTTGGTAGAGATGTCTGGCGATCCGTAGAAGAAGGACCACATGTCCCAGTCCTTACACCAGTCCAGACTGACGGCGCTACAACTTCGAGTTAATAACCTCTCTTCTGAGCAACTCCACATGTCCCAGTCCTTACACCAGTCTTTCGTGACTTAACTAGTCATGAACCGTCCCACCAAGGATGATCTCGATAAAATGGAAAATGATGTTGTTGCTTTTTATGAAATCTCCTGTGGAGTTGCTCCTGACAACTTCGATATTATCATAAATTGCAAATCAGCAAAAGAGATATGGGAAGTTCTCAAGAATTTGTACGAAGGCTCAGAACAAGCACAAGACAAGAAACTTACTACCGCACTCAATGATTTCAACAACTTCAAAGCTCATACTGGCGAAAGTTTAGAAGACTCCTTCAAAAGGTTTAACCTGATAGTCACCAAGTTCTCCAATGCGGGCACCATCCGCAGTAACCATGAAACAAGTCTTCAGTTTCTTAATGGTTTGGGAAGACATTGGACTACGGTTAAGATGATAGTCCAGGGCGATAGAAAGATTCACTCTTTGTCACTCTACAAGCTCTATGGAGAGCTGCAAGCACAAGAATCTACCGTACTCAAAGACTGTGCTGACTTCGGAGGACTACTTGCTCTCATAGCACAAGCCCTACCAAAGTCACTCTACTCTCCCTTGTATGACACTCCACCGCAGCCATACAAAGCTGACTCAGAGTATGATGATGAAGAAGAATTTCAGAAGGCTATTGCTCTGGTTAGTCAACAGTTCAACCGTCTACCACCTCCTTCCATCCGCAAGAATCAACAGTTCAACAAACCTCCATTCAACCGTAACTTCGGTTCCCAAAATAACCATTCTCGATATTCCAAAAGTTATCATCGACCACCGCAATCTCAAATTAATCAACCAAAGGAGGTACCGTAGTCTCCTCAAACCACTGACTCCAGTACTCCCTCAGAAGACAAGACTGATGTTGTAATTTGTCACAAATGCAACAAAGAGAATCACTTTGCAAGAGATTGTAAGGCCAATGTAGTAAAAGACAGAGCATTCTACCTTAGAATGGCTGAAGAGTTGGAAGATAAGGAAAAGGCAAGGGCATACGTAGCCCACGTCAAAAGAGACCATCAAGTTTGTTCATCCGGAGACGAAGATGAAGCCATCAGCAGTGTCAAAGGAAAAGGGAAAATCTGCATGGTGGCAATTGCGGATGATGATGGGTCTACAGAGCTGGAAAAGAACTACTACTACATGGAAAAGGATGGAACTCTAAGCATCGTCGAACAGGTAAAACTTATGATCCAACCTCTAAACTATAGCATGCATGACTGTCAGCCCTACATAGATGATCTTAATGACACTTGTGTTGCCGTCCTTACAGACAATAACAAAGCCTTAGATGAGAAGAACATTGCGTCCCAAGAGATGTTCCACGTGAGAGGACGACTGGATAACAAAAGACTTAAAATGGCTATGTTAGAGAAGGACCTAGAGTTAGAAAAAGATGCAAGAATGTTGAGTGAAACCAAATTCGAGATAGCTTTGAACCAGAGAGATTTAGCTCAGAGTGAAATTGTACGCTTAAGTCTCTTAATTGAAAAATTGTTTAATGAAAGTGAAGCTATTGAAAATTTGGTAAATAAGGGAACCATGGACAATACATACAATTGGGGTTGGTCGAATGGATATCCTACTGCAATGGATTCCTCACCCCGGTTCAATAAAGACAGACTGTATGTCCCTCCAGACCGATAATTTCATTTCCCAGTCAATCACAAGACTTTTCCCGAAGACATCAAAACTCACTTCGGTAGACTACATAGTCTAAGCAATAATTGTGTCATTGAGGAAATTGTGCCTGAGGTTTCGGGTCACACATGTGATCAAATTCCTATCTGTAGCACCATTTAACCAAATTCTCAAACCTCATCCGTGGTTGAGGAAGAAATTGTCATTGAGGGCCCCGAAGTCTCGAAAGACTTTCCATCTCTGTCCTCAGACCGCAGTGTCTCACACTGTAGTTAAAAGTCCCACAAATGTCCCACTGAAGTCCCAACTAAGACTTACTCTGCAGTAGTCAAATCTTCACTACCGCAGTCCTCAGTAAAAGGAGCTGTGACCCTTCAGGCGATTCATCATGAATTACCTATTGAGAACTTTGAAGTGGGTCAATGCTCACAAACCCCAGAATCTTCAAGTTCGGATGATTCAAGCCCACGTTTTCAAAATCATTCTAAAAATTCCAAGAAACCGCAGTTGAACAACAATGACTGCGGTTCACCAAAATCTTTGGCCAAAAAGGCCTTCAAAGAAGAAATTAGATCTCGAGGCACAACTAGACAAACTTTTTCGAAAAACAAGAAACATGTCAGATTTCCAAAGTCTAAGAGTCCAGAAAAAATTGTTTTCTCACACTAATTTTCAAAAAACTCTCCTTTCAAGAAAACAAACAAAAAGGAAAGTCCAGCTTCGAAAGTCATTCCTACTTCTTCTGACACAACCCAAAAGGGTGTTCAGTCTTTTCGAAACAATGGTTTTCAGGTCTACTCCTCAAATGATCCTAAATGGAAAGGTATTTTACCCACTCCAACACTTTTAAAGTCACGTCAAAATTTCAACAAATGGAAGGGTATCCTACCAAATCCACCAAAAAGGACTCAAAGATTTGCACGTGCTAAACCTTGTTCAAAACAAACTTTTCAGAAACCAAACAACACTCATGTCAGATCTTTTCAACCGCGGACCGGTAACAAGTCCAATTCATCCTATGGACCGCTGACCAAGCATAATGTCAGATCCAATGACAAAAAATCCTTTTGCAAATGTCAGTGTAGTTGCCAAAAAGATTCATCCTATGTCAAATCTAGTCAGAGTCAGAAACGTAGTATTTTTTCAAAAACTCACACACTCCAAATCTGCACAAACACCCAAGACTAGGAATAAAAGTTGACAAGAGACCCGTCCCTGCAACCTGGTTCCATGCATTTTTAAAAAATTCACCAATTGACCCAGGCTCCAAACTAGTTTGAATGCCTAAACTAACAGTGTAATTCTCAGGCTTTGTGCAAGGAGGAACAAGAAGATGAATGGTTAATTGACAGTGCCTGGTCCTTGCACATGATCGGAAGGTTAGAATACCTTCAGGATTTCAGGCTAATATGCAATGGTGGAAATGTTAGATTCGGCAACAATGCGAATGGAATCATCCGAGGTTACGGTGTTCTCACTACGGGGAACTTTTCTATTCAGAAGGTTGCTTATGTAGAAAGCCTTAAACACAATCTCATCAGTGTTGGCCAACTATGTAAAGTAGGACATCGAGTTGAATTTGATGATCAATTTTGCTACGTAATGACAAGTGATAGGAACACGTGTCTGATCAAATCCCGATCCGAAGGTACCATGTATCCTTTGGATGTCTCTCTAATCATTGGTAGACCGCAGTTGTGCTTCCTATCCAAAGCTGTATCCGAAGTCAGCTGGCTATGGCACCGCAAGCTAGCTTATCTCAACTTCAGGTACATCAACAACTTGGTCACATGAGAACTAGTCAGAGGTCTCCCTATTCTCAAATTCAGCACTGATACTCTTTGTCCGGCTTGTGAATGTGGTAAACAGTCCAAAGCAAGTCACCCTCTGGTAATGGATTCTTCAATTTCTAAACCACTGGAGCCATTTTACCTTGATCTCTGCGGTCCATCAACCGTAGCCAGTCTCCATCACAAGAAGTACATACTGGTTATAGTAGACGACTTTACACGCTTCACATGGGTCTTCTTCCTCAGACTAAAACAGAAACACCACAGATTTTCATCAACTTAATCAAAGAGATCAAACTTCAGATCAAGCTTCCAGTAAGACGTATCCGCAGTGATAATGGAACCGAGTTCACTAATCATCTTCTCAACAATTTCTTGGTGTCCCAGGGCATCTCTCATAACTTCTCAGCTCCCTACACACCGCAACAAAATGGAGTAGTAGAAAGAAGGAACCGCACACTAGTAGAAGCAGCCAGATCCATGCTCAACTTCGCACACCTTCCTCTCTACTTTTGGGCTGAAGGTGTAGCAACCGCATGCTTTGTTCAAAACCGAAGCATTGTGTGCAAACGCCTCAACAAAACACCATATGAGGGCCTTAACAATTGCAAGACAAATGTACGCTTCTTTCATATCTTTGGGTGTAGATGTTTCATGATCAACCACCGAGATCAGCTTCACAAGTTTGCACCGAAGTCTGATGAAGGCATCTTCCTTGGTTATTCCACTAACAAGGTTCCTCTTCAGGTCCTTTAAATCTAGTTGAAGTCAATTATGACGATCTTTTTGATCCTGTTGAAACGACGAAACTATCCAAAGTTCTTGTGTCACCCACAGGTCAACAACAACACGCTGATGTTTCTGGACCATCTCTATCCGAAGTCGCTTCTCTCAATACTTCCACCTCTCCGGTTGAGGGGGAAAGCTCTACTCTGGATCTAGCAACAACCGTCGAGGTTCCAGTACTTGATGTTGCTCAAGTTCCTATCTGGAGAGAATCATTACCATCAAACGTATCTTCGGATTCGGATCATGAACTCATAGAGAACATTGACACGAGAACCAATCCAAGGATTATCACTCTCCCATCCGCAGTCCAGGGGGAACCTTCTGATGGGTTTTAGCCATAAGAACATCCTATGTGCTCATGCAAACCCTAATGCTTGGATCTAGGTTTCTCTATTTTACATGCAATGTATCCAAGACTTACAATCTTAGATCTAACATATTATAAACTAAAATTAGGGTTTAGAGAATTACCTTTGATTGTTATGTAGCAATAACAATCTCAAATCCTCCTTTGTAATGGCTTTAGAAAGCTTAGAGTCACAAGTGTCACTCCTCTAATGGGTCACAAACACCAAGAGCAAGAGGATGAAGAATAAGGAGAGAGGAGGCTGCCCAAAACGTGTGGAAACCCTAGTGGAACTCTTCGCCACGTTTTTGGGGCTTAAGGGTACTATATATACATGTAGGCTATTAAGGTTTTTCAACTAGGAAACCCCAATCTGACTGCTTAAGCCCTAAGCAGCCCATGGACCCTTTTAGAATATCCCTTGGACGATTTCTAATGGGTCTCCCCGTAGAATTCGTCCAACCTATTATTCCAAGGTGATCCATAGCCCAAATGCAATTATCTTATAATTACAGTTCCAGTCCCTTAAGTTTAATTAATCTCTTTTAGCCACAAAATTAATTATCAATTAATTGTTGATTAATATTAATTAAACAATATGATTTTTCCTTTAATATATTATTCTCATAATATATTAATATATATAATTAATCCTTTCTCTCCATAGTTCATCCTATCAAGTTGCTTTGGTGAAGGCAACCCAAAAGGACCATGCACCATCGGGTCAAGTACATACCAAAATAGTTATGGACTTAGACACTAATCCAACAGTCTCCCACTTGGATAAGTCTAATAACTATTATGCGTATGACTTCAGATCCTGATCTGCAATCGTAGCTTTCAAAAACCGTTGTCAACTCTGATCCTATCAGAAGCGTGTCCTTTAGATAAGGGATCATATATTCCTCCATTCTAGATATCGTATAGACTGAGACATGGATTTAAATTATGCTCTCTGTCTATGTGTTGTTTCCCGATTTCCGATTTATGACGACTGACAACAGACTACATTTGAACACATCAAATTAGTCCCGGCTTGGCCAAGCGCTTAGGTGTCATCACTAAATCATCGAGGGGCCCACAGATATCGCTTTCATCCTACTTTGGATAAAAGGAACGGATAAACTTTGATTCAATGCTTGCTTGTACTCACTCACCAAATCACACACAACAATATGTTTTATAACACCAAGTTACTGGTGCGTTTACATATTATCAATGTGTAACCGACTCGCAAGATACAACTCACACATCTCGGTTTCAAGAATATAAGATATTATCGTCTCACCAATCACTCGTGATAAAATCCATGAAGTGATCAAAATGAGCGTGGGTTTATTCCAATGCTCAATTCATATTCATAAGCACTCATGAACGTTGCAGCAAACATTTGCTTATGTCTAATACACTTTATACAATCCACACACCAATTCATGACAGTCTTCATTCATACCTACTTCCAACATATAAACGACTGTGGTCCGTTCGAATAATTTGATTGTTCTGAACCAATTTAATTATTCAGGAAGTCAAAACATGCAAAGTGAAACACAAGAATAATACTAATCCTATATGGCCCCAAACTCTTGGTACAAATAAAACATTTTATTTAATCACCATATTGATTACTCATTATTTGTTGTTTCGGGTAATCGACTTCTTACTTGAATTATTACTACACTTGTCCTATGCTCTCAGCATGCACACAATGTTTACCTACGGTCCTTACTTTGTGAAATAGATCAAATGAACACATTTCCAATCATACTCATTTCACAATTCCTAATCCTTATCATAAGTATAAGAATATCAAATTCTTGTTACTTATGCTAGATTCTAACATTTTATGCAATGATTATTTCGTAAAGTAATAGCTCAAAAATCATCAAGACTTGGCCAATCTCTATCAGAAACAAATCTATAGATATGATGTCTCTCACTCAAAGTACATTCCTTTGAACATCCTTCTTGCATAAAAGTTTTTAATCTAGACATAGATTCTCAATATCCAACTCCCAATATGGAAACATTTCCATATTTTGCCATACGACAACTTATTCTTAATAGAATCTTATCTATTCATAATAATATCAATATGGTCCATCCAATACCATACTTCCAACTACTCACAAATGACCAATCCTCAGCGAGCTTTGGATCGTCCTTTGATAGTTGTTTAATTATTTTAGTCAAAACCGATTCTAGTCCTTTTGCCTCTAAATGCGCTAGACATTTTGAAAATTTTAGAATGGTCAAATATAATAGCACTGGCAATCAATCCTATACCCGAAGCGTATGGGACACGATGCATAATGTATTACATAAAGATATGATACTTTATCAATCTTATGCCATAATATTTTATGTGTCACGTTCTTACAATTCGAACTATGAAGAGGGATGCTGTAATCATAATCGAATTTTAAGAACACACTATGTATCCTTTGACTAAATTTATTAAAATTTCTCAATCTAAGCTTTTAGATTTCGAAACGAAGTACAACTATTCAATTATAGCAAAACAACTATTCAATCATTACGACTTTGCAAAGTATAACTCTTGTTTTCTATAATTAATATTGCTAACTTGCAATACTTGACTTAATAATCATACAAGCACAACATTTATGCTCCCACTATCATGATGATTATTATCATATAAGCATAACACTTATGCTCCCACTAGCTTTGACATGTTTTATAAAACAGCTAAACTTCCAGAAAACAATACCTATTGAATTTCTGAAGTTCATATTTATAATATCTAATGCTTTGATAATCCTTTATCAAAGCTTCATAAACTTATACACCTTTGCTTTAGATAGCTTATATGTGTGTCTAAACAATTCAGACTAATTGCCAAATCTCACAATTCGAACTATGAAGAGGGATGCCGTAATCATAATCGAATTTGAGAATACAATTTTCACAATTGCAATCTTCTTAAAATCTCTCTTAGTGAAAGCATTTCCTCACAGTCATTTTCATGAAGAAGGGAATCTTATGACACTTAGATTTCAATGGTGTATTTGTTCCTATCCATCGGAATTTGCCAAAACCAAAGTTTGCGACAAATCCAAACTCATATGGACCGAACTTTCTCAATCTTGATTTCTTGCCTTATGGTAACACGAGTGCCCACCATGTCTTCCAAGTAGTTAAGCAACTCACCCTTTCCTATCAATGTACTTTCATTGATCAAGGTGCTTGCCTTTTATGCGTTCAAATGAGAACTCATAGAACTCACATGAATAATTAACTCAATTGGAATGGCACAGAAATAAAATAATGTCAACACGATAGGTTGTAAACCTCAAGTCGTGTGCTAGTGATGATCGATAAGGTTTATTCTTGATTAGTTCTTGAAACTTTTCAAGACCATTAAGACTCCCACTGACTCCTTGACATATAAGATTCTTTTGTCAATAAACATTTCTCGACAAACAAATATTCAAGAGTTAGTGTAGTTTTTATCAAGACAAAACATTTCACAAAATTGGTCCTAGTTGGTCTTTATCTAATCCAAGACATCACAACTTTTCAATTTCAAATGTGCAAGAATAAGAAAACCTTTTTCAAATTCCACATTTGATGAATGTTATAAACCTTCTTAAGACTTGTCACTCAATTCACAATCTTAACTCTAAGACTTGATATTGAAACGAAGTATGATTGACTTCTTGATTTAACCATTTCTTCAATTCTTGATTCCTCTTTTCAGACATACAATTGCACTATGACTCACTTAGAGGATCAATTGAGATATGGTTCTTAATCATTAAGACCTATGATAAAACATAATAAAAGGTACTCTCCCTTCTTCTTAGAATAGAGAAACTTTTATCTTTCTGCCTACTTGATTCTTTTATTTGTTCTACTATTGATTGAAACTCTTTCAATCAACTCAGAATTACACTTAATCTTATAAGTATAATCATATTTACTTAACCTTAGTAAATCATGACAAATATCTTTGTTACTCTTGTGGTGGACTTAATCAACGCACAACCTTGTGTACTCGATCTCCTAGTCCTTCACTTGACACTTTGTCAATGAATTAGTCTAATTTCCAAATATGAAATTTTTCATTCATTATGCAACCAAGTTGTATGATTCCAAGTTTCTGTCCAATTGAAACTTGGGCGATGAGAAACTTTCCCTATTTGGTAAATTCTTGACCTTTCCACAAATAACATAATTAAGAATCAAATCCATTATTGCTAATAATAGAAACTTACATCAATTTTTCATAAATGCCATTGCAAGGATAAATAAATAATATAAAATCAAAATTTATATTATTGCGGAAAAATTTGTCCTTACAATGCAATTCAACTGAAAAACTATGTTGTTAAATATTCCTAAGCAATCTATTCTAACTCCAAGTAGTAGCTTAAGATTCTAATGTTCAAGTAATGCGATCGAAATCCATTTCTTCACGATTAGATTCCGCTCACTTCTTCCCTTAAGATTCCTCTCTTTTCTTCGATCCTACAAAACATCAGAAAATAATCTTATCACATTATGTATTAAGAATCTAGAATAGGAACTTAAAAGAGTTATTTAATGGATTTTTACCTAAAGTAGAGCCATACGTTTTGACTCTCCCATCTCTTAGATCTCTTAGGTAAATAGGGCAGCTTCGTCTCCAATGCCGCTTCTCTTGGCAATAAAAGCAAATTGACTCTTTTAGAATAACACACGGAACTACTTCTGACTTTGCCTTTCTCTTATGATCAAACTTTTCGATCATGGCATGCCTTTCGTTGCCATTGCCTATATCCATAGAGGTCTGGAAGGCAGATCCACCAATCAACTTTGCTTATCCAGTGCGCCAAATCATTGCTGATTCAGCAGCAATAAGCATATAGGTGAGATCGATGAGGGTTACGTCGTGGTTCATCATATAGTACTCTCATATGAACTCACTATATGAGTCTGGAAGCGACTGAAGAACCCAGTCAACAGCCAGCTCCTCACAGACAACAGATCCCAACATTCTTAACCAATCAATATGTGACTTCATCTCTAGGACGTGTGCACACACTGACTTTCTTCTTCATGTTTACTTGCCAAAAAGGCTTGAGTGAGTTTGAACTTTTCAACCTTTTGAACTTGTGGGTTAGGGAGAACAATAGGAGGAGGTGGAGGAAGTGAAGCATGATCTCGTGTTCCTCGATCGAATCGTGGAATATCATCTTCATGTGAAAAGCTTGTTCCACGGGATTTGGGAAGACCATAGTTGTCATACTTTGACATCTACAAAACGGGAGAAAATTTCAAGTTAGTTGATTGATTGAGTCCTTAATAAATCACCCAAATGAGATATTAAGGCTAGGACCCAACACAATACTCTACAACCTAGAAGAGGGATGTCGTAATCTAGTTGCAGAATATTTGAAGGTAGGTAAATGACGATTTACCAATTTCCACCATGAAAAACGAAAAACTAATTTAAGTTTTAAATCTATTGAAAATCCCTAGATCTTTTGAGATTTATTGAACTTTTCAATGGCATGTTTAAATCTCGATATGCCCCTCGATTTGTGACTGGGATGCCGAGGATCACAAAACAGGGTGTGAATAACCATGCAAACTTACATGGTGCCCCCAAATGTTACAGTCACCTATTCGATGTGCCGGTTAACCACACACGCTCCACCGAACTATGACAAAAAATGAGTCACCCTTTGCTACCTATGCTTAGAACCATTTAGTGTGCCGGTTAACCACACACGCTCCACTAACGTCTTCGCAAGGGCACAAAGTGTAATTTCATGGAATTGCATCAATTCACTTTTGCCTAAAGTAACTAAGATTGGGAATTTTGTAAAAGCATTTAGTTACTTTATACTTCATTATACTTTTAATGTAAAGGGGTTTGTCCTATCCTACCCGTTCGGCTAACGACCCTCCACTAGTCAATAGTGCGGTGGGTAAGAGTGGATACCCATTCAATCGCCATTTTATAGGCAATTTCCTTAAACACCCCTTATAGACCAGCTTTGTGAATGAGGCCTACTAACGGTAAGACTGACTGTTTATTCATACATATATATAATACTAGACTTTTAATGTTATATATAGTATAGGGTGTATTTTACACTTTTAAAATACTAGGTGGTCTAATTTAATAAAACATACTTTTAATTTAATTAAATGTAAACCATATCACTATGGATTTATTAACTCTCTTTTAATTATACACTTAATTAATTTAATAAAACCATAAGGGTGTGATTTGAACTTTTCAAAACAATACTAGGGTTTTGGAATCTAACAATCCTAAATTAAACCTTTAATCAACTTTTAAACTCCAAAACTTGAGGGCAAGTTTTGAAACATTTCAAAACATTAGGGTTTCAACTATTTAAATTTCAAAACAAAACCTTTAAGTTCAAATTTAAACCATAAAACTTACATGGGCACAAATGAAACTTTTTCACAACACAAGGATCAAATAACAAATAATAGAAATTAAACAATTAATTTTGTCATTATCTATATTTGACCTAATTTCAATTTCTTGCAATATAAGTTACCCAATTAATACAAATAATCAATCTTTAATCATATAAGGAAGTTATTATCTAATCAATTGGTAATTATCTTTTGTTTAATCAAGGATATTCTCAAATATAAGATAAGATTCAAATATTAAAGATCCAAAACAATTAAGGCAAGTATCCTCAAGCAAAACAGCAAGAAATCCCGAGATTCCCTCTGTCTGACGCTCCGACTCGCCGAGTCACACATTGGAACTCGCCGAGTAGGGCAGACTCGCCGAGTCCATGTAGTGACTCGCCGAGTCAGTTCGAACAGAAGGCCATAATTCGATTTTCAGTTAATAATTCAACATAGCATCACATACAACAGAAACCAACCTGGCTCTGATACCACTGATGGGTTTTGGCCATAAGAACATCCTATGTGCTCATGCAAACCCTAATGCTTGGATCTAGGTTTCTCTATTGTACATGCAATGTATCCAAGACTTACAATCTTAGATCTAACATATTATAAACTAAAATTAGGGTTTAGAGAATTATCTTTGATTGTTATGTAGCAATAACAATCTTAAATCCTCCTTTGTAATGGCTTTAGAAAGCTTAGAGTCACAAGTGTCACTCCTCTAATGGTTCACAAACACCAAGAGCAAGAGGATGAAGAATAAGGAGAGAGGAGGTTGCCCAAAACGTGTGGAAACCCTAGTGGAACTCTTCGCCACGTTTTTGGGTCTTAAGGGTACTATATATACATGTAGGCTATTAAGGTTTTTCAACTAGGAAACCCTAATCTGACTGCTTAAGCCCTAAGCAGCCCATGGACCCTTTTAGAATATCCCTTGGACGATTTCTAATGGGTCTCCCCATAGAATTCGTCCAACCTATTATTCCAAGGTGATCCATAGCCCAAATGCAATTATCTTATAATTACAGTTCCAGTCCCTTAAGTTTAATTAATCTCTTTTAGCCACAAAATTAATTATCAATTAATTCTTGATTAATATTAATTAAACAATATGATTTCTCCTTTAATATATTATTCTCATAATATATTAATAAATCATAATTAATCCTTTCTCTCCATAGTTCATCCTATCAAGTTGCTTTGGTGAAGGCAACCCAAAAGGACCATGCACCATCGGGTCAAGTACATACCAAAATAGTTATGGACTTAGACACTAATCCAACAGTCTCCCACTTGGATAAGTCTAATAACTATTCTGCGTATGACTTCAGATCCTGATCTGCAATCGTAGCTTTCAAAAACCGCTGTCAACTCTGATCCTATCAGAAGCGTGTCCTTTAGATAAGGGATCATATATTCCTCCATTCTAGATATCGTATAGACTGAGACATGGATTTAAATTATGCTCTCTGTCTATGTGTTGTTTCCCGATTTCCGATTTATGACGACTGACAACAGACTATAATTGAACACATCAAGGTTTTGAAAATGTACACCAAATGGACATTAAGAGTGAATTTCTCAATGGGGAATTAAAAGAAGAAGTTTATCTTCAGCAACCTCCAGGTTTTGAAAATGTTGAATTCCCATACCACTGCTACAAGCTTGAAAAAGCAGTATACGGTCTGAAGCAAGCCCCAAGAGCATGGTATGAGACTCTTTCTGAATTCCTTGTCTCATCCGGGTACAAGAGAGGAGTGATTGACCCCACGTTATTTAGAAAAGCAAATGGTAACCACCTTATGCTTGTACAAATATATGTGGATGATATCATCTTCGGATCGACTGATCAAGGAATGGTGGATGAATTTGCTAAGCTCATGACCAACAAGTT
This sequence comes from Lactuca virosa, assembly GCF_052849685.1. Taxonomy (NCBI): domain Eukaryota; kingdom Viridiplantae; phylum Streptophyta; class Magnoliopsida; order Asterales; family Asteraceae; genus Lactuca; species Lactuca virosa. The sequence goes on along the minus strand of NC_136428.1, from coordinate 430,999,812 downwards.
CAAAATGAGCATGAATAGAGAGATTAACTTCTTTCTAGGACTTCAAGTGAAACAAGTTCTGCAAGGGATATTCATTCATCAAGAAAAATACACCACTAAACTGTTAAAGAAATATTCTATGGACAACTGTTCTTCGGCTAAGGTCATCATGGCCTTCGGTTATAAGATCTCTGCTGATCCCTCAGGTGAATCTGTGGATCAAAAGACTTATAGAGGTATCATAGGCTCTTTGATGTACCTCACCGCAAGCAGGCCAAACATTGTCTTTGCAACTGGTGTATGTGCAAGGTATCAGGCTGACCCAAAAGTGTCACATATGACCGCAGCCAAACAGATACTACGGTACCTAAAAGGAAGCAAATCTCTTGGTCTATGGTACCCCGCAGGCAACGATTTCAGCCTTCAAGCATTCACAGATGCGGAACATGCCGGATGCAAACTAGATAGAAAAAGCACTTCAGGTGGATGTCAATTTCTGGGTGAAAGACTCGTCAGCTGGTCATCAAGGAAACAAAGCTGTGTATCTCTGTCTACCGCAGAAGCTTAGTATGTGGCCGCAGCCAGGTGTTGTTCACAAGTCCTTTGGATGAAAACTCAATTATTGGACTACGGATATAGAATGTTGCGGATACCGATCTATTGTGACTCTGAAAGTGCTATTGCTATTTCTCACAATCCAATTCAGCACACCAAGACTAAGCATATTGAAGTACGGTATCACTTCATCAAAGACCACATCTTGAAAGGTAACATTGAACTCATCTTTGTTCATTCTCATGAAGAGATTGCTGATGTGTTCACAAAAGCCCTCGACTCCACAAAACTTAACACCTTCCTGCAAATGTTAGGAATGATGAATCCAGACCCGCAATTCTTTTTGAATTGTTAGATACCGCAGACCATCCTTGGTCTCCATTGCGGTTCTAACTGAAAGTTACATACGATAGATGGATCTGGTACCGCAGTCTAGGTACCGCAACCATTTATCATACTTATTTTTCATGGGTCCTTATTGTTTGTTATTACTTGATGGGTTTTGAGCATTCTAACACTTCCTAAGTATACATGCAACCCTAATAACCTTGGATCTATGTTTGTCTAATTATCATGCAAAGTTGAATTCCAAGGTTATATTCCTATCTAGCATACATGGGGAACATTTTTAACTTGAATGAAAGATAGAATAACTTACCTTGTTATTGATTATGATCCTTGAAACCTTGTGAGCCTAGCACCCCAAGTGTGATGCCTCAAATGCTTCACACAACACCAAATGCAAAGGAGTAAACTTTGAGAGAATCTTACACTTGCAAAATTGGCTCTAGCCCTCTTGATTCTTGTGTGCAACCCATTTTGGTGGAGAATGGGTTCTTTATATAGTGTTGACACATCTAGGGTTACACCATGTAAACCCTAATGTGTCATGACTCTTCATTTCCATGACCCATGGGTTTGTAACTCCCATGGAGCATCCATGGAGCATCCTATGGGTTTAACCCAACTTGATAATCCATGGAGCCTCTTAGCCCACTATACAAGTTATGCATAATTTACATAATCAACCCATATATTTAATTAGTTATCTTTTGATCACTTAATTAATTCTAAATTAATTCTTGATCAAACTAATTAAATAATATTATTAACATATTAGAACTTATAATATATTAATAATCCACAAGTGTTATTTCTCTCATTTAGTCTATCCAATTGCATGGTGCCATGCAACCCAAATGGACCATGTCGGGTCGGGTCAAGTACATACTAGAAATAGTTATGGACTTAGACACCTTATCCAACAGTCTCCCACTTGGATAAGTCTAATAACTATAACTGTAATACTTCAGGAACCGAACGGCAATCGTAGCTCTTTCAAGGTCTCTCGGAACTGAGAAGATGATGATACGCCATTTAAGATAAGTGATCATGTAATCCTCTGTTCGAGATATCAGCCGGACAAATACATGGAACAATGTCTTACTTATTGTCCAGCAGTTTGTTTCCTGATTTCCGATTTGTTTGACAAAGAACTTAATTGAACACATCAACTTAGTTCTGACCGGGCCCGGTACATAGGTCAAAACAAAATCATCGAGGGGCCTAGATATCAGCTTCTAATCCAAGAAGGAATAGATAAACTTCGACTCATATGTTTGTTCTACCACTCATTGAATTATACACAAGAGCACGTTTTATAACATCGAGTTACCAATGCGTTTTCGTACAATCAATGCATAACCAACTCATAAGTAACAAATCATATATCTAGGTTTGAAGACTTATATGATATTACCGTCTCACGATCACTCGAGATAAATTCCATGAAGTGATTCCAGTGAGCGTGGGTTGAATCCAATGCTTAGAACTTATGAGCACTCATGAGTGTTGTAGCCATGTCCAACAACTTACACCTCAGCAACCAATTATGACAGTCTTGATTCATACCTACTTCCGACATATGGCCGACTGTGGAGGTTCGAATAATATGATATACCAAACATAATTATTCTGGAAGTCAAAACATGCAAAAGAAATATATTAAATGATCGACAAGAGATAGCAACACTTTACTCATAAATAAAACACCTTTTATTCATCATCTAATGTCAATTACACTTTACAAATTTCGAGGTTATCTAACTACTAAATCTAATATCATCCTTCAGCCCTATGCTCCGAGCATGCTGGAGATGCTTAACCCGAGTCAGTCCCTTCGTGAGGGGATCTGCTGGGTTCTCATCCGATGATACCCTCTTTGCCACGAGGAGTCCTTCTTCTATTCGATGTCTGATGAAATGGTATTTTCTGTCGATGTGTCTGGATCTCCCGTGATCCCTTGGTTCCTTGGCTAAGGCAACATCACTTTCACTATCACAGAAAATTTCCATTGGCTCTTTAATAGTTGGTACAACTCCAACGTCTCGAATGAAGTTCTTCAACCATATCGCCTCCTTTGCTGCCTCGCTAGCTGCTATATACTCTGATTCGCAAGTTGAATCAGCCAATGTCTCTTGCTTGGAAATCTTCCAAGAAATTGCTCCTCCATTTAGGGTAAAGACCCAGCCTAACTGAGAGCGGAAATTATCCCTATCAGTCTGGAAACTAGCATCACTATACCCTACAACTCTCAAGTCTTCACTCCCACCGAGGGTAAGGACCTAGTCCTTAGTCCTCCGTAGGTACTTGAGGATATTCTTTACCGCAGTCCAGTGTGCCTTGCCAGGGTTACCCTGATACCTGCTAACCATGCTCAAAGCAAAGGCTACATCAGGTCGAGTACACGTCATAGCATACATGATCGATCCTACAACCGAAGCATAAGGTATTCGACTCATTTCTACTATCTCAGCCTCAGTACTAGGGCTTTGTGTCTTACTCAATCTGACATTACTCTGGATGGGTAACTCTCCTTTCTTGGAGTCCTACATGCCGAATCTCTTCAGCACCTTATCCAAGTAGGTACTCTGACTAAGTCCAATTAGTCTTTTACTCCGGTCTCTCAAGATCCTTATCCCTAGAATATAGGCAACTTCTCCTAGGTCCTTCATAGAGAAACACTTCCCAAGCCAGGGCTTAACTTCCTGCAGAGTTGGGATGTCATTTCCTATGAGTAGTATGTCATCTACATACAATACTAAAAAGCTAACTATACTCCTACTAGCCTTGACATATACACAAGATTCATCTTCACTCCTAGAAAAGCCAAACTCCTTGACTTTCTCATCAAAGCAAAGGTTCCATCTCCGAGGTGCTTGCTTTAACCCATAAATGGATTTCTCAAGCTTACACACTTTATTAGGGTACTCTGTATTGACAAAACCCTCTGGCTGACTCATATAAACATCCTCAGCCAACATTCCATTAAGGAAAGCGGTTTTGACATCCATTTGCCATATTTCATAGTCATGAAATGCGGCTATGGCTAACAGAACCCTAATAGACTTAATCTTGGCCACTGGAGAAAAGGTCTCATCATAATCAACTCCCGGAGTTTGTGAGAACCCCTTTGTAACCAGTCGTGCCTTATAAGTATGTACCTTACCATCCATGTCGGTCTTCTTCTTGAAGATCCATTTTCACCCTACAGTCTTACGACCTGGTACATTCTCAACCAAGTTCCAAACTTGATTGTCATACATGGACTATATCTCGTTGTCTATTGCCTCTTTCCACTTGGCTGACTCAGGGCCTGCCATGGCTTCCGCGTAACTGTTAGGTTCATCCAGACCTATCAGTGTCTCATCACTGATAAGTGTATCACCTTCCGCAGTAATATGGAATCCATAGTAATGCTCAGGTGCACTCCTAACCGTTGTGGAACGCCTTAGAGGTACAGACTTGTCATTTGGCTCAACAGGAGTTTCCTCCTCAAGTTGAGTGCTAGGGTTTGAAGTTCCTTCACCACTTGACTCTTGAATTTCTTCAAGGTCAACTTGCCTCCCACTGTCTCCTTGGCTTATGAACTCTCTCTCTCTCGAAAGACAGCCCTCCTAGCTACAAAGACCACATTTTCACTAGGTCTGTAGAAGAGGTAACCAAAGGATTTTTGTGGGTAGCAGATGAAAATACACCTCTCGCTTCGAGGTTCGAGCTTATCATGAGTCTCGCGTCTCACGAAAGCCTCGCAACCCCAAATCTTGATGTGGTCTAGTTTGGGTACTTTACCAGTCCACATCTCATGAGGAGTTTTGGCAACTTTCTTTGTAGGGACTAGATTAAGGATATGGGCGGCAGTCTCTAAGACATACCCCCAAAATGAGATTTGTAGCGAAGCTCGACTCATCATGGAACGAACCATATCCAACAAGCTTCGATTACGCCTCTCAGCTACACCGTTCAACTGCGGTGTCCTGGGAGGTGTCAATTGTGAGACAATCCCACATTCCCTAAGATAGTCGAGGAACTCTAAACTAAGATACTCACCACCTCGATCGGATCGAAGCATCTTAATGTTCCTGCCCAATTGATTCTCGACTTCCTGTTTAAATTCTTTAAACCTTACAAAAGTCTCTGACTTATGCTTGATTAAGTAGACATATCCATATCTACTGTAATCATCAGTAAAAGTCAAATAATAACGTTTAGCATCCCTTGTGGCCTATTTGAAGGGTCCACACACATCCGTGTGTATAAGATCCAACAAACCTTCACCCCTCTCATAAGAACCTGTGAAGGGTGACTTTGTCATTTTTTCAAGTAAGCATGATTCGCAACTATCATCTGACTTTAGGTCAAATGACTCCAAGACTCCATCCTTTTGGAGTTGGCCTATGCGTTTCTTACTTATATGTCCAAGACGACAATGCCATAATGATGCTTTATCCAAGTTATTATTATTAACAGAATCAATACACAATAAATTATTTCCTAAGTTATCAACCACATATACAGTTTCATACACGCCATCATAACGTAATGCTTTAAAATAAAGAACATTATTAAAGAAAGCATTAATCGAACCAACTTCATTATCAAATGAAAAGGTGAAACCTTGTTTATATAATGCATGAAAGGAAATAATGTTTCTTGCCATTTCTGGCGAATAGCAACACTTATTCAAATCTAAACTAAACCCACTACTTAGCGATAAAGTATAAACTCCAATCTTGGTGACAGGTAAAGCTTTCCTATTCCCCATGATTAAGTTTATTCTTCCATGCTCCACATTCTCACTTCTTCTTAGTCCCTGCAAATCAGAACAGATATGAATACCACAACTGGTATCAAGGACCCAAGAGTTAGAATGGGGTGAGTTATTAGATAAGATAGTGCAAATACCTGCATGGTTGGGTTTAACTTTCCCATCCTTCACATCTTGCTGGTATTTTGGGCAGTTCCGCTTCCAATGTGACTTTTCATGGCAATAGAAGCATTCAGCCTCTTTAGGGTCAGAAGAAGGAGTGACGAAACCTTTCTTGGTTCCACTTGAAGAAGAGCCATCAAGGGTCCTAGCCTTGGTACCCTTCGAAGAGCTCTTCCTCTTCTTCCCTCGACCTTTCCCGATTGCCAAAACCGGGGCGGAGTTTGGAGTAGGAGTGTTAACAACCGACTTACCCTTAAGACCTGTTTCTGCGGTCTTGAGGAGTCCCTGAAGTTTGCTGAGTGTGACCTCTTCCTTATTCATGTGATATGTAATGCACGGAATTGATCATAGCATGATGGTAAGGAGTGCAAAATGATATCTATTGCAAGCTCCTCAGGAAAGTTCACATTAAGCTTCAGCAACCGATCCACACACCTTTGCATTTTCTGCATGTGGCTCGTGACGGATTCCCCGTCCTTCATCATGGTTGTTATGATAGAGCATATGATTTCATACCTCTCTTGTCGTGCACTTTGATGGTATCTTTCCATCAGATCTTGGTGCATTTCAAAAGGGTAGAAGTCCTCATAGGACTTTTGGAGTTCAGCTGTCATGGTGGCCAACATGATGCATGCCACTTTTGTAGCATCCCTTTCATGTGCCCGGATGTCAGCGATCTCCTGGGGAGTTGCAGTGGTCTCATCAATCTCCTTAAGCTCCTTGTCAAGGACATATTCTTTGTCATCGTAGCGGGTAATCATCCTGATGTTTCTGATCCATTCATTGAAGTTGGATCCATCAAAAGTGACTTTCCCACACAAGTTCATAAGGGTAAAGGAGCCATTAGGATTAGAGCCAGAAGCAGCATTGTTTGAAGACATCTGAAAGAAGAGGACAAGATTAGTTTAGATATTAAGAGAGTCCTTAATAAAACACCCAAATGTAATATTAAGGCTTGGATCCAATCACAATATATTATAACTTAGAAGAGGTATGTCGTAATCCAAGCTATAACATATTTGAAAGGTAGGTGAATATTCACCAATTTCCACCATGAAAAACGAAATATAAATATTAGGTTTTTAATTGGTTCTTAGAAATTCCTAGATTCTTTTGAGATTCAATGAACTTTTCAAAGGCATGTTTCAATCTCGAGTGTGCCCTCCAAGTTTTGTGACTGGGATACCGAGGATCACAAAATGAGGTGTGAAGTAACCATGCAAATCACTTGGTACCCTCAATGTTTATTACTCAATCGATGTGCCGGTTAACCATACGAGCTCCATCGACCTATAATAAACTTTAAGTCACCCTTTACCTACCTTGTTAAGTCCAAGTTAGTATGCCTGTTAACCACACACGCTCCACCAACGACTTAAACAAAGTGTAAAGTGTAATTTCATGGATTAGCACCTTATTCACATTTTTCCTAAAGTAACAAAGATTGGGAATTTAATAAAAGCATTTAGTTACTTTATAATATTCATCATATTTTTAATGAGAATTTATAAGTCCTTGTCTTACCCGTTCGGCTAACGACCCTCTACCGATCAAGGAAGCGGTGGGTGAGAGTGGACACCCATTAAGTCGCCATTTTATAGGCAACAACCTTATACCCCCCTTATAGATCGACTTCGTGAATGAGGCGTACTAGCGGTAAGACGACTTGATCTTATATATATATATATATATATATATATATATATATATATATATATATATATATATATATATATATATATATATATATATATATATATATATATATATATATATATATATATATATATTATTAACTTATAATATTATAAAGTATAAGGGTTGAATTTTAACTTTTAAAATTCTAAGGGTTGGAACTAAAGTTTTAATCAAGACTTTACTTGTTCCAAAACTTGAGGGCAAGTTTTGTAAACTTCCAAAACTTTTCATTTCTTATAACTTATGAATTAATTGAGTAATAAAAATGAAGACTCTTCATTTTTATAACTCTTGTGTTCTTTTAATGGCTTTAATAAAAGTGAGACTTTTGGTTTTCCATAACTTGAGAACAAGTTATGGACTCCATTAAAACACATTATGATCATGAATTAAACTACCATGAAGGTTACAAACAATTCCTATTATCATCTAATCTTCATAAGTTCAAGAACATGAATATGAACACTTTCAAGAATCAAAAAGTACACTTAAAAAAAACTTGTAATTTTGATAATTGCCATTGTAAATGGATTAGCATAAACATTACACCATCTAAAACAAGTTTTAAAACATCAAAACAGTTTAGGGTAATGTTTCTAGTCCATTTCCAGCAACAAATGTGCAAACTTTCATACGAGCAGAAAACAGAAAAAACGATTTTTTTCAAGCAGTTTGCACAAAAAAAAACAACAACAAACAAACCTGGCTCTGATACCACTGATGGGTTTTGAGCATTCTAACACTTCCTAAGTGTACATGCAACCCTAATAACCTTGGATCTATGTTTGTCTAATTATCATGCAAAGTTGAATTCCAAGGTTATATTCCTATCTAGAATACATGGGGAACATTTTTAACTTGAATGAAAGATAGAATAACTTACCTTGTTGTTGATTATGATCCTTGAAACCTTGTGAGCCTAGCACCCCAAGTGTGATGCCTCAAATGCTTCACACAACACCAAATGCAAAGGAGTAAACTTTGAGAGAATCTTACACTTGCAAAATCGGCTCTAGCCCTCTTGATTCTTGTGTGCAACCCATTTTGGTGGAGCATGGGTTCTTTATATAGTGTTGACACATCTAGGGTTACACCATGTAAACCCTAATGTGTCATGACTCTTCATTTCCATGACCCATGGGTTTGTAACTCCCATGGAGCATCCATGGAGCATCCTATGGGTTTAACCCAACTTGATAATCCATGGAGCCTCTTAGCCCACTATACAAGTTATGCATAATTTACATAATCAACCCATATATTTAATTAGTTATCTTTTGATCACTTAATTAATTCTAAATTAATTCTTGATCAAACTAATTAAATAATATTATTAATATATTAGAACTTATAATATATTAATAATCCACAAGTGTTATTTCTCTCATTTAGTCTATCCAATTGCATGGTGCCACGCAACCCAAATTGACCATGCCAGGTCGGGTCAAGTACATACCAGAAATAGTTATGGACTTAGACACCTTATCCAACATTACTAACTTTTGTACAAGTGCTCTTCTCAGTTTCTTCTACCGCAGTCATAAATCTATCCATCTGTAATGACATTTGTTCATCCGCAATGACAACTGGTCATCCGCAATGAAGTTTCCATCCGCAATCACATTGATAATTTCTCAACTGTTTCATCAACCCTTGAATCTTTGTGTGCTATTTAATGATCCTTCCTCAAATAAAACATTAAAAAAAAAATTTCCCTTGAGAAACTGTCTCATTCTCTTTCTGAATAAGCCTTGTGTCAGACCTATTTTTAGGTATGATGACAAAAAGAACATTTTTCCATAATCACATCCTTAATTTGTCTTTTCCGCTTACCCAGAACGTCCCATCCGTTACAACTTCCTTTCCCCTCACCCCACGATCACCTGACGTGATGATGTCCTTCTGACCTTTCATTAAATGCAAACCCTATTTTGGCAAATCTCAAAAAACTTTTTTAAACCGTTTGATTTTATGTGGCTGAGATTTAATCTCCGATTCAAAAGATTCCCTCCAATCGACGTTTTACCTTATCCTTTTTTTTTACCTAGGGTAAAAATGTCATCCCTTTATAAACCCGTCTTCTTCCCCAAAATCACTTTATGCTTTCTGAATATTTAACCTTCCCTCTCAAATCCTTCAAGAACTCTGTTTCTTTACTCTTTCTCTCAACCCTCAATAATGGTGAAATCCGGTATTTCAAAGAAACAATCCAAGGCATCTGGATTAGTAAACCCTACTGGTTCAGACTCTCCCACTATTGCTTCAAGCAACTTCAGAGTAGTGGTCGAAGATCATCCATCCTATAATGCTCCAACCAAGCTGATGATTAAGTTTCTGAAGAATCATCCCCTGTTTGGCCCCTTTGATGCTTTCACAGATCTTGTCCCAATCTCAACTCTCTTTAAATGTGCATTATCAGCTTATCGCCCAATCGAAAACCCTCAAGAAGTTCACCTTAACCTGGTTAATGATTCTTTGGTCATTCTGTCCAAAGAGAAATTTCTTTCTGCCATTAACCTTCTTGTTCATCCCTCCATCAAGATCTTCTCCGCATCCATGGCGGACGTTACTTCAGCCCTTTACCAAATGGGTTATCAAAAAAAGATAAGGGGAATTGGCGAATTCAAGAAAGATCAATTGCTTGCGGTCTGGCAATTTGTCTGCCACTTCATCATTCGCAGTCTATCCGGCAGAACCGGAGGCACATACAATATGGGACTGAAGCTTCTAGAGCTGTTATGGAGTATAATCACAGGACACGATGTAAACTACGAGCAGATCTTATGGGACGACTTGATTCAATATATTCCCAAGGAGAACCCAAGGGAGAACCCAACCGAGCTCACCTTTGCAAGGTTCTAGTCACTCTGTATTTCAGGATCTTCATGCGGATGTTGGAATCGACATGGGCAGTGACATCGATTTCTTTGTCACCAAGGATCTCAAAAGGTACAATCCTTTTTCTGATCAAACTGTTTTTGGACCAATTCGAAGACTCCCTACCCACATTCTTTCCACACTTGGTCTTGAGACTGCTGATGTCTTAGATCACATTGAGGCTACGGAAGGTATTGCCCCGTAACCTCCTACCCCGCCTCTCCACGACCCTTCCGCAACCATTAACCATGAAGGTACCACAATCCCTTCTGCTACTACTCTCTCCAATCTTTCTCAAAGAAGAAAGCAATTGGGCACCAAGAAGAAACAAAGAATACCCAAGAAGGATGCTCCCAAACGAACCGCATCCACTAAGAAACATAAAACCAAACCTACCGCAACCACACCTGATAGTGACTCTGATGAGGATAGGCAACCAATTGCTATCCTTAAGAAAAGAAAAATCGATACCTCTGGCCAAATGCGTGACCGGACCGATACTGAAGCCTCTCAAAAGGCTCCGGTAGTCCTTGGGGTGGCCGCAGACCCATTCAACACCACTATCATTTTCCAATCAGACTCAGAAAATGAGTCTGATTCACGACATCGTGGAGACTCCCCCCAGTTTACTCCCAAGAGGATGACACTGGTGCTCGCCCTAAGGTCTCCAGGGCTTCCCGACTACATTTCTTTTCACCTGAGGAGTTGCACTCCATCCTTTTGAACGTCACCCAAACAGTTCGAACACCTTCCCAACCGCAGGGCACTTCTTCCGCCCATACCAGAACTGAGCCGAGGCTAAACTTGACCACGGGTCAAGGAGAACACGGTGAGCACAAATGTGCAAGGATCCGTGGACCCGAAGGACACTTCGGTGCGTTTTCAAGGATTTGACAGAGAAGAATCAAACGACTCATGGTTACGCTACACTCCGGTAACTGTGTCAGAAATCAAGAAATATGACGCTTTCAAGAGGGCATTTCAAGCCCGCAAGGAACAACAGCTCAAGCAACAACCATAAAAGGAGCAAGATATCCAGTCAGTGGCACGGTATTGGGCAGATGCAATCAATAATGCCAATACCGTAGCCACCATTCAAAAGGTTCGAGACTGGATGACCGAGATGGCTGAAACCGTCCTTAAAGCTCAGGCAGCAGGTGAAGGTGCAGGTACCTCCAGAGTAACTCCAATTCCTACTCCAACTCCTACTCCAACTCCACATCCAACTCCAACAGTTCATGAATCACAAGATGAAGGAACCGCAACAGAAGTCAGTTCTGCTCCCACCTTCGTTCTTGGTGATGAAGACATCCAGGAGGTTAACAAGCCCAGTCCTTCTAATGATGACCTCATGATGTTCGATGAGGAAGAGGAATCCAGTGGCTCTCACCATTCGACTTCTAAACCCAAAGAAAAGAAGAAAAAGAAGAAGAATGTTGTCACTAGGAAAGAATTTCTAAGCTTACAAGCCAAAGTCGATCAGATCTTAGCTGCGGTCAAGCCCACTCAACCGCAACCAGAAGACTCTCCCGGGTCGTAGTCACTGATCGAACGTATAGAACGCTTGGAAACAAGGGAACGCTTGGCTGCTGAGAGAATTTCTCTCAAAGTGGAAATAGGGATTCGGTCCCTTGACCACAACCGCAAAGCAGATCACAAGGATTTTATGGCTGTTGTGGAACGCCAAATCACTGAGGTGACCGCAATCAAAACGGATCTCCAAGCAGCCATTGCGGATCAAGCCACTCAGTCTCAGAAACTGATAGCTGAGACTCACACTGCGTATGAGTCCAATATCTCAGTTCTTCAAGCAACAATCAATAGACTGCAACGCTCCCTTTCCTCCAACTTCCATGGTCCCGAGATCCTCCATCTCACCAAGGAAATACACAGGCTACTCTTCAACTCCTCCATTCCCAATAATCAACAGTTGGCCGAAGCCCTCAAAGCTCAATTTCAAGAGGTTTTTGCCAAGGTTGATGGCCTTAAAAAGTGGCTTGAGGAAGCTCCTCAATTCCATTCCTCAAGAGGGGGAAGTGAAGAAGAAGTCCATCACTCTGATCACTCCATCTCACAACATTAAAGCCCCCCCATCATCACAGAAAAAATTCCTACACCGCCGCCTTCACCGCAACCATCTTATCATACTCCACCTCATAACACCCCACCGCAAGAGAAGGTCACTCCTGAAAAACCAGAAACTCCCCCTCACTTCAAAAACCTGGTTGAGTACATGTCATCTCCAAGCTCAACTGACTCTCCTGCCACCACCCAAAGGAAACACGATTGGAAGGCAGCCAAACTTGCAGAGCTTATATGGAGAGAATGCGGTTTTGATACTATGATGGACGAATCTGTCACACCCCGCTAAAGCGGAAACACGAGGTGTGGCAGTATAAAGGGTTTCATAGCAAAAGTTAAAAGACTACACCAACCATAGTATTAAAAATCATTACAATTTTACAATAGGTTTGAACAACTTTTAAAAGAAATTACAATGTAAATTGAAATACAACACATGCGAATGCTCCTAAAAGTGAAGTGTCCCTAAGTGCCACTTACTCGATGATTCCTGAAAAAGCATGTAAAACGAGCGTCAACTATAAAAATAGTTGGTGAGTACTCACAAATAAACAAAATAATATTGGTTCCATGAATTGAAATCAAAGTTTTGATAAAAGTTTCCAATAATAAAAGTATATTGTTAAAATTAGTAAATAAGTTTGTAAAAAAAAAACAGAGTTCTTTGTCATCATGAGAGATAAAGTATGTTGCCCAAATAAGATGCAACATTCATATTCTCATGGAAGATAAAGTTCGTTACTCAAACGAATAAACAAGTTTCATTGCTTAAAATGAGCAATCAATTTTGTTGCTACAATGAGCAAACAATTTCATTGCTAAAACATGTATATAAGTTTTCAGTAATAAAAGTTCGTTGTTGTAATGAGAAACAAAGTTCATTGCTATAAATAATAACAAGTTTATTGCTATAACGAGAAACGAGTTTGTATGTGTATGAGCAAACAATGAGTCTCAACCAAACCTATGACTGAAGCCCTATCAAGATCTATGCTTATCGTTCCATAGATGAATATGGTATCATGCACTCCAGCAATAGGGCGAGTGAGGAGTTGTCAATTCCTAATAGCGCTATCCACAATGACCATTGGCTCAAAGAGTTAATGGTTAGAGATAAGGGAAGGGCCTTAATACTATAAGTTCTCATGTTCCGTGTTGCATAGACATACATAGAGAGACATAGCAATAAAATAGCAATCATGTTTGATACAAATCAATTTAAATACAACATTCAAATAATAGTTTTTCGGGACATGCTTTTCCACGCCAAAACATAAAAACTGAAAATAGGGGAGTGCGTGAATACTCACAATATGCTTGAGATGATGCAAATGGTGCCTTGACTACGCTCCACACGTACCACTATCGATTCTTACAATAATGGTATTCGCTAGTGAGTCTCTAATCGAAATCTAACACTAGTATACTTACTACTACAATAGAATTATGCCAATAATGTGTTAAAATTTAATATTGATAAGTTATAAACATTTTTCTGTGAAAATTAAATTTCAATGAATCAATTGTTATATAACAATTTAAGCGTAATTTCTCACTATTAAAATGTTAATATTTAACATTTTAAGAGGCGTTCTAATGGTTAAATATTCAAAAACTAAATCAATTTAGTTCTAAAATTTCCCAAACTTTTCATTTCAGTCTTAATTGAAGTCGAATACCTCAAGATAAATTTTCTTGAATTTTTGATTTGTCTAACTATTTTTCACCATTTTAGTTTCTTGAATAACCATAAAATCATGAAAAATACTAAACAGTTAATAAAAATTACCAAACTTCAGATTTTGGTTCTAAATGTACTAAACGACTTCTAGATAAATTTTCATGGATTATGAATATGTATAACAATTTTTCATATATTTAATTCTGTAAATGGATACAAATTCATGAAAAATAGAAATCAGTTTCCAAAATTATCCAAAATTTTTGTAACACTTTTATTATACATGTAGAAGATGTGAAAAATATAAAAGATATTTTTCAATTAGTCTTTCTATTTTTCTTTGTTTTATCCTCTTAAATAATCATTAATTGGAGAATGATTATTAAACAGTTAAAGTAAATTACCAAAATTTTTGTAAAGTTCATTTACAGTGTAAATAATCTGGGAAAAATCCCAAAGGTGGTTTTTATCTACTGGAATCCGATTTTGTGTATTTAAGTGTATTTAATCTTAGAAAATAGGAGAAAAATAGTATACAGAAGAGAAAAATCATCAAAATTTTTATGTAGCCTCCTAATGTACTACAAGGTGTTCTGGTAAAGTTTCATAATTTTTGGATGAGTAAAAATATTTTTCCTGTTTTTAGTCCATTATAAATACAAAAATCAGAGAAAAATAGGAATACGTTATGAAAAATTATGAAAATATTTTTCTAAGTCTTTCACAGAACGTATAAGCTGCGAAAATTATTATATACCCTTTTAAAATTATCTAAAGCGGTTTTATGATTTATTGGGGCTAAACAAAAAGAAAATTCAAAACCATATTAAACAGAAACAAAAACCGATGAAATTTAATGTGGGGTCATTATTCAGCATAGGGGGCATCCACGAATCTACCTAGAATTTATAGACCTCAAAAAGTATTTTATATGATTTATTGCCCTATTTTATTTCAATAATTATAATAATTCGAGAAAAATGAATTATTTTCTGAAAATTTGTTGAACATCTCATTTTGTTGATGGAAATCTGGGAAAAATCGGATTTGGTCAGAAAAGGAGTTTTAGATATTTATTTGGAAATAAATCCTTCATGAACATATTTGAAAGCTTTTAACAACATACTTTGATAGTCTAGCATCTAAGCTTGAAGATCATCACATGCATGTTTGTTTGAAGACCATTCATGAGTTTGAAATGTTCAAAAATCGTTTTTGAAAGAAAACTTAGAGTGCATGTGGTGATTTTCCACCAAAACTTGTAGAAAAGTGCATCTTCATGATCTTGACTTAGGTTTAGGTCCTTGGATTTCACCATTTACAACATGCATGTTGTTTTTGGGAAAAATCCTACCACCATCATCATCAAAACTGAAGTGAATGAACATGCACACATATTTTCTAAGAGAAATGTGTAGAAGAAGAAGGAAATGCAAGAAAAACGTTGAAAACATGGAGGAAAATGAAAGGAAATCGTGTTCTACCTTAATGAACACCACTAGATGATGAAGATTTTGAGTTTGAGGTGTGTGCTTGGACTTATTCTCTGGAAAATTTCGTGGGTATAGAGAAATGAAGAGAGAAATGGAGTGGTGGTGATGAAGAGTGTGAGAGAGAATGAGGGGTAGAGTGAGAGAGAAGATGGAGTGGTAGAGTGAATAAGTGAGTGAATTGATTGAATTTTGGGGAAGAGTGGTCTTGGGAGCGATGAGGCCGACCTTTGAGTGGAGAGATGAGATTTTATCTTGTTTTGCTTATTTATTTTATATTAATTCCTATATTTTTATAAATTTTTTTTCAATTTATATAAAATATGCATTTTATATAAAATTTGTTCATAACTCTTAGATGTTTAACTTATAAATGTAATGTCAATATTAATGAATTAAATTAATTTCCTTGATTATATTTCAACATTTTAAATATATTAATTTGATATTATAGTGTTTATAAAATTTTTTTTATAAGATTTTAATATAAAACTTCATAAATTTGAGTTTTTATGACTTTTAGGGTTTTAGAGTTTAATAAACTTTGAATATAAAAATAAATTGAATCTTTGAGATTTCAAATTGTCTTATGGTATTATAACTCTTTTATAGTTATAAATAATGTTTGTAATTTATTTTTATCGGTTTATTGGCATTCTATGTAGTGATTCCGAGATTCAAGCGAAATTGAGGAATCAAGTATACTAGTCCTACTCTTCAACTTTGACTTAAGTTTCTATGAGACTTTGAACTAACTTCTACTTCTAGGTCAATTGCATGATGTGTGTATATGATTCATGAAATGTTGTTCGAGTCAAAGAGTGACCCAAATATGGATAGTCACTACAGCTCAGTAGATGTAGAATTCACATATCAATGTGAAATCTAAGTACACTATCCATTGATTCTAATTGTTTCCAAGTTTCTAGTAGGTTATAACTTAGCTTCTAATTACTAAGTCTAATATTCGTTGTGCCTATATGTGCAACTAAGTCTAGTCAAATCTAGAACCGACTCGAATTTTGACGGTTGTCACAGTCTCCCGCGGTTGAAAGAATTTCGTCCCGAAATTCAATTCGTGACGAATTCTATTAGAACTCAACCGGATGCAATTGTATCGTTCGGGAGGTGGTGACTTGAAGTATTCTTTGATTAATTTGGGTTTATTTCCTCAAAGGAAGAGCCCAATTCTTTAGCTATAGTCAAGTTAGTGTTTCCTTAATTCGAGTTCTTTCGTCTAGATTATGGAAAATTTGGGTCATGGAATCATGATCCAACCATAGCGACCTATTCCAAAAAGATCATCTAGTTAGATATTATCTGAATTAAGAGAGCGGTAGAAGTTTTGCTGAAGCACCCACTACACTGAGCGTTAAATCCGCATTGATGCTTAAGTCGCATTCTAAATTAGCACTAAGTGTAAATTCGCCGCTTAAAAAAAAGGAGATTAGGAACAATTTGTTCACTTTCGGGTTGGCTACTACATCTGGAAAAGATATATTTTGAAATAAGAAGGGGTAGCACGAATGAAAATAAATGATCAAGGGTAAGTTCCTAAAGATACGTACTAAGGGTAAGCAACGAAGTTTTGGTACCTCTCGAATGTAAAGGCTTTTTAAGTGTCGTCTACAAAATAAGTTACGAAATGATTGAGGATCTCCGAGGCTATAATTACTACTACGGTTACTCTTACAATAATAGAACTATATTTGAAGAATATATATAATTAGAGAGTCATTGTTTCTAATGAAGGCGGTGAAAGTTTATCATATTTTAAATCACATTGTGTAGATAGCATTTTAAGTGTTTAGAAGTGATAGAAATCTCACTGTTATCAAAATGTGTGTTTAGAAATGATAATTAATCTCATTATTATCAAAATGTGTAATAATTCCAAGATAATGAAGATATATGTGTGGCGATCAAACGAAGTAGTAAAAAAAGATAATTTAAAGTTAAATGTTTAAGTCGTCATTAAGGGATTTTTTTTTATAGAAATATTGATATTATGCTTTTTGTAAAAATTGACTAATTGTCTAAGTCAGGACAAATACAAGTTTAAGAGGAGTCGGAATACTTATGAAAAAAAAAGTTTAAGAGTTAGGAACTCACTGAAAATTGCAAAGTATAATACTATTTTAAGAAAGGTGTAAAAAAAATGTCAATCTTTGGAAATAGTGCATTCATAGTTTAGTGTTTCTACAAAAACAATCATTTAGAGAATAGATAATCGTAAAATTCAAAACTTTTGATGTATTTAAAGAAAAGAAGAAACATAAGGATACATATCCTCCACATATATTTTCTGGATATAGAAAAATTATAAGCATAAAGGTATTCATCTTGTGTATTACTTATAAGGAAAAATACAATGAAACTTGCATTTTAAATCAAGTTTCCGAATTTAGAACGAAAGAGTAAATATAAATAAGGATCACTTGTTTATAGTAGATTTCAAAATAAAAACAAGATGTATATGATGAAAGGTGTAATTGAATATATTAAAGTTGACTAAAATTAAAGTATGCCTCATGACTATACATGTATTAATCGCTCAAAATGAAAGGGTAGACTTCTAGTCTGTATGTGTACGAACATGATACCAGCAGAAGCAAAATAGACAGAAACAAAGTTAGACGATGTATTATGTTACTATTATGGCCGTGCGAGATCGAAAATCAGAAGGAGATCGAGAAATCAAGTGTCGGGGAAAAAAAAGAAGGTAGCATCGATGATTGTTATTGTTAAAATTTTAAGATCAATAATTATATGTAGATTTAAAACTTAGGTTGAGATATATTTCAAACTTAAATATTTGATGTATATTGATGGTTACATAGAAATAATGAAGTTTTAAAGTGTTTGCTAAAAATTCATGAGTTATCTATTAAATTAAAATCCATTTGTGAAAAAGAAGAAGCACTACAATTGGTAATTGAAAATCTGATAGTGTTGACCTTTTAGACTAAAGTCCAACAATGGTTAAAACGGATAAAGTAAAGACTTAACATATTTAGATGAATAATTGTGCATTGTCGAAAGTGCGTCACTGGAAGTTTAAAAGTGAACACTAAGTTTTGCAATGCTTTAAATTTTAGAAACTTTACAAAGTATAAAAGTAATTTGAAATAAAATAAATAAATGAGGTATGTTCGAAATGTAGGAATTAGAGATTTCTTATAAACATGTTTGAATTAGAAAGTTGTAAAAATACCATGTTGGGTTTCAGGAAAACACATTTAAGTAAAGTAAAATGCCTAAATGAGAAAGTGGTCAAAAGAGCCAAAACAAAACTCGTTTGAAAGATCCGATGAAGCTTTTACACGTAATATGAACTTCAATGTCATATGTCTAAGTTTTATAGCATAGAATTTAAACACTTTTATAAAATAAAATGTTTCTAAGTTTTTCGAAAACGTGTCAAAATGGTAATCAAGGTTTAAAATGGTTTATATGCCCTTAAAAGCACATCTATCCATTGAAATGGATTGAAATGAAATTGAAATAGCAATGTTAAAACCAATATTGGTTAAATTGAGTTTTGAAGAAAAGTGTTAAATTAAAGCAAGTTGTCAAAAAAAAAATTTAGCAAGAATATGGCTTACATTGTTAGGAAATGTCTACTAAGTTGACTGAAGTGGTTATAAAATATTTTATCGATGATAAATAAAACCGATGAAGCGAAATAATTTTTCGATGGAAGATTAAGAAGTAAGGAGAAAGTATGTTAGTGTAGTTGATCATACCTAAATACTAAGGCGAGTATAAGGGGAGTACCGATGTCTTTTTCCCCAAGATAAAGGACAAGAAAATTTGTTTGAAAAACATTTTATGATGTCAATGCAGTTGACAACCTTTTATAGAGGTCAAAGGGATATCCTATGTTAAGTTTTAACCTCGAGGTGGAAACAACCTAGAGCTAAATCGTAGCGTAGAAATAAGATCTCACATATAGGTTAAACCTCTGTGTCTCCTTGTGAGTCAAATCCGGAATGCCCGCCAATGGTATCCAAGTGATTACTTAGTGGCGAATCATCTACCTCCTTACGCGATGCTCCAATTATCATTCGTGTCGGTATCGAAATGCTTTTTCCTAGTTGTAACTCTAGTACGAAGACGATGAAGAGGTGTTGAGGAATAATTGGAATAGGTTTCGACTTAAGATTATTACTTGTGTATATCTAACTACTAACCTTACATCTAAAGTCAACAGCTACCGAGGAATACTCATTCTCAGTACTAAGTGCATTACTCCTAGAGTGACTAGTGATATAACCTAAGTGGTTAACCTAGCACTTGATAAGGGGTAAGAATATTTCTAAATAAAGGCATTGTTATATAAGTGCACTTAGTTTCTAAGTGTATCTAGATGAATGCCTATAATATGCAATGCCTGTACGCACACCGAAAAATTTTGTTTTTCAAAAGTTTAAGTTGAAAATTGTTTGGAACATAATTCTAGTATAACCGTTTCCAGCCTCACATTAACCTTCCTTAATTAAGCATAGTTGGCCAGGCTATACTTAATTAAAGTCCAATAATGCGTACTAGAATTAGTTATACCAGGAGTATGTTCTATATTTTAAAAACGTTTAGAAAATTTTTGGCTATAGTTGTGGTTCTCCAAAGGAAAACCGGTATTCTCTATAACCTTCGGCTCTGATACCATTTTCTGTCACACCCCGCTAAAGCGGAAACACGAGGCGTGGCAGTATAAAGGGTTTCATAGCAAAAGTTAAAAGACTACACCAACCATAGTATTAAAAATCATTACAATTTTACAATGGGTTTGAACAACTTTTAAAAGAAATTACAATGTAAATTGAAATACAACACATGCGAATGTTCCTAAAAGTGAAGTGTCCCTAAGTGCCACTTACTCGATGATTCCTGAAAAAGCATGTAAAACGAGCGTCAACTATAAAAATAGTTGGTGAGTACTCACAAATAAACAAAATAATATTGGTTCCATGAATTGAAATCAAAGTTTTGATAAAAGTTTCCAATAATAAAAGTATATTGTTAAAATGAGTAAATAAGTTTGTAAAAAAAAACAGAGTTCTTTGTCATCATGAGAGATAAAGTATGTTGCCCAAATAAGATGCAACATTCATATTCTCATGGAAGATAAAGTTCGTTACTCAAACGAATAAAGAAGTTTCATTGCTTAAAATGAGCAATCAATTTCGTTGCTACAATGAGCAAACAATTTCATTGCTAAAACATGTATATCAGTTTTCAGTAATAAAAGTTCGTTGTTGTAATGAGAAACAAAGTTCATTGCTATAATTAATAAAGAGTTTATTGCTATAACGAGAAACGAGTTTGTATGTATATGAGCAAACAATGAGTCTCAACCAAACCTATGACTGAAGCCCTATCAAGATCTATGCTTATCGTTCCATAGATGAATATGGTATCATGCACTCCAGCAATAGGGCGTGTGAGGAGTTGTCAATTCCTAATAGCGCTATCCACAATGACCATTGGCTCAAAGAGTTAATGGTTAGAGATAAGGGAAGGGCCTTAATACGATAAGTTCTCATGTTCCGTGTTGCATAGACATACATAGAGAGACATAGCAATAAAATAGCAATCATGTTTGATACAAATCAATTTAAATACAACATTCAAATAATAGTTTTTTGGGACATGCTTTTCCACCCCAAAACATAAAAACTGAAAATAGGGGAGTGCGTGAATACTCACAATATGTATTGAGATGATGCAAATGGTGCATTGACTACGCTCCACACGTACCACTATCGATTCCTACAATAATGGTATTCGCTAGTGAGTCTCTAATCGAAATCTAACACTAGTATACTTACTACTACAATAGAATTATGCCAATAATGTGTTAAAATTTAATATTGATAAGTTATAAACATTTTTCTGTGAAAATTAAATTTCAATGAATCAATTGTTATATAACAATTTAAGCGTAATTTCTCACTATTAAAATGTTAATATTTAACATTTTAAGAGGCGTTCTAATGGTTAAATATTCAAAAACTAAATCAATTTAGTTCTAAAATTTCCCAAACTTTTCATTTCAGTCTTAATTGAAGTCGAATACCTCAAGATAAATTTTCTTGAATTTTTGATTTGTCTAACTATTTTTCACAATTTTAGTTTCTTGAATAACCATAAAATCATGAAAAATAATAAACAGTTAATAAAAATTACCAAACTTCAGATTTTGGTTCTAAATGTACTAAACGACTTCTAGATAAATTTTCATGGATTATGAATATGTATAACCATTTTTCATATATTTAATTCTCTAAATGGATACAAATTCATGAAAAATAGAAATCAGTTTCCAAAATTACCCAAAATTTTTGTAACACTTTTATTATACATGTAGAAGCTGCGAAAAATATAAAAGATATTTTTCAATTAGTCTTTCTATTTTTCTTTGTTTTATCCTCTTAAATAATCATTAATTAGAGAATAATTATTAAACTGTTAAAGTAAATTACCAAAATTTTTGTAAAGTTCAATTACAGTGTAAATAAATACAAAAATCGGAGAAAAATAGGAATACGTTATGAAAAATTATGAAAATATTTTTCTAAGTCTTCCACAGAGCGTATAAGCTGCGAAAATTATTATATACCCTTTTAAAATTATCTAAAGCGGTTTTATGATTTATTGGGGCTAAACAAAAAGAAAATTCAAAACCATATTAAACAGTAACAAAACCCGATGAAATTTATTGTGGGGTCATTATTTAGCATAGGGGGCATCCACGAATTTACCTAGAATTTATAGACCGCATAAAATATTTTATATGATTTATTGCCCTATTTTATTTCAATAATTATAATAATTCGAGAAAAATGAATTATTTTCTGAAAATTTGTTGAACATCTCATTTTGTTGATGGGAATCTGGGAAAAATCAGATTTGGTCAGAAAAGGAGTTTTAGATATTTATTTGGAAATAAATCCTTCATGAACATATTTGAAAGCTTTTAACAACATACTTTGATGGTCTAGCATCTAAGCTTGAAGATCATCACATGCATGTTTGTTTGAAGACCATTCATGAGTTTGAAATGTTCAAAAATCGTTTTTGAAAGAAAACTTAGAGTGCATGTGGTGATTTTCCACCAAAACTTGTAGAAAAGTGCATCTTCATGATCTTGACTTAGGTTTAGGTCCTTGGATTTCACCATTTACAACATGCATGTTGTTTTTGGGTGAAATCCTACCACCATCATCATCAAAACTGAAGTGAATGAACATGCACACATATTTTCTAAGAGAAATGTGTAGAAGAAGAAGGAAATGCAAGAAAAACCTTAAAAACATGGAGGAAAATGAAAGTAAATCGTGTTCTACCTTAATGAACACCACTAGATGATGAAGATTTTGAGTTTGAGGTGTGTTCTTGGACTTATTCTCTGGAAAATTTCGTGGGTATAGAGAAATGAAGAGAGAAATGGAGTGGTGGTGATGAAGAGTGTGAGAGAGAATGAGGGGTAGAGTAAGAGAGAAGATGGAGTGGTAGAGTGAATAAGTGAGTAAATTGATTGACTTTTGGGGAAGAGTGGTCTTGGGAGGGATGAGGCCGACCTTTGAGTGGAGAGATGAGATTTTATCTTGTTTTGCTTATTTATTTTATATTAATTCCTAAATTTTTATAAATTTTCTTTCAATTTATATAAAATATGCATTTTATATAAAATTTGTTCATAACTCTTGGATGTTTAACTTATAAATGTAATGTCAATATTAATGAATTAAATTAATTTCCTTGATTATATTTCAACATTTTAAATATATTAATTTGATATTATAGTGTTTATAAAATTTTTTTTATAAGATTTTAATATAAAACTTCATAAATTTGAGTTTTTATGACTTTTAGGGTTTTAGAGTATAATAAACTTTGAATATAAAAACAAATTGAATCTTTGAGATTTCAAATTGTCTTATGGTATTATAACTCTTTTATAGTTATAAATAATGTTTGTAATTTATTTTTATCGGTTTATTGGCATTCTATGTAGTGATTCCGAGATTCAAGCGAAATTGAGGAATCAAGTATACTAGTCCTACTCTTCAACTTTGACTTAAGTTTCTATGAGACTTTGAACTAACTTCTACTTCTAGGTCAAGTGCATGATGTGTGTATATGATTCATGAAATGTTTTTCGAGTCAAAGAGTGACCCAAATATGGATAGTCACTACAACTCAGTAGATGTAGAATTCACATATCAATGTGAAATCTAAGTACACTATCCATTGATTCTAATTGTTTCCAAGTTTCTAGTAGGTTATAACTTAGCTTCTAATTACTAAGTCTAATATGTGTTGTCCCTATATGTGCAACTAAGTCTAGTCAAATCTAGAACCGACTCGAATTTTGATGGTTGTCACAGAATCCATGATAAACTCTTGGATCAATCCTCACCGCAGACTGCTGGATGAAGATTACAGACCCACCTCACCTATGCTGAACGCCCTACTGATGGATACTGGGATGTCCCAATTTCTCCAAATGCCATATACTTCACAGTATTTGAGCATTTCGACCGCAGCCTTCCTGACCACAAAAGACTGCCAATGGAATTTGAGAGACTCAGTCTATTTCATGCTAAACATGCCTCTTCCATTGAAAATATATGGTCTAACGATAGACCATCCGTAGTCAAGAACTACAAAATCCGGAAGTTCATGAAGGTTGACTACATCCAGTATACCTTCACTAGAAGGGAGCATGACTATATCCGCACCCAGGCAGACTTTCCCTGTATGAATCTGGAAGAAATCTTTCTTATTGCCAAGGTGCTCCAAAACAAGTCAGAAAAGCACCCGAAAATGAAGATTGCGCTTGAAAAGGCCAATACTTTTCTGAAGGAAATGGTCTGTGATTTTGCCAAGATTGATGCACATATCTATCCTATCATTGCCAAGAAATTTGATCTGCCACCTCTCGAGCCTGCACCAATGCCTACCGAAGGCTATCAAGAAAGATCCTTAGGCGCAACCAACTTTCCTGAACTTGGAGTCATTTTCAAAAGGAAGATAGATAATGTCAAATATTTCATTCCTATGACTGCCATGCATCACCTCACCAAGAAACAACTTGACATCTGCCGAACCGCAGTTGAAAGATCAAAGCACACTACCGCAGAAGTCAAGTTCGAGATCTTAAGGAGAATCACCTGGCTGGAAAACATCAAGAAGTTTTGGTGGATCCTGATCAAGTTCCTCAAACTTGATAGCTGAACAAAAGTTAAAGAGGTCACTCAGGGGGAAATTGTTGAATCATAAAAAGTGACCCTCTTGAACTTCAGCTACCGCAACCTCTTCAGCTACCGCAGCCATCCAACACCCGCAGTCAAGGTTCTTTCATTAGCAACCGAATCCAGAGTCTACCTACCGCGGTCACTTAACTAGATTACTTTACTTGTCTTTATTATGATACTCTCTATTGTCCAGTATGCCTTGCATGGCTACTCTTAGAGATGTAATCTAGTGTACCTCTTGAGTCTCTATAAATAGAGCTCATTCTCTTGTATCTAACACATATAACTTACGCATCTATCTATTCAGAATACACTTCTCAAGTTATTCTTTCTATCTCTCTATCTTACTATGCACCACTTCTTACTCTCAAATATTACTAGAATACAACTGATTATAACCTCTCTTCTGAGCAAGTCTTTCGTGACTTAATCACTAATTTTGATCTTCCTTATTAACTCGGTTTGAATGCATTCCTTGTTATGAATCAACTTATGTGTATGCTTGATATAACAATTGTTGTCATTTCTATTTCTTTACTTTCCGCAACTAACTCTCTAACTATCTAATTCTAACTTACTAATATTATTGTTGAGCTTTTAGATCCTTCGAGATTAACTATTCCACGATACACTTGTTCTAACGTTTGTTCAAGTGTGTCTCTAAGTTTTTCTCTCAACAATTAGCATGTGCCTAGGAATTGTTGTGGTGTTGCATCAAGTCTAAAAACTTACCAACACTACTACAATCACAACATTAGAACAGAACAAAAACTTAAAATATAATAGGAGTATTTTGTGTTACTATAATTACTTATGTGCAAACTAAAAAGGTATTTATTAGTATGTCAATAGTTGTTGAGTGGATACGCTACGTTTATATGTGACTAAGGTGTCATAGACTTAGAATTTGTGATCTTTGCTTTACTTCCTATTCCTTGTTTGGTTGTGGAGTTAGAGTTAGGATCACTTATTCGAAGGACTATCCTGTTTTGGTTACATATGACTGGTATGCACTACACAAATGTTGGAGTAACTGGTAAGGATCTTCTTATAATTATCTTGATTAGTACGTCTGTTAACTATTTCTTATACCTGTATTCTCGCGTAGATAACATAGCTGGATTCCATCCCCAAGGCGACCCGTACTTTCCCGACCAATGCAATGGAGGATGGCTCGATGCAGATCCAGAAGTGAATCTTGCAATTCCATTAGATGATGAGTTCGCAGAGAACTTTCCGGAGGATTCTGACTCCGAGCCTGAAGTTAATGATCTACCCCTGGTAGCTCCAATTCCAAATCCTAACCCTCGTCCGACTTTTCAAGGCCCGAAGCCTCTGTAGGAGGAAAACTTGGGAAGATGGAGTCAAGAGCAGGGTCAACCCATACCATACAACGCAAATAGAAGCTTTTACAATCTGAGTGAGGGAGGCTCAGCAGACAGAGTCCTACCTATTCTGGTCCGTAGGGTTGCTAGAAATGACGCACAAGGTAGGGTAGCCATCAACTGAATCATGGAAGTGGATGCCGATGCAGGAGTCAATACAGTCCGCATTCGCCATCTACAAGCTGCTCATAGAGGAACTCTGGACCACAATGCTTCCCTTCAGAGAGAGCTTACTGCAACCCAATCTGAAGTCAGGGAACTTCGAGCATGCCAGGCAACTTTTGAAAGGCGTATGCTGTACATGGAACATGACCAGGCAAAAGCAAAGACTCATCCGAGTGGTTCTCGTCACAAGTAGAGTTTACTCTACTTTGTCTTTTGGATATATTTAGGTCTATGTATAGACACTAGTATTAAATTCCCGCTTCTTCTGAAGACCTTGGACTTTCAGTCTGTTAGGTCTGTCTACTGTCAAAATTTTCTTGTTATGGTTTGATGTAAGACCTACTTCTAGGTGATTTTCCCCGAACTTAATACATCTATAATGCCTATATTAGTTGAATGGCTTTACAAGATAGAGTTTAAGCAATTAAGCAATTACAAATAACTTGGATTTAGCTTTCCACGCTTTCCGAAACGTATCAAGCACTTCCAGGGTGAGACCTTCAAAAAAAAACTGTCACCCACCTGGAATTCCAAAGGTTTCCTTCTCTTGTCTTCGTAGCTATTATGTCGGTCTCTAGAGGCTTTCAATCATTCACGAATATGAACGATCTTCTCTGTCGTTTCCCGTATGGTCTCCGGACCTGTGAGAGTGCTGTCCAGAACTCATCGTTTAGCGAATTGTCTGTCACCCACCTCAGCCCAACACATAGGGGATCTGCACTTTCGGCCATAAAGGGCTTCAAATGAAGCAGCCTTTATGCTCGTGTGATAAGTGTTATTGTAGGAGAAATCGACAAGGGGTAAATGAGTATCCCATCACTTCCCAAAGTCTATCGCACAGGCTCCCAACATATCTTCCAAAGTTTGAATAGTCCTCTCACTTTGTCCGTCGGTTTGCAGATGGTAGGCTGTACTCATGTCCAGCCTAGTTCCTAGGGAACCTTGTAGCGACTACCAGAACCTTGAAGTGAATCTACTATCTCTATTAGAGATAATGGATATGGGAACACCATTCAGTCGTACGATCTCCCTAATGTAGGTTCTTGTTAGTTTCTCCATCTTGTCAGTTTGTTCGATAGGCAGGAAGTGTGCGGACTTTGTTAACCTGTCTACGATCACCCAAATGGTATCGAGACCACCCGTTGTCTTGGGAAACTCGGTTATGAAGTCCATCGTGATCCGCTCCCACTTCCATTCTGGTATCTCCAGTTGTTGTAGTAAACCTGAGGGTTTCTGGTATTCAACCTTAACCTTGGCGCAAGTAAGACACTTACTCACGAAGGTAGCAATCTCTGTTTTCATGTTAGGCCACCAGTATGGCTTTCTGAGATCCAGATACATCTTATTTGAACATGGGTGGATTGAATATTGAGTGTTGTGCGCTTCGGTCATGACCAAGTCTCTGAATCCACTCTGCATCGGTGTCCAGATCCGATCCATGAGATATAAGGCTCTGCCACCCTTGACTTCCAAGGTTTTATCCATCCCTCTCAGGGATTCACCCGCCACATTTTCAGGTTTCAAGGCTTCAAGTTGAGCCTCCTTAGTTTGTATGGACAGATGTGAATGGATAGTCATAGTCAATGATTTGACTCTACGACCAGAGTATTCTTTCCGACTTAGGGCGTCAGCTACTATGTTGGCTTTACCGGGATGATAACAAATTTCGCATTCGTAGTTATTGAGTAGCTCGACCCACCATCGTTGTCTCATATTGAGCTCCTTCTGGTCGAATATACGTTGAAGGCTCTTGTGGTCTCTAAAGATAGTGCTTTTTGTACCATACAGGTAGTGTCTCTAGATCTTCAAAGCAAATACCACTGCTCCTAACTCAAGATCGTGTGTGGTGCAGTTGACTTCGTGTGTCTTATCTGTCTCGAGGCATAGGCGATGACCTTACCTCGTTGCATAAGAACACAGCCAAGTCCTTGGTTGGATGCATCGCAATAAACCACGAAGTCTTCTATCCCTTTTGGGAGGGATAGTATCGGTGCACTACATAAGGCTCGCTTTAGTGTTTGAAACGTTTTTTCTTGTTTCTCTTCCCAGTCAAAGGCCACACCTTTCTGGGTTAATGTAGTAAGCGGTTTCGCGATCCTAGAGAAGTTCTGAATGAACCTGCGTAAGTAGCCAGCGAGGCCTACAAATTGACGAATTTTTTTAGGCGTCTTCGGTGCTAAGCAGTTCTCAATGGCCTTTATTGTCACACCCCCAAACCAGAACGGCGGAAACGTTCGGGGGCGGAGGACGTCATGTATAGTATCATAAGACATGTATCATAGTAATCAAAGTAATAAACAACCATTTCATTAGAAAGAAAGTGTTTACAAAGTATGTGGTTCACATAACAAAGACTACAAAGTAAATAACAAAACAAGACCTGAAGCTATACTGCTCCATCTTCTAAATCCCAGAGCGCGTACCTGTATATTAGTTACCTAATAATACAAGTTATTTTGAAAGAGTAGCTCAGCATTTAAGCTGGTGAGTTCATAAGTATTTTAGTGATGTAAATTAAGTTGAAAGTTCTGTTTAGAAAAGTTCGCTTGTTCCTCTAGAAGATCCTATACCCTCTGATATGATGAAAGATAAGTATAAATGACTCTACAATCCTTTCTATGAGTACTAAATGAATATAAGTTATATAGAATACAGATCAAACAAACAATCGATTGTGTGAATTTGCCCTAAGCCCACAACCAAACAAGGAACATGAAATGAGGCGGAAGTCACGCATCCCATTATTTGTTAGATCTTCGTTGTATATAACTCTGGTGAATTCATTTGGTACTCACGGAGTTAACTGTAATAGTTCCTTTAGTAAAAATAGTAACCACAATAGTTCCTTCTATGATTACTTTGTTTACACTAGTTATATATGATCTAATATCGAACAGATTGTTAACTGTATGAATCTACCCTAAGCCCACAACCAAACAAGGAACAGGAAGTAAGACAGAAAGCACACATTTAACTATTTGTCGGATATTACATATATATAACCCTGATGTATAAACTAAGGTATTATAGAATTAACCACTAAAGGTCCATTAAGTTGTACTGATTTAATAAAATGGATTGAACTTTTCACTGTTAAGTTTCTAATTTAGTTTACTCAATGTTCTATCTGAAAGTATGATTTTGTACTAGAAAGCAATGTATTGAATTTGTATACTATGACCTGACCTATACCTGGTACTCCTTATGATTACTTGGTGCATACAAAATATATATTTAGTCAAGATTGAATAGATAGTAGATTGGGTGTATCTGCTCTTGTTGAATTATAAAAGTGACCCTCTTGAACTTCAGCTATCGCAGCCCTTAAGCATCCGCAGTCAGACCATCCTCAGCAATCTCACTCGAAGTCATCATCAACTGCAGTCACTCTTGCTTACTAGATTAACTTACTTTATCTACTTTTATTGTAATACTCTCTATTGTTCAGTATGCCTTGCATGGCTACTCTTAGAGATGTGATCCAGTGTATTTCTTAAGACTCTATAAATAGAGCTCATTCTTACTTATTCAATGACAATCTGATTATGCATCTTAAACACTCTCTATCTTAGGTCTTCACTCTCTTACTCTCAAAGTTCACTTGAATACAACTGAATACTATCTCTCTTCGGAGCAACTCACTTGTGACTTAATCACTAAGTTTTATCTCACTTACTAACTTGGTCTGAATGCATTCCATGTTATGAATCAACTTATGTGTATACTTGATATATCCCCTGCTGTCATTTATGTTTCCTTACATTTCCACACCTAACTCTCTAACTATCTAACTCGTTAACTTATAATTATTGTTGAGCTTTTAGATCCTTTGAGATAAACTATTCTGCAACTATACCTGTTCTAACGTTTGTTCAAGTGTGTCTCAAGTTTTTCTCTCAACAATTGGTATCAGAGCCATAGTGGTTGCTTTTTGAAAAACAAAACTCTGATTTTCAAAGGGACTTCTATACCACCGAAGCTCATTTCTTCAAAAAAACTTCAAAAAAACAAGGAAAAATAGCACAAGCATTATCTCTGAATGTTTCCAACAGTGTTGGTGGTTCAAATCGAGCTCCAATATTGGTGGCAAATGAATATCATCACTGGTCCCAGAGAATGGAAAGATACTTAAGGAGACTTGGTAGAGATGTATGGCGATCCGTAGAAGAAAGACCACATGTTCTAGTTCTTACACCAGTCAAACTGACGGCGCCACAGCCAGACTAGGAGGAGGTCAACCAGTCATGAATCGTCCCACCAAAGACGATCTCGATAAAATGGAAAATGATGATGTTGCTTTTTATGAAATCTCTTGTGGAGTTGCTCCTGACAACTTCGACATTATCATAAATTGCAAATCAGCAAAAGAGATCTGGGAGGTTCTCAAAAACTTGTATGAAGGCTCAGAACAAGCTCAAGATAAGAAGCTCACAACTGCACTCAATGAGTTCAACAATTTCAAAGCTCATACTGGCGAAAGTTTGGAAGACTCTTTCAAAAGGTTCAACCTGATAGTCACCAAGTTATCTAATGTTGGCACTATCCGCAGTAACCATGAAAAAAATCTTCAATTCCTCAACGGATTGGGAAGACATTGGACTACTGCTAAGATGATAGTTCAAGGGGATAGAAAGATTCACTCTTTGTCTCTCTACAAGCTCTACGGGGAATTGCAAGCACAAGAATCCACCATACTCAAAGATTGTGCTGACTTCGGAGGACCACTTGCTCTCACAGCACAAGCTCCACACAATCAATCCTACTCTCCCTCGTATGACACTACACCGCAGTCATACGAAGCTAACTCGGAGTATGATGATGAAGAAGAATTCCAGAAAGCTATTGCTCTTGTTAGCCAACAGTTCAACCGACTACCACCTTCTTCTTTTCGTAAGAATCAGTAGTTCAACAAACCTCCATTCAACCGTAACTACAACCCACAAAATAACCATTCTCGTTATCCCAAAAGTTCTCATCCACCACTGTAATCTCAAAATACTCAACCAAAGGAGGCACCACAGTCCATTCTAACCACCGACTCCGGTACTCCCTCAGAAGACAAAAGTGATGTTGTAATCTGTGAGAAATGCAACAAAGAGAATCATTTTGCAAAAGCTTGCAAGGCCAATGTAGTGAAAGACAGAGCATTCTACCTGAGAATGGTTCAAGAACTGGAAGAAAAGGAAAAGGCCAGGGCATACGTAGCCCATGTCAAAACAGGCCATCAAGTTTAGTCATCCAGAAATGAAGAAGAAGCCATCAGCAGTGTCAAAGGAAAAGGCAAGATCTATATGATGGCAACTGCGGATGATGATGGGTCTACAAAGCTGGAAAAGAACTACTGCTACATGGCAAAGGATGGAACTGTAAGCATCATCGAACAGGTAAAACTCATGATTCAAACTCTAAACTATATAATGCATGACTGTCAACCTTTCATAGAGAATCTTAATGACACATGTGCTGCCGTCCTTACAGACTATAACAAAGCCTTAGATGAGAAGAACATAGCGTCCCAAGAGATGTTTTATGTAAGAGGACGACTGGACAACAAAAGACTAAAAATGGCTATGTTAGAAAAGGACTTACAGTTAGAGAAAGATGCAAGAATTTTGAGTGAACCACAACTAGAGATAGCTTTGAACCAAAGAGATTTAGCTCAGAGTGAGATTGTACGCCTAAATCTTTTAATAGAAAAATTGTTCAATGAAAGTGAAGCTATTGAAAATTTTGTGAATAATGGAACTGTGGACAATACATATAATTGGGGTTGGTCAAATGGATATCCTACCGTAAAGGATTCCTCACCCCGGTTTAACAAAGATCGACTGTATGTCCCTCCGGACCGAGAATTTCATTTCCCAGTCAATGACAAGACTTTTCCCGAAGATATCAGAACACACTTCGGTAGAATTCATGATCTAAGTAATAACTGTGTCATAGAGGAAATCGTGCCTGAGGTTTCGGGTCACACAAGTGATTTAACTCCTATCTTTGGCACAATCCATTCAAATTCTCAGACCTCATCAGTTGTTGATGAAGAAATTGTCATAGAGAGTCCCGAATCTTTAAGTTCGGATGAATCAAGCCCTCGTTCTAAAAAATTTTCAAAGGTTCCAGGAAACCGCATCTGAACACCAATTACTGCGGTTCTCCAAAAACCTTAGCTAAAAAGGCTTTCAAAGAGGAAATTCGATCACGAGGCACAAATCGACAAAACTTTTCTGAAAAACAAAAAGCATATCTGACTTCCAAAATCTAAGAGTCCAGAAAAGTTTGTTTTTTTCTCACTATTTTTCAAAAAACTCTCCAATGAAGAAAACATGCAAAAAGGAATGTACAGTTTCTACAGTCATTCCTAACTCATCCGACACAACCCAAAAGAAAGAAATGTCTTTTCGAAGCAATGGTTTTCAAATTTATTCCTCAGATGATCCAAAATGGAAGGATATTTTACCCACTCCAACACTTTTAAAGTCACATCAAAATTTTAACAAGTGGAAGGGTATTTTACCAAACCCAACAAAATGGTCCAAAAGATCTACACGTGCTAAATCATTTCCAAAACAAACCTTTTCAAATTCCAACAGCACCAATGTCAGATCTTACCAACCTCGGACCGGTCACAAGCCTACGTCATCGTTTAGACCGCTGACCAAACAAAGAGTCAGAACACAAAACAAAATTTGAACATGTCAATGTCAATGTAGTTGTCAAAATCATTCATCTCATGTCAAATCTGGTTCGATTCAGAAACCTCGTAACTTTTCTAAAAAACGCAACACTCCAAAAACTCAAAAATACCCAGGACTAGGATTAAAAGTTGACACGAAATCAGTCCCTGTAACCTCGATCCATGCATCATTCAGAAACTCATCTTTTCTCCCAGGCTCTAAACTAGTTTGGATGCCAAAAGTAACCGTGTAATTCTCAGGCCTTGTGCAAGGAGGAACAAGAAGAAGAATGGTTAATCGACAATGCCTACTCCTTGCACATGACCGGAAGGTTAGAATACCTTCGGGATTTCAGGCCAATTTTCAATGGTGGAAATGTCACATTCGGCAACAATACGAATGGGATAATCTGAGGTTATGGTGTTCTTACTACGGGAAACTTCTCTATTCAAAAGGTTGCTTATGTAGAAAGCCTTAAACACAATCTCATCAGTGTTGGCCAACTATGTAACGCAGGCCATCGAGTTGAATTTGATGACCAATTTTGCTATGTAATGATGAGCGATAGGAGTACTTGTCTGATCAAATCCAGATCCGAAGGTACTATGTATCCACTGGACGTCTCGCTGATCATAGGCAAACTGCAGTTATGCTTCCTATCCAAAGCAGTATCCGAAGTCAGCTGGCTATGGCACCGCAAGCTAGCTCATCTCAACTTCAGATACATCAACAATTTGGTCACCAGAGAACTAGTCAGAGGTTTTCCAATCCTCAAGTTCAGCAATGATACTCTCTGTCCTGCATGTGAATGTGGAAAGCAATACAAAGAAAGTCACCCCATGGTGATTGACTCTTCAATTTCTGAACCACTGGAACTCCTGCACATTGATCTCTGCGGTCCATCTACCGTAGCCAGTCTTCACCACAAGAAATACATACTGGTTATAGTTGATGACTTCACACTGTTCACCTGGGTCTTTTTCTTCAGACTCAAATCAGAAACCCCGCAGATACTGATCAATTTCATCAAGGAAATTGAACTTTAGATCAAGTTACCAGTCCGACGCATCAGAAGTGACAATGGAACCGAGTTTACTAATCATCTCTTAAATAGTTTCTTGGTTTCAAAGGGTATCACTCATAACTTCTCAGCTCCTACACTCCGCAACAAAATGGGGTAGTAGAGCGAAGGAACCGCACTCTAGTAGAAGCTGCCAGATCTATGCTCAACTTTACACACCTCCCTCTGTACTTCTGGGCCGAAGCAGTGGCCACATCATGTTTTGTACAGAACCGAAGCATTATGTGCAAACGTCTCAGCAAAACACCGTATGAAGGCCTTAACAACCGCAAGCCAAATGTCCGCTTCTTTCATATCTTTGGGTGTAGATGTTTTATGATCAACAACAGAGATCACCTTAACAAGTTTGCACCGAAGTCTGATGAAGGCATCTTCCTTGGCTACTCCACTAACAAAGTTGCTTACAGAGTTCTCGTTAGACGCACAAGGCTAATCATTGAAAGCTTTGATGTGAAATTTGATGACTATCACATCCGCAACACCGCTCCATCAACCGAAACCACAACAATCCTACAAAGTGATATTCATGCTTCTTCGGGTCCACTCAACCTAGTTGAAGTAAACTATGACGATCTCTTTGACCATGTCGAAACAACCAAGTTATCCGAAGTTCTTGTGTCCCTGGAAGCTCAGCAGCAGCATGCTGATGTATCTGGTCCATCTCTATCCGAAGTAGCATCTCTCAATACTTCCACCTCGCCGGTTGAGAGGAAAAGCTCCACTCCGGATCAAGTAACAACCATCGAGGTTCCAGTACTAGAAGATGCAGATTCAGTCCCTATCCGCAGAGATTTTCAACCATCTAACGTTTCTTTGGACTCGGATGATGACAACATAGAGAACATTGATACAAGAACAGACTCGAGGATTATCACACTCCCATCCGCAATCCAGGGGGAACCTTCTCAGGTTCAAGGGGAACTCCCGTCAGCATTCCAGGGGGAACCTTCACCATCTGCCCAAGAAAACTTTGATCCCACCTTCCCAGTTCAAGACAATTCAGCAGGATGTTCTCAAGTCCAGGGGGAACTTCCATCTCCAACCGCAGAGTCTTCCGATATTGAAGACATTCCCTCTACCGCAGCTGCCGATCATCTGCAACCTCGTCTACATGTATGGACGAAGGACCACCCACCAGGTCAAATCATCGGCAACCCATCCGCAGGTATCCAAACTCGATTTTCCAATGATTTATCTGATCACTGTCACTACGCAGCGTTTATGTCCTCGGTCGAGCCCCGAACGATCAAAGAAGCATTACTAGAACCAGAATGGATATCAGCAATGCAAGAAGAGCTAGAAGAATTCTAAAGAAACAAAGTGTGGCAACTCATTCCGAAGCCGCAAGGTCACACTATTGTTGTACTAGATGGGTGTACAACAATTAGTTGGACGAATCTGGTGCGGTCGTCAGAAACAAGGCAATACTAGTTGCCAAGGGTTATAGTCAACTTGAAGGTATTGACTGTGATGAAACGTATGCTCTAGTAGCACGAATGGAAGCCATCCGAATATTTTTAGCATACGCAGCTCACATGAACATCAAGGTTCATCAAATGGATGTGAAAAGTGCCTTTCTCAATGGTGAATTGAAAGAAGAGGTTTATCTTCAGCAACCTCCGGGCTTTGAAAGTCTTGAATTCCCAGACCACTGCTACAAACTTGAAAAAGCAGTCTACGGTTAAAAACAAGCCCCAAGAGCGTGGTACGAGACTCTCTCTGAATTTCTTGTCTCGTCCGGATACAAAAGAGGAGTGATTGATCCCACTTTATTTAGAAAAGCAAATGGTAATCTCCTTATGCTTGTACAAATATATGTGGATGACATCATCTTCGGATGAACTGATCAAAAAATGGTGGATGAATTTGCTAAGCTCATGACCAGCAAGTTCCAAATGAGCCTGAATATAGAGATTAACATCTCTCTAGGACTTCAAGTGAAACAAGTCCCTCAAGGGATATTCATTCATCAGGAGAAATACACCACAGAACTGTTAAAGAAATAGTCAATGGAGAATTGTTCTTCGGCTAAGGTCCCCATGGCCTTTGGATATACGATATCTGCTGATCCCTCAGGCGAATCAGTGGATCACAAGACTTATAGAGGTATAATCGGCTCTTTGATGTACCTCACCGCAAGCCGTCCAGACATCGTCTTTGCAACAGGTGTATGCGCAAGGTACCAGGCTGACCCAAAAATGTCACACATGACCGCAGCCAAGCAAATTCTAAGATACTTAAAGGGTAGCAAGACTCTTGGATTATGGTACCCCGCAGGGAACGACTTCAGCCTACAAGCATTCACAGATGCGGATCAAGACGGATGCAGAGTAGATCGAAAAAGCACCTACGGTGGATGTCAATTTTTGGGTGGAAGACTCGTCAGCTGGTCATCAAGAAAACAAAATTGTGTGTCACTGTCTACCGCAGAAGCTGAATATGTGGCCGCAGCGTGCTGTTGTTCACAAGTTTTATGGATGAAAACATAACTCATGGACTACGGATACAGAATCTTGCGGATACCAATCTATTGTGACTCTGAAAGTGCTATAGTGATTTCTCACAATCCAATTCAGCACTGCAAGACAAAGCATATTGAACTACGGTATCACTTCATCAAAGACCACATCCTGAAAGGTAACATTGAACTATTTTTTGTCCATACTCATGAAGAGATTGCTGATGTTTTCACAAAGGCACTTGACTCTACAAAACTCAACAGTTTCTTACAAATGTTAGGAATGATGAATCCGGACCCACAATTCTTTTTGAATTGATGGGTACCGCAGACCATCCTTGGTCTCTGTTGCGCTCCTACCTGAAGTTACTTATGATAGATGGTTTTGGTATAACTTGTGTACCGCAGTATCTGTACCGCAACCATATATCATATTTATCTTTCAATGGTCCTTATTGTTTGTTGTTACTAATTTTTGTTCAAGTCTTTTCCTCAGTTCTTCTACTGCAGTCATCCAATCTGATGGGTTTTTGAGCATTCTAACACTTCCTAAGTGTACATGCAACCCTAATAACCTTGAATCTATGTTTTCTCTATATACATGCAAATTTCTTTTTCAAGGTTATTTCCTAACTAGCATGGCATGGGGATTACATAAAACATAAAAACTAGTAGAAATACATACATTGTTGTTGCTTGGATTCCTTCAAGACTTTGTGAGCCTAGCACCCCAAATGTTGTGCCTCAAATGCTTCACACAACACCACAAGACTTGGAATAACTTGAGAGAATGTCACTTAGCCTTAAAATCGGTTATGCCCTCTCTAGTAACACTAGGTCATCATTTTGCTAGCCATAGGGTTCCTTTTATAGTGTTGTCACAATTAGGGTTTACATACGAATGCCCTTAATTGTCATGACTCTTGATTTCTCATGACCCATGGGTTTGTAACTCCCATGGACTATCCATGGAGCTCCATATGGTTATAACCAAACCCATAAACCATGGATCATTAATCCACCATAAAAGAATTGATGATTGTCATAATCAACCCTATATATTTAATTAGTCTCACTTTGATCACTAAATTAATACTAGATTAATACTTGATCAATACTAATTAAATAATACTATTATTAATATATTAGAACTTATAATATATTAATAATCATAAGTGCCTTATTCTCTCATTTAGTCTATCCAAGTATTGCAATGCCATGCAACCCAAATAGACCATGACGGGTCGGGTCAAGTACATACCAAATAAAGTTATGGACTTAGACACTATATCCAACAGTCTCCCACTTGGATAAGTCTAATAACTATATTTGCAAATATGACTTCAAAATCCGACTAGCAATCGTAGCTCTTTCAAAGTCTCTCG
This sequence comes from Lactuca virosa, assembly GCF_052849685.1. Lineage (NCBI taxonomy): Eukaryota > Viridiplantae > Streptophyta > Magnoliopsida > Asterales > Asteraceae > Lactuca > Lactuca virosa. The sequence continues at coordinate 430,961,770 of NC_136428.1, read as the reverse complement.
GAACTGAGATGATGATGATACGCCATTTAAGATAAGTGATCATATAATCCTCTGTTCTCATGATATCAGCCGGACAAACACATGGAACATGGTCTTACTTATTGTCCAGCATTTGTTTCTCGATCTCTGATTTGTTTCGACATAGAACTAAATTGAACACATCAATTAGGTTCTGACAGGGCCCGGTACATAGGTCAAAACCAAATCATCGAGGGGCCCAGATATCACTTCTATTTCTAGAAGGAACAGATAAACTTCAACTGATATGCTTGTACTAACTACTTGTTGAATTATTCACAAAGGCACGTTTTATAACATCGAGTTACCAATGCATTTTCGTACAATCAATGAATAACCAACTCATAGTCAACAACTCATATCTCTAGGTTTGAAGATTTATATGATATTACCGTCTCACGATCACTCGAGATAAATTCCATGAAGTGATGCAAGTGAGCGTGGGTTGGATCCAATACTCAGCCCTTATGAGTACTCATGAATGTTGTAGCAACCATTGCATTGTCCAAAGCACTTTCAGACAAATCATACAAGCCAAATTCATGACAGTCTTAACTCAATACTTACTTCCAAAGTTTGACTGACTGTGGATGGTTTGAATAATAACATAATTATTCTGGAAGTAAAAACATGCAAAATTGAAACATAGTAAACAATCAACACAAGATAGTAACACCTTACTCATAAATAAATAACAACTTTTATTTATCATCAAATGTCAATTACATTTTACAAGTTTCAGGAATCTAATTATTGAAACTAATATCATCCTTCAGCCCAATGCGCCTCGCATGCTGTAAATGCTTAACCCTGCTCAGTCCCTTTGTGAGGGGATCTGCCGGGTTCTCATCTGATGATACCCTCTTAGCCACGAGGAGTCCTTCTTCTATTCGATGTCTGATGAAATGGTATTTTCTGTCAATGTGCCTAGATCTCCCGTGATCTCTTGGTTCCTTAGCCAAAGCAACCGCACTTTCATTGTCACAGAAAATTTCCATTGGCTCTTTTATAGCTGGTACAACTCCAAGGTCTCCAATGAAGTTCTTTAGCCATATCGCCTCCTTAGCTGCTTCATTTGTTGCTATGTACTCTGATTCACAAGTAGAATCAGGTATTGTCTCCTGCTTGGAAATTTTCCGAGTAATTGCCCCTCCATTTAGGATAAAGACCCAGCCTGACTGAGAGCGGAAATTATCCCTATCAGTCTGGAAGCTAGCATCGCTATATCCTTCCACTCTCAAGTCATGACTGCCTCCGAGGGTAAGGACCCAATCCTTAGTCCTCCGCAGATACTTGAGAATGTTCTGTTGGATATAGTCTCTAAGTCCATAACTTTATTTGGTATGTACTTGACCCGACCCGGCATGGTCCATTTGGGTTGCATGGCATTGCAATACTTGGATAGACTAAATGAGAGAATAAGGCACTTATGATTATTAATATATTATAAGTTCTAATATATTAATAATAGTATTATTTCATTAGTATTGATCAAGTATTAACCTAGGATTAATTTGGTGATCAAAGTGAGACTAATTAAATATATAGGGTTGATTATGACAATCATCAATTCTTTTATGGTGGATTAATGATCCATGGTTTATGGGTTATGGATGTAACCAAATGGAGCTCCATGGATAGTCCATGGGAGTTACAAATCCATGGGTCATGGGAAATCAAGAGTCATGACAATTAAGGGCATTCATGTGTAATCCCTAATTGTGACAACACTATAAAAGGAACCCTATGGCTTGCAAAATGTGGACCTAGTAGAGCTAGTGGACGTAGTGTTACTAGAGAGGGCATAACCAATTTTGAGTGTTAGAAGTATTCTCTCAAGTTATTCCAAGTCTTGTGGTGTTGTGTGAAGCATTTGAGGCACAACATTTGGGGTGCTAGGCTCACAAAGTCTTGAAGGAATCCAAGCAACAACAAGGTATGTATTTCTACTAGTTTTATGTTTTATGTAATCCCCATGCCATGCTAGTTAGGAAATAACCTTGAAAAAGTAATTTGCATTTATATAGAGAAAACATAGATTCAAGGTTATTAGGGTTGCATGTACACTTAGGAAGTGTTAGAATGCTCAAAACCCATCAGTGGTATCAGAGCCTAGGATTGTTTTCTGTATACTTGATGCAAAACTGCTTAAAAATCGAAAATTCTGCATTCTGACGACTGGACTCGCCGAGTCCATGGGGAGGACTCGCCGAGTCCATGAACAGATTCATTCTACTCGCCGAGTAGATTAATGCACTCGGCGAGTAGGAGCGTGCTGGGCAGTTTTTTCGAGTTTTGTTGCTGGAAATGGATTAAGATCATTATCCCAACCTGTTTTGGACTTGTAAAATCTGTTTTTCAAAATGATAATGATTATGTTAACCCATTTTACATGACTTTTATCAATTTTCAAGTATTGTATATGTTTATATGATTTCTTGAAATTGCTTGACATGAATTTGTGTTCTTATGAGTTTTTAGAAGATCATAGGAATTATGTGTAACCACCATGTGTGTTTAATTCATGATCTTAATGGCTATGATGGTGTCCATAACTTGTCCTCAAGTTATGGATAACCAAAAGTCACTTCCTTTAATTGTGATTAAAGAACTAAAGAGGTTTCATAAAATGAAGAGTCTTCATTTTATGAACCATTAAAACTCATAAGTTACAAATTGAAGAGACTTGGAATAGTTTCAAATCTTGCCCTCAAGTTTTGGAATTTGAAAAGTCTTATACTTTAATACCTTAATTCCAAATTAAACCTTAGATTTTTAAAAAGTTTAAAAATCAACACTTATACTATTATTATAATTTTATTATATAGATATGTATAAGAATATGTCATTCTTACCGTTAGTAGGCCTCATTCACGAAGCCGGTCTATAAGGGGGGTATAAGGTTGTTGCCTATAAAATGGTGACTTAATGGGTGTCCACTCTCACCCACCGCTTCCTTGATCGGTGGAGGGTCGTTAGCCGAACGGGTAGGATATGACTTTAAATACTTGTTAAAAGTATAATGAATTATAAAGTAACTATACATTATAAATTCCCAATCTTAGTTACTTTAGGAAAATGTGAAATTGGTGCTAGCCCATAAAATTACACTTTGTACCTTACCAAGTCGTTAGTGGAGCGTGTGTGGTTAACCGGCACACTAACATGGACTAGTAAGAGTGGCAAAGGGTAACTTGACCTTATTATAGATCGGTGGAGCGTGTGTGGTTAACCGGCACATCGATTAGGTAATATTGTTGAGGGTACCAAGTCAATTTGTATGGTTATTCACACCTTGTTTGTGATCCTCGGCATCCCAGTCACAAACTTGAGAGGGCACAATCGAGATTCAAACATGCCATTGAAAAGTTCAATGTATCTCAAAAGATCTAGGAGTTTCAAAACCAATAAAACCTAATAATAAAATATTTCGTTCTTATGGTGGAAATTGGTAAATCGTCATTTACCTACCTTCAAATATTTTATAGTATGGATTATGGCATCCCTCTTCCAACTATAAATAGTTTGTTGGATCCTAGCCTTAATATTTCATTTGGGTGAATTATTAAGGATTCATAATCTAATGAAACTTGTCTTTCTTTCCTTTCAGATGTCTTCCAACAATGCTTCTGGCTCAAACCCAACAGGCTCCTTTTCCCTTATGAACTTGCGTGGTAAGGTCATCTTTGATAGATCCAATTTCAATGAGTGGATCAGAAACATCAGAATGATTACCCGCTATGAGGACAAAGAATATGTCCTCGATAGGGAGCTTGAGGTTGTGAGTGAAGCCACTGCTACTCCTGAAGATTTTGCGGAGTTTGTTGCACATGAAAAGGATGCTACTAAAGTAGCATGCATCATGATGGCCACCATGACTCCTGAACTTCAAAAATCCTATAAAGATTTCTACGCCTATGAGATGCACCTGGATCTGATGGAAAGGTACCATCAGAGCGCGCGTCAGGAGAGGTATGAAATCATCTCCTCCATGATAACCGCAAGGATGAAGGATGGTGAACCCATCACCGGTCACTTGCAGAAAATGCAAAGGTTCGTTGACCGGTTGCTGAAGCTAAATGTTGGCTTTCCTGAGGAAATGGCGATTGACATCATTCTCCATTCCTTACCTCCAAGTTATGATCAGCTTCGTATGACTTATCATATGAACAAGGAGGAAGTCACACTTAGCAAACTTCAAGGACTCTTAAGGACAGCTGAAAATGGCCTTAAGGGTAAAGCGGTTGCTACTTCTACTCCTTCAATAGCCCCTGTTCTGGCTATTGGGCAGGGAAAGGGTAAGAAGAGGAAAAACCCTTCGAAGGGTACCAAGGGTAAGACTCTTGATGGTTCCTCTTCAAGTGGGACAAAGAAAGGTCCCATTACTCCTTCTTCAAACCCAAAGGAAGCACAGTGCTTCTATTCCCAGGATAAGGGACACTTCAAGCGAAGCTGCCCCAAATATCTGCAAGATCTAAAGGATGGGAAGGTTAAACCCACCCATGCAGGTATTTACACAATATTGTCTAACAACTCATCTAATGCTAATTCTTGGGTGCTTGATACAGGGTGTGGTATTCACATTTGTACTGATTTGCAGGCACTAAGAAGAAGTGAGCAAGTGGAGCACGGGAAGATAAACTTAGTCATGGGCAACAGGAAAGCATCATCTGTTACCAAGATAGGACTTTATTCTTTATTGCTTAATAATGGGTTAATGTTAGATTTGAATAAGTGTTGTTACTCGCCCAAAATGGCGAGAAATATTATTTCCTTTCATGGCTTGTACAAACAAGGTTTTACATTTTCATTTGATAATAAAAATGGTGCTATTAATGTTTATTACAATGATGTATTTTACTTTAAAGCATTACCTTGTGATGGTGTATATGAAGCCGTGAATGTTGTAGACAATCTAGGAAATAATGTGTTGTATATTGATTCTTCAGATAGCTTAGATAAAGCATCCTTGTGGCATTGTCGTCTTGGACATGTTAACAAGAAGCGCATAGGCCAACTCCAAAAGGCTGGAGTCTTGGAATCATTTGACCTCAAGTAAGATGATAGTTGCGAGTCCTGTTTGCTTGGAAAAATGACAAAGTCACTCTTCACAGGTACTTGTGATAGGGGTGAAGGTTTGTTGGACCTTGTACACACGGATGTGTGTGGGCCCTTCAGAGTTGCTACAAGGGATGCTAATCGCTATTATGTGACTTTTACTGATGATTACAGTAGATATGAATATATTTACTTAATCAAGCATAAGTCAGAAACCTTTGAAAAGTTCAAAGAGTTTAAAGCAGGAAGTTGAGAATCAATTGGGCAGGAACATCAAGATGCTTCGATCCGATCGAGGAGGAGAGTATCTTAGCATTGAGTTCCTTGACTATCTTAAGGAATGTGGGATTGTCTCACAATTGACACCTCCCAGGACACCACAGTTGAATGGTGTAGCTGAGAGGCGCAATCGAACCTTGTTGGATATGGTTCGTTCCATGATGAGTCGAGCTTCGTTACCAATCTCTTTCTGGGGGTATGCCTTAGAGACTGCCGCCCATATCCTTAATCTAGTCCCTACTAAAAAGGTTGCCAAAACACCTCACGAGATGTGGACTGGGAAAGTTCCCAATTTGGACCACATCAAGATTTGGGGTTGTGAAGCTTTCGTGAGGCGTGAGACTCATGATAAGCTTGAACCTCGAAGTGAGAGGTGTATTTTCATCGGCTACCCACAGAGATCCTTTGGTTACCTCTTCTATAGACCCAGTGATAATATGGTCTTTGTAGCAAGAAGAGGAGTCTTTCGTGAGAGAGAATTCATAAGCCAAGGGGACAGTGGGAGGCAAATTGATCTTGAAGAGCTTCAAGAGTCAAGTGGTGAAGGAACCTCAAATGCTATCGACCAAACTGAGGAGGAAACTCCTGTTGATCCGATAGATGAGTCTGTACCTCCAAGACGTTCCACTAGGGTGAGGAACACACCTAATTTTATTATGGTTATCACATCACCACTAAAGGTGATACATTTATTAGTGATAGTACACTAATAGATTTGGATGAACCTAATAATTACAGGGAAGCCATGGCAGGCCCTGAGTCTGCTAAATGGAAGGAGGCTATGGACAGCGAGATTCAGTCCATGTATGACAATCAAGTTTGGAACTTGGTTGACAATGTACCAGGTCGTAAGACAGTTGGGTGCAAATGGATCTTCAAGAAGAAGACTGAGATGGATGGGAAGGTACACACTTATAAAGCGCGACTGGTTGCGAAGGGCTTTACTTAAACTCCGGGAGTTGACTATGAAGAGACCTTCTCACCAGTATCTAAGATTAAGTCTATTAGAGTATTGTTAGCCATAGCTGCATTTCATGATTATGAAATATGGCAAATGGATGTCAAAACCGCTTTCCTTAATGGAAAGTTGGCTGAGGATGTTTACATGGCTCAACGAGAGGGTTTTGTCGATATAAGATACCCTAATAGAGTGTGTAAGCTTGATAAATCCATTTATGGATTGAAACAAGCATCTCGCAGATGGAATCTTTGCTTTGATGAGAAAGTCAAAGAGTTTGGCTTTTCTAGGAGTGAGGATGAGTCTTGTGTGTATGTCAGGGCTGGTGGGAGCATAGTTAGCTTCTTGGTGTTGTATGTGGATGACATACTTCTCATAGGAAACGACGTCCCAACCTTGCAGGAGGTTAAGTCCTGGCTTGGGAAGTGTTTCGCTATGAAGGACCTTGGGGAAGCTGCCTATATCCTAGGGATAAGGATATTGAGAGATAGGAGTAAGATACTAATTGGACTTAGTCAAAGTACTTATGTGGATAAGGTATTGAAGAGGTTCAGTATGCAAGAATCCAAGTAAGGAGAATTACCAATCCAGAGTAATGCCAAGCTGAGTAAGACTCAGAGTCCGAGTACAGAGGCTGAGATAGCTGAAATGAGTCATATACCATATGCTTCCGCTGTGGGCTCGATCATGTATGCTATGACTTGTACTCGCCCTGATGTGGCCTTTGCTTTGAGCATGGTCAGTAGATATCAAGGGAACCCTGGCAGGGCACACTGGACAGCAGTAAAGAACATTCTCAAGTATCTGCGGAGGACTAAGGATTGGGTCCTTACCCTCGGAGGCAGTGATGACTTGAGAGTGGAAGGATATAGCGATGCTAGCTTCCAGACTGATAGGGATAATTTCCGCTCTCAGTCAGGCTTGATCTTTATCCTAAATGGACGGGCAATTACTTGGAAAAGTTCCAAGCAGGAAACAGTAGCTGATTCTACTTGTGAACCAGAGTACATAGCAGCAAGTGAAGCAGCTAAGGAGGCGATATGGCTAAAGAACTTCATCGGAGACCTTGGAGTTGTACCAGCCATAAAGGAGCCAATGGAAATTTTCTGTGACAATGAAAGTGCGGTTGCTTTGGCTAAGGAACCGAGAGATCACGGGAGATCTCGGCACATTGACAGAAAATACCAGTTCATCAGACATCGAATAGAAGAAGTACTCCTCGTGGCTAAGAGGGTATCATCAAATGAGAACCCGGCAGATCCCCTCACGAAGGGACTGAGCAGGGTTAAGCATTTACAGCATGCGAGGCGCATTGGGCTGAGGGATGATATTAGTTTCAATAATTAGATTCCTGAAACTTGTAAAATGTAATTGACATTTGATGATAAATAAAAGTTGTTATTTATTTATGAGTAAGGTGTTACTATCTTGTGTTGATTGTTTACTATGTTTCAATTTTGCATGTTTTTACTTCCAGAATAATTATGTTATTATTCAAACCATCCACAGTCAGTCAAACTTTGGAAGTAAGTATTGATTTAAGACTGTCATGAATTTGGCTTGTATGATTTGTCTAAAAGTGCTTTGGACAATGCAATGGTTGTTACAACATTCATGAGTACTCATAAGGGCTGAGTATTGGATCCAACCCACGCTCACTTGCATCACTTCATAGAATTTATCTCGAGTGATCGTGAGACGGTTATATCATATAAATCTTCAAACCTAGAGATATGAGTTGTTGACTATGAGTTGGTTATTCATTGATTGTACGAAAACGCATTGGTAACTCGATGTTATAAAACGTGCCTTTGCGAATAATTCAACAAGTAGTTAGTACAAGCATATCAGTCGAAGTTTATATGTTCCTTCTAGAAATAGAAGCGATATATGGGCCCCTCGATGATTTGGTTTTGACCTATGTACCGGGCCCGGTCAGAACCTAATTGATGTGTTCAATTTAGTTCTATGTCGAAACAAATCAGAGATCGAGAAAGAAATGCTGGACAATAAGTAAGACCATGTTCCATGTGTTTGTCCGGCTGATATCATGAGAACAGAGGATTATATGATCACTTATCTTAAATGGCGTATCATCATCATCTCAGTTCCGAGAGACTTTGAAAGAGCTACGATTGCTAGTCGGATTTTGAAGTCATATTTGCAAATATAGTTATTAGACTTATCCAAGTGGGAGACTGTTGGATATAGTGTCTAAGTCCATAACTTTATTTGGTATGTACTTGACCCGACCCGGCATGGTCCATTTGGGTTGCATGGCATTACAATACTTGGATAGACTAAATGAGAGAATAAGGCACTTATGATTATTAATATATTATAAGTTCTAATATATTAATAATAGTATTATTTAATTAGTATTGATCAAGTATTAATCTAGGATTAATTTTGTGATCAAAGTGAGACTAATTAAATATATAGGGTTGATTATGACAATCATCAATTCTTTTATGGTGGATTAATGATCCATGGTTTATGGGTTATGGATGTAACCAAATGGAGCTCCATGGATAGTCCATGGGACTTACAAATCCATGGGTCATGGGAAATCAAGAGTCATGACAATTAAGGGCATTCATGTGTAAACCCTAATTGTGACAACACTATAAAAGGAACCCTATGGCTAGCAAAATGTGGACCTAGTAGAGCTAGTAGACCTAGTGTTACTAGAGAGGGCATAACCAATTTTGAGTGCTAGAAGTATTCTCTCAAGTTATTCCAAGTCTTGTGGTGTTGTGTGAAGCATTTGAGGCACAACATTTGCGGTGCTAGGCTCACAAAGTCTTGAAGGAATCCAAGCAACAACAAGGTATGTATTTCTACTAGTTTTATGTTTTATGTAATCCCCATGCCATGCTAGTTAGGAAATAACCTTGAAAAAGAAATTTGCATGTATATAGAGAAAACATAGATTCAAGGTTATTAGGGTTGCATGTACACTTAGGAAGTGTTAGAATGCTCAAAACCCATCATGTTCTTTACCGCTGTCCAGTGTGCCTTGCCAGGGTTCCCTTGATATCTACTGACCATGCTCAAAGCAAAGGCCACATCAGGGCGAGTACAAGTCATAGCATACATGATCGAGCCCACAGCGGAAGCATATCGTATATTACTCATTTCAGCTATCTCAGCCTCTGTACTCGGACTCTGGGTTTTACTTAGCTTGGCATTACTCTGGATTGGTAATTCTCCTTTCTTGGAATCTTGCATACTGAACCTCTTCAGTACCTTATCCACATAAGTACTTTGACTAAGTCCAATTAGTCTCTTACTCCTATCTCTTAATATCCTTATTCCTAGGATATAGGCAGCTTCGCCAAGGTCCTTCATAGCGAAACACTTCCCAAGCCAGGACATAACCTCCTGCAAGGTTGGGACGTCGTTTCCTATGAGAAGTATGTCATCCACATACAACACCAAGAAGCTAACTATGCTCCCACTAGCCCTGACATACACACAAGACTCATCCTCACTCCTAGAAAAGCCAAACTCTTTGACTTTCTCATCAAAGCAAAAATTCCATCTGCGAGATGCTTGTTTCAATCCAGAAATGGATTTATCAAGCTTACACACTCTATTAGGGTATCTTGTATCGACAAAACCCTCTGGTTGAGCCATGTAAACATCCTCAGCCAACTTTCCATTAAGGAAAGCGGTTTTCACATCCATTTGCCATATTTCATAATCATGAAATGCAGCTATGGCTAACAATACTCTAATAGACTTAATCTTAGCTACTGGTGAGAAGGTCTCATCATAGTCAACTCCCGGAGTTTGAGTAAAGCCCTTCGCAACCAGTCGCGCTTTGTAAGTATGTACCTTCCCATCCATGTCGGTCTTCTTCTTGAAGATCCATTTGCACCCAATTGTCTTACGACCTGGTACATTGTCAACCAAGTTCCAAACTTGATTGTCATACATGGACTAAATCTCGCTGTCCATAGCCTCCTTTCACTTAGCAGACTCAGGGCCTGCCATGGCTTCCCTGTAATTATTAGGTTCATCCAAATCTATTAGTGTACTATCACTAATAAATGTATCACCTTCAGTGGTGATGTGATAACCAAAATAAAAATCAGGTGTGTTCCTCACCCTAGTGGAATGTCTCGGAGGTACAGACTCATATATCGGATCAACAGGATTTTCCTCCTCAGGTTGTTCGATAGCGTTTGAGGTTCCTTCACCACTTGACTCTTGAAGCTCTTCAAGGTCAATTTGCCTCCTACTGTCCCCTTGGCTTATGAATTCTCTCTCACGAAAGACTCCTCTTCTTGCTACAAAGACCACATTATCACTGGGTCTGTAGAAGAGGTAACCAAAGGATCTCTGTGGGTAGCCGATGAAAATACACCTCTCACTTCGAGGTTCAAGCTTATCATGAGTCTCACGCCTTACGAAAGCTTCACAACCCCAAATCTTGATGTGGTCCAAATTGGGAACTTTCCCAGTCTACATCTCGTGAGGTGGTTTGGCAACCTTTTTAGTAGGGACTAGATTAAAGATATGGGCGGCAGTCTCTAAGGCATACCCCCAGAAAGAGATTTGTAACGAAGCTCGACTCATCATGGAACGAACCATATCCAACAAGGTTCGATTGCGCCTCTCAGCTACACCATTCAACTATGGTGTTATGGGAGGTGTCAATTGTGAGACAATCCCACATTCCTTAAGATAGTCAAGGAACTCAATGCTAAGATACTCTCCTCCCCGATCGGATCGGAGCATCTTGATGTTCCTGCCCAATCGATTATCCACTTCCTTCTTAAACTCTTTGAACTTTTCAAAGGTTTCTGACTTATGCTTGATTAAGTAAATATATCCATATCTACTGTAATCATCAGTAAAAGTCACATAATAGCGATTAGCATCCCTTGTAGCAATTATGAAGGGCCCACACACATCCGTGTGTACAAGGTCCAACAAACCTTCACCCCTATCACAAGTACCTGTGAAGGGTGACTTTGTCATTTTTTCAAGTAAACAAGACTCGCAACTATCATCTGACTTGAGGTCAAATGATTCCAAGACTCCAGCCTTTTGGAGTTGGCCTATGTGCTTCTTGTTAACATGTCCAAGACGACAATGCCACAAGGATGCTTTATCCAAGCTATCTGAAGAATCAATATACAACACATTATTTCCTAGATTGTCTACAACATTCACGGCTTCATATACACCATCACAAGGTAATGCTTTAAAGTAAAATACATCATTGTAATAAACATTAATAGCACCATTTTTATTATCAAATGAAAATGTAAAACCTTGTTTGTACAAGCCATGAAAAGAAATAATATTTCTCGCCATTTCGGGCGAGTAACAACACTTATTCAAATCTAACATTAACCCATTATTAAGCAATAAAGAATAAACTCCTATCTTGGTAACAGGTGATGCTTTCCTGTTGCCCATGACTAAGTTTATCTTCCCGTGCTCCACTTGCTCACTTCTTCTTAGTGCCTGCAAATCAGTACAGATGTGAATACCACAACATGTATCAAGCACCCAAGAATTAGCATTAGATGAGTTATTAGACAATATTGTGTAAATACATGCATGGGTGGGTTTAACATTCCCATCCTTTACATCTTGCAGATATTTAGGGCAGCTTCGCTTGAAGTGTCCCTTATCCTGGCAATAGAAGCACTGTGCTTCCTTTGGGTTTGAAGAAGGAGTAATGGGACCTTTCTTTGTCCCACTTGAAGAGGAACCATCAAGATTCTTACCCTTGGTACCCTTCGAAGGGCTTTTCCTCTTCTTACCCTTTCCCTGCCCAATAGCCAGAACAGGGGCTATTGAAGGAGTAGAAGTAGCAACCGCTTTACCCTTAAGACCATTTTCATCAGTCCTTAAGAGTCCTTGAAGTTTGCTAAGTGTGACTTCCTCCTTGTTCATATGATAAGTCATACGAAACTGATCATAACTTGGAGGTAAGGAATGGAGAATGATGTCAATCGCCATTTCCTCAGGAAAGTCAACATTTAGCTTCAGCAACCGGTCAACGAACCTTTGCATCTTCTGCAAGTGACCGGTGATGGGTTCACCATCCTTCATCCTTGCGGTTATCATGGAGGAGATGATTTCATACCTCTCCTGACGCGTGCTCTGATGGTACCTTTCCATCAGATCCAGGTGCATCTCATAGGGGTAGAAATCTTCATAGGATTTTTGAAGTTCAGGAGTCATGGTGGCCATCATGATGCATGCTACTTTAGTAGCATCCTTTTCATGTGCAACAAACTCCGCAAACTTTTTAGGAGTAGCAGTGGCTTCACTCACAACCTTAAGCTCCCTATCGAGGACATATTCTTTGTCCTCATAGCGGGTAATCATTCTGATGTTTCTGATCCACTCATTGAAATTGGATCCATCAAAGATGACCTTACCAAACAAGTTCATAAGGGAAAAGGAGCCTGTTGGGTTTGAGCCAGAAGCATTGTTGGAAGACATCTGAAAGGAAAGAAAGAAAAGTTTCATTAGATTAGGAATCCTTAATAATTCACCCAAATGAAATATTAAGGCTAGGATCCAACAAACTATTTATAGTTGGAAGAGGGATGCCGTAGTCCATACTATAAAATATTTGAAGGTAGGTAAATGACGATTTACCAATTTCCACCATAAGAACGAAATATTTTATTATTAGGTTTTATTGGTTTTGAAACTCCTAGATCTTTTGAGATACATTGAACTTTTCAATGGCATGTTTGAATCTCTATTGTGCCCTCTCAAGTTTGTGACTGGGATGCCGAGGATCACAAACAAGGTGTGAATAACCATACAAATTGACTTGGTACCCTCAACAATATTACCTAATCGATGTGCCGGTTAACCACACACGCTCCACCGATCTATAATAAAGTCAAGCTATCCTTTGCCACTCTTACTAGTCCATGTTAGTGTGTCGGTTAACCACACACGCTCCACTAACGACTTGGTAAGGTACAAAGTGTAATTTTATGGGCTAGCACCAATTTCACATTTTCCTAAAGTAACTAAGATTGGGAATTTAAAATGTATAGTTACTTTATAATTCATTATACTTTAACGAGTATTTAAAGTTGTATCCTACCCGTTCGGCTAACGACCCTCCACCGATCAAGGAAGCGGTGGGTGAGAGTGGACACCCATTAAGTCACCATTTTATAGGCAACAACCTTATACCCCCCTTATAGACCGGCTTCGTGAATGAGGCCTACTAACGGTAAGAATGACATACTCTTATACATATCTATATAATAAAATTATAATAATAGTATAATTGTTGATTTTTAAACTTTTTAAAAATCTAAGGTTTAATTTGGAATTAAAGTATTAGAGTGTAAGACTTTTCAAATTCCAAAACTTGAGGGCAAGAATTGAAACTATTCCAAGTCTCTTCAATTTGTAACTTATGAGTTTTAATGGTTCATAAAAATGAAGACTCTTCATTTTATGAAACTTCTTTAGTTCTTTAATCATAATTTAAAGAAGTGACTTTTGGTTATCCATAACTTGAGGACAAGTTATGGACACCATAATTGCCATTAAGATCATGAATTAAACATACATGGAGGTTACATATAATTCCTATGATCTTCTAAAACCTCATAAGAACACAAATTCATGTCAAGCAATTTCAAGAAATCATATAACTATATACAATACTTGAAAATTGATAAAAGGCATGTAAAATGGGTTAACATAATCATTATCATTTTGAAAAATAGATTTTACAAGTCCAAAACAGATTGGGATAATGATCTTAATCCATTTCCAGCAACAAAACTCGAAAAAACTGCCCAGCACGCTCCTAGTCGCCGAGTGCATTATTCTACTCGGCGAGTAGAATAAATTTGTTCATGGACTCGGTGAGTCCTCCCCATGGACTCGGCGAGTCCAGTCATCAGAATGCAGAATTTTCGATTTTTAAGCAGTTTTGCATCAAGTATATAGAAAAAAATCCTAGGCTCTAATACCACTGATGGGTTTTTGAGCATTCTAACACTTCCTAAGTGTACATGCAACCCTAATAACCTTGAATCTATGTTTTCTCTATATACATGCAAATTTCTTTTTCAAGGTTATTTCCTAACTAGCATGGCATGGGGATTACATAAAACATAAAAACTAGTAGAAATACATACCTTGTTGTTGCTTGGATTCCTTCAAGACTTTGTGAGCCTAGCACCCCAAATGTTGTGCCTCAAATGCTTCACACAACACCACAAGACTTGGAATAACTTGAGAGAATGTCACTTAGCCTTAAAATCGGTTATGCCCTCTCTAGTAACACTATGTCATCATTTTGCTAGCCATAGGGTTCCTTTTATAGTGTTGTCACAATTAGGGTTTACATATGAATGCCCTTAATTGTCATGACTCTTGATTTCTCATAACCCATGGGTTTGTAACTCCCATGGACTATCCATGGAGCTCCATATGGTTATAACCAAACCCATAAACCATGGATCATTAATCCACCATAAAAGAATTGATGATTGTCATAATCAACCCTATATATTTAATTAGTCTCACTTTGATCACTAAATTAATACTAGATTAATACTTGATTAATACTAATTAAATAATACTATTATTAATATATTAGAACTTATAATATATTAATAATCATAAGTGCCTTATTCTCTCATTTAGTCTATCCAAGTATTGCAATGCCATGCAACCCAAATGGACCATGCCGGGTCCGGTCAAGTACTATATCCAACACAATCATCCATCCTCAATGACAAAAGATCCATCCGCAATGAACTTTCAATCCGTAGTCACATTGATAGATCACTCAACAGTTTCATTAATTCTTGATTCATGGTGTTCTATTTAATGATCCTTCATTAAATAAGAAAAACAACAAAAAAACATTCCTTGAGTAACTGTCCCATTTCCCTTTTTGAATAAACCTTGTGTCAGACCTATTTTAGGTATGATGACAAAAAGAACAATTCTCCATAAACAAATCCTTTTCTTTTAAAACTGTCTCTTCCCATTACCCCCAAAACGTCCAATCCGTTACATCTTCCTTTTTTACACAACGAATTACATCCACCCTCACCACACGTTCATCATACGTGATGTTTTCGTCTGACACTTCATTAAATGCCAACTTTTTTGGTAAATCTCGAAAAATAATTTAAACCTTTTTCTTAATCTGTGGCTGAGATTACCCTTTCTAATAAAAAAAATATACCCAAACGTTTTCACCTTATTTCACTTAGGGTAAAATCAATTACTGTTCCAAATCCCCCACTATAAAACCCCATCTTCTTCCCCAAGAAAAGGTTATGCTTTCTGAACATCGAACTTACCCTCCATCTTTCTTGCACTCTGTTTCTGCAACTTTACTCAAACACTAAAAAATGGTGAAATCCGGCGTTTTGAAGAAAATCTCAAAGGCCTCTGCCTCTGCAAACCCAACTGGTTCTGATTCTGCAACGAGAAACCAAATGCCTACGATTGCTTCAAGCAATTTTAGGGTTGTATTCGAAGAGCATTGCTCCTACAATGCTCCAATCAAGCTAATGATCAAGTTCTTGACCAATCGCCCCCTGTTTGGGCCCTTCGATTCATTCATAGACATGGTTCCTCTTTTAACCTTGTTCAAATGTGCTTTCTCTGCTTACAGACCCCTCGAAAATCTTCAAGAGGTATATTTGAATCTGGTGAATGATTATTTGGTCATTCTGACCAAAGAAAAGTTGCTCAATGCCATCAATCTACTTGTTCATCCTTCTACCAAGGTTTTCACTCCTAGCATGGAGGACATTCTGTCTGCACTTTACCAAATGGGTTACCAGAAGAAAATCAAAGGCATCGGCGAATTCAAGAAAAATCAGTTGCATACGGTGTGGCAGTTTGTTTGCCACTTTGTTATCCGCAGTCTGTCAGGCCGAACCAGAGGCACTGATAATATGGGTCTCAAGCTACTGGAGTTAGTGTGGAGCATTTTCACTGGCCAGGACGTCAACTACGGTCAGATCCTATGGGATGACTTCCTGCAGTACATTGCCAAAGAGAGACCAAGAGAAAACCCTACCGAACTCACATTTCCTAGGTTCTGGTCTCTATGCATATCAGATCTTCATGCGGATGCAGGACTTAGCATGGTCAATGATATCAACTTCTTGATCACCAAAGATCTGAAAATGTACAATCCTTCTACTGATCAATCTGTTTTTGGACCCATCAGACGACTACCAATCCATATTCTATCTTCCCTTGGTCTTGAAACCCCTGAAGTCACGGACCATATAGAGGCTACGTAAGGTATTAGCCCATACCTTTCTGTTGGATTAATGTCTAAGTCCATAACTATAATTGGTAAGACTTGACCCGACCCGACATGGTCCATTTGGGTTGCATGGCATCATGCACTTGGATAGACTAAATGAGAGAAATAAGACACTTATGGTTAGTAATATATTATAAGTTCTAATATATTAATAATAAGAATAATAATATTTAATTAGTATTGATCGAGAATTAATTAAGGTTTAATTATGTGATCAAAAGAAGACTAATTAAATATATGGGTTGATTGTGTAAATCACCCATACTTGTGTAGTGGGCTAATGCTCCATGGATTATCAAGTTGGGCTAAAACCCATATGATGCTCCATGGATGCTCCATGGTGTATTTGAACCCATGGATCCAAGGAAATGGAAAGCCATGACAATTAGGGTTTACCCCAATTGTAACAACTATATAAGATCATATTCATTGGGAAAAATCGGCACTATGTGTATGAAGAGAAGGGCTAGCCGATTTTATGAAGTGTTCCATTTTTCTCTCAAGTTATTCCAAGCGTATTTGGTGTTGTGTGAACCATTTGAGGTGTCACACTTGGGGCACTAGGCACTCAAGCTTCATGAAGATATTCTACATCAAAGAGGTATGTATTCTATCTTGTCATATTCATTGTTTTGTATGCTAGATTAGGATAATACCATGGATGTTCATATTTGCATGTATAATAGAGAAAACATAGATCCAAGGTATTTAGGGTTGCATGTACACTTACGAGTGTTAGAATGCTCAAAACCCAACACTTTCTTATCCGCCTCTACAAGCCACAACCGCACTCACCATTCCTAGTAGTACCACAGTCCCATCCTCCACCACTCTCTCCAATCTTTCTAATAGACGCAAACAGTTGGCCTCAGCCCGTGAAGGTCCCGGCAACTTATCCAAGAAACAAAGAACCCCAAAGAAGAAAGATGCTCCCAAACAAGCTGACCCCTCAAAGAAGCGAAAGATCATACAAACTGTGCCCTCAGATTACGAATCATCTGACCATCAGTCTCCCTCTTCCTCCAATGATTCTGATGATGACACCCAACCCATTGCCATTCTAAAGAAAGAAAAACCAATCCCACAGACCAAATGCGTGAGGTGACTGATGCCGCAGCCTATCAAAAGGCTCTGGTAGTCCTTAGGGTGGTCGCGGACCCATTCAATACCAAAATCGAATTCCAATCAGACACAGAAAGTGTGTCTGTTTCAAATCTACATGGGGACTCACCCCCAGTTCACTCCCAAGGGGATGGAACTGGTTCTCGCCCTAAGATCTCCAAGGATTCCCGTCTACACTTCTTTTCCCATGAGGAGTTGAACTCCATACTTTTGTCTGTAACCCAAACACTGCTAACACCTTCCCAACCGCAGGGCAACTCTTCAGCCCTTGCCAGAACTGAGTCAAGGCCAAACTTGACCACGGGTCAAGGAGACCGAGGAAGCTCAGGAAATCCTACCCTTCTTACATCTTTTACAGTTGGTTTAGGCACGGTGAGCACCAATGTGCAAGGATCCGTGGACCCGAGGGACACCTCGGTGCGATTACAAGGATTTGACGGTGATGAATCGAATGATTCATGGTTACATTACACTCCAGTTTCTGACTCCGATATCAAGAAATATGCCGCTTTCCGTAGGGCATTCCAAGAAAGGAAGGATCACCAAGTCAAGCAACTTCAACAGAAACAACATGAGATTCAATCCGTAGCCAAGTATTGGGCGGACGCAATCAACAATGCCAACACCGTAGCCACCATTTTAAAAGTACAAGAGTGGATGACCGCAATCGCTGAGACGATCCACAAGGCTCAGACCACTATTGGTGGTGAAGGTACATCCAAAATCCCTCTAACTCCAACTGTTCAAGATTCTCAAGAATAAGGAATCGCAGTCGAAGTTAGCTCAGCTCCCACATTCGGCTTCGACGATTTTGATCTAAATGAGGTAAATCAACCTAACCCTTCTGATGATGATCTGATGATTTTTGATGAAGAAGAATCTAGTGGCTCTCAACAATCCACCTCCAAGCCAAAGACAAAGAAGAAGAAGAAGAAGAAGAAGAATGCGGTAACCAGAAAAGAGTTCCTAAGTCTACAAGCTAAAGTCGATCAAATCCTAGATGCGGTAAAGCCCACTCAACCGCAACCAGCAGACATTCCAGAACCGCAGTCCTTAATCGAAAGAATTGAAAGACTGGAAACTCGAGAAAGACTGGCTGCTGAGCGCATTTCTCTCAAAGTTGAAATGGGAATCAGATCCCTGGACATAAGTCACCAAGCGGATTACAAGCAGTTCATGGCTGCTGCGGAGCACCTCATCTCTGAGGTATCCGCAATCAAGGCAGATTTACAAAGCTGATATCTGAGACTCACACTGGTTATGAGTCCACTATCTCAGTCCTTCAATCCACCATCAACTGACTCCAACGCTCTCTTTCTTCAAACTTTCATGGCCCCGAAATTCTTCAACTCACAAAGGAGATTCACCGACTGCTCTTCAACACCGCCATCCCAGACAATCAGCAACTGGCTGATGCTCTTAAAGCCCAATTCCAGGAGGTGTGTGCCAAAATCGATGGTCTTAGACAATGGCTTGAGGAAGCTCCGGTGTTGCATTCCTCAAGAGGGGGAAGTGATGAAGAAGACCATCATTCCAACAACATTTCCCATCATCAAAGTCCCCCCATCACAACTGAAAAACTTTCACTACCGCATCAGTCTCCACCACAAAAGGAGATCACTCAAAAAGATCCCTCTCGTAAGCGACCAGAGACCCCTCCCCACTTCAAAAATCTTGCTTCAAACATGTCATCCGAACACTCAAACGACTTCCCCGCAACGCAACAAAAGAAAAAAGATTGGAAAGTAGCCAAGTTCACGGAGCTCATCTGGAGAGAAAACGGATTCGACATTACTATGGATGAATCCTTAGTAAATTCCTGGATCAATCCCCACCGCAGACTGCTAGATGACGACTACAAACCTTACCTTACCTATGCCGAACTTCCTTCGGATGGTTACTGGGATGTTCCAATCTCCCCAAATGCTAAATACTTCACCGTATTTGATCCATTTGAACGCAACCTACCTGACCACAAAAGAATGCCTATGGAATTCGAAAGAGTTAATCGATTATATGCCAAACATGCTTCCTTCATAGAGAAAATCTGGTCTAAGGATAGACCATCCGCAGTCAAGAACTACAAGCCCCGGAAGTTCATGAAAGCTGACTTCATCCAATATACTCTCACAAGAAGGAATCAGGACTATGTCCGCACCCAGGTTGAGTTCCCATGCATGAGCCCTGAAGAAGTCTTTCTGATAGCCAAGGTGTTCCAGAACAAATCTGAAAAACATCCGAAGATGAAGATAGCACTTGAGAGGGCAAGTATTTTTTTTGAAGGAAACTGTCTGTGACTTTGCTAAAATTGATGCAGACATTCACCCTATCCTAGCCACAAAATTTGATCTTCCACTACTTGACCCCGCACCCATGATTACTGAAGGATTCGAAGAAAGATCCCTAGGTGCAACAAACTTCCCAGATCTTGGAGTCATCTTCAAACGGAAACTCAATGATACCAAATATTTCATTCCGATGACTGCCATGAACCACCTCATAAGAAAGTAGATTGAAGTTTGTCGAACCACAGTTGAAAAGTCAAAACACACAACTGCCGAAGTCAAGTTTGAAATTTTGAGAAGGATCACTTGGTTGGAAAATATCAGGAAATTTTGGTGGATACTGATCAAGTTTCTAAAACTTGATAACTGAACAAAAGTTAAAGAGGTCACTTAGGGGGAAATTGTTGAATCATAAAAGTGACCCTCTTGAACTTCAGCTACAGCGACCCTCAAGCATCCTCAGTCAGACCATCCTCAACAGTCTCACTCGAAGTCATCATCAACCGCAGTCACTCTTGCTTACTAGATTAACTTACTTTATCTACTTTTATTGTAATACTCTCTATTGTCCCGTATGCCTTGCATGGCTACTCTTAGAGATGTGATCCATTGTATTTCTTGAGACTCTATAAATAGAGCTCATTCTTACTTATTCAATGAAAATCTGATTACGCATCTTAAACACTCTCTATCTTATGTCTTCACTCTCTTACTCTCAAAGTTCACTTAAATACAACCGAATACTATCTCTCTTCAGAGCAAGTCACTTGTCACTTAATCACTAAGTTTCATCTCACTTACTAACTTGGTCTGAATGCATTCCATGTTATGAATCAACTTATGTGTATACATGATATATCACCTGCTGTCATTTAGGTTTCCTTACATTTCCGCAACTAACTCTCTAACTATCTAACTCGTTAACTTATAATTATTGTTGAGATTTTAGATCCTTTCAGATAAACTATTCCGCAACTATACTTGTTCTAACTTTTGTTCAAGTGTGTCTCAAGTTTTTCTCTCAACAGCTCTAATCCCACAACCAAACAAGGAACAGGGAATGAAGCGGAAAGCACACATTCTACTATCTGTTAGACTCATCTAATATATATCCTTGATGTATCTACTGAGATATCATAAAGTTAGCATTATAAGTCACCTTCTAACTGATGTTTATGTTACACATTTTACTTATGTTTAATGTTCTTCCTGTATCATACATCGTGTTTGCTAACCCTGGTACGTTGTATTTGTACCATTGTTATTGAAACCCAGTATGACGTTGTACCTCGTGTTTGCTAACCATAGTACGTTCTATTTGTACCGTTGTTCGTGCAAACCTAGAATGATATGTTATTACTTCGTGTTTGTTAACCTGAGTTTTTATATATGTTTATGTGTTTCTTGTATCATACTCCTTGTTTGCTAACCCTGGTACGTGGTATTCGTACCTTTGTTATTGAAATGTGGTATGACGTAAGTGTCATTCTTCAAGTTTGCTAACCCTGGTACGTTGTATTTGTACCTTTGTCATTGAAACCCGGTATGACGGTGTACCTCGTGTTTGCTAACCCTGGTACGTTGTATTTGTACCGTTCTTTGCAAATACGGTAATTCTTGTGTGATTTCATGATTTGTTCTTCTGTTATAGTTATAGTATGTTCCTTCTGTTATAGTTATAGTATGTTCCTCCCTATACTAGTTATACTATGTTCCTCTCTGTACTAGTTATAGTATGAACTCTCTATACTAGTTATAGTATGAACTCTCTCTACTAGTTATAGTATGAACTCTCTGTACTAGTTATAGTATGAACTGAATTCCTAAACTATACCTATTATAGTTTACTAGTATGTTTGTTTGAATTGTTACTACCTTGAAATAATGACTCATTTATCTACTAAGTTATGATTTCACTTTAAAAATGGAGTTTTATATACCATAAATTAACATAACTTTTTATAAGAGTTTTTGCAATGAATTGATCACTTAATAACACATAAGCAATCCTTATAATGATGTTTATCACAAAAAATTTACACAATTATCATTGTGTTCAACTTGTATTCCCCCCTTAAAAGCATTTAATACATTTAAAAGATTGATTATAAGGGTATGAACTCACCTTAAGTGGGTGATTCAAACGAATATGCGCGTAAGGATGAGAAGTTCCACGAATGAAGTCCCGAGACACAAACGAGTCCTAAATGACATATATTGGCATATATTGGCATAAATATAGCGTTTAGAAGCAACCAAATGCGAGGAAACACCTTTAGGAACTAGGAAACACTTTGACCAAGTGTTGGAATCACATGTGATTCGTCTAAGGAGAGTGTACGGCCACGTCGAGGAGTGTGCGGCCATGGGTGTGCGGCCAAGGAGTGTGCGGCCGCACACTCATGGTAATGAGTGCACAAAAGTCTTTTCCAAAGGTAGGGAGGATTGTGGGGCAATTGATCACCAAGTGTTGAAGCTAGAAATGCATTTTGAAGGCCCTTTAAGGGTGTTTTGAGGGGTGTACGACCACACATGGGTGTGCGGCCGCACACACCTTGTGTTCATGAGTTCTGGGTATTTTTAAGGTGTTAATCTAGTGTTCTTAACAATATCTAAGCATAGGGAAGGAGTACTTACGATCTGGAGGCTCGAGAAGGCTCAAAATCACCAAGAACAAGTGGGTGTTCTTGGTGTTCTTGGTGAAATGGATGAAGATTTGAAGATCTAGCCAAATATGATTTCCAATGGATGAAATCAAAGGGTGTTACTAGTTTAACAAGATTATCAACAAATCATAGGAAGAACACTTACAATCTTGAAGATCTAGGATGAAAATTGGATCGTAGTTGAGAGAGAAGTCGAGTTCTTTGCTTGGGAGGGTGAAAAGAGTTAACGGACGGCTAAGTACCACCTATATACATGAGAGTGTGTTGCCAGGAGAGGGGTGTGCGGCCGCACACCCAAGTGTACGGCAGTACACTCCTTATGATGGAGTGTAAGGCTTGATTTCAAGGTTAGAAGTGTATGCGGCCCAACCGTATACTCAATGCTTGAATGTACTGAGCTTTGAACCTTTAAACGGACTCTAACCAAGGATAAATGATAGTAGAAATGAGTCTGACACTCAGTTGAGTTGACTGGCTGGGCTTTACAAGGCAAAAAAAATTTCGGGTTGTCACATCATCCCCCCGTTAGATGGAATTTCGTCCCGAAATTAGCTTTCTTAGAAGTACTACTGGGGTTGCTCTCCTCTGATTGGAAGAGTACTCACTTATAGACCTGGAAACTTTGCCCTAATGTCCATGATAGGATTCATACTTGGTCCATCTATCATTACCTCGTGTATACAAGTCGTATATAATTAGGATTAGTAAGACGGTCGGATGTGCGACTCTGCCCCAGGTCCACAACCAGACAAGGAACATGAGATAGGGCGGAAGCATACATACTAAATTTGCGTAATCATAATTATATACCACTCTACTGTATACACTTAATAGTGATAGGTGGGCTGTACTTTACTTTCTCTCACTACTTTCTCTCTCTAAGAACTTCATCCAAGAACACTCAAAAATGTGAACCACTTCATCATTCAGCTTGTTATAGTGGTAAGACACTTGAATCTAAGCTTAAAACTCATAGTGTTCTTCGTGTGTTCTTCGTGTTCTTCGTCCTTTGAAGGTGTATGGCCGCACACCTTCATAAGGTGGCCGCACACACACAAAACTTTGTGAAGAGTTTTGGCCTTAAAATCGACATTTCAGATGCAAATGAGGAGTGTACGGCCGCACACTCCTGTGTACGGCCGCACACATAGTCTGGCTGCACACTCTGGCCGCACACACACAAAAGCCATGCTTTTGTGACCTTACACTCCAATATAGGGCCATACACTCCTTATGTGCAATCATATGAGTTGTTAACACTTAATTCTAAGTGTTTTTATGTCCTAAAGACATATTCCTATCACCCTTAGTGGTTATATCTACTAGTGTATTCATATAAGTGTCATTACATGAAAAATAGGATTCGTTTGTGCTCAAGGTCTCAATTGACACCCGTCGATTCCACATCAACCATCCCTTTGAGTTACTCACTACAGGTGAATTCATACCCCTTAATTAACCGTTTAAATGTTCTTAAATACTTTTATGGGGGGGGGGGGGGGAAATACAAGTTGAATCAAACAAGTTATAGTATCAATCACATATGATTTATAACTTGCAACCAAAAGGATTTATTATACTTTTAACTGCTTTGCCAACAAAACTGCTTTAAACGTTTATCAAACTCATTTTCATGTTAAATTGTTGTAAAACTATTTCTAAACCTTTTTAAACTTCTGTTATTTCCAAACCATATCTACACTAATATATTTATATAAGTAAGACTTGAAGGACTTAGGACTAATAGCTCACCTTACTTCTTGTTCTTGTTTGATTGTGGGCTTAGGGTATTTTGTTATTAGTCCGACTATCGTTAAATTCCTAGTTATATATTTTATATATTGGTGTTAGATATAAAAGTCTTCATTTTAGTTCAGTGCCTTTGTGTATCAAAGGCATGCAACCAACATTACTATTTAACTATAATAGGTATAGTTAAGGATTACTACTCATTACTACTATTGCCATGACAACTACCAGAGTCAGTACAATACGAGTCAATACATGCTAAATACTATATAAAGAGGATACTAAATATTATACAAAGGGAATGCTATATACTATGTAAGAGAACACCCTATATATATTATAACAGAAAGTACATTATACTATATACAAGAGAATACACTAAATTAGAATGTCACATACTATTTCTTGATACGACACTTCATTGTGCCATCAATGTGTAACCAGAGTCTCCTGGAGGGAAAGCGGACATTATGTGTATAGATCTATACGGGACAGACACTCCCACATCCCGACTACTAGCTACAGTCCGAGCCGACTAGGCCTAGGGGTGACAAAATGTCACCATACTACGCGTGACCTGGAGGGTCATCAGTTCTTCGATCGTCAATCAGCATGGTTACATACGAGGTCACATTCCGACCTTTAATTAACACATTAAGAATTAAAGGCAAAAAGGACTCCCTGAGGTGTATTGTACATTTAATACCACCTAGAGCCTGCATTTTTATTACATTAGCTGGCAGTAATACTGCTGGGGTAAAACATTATTTTCCCAAGTACTTACATGAACAAAGTTTAAAACTATATTTTTATACTGATAGTTTCACTGGGAAAACTGTTACATTTTCAAAGGATCAAACCTAAAAAAAACCGGGTCTTGGTAGAAGACTACAGTTACTGGAAAACATAGGGTGTTCTAGGGAATATACTATTTTCAAGCATCAAAACCAGTTATTACATTATATTGTTGTAAACATATTTATACAAGCAATGACAGTAAAATACTTATGAACTCATGAGCTTTATGCTTATACTCGCTTTCAAAATAACTTGTATTCTAAGGTCATCAGTAGACAGGTACAGATGCAGCTTTTGAGAAGTTGGAGCACATACAAGACTCCTCCTTATTTTGATTATACTTTTGGTGTCTAACAAACTGTACAGAACACGCTTGTATTATAGCTATTATATTATTGCAAAGGATGTTGTTGCTTGTCTTTACTATTATGCATTGTTATGATACTGTACATGACGTCCTCCACCCCAGAACGTATTCCGCCGTTCTCGGTTTTGGGGTGTGACATCGACTGAGTAACTCTGCCCTAAATTCACAACCAGATAAGGAGCAAGAATTAAGGCGGAATCACTCACTCTAAGTCTGCAAAATCTTACTTATGCACAACTCTAATGTACATACCAAGCTATCATAGATTCCCTGAACGAATCTTTGGTTCTCTTGTGAATATTGTGACTTGAACAGGTTATTATAATTACTTTTAAATGTTTTCCCCAAGGTTTTAATCTTATATAAATATAAATTAAATTTTAAAGTAATTTTATTTAAAAGGCGTACCAAAATTTCAAAAGAGGGGTCCTTCGTTACTCCCTTATGTCAAGTCGTTAGATTCCTCCTTCTCCTCCGTCACTTCTCTCTATTGGACAGTCTTTCTTGGTATGTCCCATTTCACCACACGTATGGCATACCTGAACTATACTAGCATCGTTGGTTGATGTGATATGCTGAGTCGGAGTTCCGCATAAACGAACTCCTTCATCATTTCTCTCTGTTGGGCATTCCTTCTTGAAGTGTCCAGATTCGCCACACTTGAAACATACTTGTTTTACTTAGGGAATTGGCTGTGCCGGCGCCTGCAAAAATGAGCAGTGTGCCCCTTTCTGTTACAATTTCTACATTGTAACTCTCGGCAGGCTCCGTTGTGGTGGTAGTTGCATTTGTTGCACTTTGGGAGATTTCCAGCATATCGCTTGACGGGGGTTGTAGTGGCAGATGAAGTACCAGATGTTGTGACCACAGGAGTAGTCAGAGGCTGTCGTCTCTTGTTAGAACCTTGAATTAACTTTTTCCGCTTTTTCTTTCGTTTCTTGTTTTTAGGCCTATGGCTAGGGGTGTCTTTGTCAACAGACATTCGCTGGCTCCCGTGATTGTTTCTGCGATTAGCATAACTGGAACCGTTTCCGCTCTTGTTGGCGTCATTAGCATTGAAATATGTCATGACGGCTGTCACAGCAGCTGTGAACGCAGCCTGAAAAGTAGTGGAGTCTATCTGCAGAATTGGTGCCTCGCCTGTTGGTTGGTTACCTCCTTGTGAAGACATGATTATGTTGCATGGCGAAGAATGATCTCGTGAGTAATGATGGTCACCACTAGATGTATCCCATTAACTTAAATTTATTTAAACAATTTCACGCTTTACTGAATTACTCTTAATGTTTCTGTCAATATTTCCGAGATATGTCCATACTAGTAAGTAGAAGTAGGTTTTGTACGAATGATATTTGAACTAGGTTATCCTTGTTTCTTAGTGTATTTGGTTCTGGCTTTCATAGGTTTCTGGAAAATAATTCATAATGGAAGTCTATATAATAAACTTCATGAATCAGAAGTAATAATCTTAACACATAGTGTGAGTAGTGTATTCACTAACTCACTAAGTCAATTAAGGTTATTATTTATTAGTGTGACGTATAGAATGTTCTAGTTTCTCTGGCTGATTCTTCTCTGAAAACTTCTCATAAATCTGTTTCTTGTTCCTCCTTGACTCCTCTGCTGACCGCTATGAATAAGTGGTTACATCTATCTGGGTTTGTCGTGCGAGAATGGAAATGTCTAAAGAACTTATGAGTTCAAGTGTTACATTATGGGGTGATCCTTTCCAGGTCCTCCTATAATTGTGCAATGTATACAAGTTGTATATAATTTAAGATTAAATATACCTTCGAATAAGTGATCTTACTCCAAAACCACAACTAAACAAGGAACAGGAAGTGGAGCATAGATCACAAATTCTAAGTCTATAAAATCTCAATTATATAAAACTTTGGAAGCATACACTCCGGAATCATAGACCTACTGGAAGGGTCTTTTAAGTTCTCACATAAGTTATTTGTAATGCCTAAAATACTCCTATAGTATTTTAATGTATTGAACTTTATATGTTTTATACTTGTTGTTGTCTTATAGTATCATAAAATACTCGCGTATTATTTTAACTTTATGTTCTGATCTAGTAATCCCTTGAATAGATTTAGGTAAGTTTTAAGGCTGTTGCAACACTACATCACTCCCAAACACACGTCGGTCACATCTCAAATGAATATAGTTGATCAGACTATATTGATTCCAAATGTGATTACATAACTGTCTAGGTTTGACCGCAGTGTTCAACCTTTAAATACTTCTGTTATGTTCTTCTTGTGATACTTGTTTTAGTATGTATAAGCATGTATGTATATTTTTGTAAAGTATTGCTATACCTTTCAAATATATTATTATCCAGAGCACTTCGGCCCCATTGTATTTATAGTTGTATATATTTTATAGGTTGACATATTTAGTTCACTATAAACAATGCTCTGATACCAATCTGTCACACCCCCAAACCAGAACGGTGGAAATGTTCGGGGGCGGAGGACGTCATGTATAGTATCACAAGACATGTATCATAGTAATCAAAGTAATAAACAACCATTTCATTAGAAAGAAAGTGTTTACAAAGTATGTGGTTCACATAACAAAGACTACAAAGTAAATAACAAAACAAGACTTGAAGCTCTACTGCTCCATCTTGTAAATCCCCAGAGCGCGTACCTGTATATTAGTTACCTAATAATAGAAGTTATTTTGAAAGAGTAGCTCAACATTTAAGCTGGTGAGTTCATAAGTATTTTAGTGATGTAAATTAAGTTGAAAGTTCTGTTTAGAAAAGTTCGCTTGTTCCTCTAGAAGATCATATACCCTCTGATATGATGAAAGATAAGTATACATGACTCTACAATCCTTTCTATGAGTACTAAATGAATATAAGTTATATAGAATACAGATCAAACAAACAATCGATTGTGTGAATCTGCCCTAAGCCCACAACCAAACAAGGAACAGGAAATGAGGCGGAAGTCACGCATCCCATTGTTTGTTAGATCTTCATTATATATAACTCTGGTGAATTCATTTGGTACTCACGGAGTTAACTGTAATAGTTCCTTTAGTAAAAATAGTTACCACAATAGTTCCTTCAATGATTACTTAGTTTACACTAGTTATATATGATCTAATATCAAACAGATAGTTAATTGTATGAATCTGCCCTAAGCCCACAACCAAACAAGGAACAGGAAGTAAGGCAGAAAGCACACATTTAACTATCTGTCGGATATTACATATATATAACCCTGATGTGTAAACTAAGGTATTATAAAATTAACCACTTAAGTTGCATTAAGTTGTACTGATTTAATAAAATGGATTAAACCTTTCACTGTTAAGTTTATAATTTAGTTTACTCAATGTTCTATCTGAATGTATGTTTTTGTACTAGAAAGCAATGTATTGAATTTGTATACTATGACCTGACCTATACCTGGTACTCCTTATGATTACTTGGTGCATGCAAAATATATCTTTAGTCAAGATCGAAGAGATAGTAGATTGGGTGTATATGCTCTAAACCCACAACCAAACAAGGAACAGGGAATGAAGCGGAAAACACACATTCTACTATCCGTTAGACTTAATTAATATATATCCTTGATGTATCTACTGAGAAATCATAAAGTTAGCATTATAAGTCACCTTCTAACTGAATGTTTATTTTACATATTTTACTTATGTTTAATGTTCTTCCTGTATCATACATCATGTTTGCTAACCCTGGTACGTTGTATTTGTACCGTTGTTATTGAAACCCGGTATGACGTTGTACCTCATGTTTGCTAACCATGGTACGTTGTATTTGTACCGTTGTTTGCAAATACGGTAATTCATGTGTAATTTCATGATTTGTTATTATGTTATAGTGATAGTATGTTCCTTCTGTTATAGTTATAGTATGTCCCTCCCTGTACTAGTTATAGTATGTTCCTATCTGTACTAGTTATAGTATGAACTCTATGTACTAGTTATAGTATGAACTCTCTGTACTAGTTATAGTATGAACTGAATTCCTAAACTATACCTATTATAGTTTACTAGTATGTTTGTTTGAATTGTTACTACCTTGAAATAATGACTCATTTATCTACTAAGTTATTATTTCACTTTAAAAACGGAGTTTTATAAACCATAAAGTACCATAATGTTTTAAAAGAGTTTTTCCAATGAATTGATCACTTAATAACACATAAGCAATCCTTATATTGATGTTTATCACAAAACATTAACACAATTATCATTGTGTTCATCTTGTCTCCCCCCACCCTTAAAAGCATTTAATACATTTAAAAGATTGATTATAGGGGTATAAACTCACCTTAAGTGGGTGATTCAAACGAATATGCGCGTAAGGATGAGAAGTTCCATGAATGAAGTCCTGAGACACAAACGAGTCCTAAATGACATATATTAGCATATATTGGTATAAATATAGGGTTTAGAAGCAACCAAATGCGAAGAAACACCTTTAGGAACTAGGAAACACTTTGACCAGGTGTTGGAATCACATGTGATTCGTCTAAGGGGAGTGTACGGCCACTTTAAGGAGTGTGCGGCCATGGGTGTGCGGCCGCAGGCTCATGGTAATGAGTGCACAAAAGTGTTTTCCAAAGGTAGGGAGGCTTGTGGGGCAATTGATCACCAAGTGTTGAAGCTAGAAATGTATTTTAAAGGCCCTTTAGGGGTGTTTTGAGGGGTGTACGGCCACACACACCTTGTGTTCATGAGTTCTGGGCATATTTAAGGTGTTAATCTAGTGTTCTTAACAAGATATAAGCATAGGGAAGGAGTACTTACGATCCGTAGGCTCGAGAAGGCTCAAAATCACCAAGAACAAGTGGGTGTTCTTGGTGTTCTCGGTGAAATGGATGAAGATTTGAAGATCTAGCCAAATATGATTTCCAATAGATGAAATCAAAGGGTGTTACTAGTTAAAGAAGATTAACAACAAATCATAGGAAGAACACTTACAATCTTGAAGATCAAGGATGAAATTTGGATGGTAGTTGAGAGAGAAGTCGAGTTCTTGGCTTGGGAGGGTGAAAATAGTTAAAGGAAGGCTATGTCCCACCTATATACACAAGAGTGTGCTGCTAGGAGAGGGGTGTGCGGCCGCATACCCAAGTGTATGGCCGTACACTCCTTATGATGAGTGTAAGGCTTGATTTCAAGGTTAGAAGTGTACGTGACCCAACCCTATACTCAATGTTTGAATGTACTGAGCTTTGAACCTTTAAACAGACTCTAAACAAGGCTAAATGATAGTAGAAATGAGTCTGACACTCAGTTGAGTTGACTGGCTGGGCTTTACAAGGAAAAAAAAATTTAGGTTGTCACATTTATTTTGGAAGGGTCCACGTGAATTCCCTTTTCACTAATAACGTGACCCAAGAATTCGACCCTTTGAATCCAAAATTCGCAGTTAGAGAACTTCGCGTAGAGCTTCTCCGATCGTAATGTTTCTAAGACTTGACGTAGATGTTGACTATGCTCCTCCTTACTTCGAGAGTAGATAAGTATGTCATCGATGAATACAATGACAAACTGATCCAACTAAGGACGACACACCATATTCATTAAGTCCATGAATATTGCGGGTGCATTGGTCAATCCGTGTCCATAACGAGTTCGGAAGGCTGTCTTGGGAACATCCTCCTCTGGCACTCGTAACTGGTGATACCCGGATCTCAGATCAATCTTTGAAAATTAATTCTCCCCTTGCAGTTGTTCGAACAAATCCTCTATGCGAGGTAGAGGGTAACAATTTTTGACGGTAAGCTTGTTTACTTCTCTATATTCGATGCACTTACGGAACGATCCGTCTTTCTTCTTCACGAACAACACTGGTGCTCCTCAGGGTGAGAAGCTTGGTCTAATAAAGCCCTTGCTGAGCTGTTCTTTAAGTTGATCGGATAGCTCATGCATCTCAGCTGGTGCTCGACGATAGGCGATTTGGCTACTGGGGTAGCCCCTAGAACTAAGTCAATTCTAAACTCGACTTTACGCTGTGTTGGTAATCCTGGTAGTTCTTCTGTAAAGATGTCGGGAAAGTCGCATACTTCTGGGATGTTCTTTATGTCTTTCGTCTCTTGGCTCATATCGACAACATGAGCAAGGAATGCATGACATTCCTTTCGTAAGTACTTATGGGCTTGTATACTCGAGATGATACGAAGGATCATGTCGGGTTTGTCGCCAGAGATAACTAGAGTTTCGTTAGACGGTAGATTAAGGTGAACGACCTTCTCATAACACATGATGTCAGCACGATGAAAACTTAACCAATCCATGCTTATTATGACGTCGAAACTTTTAATTGAGACCAGCATGAGGTCGATTGGGAATGAATGGCTATCTAGAGTTAGAGTACATCCTATGTATATACTGCTAGTGTTCTCAGTTTTTCCGTTAGCCATTTCTACAGTGAACAGTTCTTTCACTGCACGTGGTTTTTGTTTAAGTAAGTGAGCAAATTTCTAGTTCACGAAACTCCTCTGTGACAACCCGAAATTTCTATTCTGTACAACCATTCGATTCAATAGAAGTCGGAACTGTTTCTGCTAACTTTTGAGCTGTGTAGAGTCAGTTTGATTGTTTTAAAGTTAGTACTTCAGGAGATAACAGGAGAGAGGAGGCCCTAGGGTTTATTGTGCAACAATAAAGTCCCAAAACTCCAAGAGTTTGGAGTTTACAGGCTAAACATGGTGTTTACGGCCGTAAACCCCATGGGGTATAAATATGGCACTTAGCAATTTTATTCACTTTTTCACATTTTCAAGAACTATAACTCATTTCTCTCTCAAGTATCATCCGACTTTTCTTCAAGATCTTCAAGAAAGTAAGTGTTTCTTGCCTTATTTAGTAGATATCCTACTTAATCTAGTGATCTTACGTGATTCCATCCGTGAACAATAAAGTCCCAAAACTCCAAGATCTTCAAGTGTTCTTAGTTTCACCAAGAACACCAAGAACACACACTAGTGTTCTTGGACTTTTAGCACCTTTTCAAGCTTCTACATAGTAAGTACTCTTACTCTAGTGTGTTATAAGACTTGTTACACTTCCTAAACATCTAGAAAACATAAGGAAACACAAGATCAAAGGTGTTTACGGTCCAAGATGTTCTTGGACCGTAAACCCTAATAAGGGGGCCAAAGTGTGCCCTAGTCCCTTACCCAGCCTTGGAAACTAGTCTAGATACCATCCATGATGTGCTAAGGACTTAAAACATCAAAAAGACCAAAAACCCTTAGGGTTTACGGCCGTAAACAAAAGGAGAAGTGGTCCAAGGACCGTAAACTCCACAAAGGAGTGAAATGGTGCCCTAATCTCTTCCTAAGGCTTAAACATGAAGTAGGAATGCTTCTTATGATCTTTAAAGCTTCAAAACACAAAATGGTCAGAGTACCATGAGTTTACGGCCTTAAATTCATGGGTTTAAGACCGTAAACTCAATATGAGTTGGTCCCAAAACCGTAAACTACAAAAGAGTTTACCCTTGGACCCCAAACTCAATAGCATTGTCCTACAACCCTTAGATGCAATCCTCAGTACTTATAACACTTAAATAAGGTGTTTTACATGTCTTAGGATGTCTTAACTTGGTTAATTAGTTGTTTAATGAATAATTGGATACATATATGTGTTATTATATGTTAACTAGGATCCTTGTGTGTGTTCAAGTCTTCACTTGACACTTAACATCCTCTATCAATCCGTTCATCCAAACGACTCACTACAGGTGAGTTCATACCCCTTAATTAACCTTTTAAATGTTTTTAAATGCTTTTGATAGGGGGGAATACAAGTTGAACTATTATAGCTATTATATCAATCACATGTGATTAATAACTACCAAACAAGTGGATTTCTTACTTTTGAAACTGTGTTATCAAACTGTTTTACTTCAAACTGTTTTACAAACTCTTTTTCATATCAAATACTTTTATTAAACCCTTTTAACTTATATTCTGTGTATCTATGTAGACATAGTTATATAAGTAGGATTGAAAGGACTTAGGACTGATAGTTCACCTTACTTCTTGTTCCTTGTTTGGTTGTGGACTTAGGGTATTCAGGTTATTTGTCCGAAGGTCGTTTGAATCCTAGTTATATATCATGTATATGTGTATAGATATAAAAGGTTACTTCATTCAGTTCAATACCTTTGGGTAGCAAAGGTACACAAACATGTTCATACATTCAAACAACATTACTAGTAAACCATAATAGGTATAGTTTAGGGAGATACTAATACTATTACTAGAACAGGGAAACATAAAATGAGTCAGTTCATACATGAGTCAATAACAAACAAACAATAGATATTATGATGAGAAACAAACAATAGATACTATGATGAGAAACAAACAATAGAATACTATGATGAGAAACAAACAATACATGCTAGACAGTGAGAGAACAGACAATACAGCTAGCACATACTTATACTACAACATTATTACATTTATGTGAGCCACGTAACGGGGCATGGCAGTACCTGTCATGACCGTTTTGTATCCAGAATCTCCTTAAGTGGGGAGCGTATGAGTTTGTGTATAGATATATACTGGATTGACTATCCTACACCTTGATGCTCGCTACAGTGGGACTTGCAAGTCTACGGGTGTCAAACGTCATTTCTTACGACGTCTTACATCGTCGTTTTTCTATGAGTCGGTAGCAGGATACAGCCCGATCACATGGTACTTTAAATAACAATTGGTTTAAGGTATTTAGTACAACAGTAGTTACTTAATACAACACTACAGTACCATTTCATTTTCCCATTACATTTACTTTGTGATCTTCACACAATAAACAATAATGTAGAAACTATATTTTTGGTTAATGATAGACGGATTTGGGAAAATACACACTCTTACAAGAGACACACACACAGATACTAGATGCCTTGGTAGAAGGCTACTTTTAGTAGGAAACATAGGGTTTTCTAGGGGAGTTCAAACAATTACAAACTTTTACAAACTTATACAATTAGAGACTTACAAACACTTTCATACAAATACAAACACTAATATACTTATTACAAACACTAATATACTTATGATCTCACCAGCTTTAAAGCTGATAAACTCTTTCAAAATAACTTCTATTCTCAGGTCACCAGTAGACAGGTACCGGTGCCAGGTTTTGAGAAGATGGATCTCGTTCAAGACTCATCTTTTATTTTGATGTATATTTTTGGTGTCTATATAACTTGACAGAACACACTTGTATGAAATTATATTATTAATGCAATGGATGATGTTGTTGCTTGTTTACTACTTTGCATTGTTGTGATACTGAACATGACGTCCTCCACCTCCGAACGATTTCGCCGTTCCGGTTTTAGGGTGTGACAGATTGGTATCAGAGCATTGTTTATAGTGAATCGAGTGTATCAACCCATAAAAGATATACGAACTATAAACACAGCGGGATTTAAAATACTCTGATAAAGAGTTTATACTTTTAAATAATAAAATATTTAACCAAGTATACATACCTGCATTCATACTTAAATCAGTCTCACTAGGACAGAACAAAAGTATTACGATTGTTGGACAGCACAAGTTGACTTAGAGACATATGGTCAACCCTGGGAAGATGTAGCCTGATCAACTACATTATCCGAGGAGTGCTTAGCATGTGCCTAAGTGTGGTTGTGAGGTTGCAACAAGTCTAAAAACTTACCAACACTACTACAATGAGAACAGTAGAACAGAACATAAACTTAAAATACTATAGGAGTATTTTGTGTTACTATAATTACTTCTTTGAGAACTAAAGATCTTTATTAGTATATCAATAGTTGCTGAGTGGATACGCTAAGGTTATATGTGTCTAGGATATCATAGACTTATAATCTGTGATCTTTGCTTTACTTCATGTTCCTTGTTTGGTTGTGGGCTTAGAGTTAGGGTCACTTATTCGAATGTCTATCCTGTCTTGGTTACATATGACTGGTATGCACTACGTAAATGTTGAAGTAACTAATAAAGATCATCTTATAATTATCTAATTAGTTCGTCTATTTAGTTATTTCTTTATCCCTTTTCTCGCATAGATATCATGGCTGGATTCCATATCCCTGGAGACATGTACTACCCCAACAATGGCAATGCAGGATGGCTGGGAGAAGAGCCAGAAGATGATCACCCAATCCCATTAGATTATCACGAAGTTGAAGGCTTTTCTGAGGATTCTGACTCAGAGCCATAAGTCAACAACCTACCCCCAGCTGCTCAGGACCCAAACCTGAATCCTCGTCCAACATTTCAAGGACCCACTCCTCCGTGGGCCACAAACTTGAATAGATAGAGTCAGGAACAGGGTCAACCCATTCCCTACAATGGGGACAGAAGCTTTTACAACCTCATCGAAGGAGGTTCAACTGATCGTGTCCTGCCCATCATGGTCCGTAGGATTTCTCAGAACACCAAGAAAGGTCGAGCAACTATCGACCGAGTGTTGGAGATTGACGCCAACTCTGGCGTTAACACAGTCCGCATTCACCAACTGGAGTCTGCTCATGAAAGGACTCAGGTCCGCAATGCAGTTCTGCAGAGGGTTGCTGAAACCCAAGCATAAGTCAGGGAACTTCGAGCTCAGCAAGCAAGATCTGATAGGCTCGTGAGGGACATAGAACGTCTTCTGTCGGATTCAAGAACTCACTCTAGTAGTTCTCGTCGCCGATAGAGTCTCATCGACTTCTCTTTTGGATATAACCTAGTTTATGTAGAAACTCTAGTCTAATTTCCTATCTTTGTAAATCGTAGACCCGTTAGGTCTTGATTAGGTCGTAGTCTGTCAAAATTTTCCCATCTTGGTTGATGTAAGACCTACTTCTAGGTCATTTTTCCCGAACTCATTACATCTGTAATTCCAGTATTATTGACAGATATCTAATCTCATGGAAATTATATCCAAATGCTTTCATTTACAATCACTCGTGCTATTCATTTGTGCTGTTGGACTATGGAGAGTTAGTCCATGAGTCATTCTCATCAATTTCCTATTAAATTCTTATCAATATCTTCATCTTTCTAAACTTATAGTTTAAAAATGCCTCCACGCCGATCAATAAGACGCGATCCTCCGAAAACTGCAACACCACCTGCTCCTCAAATCGATACGACAGCTCTAAATGCTGTCGTAGTTGCGGCTGTGGCTACAGCCATGGCTCAATATCATTCATCTGGTTCCACTGGAGGAGGAACCCCTGTTCACTCTACTCATGGTGAAATCTCTGTGCGCTTGAGAGAGTGCTCCTATAAGGACTTCACTAATTGCAAGCCATTGTCCTTTAAAGGGACTGGCAGAGTCATTGCCCTCTCGCAATGGTTCGAAAAGACAGAGTCGGTCTTCGAGATCTGCTCCTGTCCAGAAGGGATCAAGGTCAAGTTTGCTGCTTGCACCTTTGAGGCAAAATCCCTAACATGGTGGAATAGCCATGTCAAGTCACTATCCCTTATAGTGGCAAATGCTATGGGCTGGGAAGCTCTGAGAGAGCTAATGGTTGAAGAGTACTGCCCGAGGGGCGAAATCCAAAAACTGGAGGAAGAACTGTGGAGCCTAACCATGAAGGGCTCCAACATAGTCTCCTACACTGCCAGGTTCTATGAACTGGTGGCCCTCTGTCCCAACATGGTTCATACAGAGGGGAAGAAGATTGAAAGGTACATATGGGGGCTGATGCCACCATTCCAGGGAAATGTTTTGGCTTCAAACCCCACTACATTCGATAGTTCCAAGCGATTGGCACAGCGGCTTATTGACCATGGGGTTCGTACCCCGGGCACAACAACAACCCTGGCCATCTTAGAACCCGCCAGAACCGCTGATTCCAAGCGGAAGTTCTGGGATGACAAAAAGAAGAAGAAGGCTGCTAAAAAGCAGCAGATCGTGGCAGTACATGCTGCGATAACACCTGCCATTGCTGCTGCTCCGATAAAGCAGTATGCCGGAAGTTTGCCCAAGTTCAACAAGTGCAACTTCCACCACGCAGGAGCCTGCCGGGAAATGCAGTGTTTGAACTGCAACAGGAAGGGGCACACTGCCCGTTTTTGCA
Organism: Lactuca virosa; assembly: GCF_052849685.1. Taxonomy (NCBI): domain Eukaryota; kingdom Viridiplantae; phylum Streptophyta; class Magnoliopsida; order Asterales; family Asteraceae; genus Lactuca; species Lactuca virosa. The sequence goes on along the minus strand of NC_136428.1, from coordinate 430,924,085 downwards.
AACCTCCGGCGAGGCCAATCACCCAAGTCCCCGGCGCTGGTGTGGGCCAAGCTTGCTACGGTTGTGGCGAGGTGGGCCACTACAAAAGGAACTGCCCGAAGGCAGGGAATGCCGGTGGAGTGGGAAGAGTTCTGGCCATAGGCCAAGAGGAAGCGATTTCCGACTCCACAGTGGTCACGGGTACGTTTCTCCTCGATAAATCTTATGCATGATACTATTTGATAGTGGAGCGGAGACGAGTTTCGTGAACCAAAAATTTGCTCATTTACTTAAGCAAAAATCACGAACACTTATAGAACCGTTCACTGTAGAAATGGCTAATGGAAAGACGGATAGCACTATCAATATATTCATAGGATGTACCCTAACTCTAGATAGCCATTCATTTTCGATCGACCTCATGTCGGTCTCAATTAAAAGTTTCGACGTCATTATCGGCATTGATTGGTTGAGTCTTCATCGTGCCGACATCATGTGTTATGAAAAGGTTGTTCGCCTTAATCTGCCATCTGACGAAACTCTAGTATGGCGACAAACCCGACACGAACCTTCGTATCATCTCGAGCGTTCAAGCTCAGAAATTCTTGCTTAAGGAATGTCGTGCATTCCTTGCTCATGTGGTCGATGTGAGCCAAGAAACGAAAGACATTCAGAACATTCCAGTAGTACGCGACTTACCGACATCTTTCCGGAAGAACTCCCAGGATTACCTCCACAACGTCAAGTAGAGTTCAGAATCGACTTAGTTCCAGGGGCTACCCCCGTAGCCAAATCGCCCTATCGTCTAGCACCTGCAGAGATGGAAGAACTGTCATGTCAACTTAACGAACTGCTCAGCAAGGGCTTTATAAGACCAAGCTTCTCACCCTGGGGAGCTCCAGTCTTGTTCGTCAAGAAGAAAGACGGATCGTTTCGTATGTGCATCGATTATAGGGAGCTCAACAAACTGACCGTCAAAAATCGTTATCCTTTGCCTCGTATTGACGATTTATTTGACCAAATTCAAGGGGCGAATTTCTTTTCAAAAACCGACTTAAGATCCGGATATCACCAACTACGAGTGCTAGGGGAGGATGTTCCGAAGACAGCCTTCTGAACTCGTTATGGGCACTACGAATTCGTAGTGATGTCGTTCGGATTAACAAACGCGCCCGTAGTATTCATGGATTTAATGAATAGGGTGTGTCGTCCTTACTTGGATCAGTTCGTCATCGTCTTCATCGATGACATACTTATCTACTCTCGTAGTAAGGAGGAACATAGTCAACATCTTCGACAGGTCTTAGAAACGCTGCGTTCGGAGAAGCTCTATGCGAAGTTCTCGAAATGCGAATTTTGGATCCGAAGAGTCGAATGCTTAGGGCACGTGGTTAGCAAGGAGGGAATACATGTGAACCCTTCCAAAATCAAAGCCATTGAGAGCTGGTCAGCACCAAATACGCCTACAGAAATTCGTCAATTTCTAGGCCTCACTGGCTACTATCGCAGGTTCATTCAGAACTTCTCCCGCATTGCGAAACCTCTTACAACACTGACCCAGAAAGGCGTGGCCTTTGACTAGGAAGAGAAGCAGGAGAGAGCGTTCCAGATGCTCAAGCGAGCCTTGTGCACCGCACCAATACCATCCCTCCCCGAAGGGATAGAAGACTTCGTTGTCTATTACGATGCGTCAAATCAAGGACTCGGATGTGTTCTGATGCAACGAGTTAAGGTCATCGCCTATGCCTCGAGACAACTAAAGACACACGAGGTCAACTACACCACACACGATCTTGAACTAGGGGCAGTTCTATTTTCTCTAAAGATCTGGAGACACTATCTGTATGGAACAAAAACGCTATATTTACAGACCACAAAAGCCTACAACATATATTCGACTAGAAGGAGCTCAACTTGACACAACGACGGTGGGTCGAGCTACTCAGTGACTACGAATACGAAATTCGTTATCATCCGGGTAAAGCCAACATAGTAGCTGACGCCCTAAGTCGGAAAGAATATTCTAGTCATAGAGTCAAATCTTTGACTATGACAATCCATTCACACTTGTCCACACAAATTAAGGAAGCTCAGCTCGACGCTTTGAAACCTGAAAATGTGGCGGGTGAATCCCTGAGAGGGATGGATAAGAACTTGGAGGTCAAGGATGGCGGAGCTTATTATTTCATGGATCGGATATGGACCCCGAAACTCGGTGGTTTCAGAGACTTGATCATGAACGAGGCTCACAACACTCATTATTCTGTCCACCCAGGTTCAGATAAGATGTATCTGGATCTTAAAAAGCTATACTGGTGGCCTAACATGAAAGCAGAGATTGCTACCTTCGTAAGTAAATGCCTTACTTGCGCCAAGGTCAAGGTCGAATACCAGAAACCGTCAGGAATACTCCAGCAACCGGAGATACCTGAATGGAAGTGGGACTATGGACTTCATAACCAAGTTGCCCAAGACAACGGGTGGACTTGATACCATATGGGTCATCGTCGACAGATTGACCAAGTCCGCACACTTCCTGCCTATCAAGGAAACAAACAAGATGGAGAAGCTTACAAGAACTTATATTAGGGAGATTGTACGACTGCACGGTGTTCCCATATCCATTATCTCGGAAAAGGATAGTAGATTCACTTCGAGGTTCTGGTAGTCGCTACAAAGTTCCCTAGGAACTAGGCTGGACATGAGTACAGCCTACCATCCACAGACAGACGGGCAAAGTGAGAGGACTATCCAAACCTTGGAAGATATGTTGCGAGCCTGTGTTATCGACTTTGGGAAAGAATGGGATACTCATTTACCCCTTGTCGAATTTTCCTACAACAACAGTTATCACACGAGCATAAAGGCTGCTCCATTCGAGGCCCTCTATGGCCGAAAGTGCAGATCCCCTCTGTGTTGTGCTGAGGTGGGTGATACCCAGTTAGCTAAAGGACGAGTTCCTGAAAGCACTCTCACGGTGTGACAACCTGAAATTTATCCCGTCACTGTAACCCCTTTTCCGTTAATAAAACTCGTTTTATTAAATTGTTCCGTTAACATTTTGGATTAGGTTAATTAAATTGAGACTTTTATTGTGACTTCATGAGTGTCGGAACACATTAGAAACACGTGAAACATCCTCGATATTCTTTTTAAAAGTTTCTAATTCACGACCACGTCGGGTTACGAACATTTAATCGGGTATGATCATAAGCTCCGTTTAACGTCGGTATCGGGTAGATTTCCCACCGGGCCGCAAACTCAACCCCTATATAAGGGATTGAGTGGTCACATTTGAAGCTTTTCCACCCTCTTAACACACTCTCTCTCTACTCTCTCTCTACAAGTGATTTTGATCCAAAAACACCTCTTTCAAGCTCCAAACTCGTAAGTTATCTATCCTAGCTTGTTGTATAGCTTATTTTGCATGCAAATCCGTGTTTAAATCATCCAAAAGTATCAAAATCATGTGTTTACGGCCCTAGAACAGCCCCAAACCGTAAACACCCATAAATGGGGTTTTGAAGCCCCAAAACCCTTCCAAATCACTTCTAGTGCTTAGCTATGACTTAAGGACTTGCATGCACGAGCTTAGAACACCAAAATCTTGTCATTTGGGGAGTAAACATGAGTTTATGGCCCAAGAACATTCTTCGACCATAAACCCTCATTCTTAGACCGTAAACACCATTTAAGGTGTTAAATTGCCCCTTAAACACCTCCTATGGTTTGGAAAAATGTCTAGAATCAACCACCATCGAAGTAGGGACCCTAAACATCAAGGAAACCATGACCTTAGGAGATTACGGCTGTAAACCCCCCAAGGAATGGTCCCTTGGCCGTAAACTCCTGTAAGGAGGTCAAATGGTGCCCTAACTTCCCCTTATCGCTTGGATTAATGCATAGAACCTTGTATTCTTTCGTTTGAGACCCCAAATCATGCAAGAAAGGGCCAAGTAAGAGTTTACGGCCGTAAACTCTATGTTTACAGACCTAGCCTAATTCCACAAGTGTTATAAGACCTAGCCTAACTCCTCAAAGTGATCAAATTGAAGCCTTAGTCCCTTCCTATGACCTATGATTGAACCTAGCCTAATTCCACAAGTGTTGTAAGACCTTTAAACATCCAAGAACACACCACCCATGAGTTTACGGCCGTAAACTCATGGGTATATGGTCATTAGGCCGTAATCTCCCCTAAGAGCTTACTCTTGAAGAGTAAACTCCCTATCCAAGCCATACACCCCCTTAGATGCAACCCGGACCATTCCTAACACTTGAGACAAAGTGTTCTCGTCAGGTGAGTTCATACCCATACCTTTTTCCGAGTTTTTCATGTTTTCAGGGGGGGAATACAAGCAAAAGTACAAGGGAACTTGTATTCAAAACTTATTATTCTGTATGCATTGTTTACATGTTCATCATGCTTTTAACACAGAAAACTGTTTAACCAATTGAATAAGAAATTAACTTGTAGAGTTAGTTTTCGAATCTAAAACTAGTAAACTTGAAAAGCTAATCATAAAATGTTATATTTTATGTTTTACAAAGGATTCATGTCAATCATAAAACGGGATTTTCATATTATTACTTGTAAATTCGTTATTCTTAAGATTGGAGACTGTCCTTGGTAACACTCCCCCAGATTCGAGAGTGTAGGACTAATCCTGTAACCAGAATCTCCTGGAGGGGGAATGTGACTTTTGTGTATAGATCTATACGGGACTGACTACCCCGCACCTCGCTGCTAGCTAAAGTGGGACCGGTAGGTCTACGGGTGACAAAGTCATAAAATGATACTGGCCCTTATTACGAGCCATATCTAGTTTATTGTATGGGTATAGAACTCGCAACTTATATAATGGAAATTTACTTTCAGTAATAATGAATCTAGTGAACTAACCTCAAAGTAATAACTGTTTTGATTACCAGAGGGCATCAGTAATACCCTTAGGAATTAGTTCACTACCTACTTATTAGTTTTATATACGTGTTAAAACTAATGTATCTTATCAAGATTAACCTAACTTTCAAGGAAACTTCGTCTAACTAAACAAGTATGGTAGATACTTGTGTACTTTATTCTGGATTGATAACCAACCAATAACTTTTAAGGAAAATATAGGTTTTTCCTGGGATAACTTAACCTTTCATAAACAGGCTGTTTAACAAATGGATAACTGAGCTTCTTTTATAAGAAAATATGGGATTTTCTTGGGAAACGATTTTTCATAAAATCAAAGGAACATTTTCATTCACCAGAAACCAACCGCTTATGAACTCACCAGCTTTATGCTGATATTTTAAAACTGCTTGTATTCTCAGGTTCTCATTAGACAGGTATCTCGCTTACTTTTGGAGAAGACGGTGCGTATAGAAGTCTCGTCTATACTTTTGTTATACTGATGTATATATAAACTATGTATTTCTCCACTTTCAAACAAATGTAAATATTCTTATGTAATGTAATGGTTGTGTTTACTATGCTTACTATGTTCAATGGTTGTGATACTACGCATGACGTCCTCCGCCCCGGAACGTTTCCGCCGTCGGTTTCGGGGTGTGACAGATTGGTATCAGAGCCCTTGTTTATAGTGAACTAAGTATACCGAACCTTACATGGTATACAACTATAAACACTAAAGGGCCGAAGCGCTCTGAACTAAAAGTATACTTTAAAATACAAGTATTTTACAAAAAGTATACAAGAATACCTAAATATCAGAAACAGTAACCACAAGTAGAACGAAACAGAAGTAATTGGGTGTTGGGCACTACGGTTAAACCTGGGTAGTTATGTAGTCATGTCTAGGGTCAATATAGCCTGATCAACTATATTCATTCGAGACACGACCAACATGTGCTTAGGAGTGACTGTGGTGTACAGCAGGCCTAAAACTTACCAAATATCCAAACAACAAGTCATCATCACAACCGAACATAAAATACTTTAGGAGTATTTTAGTCCTAGCCGAAGTCATAGAACTCCGAGTACGCCAGAGAGTGTACGAAAGACGCCTGCTCGACATGGAACGTCAACTGTCCGAACTAAGGCTTCACCTGAGAGGCGACCGTCACCAGTAGGAGTTGTTTTATTTTCTTTCTTTGTGTCGAATAATCGTTTCCCTATCTATGTCCTAAGTGGCTTTTTCTATGTAACCATCTTGTACTGTAAGGTACTTTTAGTAGGCCTTATGCGGCCGAAAACCCTTCTACTCCGAATATGATGTAAGACCTTTTACAAGGTCAAATTTTCCAACCATATTACATCATGAATATCAGTGATTCTGACAGTCGGCAAATTTGTGTGTCGCGCTTTGTTCAAATACTTTCACTATACTATCGTCGAAGTCTATCTGAAACCCACTCTAGTCAAGTTATTAGACTGGGGAAATTTAGCTCCGAGATAATTCCCAATTCTCTTTCAAGAGTTGGATCATGTGTTCACCAACCAATAGTACCCCGGGTTTGAACGACAAAACGTCATGAGATCATTCTACGAACTTAATTCTACTCCGTACTAGGACTGCATCATAGGGATGTAGGATGAACCTTCGAGAACATGCTTCTACTCTACAGGGGGAAACGATCGAAATACATCTAGGCTCAGTGATAGCCTTTGCTAGGAATTCTAGTTCACTGAGAAGAGTTAGTAAGGAAGTTATTAGTATGATTTCCCCGCTTATACATTCCCAAGTTATATATAACAAAGACCTCGTGAACAGTAGAACGTGAGATTTCTAACTTAGTTTGTTTTTCCTTGTAAGGATGTGAAACTGAAGTAGAATCACACATTTTACTATCCGCCTGATCTTGATTATATCATAATGTGTATAAGCTAAAGTTTCTTGTATAATAGCTCATTTCTTAGTCAGAATCAAAATACTCTAGGACCAACCAAAATCGTTCACGAACTCCTTGTCTTTCGTGTCACAGGATCATGTCGTCAACCGGAACTAGTCAGCCGAACAACGAAACCCCTACCCTTCATATCGATGTAGCTACCTTTCAAGCTGCAGTTTCAGTCGCCGTGTCAACCGTTCTGACTCACCTTAATGCTAACAATGCAAATGCTAGTGGAATGAGTATCAATGATTCCAACCCAGGTAACAACCGAGTACACCCACGAGTAACGAACCGCCACAACACTCCGAGTCTCACACCCAAGAATAAAAGACCAAAGTCCAGGAAAAGGGGTAAAGGCCAAACATCCCAAGGGGCGAACAAGAGGCAACGACCTGTGGCAGCCTTCGCAACCACGACGTTCGCAACTCATACTATCATTCCTACTGGCATCCCAGTTATCCCTAACCCAGTCAGATCGTATGCTGGAAATCTCCCGGAGTGCAACAAATGAAAATATCACCATCATGGACCCTGTCGGGTAATGCGGTGTTTGAACTGCAACAAAATGGGGCACACCATCAATTACTGCAGAACTCGGATCCAACACATTACTTCAACCACCAACGTCGAAATTTCTCGAATATGCCATCTATGTGGTGGAATGGGACATTTAAAAAGGGACTGCCCAATAGAGAAGGGTGACGGGGGATCAGGAGGAGTTTGACCCCATAACAACAAAGGACCCTACTATAGTATAGGAACGTTTCCCATCTGCTGTAGTTAGTATGCTTTCCAAACTGTTTAAAAACTAGTGCAACTTGAGTCTTATCTTTTGCGATGTCTCGTCGGTACAGGGACCCTTGTGCTGCGTATACTTGTCTTTTGTAGTATACCTAATTCGCAGCATTAGTCTTGTAGTAAAACTATAGCACTGTTACTCTGTTAAACGTTGCACCGTTTTGTTTTGTCTATAACATCGGCATGATAAAAATCTAGTGCCTTCACTTCCAAATGATTCCGTTTTTATCACACGACTAGAGTCCATTCGATTCTCACAATACCAGTTTCATGCGCACATCTCTTTCTCCGAAATCATCTTCCTAGCGAAATCGTCAATTCGGAACTCCGAAGTACTCATGCGTAGGGTACCTCACGTTTCTTATCCTTCCGAAGAAACCACAGCAAACCTCCCCGAAGTACCACTCGTACTGTACGTCAAGTTCAATCCAAAGACCTATACGGTCGATCTATCGCTGAAGAATGTATACACAAGGGTGATATATAATCAAGGACGGGGACTGCCCAAGATTACGAGTAATCACATCATCATCCAAACAAACTTAGGACCCATTACGATGCCTGTAACCAGATCGCCCTACAGTCTAATTCCCCCGAACTGCAAGGACTGTCAGGTCACACCCAACGAACTACCCCCGCAATGGAATTGGAAGGCCAAGCTTCTCACCATAGAGAGCTCCGGTCTTGTTCTTCAAGAAGAAAGACAAATTACTTCGTAGGTTCATCGACGTCAGAGGCCTCGAAAATATCTCCTGTAGGAAATCATTACTATCAGCTTTGCATAGATGAACCGGCCGACCAACCGTAAGGAACGATATACCCTCCAGAAATGGACCTGAGATCCGAATATCACCAGTTGCGAGTTTTTAGAGAAGGATGTCCAGAGGACAAACTTCCAAACTCGACGCGGACACTGCGAGTCCGTAGTGATACTCCTCGGATAGGACCAATACGCACGCGGTATTCATAAACTAAATGAATAGAGTACGTCATTCTTACTTGGATCGGTTCGTCATTGCCCTTGTAAATGACTTACCTATCTACCCCCGCAGTAAGAAGGAAACCATAAGGAACAGCTGCAACAAACCATGGAAACAATACGATCGGAGAAACATTGCCCGAAATTCTTTGGATACAAGTTTAAAATTGAAGAGTCAAATTTCTAAGACACGCTATCCGTGATGTGAAAATTCTTGAGGACCCTTTCAATTAATCAAAACCATTGAGAATTTGTCACTACCGAAGACGCCGATGGGAATTCGCCAAATTCTAAGTCTCGCCGACCTAATGTTGTCGTTCATTCAGAACTCCTCGCAAAACTTCGAAAACTCCTTACGACTTTGACCCTGAAGGAAGCAACTCTTGATGTGGGAAGAGAAGCAAAAAGGGAGAAACCTTTAGAACTCCCGGTGAGAAACCAAATTTCTTTGGAAGCCTCACTCTGGAAAGCTTAATACGCTTCGGAAAGCGTGGAAGGCTAAAACCCAAGATAGACAGAACCTCCAAGATTCTTGCCAGGATCGGTCCTATAACTCCCAAACTTAACATATCTCGTGAACTCAATAACGTACGTTCTACCCTCCCCAAGTCTCGAACTTGTAAAAATATCTATCCGACGAGACTCTTGTAATCTCACTCGACGAGATCGAGTTTCACAAGAGCCTCAACTTTGTAAAAGAACTTATAGAAATCATGAACCGAGAAGTCAAGCAAACGAACCGAATCCGCATCCCGATAGTGAAGGTTCGTTGGAATGCCAAGCGGGGACCCGAATTCACTTGGGAGCGCGAAGACTCGATGAAATAGAAACATCCGCATCTCTTTCCAAATCCATGATTTGTCTCTTAATTCTAAATTTCGGGACGAAATTCCCTCTAATGGGGGGATGATGACACAACCTGAAATGTATCCCGTCACTGTAACCCCTTTTCCGTTAATAATACTAGTTTTATTAAATTGTTCCGTTAACATTTTGGATTAGGTTAATTAAATTGAAACTTTTATTGTGACTTTATGAGTGTCAGAACACATTAGAAACACGTGAAACACCCTCGATATTCTTTTTAAAAGTTTCTAATTCACGACCACGTCGGGTTACGAACATTTAATCGGGTACGACCATAAGCTCCGTTTAACGTCGGTATCGGGTACATTTCCCACAGGGCACAAACTCAACCCCTATATAAGAGATTGAGTGGTCACATTTGAAGCTTTTCCACCCTCTTAACACACACTCTCTCTCTCTCTACTCTCTCTCTCTACAAGTGATTTTGATCTAAAAACACCTCTTTCAAGCTCCAAACTCGTATGTGATCTATCCTAGCTTGTTGTATAGCTTATTTTGCATGCAAATTCGTGTTTAAATCATCCAAAAGTATCAAAATCATATGTTTACGGCCCTAGAACAGCCCCAAACCGTAAACACCCATAAATGGGGTTTTGAAGCCCCAAAACCCTTCCAAATCACTTCTAGTGCTTAGCTATGACTTAAGGACTTGCATGCACGAGCTTAGAACACCAAAATCTTGTCATTTGGGGAGTAAACATGAGTTTACAGCCCAAGAACATTCTTGGACCGTAAACCCTCATTCTTAGACCGTAAACACCATTTAAGCTGTTAAATTGCCCCTTAAACACCTCCTATGGTTTGGAAAAATGTCTAGAATCAACCACCATCGAAGTAGGGACCCTAAACATCAAGGAAACCATGACCTTAGGAGATTATGGCCGTAAACCCCCAAGGAATGGTCTCTTGGCCGTAAACTCCTCTAAGGAGGTCAAATGGTGCCCTAACTTCCCCTTATGGCTTGGATTAATGCATAGAACCTTTTATTCTTTCATTTGAGACCCCAAATCATGCAAGAAAGGGCCAAGTAAGAGTTTACGGCCGTAAACTCTATGTTTACAGCCGTGAACTCCTCAAAGTGATCAAATTGAAGCCTTAGTCACTTCTTATGCCCTAGGATTGAACCTAGCCTAATTCCACAAGTGTTGTAAGACCTTTAAACATCCAAGAACACACCACCCATGAGTTTACGGCCGTAAACTCATGGGGATATGGTCATTAGGCCGTAATCTCCCTTAAGAGCTTACTCTTGAAGAGTAAACTCCCTATCCAAGCCATACACCCCCTTAGATGCAATCCGGACCATTCCTAACACTTGAGACAAAGTGTTCTCGCGCCTCGGAGTGTATTATCTTACTTAATTAGTAGTTCAAAGTCTAATTAGATACAAATATGTATCTCTTTATGTTACATAGGAACCTCGTGCGTGTTCAATCCTTAAACTGATACTTAGCATCCCACCCGACACATTCTCGTCTGGTGGGTTCATACCCCTACCTTTTTCCGAGTTTTTCATGTTTTCAGGGGGGGAATACAAGAAAAAGTACAAGGGAACTTGTACTCAAAACTTATTATTTCGTATGCAATGTTTACATGTTCAGGATGCTTTTAACACAGAAAACCGTTCAACCAATCGAATAAGAAATTAACTTGTAGAGTTAGTTTTCGAATCTAAAACTAATAAACTTGAAAAGCTAATCATAAAATGTTATATTTTATGTTTTACAAAGGATTCATGTTAATCATAAAACGGGATTTTCATATTATTACTTGTAAATTTGTTATTCTTAAGATTAGAGACTGTCCTTGGTAACACTCCCCCGGATTCGAGAGTGTAGGACTAATCCTGTAACCAGAATCTCCTGGAGGGGGAACGTGACTTTTGTGTATAGATCTATACGGGACTGACTACCCCGCACCTCGCTGCTAGCTACAGTGGGACCGGCAGGTCTACGGGTAACAAATTCATAAAATGATATTGGCCCCTATTACGAGCCATATCTAGTTTATTGTATGGTTATAGAACTCGCAACTTAGATAATGGAGATTTACTTTCAGTAATAATGAATCTAGTGAACTAACCTCAAAGTAATAATTGTTTTGATTACCAGAGGGTATCAGTAATACCCTTAGGAATTAGTTCACTACCTACTTATTGGTTTTATATACGTGTTAAAACTAATGTATCTTATCAAGATTAACCTAACTTTCAAGGAAACTTCGTCTAACTAAACAAGTATGTTAGATACTTGTGTACTTTATTCTGGATTGATAACCAACCAATAACTTTTAAGGAAAATATAGGTTTTTCCTGGGATAACTTAACCTTTCATAAACAGGTTGTTTAACAAATGGATAACTGAGCTTCTTTTATAAGAAAATATGGGATTTTCTTGGGAAACATTTTTTCATAAAATCAAAGGAACATTTTCATTCACCAGAAACCCACCGCTTATGAACTCACCAGTTTTACGCTTATATTTTAAAACTGCTTGTATTCTCAGGTTCTCATTAGACAGGTATCTCGCTTACTTTTGGAGAAGACGGTGCGTATAGAAGTCTCGTCTATACTTTTGTTATACTGATGTATATATAAACTATGTATTTCTCCACTTTCAAACAAATGTAAATATTCTTATGTAATGTAATGGTTGTGTTTACTATGCTTACTATGTTCAATGGTTGTGATACTACGCATGACGTCCTCCGCCCCGGAACTTTTCCGCCGTCGGTTTCGGGGTGTGACACACGGGTCCGGAGATCATTCGGGAAACAACGGAGAAGATCGTTCAGATTCGTGAACGATTGAAAGCCTCTAGAGACCGACAGAAAAGCTACGCTGATAAACGAAGGAAACCGTTGGAATTCTAGGTGGGCGGCCGTGTTCTATTGAAGGTCTCACCCTGGAAGGGCTTGATACGCTTCGGAAAGCGTGGAAAGCTAAATCCAAGGTACATAGGGCCTTTCGAGATTCTCGCAAGAATCGGCCCTGTAGCTTACAAACTTAACTTACTACACGAACACAGTAACGTACATTCTACTTTCCACGTATCGAACATGAAAAAGTGTATGTCCGACGAGACTCTTGTAATCCCACTCGACGAGATCGAGATCAACGAGAGCCTCAACTTCGTGGAAGAACCTGTAGAGATCATGGACCGGGATTTCAAGCAAACGAAACAAAGTCGTATCCCGATAGTGAAGGTTCGCTGGAACGCCAAGCGAGGTCCTGAATTCACTTGGGAGCGAGAGGATCAGAAGAAACTGAAATATCCTCTTCTTTTTACTTAGTTATTTGTAACTACATATTTTCTTAAACTCTAATTTCGGGACGAAATTCCTTCTAACGGGGGGATGATGTGACAACCCGAAATTTCTATTATGTACAACCATTCAATTCAATAGAAGTCGGAACTGTTTCTGCTAACTTTTGAGCTGCATAGAGTCAGTTTGAGTGTTTTAAAGTTAGTACTTCAGGAGATAACAGGAGAGAGGATGCCCTAGGGTTTATTGTGCAACAATAAAGTCCTAAACCTCCAAGAGTTTGGAGTTTATGGCCTAAACATGGTGTTTATGGCCGTAAATCCCATGGGGTATAAATATGGCACTTAGCCATTTTATTCACTTTTTCACATTTTCAAGAACTAGAACTCATTTCTCTCTCAAGTATCATCCGACTTTTCTTCAAGATCTTCAAGAAAGTAAGTGTTTCTTGCCTTATTTAGTCGATATCCTACTTAATCTAGTGATCTTACGTGATTCCATCTGTGAAATCATTCCATTTGTGTAGATCTTCAAGTGTTCTTAGTTTCACCAAGAACACCAAGAACATACACTAGTGTTCTTGGACTTTTAGCACCTTTTCAAGCTTCTACATAGTAAGTACTCTTACTCTAGTGTGTTATAAGACTTGTTACACTTCCTAAACATCTAGAAAACATAAGGAAACACAAGTTAAAAAGGTGTTTACGGTCCAAGATGTTCTCGGACCGTAAACCCTAATAAGGGGGCCAAAGTGTGCCCTAGTCCCTTACCCAGCCTTGGAAACTAGTCTAGATACCATCCATGATGTGCTAAGGACTTAAAACATCAAAAAAGACCATAAACCCTTAGGGTTTACGGCCATAAACCCAAGGAGAAGTGGTCTAAGGACCGTAAACTCCACAAAGGAGTGAAATGGTGCCCTAATCTCTTCCTAAGGCTTAAACATGAAGTAGGAATGCTTCCTATGATATTTAGAGCTTCAAAACACAAAATCGTCAAAGTACCATGAGTTTACGCCGTAAACTCATGGGTTTATGACCGTAAACTCAATATGAGTTGGTCCCAAAACCGTAAACTCCAAAAGAGTTTACCCTTGGACCCCAATCTCAATAGCATTGTCCTACAACCCTTAGATGCAATCCTTAGTACTTATAACACTTAAATAAGGTGCTTTACATGTCTTAGGATATCTTAACTTGGTTAATTAGTTGTTTAATGACTAATTGGATATATATATATATATATATATATATATATATATATATATATATATATATATATATATATATATATATATATATATATATATATATATATGTGTGTGTGTGTGTGTTATTATATGTTAACTAGGATCCTTGTGTGTGTTCAAGTCTTCACTTGACACTTAGCATCCTCTATCAAACCGTTCATCCAAACCACTCACTACAGGTGAGTTCATACCCCTTAATTAACCTTTTAAATTTTTTTAAATGCTTTTATGGGGGGGGGGGGGGGAATACAAGTTGAACTATTATAGTTATTATATCAATCACATGTGATTAATAACTACCAAACAAGTGGATTTCTTACTTTTCAAACTGTGTTATCAAGCTGTTTTACTTTAAAATGTTTTACAAACTCTTTTTCATATCAAATACTTTTATTAAACCCTTTTAACTTATATTCTGTGTATCTATGTAGATATAGTTATATAAGTAGGATTGAAAGGACTTAGGACTGATAACTCACCTTACTTCCTGTTCCTTGTTTGGTTGTGGAGTTAGGGTATTCAGGTTATTTGTCCGAAGGTCGTTTGAATCCTAGTTATATATCATGTATATGTGTATAGATATAAAAGGTTACTTCATTCAGTTCGATACCTTTGGGTAGCAAAGGTACACAAACATGTTCATACATTCAAACAACATTACTAGTAAACTATAATAGGTATAGTTTAGGGAGATACTAATACTATTACTACAACAGGGAAACATACAATGAGTCAGTTAATACATGAGTCAAAAACAAACAAACAATAGATATTATGATGAGAAACAAACAATAGATACTATGATGAGAAGAAAACAATAGAATACTATGATGAGAAACAAACAATACATGCTAGACAGGGAGAGAACACACAATACAGCTAGCACATACATATACTAGAACATTATTACATTTATGTAAGCCACGTAACAGGGCATAGCACTACCTGTCATGACCGTTTTGTATCCAGAATCTCCTTAAGTGGGGAGCGTATGAGTTTCTGTATAGATCTATACTGGATTGACTATCCTACACCTTGCTGCTCGCTACAGAGGGACTTGCAAGTCTATGGGTGTCAAACGTCATTTCTTACGACGTCTTACATCGTCGTTTTTCTATGAGTCGGTAGCAGGATACAGGCCGATCACATGGTACTTTAATTAACAATTGGTTTAAGGTAGTTAGTACAACAGTAGTTACTTAATACAACACTACAGTACTATTTCATTTTCCCATTACATTTACTTTGTGATCTTTACACAATAAACAATAATGTAAAAACTATATTTTTTGTTAGTGATAGTCGGATTTGGGAAAATACACAATCTTACAAGAGACACACACACAGATACTATATGCCTTGGTAGAAGGCTACTTTTAGTAGGAAACATAGGGTTTTCGAGGGGAGTTCAAACAATTACAAACTTATACAATTACAGACTTACAAACACTTTCATACAAATACAGACACTAATATACTTATGATCTCACTAGATTTAAAGCTGATAAACTCTTTCAAAATAACTTGTATTCTCAGGTCACCAGAAGACAGGTACCGGTGCCAGGTTTTGAGAAGATGGAGCTCGTTCAAGACTCATATTTTATTTTGATGTATATTTTTAGTGTCTATATAACTTGACAGAACACACTTGTATGAAATTATATTATTAATGCAATAGATGATGTTATTGCTTGTTTACTACTTTGCATTGTTGTGATACTGAATATGACGTCCTCCACCTCCGAACGATTCCGCCATTCCGGTTTTGGGGTGTGACATCCTCTCCGCTCCAATATCAAACAGTAAGCATGCATATGAGTTATCGAGGAGAAACGTACCAGTGACCACTATAGGGTCGGCTACTGCTTCCTTGTGGCCTATAGCCAAAACTCTTCCCACTCCGCCCGCGTTCCCTGTCTTCGAGCAGATTCTTTTGTAGTGGCCCACCTCACCACATCCGTAGCAAGCCAGGCCCACACCAACACCGGGGACTTGGTTGATTGGCATTGCCGGAGACGTGCAGAAACGGGCAGTGTGCCCTTTTCTGTTGCAGTTAGCGCACTGCATTTGCCGACAGGCTCCATTATGGTGTTAGCTATATTTGTTGCATTTAGGCAAGCTCCCAGCATACTACTTCATCGGCGTAGTAGCAGTAGGTGTTATCGCAGCAAGAATAGCCACAGCCTGCTGCTTTTTGGCAGAGTTCTGCGCCACCTTGTTCTTCTTGTTATCCCAGAATTTCCGCTTGTTGTCAGCGGCCTTGGATGGTTCTGGGATGGGTAGGGTTGTTGTTGTTGTCAGGGTGCGAACTCCATGATCGATGAGCCGTTGTGCCAATCGCTGGGCACTGTCAAAAGTAGTGCGGTTCGAAGCCAAGATATTCCCCTGAAATGGAGGCACCAACCCCCAGATATACCTCTCAATTTTCTTTCCCTCAGTAGGGACCATTCCCCGACATAGAGCCACCAGATCGTTGAATCTGGAAGTGTAGGCAACTATGTCGGAGCCCTTCATGGTTAGGCTCCAGAGTTCCTGTTCAAGTTTATGAACCTCGCCCCTCGGGAAATTCTCTTCAATCATGAGCTCCTTCAATGCTTCTCAGCCCATAGCATTAGCCACAATCAGGGTTAGTGACTTGACATGGCTATTCCACCACGTCAGGGCTCTGTCCGCGAAGGTGCAGGCAACAAATTTAACTTTGCTCCCTTCTGGACAGGAGTAGATCTTGAAGATCGACTCCGTTTTCCAAACCATTGCGAGAGGGCAATGATTCCACCAGTCCCGTTAAAGGACCTGGGTTTGCAGTTGGTGAAGTCCTTATACGAGCACTCTCTAGAGCATACTGGAGCATCACCTTGAGTGGAATGAACAGTTATTCCACTCGTGCAAGTACCACTAGCACTGAATTTAGCTAAGGCTGCCGAAACAGCCGCAGCCACTGCAGCTTGGATAGCTGCTGGATTGTATTGTGTAGGAGGTGGTTGAGTAGGAGTTATCGGATGATTGCGTCTCGGTGATCGGCATGGATGCATCTTTCAACTAAAAGTTTACAAAGATTAAGATAATAGTAAGAATCAATTGTGAGTATAATGAGAGTGGTCCACGGACTAAATCGCCATAGCCCAACAAAACAGATGAGAGTATGATTGAAATAGAGATCTAACTGTAGAAGGATGAAAGCACTTGGATAAAGATTTCCCAAGAGATTAGATGTTTGTCAATAATATTGGCATTAATGATGTAACAAGTTCAGAAAAAAAATGACTTTGAAGTAGGTCTTACATCAAACCAGAATAAGAAAATTTTGACAGAACTAAGACCTGATAGACAGAAAGTCCAAGATTTTAAAATAAGCGGAAAATTTAATATTAGAGTCTATACATAGACCTAAATATATCCAAAAGACAAAGTAGAGTAGACTCTACTTGCGACGAGAACCGCTTGGATGAGCCTTTTATTCTGCCTAATGACGTTCCATGTCCAGCATACGCCTTTCGAACATTGCCTGGCGTGCTCGAAGCTCCCTGACTTCAGCTTGGGTTGTAGTAAGTTCTCTCTGTAGGACCTCATTGTGGTCCAGAGTCCTTCTATTAGCAGCTTGTAGATGGCGAATGCGGACTGTTCTGACTCCCACATCGGCATCAACTTCCATGACTCGGTTGATGGCTGCCCTATCATGTTCGTCATTTCTAGCAATCGTGCAAACCAGAATAGGTAGGATTCTGTCTGTTGAGCCTCCCTCGCTCAGATTATAGAAGCTTTTGTCCCCATTGTATGGTAAGGGTTGACCCTATTCTTGACTCCATATACCCAAGTTCTCAGCCCACAGAGGCTTCAGGCCATGAAAAGTCGGACGAGGGTTAGGATTTGGGATTGGAGCCACTACGGGTAGATTATTAACTTCCGGCTCGAAGTCAGAATCCTTCTGGAAGTTCTATGCAAAGTCGTCATCCAATGGAGTTGCATGATTCTCTTCTGGCTCAGCATCGAGCCATCCATCATTACCTTGGTTGGGGAAGTACGGGTCGCCGGGGAGATGGAATCCAGCCATGTTATCTATGCGAGAATAGAGATAAAAGAGATAGTTAATAGACCTACTACTTAAGATAATTATAGGATGACCCGTACCAGTTACTTCAATACTTGCGTAGTGCATACCAGTAATATGTAACCAAAACAGGATAGACCTTCGAATAAGTGACCCTAACTCTAAGTCCACAACCTAACAAGGAACAGGAAGTAAAGCAAATATCACAGATTCTAATTCTATGACACCCTAGTCACATATAACCTAATTGTATCCACTCAACAATATTGACCTACTAATAAAGACCTTTTAGTTCTCAAATAAGTAATTATAGTAACACAAAATACTCCTATAGTATTTTAAGTTTATGTTATGTTCTAATGTTTTCATTGTAGTAGTGTTGGTAAGTTTTTAGACTTGCTGCAACACCACAACCATTCCTAGGCACATGCTAATCACTTCTCGGAAAGATATAGTTGATCAGGCTATATCACTCCCAGATCAGATTATATGTCCCCAATCCTACTTGTGCTGTCCAACAACCGCAATACTTTTGTTATGTCCTAGTATGACACTGATTTTAGTATGAATGCATGTATGTATACTTTGGTTAAATATTTTGTTATTTAAAAGTATAAACTCTTAGTCAGACTATTTTAATCCCTTTGTGTTTATAGTTGTATATCTTTTATGGGTTCATATACTCAATTCACTATAAACAAAGCTCTGATACCAATCTGTCGCACCCCCAAACCAGAATGGCGGAAACGTTCAGGGGCGGAGGACATCATGTACAATATCATATCAATGCATAATAGTAAACAAGCAACAACATCATCCATTGCATTAATAGTATAATTTAATACAAGTGTGTTATGTGTATAGTTTGAAAGACACCAAATATGAATCAAAATATAAGACGAGTCTTGAATACGCTCCGTCTTCTCAAACCCTGGTCCAGTGTACCTGTCTACTGGTGACCTGAGAATACAAGTTATTTTGAAAGAGTAGATCAGCATTTAAGCTGGTAAGTTCATAAGTATTTTAGTGTCAAATGTGTGTATAAGTTTGATGAAAGTGTTTGTAAATGTTTAATGTAAATGTTTGTAAGTGTTTGATGTAAATGTTTGTATGTCCTAGAAAATCCTATATTTTCTACTTATAAAGAAATGTAGTCTTCTACCAAGACCCGGCTGTTCTGAATGTTTGTTCTTTTATAAAAGTGAGTGTTTTCCCAAGTATGACTATCATTACCAAAATATATTTTACATTACCGTTTATGTGAGAAGATCACAATATGAATGTAACAGGAAAATGACGATGTACTGTAGTATTGTATATAGTAACTACCATTGTACTAACTACCTTAAACCAATTGTTTAATTAAGGTAAAATGTGATGAGATTATAACCATACTTGATTGAATAGTAAAACAAGACGCTCAAAGACGTTGAAATGGTATGACATTCGTCACCCGTAGACCTGCAGGTCCCACTGTAGCTAGCAGCAAGGTGTAGGATGATCAATCCCATATAGATCTACACACAAATTCACGCTCTCCCTCCATGAGACTCTGGTTACAAAACGTGACAAAGCAGTACATTGTCGTGTCATGAAGTAGTGGCTCACATAAATGTTATAGTGTTCTTGTATTTGTATAATATGTTCTCTCTGTTCTAGGGTATTGTATGTTCTCTCTGTTCTAGTGTATAGTATTTTCCTCCCTGTTTCTCTTTATAGTATGTTCTTTATGTTTCTCGTTAGTTTGAACTGACTCATGTATGAACTGACTCTTGTATGTTTCATTGTTCTAGAAATAGTGAGTAGTAATCCTCTAAACTATACCTATTATAGTTTACTAGCAATCTTGTTTGAATGACTGATCATGTTTGTACACCTTTGGGACCCAAAGGTATTGAACTGATGTAAGAACTTTTATATCTATACACATATACATATTATATAACTAAGATCCAAACAACACTTGGACAAACAACCGATACCCTAAGTCCACAACCAAACAAGGAACAGGAAATAAAGCGACTTATCAGTCCTAAGCCCTTTCAACCTTATTTATATAACTATATCTATATCGACATGATTTTGACAATATTTAAGTTTAAAAGTGTTTGATAAAGAGTTTAGCATATAAAAGAGTTTTAACCATTTGAATGGTTATAGATGACTTGATGTCAGTTTATAAAACGTTTTGAAATAGTTTGTTTGATAACACAGTTTTGAAGTATAAGAAATCCACTTGTTTGATAGTTATAAATCACATGTGATTAATACTGTAACTATAATGTTTTCTACGTGTATCCCCCCCCCCCCCATTAAAGCATTTAAAATCATTTAAAAGATAAGTTTAGGGGTATGAACTCACCTATAGTGAGTGATTCAAACGTAAGATTGATATAGGATGTTAAGTGTCTAGTGAAGTCTCGAGCACAAACGGATCCTATTAAGCATATAATGACATATATATGTATATAGTTAGTGTATATTGATGGGTTTGAGCCATAAGAGCTTTCCTATGTGCACATGCAAACCCTAATGCTTGGATCTAGGTTTCTCTAATTGAACATGCATTGTATCTAAGACTTACAATTCTAGATCTAGTGAATACAATAGAAACTTGACATATGAAATCAGATCTAGATGAATACCTTTGAATGCTTGCTTGAATCTTCTTATTCTTGGAGCTTAGAGTCACAATTGTCACTCCTCTAATGGCTTACAAACACCAACAAGCAATAGGATGATTTGGAGAGAGGATGTAGGCACAAAATCAGCTCTTGGAACTCCTTAGGGTTTCTGGTAGCCGATTTTTGTATCCCTTGGGGTCTTTAAATACTTGAGCTCCTAGGGTTACATCTTGAAACCCTAATTGGATAACTTAGGCCCTAAGCAATCCAAAGATCCTTCTAGATTGAGGCTTGGACGAATTTAAGGAGTCCATACACCTTAATTTTGTCCACCCTATTATCCATAAGAATCCATAGCCCACAAACCAACTATCACACAATTGACAGTTCTAGTCCCCTTTATTTAATTAATCTCTTTTAGTCACCAAATTAATTCCAAATTAATCTATGACTAATATTAATATAATTATTCCTTTAATATATTATTCTCATATTATATTAATATAATAATATCTTCTCTCTCTTCATAAATCACCTTGTTAAGTTGCTATGGTGAAGGCAACCCAAAAGGACCATGCACAACCGGGTCAAGTACTTACCAAATATAGTTACGGGCTTAGACACTAATCCAACAGTGTCCCACTTGGATAAGTCTAGTAACTACAAACGCAAGCACAATCCGATTAGCAATCGTAGCTCTCAAAGACGCTGTCAAACTTTGATCTATCAGTAACCTGTCCTTCAGATAAGGGATCATATAATCCTCTGTTCTAGATATCATGTGGACAATTACATGGAACATAGTCATACTTATTGTCCATCAGTTAGTTTCTCGATCTCATATTCATTTGACATAGAACTTAATTGAACACATCAATTCAATCCTGACCGGGCCCGGCACATAAGTCAAATCAAATCACGGGGCCCTGATATCGCTTTTACCCTCATAGGATAAAAGGAATAGATTAACTTCGACTTATATGCATTTACTATTCATTAATCAAATCAGACACAACAATGTGTTTTATAACATCAAGTTACTAATGCGTTTACGTATTATCAATGCACAACCAATTCGCAAACAATAAACCATATATCTAGGTTTTAAGACCATATGATAATACCATCTTGCGATCACTCGTGATAAATTCCATGAAGTGATTCCAGCAAGTGTGTGTTTATTCCAATGCTCAAATCAAGTTCATAAGCACTCATGAACGTTGTAGCAAACCTTTGCTATGTCTAATACACTTTAGACAATCTACACACCAATTCATGACCGTCTTCATTCATATCTACTTCCAACATATGCACGACTGTGGACCGTTCGAATAATTCGATTATTATCAAATTACTCAATATTCAGGAAGTCAAAACATGCGAAATGAAACAATAGGTAAAGATTAACTTAAGACAGTAACATTACTAATAAATAATACTCCTTTATTTAATCATCAAATGTTAATAACAACTTATCTATTACACGTTTCCAAACTATCTAATCTAAACGAATATCGTCCTTCAGCCCAATGATTCTAGTGTGCTGCAAGTGCTTAACCCTGCTCAGTCCCTTCGTAAGAGGATCTGCTGGGTTATCCTCTGACGATACCCTCTTCACTACGAGGAGTCCTTCTTCCACCCGATGTTGAATAAAGTGATATTTTATGTCGATATGTCGAGATCTACCGTGATCTCTTGGTTCCTTGGTCAAGGCAACCGCTCCTTCATTATCACAGAAAATCTCCACAGGCTCCTTTATGGCTGGCACAACTCCAAGGTCTCCAATGAAGTTCTTCAACCATATTGCCTCCTTTGACGCTTCGCTTGCTGCAATGTACTCTGATTCGGCACGTTGAATCAGCTACGGTTTCCTGCTTGGAACTCTTCCAAGTTACTGCTCCTCCATTGATGGTAAAGACCCAGCCCGGCTGTGAACGATAGTTGTCCCTGTTCTATGGGTAGCCGATGAAAATACATCGCTCACTACGAGGTTTGAGCTTGTCGTGAGTTTCTCGTCTTACGAAAACCTCGCAACCCCAAACCTTGATATGTGCCAACGAGGGAGCCTTCCATGTCCACATCTCGTCAGGTGTTTTGGCAACCTTCTTCGTAGGGACTAAGTTAAGGATATGGGCGGCAGTCTCTAAGGCATACCCCCAGAATGAGATAGGTAGTGAAGCACGACTCATCATGGAACGAACCATGTCTAGCAAGGTTCGATTACGCCTCTCAGCTACACCATTCAATTGTGGTGTCCTAGGTGGCGTTAATTGTGAAACTATTCCACATTCCTTGAGGTAGTCGTGGAATTCAAGACTTAGGTACTCTCCACCTTGATCAGATCGAAGCATCTTGATTTTCCTGCCTAACTGATTCTCCACTTCTTGTTTAAACTATTTGAACTTTTCAAACGTTTCTGACTTGTACTTGATCAAGTAGATATACCCATATCTGCTATAATCATTTGTGAAAGTCACATAGAATCGATTCGCATCCCTTGTGGTGAAACTAAATGGTCCACATACATCTGTATGTATGAGATCCAATAAACCCTCACCCTTCACACAAGTGCCAGTGAAGGGTGACTTGGTCATCTTTCCAAGTAAACAAGACTCGCACACGTCATCGTCCCTAAGGTCGAATGACTCCAACACTCCATCCTTTTGGAGTTGGGCTATGCGTTTCTAGTTGACATGTCCAAGACGACATTGCCACAAGCATGCTTTATCCATACTATTGGAAGAATCCACACACAACACATCATTTCCTAAGTTGTCTACAACCAACACAGTTTCATATATTCCATTACAAGGCAATTCTTCAAAATATAAAACATTATTAAAATAAGCATAAATAAAACCCTTTTCGATATCAAATGAATATTTAAAACCTTGTTTATATAAACCATGAAATGAAATGATGTTTCTAGCCATATCCAGCGAATAGCAACAATTATTCAAATTTAAATCTAAACCATTACTAAGAACTAAGGAATAAACTCCAATCTTGGTCACAGGCGACGATCTTCTGTTTCCCATGATCAGATTCATCCTTCCACGCTCCACATCCCTATTTCTTTTTAGTCCCTGCAAATCCGAACATATGTGAAACCCACATCATGTATCAAGAACCCAAGAAGTAGCATGTGATAAACCAATAGATTTAATTGTGTAAATACCTGCGAAAGATGGCTTGATCTTCCCATCCTTGATGGCCTGCAGATATTCTGGGCAGCTTCTCTTCCAATTCCCTATCTTGTGGCAGTGGTTTGGAAAAATGTCTAGAATCAACCACCATCGAAGTAGGGACCCTAAACATCAAGGAAACCATGACCTTAGGAGATTATGGCCGTAAACCCCCAAGGAATGGTCTCTTGGCCGTAAACTCCTCTAAGGAGGTCAAATGGTGCCCTAACTTCCCCTTATGGCTTGGATTAATGCATAGAACCTTTTATTCTTTCATTTGAGACCCCAAATCATGCAAGAAAGGGCCAAGTAAGAGTTTACGGCCGTAAACTCTATGTTTACAGCCGTGAACTCCTCAAAGTGATCAAATTGAAGCCTTAGTCACTTCTTATGCCCTAGGATTGAACCTAGCCTAATTCCACAAGTGTTGTAAGACCTTTAAACATCCAAGAACACACCACCCATGAGTTTACGGCCGTAAACTCATGGGGATATGGTCATTAGGCCGTAATCTCCCTTAAGAGCTTACTCTTGAAGAGTAAACTCCCTATCCAAGCCATACACCCCCTTAGATGCAATCCGGACCATTCCTAACACTTGAGACAAAGTGTTCTCGCGCCTCGGAGTGTATTATCTTACTTAATTAGTAGTTCAAAGTCTAATTAGATACAAATATGTATCTCTTTATGTTACATAGGAACCTCGTGCGTGTTCAATCCTTAAACTGATACTTAGCATCCCACCCGACACATTCTCGTCTGGTGGGTTCATACCCCTACCTTTTTCCGAGTTTTTCATGTTTTCAGGGGGGGAATACAAGCAAAAGTACAAGGGAACTTGTACTCAAAACTTATTATTTCGTATGCAATGTTTACATGTTCAGGATGCTTTTAACACAGAAAACCGTTCAACCAATCGAATAAGAAATTAACTTGTAGAGTTAGTTTTCGAATCTAAAACTAATAAACTTGAAAAGCTAATCATAAAATGTTATATTTTATGTTTTACAAAGGATTCATGTTAATCATAAAACGGGATTTTCATATTATTACTTGTAAATTTGTTATTCTTAAGATTAGAGACTGTCCTTGGTAACACTCCCCCGGATTCGAGAGTGTAGGACTATTCCTGTAACCAGAATCTCCTGGAGGGGGAACGTGACTTTTGTGTATAGATCTATACGGGACTGACTACCCCGCACCTCGCTGCTAGCTACAGTGGGACCGGCAGGTCTACGGGTAACAAATTCATAAAATGATATTGGCCCCTATTACGAGCCATATCTAGTTTATTGTATGGTTATAGAACTCGCAACTTAGATAATGGAGATTTACTTTCAGTAATAATGAATCTAGTGAACTAACCTCAAAGTAATAATTGTTTTGATTACCAGAGGGTATCAGTAATACCCTTAGGAATTAGTTCACTACCTACTTATTGGTTTTATATACGTGTTAAAACTAATGTATCTTATCAAGATTAACCTAACTTTCAAGGAAACTTCGTCTAACTAAACAAGTATGTTAGATACTTGTGTACTTTATTCTGGATTGATAACCAACCAATAACTTTTAAGGAAAATATAGGTTTTTCCTGGGATAACTTAACCTTTCATAAACAGGTTGTTTAACAAATGGATAACTGAGCTTCTTTTATAAGAAAATATGGGATTTTCTTGGGAAACATTTTTTCATAAAATCAAAGGAACATTTTCATTCACCAGAAACCCACCGCTTATGAACTCACCAGTTTTACGCTTATATTTTAAAACTGCTTGTATTCTCAGGTTCTCATTAGACAGGTATCTCGCTTACTTTTGGAGAAGACGGTGCGTATAGAAGTCTCGTCTATACTTTTGTTATACTGATGTATATATAAACTATGTATTTCTCCACTTTCAAACAAATGTAAATATTCTTATGTAATGTAATGGTTGTGTTTACTATGCTTACTATGTTCAATGGTTGTGATACTACGCATGACGTCCTCCGCCCCGGAACGTTTCCGCCGTCGGTTTCGGGGTGTGACACACGGGTCCGGAGATCATTCGGGAAACAACGGAGAAGATCGTTCAGATTCGTGAACGATTGAAAGCCTCTAGAGACCGACAGAAAAGCTACGCTGATAAACGAAGGAAACCGTTGGAATTCTAGGTGGGCGGCCGTGTTCTATTGAAGGTCTCACCCTGGAAGGGCTTGATACGCTTCGGAAAGCGTGGAAAGCTAAATCCAAGGTACATAGGGCCTTTCGAGATTCTCGCAAGAATCGGCCCTGTAGCTTACAAACTTAACTTACTACACGAACACAGTAACGTACATTCTACTTTCCACGTATCGAACATGAAAAAGTGTATGTCCGACGAGACTCTTGTAATCCCACTCGACGAGATCGAGATCAACGAGAGCCTCAACTTCGTGGAAGAACCTGTAGAGATCATGGACCGGGATTTCAAGCAAACGAAACAAAGTCGTATCCCGATAGTGAAGGTTCGCTGGAACGCCAAGCGAGGTCCTGAATTCACTTGGGAGCGAGAGGATCAGAAGAAACTGAAATATCCTCTTCTTTTTACTTAGTTATTTGTAACTACATATTTTCTTAAACTCTAATTTCGGGACGAAATTCCTTCTAACGGGGGGATGATGTGACAACCCGAAATTTCTATTATGTACAACCATTCAATTCAATAGAAGTCGGAACTGTTTCTGCTAACTTTTGAGCTGCATAGAGTCAGTTTGAGTGTTTTAAAGTTAGTACTTCAGGAGATAACAGGAGAGAGGATGCCCTAGGGTTTATTGTGCAACAATAAAGTCCTAAACCTCCAAGAGTTTGGAGTTTATGGCCTAAACATGGTGTTTATGGCCGTAAATCCCATGGGGTATAAATATGGCACTTAGCCATTTTATTCACTTTTTCACATTTTCAAGAACTAGAACTCATTTCTCTCTCAAGTATCATCCGACTTTTCTTCAAGATCTTCAAGAAAGTAAGTGTTTCTTGCCTTATTTAGTCGATATCCTACTTAATCTAGTGATCTTACGTGATTCCATCTGTGAAATCATTCCATTTGTGTAGATCTTCAAGTGTTCTTAGTTTCACCAAGAACACCAAGAACATACACTAGTGTTCTTGGACTTTTAGCACCTTTTCAAGCTTCTACATAGTAAGTACTCTTACTCTAGTGTGTTATAAGACTTGTTACACTTCCTAAACATCTAGAAAACATAAGGAAACACAAGTTAAAAAGGTGTTTACGGTCCAAGATGTTCTTGGACCGTAAACCCTAATAAGGGGGCCAAAGTGTGCCCTAGTCCCCTACCCAGCCTTGGAAACTAGTCTAGATACCATCCATGATATGCTAAGGACTTAAAACATCAAAAAAGACCATAAACCCTTAGGGTTTACGGCCGTAAACCCAAGGAGAAGTGGTCTAAGGACCGTAAACTCCACAAAGGAGTGAAATGGTGCCCTAATCTCTTCCTAAGGCTTAAACATGAAGTAGGAATGCTTCCTATGATATTTAGAGCTTCAAAACACAAAATCGTCAAAGTACCATGAGTTTACGCCGTAAACTCATGGGTTTATGACCGTAAACTCAATATGAGTTGGTCCCAAAACCGTAAACTCCAAAAGAGTTTACCCTTGGACCCCAATCTCAATAGCATTGTCCTACAACCCTTAGATGCAATCCTTAGTACTTATAACACTTAAATAAGGTGCTTTACATGTCTTAGGATATCTTAACTTGGTTAATTAGTTGTTTAATGACTAATTGGATATATATATATATATATATATATATATATATATATATATATATGTGTGTGTGTGTGTGTTATTATATGTTAACTAGGATCCTTGTGTGTGTTCAAGTCTTCACTTGACACTTAGCATCCTCTATCAAACCGTTCATCCAAACCACTCACTACAGGTGAGTTCATACCCCTTAATTAACCTTTTAAATTTTTTTAAATGCTTTTATGGGGGGGGGGGGGAATACAAGTTGAACTATTATAGTTATTATATCAATCACATGTGATTAATAACTACCAAACAAGTGGATTTCTTACTTTTCAAACTGTGTTATGAAGCTGTTTTACTTTAAAATGTTTTACAAACTCTTTTTCATATCAAATACTTTTATTAAACCCTTTTAACTTATATTCTGTGTATCTATGTAGATATAGTTATATAAGTAGGATTGAAAGGACTTAGGACTGATAACTCACCTTACTTCCTGTTCCTTGTTTGGTTGTGGAGTTAGGGTATTCAGGTTATTTGTCCGAAGGTCGTTTGAATCCTAGTTATATATCATGTATATGTGTATAGATATAAAAGGTTACTTCATTCAGTTCGATACCTTTGGGTAGCAAAGGTACACAAACATGTTCATACATTCAAACAACATTACTAGTAAACTATAATAGGTATAGTTTAGGGAGATACTAATACTATTACTACAACAGGGAAACATACAATGAGTCAGTTAATACATGAGTCAAAAACAAACAAACAATAGATACTATGATGAGAAACAAACAATAGATACTATGATGAGAAGAAAACAATAGAATACTATGATGAGAAACAAACAATACATGCTAGACAGGGAGAGAACACACAATACAGCTAGCACATACATATACTAGAACATTATTACATTTATGTAAGCCACGTAACAGGGCATAGCACTACCTGTCATGACCGTTTTGTATCCAGAATCTCCTTAAGTGGGGAGCGTATGAGTTTCTGTATAGATCTATACTGGATTGACTATCCTACACCTTGCTGCTCGCTACAGAGGGACTTGCAAGTCTATGGGTGTCAAACGTCATTTCTTACGACGTCTTACATCGTCGTTTTTCTATGAGTCGGTAGCAGGATACAGGCCGATCACATGGTACTTTAATTAACAATTGGTTTAAGGTAGTTAGTACAACAGTAGTTACTTAATACAACACTACAGTACTATTTCATTTTCCCATTACATTTACTTTGTGATCTTTACACAATAAACAATAATGTAAAAACTATATTTTTTGTTAGTGATAGTCGGATTTGGGAAAATACACAATCTTACAAGAGACACACACACAGATACTATATGCCTTGGTAGAAGGCTACTTTTAGTAGGAAACATAGGGTTTTCGAGGGGAGTTCAAACAATTACAAACTTATACAATTACAGACTTACAAACACTTTCATACAAATACAGACACTAATATACTTATGATCTCACTAGATTTAAAGCTGATAAACTCTTTCAAAATAACTTGTATTCTCAGGTCACCAGAAGACAGGTACCGGTGCCAGGTTTTGAGAAGATGGAGCTCGTTCAAGACTCATATTTTATTTTGATGTATATTTTTAGTGTCTATATAACTTGACAGAACACACTTGTATGAAATTATATTATTAATGCAATAGATGATGTTATTGCTTGTTTACTACTTTGCATTGTTGTGATACTGAATATGACGTCCTCCACCTCCGAACGATTCCGCCATTCCGGTTTTGGGGTGTGACATCCTCTCCGCTCCACTATCAAACAGTAAGCATGCATATGAGTTATCGAGGAGAAACGTACCAGTGACCACTATAGGGTCGGCTACTGCTTCCTTGTGGCCTATAGCCAAAACTCTTCCCACTCCGCCCGCGTTCCCTGTCTTCGAGCAGATTCTTTTGTAGTGGCCCACCTCACCACATCCGTAGCAAGCCAGGCCCACACCAACACCGGGGACTTGGTTGATTGGCATTGCCGGAGACGTGCAGAAACGGGCAGTGTGCCCTTTTCTGTTGCAGTTAGCGCACTGCATTTGCCGACAGGCTCCATTATGGTGTTAGCTATATTTGTTGCATTTAGGCAAGCTCCCAGCATACTACTTCATCGGCGTAGTAGCAGTAGGTGTTATCGCAGCAAGAATAGCCACAGCCTGCTGCTTTTTGGCAGAGTTCTGCGCCACCTTGTTCTTCTTGTTATCCCAGAATTTCCGCTTGTTGTCAGCGGCCTTGGATGGTTCTGGGATGGGTAGGGTTGTTGTTGTTGTCAGGGTGCGAACTCCATGATCGATGAGCCGTTGTGCCAATCGCTGGGCACTGTCAAAAGTAGTGCGGTTCGAAGCCAAGATATTCCCCTGAAATGGAGGCACCAACCCCCAGATATACCTCTCAATTTTCTTTCCCTCAGTAGGGACCATTCCCCGACATAGAGCCACCAGATCGTTGAATCTGGAAGTGTAGGCAACTATGTCGGAGCCCTTCATGGTTAGGCTCCAGAGTTCCTGTTCAAGTTTATGAACCTCGCCCCTCGGGAAATTCTCTTCAATCATGAGCTCCTTCAATGCTTCTCAGCCCATAGCATTAGCCACAATCAGGGTTAGTGACTTGACATGGCTATTCCACCACGTCAGGGCTCTGTCCGCGAAGGTGCAGGCAACAAATTTAACTTTGCTCCCTTCTGGACAGGAGTAGATCTTGAAGATCGACTCCGTTTTCCAAACCATTGCGAGAGGGCAATGATTCCACCAGTCCCGTTAAAGGACCTGGGTTTGCAGTTGGTGAAGTCCTTATACGAGCACTCTCTAGAGCATACTGGAGCATCACCTTGAGTGGAATGAACAGTTATTCCACTCGTGCAAGTACCACTAGCACTGAATTTAGCTAAGGCTGCCGAAACAGCCGCAGCCACTGCAGCTTGGATAGCTGCTGGATTGTATTGTGTAGGAGGTGGTTGAGTAGGAGTTATCGGATGATTGCGTCTCGGTGATCGGCATGGATGCATCTTTCAACTAAAAGTTTACAAAGATTAAGATAATAGTAAGAATCAATTGTGAGTATAATGAGAGTGGTCCACGGACTAAATCGCCATAGCCCAACAAAACAGATGAGAGTATGATTGAAATAGAGATCTAACTGTAGAAGGATGAAAGCACTTGGATAAAGATTTCCCAAGAGATTAGATGTTTGTCAATAATATTGGCATTAATGATGTAACAAGTTCAGAAAAAAAATGACTTTGAAGTAGGTCTTACATCAAACCAGAATAAGAAAATTTTGACAGAACTAAGACCTGATAGACAGAAAGTCCAAGATTTTAAAATAAGCGGAAAATTTAATATTAGAGTCTATACATAGACCTAAATATATCCAAAAGACAAAGTAGAGTAGACTCTACTTGCGACGAGAACCGCTTGGATGAGCCTTTTATTCTGCCTAATGACGTTCCATGTCCAGCATACGCCTTTCGAACATTGCCTGGCGTGCTCGAAGCTCCCTGACTTCAGCTTGGGTTGCAGTAAGTTCTCTCTGTAGGACCTCATTGTGGTCCAGAGTCCTTCTATTAGCAGCTTGTAGATGGCGAATGCGGACTGTTCTGACTCCCACATCGGCATCAACTTCCATGACTCGGTTGATGGCTGCCCTATCATGTTCGTCATTTCTAGCAATCGTGCAAACCAGAATAGGTAGGATTCTGTCTGTTGAGCCTCCCTCGCTCAGATTATAGAAGCTTTTGTCCCCATTGTATGGTAAGGGTTGACCCTATTCTTGACTCCATATACCCAAGTTCTCAGCCCACAGAGGCTTCAGGCCATGAAAAGTCGGACGAGGGTTAGGATTTGGGATTGGAGCCACTACGGGTAGATTATTAACTTCCGGCTCGAAGTCAGAATCCTTCTGGAAGTTCTATGCAAAGTCGTCATCCAATGGAGTTGCATGATTCTCTTCTGGCTCAGCATCGAGCCATCCATCATTACCTTGGTTGGGGAAGTACGGGTCGCCGGGGAGATGGAATCCAGCCATGTTATCTATGCGAGAATAGGGATAAAAGAGATAGTTAATAGACCTACTACTTAAGATAATTATAGGATGACCCGTACCAGTTACTTCAATACTTGCGTAGTGCATACCAGTAATATGTAACCAAAACAGGATAGACCTTCGAATAAGTGACCCTAACTCTAAGTCCACAACCTAACAAGGAACAGGAAGTAAAGCAAATATCACAGATTCTAATTCTATGACACCCTAGTCACATATAACCTAATTGTATCCACTCAACAATATTGACCTACTAATAAAGACCTTTTAGTTCTCAAATAAGTAATTATAGTAACACAAAATACTCCTATAGTATTTTAAGTTTATGTTATGTTCTAATGTTTTCATTGTAGTAGTGTTGGTAAGTTTTTAGACTTGCTGCAACACCACAACCATTCCTAGGCACATGCTAATCACTTCTCGG
Source organism: Lactuca virosa (assembly GCF_052849685.1). Taxonomy (NCBI): domain Eukaryota; kingdom Viridiplantae; phylum Streptophyta; class Magnoliopsida; order Asterales; family Asteraceae; genus Lactuca; species Lactuca virosa. The sequence continues at coordinate 430,892,006 of NC_136428.1, read as the reverse complement.
AAAGATATAGTTTATCAGGCTATATCACTCCCAGATCAGATTATATGTCCCCAATCCTACTTGTGCTGTCCAACAACCGCAATACTTTTGTTATGTCCTAGTATGACACTGATTTTAGTATGAATGCATGTATGTATACTTTGGTTAAATATTTTGTTATTTAAAAGTATAAACTCTTAGTCAGACTATTTTAATCCCTTTGTGTTTATAGTTGTATATCTTTTATGGGTTCATATACTCAATTCACTATAAACAAAGCTCTGATACCAATCTGTCGCACCCCCAAACCAGAATGGCGGAAACGTTCAGGGGCGGAGGACATCATGTACAATATCATATCAATGCATAATAGTAAACAAGCAACAACATCATCCATTGCATTAATAGTATAATTTAATACAAGTGTGTTATGTGTATAGTTTGAAAGACACCAAATATGAATCAAAATATAAGACGAGTCTTGAATACGCTCCGTCTTCTCAAACCCTGGTCCAGTGTACCTGTCTACTGGTGACCTGAGAATACAAGTTATTTTGAAAGAGTAGATCAGCATTTAAGCTGGTAAGTTCATAAGTATTTTAGTGTCAAATGTGTGTATAAGTTTGATGAAAGTGTTTGTAAATGTTTAATGTAAATGTTTGTAAGTGTTTGATGTAAATGTTTGTATGTCCTAGAAAATCCTATATTTTCTACTTATAAAGAAATGTAGTCTTCTACCAAGACCCGGCTGTTCTGAATGTTTGTTCTTTTATAAAAGTGAGTGTTTTCCCAAGTATGACTATCATTACCAAAATATATTTTACATTACCGTTTATGTGAGAAGATCACAATATGAATGTAACAGGAAAATGACGATGTACTGTAGTATTGTATATAGTAACTACCATTGTACTAACTACCTTAAACCAATTGTTTAATTAAGGTAAAATGTGATGAGATTATAACCATACTTGATTGAATAGTAAAACAAGACGCTCAAAGACGTTGAAATGGTATGACATTCGTCACCCGTAGACCTGCAGGTCCCACTGTAGCTAGCAGCAAGGTGTAGGATGATCAATCCCATATAGATCTACACACAAATTCACGCTCTCCCTCCATGAGACTTTGGTTACAAAACGTGACAAAGCAGTACATTGTCGTGTCATGAAGTAGTGGCTCACATAAATGTTATAGTGTTCTTGTATTTGTATAATATGTTCTCTCTGTTCTAGGGTATTGTATGTTCTCTCTGTTCTAGTGTATAGTATTTTCCTCCCTGTTTCTCTTTATAGTATGTTCTTTATGTTTCTCGTTAGTTTGAACTGACTCATGTATGAACTGACTCTTGTATGTTTCATTGTTCTAGAAATAGTGAGTAGTAATCCTCTAAACTATACCTATTATAGTTTACTAGCAATCTTGTTTGAATGACTGATCATGTTTGTACACCTTTGGGACCCAAAGGTATTGAACTGATGTAAGAACTTTTATATCTATACACATATACATATTATATAACTAAGATCCAAACAACACTTGGACAAACAACCGATACCCTAAGTCCACAACCAAACAAGGAACAGGAAATAAAGCGACTTATCAGTCCTAAGCCCTTTCAACCTTATTTATATAACTATATCTATATCGACATGATTTTGACAATATTTAAGTTTAAAAGTGTTTGATAAAGAGTTTAGCATATAAAAGAGTTTTAACCATTTGAATGGTTATAGATGACTTGATGTCAGTTTATAAAACGTTTTGAAATAGTTTGTTTGATAACACAGTTTTGAAGTATAAGAAATCCACTTGTTTGATAGTTATAAATCACATGTGATTAATACTGTAACTATAATGTTTTCTACGTGTATCCCCCCCCCCCCATTAAAGCATTTAAAATCATTTAAAAGATAAGTTTAGGGGTATGAACTCACCTATAGTGAGTGATTCAAACGTAAGATTGATATAGGATGTTAAGTGTCTAGTGAAGTCTCGAGCACAAACGGATCCTATTAAGCATATAATGACATATATATGTATATAGTTAGTGTATATTGATGGGTTTGAGCCATAAGAGCTTTCCTATGTGCACATGCAAACCCTAATGCTTGGATCTAGGTTTCTCTAATTGAACATGCATTGTATCTAAGACTTACAATTCTAGATCTAGTGAATACAATAGAAACTTGACATATGAAATCAGATCTAGATGAATACCTTTGAATGCTTGCTTGAATCTTCTTATTCTTGGAGCTTAGAGTCACAATTGTCACTCCTCTAATGGCTTACAAACACCAACAAGCAATAGGATGATTTGGAGAGAGGATGTAGGCACAAAATCAGCTCTTGGAACTCCTTAGGGTTTCTGGTAGCCGATTTTTGTATCCCTTGGGGTCTTTAAATACTTGAGCTCCTAGGGTTACATCTTGAAACCCTAATTGGATAACTTAGGCCCTAAGCAATCCAAAGATCCTTCTAGATTGAGGCTTGGACGAATTTAAGGAGTCCATACACCTTAATTTTGTCCACCCTATTATCCATAAGAATCCATAGCCCACAAACCAACTATCACACAATTGACAGTTCTAGTCCCCTTTATTTAATTAATCTCTTTTAGTCACCAAATTAATTCCAAATTAATCTATGACTAATATTAATATAATTATTCCTTTAATATATTATTCTCATATTATATTAATATAATAATATCTTCTCTCTCTTCATAAATCACCTTGTTAAGTTGCTATGGTGAAGGCAACCCAAAAGGACCATGCACAACCGGGTCAAGTACTTACCAAATATAGTTACGGGCTTAGACACTAATCCAACAGTGTCCCACTTGGATAAGTCTAGTAACTACAAACGCAAGCACAATCCGATTAGCAATCGTAGCTCTCAAAGACGCTGTCAAACTTTGATCTATCAGTAACCTGTCCTTCAGATAAGGGATCATATAATCCTCTGTTCTAGATATCATGTGGACAATTACATGGAACATAGTCATACTTATTGTCCATCAGTTAGTTTCTCGATCTCATATTCATTTGACATAGAACTTAATTGAACACATCAATTCAATCCTGACCGGGCCCGGCACATAAGTCAAATCAAATCACGGGGCCCTGATATCGCTTTTACCCTCATAGGATAAAAGGAATAGATTAACTTCGACTTATATGCATTTACTATTCATTAATCAAATCATACACAACAATGTGTTTTATAACATCAAGTTACTAATGCGTTTACGTATTATCAATGCACAACCAATTCGCAAACAATAAACCATATATCTAGGTTTTAAGACCATATGATAATACCATCTTGCGATCACTCGTGATAAATTCCATGAAGTGATTCCAGCAAGTGTGTGTTTATTCCAATGCTCAAATCAAGTTCATAAGCACTCATGAACGTTGTAGCAAACCTTTGCTATGTCTAATACACTTTAGACAATCTACACACCAATTCATGACCGTCTTCATTCATATCTACTTCCAACATATGCACGACTGTGGACCGTTCGAATAATTCGATTATTATCAAATTACTCAATATTCAGGAAGTCAAAACATGCGAAATGAAACAATAGGTAAAGATTAACTTAAGACAGTAACATTACTAATAAATAATACTCCTTTATTTAATCATCAAATGTTAATAACAACTTATCTATTACACGTTTCCAAACTATCTAATCTAAACGAATATCGTCCTTCAGCCCAATGATTCTAGTGTGCTGCAAGTGCTTAACCCTGCTCAGTCCCTTCGTAAGAGGATCTGCTGGGTTATCCTCTGACGATACCCTCTTCACTACGAGGAGTCCTTCTTCCACCCGATGTTGAATAAAGTGATATTTTATGTCGATATATCGAGATCTACCGTGATCTCTTGGTTCCTTGGTCAAGGCAACCGCTCCTTCATTATCACAGAAAATCTCCACAGGCTCCTTTATGGCTGGCACAACTCCAAGGTCTCCAATGAAGTTCTTCAACCATATTGCCTCCTTTGACGCTTCGCTTGCTGCAATGTACTCTGATTCGGCACGTTGAATCAGCTACGGTTTCCTGCTTGGAACTCTTCCAAGTTACTGCTCCTCCATTGATGGTAAAGACCCAGCCCGGCTGTGAACGATAGTTGTCCCTGTTCTATGGGTAGCCGATGAAAATACATCGCTCACTACGAGGTTCGAGCTTGTCGTGAGTTTCTCGTCTTACGAAAACCTCGCAACCCCAAACCTTGATATGTGCCAACGAGGGAGCCTTCCATGTCCACATCTCGTCAGGTGTTTTGGCAACCTTCTTCGTAGGGACTAAGTTAAGGATATGGGCGGCAGTCTCTAAGGCATACCCCCAGAATGAGATAGGTAGTGAAGCACGACTCATCATGGAACGAACCATGTCTAGCAAGGTTCGATTACGCCTCTCAGCTACACCATTCAATTGTGGTGTCCTAGGTGGCGTTAATTGTGAAACTATTCCACATTCCTTGAGGTAGTCGTGGAATTCAAGACTTAGGTACTCTCCACCTTGATCAGATCGAAGCATCTTGATTTTCCTGCCTAACTGATTCTCCACTTCTTGTTTAAACTATTTGAACTTTTCAAACGTTTCTGACTTGTACTTGATCAAGTAGATATACCCATATCTGCTATAATCATTTGTGAAAGTCACATAGAATCGATTCGCATCCCTTGTGGTGAAACTAAATGGTCCACATACATCTGTATGTATGAGATCCAATAAACCCTCACCCTTCACACAAGTGCCAGTGAAGGGTGACTTGGTCATCTTTCCAAGTAAACAAGACTCGCACACGTCATCGTCCCTAAGGTCGAATGACTCCAACACTCCATCCTTTTGGAGTTGGGCTATGCGTTTCTAGTTGACATGTCCAAGACGACATTGCCACAAGCATGCTTTATCCATACTATTGGAAGAATCCACACACAACACATCATTTCCTAAGTTGTCTACAACCAACACAGTTTCATATATTCCATTACAAGGCAATTCTTCAAAATATAAAACATTATTAAAATAAGCATAAATAAAACCCTTTTCGATATCAAATGAATATTTAAAACCTTGTTTATATAAACCATGAAATGAAATGATGTTTCTAGCCATATCCAGCGAATAGCAACAATTATTCAAATTTAAATCTAAACCATTACTAAGAACTAAGGAATAAACTCCAATCTTGGTCACAGGCGACGATCTTCTGTTTCCCATGATCAGATTCATCCTTCCACGCTCCACATCCCTATTTCTTTTTAGTCCCTGCAAATCCGAACATATGTGAAACCCACATCATGTATCAAGAACCCAAGAAGTAGCATGTGATAAACCAATAGATTTAATTGTGTAAATACCTGCGAAAGATGGCTTGATCTTCCCATCCTTGATGGCCTGCAGATATTCTGGGCAGCTTCTCTTCCAATTCCCTATCTTGTGGCAGTGGTGGCACTCTGCTTCCTTAGGGTTAGAGTTGGGTTTAGCATAACCAACTTTGGTTCCACTAGAAGAGGTACCATCTTGGGACTTTCCCTTGTGATGGCTCTTTGAGGGAGCCTTTCTCTTCTTGCCCTTCCCTTGTCCTATAGCCAAGACAGGAGCAGCAGTGGGAGTTGGAGTTGATGCAACGGATTTATCCTTGAGGTTGCTCTCAGCAGTCCTCAACAAGCCATGAAGCTTGCTCAAGGAGACCTCCTATTTATTCATGTGGTACGTCATGCGGAACTGGCTATAGCAGGGAGGCAAGGAGTGGAGGATGATGTCAATTTCCAGCTCTTCATCAAAGTTCACATTCAACATTAGCAGGAGATCAACATAACTCTGCATCTTTTGCAGATGAGCAGTAAGGGACTCTCCATTACCAATTTTGGTAGTGATCATCGAAGTGATGATCTCGTACCTTTCTTGCCTAGTGCTTTGGTGGTACCCGTCCAGCAGATCTTGGTGAATCTCATAGGGGTACATGTCCTCATAGGACTTCTGGAGTTCTACAGTCATAGTCACTAGCATGATGCAATGGACTTTCATGGCATCACGCTCATGGGCCTGAAAGTCCGCGATCTCTTTAGCAGAGGTAGTGTTGATGTCAATCTCCTTCAGCTTCTCATCGAGAACATACTCTTTGTCCTCGTAGCGAGTGACCATGCAAATGTTGCAAATCCAATTACTGAAATTGGTCCCATCGAAGATCACTTTCCCACACAAGTTCATGAGTGAGAATGAACCAGAGGAGTTTGACCCAGAAGTGTTGTTATTTGCATTCGACATTTGAAAAGGAAAAAGAACAAAGTTGATTAGAAATGAATTTCCCCAATTAATCACCCAAATGAGAAATTAGCGCTAGGAACCAACAACATTATTTATAAATTAGAAAAGGGATGCCGTAATCTAACAAGTAAATTATTTGAAGGCAAGTGAATGTCGATTCACTAATTCTCCACCATGAAAAATGAAAATGAATTTAGGTTTTAAATGTATTGAAAACTCCTAGATCTTTTGAGATATATGAAACTTTTCAATGGCATGTTTAAATCTCGATATTCCCCTCTAGTTTGTGACTGGGATGCCGAGGATCACAAAGTGGGTGTGAATAACCATGCAAATGTACATGGTGCCCTCATTGTTACAGTTACCTATTCGATGTGTCGGTTAACCACACACGCTCCATCGAACTATGACAAACAATGAGTCACCCTTTGCTACATTTGCTTAGAACCCAATTAACGTGCCGGTTAACCACACGCGCTCGATTAACGTCTTAGCAAGGGTACAAAGTGTAATTTCATGGAATTACATCAATTCACTTTTGCCTAAAGTAACTAAGACTTGGAATTTTGTAAAAATATTTAGTTACTTTATATAGATTCATTATACTTTTAATGAGGAAAGGTTTGCCCGATCCTACCCGTTCGGCTAACGACCCTCCACCAATGAAGGAAGTGGTGGGTGAGAATTGACACCCATTAAACGGCCATTTTATAGGCCATAACCTTATACCCCCTTATAGATCGGCTTCATGAATGAGGCCTACTAACGGTAAGACTAGCACTTAAGTTATATATATATATATATATATATATATATATATATATATATATATATATATATATATATATTAATCTTATAATATTATAAGTATAAGGTTGAATTTTAAAACTTGTAAAATTCTAAGGTTTGAAATTTAAATAATTCAAATCAAACTTTTAATCACAAAACATAAATTTCAAAACTTGAGGACAACTTTTGAACTTTTCAAAACATAAAGGATCAAATAGAAAATAATATAAATTAACTAATTAATTTAATGATTATCTAAATTTGGCCTAGTCAATATTACTTGCAAGACAATTCACCAATTAAGTCAAATAATCAAATGTTATCAAATAAGGAAATTATTATTTAAACAAATGGTAACTATCTTTTGTTTTGTCAAGGATATAGTCAAACATATGATAAAATTCGGATTTTATGGACCCATATGGACTCGTCGAGTTCATCCTACTCGTCGAGTCCACAATGCGACTCGCCGAGTCTGTCAGTCAGGGGCATAAAAAACGATTTTTCATGGCAAGAACAACCAAATAATGCATCAATTTAATTGAAATCAATCTAATCTCCGATACCACTGATGGGTTTGAGCCATAAGAACTTTCCTATGTGCACATGCAAACCCTAATGCTTGGATCTAGGTTTCTCTAATTGAACATGCTTTGTATCCAAGACACACAATTCTAGATCTAGTGAATACAATAGAAACTTGACATATGAAATCAGAGCTAGATGAATACCTTTGATTGCTTACTTGAATCTTCTTGTTCTTGGAGCTTAGAGTCACATTTATCACTCCTCTAATGGCTTACAAACACCAACTAGCAAGAGGATGATTTGGAGATAGGATGTAGGCACAAAATCGGCTCTTGGAACTCCGTAGGGTTTCTGGTAGCCGATTTCTGTAGCCCTTGGGGTCTTTAAATACTTGAGCTCCTAGGGTTACATCTTGAAACCCTAATTGGATAACTTAGGCCCTAAGCAATCCAAAGATCCTTCTAGATTAAGGCTTGGACGAATTTAAGGAGTACATACACCTTAATTTCGTCCACCCTATTATCCATAAGAATCCATAGCCCACAAACCAACTATCACGCAACTGACAGTTCTAGTCCCCTTTATTTAATTAATCTCTTTTAGTCACCAAATTAATTCCTAATTAATATATGACTAATATTAATATAATTATACCTTTAATATATTATTCTCATAATAAATTAATATAATAATATCTTCCCTCTCTTCATAAATCACCCTGTCAAGTTGCTATGGTGAAGGCAACCCAAAAGGACCATGCACAACCGGGTCAAGTACTTACCAAATATAGTTACAGGCTTAGACACTAATCCAACATATATAACAACTAATCATGATAGGGAACAACCTTAAGGACTAGCAAACACTTGGAATGAAGTGTTACAATCACATATGATTGTACTAAAGGTGTTCACGGCCACACAAGAGTGTGTTTACGGCCTAGATGTGTTCACGGCCAAGGTGTTTACGACCAACACATGAGATAGCTAGAGTTTACGGCCATGACTTGAAGGGGTTCACGGCCATGACATAAATCAAGAAGGGTTTACGGCCATACAAGGGTTTACGGTCGTAAACTCTTGATGTTCATGCTAAAATGTTTGTTTCTCGGATGCTAGTCAAGAGCTTCTATTGAATATTAAGTATATGAAAAGGATACTTACAATTTGAAAGCTAAAAGGGGTGATTACGGCTCAAAGAAACTAGTGTGTGTTCTTAGTGTTCTTGGTGTTCGTGAAGATCTAACCCCAAAAAGAGATGAATTCACGGATGAAATCATGAGGTTTTACTAGATCAAGAAGGATATCAACTTATAAATGAAAGAATCACTTCGAAATTTGAAGAGAAATGGAAGTGTGCTTGATGATACTTGAGAGAGAATTGAGTGTTCTTGACTTGGAGATGTGAGAAGTGAAGAAAAATGAAGGAATATCATACTTAAGAGGTAAGTTTACGGCTAGACAAGAGCTTACGGTCGTAAGCTCTAGCTTACGGCCGTAAACTCCATGGAGTTTTTCGGCTTGAATGTTGCACAATGAACTCTAGTAGATACTTCCTAACACCCAATCGTTGAATGTACTAGGCTTAGAACACTCAAACAGACCCTTAACAAAGCTAAAAGATAGCAAAAACAAGTCTCACTTTTGATTGAATTGAATGGCTTTACAAGATAGAAATTTCGGGTTGTCACACGATGTCATTGTAAATGTATCTAATACGGATACAAACATTAATTAGGGTGATAAAAAACAAATCAACATCCCTGAGAAGGAAATGGTCAAAACCATCCGGGGTTTCTAATACCGAGTCCGGTCAGGAAGAGGTCGGAATCCAGACATCACTGTGAACTTATCTGATAAGGACACAAATGTCAACATGGATGAAGGGATAATCAATAACGGATCTACTGTCTCGACTTCCATTACAACTTCAACGGTTCTACCACCACCATCATCACCCATACCTACTTTTGTTCCTATTTCGACTACCTCACCAACATTTTTTGGTTTCATGCAAGAACCTATCGCCTCTCTTTTCTCCTCTCAATCCACTGAAAAGTCACATCAAGAAAATAAAGTTGATGATGAAGATGTCATGGTTTCGTTTGAAAAGATTCAAATCAATACAGAAGAAAAAGATATTCTTGATGACTTGATCATGTCAGGTAAACAATTCAAGATACTCAACTCAAGAATGAATTCTTTTCTTCAAATAACAACAGATACTAGAGGAAAGAATTATGTGAGTTGGGTCAAAATGGACTACTTGATGAAGGCTCAAGAATCTTGTTTGTGAAACTTGATTAAGGGAATTGATCAGAAACCAGCAGAAAGATTAGCTTTTCATTTCAAGAACTATGATTATGAAATTCAAAATCTTCGTGATGTTGCTAAGGCACGTCATAAACATTTCATGGAAAAGGTCAATGAAACAAAGGAGTCTCTTGTTGTCAAGTTTGCTGAGATAAAATATTGATGTCAGAAGAAGTCAAAAATATAGAATAAAATTACAAATTGTTGCATGGAAAAGTTGATGTTCTTGCAGGTGCCATTACTCGTTTGGTTGAGTTCAACAACGAGTACACGAAACAGTTTGAAGCTAAGTCTCAGAAGGAGGACAAGGTGTTTGAGAAGATAAAGGAAATCTTGTCTGTATATAAAGAAACTTTGTCAAAGGTGGATCTTTCGAATCAATCAACCATATCTCAAGAATCTCTCTAATAAATTGTTTCAAATATCGAGTCAAACATTAAAACTGAGCTCACTCCAATCCTTAATTTGGTACTTCGTTTACCAACCAATTCTCCTCGTGTTGTGCATGTCTCGTAAGGGGGAGATAGAGGAGTTGGATGAGCTGGATCCTCAAAAGATTCTGGTGGAGATATAGGAGCATTTGTTGGGAAAGTTATTTCGACACAAATTCCAACAACAATTCACATGAGGCCTATAATGGTGTCTTCGACTACAACATCTATGAAAATGAATATCCTGAAAGATCCTTTGAAAGAGATTTCGATTAAGGAAGGTGAAGGAGGTTCAAGTAATGCTCATATCAAAAAAACTTCAACAATTGATCCGGAAGATAAAGGCAAAGTCATTATTATTGAACAGTCGAAAGAGGACAAGAAGCCGAGTTAGAAAGACAAAGGCAGATTAACAACATTCTTCGTCAAAGAGAGAATGATCCACCAGGAATTTTATGGGGTTTTTGAGCATTCTAACACTCCTAAGTGTACATGCAACCTTAGAAACCTTGGATCTATGTTTATCTAAAATACATGCAAAATATGATTTCCAAGGTTCATAATCCTTTCTGCCATACATTGGGAACTTTTAATATAAAAGATGGCTAGAATTACATACCTTGTAGTTGATTTGATTCCTTAAAAACCTTGAGAGCCTAGCACCCCAAGTGTGATGCCTCAAATGTTTCACACAACACCAAATGCTCTTGGAATAAACTTTGAGAAAGAATGTCACACTTAGAAATCGGCTTGCCCTCTATATTACTTCTTGTGTAGCCAATTTTGGTGAGCTTCATATCCTTTATATAGTGTGTTACAATTAGGGTTACACCATGTAAACCCTATTGTGACATGACTCTTCATTTCCATGACCCATGGGTTTGTAACTCCCATGGAGCATCCTATGGGTCTTAACCCAACTTGATAATCCATGGAGCCTTTAGCCCACTATACAAGTTATGGATGATTTACACAATCAACCCATATATTTAATTAGTCTCCTTTTGATCACGTAATTAATTCTAGATTAATTCTTGATCAATACTAATTAAATAATATTATTAATATATTAGAACTTATAATATATTAATGAACCATAAGTGTTATTTCTCTCATTTGGGTTTATCCAAATGCATGATGCCATGCAACCCAAATGGACCATGCTAAACCGGGTCAAGTACATACCAGAAATAGTTATGGACTTAGACACCTTATCCAACAGTCTCCCACTTGGATAAGTCTAATAACTATAACTGCAAGTATGGCTTCAGGAACCGATCAACAATCGTAGCTCTTTCAAGGTCTCTCGGAACTGAGATGATGATGATACGCCATTTAAGATAAGTGATTATATAATCGTCTGTTCTGGATATCAGCAGGAAAAATACATGGAACAATGTCTTGCTTTTTGTCTAGCAGTTTGTTTCTCGATTTTCGATTTGTTTGACATAGAACTTAATTGAACACATCAACTTAGTTCTGACCGGGCCCGGTACATAGGTCAAAACAAAATCATCGAGGGGCCCAGATATCGCTTCTAATCCAAGAAGGAACAGATAAACTTCGAATCATATGCTTGTTCTACTACTTGTTGAATCACACACAAAAGTACGTTTTATAACATCGAGTTACCAATGCGTTTTCGTACGATCAATGCATAACCAACACATAGGCAACAGGTCATATCTCTAGGTTTGAAGACTTATATGATATTAATGTCTTGCGATCACTCAAGATAAATTCCATGAAGTGATATCAGCGAGCGTGGGTTGAATCCAAACTCAGAACTTATGAGCACTCATGAGTGTTGTAGCCATGTCCAACATCTTAGACCTCTACAAGCAACTCATGACAGTCTTGACTCATACCTACATCCAACATATGACCGACTATGGAGAATTCGAATACTATGATATACCAAACATAATTATTCTGCAAGTCAAAACATGCAAAAGAAATATGGTAAACGATTGACAAAAGATAGAAACACTTTACTCATAAATAAACACAACTTTTATTCATCATCAAATGTCAATTACACTTTACAGATTTCAGAGCTATCTAATTACTAAAACTAATATCATCCTTCAGCCCTATGCGCCTCGCATGCTGGAGATGCTTAACCCTACCCAGTCCCTTCGTGAGGGGATCTGCTAGGTTCTCATCCGATGATACCCTCTTTGCCACGAGGAGTCCTTCCTCTATTCGATGTCTGATGAAATGGTATTTTCTGTCGATGTGTTTGGATCTCCCGTGATCCCTTGGTTCCTTTACTAAGGCAACTTCACTTTCACTATCACAGAAAATATCTATAGGCTCCTTTATAGCTGGTACAACTCCAAGGTCTCCAATGAAGTTCTTTAGCCACATTGCCTCCTTTGCTGCCTCGCTTGCCGCTATATACTCTGATTCACAAGTTGAATCAGCCACTGTCTCCTGCTTGTAACTTTTCCAAGTAATTGCTCCTCTGTTTAAGGTAAAGACCCAGCCTGACTGAGAGCGGAAATTATCCCTATCAGTCTAGAAGCTAACATCACTATACCCTACAACTCTCAAGTCATCACTTACACCGAGGGTAAGGACCCAATCCTTAGTCCTCCGCAGGTACTTGAGGATATTCTTTACCGCAGTCTAGTGAGCCTTGCCAGGATTCCCCTGATATCTGCCGACCATGCTCAAAGCAAAGGCTACATCAGGACGAGTACACGTCATAACATACATGATCGAGCCTACAGCAGAAGCATAAGGAACTCAACTCATTTCTGCTATCTCACCCTCGGTACTCGGGCTCTGAGTCTTACTCAATCTGGCGTTACTCTGGATGGGTAACTCTCCTTTCTTGGAATCTTGCATGCTGAACCTCTTCAGCACCTTATCCAAGTAGGTACTCTGACTAAGTCCAATTAGTCTTTTACTCCGGTCTCTCAAAATCCTTATCCCTAGGATATAGGTGTTGGATTAGTGTCTAAGTCAGTAACTATATTTGGTAAGTAATTGACCCGGTTGTGCATGGTCCTTTTGGGTTGCCTTCACCACAGCAACTTGACAGGGTGATTTGTGAAGAGAGAAGAGATATTATTATATTAATATATTATGAGAATAATATATTAAAGGAATAATAATATTATTTGATTAATATTAGTCATAAATTACTTAGGAATTAATTTGGTGACTAAAAGAGGTTAATTGAATAAAGGGGCTTAAATTGTCAAATGTGTGATAGTTGTGTTTTTGGGCTACGAATCCTTATAGATCTTAGGGTGGCCGAATTTAGGGTTGTGGACTCCTTGAATTCGTCCAAGCCTCAATCTAGAAGGATCCTTGGATTGCATAGGGCCTAAGTTATTCAAATCGGCCACCTTGCTTCCTTGGGAACCCTAAAGCCAATTTCTACACCTCTCCTCTCTCTCCAAATCAACCTCTTGCTAGTTGGTGTTTGTATGCCATTAGAGGAGTAAAAATTGTGACTCTAAGCTCCAAGAACAAGAAGATTCAAGCAAGCAATCAAAAGGTATTCATCTAGATCCGATTTCATATGTTAAGCTTCAATTATACTCACTAGATCTAGCATTGTAAGCCTTGTATACATTGCATGTTTAGTTAGATAAACCTAGTTCCAAGCATTAGGGTTTCTATGTGCACATAGGAAAGTTCTTATGGCTCAAACCCATCAGTGGTATCAGAGCTTAGATTGATTTCTATTGAATTGATGCATTATTTGATTGTTCTTGCCATGAAAAATAGTTTTTTGTGCCCCTGACTGACAGAATCGGTGAGTCCCATTGTGGACTCAGCGAGTAGCATGAACTCGGCGAGTCCATGATGGTACCTGGCGAGTCCAAGCGTCTGTCAGAGTGATTTTCGGGATTTCTTGCTGTTTTGCTTGAGGATACTTGCCTTAATTGTTTTGGGTCATTAAAATCCGAATTTTATCATATATTTGAATATAACCTTGACAAAACAAAAGATAATTACCATTTGATTAAATAATAATTTCCTTATATGATAATAATTGATTATTTATATTAATTGGTAAATTGTCTTGCAAGTAATATTGACTAGGTCAAATTTAGATAATCATTAAATTAATTTGTTGATTTATATTATTTGCTATTTGATCCTTTATGTTTTGAAAAGTTCAAAACTTGTCCTCAAGTTTTGAAATTTAAGTTTTGTGATTAAAAGTTTAATTTGTTATATATTTAAATTTCAAACCTTAGAATTTTACAAGTTTTAAAATTCACCCTTATACTTATAATATTATAAGATTAATAAATATATATGTATAACTTAAATGCTAGTCTTACCGTTAGTAGGCCTCATTCACGAAGCCGATCTATAAGGGGGGTATAAGTTTATGGCCTATAAAATGGCCGTTTAATGGGTGTCCATTCTCACCCACCGCTTCCTTTATTGGTGGAGGGTCGTTAGCCGAACGGGTAGGATCGGGCAAACCTTTCCTCATTAAAAGTATAATGAATCTATATAAAGTAACTAAATGTTTTTACAAAATTCCCAATCTTAGTTACTTTAGGCAAAAGTGAATTGATGCAATTCCATGAAATTACACTTTGTACCCGTGCTAAGACGTTAATGGAGCGCGTGTGGTTAACCGGCACGTTAATTGGGTTCTAAGCAAATGTAGCAAAGGGTGACTCATTGTTTGTCATAGTTCGATGGAGTGTGCGTGGTTAACCGGCACATCAAATAGGTGACTGTAAAAATGAGGGCACCATGTACATTTGCATGGTTATTCACACCCACTTTGTGATCCTCGGCATCCCAGTCACAAACTAGAGGGGCATATCGAGATTTAAACATGCCATTGAAAAGTTTAATATATCTCAAAAGATCTAGGAGTTTTCAATAAATTTAAAACCTAAATTCTTTTTCGTTTTTCATGGTGGAGAATTAGTGAATCGACATTCACTTGCCTTCAAATTATTTACTTGTTAGATTACGGCATCCCTTTTCTAATTTATAAATAATGTTGTTGGTTCCTAGCCCTAATTTCTCATTTGGGTGATTAATTGGGGAAATTCATTTCTAATCAACTTTGTTCTTTTTCCTTTTCAAATGTCGAATGCAAATAACAATGCTTCTGGGTCAAACTCCTCTGGTTCATTCTCACTCATGAACTTGTGTGGCAAAGTGATCTTCGATGGGGCCAATTTCAGTAATTGGATCCGCAACATTCGCATGGTCACTCTCTACGATGTGACAACCCGAAAATCCTTGTCTTGTAAAGTTCAGCTATTCAACTTAGCCGAGTGTCAGCCTTCGTTTTGCTATCTTTTAATGAAAATGTGGGTCTATATGAGTGTTCTAGGCTTAGTATAACCTAGATATGAGTCTTGGGAAGGGTTCGAAAGTGTGTAGCATCACAAAATCAGGCCAAACACACCAAAGAAGGTGTGTGCGGCCGCACACCCGCGTGTGTGGCCAGCCAGCCGCACACCCAGCCGCACACCCACCCTTCAACCGCACACCCCCCCTCCATATATAGGAGGAGACCCCTTCATTCACTCCTTTCCCATTTTGTCTGCACTCTACTTTCTCTCTCTAGAAACTTCATCCAAGAACACTCTAAGGGCCTCAAAAACGTGAAGTACTCCATCTTTCAGCTTGTATACAGGTAAAAAAACCTTGATCTTAGCTTAAAACTCTTCATGTTCTTCATGTTCTTCATCACTTGAAGGTGTACGGCCGCACACCTTCATAAGGTGGCCGTACACACCTTAAAGACTCTCCAAAGTGAGAGTTTGGCCTCCATTTTGCTAGTTGGACTTGGTATTGGCTTTGAAACACCTGAAAATCGACATTTTGAGCATGAAGGAAGAGTGTACGGCCGCACACCCCTATGTATGGCCACACACTCCCATGTACGACCGCACACAGGCCTGGCCGCACACCCTGGCCGTACACCTGGCCGCACACACATAAAAGTCGAGTTTGGTGGCCTTACACTCAAATCTAAGGCCCTACACTCATTTAGGGACCTCTATAGGTGTTTGTAACACTTAATTCTAAGTGTTTTCATGTCCCCTAAGGTGTGTCCACGTGTCTTTTAGTGGTTATATACCCTAAGTGTATTCATATATGTGTTATTACATGTTAAACTAGGATCCATTTGTGCTCACGACTTCATTCGACACCCGACGATCCTATATCAATCTTTCTTTCGAGTTACTCACTTCAGGTGAGTTCATACCCCTTAATCAACCTTTGAAATGATTTTAAATGCTTTTATGGGGGGGAATACAAGTTGAACTATTAAGTTATTATATCAATCACATGTGATTAATAACTGTCAATCAAATAGATTTTTGCATGTTAAACTGTTTTATTCAGCTAAAGGTTTTCATATATTACTTGCAAACCTCTTTTAAAGTACTATAATCTATTTTAAATTACTAAACTTTTATCAAAGTCTTTTAAACTTATATTCTTGTTAGATTCATGTCTATATTGATATAGTTATATAAGTAGGGTTTGAAGGACTTAGGACTGATAGCCTGCTTTATTTCATGTTCCTTGTTTGGTTGTGGACTTAGAGTATCTGGTTATTTGTCCGAGTGTCGTTGAAGTCCTAGTTATATATTATGTATATCTGTTTAGATATTAAAACTCTTACTCCAGTTCAGCGCTTTTGGGTAGCAAAGGTACCTAGATAACCTCTCAAGTAAACTATAATAGGTATAGTTTAGAAACCAACAATAACTTTTATGAGGAGAAACTAGCTATATCAATATTCTAAAACATGTACTTTTAGTAAAAAGAAACGTATATAGCAATCAAAACATGAGATACATCCTCATGATGCGGATTTCACTGTTGTCGAGTTGCTAACCAGAGTCTCCTGGAGGTAGAGCGGGCATTGTGTGTATAGATCTATACGGGACAGACCATCCCACATCCTGACTGATAGCTACAGTCCCGGCCGACCAAGCCAAGGGGTGACAAATGTCACATTTATTTCGACGCCAGCAGATCGTCGTGTTTACATCCGTCAATCAGTATGGTTACGAGTATATTAACATTTACCTTATAATTCATGGCCTTAAGGTAATTAGTACTACGGTAGTTTCTACATATAAAACTACGGTACTATAATATTTTCCCTAATACATTAAACTTAGAACGTTTTTGACATAAAACGATAATGTAAAACTATATTTTGATAATGATAGTAACATTTAGGAAAAATGCTCTTTAAACACAAAACAGTCGGGTCTTGGTAGAAGACTGCTTTTAGTAGAGAAACTCATTCTCTTAAACATGAAACAGTCGAGTCTTGGTAGAAGACTGCTTTAAGTAGAGAAACTCATTCTTTTAAACATGAAACAGTCGAGTCTTGGTAGAAGACTACTTTTAATAGAAAATATAGGATTTTCTGGAAGGTATTCAAATACTCTATAAACTTTTGTGAGATTATTTTGAGGAAAAACATGTATTTATATCAATGTCATTAAAATACTTATGAACTCACCAGCATTAAAACGCTGATCCTCTCTTTCAAAATAACTTGTATTCTCAGGTCGTCAGTAGACAGGTACACTCCGGGAGCTTTTGCGAAGTCAGCGTAGTACCGAGCTGCATCCTATGTTATTCTCTATATGTACTCTTGATGTTGTTGTTAAATGAAACCTATGTAAAAACTTATACTATTAATGGAATGGTTGTTGTACTTTGATTACTATACTGCATGTGTTGTGATACTTGACATGACGTCCTCCACCCCAGAACGTTTCCGCCGTTCCGGTTTTGGGGTGTGACATACGAGGACAAAGAATATGTCCTCGACGAGAAGCTAAAGGAGATTGATATCGAAACTGCTACTGCCGATGAGATCGCGGCCTACGAGGCCCATGAGCGTGATGCCATGAAAGTCCATTGCATCATGCTCGCGACTATGACTGCTGAACTCCAAAAGTCCTATGAGGAAAGTACCCCTATGAGATGCATCAGGATCTGCTGGAACGCTACCACCAGAGCGCTAGGCAAGAGAGGTATGAGATCATCACTTCGATGATCACTACCAAAATGAGCAATGGAGAGTCCCTTACTGCCCATTTGCAAAAGATGCAGAGATATGTTGATCGCCTGCTGAAGTTGAATGTGAACTTCGCTGAAGAGCTGGAAATTGATATCATCCTTCACTCATTACCTTGCTGCTATAGCCAGTTCTTCATGACCAACCACATGAATAAGGAAGTGTTCTCCTTGAGCAAGCTTCAGGGCTTATTAAGGACTGCTGAGAGAAACCTCAAGGATAAATATGTTGCATCACCTCCAACTCCAGCTGCTGCCCCTGTCTTGGCAATAGGGCAAGGAAAGGGTAAGAAGAGGAAGGCCTCCTCAAGGGGCCACCACAAGGGAAAGTCCCATGATGGCACCTCTTCTAGTGGAACCAAAGTTGGTTCTGCTAAACCCAACTCAAACCCTAAGGAGTCAGAGTGCCACCACTACCACAAGATAGGGCATTGGAAGAGAAGTTGCCCAGAATATATGCAGGCCATCAAGGATGAAAAGATCAAGCCATCTTTCATAGGTATTTACACAATTAAATCTAATAGTTTATCACATGCTACTTCTTGGGTTCTTGATATAGGATGTGGTTTTCACATATGTTCTGATTTGCAGGGACTAAAAGGAAATATGGATGTAGAGCGTGGAAGGATGAATCTGACCATGGGAAACAGAAGATCGTCGCCTGTGACAAAGATTAGAGTTTATTCCTTAGTGCTTAGTAATGGTTTAGATTTAAATTTGAATAATTGTTGCTATTCGCCAGATATGGCTAGAAACATCATTTCATTTCATGGTTTATATAAACAAGGTTTTAGATATTCATTTGATAATGAAAAGGGTTCTATTTATGCTTATTTTAATAATGTTTTATATTTTAAAGCATTGCCTTGTAATGGAATATATGAAACTGTGATGGTTGTAAACAATTTAGGAAATGATGTGTTGTGTGTGGATTCTTCCAATAGTATGGATAAAGCATGTTTGTGGCATTGTCGTCTTGGACATGTCAACAAGAAACACATAGCCCAACTCCAAAAGGATGGAGTGTTGGAGTCATTCGACCTTAGGGACGATGACGTGTGCGAGTCTTGTTTACTTGGAAAGATAACCAAGTCACCCTTCACTAGCACTTGTGCGAGGGGTGAGGGTTTATTGGATCTTATACATATAGATGTATGTGGACCCTTTAGATCCACCACAAGGGATGCGAATCGCTTCTATGTGACTTTCGCAGATGATTATAGCAAATATGGGTATATCTACTTGATCAAGCACAAGTCAGAAACATTTGAAAAGTTCAAAGAGTTTAAACAAGAAGTGGAGAATCAGTTGGGCAGGAAAATCAAGATGCTTCGATCTGATCGAGGTGGAGAGTACCTAAGTCTTGAATTCCACGACTACCTCAAGAAATGTGGAATAGTTTCACAATTGACGCCACCTAGGACACCACAATTGAATGGTGTAGCTGAGAGGCGTAATCGAACCTTGCTAGAGATGGTTCGTTCCATGATGAGTCGTGCTTCACTACCTATCTCATTTTGGGGGCATGCCTTAGAGACTGTCGCCCATATCCTTAACGTAGTACCTACAAAGAAGGTTTCCAGAACACCTCACGAGATGTGGACAGGGAAGGCTCCCTCGTTGGCACATATCAAGGTTTGGGGTTGCAAGGTTTTCGTAAGACGAGAAACTCACGACAAGCTCGAACCTCGCAGTGAGCGATGTATTTTCATCGGCTACCCACAGAAATCCTTTAGATATCTCTTCTACAGACCGAGTGACAATGTAGTCTTCGTTGCGAGGAGAGGGGTTTTCCGAGAGCGAGAACTCATAAGCCAAGGAGACAGTGGGAGGCAAATCGATCTTGAAGAGCTTCAAGAGTCAAGCGACGAAGGAACCTCTAACACTGACGTTCAACCTGAGGAGGAAACTCCGGTTGAACCGATTGATGAATCCTTGCCTCTTAGACATTCCGAAAGAGTTAGTGTTCCACCCCAGTTTTATGGTTATCATATTACTATGGAAGGGGATATGTTCATTAGTGATAGTACATTAGTGAATATGGACAAACCTAACAGCTATAAGGAAGCCATGGCAGGCCCAGAGTCTGCAAGATGGAAGGAGGCTATGGACATCGAGATTCAGTCCATGTATGACAACCAAGTTTGGAATTTGGTTGACAATGTACCAGGTCGTAAGACGGTCGAGTGCAAGTGGATCTTCAAGAAGAAGACTGGCGTGGATGGAAATGTGCACACTTACAAGGCGCGATTGGTTGCGAAGGGTTTCGCTCAAACTCCTGGAGTTGACTACGACGAAACTTTCTCACCATTTGCGAAGATAAAGTCTATCAGGGTGATGCTGGCCATTGTTGCATTTCATGACTATGAAATATGGCAGATGGATGTCAAAACCGCTTACCTTAATGGGAAGTTGGCTGAGGATGTTTACATGGCTTAGCCAGAGGGTTTTGTCAATGTGAAGCATCCCAATAGAGTGTGTAAGCTTGAGAAGTCCATTTATGGACTTAAGCAAGCGTCTCGCAGATGGAATCTTTGTTTTGACGAGAAGGTCAAAGAGTTTGGTTTTCTACGAAGCGAAGATGAATCGTGTGTATATGTCAAAGCCAGTGGGAGTGTAGTAAGCTTTCACGTATTGTATGTCGACGACATACTACTCATAGGAAACAACATCCCGACATTGCAGGAGGTTAAGTCCTGGCTCGGGAATTGCTTCGCTATGAAGGACATCGGAGAGGCTTCCTATATTCTGGGAATAAGGATAGTGATAGACAGAAGTAAGAGACTAATAGGACTTAGTCAGAATACTTACCTGGACAAGGTACTAAAACGTTTTAGTATGGAGAATTCAAAGAAAGGGGAGTTACCAATCCAGAGTAATGCCAAGTTGAGTAAGACTCAAATTCCGAGTACTAAAGTCGAGATAGCAGAGATGAGCCGAGTACCATACTCTTCCGCAGTCGGCTGGATCATGTACGCTATAACTTGTACTCGCCCTGATGTCGCCTTCGCTTTGAGCATGGTCAGCAGATATCAAGGGAACCCTGGCAGAGCGCATTGGATCGCGGTCAAGAATATTCTTAAGTGCCTTCCGAGGACCAAGGAATGGTTTCTAGTCCTCGATGGGAGTGATGACTTAAAAGTGTGAGGGTACAGTGACGCAAGTTTTCAGACCGACAGGGACAATTACCGTTCGCAGTCGGGCTGGGTCTTTACCCTTAATGGAGGATCAGTGACTTGGAAAAGTTTTAAATAGGACCTTGGAGTTGATTCAACGTGCGAATCAAAGTACATTGCAGCAAGCGAAGCGTCAAAGGAGGCAATATGGTTGAAGAACTTCATTGGAGACCTTGGAGTTGTGCCAGCCATAAAGGAGCCTATGGAGATTTTCTGTGATAATGAAGGAGCGGTTGCCTTAACCAAGGAACCAAGAGATCACGGTAGATCTCGACATATCTACAGAAAATCTCACTTTATTCGACATCGGTTGGAAGAAGGACTCCTCGTAGTGAAGAGGGTATCGTCATAGGATAACCCAGCAGATCTGCTTACGAAGGGACTGAGCAGGGTTAAGCACTTACAGCACGCTAGGAGCATTGGGCTGAAGGACGATATTAGTTTAGATTAGATAGTTTGGAAACATGTAATAGATAAGTTGTTATTAACATTTGATGATTAAATAAAGGAGTATTATTTATTAGTAATGTTACTGTCTTAAGTTAATCTTTACCTATTGTTTCATTTGCATGTTTTAACTTCCTGAATAATTGAGTTATTTGATAATAATCGAATTATTCAAACGGTCCACAATCGTTCATATGTTCGAAGTATATATGAATGAATACAGTCATGAATTGGTGTGTAGATTGTCTAAAGTGTATTAGACATAGCAAAGGTTTGCTTCAACGTTCATGAGTGCTTATGAACTTGATTTGAGCATTGGAATAAACCCACACTTGCTGGAATCACTTCATGGAATTTATCACGAGTGATAGCAAGACGGTAATATCATATGGTCTTAAAACCTAGATATATGGTTTATTGTTTGCTAATTGGTTATGCATTGATAGTGCGTAAACGCATCAGTAACTTGATGTTATAAAATGCATTGTTGTGTATGATTTGATTGGTGGATAGTAAATGCATATAAGTCGAATTTTATCTGTTCCTTTTATCCTAAGAGGGTAAAAGCGATATCAGGGCCCCTCGATGATTTGATTTGACTTATGTGTCGGGCCCGGTCAGGACTGAATTGATGTGTTCAATTAAGTTTTATGTCAAATGAATATGGGATCGAGAAACCAATTGCTGGACAATAAGTATGACAATTTTCCATGTGATTGTCCACACGATATTTAGAACAGAGGATTATACGATCCCTTATCTGAAGGACAGGTTACTGATAAGATCAGAGTTTGACAGCGTCTTTGAGAGCTACGATTGCTAATCGGATTGTGCTTACATAGTTACTAGACTTATCTAAGTGGGAGACTGTTGGATTAGTGTCTAAGTCAGTAACTATATTTGGTAAGTACTTGACCCGGTTGTGCATGGTCCTTTTGGTTGCCTTCACCATAGCAACTTGACAGGGTGATTTGTGAAGAGAGAAGAGATATTATTAATATATTATGAGAATAATATATTAAAGGAATAATAATATTATTTAATTAATATTAGTAATAAATTAATTAGGAATTAATTTGGTGACTAAAAGAGGTTAATTGAATAAAGGGGCTTAAACTGTCAAATGTGTGATAGTTGTGTTTTTAGGCTATGAATCCCTATAGATCTTAGGGTGGCCGAATTTAGGGTTATGGACTCCTTGAATTCGTCCAAGCCTCAATCTAGAAGGATCATTGGATTGCTTAGGGCCTAAGTTATTCAATTAGGGTTAAGGATGTAACCCTAGTAGCTCATAGTATAAATAGACCCCATGGGTAGGGGAAATCGGCTACCTTGCTTCCTTGGGAACCCTAGAGCCAATTTCTACACCTCTCGTCTCTCTCCAAATCAACCTCTTGCTAGTTGGTGTTTGTAAGCCATTAGAGGAGTGAAAATTGTGACTCTAAGCTCCAAGAACAAGAAGATTCAAGCAGGCAATCAAAAGGTATTCATCTAGGAGAAGATTCAAGCAAGCTAGTTGGTGTTTGTAAGCCATTACTATTCTTACCTTTCCCTTTCCTGATTGCCAAGACAGGGGCGGAGTTGGTAATAGGAGTAGACGTGGTAACAACCGACTTACCCTTAAGACCAGTTTCTGCGGTCTTCAAGAGGCCTTGAAGTTTGCTGAGTGTGACCTCTTCCTTATTCATGTGATATGTCATGCGGAATTGATCATAACACGGGGGTAAGGTGTCCAAAATAATATCTATTGCTAGCTCCTCGGGGAAGTTCACATTAAGCTTCATCAAACGGTCCACATACCTTTGCATTTTCTGCATGTGGCCCGTGATGGGTTCACCAACCTTCATCCGGGTTGTTATCATAAAGGAGATGATTTCATATCGCTCTTGACGAACACTCTGATGGTAGAGGTCTATCAAATCCTCGTGCATCTCAAAAGGATAGTAGTCCTCATAGGACTTTTGGAGCTTGGCTGTCATAGAGGCCAAGATGATACATGCCACATGCCACTTTGGTAGCATCTCTTTCATGGCCCTGATATTCAGCGACCTCCTCAGGAGTAGCAGTCGGCTCGAGTTCTTTAAGCTACTTGTCGAGGACATATTCCTTGTCCTCATAGCGATTCACCATCCTAATGTTCCGGATCCAATCCATAAAGTTGGAACCATCAAATACAACCCTCCCACATAGGTTCATAAGCGAAAAAGAGCCAGAAGGGTTTGAGCCAGTAGCAGCATTGTTGGAAGACATCTGAAAAAGAAGAAAGACAAGATTAGTTTAGATATAAAGATAGTCCTTAATAAAACACCCAAATGTAATATTAAGGCTAGGACCCAATCACAATATATTATACTTAGAAGAGGGATGTTGTAATCTAAGTAATAACATATTTGAAAGGTAGGTGAATGACGATTCACCAATTTCCACCAAAAATGAAATATTAAAGTATTAGGTTTTTAATTGGTTCTTTAGAAATTCCTAGATTCTTTTGAGATTCAATGAACTTTTCCAAGGCATGTTTCAATCTCGAGTGTGCCCTCCAAGTTTTGTGACTGGGATGCCGAGGATCACAAAACGAGGTGTGAAGTAACCACGTAAATCACTTAGTACCCTTAATGTTTATCACTCAATCGATGTGCCGGTTAACCACACGCGCTCCACCGACCTATAATAAACCTTAAGTCACCTTTTACCTACCTTGTTAAGTCCAAGTTAGTGTGCCGGTTAACCACACACGCTCCACTAATGACTTAAACAAAGTGTACAGTGTAATTACATGGATTAGCACCTTATTCACATTTTCCTAAAGTAACTAAGATTGGGAATTTAATAAAACATATAGTTCCTCTGTAATAATCATTATACATTTAATGAGAATTTTATAAGTCCTTGTCCTACCCGTTTGGGTAACGACCCTCCACCAGTCAAGGAAGCGGTGGGTGAGAGTGGATACCCATTAAGCTGCCATTTTATAGGCAACAACCTTATACCCCCCTTATAGACCGGCTTCGTGAATGAGGCCTACTAACGGTATGACGACTTGATCTTATATATATATATATATGTATATATATATATATATATATATATATATATATATATATATATTATTAAACTTATAATATTATAAAGTATAAGGGTTGAATTTTAACTTTTAAAATTCTAAGGGTTGGAACTAAAGTTTACTAGATGACTTTACATGTTCCAAAACTTGAGGGCATGTTATGTAACTTTACAAAACTTTTCAATTCATAACTTATGAGTTATTAAAATAAAGACTCTTCATTTTTGTAATTTATGTGTTCTTTTAATAAATATTAAGTATATGGAAAGGATACTTACAATTTGGAAGCTCAAAGGGGTGATTACGGCCCAAAGAAACTAGTGTGTGTTCTTGATGTTTTTGGTGTTCTTGGTGTTCTTGAAGATCTAACCCCAAAAAGAGATGAATTCACGAATGAAATCATGAGGTTTTACTAGATCAAGAAGGATATCAACTTATAAATGAAAGAATCAATTACAAATTTGACGAGAAATGGAAGTGTTCTTGATGATACTTGAGAGAGAATTGAGTGTTCTTGACTTGGAGATGTGAGAAGTGAAGAAAAATGAAGGAATATCATACTTAAGAAGTAAGTTCACGGCTAGACAAGAGCTTACGGCCGTAAGCTCTAGTTTACGGCCGTAAACTCCATGTGATGGAGTTTTCCGACTTGAATGTTACACAATGAACTCTAGTGGATACTACCTAACACCCAATCATTAAATGTACTAGGGTTAGAACACTCAAACAGACCCTTAACAAAGCTTAAAGATAGCAAAAACAAGTCTGACTTTTGATTGAATTGAATGGCTTTACAAGATAGAAATTTCGGGTTGTCACACGATGTCATTGTAAATGTATCTAATACGGATACAAACATTAATTAGGGTGATAAAAAACAAACCAACACCCCTGAGAAGGAAATGGTCAAAACCATATGGGGTTTCTAATACCGAGTCCGGTCAGGAGGAGGTCGGAATCCAGACATCACTGTGAACTTATCTGATAAGGACACAAATGTCAACATGGATGAAGGGATAATCAATAACGGATCTACTGTCTCGACTTCCATTGCAACTTCAACGGTTCTACCACCACCATCATCACCCATACCTACTTTTGTTCCTATTTCGACTACCTCACCAACATTTTTTGGTGTCATGCAAGAACCTATCACCTCTCTTTTCTCCTCTCAGTCCACTGAAAAGTCACATCAAGAAAATGAAGTTGATGATGAAGATGTCATGGTTTCGTTTGAAGAGATTTAAATCAATACAGAAGAAAAAGATATTCTTGATGACTTGATCATGTCAGGTAAACAATTCAAGATACTCAACTCAAGAATGAATTCTCTTCTTCAAATAACAACAGATACTAGAGGAAAGAATTATGTGAGTTGGGTCAAAATGGACTACTTGATGAAGGCTCAAGAATATTTTTTGTGAAACTTGATTAAGGGAATTGATCAGAAACCAGCAGAAAGATTATCTTTTCATTTCAAGAACTATGATTATGAAATTCAAAATCTTCGTGATGTTGCTAAGGCACGTCATGAACATTTCATGGAAAAGATCAATGAAACAAAGGAGTCTCTTGTTGTCAAGTTTGCTGAGATAAAATCTTGATGTCAGAAGAAGTCAAAAATATGGAATAAAATTACAAATTGTTGCATGGCAAAGTTGATGTTCTTGTAGGTGCCATTACTCGTTTGGTTGAGTTCAACAACGAGTACACGAAACAGTTTGAAGCTAAGTCTCAGAAGGAGGACAAGGTGTTTGAGAAGATAAAGGAAATCCTATCTGGATATAAAGAAACTTTGTCAAAGGTGGATCTTTCGAATCAATCAACCATATCTCAAGAATATCTCTAATAAATGGTTTCAAATATTGAGTCAAACATTAAAACTGAGCTCGCTCCAATCCTTAATTTTATACTTCGTTTACCAACCAATGCTCTTCGTGTTGTGCAAGTCTCGCAAGGGGGAGATAGAGGAGTTGGAGGAGCTGGATCGTCAAAAGATTCTGGTGGAGATATAGGAGCACTTGTTGGGAAAGTTATTTCGACACAAATTCCAACAACAATTCACATGAGGCCTATAATGGTGTCTTCGACTACAACATCTATGAAAATGAATATCCCAAAAAATCCTTTGAAAGGGATTTCGATTAAGGAAGGTGAAGGAGGTTCAAGTAATGCTCCTATCAAAAAAAAAAACTTCAACAATTGATCTGAAAGATAAAGGCAAAGTCATTCTTATTGAACAGTCGAAAGAGGACGAGAAGCCGAGTTAGAAAGACAAAGGCAGATTAACAACATTCTTCGTCAAAGAGAGAATGATCCACCAGGCTTGTCATAGGGTTTTTGAGCATTCTAACACTCCTAAGTGTACATGCGACCCTAGAAACCTTGGATCAATGTTTGTCTAAAATACATGCAAAATATGATTTCCAAGGTTCATAATCCTATCTAGCATACATGGGGAACTTTTAACATAAAAGATGGCTAGAATTACATACCTTGTAGTTGATTTGATTCCTTGAAAATCTTGAGAGCCTAGCACCCCAAGTGTGATGCCTCAAATGTTTCACACAACACCAAATGCTCTTGGAATAAACTTTGAGAGCGAATGTCACACTCAGAAATCGGCTTGCCCTCTATATTGCTTCTTGTGTAGCCAATTTTGGTGAGCTTCATATCCTTTATATAGTGTGTTACAATTAGGGTTACACCATGTAAACCCTAATGTGACATGACTCTTCATTTCGATGACCCATGGGTTTGTAACTCCCATGGAGCATCCACGGAGCATCCTATGGGTCTTAGCCCAACTTGATAATCCATGGAGCCTTTAGCCCACTATACAAGTTATGGATGATTTACACAATCAACTCATATATTTAATTAGTCTCCTTTTGATCACTTAATTAATTCTAGATTAATTCTTGATCCATATTAATTAAATAATATTATTAATATATTAGAACTTATAATATATTAATAAACCATAAGTGTTATTTCTCTCATTTTAGTTTATCCAAATGCATGATGCCATGCAAACCAAATGGACCATGCTAAACCAGGTCAAGTACATACCAGAAATAGTTATGGACTTAGACACCTTATCCAACAGCTTGAACAAAGGTGCCCCAAACAAGCACTGGTGTTATGAAACAATTGAAATTGCAGTTTTGGGGAGGAATGGCGAATTTATCAAAAGAACAAAGAAGAGCTTTGAAACTAAAAATCCAGACTTCAATCAACTCGATTTTCCAATCAATAACATGTTGTTCACACCTCCACAGTCTAAAGTGGCAGATAACTTCAAAGACAAAAATGAATACAATAACCTAAAGATTTGTTTTTCATGCTATCTTGGGAAAGAATGAAGATGATGTATGGTCTTTGGTGATGATGGTAAAGGTGAAGAAAATAGAAAGGGATACCTTGTTCGAGGGTCTGCTTAAGAACTTTCGTTATTTGGTTGTTAGAGCAAACAATGAGGAATTCTAGTTCACAATTGTTGACTTTCCCCTGATGAACCTGAATGATCTTATTTCGATAACTAAGATTTTGGTCAATGTGGATGTGTCAAAGATCCCCAAGTTAAACTTAAATGACTTCATTCTCGGATTTAGTCATATCAAGGTTTTTCTGGAGAGTTAATGGCCATTATAGATAATGTCACACCCCCGAACCAGACGGCGGAAACGTCCGAGGGCTTGCGTGACTTAAATTGAAATATCATCACAATGAATATATATGAAACATAACACATGCATCACCAACCATTACATAGTACAACTGGCATTGTTTACATCAAGTACAAGGTTTACATTACATGATTTCAAAATATAAAGTGTTTGGTGATTAGCAACTACAAAAGAAACTTTCAACACACTGGATGCCTCCTTGTCTAATGATTACCTGAGAATACAAGTTATTTTGAAAATGGTCAACATATATAAAGTTGGTGACTTCATAAGTGTGTTTGATGTGAAACAGTTTATGTCATTTGAAAAACCCAGAAAATCCGATATTTTCTGTATTAAAACTTTTCTTGAAAATGTGGTGATGATCCTGTAAGTATGTGCGTGAGTGATTTCAATATGTGAATAAATGAGAAATTTAGCATTATAGTTTTTGAAAGTACAAATGAGTAAGATTGGTTTCCCCGGAAAACCCGATGTTTTCCGATAAAAAGTTATGATAGTTTTGCATTATTGAATCGTTACATCGAATGAGTATGATTTCCCTTGATTAATGATGTCGGATTTCTACGTGAGTCGTTATAACCATGCATGATAATGACTAGTTCGTCTGTCTTGGCATTCTAATGAACACCGAAATTTGATCTTAAGACTTTGTCACCCTAGACTGGCCGAGTCTTACTGTAGCGAACAGCTTAGGTGTGGGGGAGTCACCCCCGTATAGATCTATACACAAACTCTCGCTCTCCCTCCAGGAGACTTTGATTACAACAACAGACTACGACCGACACTTATTGGTGTCACCCGTTATTACTCACTCAATCCACATGAATTTGATTAACCTTTATTAATGATCTGTTTTTATTTTACTTGAAGAGAAGGTAAGCCTAACAGACGAGGACTAGAGGACTACTAGGCCTTACTAATTTTGTATGTTATTTAAGGCTGCCGAGTATACGAAAAGCGCGTTGGCCCATTTCGCATATGATTTATTTGGACCATACTAGTAATGCTAATGGGCCACTGAGGCCCAATAGCAGGTAATAACCATTGAGGGTCCCCTAAGCATGTAAATGGGTCGCAGAAGGCCCAATAACATGTATTATTTATGTTGGGCCCAAAAGCCATGTTAATGAGTCACGAAGGCCCATTAAGCATGATTAGAATCTCTCAAGCCCAACCATTTGAACGTTTACTTGTTTTGCATAGAATTAATGTTGCGAGTTGTTTAATCGATATGTCGTATAATTCACGAATTTGTTTTATAACGATTTATAGATTTATAAAATAGTTATTTTTCTATTTACAACCCATAAGTTATAAAGTTTTGTATATTTTGACCCAATTATTATTATTATCAACATAATTGACCAAAAACATTAGTTTGACCTATTCAGCCCCATTATTTTGTAAAGTTGGCAATTTTTGCCCTTTTTATAAAAAAATGACATTTTAGGTCCTTGAACCATTTTTCTTGACATCTTTGACCCAAACACTTATTTAAATAATGTTTTAAGCCCAAAAGTAAATTTTAGAAAGTTTCAACCCTTTAGTTAAAAGATTTGCATTTTAGTCCACCTTTTTCGCAATTTTTACACTTTTTACCCAAAATCCAAAATCTTTGCATTTTCAATCCTTTTTAACAAATATGATCATTTTAAACCCCAGAAATAGATTTATTTACCTTTCTACCCACTGTTTTGAGAAATTTACCATTTCAGCCCCTTAAATCCATATTTTTCGCAACTTTGGGCCTATGGGTCGAAATGCCTAAAATTTAGCCCAATAAGCTACAAATTTCGTTTTTAGTCCTTTGAAAAACATAATGTTCATAGAAACTTCCATTTTAACTGTATTGACATTATGAACCTTGTGAAAACCGTAAATGACAACTTATTCCCAAACTTTTGTTTATTTGACAAAAATAGTCCAATAATGAGTTTTATGTTGTAGTGTGTTATTTTAAAGCTTGTATATTAGTTTATCTTGACATGTTAAGTGAAATATGACCTAGATCACATATTTTTCCTTCTTGAACTATAGATCTCGAAATATCTTTCATTTTTAGCACATATATACCACAAAAACACAAGAAATCACACATAACATACAAATACACATAGATCTTCACATTTTACTTGTATTCTCCCCCATAAAACGTATGAAAACCGAAAATAGAGGGGTATGAACTCACCTTTGCTTGTTGTTTTCGATTTAAATAAAGAAATGGAAGAGTTTGATGCTATTATCGGCCCTAGAAAGCTTCTTGAGAAAACTTTGGCTTAGATAGTTTCTAAGAAGCATGATCATGAACTTTCATGACTTAGAATGAGATTTATAAAAGAATCAAGAAACTAAACCATGGATCTAAGTACAACTTACCAAGAAGTGATGATATTATCTTGAATCCTCTTGATACACAAGCAAAATTTCGAGATTTTGGAGTGGGAAGGAGGAAGATACTTGAGAGAGTTTGGAAGAAGTTTGATGTTGTGTGTGTGTGTTTTCCTTGTGCTCTCCACTGAAGAAGAAAAAGAGAGGGGAAGAGAGAGGTTATGAAATGACTATCATGGATACATGTTGGATTTTTGCATGGAGATATGGGGTGTAATAAGGAGGTGGCACCTCGAAGGTCAACCCTCCCTAATTACATCTTTTTCCCTTTTTTTTGTTTTCTACTTGGGCCAAGAGAGAGGGAAGGAAGAGAATAGCTTGGGACTTTTGTGCTAGAGTCCATAATATGGAGCCCGAATTAATGGTTTTTCGGCCCATTGGACCCATTGGGTAGTTTACGGCCCAAATTACATAAAAGAATGAGTTTTACGGCCCATTAGGGCTTACTGGATTTGTTATGGCCCAACAAGGACCATTAAGGTAAACCAATCCATTTTAGGCCCATTATGGCCCAAAAAGTTAAGTTTCATGAAAGTAGGTTGAATTTCAAGCACAACATGAATTAGGGTTTACGAGTTTACAGTAGATAATGTTTACAAGAGTACAGAATTTCCTAGCTAGAATGCTAGTTTTGACAGATAATGATCTTGCCTTAGCTATCAAGAAGAATGTGAAAGTGCCTCAAACTCTGGCAAATGCAAAGCTAAACATCATTGAGATTGAATAAGGTGAAATTATCCATCAGCCTTATGGTGTTGTTTTCCAAGGAAAGAACAAGAGAGGGAATTTGACAAAGTTTTTGCTTCAAATCATTGATCTCGAAAGATACACAAATTCCTATTTCCCGAACATCTTGAGTCGTATCAACAACCGCAAGAAGAAAGATGGTGTAGATAAGGCAGAGATAAGGAAGATTATTTTGTGGTACATGGAAGTTAGAATGGAGCTTCTTCAGGCAATGAAGTTGATTGCTTAATTTTCGACTACTCTCAAATAGGGGAGATTTTTGGGGTCGAATGTATATAGTGAGGAGTCGAATGTAGTTTGTTTCTATAAAGTGTCGAAAGTATTTTGGTTTAGACACTCTGTCTATTTACATGGCATCTCAGTTTTTACACTTTTAAGTTTAGTCCTTGTTACTCTTTTTAAATCTGTTGTACCCTATAAATGGGGTAAGTACATAGAGTAGACTAACAATTGAACTTAGTTTATTTTGCATTTGTACTCAAACCCTCTTGTACCCTTCAGACGTTATAGAGCCAAACATATCTTATTTAGATATTATGTCCATTTACAGCTTCTATTGACTCATTCATGTTCTTAATCAATCTCTAGCATACATCAGTTAGGAGTGAGCAAAAACTAAAAACAAAACCAAGTGAATAAACCTGGAAATCGAAACCAAAACAAAAACCAACGGTTTGTTTTTTCTTTTCTTTTTCTAAAATAAGATTTTTCTTGTTCCGTTCGGTTCTGCGTACCATAGACTACTAGAAACAGAGGTATAAAGCCAAATTTTTTGATTGAAAACCCATTGCTAAAGGCCAACAACTTGCAATGGAAATCGGCTGACGAAAAAACCTTTGTTGCTTAATGAAAGCGAACGTATTAGCAGCGAGGAATTAGCTTGTTACAAAATGTTCATGAAACCAATCGATTATGTTACAGTTTCGTCTAATCCATCGTTTGATTTTATGTGAATGAATAGTTTATTCTTTTTAAATATAGTCCTTAATATATTTAGCGAAAATCAATTAGGCTGTCGAATTTGTTGCTATTCCATAGCCAAAATTCACAAAATGAGAATCAAAATTTATATGCCCCAAAATCAAAGATCTAATGTTAGCTCCAAGATGTTGGTCTCTAACTAGAAAAGTAAATGCTTTATCTCTTCTTTTTCTGAATTCTCTATTTATATATTTATAGTATACTGACCATTGATTGATCACGCGAGTATGCATCCAGTCAGCTTTAAATCATTAAAAATTAACTACAAAAATAAAGATTAATATTTGACTAGCAAAACTAATAGTTGTATTCGATTTCAAAGTATCAAAAAAAACCAAACCCCAAAAATCAAGTGTTAAAGTTTAATTCGATTTCAATGTATAGAAACCAAATCACCAAATCAAGTTTTAGAGTCTAGTTAGGTGGGTATGTTATTTCCTTGGGTGAGATTTAGGATTTCATTATACATCTTGGCGATTACTTGTTTTTTGGCCTTAAATTCTTTAGTTTTTGCCTTAAACTCTTCATTTATCTCGCCATGATTACTATAACATTCTAAGAATTATGACCCAAAAATTCCATTTTTAAATTAAGTAAAAACAGTATTCCAAAACATTGTTCATACAACCCAATCAAATATATGTCATCATCATAAAATCAGAGTGTATCCCATAAACAGAATCCATATGGTGTGCGCGACGCAGTCAACTCGAGCTCTTCCCCTTGGAACCAGAAGTACCTGAAACATAAATTAAAAAGTAGGCACAAAGCTTAGTGAGTTCCCCAATATACCACATACTATACATATCATATAACGGGCCCTGCCCAATGACATACGGGTCCTGCCCACACTCCGATAATGGGCCGCACCCAATGAGATACGGGCCCCTCCCACACTCGAATAACGGGCTCCGCCCAATTAAGACACGAGCCTCGATCACACTGGCATAATAGGCCCCACCCAATAAACATACATATGCAAGCACATACAAGTATCACACAGACAACAAGTATATCAACATAACCAATCAAGGGTCGCCCTTGGTGCCTTTGTGAGAATAATAAATACGATCGATAGATTCTATAATAATGATATGAATTAATGACAAGAACAATGAATATCAAAAGTCTGCCTAATGATTTGATTAACGACTCTAGAAGAGTTCTCAAGAACTTCTATGTAAGAGCATACGACAATTAGGGTTACAAAACGTTAACCCTAAAGTTACATGCATGCACAATATATATAGTCTAAATATCTAAGTGGATCCGAGAATGAACAGGGCCAAACCAGAATAAAACAAACTATATTAAGCATACATTTGATACAACATTATTAAACCCAATAATCTCCCCCTTTGTGTCAAATTCGGAAGGAGAGTCTCTATTGTTGTCTTCGCTGCGCTTTGAACAATTTAGGCATCAAATTCATAAGCACATTGCGGACACAAAGATACCAACTGATCATATCCGAGAAACATTTCAGATCTGCAGTTGAGTTTGCCTTGCATGTTTCAACCATTATGAGTACAGTCTTCAGAGCAGTGGTTGAGTAGAGATGTTTGTCTTAACATCCTTATGCTGCTTTTTGGGTTCCAGAATGGGCCTTTTCTGCAAAACCATTGCTATCTCTCTATCCATCTTCGCAATCTCTAGGGTATAGCAAATGAGCATCCTCTTCAGATGGGCAACGATGGGCTCGTACTTCTTTTCATCTTTCAGAACAATATTGAACAAAGAGATCCAGTCGTATGGATTCATAAATGGAAAGTCTGTCAAAGTGAATTCATCCAACACTTTATCGACTCCCCGAAATCCATTGAACCTTATGTTCACAAAATATTATGTAGGCATAGTCGAGCAAACCTTCAAAAATATAATCCTCTTTAAGCTCCAAGACTGATATTGAGGCTTGGCATACTTTAAGTAGAAATTAAAGAGTTTCTAATTCGTTGCTCTGTCAGAAATCTGAGCCTTTTCTATCTTCTGAAAAC
This sequence comes from Lactuca virosa, assembly GCF_052849685.1. Classification (NCBI taxonomy): domain Eukaryota; kingdom Viridiplantae; phylum Streptophyta; class Magnoliopsida; order Asterales; family Asteraceae; genus Lactuca; species Lactuca virosa. The sequence continues at coordinate 430,857,139 of NC_136428.1, read as the reverse complement.
ACCGAAACAGAAAAGCCCTGGGAGTAACAGGAAAATCAAGTTGAGAATCCGCTTCGTTATTCAGATCGAAAGATATTAAAGGCTCAAGCCAATAGACGTTCGGAGCATCAGTGGCTTCTATATGAATTCTATTAAATGACCATGGAGGAAAGAGTGACTTCTGAGATTCAAGCGTGACTTTTGCAATCTAGGCCTTTGCTTCTTGTGCTTCCAACTTCTTACGAAGATTCAGAAGATCATCAAGTTCTTTGTCTCTCTTCTTTTTTACAAGCTTCTTAGATTCAGAGAGCTCTTCTCCTTCCTCTTCATCATCAATTATTTTCTCTTTGCCTTTGTTTGATGTAGAATCTTCATTACCCTTCTAATCATCAGTCTTTGGTTTTTGTTCTTGTTCATGTTCACCAGTTGATTGCTTTGCTTGGGGTTCATCTTTGTCCTATTTATCCCCCTGTTTCGGAAGAGCACCACTTCCCAAAACACCTTCTATTTGATTTAGCATTGAAGAGACTAGTTAAAGTTTGTCCGAAAGTTGGTGTCGAACTGAGACTGTGAACAGAGAGTCCCAAGTCTCCATAAGTCATTGCAAGTATTGATTGATTTCAGAAATACAACTTTTAATAACTGTTCTCTCGGGTTCTAAGTCATCAACAAACTTGTTGGTATACTGCAGCTTCACCGAAAGGACCTTGGCCTTCTGAATCCATTCAACCAACTGATCCACAAGGTTGTTTTTAGTTTCTAAGTCCGCCTACAACTTTTCTATCTTTGTAAGAACAGCAGCATTTAGCTCAGCATTGTCAACCTTTACTTTTGAACGAACAACATAAATTGCCTCCTTTTCAGCTTGCAAGGAATTACGAAAACCTGCTATGACCATGTTGACGACTTCGGTATTTGAGTCTGACGATGTTTTGAACTCAGCCATAAAATATTTCACATCTTGAGATAGTTTTTCGCCTTTTGCGGTCGTTTTTGAATGGGTCTTCTCTGATGCTTTAATTGCCTTGGAAGAATCTTCAAGGACTTGGGCGTTTTCTTTGGTTAGAAGCTCCACTGTGGCCTTGTGGGTGGTCAACAGCTACTCCCAGTTAGGTGAAGACAAAGATTTGGAAGACTCCAACAGAGTATCCAATTTCTCATTTAGTTGCTTGAACTGCCCTTTCCTCATAAGGGCATCATCATCATCACTATTGAAATTAACCTTGAAGGGGCTAAAATGAAATCAGTAAAGGATCATGTATCATCGCCAAAAAGGATGTCTGGATCGTCGTCACGTAATGGAGAACCTGCAGAGGTGCCTGGACCCATAGTTACACCAAAATTGACATCTGCCCCCATATAAGATACGTTGACATGAATGCCGAAAGTATGTACCTTTGGAAGGAGAGATGTAGAAAGAGGAATAGAGATCTGTGGAAGTGAAATTCCAACAGAAATCTTAGGTGGAAGTGGAGGGATAGAGGAAATCGGAATTGTGGTTGTCATAGGTGAGGATGGTGGAGTGTTCATCTGAAAATCATCTCAAAAAGGAACAAAAGAATGAGGTGGAGTGGATACCTTTGGAATTGACTCAATAGGAACGAGTTTCGAAGTTGCATCAGTATCCTCAACTTTAATCTGAACTGTGGCATTCTCTTGAATTTCCGAAACCGTTTGGGATTCCGAGTCCTCCTGAGAAACTGGAGTTGGAGATCTCTGTTTCCTAGCCTGCTTCTTGACCTTCTTTGGATTTTTCATTACTTCAGAAGGAGCATCTTTCTCTTTTCGCTTGCCTACCCTCTTCGGTTTGTTACCATCCTCGATTACCTTTTGTAATTCCTCTGTCATAGGGCGAACACCAGATGTAGGCAGCTTGCGATATTTGTTCACAATAGCATTGTCTGTAGGAACTTTTACCAACATCACTTCTAGAATAGAACCAAAAAGCTTAATTTGCTTGGATCGAACATCATAAATGTTGATGTTTGCATAATCGGAATGGCAGCAATTACCGAGTCGTCCATCAGTGGAACCTTGTAATGGCCTAAGACGCGTTTGACCACAATAGACCAAAAGTGAGCACATGAGATCTCACTGTGGCGAGTGTGGGAGACTGTGCTTTGAATAAGCTGAGTCTACAAGATAGAACCAAAAGCGAGATTTATTCCATGGTAGAGGCCATAGATAATAGTATAGAACAACCAACTTGCGCTGTCAGAGCCTGCAACTCTTTCAGAAAAGCTCTTGAATAGGAGAGTGAACATCCCGTTCCACATTAGAGGAAGAAAGGGCTTCCTGAACTTTAACAATAAGGATATATCTCCATTGTATCCCATCTGGTAAAACATATCGATGAGTGCAGATGTTGAAATCGATTCTAGATCCACGAGTCCTTCATATGAAGCAAACCCTAAAAGTCTGCAGAAACGAGATTTAGAAATCGAGGTCTTGTGAGAAGCTACCTCAAAGTGAATGACTCCATTAGTTCGACTGTAGTTGGCAGACAAATAAGCCCTAGAAAGATGGACTAAAGGAACAAATTCTGCCATGGTTAAAGCTTGAGCTAGTGGCGATAACCTTAAGAATTCAATCATGGGCCTTAGGGCTTCATTGTAGCAAGATGAGTCAAGATCAAGAATGAGGTTATGGTTTGTCTTCACATTAAGCATGATGATGGAGGCAGACTGATCCGTGAAAGAGGTAGTTTCAGATGATCCGGGCATTGAAGTAACGAGAAAGATGACGATTAGTAGAGAGCGTTTGCGATTTTTGTTTTGAGGGTTTCTGAATACAGTGTGAGCGGTGAGAGAGAATGAACCGTCAAAACCCTTTTATACGGTTTATTATGAGTGGTGAGAGAAAAGCACGGCCTGATGTTTATGTACCCCGTAAAAGTGGCCTTGAAAAGTGCGACAACTCATCCATGTGTCAGACGTCGTTGTAACTGACACGCATGATGTCAGTGATTTGAAAAAGATGTGCCTGATTTGAATCCTTATCTCCAAAAAAACCGTTGTTTCAGTTTGCGACTCATTCGGAATAAACAACCAATCCACCATGGCCTATTTTCTGAAGTAGAGTAATCAATCGGAATTAGAAACAAACTGTGAAAAATAATTAAGATTTTTGTATAAGAGTGTGCTAAAGAAAAAGAAATAAACCAAATAAATTTGTCAGAATCTTTTAAGTCAAATAAAAATGACATGAAAATCAGATGGATCCCGGGCAACAATCTCTTCCTTCTGAGTCCAGAGAGACTCTGAAGTGCTTGCGTGGTATCCCATTGAATTACGATCACTAGTCTTATAATAAACTATGAAAGGCTTCTTTTAATTGGCTTCATGGGTGGCTAAGCTTCAACCAAATTCCAAAACTTTACATAAGTCCGAAGATCTGAGAGAAGTACTTGTTTAACCAGTGTAGCCATAAGAACACTTATGCTTTGGATATTCTTTAAGTGGCTGGATATTATGGAAATCTCAAGAAAAATAAAAACTTGGATCATTTTGGAAGAAATGTATTGGGTCGATAATATTTCCTTAATATCACTCAAAAAGAAAAATTAGATTTCAACTTAAAATGTACAAACCATAAAGGTTTTAAATGTCAATTCCTTGGTAAAAATATCTAGAACATTTAATTGTTCACCGTGAATTCAGAAATGGGTTTCAGATTTTGGGGTCTCACTCAAAATCGTGATAATAACGATTTCAAGATCTTAAACACGGATGTTATGTAACCATAAACCTCAGTGGTAAATTTTGAGAGTCTCAAGGGTTACGTTTATGAATGCGATTTGATGGAGAAAGTTTAGATTGGTTCCGAGGAAGAAGGTGTACCTCTGCTATATATGAATGATAAAGCAATCAACTCTTAACTCAATGTGAGAAGATTAAGGTAATTCGATGAATTATGTGATTTATTAGCCTGATTGGGAAGAAACGATCGGAATGAAAGTTTCATTAAGGCTTCGAACATAAAGTCCTAGAGGATTGAGACAACATGCAATAGCATGCTTCTAGGGACACGTAGCTAATGCATAGATTCAGAATTATACATGCCCCCATCGTTCTGAATTGAAGTATTGAAGTATAAGTACCTGAAAAGCGAACGATAGCATTCTCAAAAGTAAACTATAGTTGGTATTTTTGATTTTCTGAAAAAGATAAAATAAAAATTATTTTTGTGATTTTTGGTTTTCTGAAAACAAAGGAAAACACAAATAAAGAAAAATATTTTTGAGATTTTTGGATATCTGAAAAAAAAAAAAAACATAAATAAAGAAAAATATTAAAGATAAATAAATTTAAAAACACTAATGAACAGTAACCTCCGAACAATTCCGAAGCTCGGAATCAATCGGAGGACACTTAATGTACAAAGCATACAAAAGATTTCCAAAACCCCAATGAATAGTATATTCTGATTAATTCCGAAGCTCGGAGCCATTCGGAACTTGAACAGTAAATTCCGATTACGAAGGGGATTTCAGAACTGAGTCCGCTTCAATCATGCATAGCCCTTGTAAAATCCGATTGGATGTTATTTCTGGTAGGACTTTTGTAAAGATGTCTGCCAACTGATCATAGGATCTAACAAAATGGACTTTAACATTTCCATCCTCAACGTGATCCTTTATGAAGTGATATCGCAGTGCTATATGTTTCGACTTTGAGTGTTACACTGGATTATGGCAGACTCTGATTGCGCTTTCTGAATCATAGTATATTGGAATCCTCTTCATGTTCATTTAATAATCCCTAAGTTGATTCTGAATCCATACTACTTGGGAAGTGCATGATGCAGCCATGATGTATTCAACTTCTGTAGTAGATAATGGCACACAAGTCTGCTTCTTGGATTGCCAACTGACAAGTTTGCCATCCAGAAACTAACATCCCCCAAAAGTTCTTTTTTGATCAAGTCCACATCCACCAAGATCAGCATCGAAATATGATTGCACAAAGAATTCTGAGTTAGAAGGATACCAAATTCCGAAAGAGGTTGAGCTTTTGAGGTGTCAGAACATGTTTTTCATAGCTACATTATGTAGTTCACGGGGATTCACCTGAAATCTAGCATAATAACATACAACAAACATAATATCAGGATGACTCAACGTTAGATACATTGAAGATCCAATCATATGGCGATATATAGTGATATCAGTTGCTGGCTTGTCCAAGGATGGAGTGAGTTTCGTTCCGAATGCCAAAGGAACCTTGACTTTTAAATCACCCACCATACCAAAATTCGCTAGAAAAGTCTTTGTGTAGGCTTCTTGGTTGATAAATAATCCCTCTGAACTCTGTCTAATGTTTAAACCAAGGAAAATTTTAATTGGACCCATTGAACTCATTTCAAATTTAGTTTCTATCAGTTTTCAGAATTTAGCTGTTAATTTAGGATTTGTGGATCTGAAAATTATGTCATCAACGTAAATTTGAACAATCATTAAATGGTCAACGTCTTTCTTGCGAAAGAAGATTGAGTCAACTGAACCTTGTTTAAATTTTGATTGTTTCAGAAAACGAGTAAGAGTTTCATACCATGCTCGAGGTGCTTGTTTCAGACAATACACAGCCTTATCCAATATATAAAAATGATTTGGATATTTTTCATTAACGAAAACCGGTGGTTGTTACACGTAGACTTTTCCTCGAGTTCAGCATTTAGAAGCGTGCACTTCACATCTATTTGCTAGACTTCAAAATTTTTGTGAGCGACATATGCAAGAAAGATCCAAACAGATTCAATTCTTGCTACCGATACGAACGTCTCTTTGTAGTCTATTCCTTCCTCTTGGCAATATCCTTTCACCACCAGTCGTGCTTTGTTGCGAATAACGTTTCCTTCCTTATCCAACTTATTCTGAAACACCTATTTCATTCCGAAAACTAAAGCATACTTCGGAGTGGAAACTAATATCCATAATTTGTTTCTCTCAAATTCATTGAGTTCTTCTTGCGTAGCTTGAACCCAATCTGCATGATCGAGAGCTATTTTCACAGTTTTAGGCTCAATCTTGGAAATGAACGAATTTAACATGCAAACTTCCATTTTTGAAAATAATGCAGTTTGTTTCACTTTTTGTTGTGCCCTTGTAGGAACACCTGAAGATGAGTCTCCTATAACTTGAAACCTTGGATGATCTTTGGTCCATTTGGTCATGGGAGGGTAGTTCGGATCATAGGTTGCATTGATTTCTGCAACAACATCCTCAAGCTCAGATTGTACATCAAAATCATTATTTTCATTCTCCCCGCTGGGAATTTGCATTTGAACCTTCATTCGGTATCAGATTCTTCCCCTGGAAATAAGTATCGGTATTGGAGCTCGAAGTGGAACTCTCCCCGTGAAATGGAGAATCAGAAGGTCCTTGCTGAGGTGGGATTTCAGAAGTTTTCGGAATAGGTGACTCCTAAGAAGTCTCAATGTTTTCCGTAGCTTCATCAACAATTTTCTTCAATTCATCTTCTTGATTGTCGTTTGCCTTCGATTATGAGGAAATAGCTTTATCAAGCTCATCAAACAAATTCAAAAATTCCTCATATAGATCTGAGAGAGGAATTGTCATAGGATTTGTTGACGGAAAGATTTCCTCTGTTTGACAAACTTCTTTTTGATACTTCTTCAAATAGTTATCATCAAAGGTCACATAATAGGTTTCTTCAATCTTCCTTGATTTCTTGTTCAGAACCCTATATGCCTTTGAAGTTAACGAATACCCCAAAAAAATTTCCTCATGAGCTTTCACATCGAATTTGTTCTTTTTTTCTTTAGAGTTGAGAAGAAAGCAGCTGGGTCCAAACACATGAAAAAATTTGATGTTAGGTTTCGAATTGTTCAAGATCTCATAAGGAGTAATCATAAATCTTTTATTGATGAAGGAACGGTTTTGTGTGAAGCAAGCAGCTGCAATAGCGCCAACCTAGAAGTAGAGAGGAAGATTCGCAAATAATAACATCGTCCTTGCAACTTCACAAAGAGAGCGGTTTCGTCTTTCAACTACTTCGTTCTGTGGTGGAGTGTAAGGAGCATAGAAGTTGTGAGAAATTCCTTTTCCAGTTAAGAATTTTTCAAATGCTTGATTCTTGAATTCTGATCTGTTGTCACTGCGAATTTTCCAAATGGACTTTCGTAATTGGAGCTCAACTTGCTTAATGAAATCTATGAGCTTCGGAGTGGCATTTGATTATTGTCTAAGAAAGAACACCCATGTAAATCTAGAAAAATCATCAACAACAACAAAAATATATTTATTACCACCAATACTTTCGATGGCAGATGGGCCACAAAGATCAATGTGCAATAGTTCCAGTGGCTCAATGATTTTTGTATTGATGATGTTTTTTGATTTGGTGTTTAAGCCCATTACTATAACTGGGATGTTCTTTCCCCGATTGTAGCATGATCCTTTTGGGTTGTCTTCACCAGTGCAATTTGATAGGATGGACTTTTGAGAATAAGGTTATTTATGATTTATTAATATATTACAAGTATAATATATTAATATGAAATCATATTATTTAATTAATATTGATCAAGAATTAATTTGGAATTAATTTTGTGATCAAAAGAGACTATTAAATATATGGAGATTGATTGTGTAAATCAGTCATTCTAATAGTGGGCTAATGATCCATGGTTATTTAGGATAGGCTAAACCAATGAGATAATCCATGGATAGTCCATGGAGGTTAAAGATGGGTTTTGAGCATTCTAACACTTCCTAAGTGTACATGCAACCCTAATAACCTTGGATCTATGTTTGTCTAATAATCATGCAAAGTTGAATTCCAAGGTTATATTCTTATCTAGCATACATGGGGAACATTTTTAACTTGAATGAAAGATAGAATAACTTAGCTTGTTGTTGATTATGATCCTTGAAACCTTGTGAGCCTAGCACCCCAAGTGTGATGCCTCAAATGCTTCACATAACACCAAATGCAAAGGATAAACTTTGAGAGAATCTTACACTCGCAAAATCGGCTCTAGCCCTCTTGTTTCTTATGTGTAGCCTATTTTGGTGGAGAATGGGTTTCTTATATAGTGTTAACACATCTAGGGTTACACCATGTAAACCCTAATGTGTCATGACTCTTCATTTCCATGACCCATGGGTTTGTTACTCCCATGGAGCATCCATGGAGCATCCTATGGGTGGAACCCAACTTGATAATCCATGGAGCCACTTAGCCCACTATATAAGATATGGAAGATTTACATAATCTACCCATATATTTAATTAGTTATCTTTTGATCACTTAATTAATTCTAAATTAATTCTTGATCAAACTAATTAAATAATATTATTAATATATTAGAACTTATAATATATTAATAAACCATAAGTGTTATTTCTCTCATTTTAGTTTATCCAATTGCATGGTGCCATGCAACCAAAATGGACCATGCCGGGTCGGGTCAAGTACATACCAGAAATAGTTATGGACTTAGACACCTTATCCAACAGTCTCCCACTTGGATAAGTCTAATAACTATAACTGCAATACTTCAGGAACCGATCGGCAATCGTAGCTCTTTCAAGGTCTCTCGGAACTGAGAAGATGATGATACGCCATTTAAGATAAGTGATCATATAATCATCTGTTCTAGATATCAGCCGGACAAATACATGGAACAGTGTCTTACTTTGTGTCCAGCAGTTTGTTTCCCGATTTCCGATTTGTTTGACATAGAACTCAACTGAACACATCAACTTAGTTCTGACCGGGCCCGGTACATAGGTCAAAACAAAATCATCGAGGGGCCCAGATATCAGCTTCTAATCCAAGAAGGAAAAGATAAACTTCGACTCATATGTTTGTTCTACTACTCATTGAATTATACACAAGAGCACGTTTTATAAGATCGAGTTACCAATACGTTTTCGTACAATCAATGCATAACCAACTCATAAGTAACAAATCATATATCTAGGTTTGAAGACTTATATGATATTACCGTCTCACGATCACTCGAGATAAATTCCATGAAGTGATTCCAGTGAGCGTAGGTTGAGTCCAATGCTCAGAACTTATGAGCACTCATGAGTGTTGTAGCCATGTCCAACAACTTAGACCTCTGCAACCAATCATGACAGTCTTGATTCATACCTACTTCTGATATATGACCGACTGTGGAGGTTCGAATAATATGATATACCAAACATAATTATTCTGGAAGTCAAAACATGCAAAAGAAATATAGTAAACGATCGACAAGAGATAGCAACACTTTACTCATAAATAAAACACCTTTTATTCATCATCTAATGTCAATTACACTTTACAAATTTCAAGGTTATCTAACTAATAAATCTAATATCATCCTTCAGCCCTATGCTCCGAGCATGCTGGAGATGCTTAACCCGAGTCAGTCCTTTCGTGAGGGGATCTGCTGGATTCTCATCCGATGATACCCTCTTTGCCACGAGGAGTCCTTCTTCTATTCGATGTCTGATGAAATGTTATTTTCTGTCGATGTGTCTGGATCTCCCGTGATCCCTTGGTTCCTTCGCTAAGGCAACTGCACTTTCACTATCACAGAAAATTTCCATTGGCTCTTTAATAGCTGGTACAACTCCAAGGTCTCCAATGAAGTTCTTCAGCCATATCGCCTCCTTTGCTGCCTCGCTAGCTGCTATACACTCTGATTCGCAAGTTGAATCAGCCACTGTCTCTTGCTTGGAACTCTTCCAAGAAATTGCTCCTCTATTTAAGGTAAAGACCCAGCCTGACTGAGAGCGGAAATTATCCCTATCAGTCTGAAAGCTAGCATCACTATACCCTACAACTCTCAAGTCTTCACTCCCACCGAGGGTAAGGACCCAGTCCTTAGTCCTCCGTAGGTACTTGAGGATATTCTTTACCGCAGTCCAGTGTGCCTTGCCAGGGTTCCCCTGATACCTGCTAACCATGCTCAAAGCAAAGGCTACATCAGGTCGAGTACATGTCATAGCATACATGATCGATCCTACAGCCGAAGCATAAGGTATTCGACTCATTGCTACTATCTCAGCCTCAGTACTAGGGCTTTGTGTCTTACTCAATTTGGCATTACTCTGGATGGGTAACTCTCCTTTCTTGGAGTCCTGCATGCCGAATCTCTTCAACACCTTATCCAAGTAAGTACTCTGACTAAGTCCAATTAGTCTTTTACTCCGGTCTCTCAAGATCCTTATCCCTAGAATATAGGCAGCTTCTCCTAGGTCCTTCATAGAGAAACACTTCCCAAGCCAGGACTTAACTTCCTGCAGAGTTGGGATGTCATTTCCTATGAGTAGTATGTCATCCACATACAATACCAAAAAGCTAACTATACTCCCACTAGCCTTGACATATACACAAGATTCATCTTCACTCCTAGAAAAGCCAAATTCCTTGAATTTCTCATCAAAGCAAAGATTCCATCTGCGAGGTGCTTGCTTTAACCCATAAATGGATTTCTCAAGCTTACACACTCTATTAGGGTACTCTGTGTTGACAAAACCCTCTGGCTGACTCATGTAAACATCCTTAGCCAACTTTCCATTAAGGAAAGCGGTTTTGACATCCATTTGCCATATTTCATAGTCATGAAATGCGGCTATGGCTAACAGAACCCTAATAGACTTAATCTTGGCCACTTGAGAAAAGGTCTCATCATAATCAACTCCCGGAGTTTGTGAGAAACCCTTTGCAACCAGTCGTGCCTTATAAGTGTGTACATTACCATCCATGTCGGTCTTCTTCTTGAAGATCCATTTGCACCCTATAGTCTTACGACCTGGTAAGTTCCAAACTTGATTGTCATACAGGGACTGTATCTCGCTGTCCATTGCCTCTTTCCACTTGGCTGACTCAGGACCTGTCATGGCTTCCGCGTAACTGTTAGGTTCATCCAAACCTATCAGTGTCTCATCACTGATAAGTGTATCACCTTCCGCAGTAATATGGAATCCATAGTAATGCTCAGGTGCATTCCTAACCCTTGTGGAACGCCTCAGAGGTACAGACTTGTCAATTGGCTCAACAGAAGTTTCCTCCTCAAGTTGAGTGCTAGGGTTTGAAGTTCCTTCACCACTTGACTCTTGAATTTCTTCAAGGTCAACTTGCCTCCCACTGTCTCCTTAGCTTATGAACTCTCTCTCTCTCGAAATAAAGCCCTACTAGCTACAAAGACCACATTCTCATTAGGTCTGTAGAAGAGGTAACCAAAGCATTTCTGTGGGTAGCCGATGAAAATACACCTCTCACTTCGAGGTTCGAGCTTATCATGAGTCTCGCGTCTCACGAAAGCCTCGCAACCCCAAATCTTAATGTGGTCTAGTTTGGGTACTTTACCAGTCCACATCTCATGAGGAGTTTTGGCAACTTTCTTTGTGGGAACTAGATTAAGGATATGGGCGGCAGTCTCTAAGGCATACCCCCAAAATGAGATTGGTAGCGAAGCTCGACTCATCATGGAATGAATCATATCCAACAAGGTTCTATTACACCTCTCAGCTACACCATTCAACTGCGGTGTCCTGGGAGGTGTCAATTGTGAGACAATCCCATATTCCCTAAGATAGTCGAGGAACTCTGAACTAAGATACTCACCACCTCGATCGGATCGAAGCATCTTAATGTTCCTGCCCAATTGATTATCGACTTCCTGTTTAAACTCTTTAAACCTCTGAAAAGTCTCTGACTTATGCTTGATTAAGTAGACATATCCATATCTACTGTAATCATCTGTAAAAGTCAAATAATAACGATTAGCATCCCTTGTGGCATGTTTGAAGGGCCCACACACATCCGTGTGTATAAGATCCAACAAACCTTCACCCCTCTCACAAGAACCTGTGAAGGGTGACTTTGTTATTTTTCCAAGTAAGCATGATTCGCAACTATCATCTGAATTTAGGTCAAATGACTCCAATACTCCATCCTTTTGGAGTTGGCCTATGCGTTTCTTGCTTATATGTCCAAGACGACAATGCCATAATGATGCTTTATCCAAGTTATTATCATTAACAAAATCAATACACAATACATTATTTCCTAAGTTATCAACCACAGATACAGTTTCATACACACCATCACAAGGTAATGCTTTAAAATAAAGAACATTATTAAAGAAAGCATTAATCGAACCAACTTCATTATCAAATGAAAAGGTGAAACCTTGTTTATACAATGCATGAAAGGAAATAATATTTCTTGCTATTTCTGGCGAATAACAACATTTATTCAAATCTAAACTAAACCCACTACTTAGCGATAAAGTATAAACTCCAATCTTGGTGACAGGTAAAGCTTTCCTATTCCCTATGATTAAGTTTATTCTTCCATGCTCCACATTCTCACTTCTTCTTAGTCCCTGCAAATCAGAACAGATATGAATACCACAACCGGTATCAAGGACCCAAGAGTTAGAATGGGGTGAGTTATTAGATAAGATAGTGTAAATACCTGCATGGTTGGGTTTAACTTTCCCATCCTTCACATCTTGTTGGTACTTTGGGCAGTTCCGCTTCCAATGTGACTTTTTATGGCAATAGAAGCATTCAGCCTCTTTAGGGTCAGAAGAAGGAGTGACAAAACCTTTCTTGGTTCCACTTGAAGAAGAGCCATCAAGGGTCCTAGCCTTGGTACCCTTCGAAGATTTCTTCCTCTTCTTCCCTTTACCTTTCCCGATTGCCAAAACCGGGGCGGAGTTTGGAGTAGGAGTGTTAACAACCGACTTACCCTTAAGACCTGTTTCTGCGGTCTTGAGGAGTCCCTGAAGTTTGCTGAGTGTGACCTCTTCCTTATTCATGTGATATGTCATGCGGAATTGATCATAGCACGATGGTAAGGAGTGCAAAATGATATCTATTGCAAGCTCCTCAGGGAAGTTCACATTAAGCATCAGCAACTGATCCACATACCTTTGCATTTTCTTCATGTGGCTCGTGACGGATTCCCCATCCTTCATCATGGTTGTTATGATAGAGCATATGATTTCATACCTCTCTTGCCGTGCACTTTGATGGTATCTTTCCATCAGGTCTTGGTGCATTTCAAAAGGGTAGAAGTCCTCATAGGACTTTTGGAGTTCCGCTGTCATGGTGGCCAACATGATGCATGTCACTTTTGTAGCATCCCTTTCATGTGCCCGGAAGTCAGCGATCTCCTGGGGAGTTGCAGTGGTCTCATCAATCTCCTTAAGCTCCTTGTCAAGGACATATTCTTTGTCCTCGTAGCGGGTAATCATCCTAATGTTTCTGATCCATTCATTGAAGTTGGATCCATCAAAAGTGACTTTCCCACACAAGTTCATAAGGGTAAAGGAGCCATTAGGATTAGAGCCAGAAGCAGAATTGTTTGAAGACATCTGAAAGAAGAGAACAAGATTAGTTTAGATATTAAGAGAGTCCTTAATAAAACACCCAAATGTAATATTAAGGCTAGGATCCAATCACAATATATTATAACTTAGAAGAGGTATGCCGTAATCCAAGTTATAACATATTTGAAAGGTTGGTGAATGACGATTCACCAATTTCCACCATGAAAAACGAAATATAAATATTAGGTTTTTAATTGGTTCTTAGAAATTCCTAGATTCTTTTGAGATTCAATGAACTTTTCAAATGCATGTTTCAATCTCGAGTGTGCCCTCCAAGTTTTGTGACTGGGATACCGAGGATCACAAAACGAGGTGTGAAGTAACCATGCAAATCACTTGGTACCCTCAAGGTTTATCACTCAATCGATGTGCCGGTAAACCACACACGCTCCACCGATGCTATGGTAAACCTTAAGTCACCCTTTACCTACCTTGTTAAGTACAAGTTAGTGTGCCGGTTAACCACACACACTCCACCAACGACTTAAACAAAGTGTAAAGTGTAATTTCATGGATTAGCACCTTATTCACATTTTCCTAAAGTAACTAAGATTGGGAATTTAATAAAAGCATTTAGTTACTTTATAATATTCATCATACTTTTAATGAGAATTTATAAGTCCTTGTCTTACCCATTCGGCTAACGACCCTCCACCGATCAAGGAAGTGGTGGGTGAGAGTGGACACCCATTAAGTTGCCATTTTATAGGCAACAACCTTATACCCCCCTTATAGACCGACTTCGTGAATGAGGCGTACTAGCGGTAAGACGACTTGACGTTATACATATATATATTAGTAACTTATAATATTATAAAGTATAAGGGTTGAATTTTAACTTTTAAAATTCTAAGGGTTGGAACTAAAGTTTTAATCAAGACTTCACATGTTCCAAAACTTGAGGGCAAGTTTTATAAACTTCCAAAATTTTTCATTTCTTATAACTTATGAATTAATTGAGTAATAAAAATGAAGACTCTTCATTTTTATAACTCTTGTGTTCTTTTAATGGCTTTAATAAAAGTGAGACTTTTGGTTTTCCATAACTTGAGAACAAGTTATGGACTCCATTAAAACACATTATGATCATGAATTAAACTACCATGAAGGTTACAAACAATTCCTATGATCATCTAATCTTCATAAGTTCAAGAACATGAATATGAACACTTTCAAGAATCAAAAATTACACTTAAAAAAAAACTTGTAATTTTAATAATTGCCATTGTAGATGGATTAGCATAAACATTACACCATCTAAAACAAGCTTTAAAACATCAAAACAGTTTAGGGTAATGTTTCTAGTCCATTTCCAGCAACAAATGTGCAAACTTTCATACGAGCAGAAAACAGACAAACGATTTTTTTTAAAGCTGTTTGCAGACAAAAAAAAACAAAAAAACCTAGGCTCTGATACCACTGATGGGTTTTGAGCATTCTAACACTTCCTAAGTGTACATGCAACCCTAATAACCTTGGATCTATGTTTGTCTAATAATCATGCAAAGTTGAATTCCAAGGTTATATTCCTATCTAGCATACATGGGGAACATTTTTAACTTGAATGAAAGATAGAATAACTTACCTTGTTGTTGATTATGATCCTTGAAACCTTGTGAGCCTAGCACCCCAAGTGTGATGCCTCAAATGCTTCACACAACACCAAATGCAAAGGAGTAAACTTTGAGAGAATCTTACACTTGCAAAATCGGCTCTAGCCCTCTTGTTTCTTATGTGTAGCCTATTTTGGTGGAGAATGGGTTTTTTATATAGTGTTGACACATCTAGGGTTACACCATGTAAACCCTAATGTGTCATGACTCTTCATTTCCATGACCCATGGGTTTGTAACTCCCATGGAGCATCCTATGGGTGGAACCCAACTTGATACTCCATGGAGCCTCTTAGCCCACTATATAAGATATGGAAGATTTACATAATCTACCCATATATTTAATTAGTTATCTTTTGATCACTTAATTAATTCTAAATTAATTCTTGATCAAACTAATTAAATAATATTATTAATATATTAGAACTTATAATATATTAATAAACCATAAGTGTTATTTCTCTCATTTTAGTTTATCCAATTGCATGGTGCCATGCAACCCAAATGGACCATGCCGGGTCGGGTCAAGTACATACCAGAAATAGTTATGGACTTAGGCACCTTATCCAAGAGTTAACCCATGCATCCTAAGTAATATGAAAGGTCATTAGGGTTTACAAAGTGTAACCCTAGCATTTTCCACATTATAAATAGAACCCCTATAGCCAAAATCAGTTACACCATAAGCCACACCATTCTTGAAGAGTGAAGTTGATTTTGTGCAAGTAACTTATTCTCTCAAGCCTCCTCTTGCATATTGGTATTTGTGAACCATTAGAGGAATCACACTTGAGTTGCTCAAGCTTTCAAAGGTCAAGAACTACAAGTCCTTCTAAGAGGTAAGTAATCTAACTAGTTGTATTACTCATTTGACAATTTGTATGCTAGTTAGGAGAATGCTTTCGAAAAATTGAAAATGCATGTATAATTAGAGAAAACATAGATCCAAAGAATTTAGGGTTGCATGTGCACCATAGGAGTGTTATAGTGCTCAAAACCCAACAGTGGTATCAGAGCCTAGGGTTGTTTTCTATTATATTTGATGGTTGTAAATTTTTCAAAGATGAAAAAGTCGATTTTCCTGCACCTGACTGGTGAACTCGCCAAGTACATGAACTAACTCGATGAGTCTACTCAGTAACAGAGCAACTCGGTGAGTCAGTTCATGCACACGATGAGTTGAAGGCTCTGTTTGTAGAATTTCAAGTTTTCTTGGCCTGGATTGGATTAGGAACACTACCACAAACTGTTTTGGATCATTAAAATGATTTTTTTCTGATTTGTTAGTGCTTGTACTCATCCAACCACAAGATAATTGTCAAAGTTTTGAGAAAATTGTTGTTTTATATGATAAACAAAGTTGCTTGTAAATTGTTGACTTGGAATTATCTTGTTTATGAGTTTAGTTAGATCAATCATGAATTATGTGATATTTTAGTTGTTCGAAAATTGATCTAAATGAATTTTAATGACCTCCATAACTTGTCCTCATGTTCTGGAAAATGAAAGGTCTCATCTTTAAAATTGCATTAAAACTCATAAGTTATGAATACCAAGAGTTTTGACAAGTTTCAAAACTTGCCCTCAAGTTTTGGAATTTGTAAAGTCTCACTAATGAAACTTTAATTCCAAACCCTACAGTTTTAAAAGTTAAAATTCAACCCTTATACTTTATAATATTATAAGTTTAATAATATATATATATATATATATATATATATATATATATATATATATATATATATATATATATATATATGAAAAGTCAATCTTACCGTTAGTAGGCCTCATTCACGAAGCCGGTCTATAAGGGGGTATAAGGTTACTGCCTCTAAAATGGTAGTTTAATGGGTGTCCACTCTCACCCACCGCTTCCTTGACTGGTGGAGGGTCGTTAGCCGAACTGGTATGATAGGACATTAATTCTCCCTCATTAAAATTATAATGATAAATATAAAGTAACTAAACTTTTATTAAAACTCCCAATCTTAGTTACTTTAGGAAAATATGAAAATGGTGTTAATCCATAAAATTACACTTTGCACCTTTTTAAGTCATTAGTAGAGCGTGTGTGGTTAACCGTCACACTAATATGGGATTGACAACGTGTGGCAAAGGGTAGCTTGATCTTAATCATAGATCAATGGAGCGTGTGTGGTTAACCCTGCACATTGATTAGGTGATTTGTAACATTGGGTGTACCAAGCTAATTTGCATGGTTATTCACACCTTGTTTGTGATCCTCGGCATCCCACTCACAAACTTAAAGGGCACGATCGAGATTTAAACATGCCATTAAAAAGTTCAATGAATCTCAAAGCATCTAGGAATTTCAATTCAATAAGACTTAATAATCTATTTCGTTTTCATGGTGGAAATTGGTAAATCGTCATTTACCTACCTTAAAATATTTTACAATTGGATTTCGGCATCCCTCTTCGCAATTGTAGAATATTGTGTTGGGTCCTAGCCTTAATATTTCATTTGGGTGTAATATTAAGGATTATCATCTAATCTAAACTTTGTTCTTCTTCTTTTACAGATGTCTATTCCAAACTATGCTTCCAACCTAATTCCTTCTGGCTCTTTCTCCCTCATGAACCTATGTGGGAGGGTCATTTTCGATGGCTCGAACTTCAATGATTGGATTCGAAACATCCGAATGGTTATTCGTTATGAGGACAAAGAATATGTCCTACATAAAGAGCTTAAGGAGATTGATGTCACACTGCTACTCCTGAACAAATAGCTTAACATACAACTCATGAGAGGGATGCAACAAAGGTGTCGTGTCTAATGATTGCTACCATGACTGCTGAGCTGCAGAAGTCCTATGAGGACTACTAACCCTTTGAAATGTATCAAGATTTGATGGAAAGATTCCATCAAAGTGCTCGGCATGAGATGTCACACCCCGATCCTTGTCGGAATCGATCAAGGCATGATATATTGTTCAAAGTCTCATGACAACTATGTTATAATATGATTAGATTCAATTAAGTACTAAGTATGCAAACAAGATCCACAACATACAAATACATATCCAAATACGAACAACATTTATTACATCAAATTTAAATTGTCTTGTGGATTTCTAAGGCGCAACCTATTTTTCATCATTCTTCATTCTTCATTCTTCAAATCTGCACCATGGGTAAAAACAGGTCAACTACGAGAGTTGGTGAGTAATCAAATTTTAGTAGAGAAAATTGTGAAGTTGAAACATTTATAATTTGAAATTTGTTTTCTTTTGAAGTCGCCAAACAATTGTATTTGAGATAAATGTTTATAAATCAAAAATTGATTAACAATTGATAACAACAACAATAAGTCCTCACCCTATATATATATATATATATATATATATATATATATATATATATATATATATATATGTATATATATATAAATATATATAGGATGGAGCATCTAATCATCATACACACTCAACCACGTGTGATCAATCACCTTAGCGTCCCAAGGCGGGGTGGTCAACCCAATAGCGCTATTATTGTCCATGACGTACCTCAAGAATACGGGCATAGTCATGGATATTAGACTAAAAATGGTAATGCACTACAAGTACATGTAGCGTAAACAAACAATAGTTATACAATTAATGACTCACGTATAAATGTCCCAACAATGTCTCAATTGTGATAAAACAATAAAATGAAGTTGAAATATATTAGAACCACATGATACACCCCAAAAGTATTGAAAATTATAAAGTATGGGGTAGATTACTCACTTTAGTCCCAAAACGAAATGCGTGTGTCGTACGATAGACGATTCGGGTCAAAATGGCGTAGAACCTAATATAATTAATAGTTTTGGTTTAGGAACTGCTAAACAAGAATGAATTATTAATACAAATAATTAGACGCGTATTCTTATATTAGATGAATTAACAATAATTCATTTTGATTATAATATTAAGGTATTTATTTGTTAAATGAATTTTAAATTGAATTACTTACTTTGCATAATTAATTTATATTTTCAATTTAGGCTAGATTTTAATAATTTCTTATTAAAATAATAACTTGCCTAATTATAATTATTTATAGATTTTAACAATTATTTATATGAAATAATCATTAAAATGCATTTTTACATGCTTAAATACTTAGGAAAATAGTTTTAAATAGTAAACAGTATTGAAAAATTATGAAATTATTAGTAAATCATTATTTCATACAATATGAATTACTGTAAAATTTGTATATTTTTCTGAACTGTTTTAGTATTTATTTAATATTTTAATGATTAAACAACACAAAATTCGGGAAAAATAGTAAATGATTCTCAAAAAATCTGTAAAATTAACCATAGTTTTATAACATGATGTAGAGCCCAGTGTATAAGTTTCAGATATTTGTTACTATGGGAAGTATTTTTTATATATTTCATTATTAATTAATGAATAAAATCATAAATAATAGTAAACAGTAATATAAATGCATGAAACTTCATATATCATGTTTAATCAGTATACATGTCATCCCAGAATTTTCTCAGAATTTATTGAATGCAACAAGTATTTTATGTGAATTATTGCCCTACTTTATTGAAATAATTATGATAATTCAATAAAAATAAGTTATTTTCTGAAAATTTCCAGAACTTCTTATTTTATTGATGGTATTCTGAGAAAAATCAGGTTTATGAAAAAAATGAGTTTTAAATATTTTGGTTGATTTAATTTGTTTCTTGTATGAATTTGAAACTTTTAACAACATACCTTGATGAATGCTTCAAGAGGGATGAAGATTTGAGTATAATAGATTGTTCTTGGATGGAATATGAGTATTCTTGGAGGAAATTTCGAGATTGAGAGTGAGAGAAAGAATAGAGAAGATTTAAGTGGTGAAGAGAATAATATGTTGGGAGAAAAAGGAAAGGAAAGTGGATGGGAGGTGTGAGTGGGAGACCATGGGAATAATCTTTTTGCTTTTGGTGGTCTTCATAATTTCCCACTAACACAAGCATCTTTTACATAATTAATATATGAGTTTTATAAAATTTAAAGTAAAGTTTATAAAAAATAGAGTTTTATAAAATTTAATGTAAAGTTTATAAAAATGGAGTTTTATAAAAGATATGTTATTATTTGATTATAACAATCTACTTTGATTTGAAGTTTAATTAGAGAATTCAAGTTTGATTCTTTTAATTTAATTAGAGCATTATACTTTGATTTTATTTTAATATGGTATCATAATTTATTTTGATTATAGTTATAACGTTGTACAATACTATGTTGCTATTAACGTCAAGTTATATCGTATTGCATGGGTTTTGATCCTATTAGCGTCAAGTAATCTTGAGTAGGGTTTATTAAATTTCCAATTGGGTTGGGTTGACCCGAATCCATTTTAGGCGGATGTCACAGTCTCCCCTACTTTAGGAAATTTCGTCCCGAAATTTAAGAAGAGAGTACCTTAAGAGAAAAGTTGTGGGTATTTGGTACGCATATGATCCTCACGCTCCCATGTATACTCAGGTCCACGTGCCGACTGCCACCTGACCTTAACCAGGGGAATGCGACTTCTTTTGAGTTGCTTTTCCTTTCGGTCGGCAATTTCCAAGGGTTTCTCGGTAAATTGCATTGTCTCGTCGATTTGGATATCCTCAAGAGGAACATGAAGGTTCTCGTCTGCTAAACACTTCTTGAGGTTGGCTATATGAAATACTGGGTGAACTTTCTTAAGCTCTGTTGGTAGATCCAACTCGTAGGCTACTGGTTCGATCCTTTTTATGATCTTAAACGGGCCTACGTAGCGTGGTGCCAATTTACCCTTGCGTCCAAATCGAACCACACCTTTCCATGGGGACACTTTTAACATGACCATGTCACCTACGGTAAATTCAAGCGGTTTGCGTCGCTTGTCGGCGTAACTCTTTTGTCGGCTACGAGATGCGAGAAGGTTATCGCGAATCTGAGTGATTTTGTCGGTTGTTTCCTGGATAAGCTCAGGACCAACGATTGGAGAATCCACTGTTGCGCGAATCACGTGGGACTCACCGATTTCATGCCAGCAAATAGGAGATCGGCATTTACGGCCATACAATGCCTCAAATGGTGGCATCTTGATGCTAGAATGATAACTGTTATTATAGGAGAATTCCACCAACGGTAAATGAGAGTCCCAGTTTCCTCCGAAATCCAAGACACACGCCCTCAACATATCTTCGAGTGTTTGAATTGTCCTCTCAGATTGACCATCGGTCTGAGGATGATAGGCGGTACTGAGATCGAGGCGGGTTCCCATGGCTGTTTGAAGTGATTGCCAAAACCGAGAGAGAAATCTCCCATCACGATCTGAAATGATGCTGAGAAGAATGCCATGCCGACTAACTATCTCGTTGATGTAAATCCGAGCAAGTTTTTCGACTTTGAAATTTTCCCGGATGGGAAGGAAATGAGCGGATTTGGTCAAACGGTCAATGATTATCCAAATGCTGTCGTGTCCTTTTGTGGTACGGGGAAGTTTGGTTACGAAATCCATGGCGATCGCTTCCCATTTCCACCTGGGGATTTCTGGTTGGACCAATAGTCCAGAGGGTCGTTGATGTTCTACTTTGACCCTGGAACATGTAAGACATTTGGCCACGAATAAAGCAATATCCTTTTTCATTCCCGACCACCAATAATTGGTTCTCAGGCCATGATACATCTTGTCAGTGCCCGGATGAATGGAATATCGGGTTTTATGGATTTCTTCCATCAGGAATATGCGAAGATTGTCACGATCTGGGATCCAGATGTGATCTTGATAATAGAAAATACCATCAGATTTGGTTTCCAACTCCCCATCAATTCCCGTGGGCATGTCATTTTCGGTAATTGCCGAGTGTTGGGCTCCTCGAATTCGGTCGCTGAGATTGGACAAGATAGGAGAACATATTAGATGAAATGCATGGGCATGTTCTTTTCGGCTTAACGCGTCGGCTACGACGTTTGCCTTGCCCGGATGATAGCGTATTTCACACTCGTAATCATTTAGGAGTTCGACCCATCGTCTATGCCTCATATTGAGTTCCTTTTGATTAAGAATATGTTGCAAGCTCTTGTGGTCGGTGAAAATTACGCATTTAGTGCCGTAAAGGTAATGCCTCCAAATTTTAAGAGCGAAAATCACGGCACCGAGCTCCAAATCATGAGTCGTATAATTCCTTTCGTGGATTTTGAGTTGTCGTGATGCGTAAGCTATAACCTTTCCCCTTTGCATCAAAACACAACCTAGACCGAGATTGGAGGCATCGCAGAATACCACGAAATCTTCGGATCCTTCAGGGAGTGTAAGAATCGGAGCGTCACACAAACTTTGTTTAAGGGTTTGGAAAGCGTATTCCTGCTTGGGTCCCCAATCAAATGGTGTACCCTTGCAAGTGAGAGAAGTAAGCGGTAAAGCAATCTTTGAGAAATTTGAAATGAAACGCCGGTAATAGCCGGCTAAACCAAGGAAGGACCGAATTTCCTTGGGGGTACGGGGGGCTTTCCAATTCTGGACTGCTTCAACTTTTGCGGGATCGACTAAAATACCCTTGTCACTTACAATATGACCAAGGAATTGTACCTCATTTAACCAAAACTCACATTTCGAAAATTTGGCGTAGAGCCGATTTCCTTGCAACGTTTGGAGAGTTAGGCGAAGGTGTCTTTCATGCTCTGCCCTTGTCTTGGAGTAAATGAGGATGTCATCAATAAAGACGATAACAAAATGGTCGAGATAAGGTTTAAATACCCGATTCATCAAGTCCATGAATACGGCAGGGGCATTTGTTAGGCCGAAAGGCATAACGGTGAACTCGTAATGACCATAGCGGGTTCGGAAAGCGGTTTTGGGGATGTCTTCTTCCCGTACTCGAAGTTGGTGATAACCTGAGCGAAGGTCAATTTTTGAGAAGCATGAAGCTCCTTGAAGCTGATCAAAAAGGTCGTCGATCCGAGGTAACGGATATCGGTTCTTGATGGTTAATTTATTTAACTCCCGATAATCGATACACATACGAAACGAACCATCTTTCTTTTTGATGAAGAAAACCGGGGCTCCCCAGGGTGAAGTACTAGGGCGGATAAATCCCTTATTGGTTAGTTCTTGGAGCTGACTTGCCAATTCTTGCATCTCGGTTGGAGCCAACCGATATGGAGACTTGGCTATGGGAGTAGCCTCAGGAACAAGTTCGATGCGGAACTCTAGCTCACGTACTGGAGGGAGTCCAGATACATCATCAGGAAAGACGTCGGGAAAGTCTCGTACTATCGGAATATCTTCGATCTTCTTTTCTTTGACCTTTGTTTCCACCACATGGGCTAAGAAAGCCATATATTCTTTTCGTAGATATGATCGAGCTTGAGTACATGACATAAGACTAAGCTTTTTCGAATGAGTCTCGCCATAAATACGAAGACTTTGACCGTCGGCGAGAGGAATACGAATGAACTTATCATAACATACTATTTCAGCATGGTTTTGGGATAGCCAATCCATTCCTACGATGATGTCGAAGCTACCAAGTTCCATAGGAACTAAATTGACAGAAAATTTATGACCGGAAAAATCGAAAGTGCAATCTTGGATGACTGCATTGAGTGAAACGTATTTTCCATCGGCGACTTCTACGGTAAAGTACTCATTAAGAATCGTGCGAGGTGTGTGAAGTATGGGCTCAAATTCCAAAGACACAAAACTTTTATCGGCACCTGAATCAAAAAGTACTGACGCGTACCAGTTATTTATGAGAAACGTACCATTTACGACCTTGTTATCGGTCTTTGCTTGGGTTGCGGTAATGACAAAGGCTCGGCCTTTGGGAGCTGGAACCTGCATTGTTGGATTTGCCTGGGCTTGGGTGTTGATGATATTGACTAGCCTAGGACACGCGTTTTTGAAATGGGTGGGGTCACCACAGTTGAAGCATGTTCCAGTTGGATACCCCGTTTGTGTTTGCTGATTTGAGGGTAGATAGAGTGGTCGCTGAGTTTTTGGTGCACGACATGTGTCCGCCAAGTGGCCATAGCGACCACAATTCGTACAGAGGCGACACGGGCTAGTGGTCATATGGTGATAGTTACAGTGGTTACAGAGGGGGTGAGGTCCGGTATACGGCTTTTTATTTGGTTGGGCTGGTGGGGTGACTTGGGTGATAGGAGTAGCAGGGGTAATAATAGCATGGTTGTGGTGATGACTTTTCCGCTTCTTTTTGTCATGTCGGTGGGAGGACTCGGACTTGACAATTTGGGGGGTCTCAGGGGTCGACTTTTCAGTTGACACCTTTGAACCCTTGCGTGGGAGGACACCATCGTTCACATTGTCCTCGTTGAGTTGACCTGCTATTTCAATGGCAGATTCTAGGGTAGATGGCCTGCTGCTGGTCACCGAATCACGGATCTGGCGTGGTAACCCTTTGATGTAGCGGCGTATTGCAGTTTTCATAGATTGAACCATGTGAGGTAGGAGTCTCGAGAGATCATGGAATCTATTGGTGTAGGTCGCGTTGTCGCCTCCCTCCTGTTTCAGATTCCAGAATTCATCCTCGAGAGTTTGCAATTCGCTGTCAGGGCAGAACTTCTCCATCATGCGTTCTTTTAGTTTTGACCAGGTCATTCCCAAGGCAACAGCCTCTTCCTTTGCCCGTTTTTCTAGGTTCCACCATGTGAGAGCATGACCTAGGAGGCACCTTGTAGCATGACGGACCATCAGGTCCTCAGGACACTCGCTATGGATGAAAGTACTCTCCATTTCTTCAATCCATGTGAGGAGTGCGGTGGCACCATCGGTGCCTTTGAAGTAAGGCGGATTGCAGTTACGAAAGTGCTTGAACGAGCAACGAGGAGTTGTTGCTGGAGCTTGTGGCTGAAGAGAATGAAGTTGGGTTGCAATTGTTGGGATGACGTTTGCTACCTCCTTCGCGACCAGGGCAGCTAGCCTTCTGTTGTTGCGAGCAGCGTATGGGGGTCGTAATGCCATCTACGAGAAACACGCATATGGACTTGTGAGTTATTTGTAAATTGATTATGGAAATAAAGTTTTTAGACATTGTTGGGTAAAATAATTGTAAAACACTTGTTGGGCCATGGTTAGGAGTGTTCGGCACCTTTTGGGCTTTCCATGGTTACTAAATGTGAAACATGTAGCACTTGCGTGGGCCCCCACAAAACTAAGTTTTCACATTTCTTTCCCACTTCTAGTCCCATTAGGGAACTTAATAGTCCAATGAGTTGGCCATTTTGGAGTGTATCCTTTCGGATACGTTTGATAAGGTCGGGTATTTTGATGGCTCAAAAGTAATGTGAATGACGCGCTTTGGCCTATAGGTTTGGGAACTCTCGCCTTTGGTCCCCAGATAAGCAAACTGGTCCCTCGGTTGATTGGGATGTATACGAATGCTTACCTAGTCAGGACTTTCAGGCTACCGGCACCTCCCCCTTCCAGTTACTACGCGTCCATTACTATGATCCTACCCAACTAGAGTGGATGACTTTGAATTTCCTATGAGCTCTAAGGAATACATATATGTATATACATTTTGTTAAACAACTTGAGTATGTGTGTGATTTTCAAAGAAAGTGGAGAATATTCACAAGTGTATGCACACATATAAGTGTCAGGAGTAATACGTATGCACATAAGGGAGCAATTAACACACAAAGGTATTCCTAGGATTTTCTAAGTGCGAATTGCATACAGTTGTGTGTGCATTTTATAAACTAGCATACGAGAGGACCCTAGAGGCTATAGACTAGGTCAAGGCAATTAACCTAATTCCCTATAGTCAAGGGCTCTGATACCAATCTGTCACACCCCGATCCTTGTCGGAATCGATCAAGGCGTGATATATTGTTCAAAGTCTCATGACAACTATGTTATAATATGATTAGATTCAATTAAGTACTAAGTATGCAAACAAGATCCACAACATACAAATACATATCCAAATACGAACAACATTTATTACATCAAATTTAAATTGTCTTGTGGATTTCTAAGGCGCAACCTATTTTTCATCATTCTTCATTCTTCAAATCTGCACCATGGGTAAAAACAGGTCAACTACGAGAGTTGGTGAGTAATCAAATTTTAGTAGAGAAAATTGTGAAGTTGAAACATTTATAATTTGAAATTTGTTTTCTTTTGAAGTCGCCAAACAATTGTATTTGAGATAAATGTTTATAAATCAAAAATTGATTAACAATTGATAACAACAACAATAAGTCCTCACCCTATATATATATATATATATATATATATATATATATATATATATATATATATATATATATATATGTATATATATAAATATATATAGGATGGAGCATCTAATCATCATACACACTCAACCACGTGTGATCAATCACCTTAGCGTCCCAAGGCGGGGTGGTCAACCCAATAGCGCTATTATTGTCCATGACGTACCTCAAGAATACGGGCATAGTCATGGAGATTAGACTAAAAATGGTAATGCACTACAAGTACATGTAGCGTAAACAAACAATAGTTATACAATTAATGACTCACGTATAAATGTCCCAACAATGTCTCAATTGTGATAAAACAATAAAATGAAGTTGAAATATATTAGAACCACATGATACACCCCAAAAGTATTGAAAATTATAAAGTATGGGGTAGATTACTCACTTTAGTCCCAAAACGAAATGCTTGTGTCGTACGATAGACGATTCGGGTCAAAATGGCGTAGAACCTAATATAATTAATAGTTTTGGTTTAGGAACTGCTAAACAAGAATGAAGTATTAATACAAATAATTAGACGTGTATTCTTATATTAGATGAATTAACAATAATTCATTTTGATTATAATATTAAGGTATTTATTTGTTAAATGAATTTTAAATTGAATTACTTACTTTGCATAATTAATTTATATTTTCAATTTAGGCTAGATTTTAATAATTTCTTATTAAAATAATAACTTGCCTAATTATAATTATTTATAGATTTTAACAATTATTTATATGAAATAATCATTAAAATGCATTTTTACATGCTTAAATACTTAGGAAAATAGTTTTAAATAGTAAACAGTATTGAAAAATTATGAAATTATTAGTAAATCATTATTTCATACAATATGAATTACTGTAAAATTTGTATATTTTTCTGAACTGTTTTAGTATTTATTTAATATTTTAATGATTAAACAACACAAAATTCGGGAAAAATAGTAAATGATTCTCAAAAAATCTGTAAAATTAACCATAGTTTTATAACATGATGTAGAGCCCAGTGTATAAGTTTCAGATATTTGTTACTATGGGAAGTATTTTTTATATATTTCATTATTAATTAATGAATAAAATCATAAATAATAGTAAACAGTAATATAAATGCATGAAACTTCATATATCATGTTTAATCAGTATACATGTCATCCCATAATTTTCTCAGAATTTATTGAATGAAACAAGTATTTTATGTGAATTATTGCCCTACTTTATTGAAATAATTATGATAATTCAATAAAAATAAGTTATTTTCTGAAAATTTCCAGAACTTCTTATTTTATTGATGGTATTCTGAGAAAAATCAGGTTTATGAAAAAAATGAGTTTTAGATATTTTGGTGGATTTAATTTGTTTCTTGTATGAATTTGAAACTTTTAACAACATACCTTGATGAATGCTTCAAGAGGGATGAAGATTTGAGTATAATAGATTGTTCTTGGATGGAATATGAGTATTCTTGGAGGAAATTTCGAGATTGAGAGTGAGAGAAAGAATAGAGAAGATTTAAGTGGTGAAGAGAATAATATGTTGGGAGAAAAAGGAAAGGAAAGTGGATGGGAGGTGTGAGTGGGAGACCATGGGAATAATCTTTTTGCTTTTGGTGGTCTTCATAATTTCCCACTAACACAAGCATCTTTTACATAATTAATATATGAGTTTTATAAAATTTAAAGTAAAGTTTATAAAAAATAGAGTTTTATAAAATTTAATGTAAAGTTTATAAAAATGGAGTTTTATAAAAGATATGTTATTATTTGATTATAACAATCTACTTTGATTTGAAGTTTAATTAGAGAATTCAAGTTTGATTCTTTTAATTTAATTAGAGCATTATACTTTGATTTTATTTTAATATGGTATCATAATTTATTTTGATTATAGTTATAACGTTGTACAATACTATGTTGCTATTAACGTCAAGTTATATCGTATTGCATGGGTTTTGATCCTATTAGCGTCAAGTAATCTTGAGTAGGGTTTATTAAATTTCCAATTGGGTTGGGTTGACCCGAATCCATTTTAGGCGGATGTCACATGAGAAGTATGAGATCATTGCCTCCTTGATCACAACCAAGATGAAGGATGGAGAACCCATCACGGCCCACTTGTAAAAGATGCAGAGATTTGTGGACCGCTTGCTTAAATTGAATATCAATTTTGATGAAGAGTTGGCCATAGATATTATTCTACACTCTTTACCTTTTTGTTATGATAAGTTTTGTATGACTTATCATATGAACAAGGAGGAGGTCACTCTTAGCAAGCTTCAAGGCCTTCTAAGAATTGCAGAAAGCAAATTGAAAGGCAAGTCGGTTGTGTCTACTCCTACTACTACTTCTTCCTCTGTTCTGGCTAATGGACATGGGAAGGGAAAGAAGAGGAAGGCTCCCTACAAGAGCCGCAAGGGAAATTCTCTTGATGGATCCTCTTCCGGTGGGACCAAAGTTGGTTATGCTAATCCCTCTTCCAATCCGAAGGATGCAGAGTGCTTCCACTGTCATGAAAAAGGGAACTGGAAATGAAGTCACCCCCAGTACTTGCAGAACATAAAGGATGGCAAGATCAAGCCCTCCTTTGCAGATATTTACACTATTCAATCTAATAATTCATCGCATGCTAATTCTTGGGTCCTTGATACAGGTTGTGGTATTCACATTTGTTCTGATTTGCAGGGACTAAAAAGAAGTAGGGATGTGGAGCACGGGAAGATAAACTTAATCATGGGAAATAGGAAAGTGTCGCCTATGACCAAGATTGGAGTTTATTCTTTATTGCTTAGTAATGGTTTAAATTTAGATTTGAATAATTTTTGTTACTCGGCCGATATGGAGAGAAACATTATTTCCTTTCACAGTTTGTATAAACAAGGTTTTACCTTTTCTTTTAATAAGGAATGGTGGTATTTTTGCTTATTGTAATGTTGTTTTTTATTTTGAAGCATTACCTTGCAATTATATATATGAAACTATGATGGTTGTAGATAAATTAGGAAATAATCTGTTAAATATAGATTCGTCCAATGATTTGGACAAAGCATGCTTGTGGCATTGTCGTCTTGGACATGTCAACAAGAAGCGTGTCACACCCCAAAACCATGAACGGCGGAAACGTTCTGGGGCGGAGGACGTCATGTACAGTATCACAATAATGAATAGTAGTAAACAAGCAACAACATCATCCATTGCGTTAATAGTATAATTTTAATACAAGTGTGTTCTGTCAAATTATATAGACACCAAAATATAAATCAAAATGAAAGATGAGTCTTGAACGAGCTCCATCTTCTCTAATCCTTGCATATGTACCTGTCTACTGGTGACCTGAGGATACAAGTTATTTTGAAAGCGAGTATCAGCTTTAAAGCTGGTGAGATCATAAGTATTTTAGTGTCTATATTTGTAATAATGTATTTGTAAGTATGTGAAGTATAAGTATGTAAAAGTTTTGAACCTCCTAGAAAACCCTATGTTTCCTACTAATAGTAGCCTTCTACCAAGGCATCTAGTATCTATCTGTGTCTCTTGTAAGAGTGTGCATTTTCCCAATCTGACTATCATTAACCAAAATATAGCTCCTACATTATTGCCTATTGTGTGAATATCACCAAGTAAATGTAATGGGAAAAATGAATTAGTACTGTAGTATTATAATAAGTGACTACTGTTATACTAACTACCTTAAATCTAATGTAATTTAAAGTACCATGTGATCGGCCTGTAATCCTGCTACCGACTATAGAACGCGACAATGTAAGATGTCGGAGAAAAATGACATTTGGCACCCATAGACATTTAAGTCTAACTATAGCTAGCAGCCAGGTGTAGGATAGTCAATCCAGTATAGCTATACGCAAACTCATACACTCCCTAATTAAGGAGATTCTAGATACATGAACGGTCATGGCAGGTAGTGCCATGCCCCGTACGTGGCTCACATAACTGCATGTAATGTAAATGTAATGTATTTGTGTGCTAGCTGTATTATGTGTTCTTTCTCTGTCTAGCCTATATGTTCTCTCTGTATAGTATTGTATGTTCTCTGTGTGTACTAGCTGTATTGTGTGTTCTCTCTCTGTCTAGCATGTATTGAGTCATGAATGAACTGACTCTTTGTATGATTCATTGTTCTAGTATTAGTATTAGTAAAACCCTAAACTACGCCAATTGTTGGTTAATAGTAATATGACTCGTACGTATGAACATGGAAGTATACCCTTGCTACCCAAGGGTATTGAATTGACTGGAAGAACCTTTATGACTATATATGTACACATGATATATAACTAATATTTAAACGACCTTAGGACGAATAACCGATGCCTTAAAGCCACATCCCAACGAGGAAAAGGAGATAAAGTGAGCTAGCCTTCCTAAGTCCTTTAAACATTACTTATATAACTATACATATCTAGGCATGCAATTGACAATATAAAACTATAAAAGAAATTTTGTAAAACCTTTAAAGAGTTTAGGAACTAAGAAAAGATGACTTGATGTCAGTTTGTAAAACAGTTTGAAAGTAGTATATTTGATAAGAACCGTTTTAAGTATAAGGAAATCCTTTGTTTGAAACACAATTGTAACAGGGTTTGAAAAGAAACATTCAGTATGTAATACAGTTTAATAAAGAGTTTTAAACCAGTAAAAACATTTTGGAAAGCCATTTGAAGTAATCTGTTTGGTAAAACAGCTAAAAAGTGTAGTAAATCCATTTGTATGCTAGTTATTAATCACATGTGATTGATATTATAACTTGCATGATTCAACTTGTATCCCCCCCCCCGCCATAAAAGCATTTAAAAACATTTAAAAGATAGATTAAGGGGTATGAACTCACCTGTAGCAAGTGGTTTGGGATGAACGGACTGTGTAGGATGCTAAGTGTCAAGTGAAGACTTGTAAACACTCTATGATCCTAGATAACATATAATATCACATATATATCCAATTAGTCTTTAAACAACTAAATAACAAAGTTAAGACATCCTAGGGTATGATAAACACCTTATATAAGTGTCATAAGTCCTAAGGATTGCATCTAAGTGCTGTAGGACAAAGCTATTGAGCTTAGGGTTCAAGGGAACCCTCTTTGTGAGTTTACGGTTTGGAGACCATAACTCATTGAGTTTACGGTCGTAAACCCTTGAGTTTACGGCCGTAAACTCATACATCTTTGACCACTTTGTGTTTTGAAGCCTTAGAAGCATTTCTACATTGAAGCATAAGCCTATGGAAGTGTTTGTGGCATCAAATCACCCCTATATGTAGTTTACGGCCCATGGACCACTATTCTATGTGTTTACGGCCGTAAACACATATGATCTAAGGTCTTTTTATGTTTTCAAGTCCTTAACACATCAATGAAGGGATCTATGCTAGTTACCAAATCTTAGGAAGGGACTAGGGCCACTTTGGCACACTTTTTAGGGTTTACGGTCCAAGAACATCTTGGACCGTAAACACCTTTGATCCTCATTTTCTTGGGTTATTTCTTGATGTATGGATGTATAACAAGCTCTATGATACTCTAGGATAGAAGTACTTACAAGATAGAAGCTTGAAATGAGCCAAAAGTCCAAGAACACTAGTGTGTGTTCTTGGTGTTCTTGGTGAAACTTGAAGATTCAACCTTTTGGAATGATTTCACGGATAGAAGTGTGTTAAAACACTAGATTAAGTCATATAACAACTTAAGAAGGCTAGAAACACTTACTAGATTGAAGATCTTGAAAAACTTTTGGATGATACTTGAGAGAGAAATGGATTTGGATCTTGAGATTTGGAAAAAGTGTAAATAATGACTAAGTGTCATATATATACTCCCAAATTTAGGGTTTTTGGCTGTAAATATTTTATTCAGGCAGTAAACTCCAATTTCTTGGAGTTTTGGAATAACAGTGTTGCACAATAAACCCTAGGGCATCCTCTCCACTGATATCTCCCGGAGTGTAAATTCTAAAATACTCAAACTTTTTCCAAAAAGTTTGAAACTTAACAGCAACTTTTCTGACTTCTATTGAATTGAAGGGTTGTACAGAATGGAGATTTCGGGTTGTCACAAAGCGCATAGCCCAACTCCAAAAGGATGCAGTCTTGGAGTCGTTCGACTTGAAGTCGGATGACACTTGCGAATCTTGTTTACTTGGAAAGATGACCAAGTCACCCTTCACTGGTACTTCTGAAAGGGGTGAAGGTCTGTTGGATCTCATGCACACTGATGTGTGTAGACCATTCAGAACCGCCACAAGGGATACTAACCGCTTCTATGTGACTTTTACTGATGATTATAGTAGATATGGGTATATTTACTTAATCAAGCATAAGTCGGAAACTTTTGAAAGTTCAAGGAGTTTAAGCAAGAAGTGGAGAATCAATTGGGCAAGAAGATAAAGATGCTGCGATCCGATCGAGGAGGAGAGTATCGAGTTCCTAGACTATCTTATAGAATGTGGAATTGTTTCACAATTGACGCCACCAAGGACACCAAAGCTTAATGGTGTGGCTGAAAGGCGCAATCGAACCTTTCTAGACATGGTTCGTTCCATGATGAGTCAATCTTCGTTACCTATCTCATTCTGGGGGTATGCCTTAGAGACTGCGGCCCATATCCTTAATATAGTCCCTACCAAAAAAGGTTTCTAAAACACCTCACGAGATGTGGACAGGGAAAGTTCCCACATTAGACCACATCAAACTTTGGGGTTGCGAGGCTTTTGTGAGAAAATAAACTCACAAAAATCTCGATCCTCGGAGTGAGCGATGTATTTTCATCGGCTACCCACAAAAATCCTTTGGATATCTCTTCTACAGACCGAGTGACAATGTTGTCTTCGTTACGAGGAGATGAGTCTTTCGCGAGAGAGAACTCATAGTCCAAGGAAACAGTAGGAGGCAAATTGACCTTGAAGAGCTTCAAGAGTCAAGTGGTGAAGGAACCTCAAACACTAGCAATCAACATGAGGAGGAAACTCCGGTTGATCCAATTGACGAGTCCTTAACTCTGAGGCGTTCCAGTAGAGTTAGAAATACACCTGAGTTTTATGGTTTCCATATTACCATAGAAGGTGATACATTTATCAGTGATAGCATACTGGTAAATTTGGATGAACCTAATAACTACAAGGAAGCCATGGCAGGCCCCGAGTCTGCAAAGTGGAAAGAGGCTATGGACAGCGAGATTCAATCCATGTATGACAATCAAGTTTGGAACTTGGTTGACAATGTACCGGGTCGTGATACAACCAGGTGCAAATGTATCTTCAAGAAGAAGACCGACATGGATGGGAAAATACACATATATAAAGCGCGACTGGTTGCGAAGGGCTTTACTCAAACTCCGGGAGTTGACTATGATGAGACCTTCTCACCAGTAGCGAAGATTAAATCTATAAGGGTTATGTTGGCCATAGCTGCATTTCATGATTATGAAATTTGGCAAATGGATGTCAAAACCACTTTCCTTAATGGAAAGTTAGCTGAAGATGTTTACATGAGTCAGGCAGAGGGTTTTGTCAATGCAAAGTACCCTAATAGAGTGTGTAAGCTTGAAAAATCCATTTATGGATTGAAACAAGCATCTCGCACATGGAATCTTTGTTTTGATGATAAAGTCAAAGAGTTTGGATATTCAAGAAGCGAGGATGAGTCATGCGTACATGTCAAAGCTAGTGGGAGTATAGTGAGCTTTCTGGTATTGTATGTAGATGACATACTGCTCATAGGAAATGACATCCCAACCTTTCAGGAGGTTAAGTCCTGGATTGGGAAGTGTTTCGCTATGAAGGACCTTGGCGAAGCTGCTTACATCCTAGGAATAAGGATATTGAGAAACATGAGTAAAAGACTAATAGGACTTAGTCAAAGTACATACTTGGACAAGGTGTTGAAGCGTTTCAGCATGGAGAACTCCAAGAAAGGTGACTTACCTATCCAAGGAAATACCAAACCGAGTAAGACTCAGAGTCCGAGTACGAAGATTGAGATAGCAGAGATGAGTCACATACCATATGCTTTCGCAGTTGGTTCGATCATGTATGATGTGACTTCTACTCGCCCTGATGTGGCCTTTGCTTTGACCATAGTCAGCAGATATCAAGGGAATCCTAGTAAAGCTCATTGGATTGCGGTTAAGAATATTCTTAAGTACCTACGGAGGACTAAGGACTGGGTCCTTACCCTCGGTGGGAGTGATGAATTGAGAGTGACAGGGTATAGTGACGCCATCTTTCAAACCGACAGAGATAATATCCGCTCTCAGTCAGGCTGGGTTTTTACCCTGAATGGAGGAGCAGTAACTTGGAAAAGTTTCATGCAGGAGACTGTAGCTGATTCAACATGCAAATCAGAGTACATAGCAGCAAGCGAAGCATCGAAGGAGGCGATATGGATGAAAAACTTCTTCGGAGACCTTGGAGTCATTTCATACATAAAGGAGCCTGTGGAAATTTTTTGCGATAATGAAGGGGCGGTTGCCTTAACCAAGGAACCGAGAGATCATGGTAGATCTGTTGGATTAGTGTCTAAGCTTGTAACTATATTTGGTATGTACTTGACCCGGTTGTGTATGGTTCTTTTTTGTCCACATAAATCATTTGATTAGATACATATAATCATATATGATTAGATATATTTAATCAAATGTGATTAGATATATTTAATCACATATGTCATTATTGCATTCTCGATTCAATAATTATTTTTTTGTCAACTTTAATCATATGTGATTAGATACGTATAATCACATATGATTATATGTATCCAATCACATATGATTTACATGAACAATATTGATTTTTGATTTTTCGTTTCAATAGTTTTTCTCAAGTATTTAATCACATATGAT
This sequence comes from Lactuca virosa, assembly GCF_052849685.1. Lineage (NCBI taxonomy): Eukaryota > Viridiplantae > Streptophyta > Magnoliopsida > Asterales > Asteraceae > Lactuca > Lactuca virosa. Next base: position 430,822,089 of record NC_136428.1, on the reverse strand, counting down.
TATAAGTATTTAATCACTTATGATTAATGTGGACATAAATTTCTTTTAATGTCCTTGATTCAATATTTTTTTCTCGTGTATATAATTACATGTGATTATATATATATATATCTCAGCACATATGATTTGTTGAATCAAGAACGTGAAAACAAATCTTTTTTCACATAAATCGTATGTGATTAAATACACGAGACCAACTATTGAATTAAAAACACAAAAATGAATATTGTCTACAAAAATCATATGTGATTAAATACATATAACCACATGTGATTATATGTACCTAATTACATATGACTTATGTGGACAAGATTCATTATTTCTTTCTCAAATCAATAGTTGTACTCATGTACTTAATCATATGTGATTATATGTGTCAAATCACATATGATTTATATTGATAATATTCGTTTGTGCATTTTTGATTCAATATTTTTTCTTATGTATTTAATCATATGTGATTGTATGTATTTAATCACATACGATTAATGTGGAAAAAGAAAAACTATTGAATCAAAAATGCGAAAATGAATCTTGTGTACAGAAATCATATGTGACTAAATGTACAAGAACAACTATTAAACGAGAATGTGAAAATGAATATTGTCCATCTAAATCATATCTTATTAGATACATATAATCTCATGTAATTAAATACACAAGAACAATAACTGAACCGAGAACGCGAAAATAAATATTTCCCACATAAATTCTATGCGATTAGATACATATAATCACATGTGATTATAGGCGTTTAATCACATATGATATATTTGGACAATATTTATCTTTGTGTTCTCGATTCAATAGTTGTTCTTGTGTATATAATCATATGTGATTATATGTATCTAATCACATATGATTTATATAGACATCATTATTTTTTGCCCATATAAATCATATATGATTAGATACATATAATCACATGTGATTATTTGTATTTAATCACATATGATTAAAGTTGACAAAGAACAATTACTGAATCGAGAATGTGACAATGAATCTCATCCACATAAATCATATATGATTTGATACATATAATCACATGTGATTATATGTATTTAATCAGATATGATTTATGTAGACAATATTTATTTTTGCGGTTTCGAATGAATAATTGATTTTGTGTATTAAATCACATGTGATTATATGTATATAATCACATATATTTGAGGTGGACAATATTTATTTTTTTCCTTCTCAATTCAATAGTTGTGCTCATGTACTTAATCACATACAATTATACATATAATCACATGTGATAAAATGCATGAGAACAACTATTGAATCGACAAAGCGAAAATGAATTGTGTCCACATAAATCATATGTGATTAGATTCATATAATAACACATGATTAGATTTATTTAATCATATATGATTAATGTGGAAAAAGGAAAACTATTGAATCGAAAACAAGAAAATGAATCTTGTGTACATAAATCATATATGATTAAATGTAAAAGAACAACTATTTAACGATATTTTGAAAACGAATATTTTCCATATAAATCATATCTGGTTAGATACATATAATATCATGTAATTAAATACCCAAGAATAACAACTGAATCGAGAACGCGAAAATGAATATTTTCCATATAAATTCTATGTGATTAGATGTATTTAATCACATATGATATATGTGGACAATATTTATCTTTGTGCTCTCGATTCAATAGTTGTTCTCGTATATATAATCATATGTGATTATATGTATCTAATCACATATGATTTATATTGACATCATTCTTTTTTGTCCATATAAATCTGATGTGATTAGATACATATAATCACATGTGATTAGATGTAATTAATCACATATGATTAAAGTTGACAAATAACAATTACTAAATCGAGAATGTGATAATAAATCTTATCCACAAAAATCATATGTCATTAAATACATATAATCACATGTGATTATATGTATTTAATCATATATGATTTATGTAGACAATATTTATTTTTGCGGTTTCGATTAAATAATTTGTTTTGTGTATTTAATCACATGTAATTATATTTATATATAATCACATATGATTTGAGGTGGACAAGATTTATTTTTGCCTTCTCAATTCAATAGTTGTGCTCCTGTACTTAATCACATGTGATTATACATATAATCACATGTGATAAAGTACACGAGAACAACAATTGAACCGACAAAGCCAAAATGAATTGTGTCCACATAAATCATATGTGATTAGATCCAGATAATCACATGTGATTAGATGTATTTAATCACATATGTTGAATGTGGATAAGGATTTGTTTTCGCATTCTTGATTCAATTTTGTTATCGTGTATATAATCACATGTGGTTATATGTATCTAATCACATATCATTAGATACGCAAAAATGAATCTTAGCCACATAAATCATATGTGATTAGATACATACAATCATATGTGATTATATGTATCTAATCACCTATGATTTATGTATACAATATTGATTTTCGTGTTCTTGATTTAATAATTGTTCTCGTGTATTTAATCACATGTGATTATACGTATCTAATCACATATGATTTATGTGAATAAGATTCAAATTCGCGTTCTCAATTAAAAAGTTTTTATCATGTATTTAATCTAGTTGTTATTATGTATTTAATCATATGTCATTTTATTTACTTAATCACATACGATTAATATGGCCAAAGAACAACTATTGAATCGGAAACATAAAAATGAATTTTATGCATATAAGCCATATGTGATTAGATCATATAATCACATGTGATTTAATACACGAGAACAATTAACAAATCAAGAACGCGGAAATGAATCTTGTCTACTTGTCTCACTAGAGAACAAACTACATTCTACCTTTCCTTGTTCACTCTACCAGATTAGGTTATCCGTGAACAATAACATAAAAAAAGTAATGCCCACATAATAGGAGAGTTAGTGTAACTCACCTCCTTGAACTTGAAAATTATATAGCTTGATCTATATGGATCATTTCCTTTCCGAGAACCTACAAAACAATTATAACATTATTTAGCTTGTGCTTTGTTGTATTACTTTTATAAAACTTGTGTACATATTTCCTTATTTTCTCTTTGATTGTAGTGCTCTGTTTGGGATCTGTTTTCTTACCTTTCAACCCATTCTTAAATTTCAATAAAATAATATTGGTAAATTAGACCTTTTTATGTATTTATAAATATAAATATTTCGTTCTAACGATCTCTGGTTGATTTTATATTAAATTTACAAGTTAGTAACTTTAAGCTGTCACTTTCTGGACCACTCAAAATTCTTGGAATAAACTGTACCAATATACTAAGAATTACATCAGTTCCTTTATATGTGGGAAACTATACATCCATATCTAACTATAGGCTTTGGAATTTTAGCATTTGAAGTTCTGATGAATTTATTATGATTTTTTGAAGACAATGTATGAAATCTGTGACAGCATGGACGAGCCTGAGAAGATTTCCAATTTTACCCCTCAAGGAGGTGGAATTTCGAAATGTGATTCAAATTTCGAAGAAACAAGACACACTAAGATTTCCAGAAAACTAAGTCTCATGATTTTTAGATGCTCTTATTGACCTGCATGGATTTTAGAATTTGGGGGACAGATTTAGGAAAATTGATCATAATAGCTTCTAAATCACTTTTGGTGTTATATTAAGTAATTAATGGTTAAGCCTTAAGTTTATCACTTTTAACATGATTTTTGGTTACTTATTAGGATATAGAGATGTGAAATTCAATTTAAACTAAGGGTCTTAATGCTTGGCTTAATGAGGGTTCAAAGTTAAGGATTTTCACATAAAATGTCATTTTCACACTTATTAGGTTCTTTCAGACAATATGACAAACACCTGGTGTGCATGAAAAACCCATTCTTAAATTTCAATAAAATAATATTGGTAAATTAAACAATTTTATCAATTTATCAATATAAATATCTCGTTCTAATGATTTTTGGTTGATTTTATATTAAATTTACAAGTTATTAACTTTAAGTTGTCACTTTCTGGACCACTCAACACTTTAGGAATAAAATGTACCAATCTACTAAGAATTACATCATTTCCTTTATATGTGGGAAACTATACATCCATATCTAACTATATGCTTTGGAATTTTAGCATTTGAAGTTCTGATGAATTTATTATGATTTTTTGAAGACAATGTATGAAATATGTGACAGCATGGACCAGCCTGAGAAGATTGCCAATTATACCCCTCAAGGATTTGGAATTTCGAAATGTGATTCAAAGTTTGAAGAAACTAGACACACTAATATTTCAAAAAAAACTAAGTCTCATGATTTTTAGATGTTCTTATTGACATGCACGAATTTTAGAAGTTGGAGGACAGATTTGGGAAAATTGATGATAAGAGCTTCTAAATCACTTTTGGTGTTCTATTAAGTAATTAATGGTTAAGCCTTAAGTTTATCACTTTTAACATGATTTTTGGCTACTTATTAGGCTATAGAGATGTGAAATTCAATTTAAACTAAGGGCCTTAATGTTTGGCTTAATGAGCGTTCAAAGTTAAGGATTTTCACAGAAAATGCCACTTTCACACTTATTAGGTTCTTTCAGACAATATGACAAACACCTGTTGTGCATGAAATCCTACAGTAACCATCAACTCTCTAATAGACTCCGATTCAGCCCCTAGAGCTTACAATTTTCAATAAAAACAATCCAGCTGAACATATAATTCCTCAAAAAATGAAGCAAATGAACAAGCAAGTTAGTAGTTCATCAACAACAGGAAAACATAAGGGAATTTTTCAAGTAGAACATCTTCTATAATGTAAAATCAAGTATTAGACATCGATTAGTCGTTCATTATAAGCTTAATTTCATGAAATTCGTGAGAAATTGAGTCAATTTAGGTTGAAAAAACGCAGGTGAATAGACTGAAAAATTACTACCTGGAAGCTTTCATAGACCGTCTTTGTAGTGATCAACATCAATGTCGACTGAGACTTGCAGGAGCGATAGTTAACGATGAGCTCCGTCAATTGTGATGTTGGTTCAAATTACCCAAGAAGATGTGTAGAGAGAGAAATCGGAGAGAGATATGTAGAGAGAGAGAGATAAGTAGAGAGAGAAATAGAAAATAGATATGTAGAGAGAGAAAGAGGAGAAAGATACATAGAGAGAGAAAGATGAGAGAGATACCTAGAGAGAGAAAAAATAGAGAGAATATTTATAAAAATAAAAATAAAGTTCTAATTATGTTTTAATAAAATTAAAATATTTTTTTAACATATTATTTAAATTTCAACATTTAAAAATTAGTAGTCAAAATTTGTTCTCAAATGTTCTCACAACAAGAAATGTTCTCGATTGAACATATATATATATATATATATATATATATATATATATATATATATAACACTTATCCCGGAATCCTCTTCCGTAGTAGAGAAAAACAGGTCAAACCCAACACTGTAGCTTGAATATATATATATATATATATATATATATATATATATATATATATATATATATATATATATATATTCAAGCTAGAGTGTTGGGTTTGATCTGTTTTTCTCTATTACGGAATGAGGTTTCCGGGATAAGTGGTTATTATATAGAAAAAATGGTTAGATTTTTACCAAATGTCTTTAAAAGTTGGTTAGATTAGTGTGTTCCTAAATGGATTTTAATAGGGAAATAAGATTTATATCAATTCGTTCGATCCACAGATAGGACTCTCGAGATGAGAACACCTCCATGTTTCACTTGTATTTGAGATTTATGTTGAAAATGATGGATATCTATTAACTTTTAATGGTGATTTGGCATTTGATTGATAATTGATGTTTTTAAGTGCGTTTGATCAAAAAATATAATTTTTGAATCAGTCACAAACAGTAAAACCCATGGAAATTAACCCCCTAATGAGACGTAAGAGGTTTGGGTGTTGAGAATGCACAAAAACCTTGAGTTTTTGACAAAAATGAATTATCAATATGAGAACTTATACAAGGCATGACCTCCTAAAACAAATAAAATAACTCATGGATTTGGATGAACTTACAACAAATCGTACATATAAATTACATAATAACAAATCAAACCTTTCAGCACCTTTCTTACTGAATAGGGCAAAATATATATAAACACGTATTTTAACCGAATTTTATCTTTAAAATATATTTTTAAAGTCGACTTATTGGTAATTAATCTTGATCATAAATTTTTATGTCCTAGTATTATATATAAACATACTATATTTAAATTTGAATTGATCAAAGTTCCTTTTATGTGCAAAATATTTTGTCCAAATTGCAATTTCTCTTTTACTTTTTGTAGATATGCAAATCCAAATGAAATCCATGTGATAGCAATAATTTAGGTAATTGTTCCTTTGGTTTCATTTTCAGGCTATTTATCAATCATTGCAAACTAACGGTTTGGTAAAATTCCATAAAGAAGTGCGACTTTGATACTCATTTCATATTTTATTGTCTTTCTTTTACATATTTACTCGTTATAAATATATTTCTATTTTAGATCAAACAATAACAATATTAAGCCTACAAATACAATTTTATTTGTGGACAAAATTGCTAGAAAACATACAACTTTAATACGTATCTTGAAAAATAATATACATTCAAGAAAAAGGAAGATAGTAGAGTGGATTGGGTACTCTAAACATATCTAACTATAAATTGCTAAAAAAAAACCCGAAAAACTTATACTTCCTTTCTATTCTCTCCCTTTGTCGTCTTACAATCAACAGTTGCAATAACAATAACAACAACAGACAGTGTTTTAGGCAAACTTCTCCAAGTCTGTGATGTCAAAAAGAATGTCACCATCGAAATCCACATAATCAAGCGAGAATCCCATGTCCATCATGGGCGAATTACTTCCTGAATTTGGTGTTGAGTTCATCATCTCACTGACATCGGAATCCGAATTATGCAAATTGTGGTTAAAAGCGATAAAAGCCGTTGAATCACATCCTAAATAGAAAAGATTCTCCAATTTTTCGGTTTCAATTGGCGTTGAATCAAACTTAAAAGAAGGAAACAATCCATCCTCACAAGTATTCATTCCTTTACTAGATTTGAAGCTAAACCCACGTTTCATATTCGTTTTTTGTGTTGGTTTTTCGACTTGAATATTTTCCTTCTCTTGTTTTGGGGTTTTCTCTAATGCTTTCGATAGTTGAGTCGCTTGCATGCACGTATGTCTCCCCCGATACGTTATTTCAAAGACAGATGAATCTTCATCTGATCTTTGTACTTGTTTTGTTGCCAAACAACCTTGTACGTGTCGATGGGTGCATCTATAATACGCCCTATAATTTAAAACCCAAAATTAGAACAATTATTCCAACAAAAATATATGGTAAAAAATCAAACTTTATATACACTACCCCTAACATGGTATTCTTTTCAAAATCCGTACACACCTGCTTTGCTTTTCCAAACATTTTTTTTTATCATAAATACCAAAAGGTTGGTTTGTTGAATATCTATGTTGGATATGGGCCACAATATTGATGAGTCTTTGCAGTGAATATAGTTGATAAACAAGTGGCAATTGATTAGACTACACAAATTAATTTTCTTTGTTGATAAGATAAAGTACATTGGCTTGTAATGAAACCAATTTTTGTCATTTTATACCTCTATGTATATAGTAATCTTAGAGTTAACTAGGGTTTGTTTTTTTTTACAAGTTCAATAAGTTCATATGTTCAACTATAAATAATTGTTTTTTTTTTATTTAATTCATACAGATTGACCTATTAAGTTAAACCACAAATTAAACTCTGCTTAGTGTATTATGACAATAAATTTTTACATATTGATCTTTATTTTTCGAACTAATTTCTTTTGCGTTAAAATTTATATGTATGTCGTGAAATTCGTGTTGTTAAAGTTATGAGTAAAACGATCATTTAGCTTTATTGTTTATTGAATTTAAAAAAATAAACATACTTTATGTACACATCTCTTAATCTAAAACATTATTGGGTCACCACTTGAAATGGGAAAAAGACATGGATTAAAGATTCTAACCTTGGATGATTAGCACCTAAGATATCTTTTTGACCATATTTTCTCCAACTATATCCATCACTAAGAGGCCCTTCCACCATCGTCCCTGAACACACTTTCACCTGTTCACTCCATTTCGCCATTGTTTTCCTGCAACAAAACCCACCAAATTAAATCCAAATCCATTCCAATATAACCAAAAGAAAACTTCCAAAAACTAAAGACTCCAAGATTCACCTTTTCTTAAAGACATTCTTGGAATCTGAATCTGCAAGATCAGAAACATCAGTCGTTGGACTGATTTCACCAAAAGAAAGTGGTGTTTGTGATTCATCAAAAGCAATTCCCCGATTGAGCATAGAAAGTGCTTTTTCGTATGAAGAAAGTATCTTTTCAACAAGAAACTCACAAGCTTCAGCTGACATGGGTTTATCGAGATAATCTTTAAGCTGGTTAGTTAACTCTTTTCCTTGAGTTAACTCATTGATCAAAGGCCTTTTCTTACTTGTTTCCATTTGGGAGTTGGGGTTTCTTGATGAATGTATGGAGTGGATCAAGTGATGACCTGTTTTAACCTTTATGGATAAAACTGATGATGTAAAGGACAAATGGACATCAAGAATATATAAAGTTGAGTTTTTTTTGAAGTTTGAAAGATTTGAAAATTGCACAGAAGGCCACTTGGGAAGTTTATAATGGAAATAAGGAAGTTGGGTGGATATGTATGTATGGGTGGTTGGTTGATTTGTATAATAAGGAGAGGGATTCTGATAGTTTAATAAGGAGAAAGGTATCGAAGGGAAGGTGGGTGGAAAGAGAGGTGTGAAGGGAGAGGTATATATAAAACCCAAGAAAAAATTGACATTTTCAGAACCCAAATTCCCAAATCAAGAACATGACACAATTTGAAAGGGATGATATGCAAGTGATTATAACATTCTTGGCTTGGATTTAAGAAATTGGGCTCTGACAGAATAATAAAACTCTTGTTGTATGTGTCTCGAAGTTAAGTTGGATATTTTAAAATTAATAATTTAATAAATAAACAGGAATTTCAATTTCGGAGTTTGGACCAAATGACCAATTCAAATTGGATCTATATGGCCTAAAAGTACCACAGTCTCTTTCACGCAATTCCGCAAACACTTTGTGTGCATTCTACTACTGTTCACTGAGTTAAAGAGGCCACGACCAATTCTTTAACCTCTTTCCGTTAAACATAATTCTCACGTTCTAAATTAGAAAACAATTTGTTGTGAAAGAATTCCGCAGTTCTAAACAAAAACCCGAATCTTGCACATATAGATTTACACAACCTCTATATAATTTTCAAAAGATTGACAAAAAAACTAGCTAATCTACTTTTAATGGTTTCAATATAAAAACCCACTTCAATTTTACAAATTTGGAACCAATCTAGAAGACTAGAACATGACGTAGGAAGTAACCCATAAGATGCTAAAAAACAAAAGAAATTTCGATGAATATCCAATTAGTTAAATAGAAATGAATTAATAATTGGTGAGAGAGAGTAAATGTGGAAAGTCAGAAAAGAGAAGGAAGAAAGGAAGAATGTTCAAAGGTGCTTCCGCGTTATTGCCTTGATCTTCCGTTCAATATCCTAAAAGGTTTAAAGCGATGACGCTGATGGGGTGTCATTGCGGATCCCATTGCTTACGCTCATTGATACATTTAATTATTATTTGAAAAAAAATATATATATATGTAAGGCTTCTCTTATCTAAAGTGTTTGACACCACGTAATATATAAGGCTTCTCTTATCTAAAGGGTTTGACACCACGTATTAATTCGATGAAATAAATGAGTTTAAATAAGAGATTTTAAATCGTATAAATGGATAGATTGAGATTACTGACATGAAAATTAATAGGTAGATTGGGTGTTTAGTTTTCCTCAACTTGTTTAGTGATTTAATACGATCTGTCCGGTTTGTGATCATGTTTAAAAATGACATCTTGATATATTCTAGGAGTAAGGAGGAATAGGGAAGTTGTTTATGGACGAGCCACATGGTTCCTTGTATTGCTGTAACACCTGTTTTTTCAGAATGGATCAGTTGGTGACCTTAATGAGTCAGAAGTATGGTTTTTAGGGAAAATCACATGTCACGACGTGGTGGGCCGGTGATCACGACGTGGCATGAGACTTAGGTAATTGCGTGTCTGGATGGACACCTATCCTAAAGTCCAAACACCTTCTTAGCTCAAAACCTTTCATAATGGCCCAAAAGCCTCTCCTTACTAACGGGCCTAAAGTTTATGTCCAAAACTATTTAAATGGGCCATATGGCCCAATAAGGCCCAACCATAGCAACCATGGCCCAAAACCGATAAATTGGTCCACCAATCCAACCCAACTCCAGGACCAAAATTGGTCAAGGCCCAGAAAGGCTTACAGCCCACACGAAGCCCAAATCCTTCTGAGTGCGTACGCTCAACGTACCCCTTCAGTACGCTAAGCGTACTAGGGTTTGGTCAGTACGCGCTGCGTACATGCTGCTACGCGCAACGAAGAAGTCAGTCATGCACAAATGGCTATTAAGCACTTAATACCTTAAGCCATAAGTCCAAACCACGGATCTAAGTTCCTCCTAACATCTAAATCCATAAAGTCACGGACTTGGTGACTTTGCATGTCCCACATAAGCTCAAACTCCAAAAATGATAATCTACTTCCATGAAAATGGTCTTAACTCATGCATGAACCCATTAAGACCTCCAAGATGGCAACTTTCTGCCTTAGGGACTCATTTAACACTAAGAGTGGTAACCCTAAGTCTAAGAATCGGATTTGAACCATAAAGCTTCATCATTGGGACCAAAAAGTAACCAAAACTCAAAAATGGTAGATCTAAGAGATGAATGATCAAGTTCAAAGCTTTATACCTTCATCAAGTTGAGAATGAGTCCTAAAAGCCAGATCCATAAGCTCCTCCTTGATTCCCATCTTTGCATCAAACTCCATCTTCTTGAAATGGATCAAACACCCCAAACATGGACTCCATAAGTTCAAAATGCCACCATGGATGATATATGACGATTTCTAGGGTTTAGAGGGATGGAGACTGAAGGTATTAGGGTTAGGTTATGAGATAAGGAGCTTAAATAGGGTCCAAGACCCTAAAATAGGGTTCTGGTCTGATTGGCCTACGCCCAGCGTACTCCGAGGAACATTCACGACCATCCTGGTCAGCACGCCCAACGTACGAACCGCGTACTGGCTTCTTAACTAGTACGCCCCGCGTACTCGGCTAAGCCTGAAACCCACAGAACTTCTGAAAGCCATAACTTCTTCGTTATAAGCCCGATTCCGACGATCCTTATATCAACGGAAAGGTAACGAGAAGCCCTACACTTCTAATAACTCAAACCTTTCTTAAGACCTTACGAACAAGAATCCATTTTCCACAAAATCCCGAACTGACACTTTACCGAAATACCCCTACGCTCCAAAATACAAACCGAACACCCAGATCACTTCTAATGCATCACCCCAACCCAAATGGGCCTAGATCTTACCTTTTCAAAAGCCCTAATCCTTATGATGACCGATCTTCGGGCCACAGCCTCAGACTAGGAATCGATTTGGAAGAGGATGTTACAACTCTCCCCCACCTGAATTAGATTTTGTACTCGAAATCCGTCCTTACCTTCCCAGCACATCCAACAATCTAGTCCATACCTCCACAATCTGGAATAAATATAGCCGTCCCAAGGCAACCTGCTACCAACCCTAAAAGGACTTACCAACCTAAAAAGGAACGAATCTTGAAACCTTTTAGAATAAATCCACCTCTACCCTTCCGAAACTCGAAACTTCAAATTGACCTAGCTTCCCGACAACTGCCCACACGAACGATCATTGAATTTATTCCATAAGAAAACCAGCCTAAACAGAATACTTTTCACCAGTAATACCTTGAGGCTTCCAAAAGAACAAAATCACCGGTCAACTGCGGCTACCGAATAATAAGCAATTCCACACACGGACCCCAAATTACTGAAGTCGCTCCAACTCCTCTTGCTGTCACATAACTGCTTTCCTGAAAAACAACCAGGACCTCCCTGGTCCCAACTTGTCTGCCAACTGTCCGAAACACCGGACACTTGACCGATTGCTGAGCCAAAAACACACTCAACAGTCCCATGCGAACTCCGAAGGGTACATTGTCTAACAATAACTGCCCTATCCATACCGCCACTCGTGGCTCCTTCAATCCATGTGATCCATCCGATCATGATAGGCTGACAACCTGTCGCCACTAAATCCGACGCAAGAAGGTGAATGCTACCAGGACATCTGTAGCCTTACATCATACCCGGTCTCCTTCGACCTACCGTTTCCTGATTCTAACATGTTGTGGCTCTATTACGGATAGAGCCACCCGGGAGACTGATGGGTTTTGAGCACTACAACATTCCTATGGTGTACATGCAAACCCTAAAGCTTTGGATCTAGTTTGTCTAATGAACATGCAATAATCATCCAAAGCCATAAACCCTAGATCTAGCATGTGATAATCAAATAACATCTGAATTAGGGTTTAGATCTTACGTTGATTGTTATGTAGCAATAACAATCTCAATTCCTTCTTGTAATTTGATTCTGAAAGCTTAGTGTCACAAGTGTCACACCTCTAATGGAGTCACAAACACCATAAGCAATAAGGATGAAGAAGGAGGAGAGAGAAGACACAAAAAACGTCTAGAAACCCTAAGGAATAAATTAGCCAAGTTTTGGTGCCCTAGGGGTCCTTAAATAGTGAGGCTATTAGGGTTATCTAACAAGGAAACCCTAATTTGACTGCTTAGGCCCTAAGCAGCCCATGGACTCCTCCTTTAGAGGCGTTGGACGAATTATAAAGGGTTTCCCCATAGATTTCATCCACTCCATCCTCTATGGAGTCTATTAGCCCAATATCCAACTATCACACAATTGACAGTTCTAGTCCCCTTTATTTAATTAATGTCTTTTAGCCACAAAATTTATTCTGATTAATTCTTGACTATTATTAATTTAATAATATGATTTCTCTCTTAATATATTATTCATATAATATATTAATAAATCATAATTAATCTCTTTCTCCATAAATCATCCTATCAAGTTGCTTTGGTGAAGGCAACCCAAAAGGACCATGCTCGCAATCGGGTCAAGTACATACCAAAATAGTTATGGGCTTAGACACTAATCCAACAGTCTCCCACTTGGATAAGTCTAATAACTATTCTGCGTATGACTTCAGATCCTGATCAGCAATCGTAGCTTTCAAAAGCCGCTGTCAACTCTGATCTGATCAGATACGTGTCCTTTAGATAAGGAATCATATATTCCTTCATTCTGGATATCGTATAGACGTGAGATATGGATTGCAATCATTCTCTCGGTCTATGTGTTGTTTCCCGATTTCCGATTTACGACGACTGACTAATTGAACAAATCAAATTAGTCCTGGCCCGGCCGAGCACTTTCCTTTGTCATCACTAAATCATCGAGGGGCCCACAGATATCGCTTTTATCCTACATTGCGTAAAAGGAATGGATAAACTTCGACTCAATGCTCGCTTGTACTTACTCACCGAATCACACACAACAATATGTTTTATAACACCAAGTTACTGGTGTGTTTACATATTATCAATGTGAAACCGACTCGCAAGATACAACTTACACATCTCGGTTTCAAGAAAATAAGATATTATCGTCTCACCAATCACTAGTGATAAAATCCATGAAGCGATCCAAGTGAGCGTGGGTTTAATCCAATGCTCAAATCATATTCGCAAGCACTCATGAACGTTGCAGCAAACCTTTGCTATGTTTAATACACTTTAGACAATCTACAACCAATTCATGACAATCTTCTTTCATACCTACTCCCAAAGTATGAGTGACTGTGGAACGTTCGAATAATCTTATCATTCAGGAAGTCAAAACATGCAAATTGAAACACAAGAATAATACTAATCTTATATGGCCCCAAACTTTTGAGTATAAATAAAACACTTTTATTTAATCACCATATCGATTACTCATTATTTGTTGTTTCGGGTAATCAACTTCTTACTTGAATTATAACGACAATTGTCCCATGCTCTTAGCATGCACACTATGTTTACTTATGGTCATTACTTTGTGAAATAGTATACTTGAATAACATTTTCAATCACACTCATTTCATAATTCCCAATCCTTACCACAAGTGTAAGAATACCAAATTTTTGCCACTTATAGAATATGTTAGATTTTAACATTTTATGCAATGATCCTTTCGTAATGTCACAGCACCAAAGTCACAAAGACTATTGCCAATGAAATTACAAAGTCCTCTATTGGAGATTGTTGCAAGACAATTCCATAGACACGAAGTCTCACATTCAAAGTACATTCCTTTGAACATCCTTCTTGCATAAAAGTTTCTAATCTAGACATATAGATTCTTAACGTCCAACTCCCAATATGGAAACACTTCTATATTTGCCATATGACAACTCATTTTAAATAGAATCTTATCTATTCATAATAATGTCAATATAGTCCATCCATGATTATATTTCTAACTGTCTACAAGTGACCAATCCTTGGCGAACCTTAGATTGTCCTCTTGACAGTTGATTAACCACTTTTAGTCATATATGGTTCCAATCATTTTTCCCTCTTAATGCCCTAGGCATTTGGAAAATTTTTAGAACACGCAAATATTATAGCATATGCAATTGATTCTATACTCGAAGCGTATGGAACATGATGCATAATGTCTTACATAAAGACGTGATACTTTACCAGTCTCTTGCCATAATATTTCTATTTGTCATGTTCTCACGATTCGAACTATGAAGAGGGATGCCGTAATCATAATCGAGTGTGAGAACGCAACAATTAATTTCATATATAGAATTCTCTTACGTTGAATCCTTTCAACCTAACATTCATATATCGTTTTGACTAAATTTGATTAAAATTTCTCGATCTAAGCTTTTAGATTGGAAACGAAGTATAACATTCTCTCCCTTAATTATAGCAAAACAACTTTTCAACCTATGCAACTTTGCAAAGTAAACTTTTGTTTTTCTATAATTAATATTGCCAACTTGCAATACTTAAAATAATAATAATCATGCTCCCACTAACATGATGATTATATCCATACCAGCATAACATTTATGCTCCCACTACCTTGACACGTATTCAGAAAACAGTTGGACTTCTAAAAGACAATACTTATTGACTTTCCAAAGTTCATATTTCCAATACGATGTGCTTCGATAAGCCTTTATCTAAGCTTCTCAAATTCACACACCTTTCCTTAGATAGCTCACATGTGTGTCTAAACTAATTCAGAACTTATATTACTAAGTCCTAAATGTTCAGACTAACTGCCAAATCTCACAATTCGAACTATTAAGAGGGATGCCGTAATCATAATCAAATTTGAGAATGCAATTTACATAATCACTATCTCCTTAAAATCTCTCTTAGTGAAAGCGTTTCCTCACAATCATTTTCATGAAGGAGAGAAACCTTATGACACTTAGATTTTATGGTGCATGTGTTCCTATCCATGCAAATTTGTCATAAGCATAATCGTAAGATAATGTTTGTGACAAATTCAAACTCTTATGGACAGAACTTGTTCATTCTTAATTTCTTGCCATCAAGGGTCCCACCATTGCTTCCAAGTTATTTAGCAGCTCACCTATGCCAGTCAATGTACTTTCATTGATCAAGGTGTTTGCCCTTATGCATTCAATTGAGAACTCGTAGAACTCATATGCATAATCACTCAACTGGATTGGCACAGAAATAAAATTTTGTCAACACGATAGGTTACAATCCTCAAGTCGTGTGCTAGTGTTTAATAGGTTTACTTCTTGATTTGTTCTTGAAACTTTTCAAGATCTTTAGACTCCCACTGACCTCTTGACATATAAGATTCTCTTGTCAAGAAATATTTCTTGACAAACAAATACTCAAGAGTTAGTGTGTGTCTTTATCAAGAGAAACCTACACACAATTTGGTACTAGCCGGTCTTTGTCTTATTCAAGACATCACAACTTACCAAAATGTACAAATGTAAGAACATTCCTACTTAAGATTATGTCACACCCCAAAGCCGGAACGACGGAAACGTTCGGGGGTGGAGGACGTCATGTTTAGTATCACAAGATATGCATTATAGTAAGCAAGTGATGAACAACCATTTCCTTAGAAAGAAAGTCTTTACAATCTGTGTGTTCACAAAACATAGAATTCATAAGCAAATAACAAAACAAGACTTGAAGCTATTATGCTCCATCTTCTGAATTCCCAGCACGAGTACCTGTCTACTAGACTCCTGAGAATACAAGTTATTTGAAAGAGTTGATCAGCAATTAAGCTGGCGAGTTCATAAGATTTTAGTGATGTAAGTAAGTTGTAAAATGTTGTTGAAAATGTAGTTAAAATGTAGTTGAAAATGTAGCTGTAGAATGTAGTAAGTTGTAAGTTCTGTTTAGAAAAGTTCGCCTGTTCCTCTAGAAAATCCTATATTTCCTACTTTAATGAAAGTTAAGTAAAATGACTCTACAATCCTTTCTATGAGTACTAAGTGGTTACAAGTTATATAAGACTTAGAGTAAACAAACAACCGATTGTGCGCATCTGCCCTAAGGCGGAAAGCACACATCCCATTGTTTGTTTGATCATTGTGGTATATAACCCTGGTGTATTCACTTGTTACTCATGGAGTTAATTGTAATGGTTCCTTTATATTTAATGAAAAGATTCTTTAAGAAAACCCTTATTTCTTATAATAAAATGGTGACCACAGTGATTACTTTTATAATAACTTAGTTTATACTGGATATATATGATCTAATATCGGATAGAAAGTTAATTGGGTGAATCTGCCCTAAGCCCACAACCAAACAAGGAACAGGAAGTAAGGCGGAAAGCAAACATCCAACTCCCTATTGGGTATTAATTATATATAACCATGATGTATAAACTAAAGTATTATAGAGTTAATCACCTAAGGTCCTTTAAGTTTATACTGGTTTAATAAAATGGATTAAACCCTTTACTGGGAAGTTTCTAGTTTTGTATACCAAAAGTTCAGATTTGGAAAGTATGTTTTGTACTAGAAAACTGTGCATTGACTCTGTGTCTTATGACTTGACCCATACCTGGTACCCTTATGATGACTTAATGTATACTAAGCAGATATATATATATATATATATATATATATATATATATATATATATATATATATATATATATATATCTAGAATCGAATAGAAAATAGACTGGGTGAATTCGTTCCAAGCCCACAACCAAACAAGGAACAAGAAATGAAGCGGAGAGCACACATCCTATTACCTGTCGGATCCTATTGATATATATATATATATATATATATATATATATATATATATATATATATATCCTTTGATGTATACATTAAGGAATCATAAGGTTAGCATTATGGTCCTCTCTACTAAACGTAGCCTTCGACCAAGGCATCTAATGCTATGTGTGTTTGTTTCTTGCATGAGTTGTGTATTTTCCCAAGTGAGACTATCATTAACCAAAAATATAGTTTGCATTGACTTTCAAGTGGTACTGTCACTTTATTAAAGTAATGGGAAATGTAAGTACACAGTTGTCGTTTAAAATGACATACGGATGTACTGATGAGCTTAAAACATGTTTGTTTTATTACCGGTCATAATGTGAAGGCTAGTACCCCTACTATACGCTCTCCCTGTCTAGAGATTAAGGGAACCAAACGCGACCTCTGCAAACTAATGCAAGCCGTGTAATTCACATTAAAGTTATATGATCATGTATACCCAATATAACTATCACCTTTTGTTTAAAACAATAAGTTAGTGATTCATTGGTATAATTAGATCCTGTAGTAGTTCCATGCTATAACAACTTAGTATGTTTGTTCTGTTTGTTTCTCATCATAGTATGTTCTGTTTGTTTCTCATCATAGTATGTTCTGTTTGTACTAGCTGTATTGTATGTTCTCTCTGTCTAGTATGTATGTATGTTCTGTTTGTTTCTCATCATAGTATGTTTGACTCATGTATGAACTGACTCTTTGTATGCTTCATTGTACTAGAAGTAATGAATAGTATCTTCCTAAACTATACCTATTATAGTTTACTAATGTTTTACTTGAACTGTTATTGAAAAGACTCATTTATCTACTAAGTTATGCTTGTACTTTAAAAACGGAGTTTGATTAACTATGAAGTAACATAACTTTAAAAGAATTTTTGAAATGTTTTGATCACTTATAAAAGACATAAGCAACATTTTGAAAGATGTTTATAACAAACAATTACACAATTATCATTGTGTTCAACTTGTATTCCCCCCCCCCCTTAAAAGCATTTAAAACAGTTAAAAGATTCATTACGGGGTATGAACTCACTTGATGTGGGTGATTCAAATGGGTATGCCTGTAAGGATGAGAAGTTCCACGAATGAAGTCCTGAGACACAATAAGTCCTAAATGACATATATTGGCATGAATATAGTGTTTATAAGCAACTATATGAAAGGAAACACCTTCCGGGACTAGGAAACACTTTGACCAAGTGTTGGAATCACATGTGATTCATCAAAGGAGAGTGGAATGGCACTAACTTGAGTTTACTACCATGGGTTTACGGCCAAATGGAGTTTACGGCCGTAAAATCATGGTCAAACATGCCTAAGTGTGTGTTTGAAGGCTAGGGAAGTTTTAGGGACTTTTGCTCTACACAAGTATGAGAAAGACCAACTCATTGAAGGCTTTTGATGAGTTTACGGCCCAAAGGAGTTTACAGCCGTAAACTCATGGTCATTTATGCTTATGAGGGTAGTTTAAGGTCCTATTCTCATCAATGAAGGGTTCTAGGTCACAAGCTTTGCATCTAGGAGGGTTTATGGCCATAATGGCACCCTTAAAGGGGTTTACGGCCATGGGAGATGGCTTGGCCGTAAACTCCTTTTGTTCTTGTGTTCTTGATGTTTTCAAGTCTCTAAGCATGAGTCCTAACTAGATATGAAGTATAGGGAAGAGTACTTACGATCTAGATGCTTGAAATGGTCGATTTTGGCCAAGAACACTAGTGTGTGTTCTTGGTGTTCTTGGTGAAACTTGAAGATCTAGCAAAAAGAATGATTTCACGGATGGAATCATGGAAGGATACTAGATTAAGGGATGTATCAACAAATCAAGGAAGAACACTTACCACTTATGAAGATCTAGGATGAAAAGTTGGATGATACTTCAGAGGATTTGAAGAAAATTGGCCAAGGAAAGAAAGAATGAGCAAAATGGCCTAGCTTCGTCTATATATAGGTGAGTTTACGGCCCACCTTGAGTTTACAGCCGTAAACTCAAGTGTTGTGGCCGTGAACTCTAAATGAAGAGGTTAAGGATGGATTTGTTGAACAGTGTCTCTAGCAGGTACATTCTAACACTCATTCCTTAAGTGTTTTAGGCTTAAAATCCTTAGAATGACCTTTAACCAGGCTAGAACTCAATACCAATGAGTCTGACACTCAGTTGAGTTGACTGACTGAGCTTCCAAAACAAAAATTTTTCGGGTTGTCACATCATCCCCTGTTCGATGGAATTTCGTCCCGAAATTAGCTTTCTTAGCAGTATTACTGGGGTTGCGCTCCTCTAATTGGCAGAGTACCTACTCGTAGACCTGGGAACTTTGCCCTGGTGTTCATGATAGGATTCGTACTTGGTCCATCTATCATTACCTCGTGTATACTAGTCGTATATAATTAGGATTAGTAAGACGGTCGGATGTGCGACTCTGCCCCAGGTCCACAACCAAACAAGGAACAGGAGATAGGGCGGAAACACACATACTAAATCTGCGTAATCATAATCATATACCACCCTCGCGTATACACTGAATAGTGATAGGTGGGCTGTATTCGTCCATAGCCTCTATGCTCGAACTTGGCCTGTTGGACGAGTGGTATTTCGTGACGGTCTGCGGACATTCGATGATAAGGCTTCGGAGGACAAAGTGCTCTTCGCACGAGTACTTCGGGGTTTAGAATACGAAAGATAAAACTGAGGTTTAGGTCGGACTGTCGATATGAATGACGAAAGTTTCGAGAACTTGCCGATCGAGGCGATAGAAACTTATGAACTTAGTATGGTGAGGACCACGCCAACTCATGACGAATGATAGTAACGGACTCGTTACTGAACAAAGTTTTGGCCAATTTGAAAGAAACGTCTGTTATACGATGATGTATCCCTAGTGTGTTCGATAATGTACTCCTAGTATGTTCGACAATGTACTCTCTGTAAATGATCTAGGGCTTTCTGCTTTCCCTTTGATGTTAACACTTCTACGTATCGTATCGCTATGTGCGCATACATACAAATGAAAGTGCTTTGATAACTGGTGATGATACTTTATATCATGATCCTCCTTGGTACCACTACGATCGCCTGTCATATACTAGTTATGAATATTTAAGACGAATAAAACAGTTGACTGAGTAACTCTGCCTCAAATCATCAACCAATTAAGGAACATGGATTAAGGCGGAATCACTCACTCTAAGCCTGCATCCTCTTAGTTATTCACAACCATGATGTATATGTTACGCCATTATAGCTTCTCTAAACGGATCTTTTAGTTCTCTTGAATACTGTGATCTATCTCAATATGTGAGTTATTATAATTACTTTTTAAGTGTTCTCCCCAAGTTTTAATCTTATATGAATATAAATTAATTTTTCAAAGTAATTACTATTTCGAAAAACGTACCGCTGCTCGTCGACAACTCCAAGGTAGATTCTCCTGCGGTGATCATCAGGATGCGTCCATCCGCTCCCGAGTTCATTGTTATCGGGCAGTCCCTCTGATAGTGTCCAGTCTCACCACAGCCATAACAGGCTTGGTTTTCTTCAGCTCCGGGGACTTGGGAGATCGGTTGAGCCGGTGCCCTGCAGAAATGGACTGTGTGTCCCTTTCTGTGGCAGTTCAGACACTGCATTTCCCGGCATACTCCAGTGTGATAATAGTTGCACTTACCACACTTTGGGAGGGTTCCAGCATATCGATTGGCAGGTGCTGGAGCAGCAGGTGTTGTAGCGGCGTACATAGTACTTGCTTGTTGCTCTTGTGGGGTGTCCTGTGTTGTTCGCTTCTTCTTCCTCTTGTTCCCCGACTTCTGATTATAGTCCTTTCCCTTTACTGGCTCGGGAACGAGGACTTCCACACCATGGCGGACTCCATGGTCGATGAGTCGCTGGGCCAGGCGTTTGGCGCTATCGAATGTGGCCGGGTTAGAAGACAACACATATCCTTGGGTCGGGGCAGTCAGACCCCAAATGTATCTTTCTATCTTCTTGCTCTCCGGGGTAACCATCCCGGGGCATAGAGCTGCTAGTTCCCTGAACCGGTCAGTGCAGGTCACTATGTCTGAGCCGACCATAGTGAGCTCCCATAGTTCTTGTTCGAGCTTTTGAACTTCGCCCCTCGGGCAGTATTCTTCCAACATTAACTCTTTTAGGTTTTCCCAACCCATTGAGTTAGCCACTAATAGGGTCAGTGACTTAACATGGCTGTTCCACCATGTTAGGGCTTTGTTAGAGAAGGTGCAGGCAGCAAACTTCACTTTGCTCCCTTCTGGGCACGAATAGATTTCGAAAATCGAATCTGTTTTCTCGAACCATCGCATCAGAGCGATGACTCCACCATTTCCATTAAAGGAATTTGGTTTGCAGTTCATGAAGTATTTATACGAACACTCCCTTGGGTGTCCGTGAGTAGCTCCGGGGTTGGCTAAGTGGGTACCGCTACCAGATCCGAAGGTACCACTTTCACCGAGGTGAGCTATAACAGTTGCCACTGCGGAGGATATCGTTGCGTGGAGAGTAGCAGCATCGAATTGTGACGGTGGAGTTGGAGTTATCGGAGTAGTGCGTCTGTTTGATCTGCGAGGAGGCATCTTTGCTAAAAGAATACAAATATGAGATGGAATAAGTCTAAAGCAATGGACACAAGCCGAAAGCTGAAAAGACAAGGTTATCCTAGTTCTCGGTGTATCGGGTCCTGACTTCCACAGGGTTCTAGAAACAATTCATAAAAGAGTCTATACCTAATAAACTCTATGAATTTGAAAATGGTTATCCTCGAATGAATATCTGTTGCCTGAATAACTGTTACCAGCTGCATGTAAGAAAATAATCCTAACACATAATGTGAGCAGTGTCTCAACTCGCTCATTAAGTTAACAAGATTATTATTTATTAGTGTGACGTGTAAGACGTTTTCGTTACTTCGGCTGATCCCTCCTTGAAAACTTCTCATGGACTTGTTCTTGTTCCTCCTGGACTCTTCTGTTGTCTACTATGAGGAAGTGGTTACATCTATCTGGGCTTGTCGTGCGAGAATGGAAGTGACTAAAGAATCTATGAGATTTAAGGTAACTTTATGGGGTGATCCTTACAGAGTCCTCCTATAATTGCACAAGGTATACAAGTTGTATATAATTCAAGATTAAATAGACCTTCGAATAAGTGATCCTACTCCAAAACCACAACCAAACAAGGAACAGGTAGTGAAGCGTAGATCACAAATTCTAAGTCTATATATTCTCAGTTATATATAACCTTGGGAGTATACATTGCAAGATTATAAACCTATCCGTAAGGGTCTTTTAAGTTATCACATAAGTTATTTGTATGGTGCCTAAAATATTCCTATAGTATTTTAATGTAATGTACCTGGTATGTTTCAAACTTTTTATCGCGTTATAGTATCATAGAATACTCCTATAGTATTCTAACTCTAATGTACTTTGATCTAGTATTCTCTTGACTGGTGTTTAGGTAAGTTTTAAGACTGTTGCAACACCACATCCCTCCCAAACACATGTCGGTCACATCTCGAATGAATATAGTTGATCAGGCTATATTGATCCTAGCTATGATTACATAACTGTTCAGGTTTGACGACAATGTTCAACCTTTAAATACTTTAGTTCTGTTCTTCTTGTGATACTTGGTCTAGTATGTACATGTATGAGCAAGTAGGTATATTTTTATAACTTATCGTTACACTCTTAAAATATATCATTATCCAGAGCACTTAAGCCCCATTGTATTTATAGTTGTATATCTTTTATCGCTTGATATACTTAGTTCACTATAAACAATGCTCTGATACCAATCTGTCACACCCTAAAACCGGAACGGCGGAAACGTTCGGGGGTGGAGGACGTCATGTTTAGTATCACAAGATATGCATTATAGTAAGCAAGTAATGAACAACCATTTCCTTAGAAAGAAAGTCTTTACAATGTGTGTGTTCACAAAACATAGAATTCATAAGCTGGTGAGTTCATAAGATTTTAGTGATGTAAGTAAGTTGTAAAATGTTGTTGAAAATGTAGTTAAAATGTAGTTGAAAATGTAGCTGTAGAATGTAGTAAGTTGTAAGTTCTGTTTAGAAAAGTTCGCCTGTTCCTCTAGAAAATCCTATATTTCCTACTTTAATGAAAGTTAAGTAAAATGACTCTACAATCCTTTCTATGAGTACTAAGTGGTTACAAGTTATATAAGACTTAGAGTAAACAAACAACCGATTGTGCGCATCTGCCCTAAGGCGGAAAGCACACATCCCATTGTTTGTTTGATCATTGTGGTATATAACCTTGGTGTATTCACTTGTTACTCATGGAGTTAATTGTAATGTTTCCTTTATATTTAATGAAAAGATTCTTTAAGAAAACCCTTATTTCTTATAATAAAATGGTGACCACAGTGATTACTTTTATAATAACTTAGTTTATACTGGATATATATGATCTAATATCGGATAGAAAGTTAATTGGGTGAATCTGCCCTAAGCCCACAACCAAACAAGGAACAGGAAGTAAGGCGGAAAGCACACATCCAACTCCCCATTGGGTATTAATTATATATAACCATGATGTATAACCTAAGTATTATAGAGTTAATCACCTAAGGTCCTTTAAGTTTATACTGGTTTAATAAAATAGATTAAACCCTTTACTGGGAAGTTTCTAGTTTTGTATACCAAAAGTTCTAATTTGGAAAGTATGTTTTGTACTAGAAAACTGTGCATTGACTCTGTGTTGTAACATCCCAAAATACATGACTAAAAATTTCATTTTAAAAACATTACTTAAACCATAATTGTCAATTCATAACATAAATCATAACATAAAATCATAATGTGAATTCAAACATAATCTTCTTATCAGAGTAAAACATCCCAGGCTGACTAGTTATGGTGTGTGCCATGCGATCATCCCGAGCTCTACTCTCCGCTACCGGAAATACCTAAAACCAAAACTGAAAACTGTAAGCACAAAGCTTAGTGAGCTCCTCCAAACTACCACATACCATACAATAACATATAAAGCACATACTGGGCCTTGCCCACTGCATCGGACCGAAGTCCGGACTAACTAGGGCCTTGCCCCCTGCATCAGACCGAAATCCGGACTAACTGGGGCCTTGCCCCCTGCATCGGACCGAAGTCCGGACTAACTGGGGCCTTGCCCCCTGCATCGGACCGAAGTCCGGACTAACTGGGGCCTTGCCCCCTGCATCGGACCGAAGTCCGGACTAACTGAACATAGCATAGCATAATCATAACTACTAGCATAAACACATGTACTGCATACTGCATCGGACCGAAGTCCGGACCACATAACACAAAAACATGCTTGAATCACAAAGACATCAAGCACACTGAACTACTACATCGGACCGAAGTCCAGAACTACTGCTAACTAAACGGGCCGGCATTGTGGCCGTAGACGCGTTCCTACTGGAAGGAAAACTCACCTGTACTGCTGAACTCTGCTGATAATCCTCTGGCTGCTAATCGACTATTCTCCGAAGCGCTACTCTCCTAGCTCACCGAGCTACCAACACCAAATAATAGAACTTAGCCTAAACTGTCCTCCAGAGGTCAACTAAGTCAACTCTGGTCAAGGTCCTGGTCAAAGTCAACCTTCCAGTTGACTCGACTCGCCGAGTTGTTCTACCAACTCGCCGAGTCCATGCTCTTCAAATCCCAAACAAGCTCGACTCCACTCGTCGAGTCTAGCGAGAACTCGACGAGTTTTCCTTCATCTAACGCTTCGGGACTATCTTCAACCGACTCGCCGAGTTGTTCTACAACTCGCCGAGTCCATCTTCATCAGCTAAGAAGATTGCCTTGGACTCGCCGAGTTCCTCCTTGAACTCGTCGAGTACCATGATATTCATGTCCATCACAGACACAGACTGGCTGAATCCTTTACTAACTCCACTCACTGATCTGTATCATAAACAGAAGGGTTTGGGTTTGCGACCCGACTCGCCGAGTCCAAGACTGACTCGCCGAGTCCATCTTGAGACAACTCTATTATGTCGATTTCAGTCTATTCCAACACTCCTAACTCATAGATCTGGACTCCTTATGCTAGCATTGCACGTAAAGTTGCTAACTTTATGTGCATGCAAGGTGCTATGAGGCTAGAACACCAAATCCAAGGTAATAAGAAGTTCAAGGTCAAGACATGGAGCCTTAGCTAGATAAAGCCAACAACTTTGAGCTTCTAGAGCTCAAAAGTGTCCAGATCTAATGTCCAATCCATCCTCCAAGGCTTATCACCCGAATTCCACTTGGGAATGGTCCAAAAGTAACAAAAGATAAGCTAGAAAAGGGATCTAGATGATTAACAGCCAAGGTATAAGCTTTATACCTTCAAATGATCTGGAATGTCACCCAAACTCTGGATCTATACTCCTTTCCTTGCTCCCTTTCTTTTACAATCTTCAAGATGCACACCAAGAGCCTTAATCTTCTCACACAAACTCAAGAATGAAGTTGGGAGGCTAGGGTTTCGTCTCTGGACAATGGAGGCTATAAATGAAACCCTAGAAATGAGAATGAGATGCTTAAATTGGGTGCCAAGTCCCGAAATTAGGGTTTCTCAACCCAGACCAGACTCGTCGAGTCAGTCTCCCTGACTCGCCGAGTCGGTCACTTAATCCGCGACACGGGTCATGCTCCGACTCGTCGAGTTCCTCCTTGGACTCGACGAGTGACTCCTTTGACTAAGGGCTTTTCTTTCGTTTATTGGTCCTTCGGATTCTGGGTGTTACAACTCTCCCCCACTTAAACTAGACTTCGTCCTCGAAGTCCGCTATGTCCTACTGTTCTGCAATCTGCTTTCAGCACTGTTGCCGGAAGAATCTAACTCCTGCTGGCCACTTCCATTGACCTTTCACCCGGTCATTCAGACTAATATTAGTTCTTGTAGCTATTCACCTTGAGTGCACTCTAATTTTCGACAACCCTGAGAAAACATCTTACCCAACTGACCATCCATCTGGTACTCCTCGGTTACTTATGATGAACATCTTAGGGGCTCACCCTCTTTTCCTTGCGCGTTTTCTGGCTTCCCCAAGGCAACTCTCCATAACTAACCATCTCCTCTGCCACTGCGAAGAACATTTCTTTCATGCTAGCCATTACTCCAGTCATTTAAATTAGATTTCATCCTCGAAATCATTCCTTACCTGCTGACTACTCCAGGTTCCCACTAGAACAACATAATTCACAGATCCACTTATCCCTGCGATCCACTTATACTTGGCCATAACTCAGATAATCGTGCTATGAGTGACTTGCCACTCCCCAAGCTATCCATGAAAATCCAAAATACCATTTCCGCTGGAGACCCAACACTGTCTGAACACTGATCTGCCTGATCACTGAATTACCTGAACACTGAACTGCCTGAAACACTGAGCTACCTGGAACACCGATCTGCCTGAAGCACTGAACTGCCTGGAACACTGAACTGCCTGAAGCACTGAACTGCCTGAACACTGAACTGCCTGAACACTGAACTGCCTGAAACATTGAACTGCCTGAACACTGAACTGCCTGAACACTGAACTGCTTGAACACTGAACTGCCTGAACACTGAACTGCTTGAACACTGAACTGCCTGAAACACTGAACTGCCTGGAACGTTATGCTGCTACATGGCTGCTTTCCAATATCTCTAGAGACCTTCCTGGTCTCAATTCATACGTCAGCCATCTGAAATATCGGGTTCCAACCCGATTGTGGAGCCCCAAGGACTCCCTACTTAGTCGCCTCACACAACTTCTGGACGAAATCCTTCTTTGAAACTAACAACTACTTGTTATCTTGTCACTGTGGCCCTAGCAGCCTTTTGATCTAACTTTTCGATTCCACACGTCGAATCCTGGGGTTACCAACCCACAGCTAAACGCGATTGCTACATGACCAATTGTAGCCTTATATAACAAGTAACCTGAAGCAATCCATTGCTTCCTCGATCTCACAACTGCAGTGGCATTCCTACAGTCTTATCACTGGCTCAACTCGGTCTAATCCATCCAGATAATTCCGAAACCCACTTCGTGGATTTCCACATCCTTACTGCTACGCCCGAACTGGGGCTAATGTTCCTTCCGCGTATTAACAACGCACTCATGCTGTCTATCAGCCAAGTGTATTCCACGTCTACGCCCGCAGTCTCACAACACTCTAGCACTACTTAACTGCTAGTGAATGCTACAGCTACACCCGCAGACTTACAACACTCTGACAGTATCTGGCTGCTAGGGAACGTTACAGCTACACCTGCAGACTTACAACACTCTAACACTATCTGGCTGCTAGTGAATGCTACGGCTACACCTGCAGACTTACAACACTCTAACGCTATCTGGATGCTAGTGAATGCTACGGCTACACCCACAGACTTACAACACTCTAACACTATCTGGCTGCTAGTGAATGCTACGGTTACACCCGCAGACTTACAACACTCTAACGCTATCTGGCTGCTAGTGAATGCTACGGCTACACCTGCAGACTTACAACACTCTAACACTATCTGGCTGCTAGTGAATGCTACGGCTACACCCGCAGACTTACAACACTCTAACACTATCTCATTAGTTGGTTACTGATCCGAACACATCCGACGACGAGTATACATACGAACTATCATTCAAGACTGAACCCATGTCCTGACTGAAACCCCCAACCTGATTCCATAAGGCTTGCTGGCAAACATTACGGGAATGCGATCTCCTTACTGGCAAGTTTTTCCAAACTTCCGTCTCACACTATCCTCAAACCACACATCTGTCTGGACTGTCTTCCTTTCTGGTAAGGATGTGAAACTTATCCCAGTTTCAAAACTGCTCCTATTTCTGAATCCTTGGATGATTCTCCCCCACTTTGATTCAACTAGCGTCCTACAGCACACAATGCTGGAAGGATCCTCAATCCTTCTTACCATTCTATGCCCAATCTGCTGAAAACCAGGTTGCCATTGCTAGTGTGTCACTACTAACCAATCCAAAAGGTCACACCACTTCCAAGAATCCGAATACATTTCTGGTGATAACCTGCTCGACCCAGGAAGCTCCGAATCTCAATTGGAGACTTCGAAAACTCCCACTGTATCACGGCCTCTACCATAGCCGGAACGACTAGAATACCCTTCTGATTGACAAGGTACCCAAGAGATTGCACCTCGCACAACCAGAACTCACATTTGGAGAACCTTGCAAAAAGTCTCTCCCTTATCAAGGTCTCTAGCACCTCCCTCAGGTGCTCCTCGTGCTTGAAATATAACCGATCTAAACCCGAACTACACCTTCCCAAAGGTAGTGAGATACTACCGAGTCTTACTCATACTTGCTACAGTTACTGCATCCGAAGTAACCTGCTCTACAGGGGACGTCCTCCAGCTATCATTCCAAATCCAAGATATGCAGATGGCATATGACTCACTCACAAGTAGGTAATATAATATTCCAATGTATGTACCTACTAAATCGGTGCAGTAACATAACAACAACATCATAAATAATAATTGATAGGAAGGTAAAAGATACATACCTCCAACCTCCCGTGCTTGCCGAATCCTCGCTGAAATCAACCGGAATGCTCTGCTCCGAGCCGTGGGCGCCCTTGCCCGACCCTAACGTCTGCTGGCGGTTCTCGAAGTCACAGGGGCAGGAGCTGTCACCTGTCCTGCTGAACACAAACTCGGACAGTGGGCCTTCTTGTGGCCCCTCCGACTGCAATGGAAACATATTGGGTCAAGTCCTTCGGCGATGGTAGTAGTACAATCTCTGATAAAATGACCAGTCCGGCCGCACTTGAAACAGCCAGGATCACCACCTCTACTACTCCTACATGCACCCCCGTGCGTCCTGCCACACTTACCGCATCGGCTGCGGCCCTGGAAGTCTCTCGATCTCGAACTCGGCCCTTTGGTTCTTTTACCCGAACCTGTGGGCCACTGAACCTTATCCGGTTTCCTCTTCCTTTCTGACTCCCGGTCAATCTCTCGCTCCTGCGTTACCCCATCATCCCCATCAATCGTCTGAACAACCGCTTTCTGATCCTGGAGCTTCTTGGTCAACCTATCAGTGACCCTCTCAACGATGTCGGGTAGCTCCTCGCGAACGACTCGTGATACCTCCGCAGCAATCCAATCACGTAGAGAACTCTCCTGGGGACAGGGTGCCCCACTCACTCCCGACCCCTGATGGCAAGAGCTAAAAATGGGATCCCCCTCCCTGATGGATCCCTGGGATCCATAAGAGTCGGGCTCTAGACAAGCCCCAAACTGCCCTGAAACTATCCCGGCCCTAAAGGCCTCAAGACGATTATCCAAAAGTTCCACGATGGCCTCCCTAACCGAACCAAATATCACAGGAGTCTGATCAATGATGTTGCGCATAATCTCTGTGGAAATGACATCTCTCATCTGATCATCAAGCTGTCCGGCTCTAGAGCCTGAGCCAGATCCCTCCCCGGCACCTGAACTGCCAACTGGTATCTCGCACAACGTCACCATGCTGAAAACATATCGCATTAACTGTCAGAATACTCATGGCTGCTGAGGGATCTCACACACTCTACAATTTCCTTGGTTTTGTTTTGGCCCCTCTTGAATCGAGTACGGATCCTCTGCTTTCAGTAGTACGGGCCCATACTACCTTCCACATCTATCCGTACTTTTCTCAAGAGTTACCTTAACTCAACCAAGTCCCTTCTACTGCTACTGATCTCTGCTACTCTCATCCTAGGCTTGCCCTAGGCAAATCTCTGACTCTACCCAAACCAGTCCTCAGCTGCTGAAGGCCTCCTTGTAATGCCAATTAGTCATCACCTGAATACCATCACATGTGACGAGGCTCAGATAATCCTTCGAGTAAAAGACTCGTCCCTACAACGGTTAGACTGAAACGAGAGCTGCACAATAGGGCCAAATCCAGTACTCTGAGATTATTCAACCCTGATCACATGTGACGTGACGTATTCACCTAATGGCTAACTCCCATCACTCAGAGTCCCTCAAAGCACAAAGCAAGCAGCATTCAGACACAGGAAACTACTCAAGCAAATCTATTCTCATAACAAGAAACTGTACTAGCATACAATGCTAAGCTTATACTATCAGGCATAACCTAAACATGCTATCCTACTGCTGTCTACTCAATACTAGCATGCAATTCTCATAAAGCTGAAACACATATAGCAGGCACATAAGGCATCTTCCTAGATCCTTAGTCCTATTCTAGCATGCTGTTCTACTGAAACTGAAACTGATAATCATAATATAAACTTGTATGGGTAATTTGGGAGTACTTACTTGAGCTCAGCTGATTGCATGCACCACACCCTTTTTCTCTGTTCAAAGTTCTTTTTCTTTCTAAAATTCTTTTTGCTTTTCTAAAACACTTTTTTTTAAGTTTCTTTTTGCTTTTATAAAACTCTTTTCTTTTGAAAACTTTATACCACTTCCTTAGTTTGAGTTCAGACACACTCGGGAGTACGCCCGAATCCCTCAAACCAAGGCTCTGATACCAACTTGTAACATCCCAAAATACATGACTAAAAATTTCGTTTTAAAAACATTACTTAAACCACAATTGTCAATTCATAACGTAAATCATAACATAAAATCATAATGTGAATTCAAACATAATCTTCTTATCAGAGTAAAACATCCCAGGCTGACTAGTTATGGTGTGTGCCATGCGATCATCCCGAGCTCTACTCTCCGCTACCGGAAATACCTGAAACCAAAACTGAAAACTGTAAGCACAAAGCTTAGTGAGCTCCCCCAAACTACCACATACCATACAATAACATATAAAGCACATACTGGGCCTTGCCCACTGCATCAGACCGAATTCTGGACTAACTGGGGCCTTGCCCCGTGCATCGGACCGAAATCCAGACTAACTGGGGCCTTGCCCCCTGCATCGGACCGAAGTCCGGACTAACTGGGGCCTTGCCCCCTGCATCGGATCGAAGTCCGGACTAACTGGGGCCTTGCCCCCTGCATCGCACCGAAGTCCGGACTAACTGAACATAGCATAACATAATCATAACTACTAGCATAAACACATGTACTGCATACTGCATCAGACCGAAGTCCGGAACACATAACACAAAAACATGCTTGAATCACAAAGACATCAAGCACACTAAACTACTGCATCGGACCGATGTCCGGAACTACTGCTAACTTAACGGGCCGGCATTGTGGCCGTAGACCCGTTCCTACTGGAAGGAAAACTCACCTGTACTGCTGAACTCTGCTGATAATCCTCTGGCTGCTAATCGACTATTCTCCGAAGCGCTGCTCTCCTAGCTCACCGAGCTACCAACACCAAATAATAGAACTTAGCCTAAACTGTCCTCCAGAGGTCAACTAAGTCAACTCTGGTCAAGGTCCTGGTCAAAGTCAACCTTCCAGTTGACTCGACTCGCCGAGTTGTTCTACCAACTCGCCGAGTCCATGCTCTTCAAATCCCAAACAAGCTCGACTCCACTCGTCGAGTCTAGCGAGAACTCGACGAGTTTTCCTTCATCTAACGCTTCGGGACTATCTTCAACCGACTCGCCGAGTTGTTCTACAACTCGCCGAGTCCATCTTCATCAGCTAAGAAGATTGCCTTGGACTCGCCGAGTTCCTCCTTGAACTCGTCGAGTACCATGATATTCATGTCCATCACAGACACAGACTGGCTGAATCCTTTACTAACTCCACTCACTGATCTGTATCATAAACAGAAGGGTTTGGGTTTGCGACCCGACTCGCCGAGTCCAAGACTGACTCGCCGAGTCCATCTTGAGACAACTCTATTATGTCGATTTCAGTCTATTCCAACACTCCTAACTCATAGATCTGGACTCCTTATGCTAGCATTGCACGTAAAGTTGCTAACTTTATGTGCATGCAAGGTGCTATGAGGCTAGAACACCAAATCCAAGGTAATAAGAAGTTCAAGGTCAAGACATGGAGCCTTAGCTAGATAAAGCCAACAACTTTGAGCTTCTAGAGCTCAAAAGTGTCCAGATCTAATGTCTAATCCATCCTCCAAGGCTTATCACCCGGATTCCACTTGGGAATGGTCCAAAAGTAACAAAAGATAAGCTAGAAAAGGGATCTAGATGATTAACAGCCAAGGTATAAGCTTTATAACTTCAAATGATCTGGAATGTCACCCAAACTCTGGATCTATACTCCTTTCCTTGCTCCCTTTCTTCTACAATCTTCAAGATGCACACCAAGAGCCTTAATCTTCTCACACAAACTCAAGAATGAAGTTGGGAGGCTAGGGTTTCGTCTCTGGACAATGGAGGCTATAGATGAAACCCTAGAAATGAGAATGAGATGCTTAAACAGGGTGCCAAGTCCCGAAATTAGGGTTTCTCAACCCAAACCAGACTTGTCGACTCAGTCTCCCCGACTCGCCGAGTCGGTCACTTAATCCGCGACACGGGTCACGCTCCGACTCGTCGAGTTCCTCCTTGGACTCGACGAGTTGACTCCTTTGACTAAGGGCTTTTCTTTCCTTTATTGGTACTTCAGATTCTGGGTGTTACATGTGTCTTATGACTTGACCCATACCTGGTACCCTTATGATGACTTAATGTATACTGAGCATATATATATCTAGAATCGAATAGAAAATAGACTGGGTGAATTCGTTCCAAGCCCACAACCAAACAAGGAACAGGAAATGAAGCGGAGAGCACACATCCTATTACCCGTCGGATCCTATTGATATATATATATCCTTTGATGTATACATTAAGGAATCATAAGGTTAGCATTATGGTCCTCTCTACTAAACGTAGCCTTCTACCAAGGCATCTAATGCTATGTGTGTTTGTTTCTTGCATGAGTTGTGTATTTTCCCAAGTGAGACTATCATTAACCAAAAATATAGTTTGCATTGACTTTCAAGTGGTACTGTCACTTTATTAAAGTAATGGGAAATGTAAGTACACAGTTGTCGTTTAAAATGACATACGGATGTACTGATGAGCTTAAAACATGTTTGTTTTATTACCGGTCATAATGTGAAGGCTAGTACCCCTACTATACGCTCTCCCTGTCTAGAGATTAAGGGAACCAAATGCGACCTCTGCAAACTAATGCAAGCCGTGTAATTCACATTAAAGTTATATGATCATGTATACCCAATATAACTATCACCTTTTGTTTAAAACAATGAGTTAGTGATTCATTGGTATAATTAGATCCTGTAGTAGTTCCATGCTATAGCAACTTAGTAAGTTTGTTCTGTTTGTTTCTCATCATAGTATGTTCTGTTTCTTTCTCATCATAGTATGTTCTGTTTGTTTCTCATCATAGTATGTTCTGTTTGTACTAGCTGTATTGTATGTTCTCTCTGTCTAGTATGTATGTATGTTCTGTTTGTTTCTCATCATAGTATGTTTGACTCATGTATGAACTGACTCTTTGTATGCTTCATTGTACTAGAAGTAATGAATAGTATCTTCCTAAACTATACCTATTATAGTTTACTAATGTTTTACTTGAACTGTTATTGAAGAGACTCATTTATCTACTAAGTTATGCTTGTACTTTAAAAACGGAGTTTGATTAACTATGAAGTAACATAACTTTAAAAGAGTTTTTGAAATGTTTTGATCACTTATAAAAGACATAAGCAACATTTTGAAAGATGTTTATAACAAACAATTACACAATTATCATTGTGTTCAACTTGTATTCCCCCCCCCCCCCCTTAAAAGCATTTAAAACAGTTAAAAGATTCATTACGGGGTATAAAATCACCTGATGTGGGTGATTCAAACGGGTATGCGTGTAAGGATGAGAAGTTCCACGAATGAAGTCCCGAGACACAATAAGTCCTAAATGACATATATTAGCATGAATATAGTGTTTATAAGCAACTATATGAAAGGAAACACCTTCCGGGACTAGGAAACACTTTGACCAAGTGTTGGAATCACATGTGATTCATCAAAGGAGAGTGGAATGGCACTAACTTGAGTTAACTACCATGGGTTTACGGCCAAATGGAGTTTACGGCCGTAAAATCATGGTCAAACATGCCTAAGTGCGTGTTTGAAGGCTAGGGAAGTTTTAGGGACTTTTGCTCTACACAAGTATGAGAAAGACCAACTTATTGAAGGCTTTTGATGAGTTTATAGCCCAAAGGAGTTTACAGCCGTAAACTCATGGTCATTCATGCTTATGAGGGTAGTTTAAGGTCCTATTCTCATCAATGAAGGGTTCTAGGTCACAAGCTTTGCATCTAGGAGGGTTTATGGCCATAATGGCACCCTTAAAGGGGTTTACGGCCATGGGAGATGGCTTGGCCGTAAACTCCTTTTGTTCTTGTGTTCTTGATGTTTTCAAGTCTCTAAGCATGAGTCCTAACTAGATATGAAGTATAGGGAAGAGTACTTACGATCTAGATGCTTGAAATGGTCGATTTTGGCCAAGAACACTAGTGTATGTTCTTGGTGTTCTTGGTGAAACTTGAAGATCTAGCAAAAAGAATGATTTCACGGATGGAATCATGGAAGGATACAAGATTAAGGGATGTATCAACAAATCAAGGAAGAACACTTACCACTTATGAAGATCTAGGATGAAAAGTTGGATGATACTTCAGAGGATTTGAAGAAAATTGGCCAAGGAAAGAAATAATGAGCAAAATGGCCTAGCTTCGTCTATATATAGGTGAGTTTACGGCCCACCTTGAGTTTACGGCCGTAAACTCAAGTGTTGTGGTCGTGAACTCTAAATGAAGAGGTTAAGGATGGATTTGTTGAACAGTGTCTCTAGCAGGTACATTCTAACACTCATTCCTTAAGTGTTTTAGGCTTAAACTCCTTAGAATGACCTTTAACCAGGCTAGAACTCAATACCAATGAGTCTGACACTCAGTTGAGTTGACTGACTGAGCTTCCAAAATAAAAAATTTTCGGGTTGTCACAGATTATGTCACTCAAGTCACAATCTTGGAGTTTGACTCTAAGACTTGATTTTGGAATGATGTACGATTCATCTTATTGACTTAACCCATTTTGACAATTCTCGACTCCTCTTCTTAGCCATACTAGTGCACTAAGGTGTCCTTAGAGGACGAATTGTAATATGGTTCTTAAGACGATCATAAAACATGATACAAAAGTACTCTCCCTTCTTCTTTGATTGGAGAAACTTTTATCTTTGATTCTTCTTATTCGTTCTGCCATTCATCGAGACCTTTCAATGATTCAGAATTACACTTAATCTTGTAAGCATAATCATATTTACTAGACTTTTAGTAAATCATGACGAATAATCTCATTTTTTATTTATGGTGGACTAAACCAGTGCACATCATTGTGAACTCGATCTCCTAGTCCTTCACTTGACTCTTTGTCAAGGAATTAGCCTTTAAAATTTCTAAGTACCAAGATTTACATACATCACATGATTCAAATCATATGATTCCAAGCTTCTGTCCAATTGAAACTTGGGCGATGTGAATCTTGCCTTACTTATAAAATCACGACGCTGCCATAAATAACATAACTAAGAATCACATCCACTTAATATTGCTTATAATAGAAACACACGGACATCAATTTTCACAATTGCCATTGCAAGGAAATATAAATAGGATAAAATCAAAATTTTATTTTATTGCGGAAAAATATATCCTTACAATGCAAACGAAAACTATGCTATTACGTATTCCTAAGCAATCTATCATAACTCTAAGTAGCAGCTCAAAAATCCGATCATCGAATCCATGCGATCGTAATCCATTTCTTCACGATCAGACTCAGATCGCTCCTTCCTCTAAGCTTCCTTTCTTTTCTTCGATCCTTCAAAACATCAAAATGTAATCTTATCACATCATGTATTAAGGATCTCCAAATAGGAACTTAATGGAGTTAGATAGTGGATTTTACCTGAAGCAGAGTCATACATCTTGACTCTCCCATCTCTTAGATCTCTCAGGTAGTCAGGACAGCTTCGTAACCAATGCCCCTTCTTTTGGCAGTAGAAACATATGGACTCTCTGGAATGGCACACGAGACTATGTCAGACTCAACCTTTCTCTTGCGTAGAGAAAACTTTTATGGACTTCCAATGTTACCATTGCCCATAGAGGGTTGGGATATTGATTTACCAGACGAATTTGCTGACCAGTGCGCCAAATCATTTCTGATTCAACAGCAATAAGCAAATAAGTCAAATCAGTAAGGGTCATGTCGTGGTCCATCATATAGTACTCTCTAACGAACTTACCATATGATTCGGGAAGTGATTGAAGAACCAAGTCAACAGCCAACTTCCTTAAAACATCGACACCCAACAATCCCAATCTATCAATATGTAACCTTTTATCCAAGACATGAGCACATATAGACTTTCCATTTTCGTGTCTTTTGCCAATAGGGCTTGAGTGACCTTGAACTTTTCAAGTCTTCGAACACGTGGGTCAGGGAGAATTATTGGAGGAGGTGAAGGAAATGAAGCATGATTTCCATTTCCACAATACAATCATGGAACATCATCTTCACGTGGAAAACCTTTTCCAATGGATTTAGGAAGACCATAGTTGTCAGACTTTGACATCTATGAAACGGGAGAAAATTCAAGTTTAGTTGATTGAGTCCTTAATAAAACACCCAAATGAGATAGTAAGGCTAGGATCCAACACAATATTCTACAACTTGGAAGAGGGATGCCGTAATCCAAATTGCAGAACATTTGAAGGTAGGTAAATGACGATTTACCAATTTCCATCATGAAAAACGAAAAGAAGGTTAAGTTTTAAATGAATTGAAACTCCTAGATCTTTTGAGATTCATTGAACTTTTCAATGTCATGTTTAATCTCGATTATGCCCTTCATTTGTGACTGGGATGCCGAGGATCACAAATAAGGTGTGAATAACCATGCGAATGTACGTGGTGCCCTCAATGTTACAGTCACCTAATCGACGTGCCGATTAACCACACACGCTCCATCGATCTATGACAATCATCGAGTCACCCTTCGCTACCAATGCCAAACCCAACTTAGTGTGCCTGTTAACCACACACGCTCCACTAATTGTCTCGAGAAGGGTACAAAGTGTAATTCCATGGAATTGCATCGCTTTCACTTTTCCTAAAGTAACTAAGATTGGGAATTTTGTAAAACATTTAGTTACTTTATTATACTTTTAATGAGGAGAGGGTTTGCCCTATCCTACCCGTTCGGCTAACGACCCTCCACCAATCAAGGAAGCGGTGGGTGAGAGTGGACACCCATTAAACGACCATTTTATAGGCCATAACCTTATACCCCCTTTATAGACCGGCTTCGTGAATGAGGCCTACTAACGGTAAGACTAACAGTTTAAGTTATACATATATATAATATTAGACATTTAATGTTATATATTGTATAAGGGTGTATTTTACACTTTTAAAATACTATGTGGTTTAATTTTATAAATTACACTTTTAATTAAATATAAACCATATGATTATGGATTTATTAACTCTCTTTTAATTATACACTTAATTAATTTAATAAAACCATAAGGGTGCAATTTGAACTTTAAAAAAAAGGGTTTTAGAATTTAAAATTTCAAAATTTAAACTTTTAATCAAAAATTTAAATTCCAAAACTTGAGGGCAAGTTTTGAAACATTTCAAAACATTAGGGTTTAAAATTTAAATATTTCCAAATTAACCTTTTAATCAAAAATTTAAATTCCAAAACTTGAGGGCAAGTTTTGAAACTTTTCAAAACATTATTAAAAACATTCTAGATCAAATTACAAATAATAACAATTAAACAATTAATTGATGATTATCTAAATATGATCTAATTCAATTTCTTGCAAGATAATCTATCAAATAATTCAAATAAATCAAGTTTATCACTTAAGGCAATGATTATCTAGTTAATTTGACAATTATCTTCTATTCTAGCAAGGATAATCAATACCAAACATAAAAAATCGAATTTTAAGAGTTAAAAACGTTTTTGGTAACTTATCCAAGCCAAATCAGCAAAAAATCCCGAAGATACCTCTGTCTAACCCTTGGACTCGCCGAGTCAGTGACTGGACTCGCCGAGTCAGGAAGAGTCGCCGAGTTCATCCACTGACTCGCCGAGTCAGTCAGGCAGATAGCAAATAAACTCGATTTTCAGGCAAAGAATGATCAAATAAGCATCAAAAACATTAAACAAACAGCCCTAGGCTCTGATACCACTGATGGGTTTTGAGCACTACAACATTCCTATGGTGTACATGCAAACCCTAAAGCTTTGGATCTAGTTTGTCTAATGAACATGCAATAATCATCCAAATCCATAAACCCTAGATCTAGCATGTGATAATCAAATAACATATGAATTAGGGTTTAGATCTTACCTTGATTGTTATGTAGCAATAACAATCTCAATTACTTCTTGTAATTTGATTCTGAAAGCTTAGTGTCACAAGTGTCACACCTCTAATGGAGTCACAAACACCATAAGCAATAAGGATGAAGAAGGAGGAGAGAGAAGACACCAAAAACGTCTAGAAACCCTAAGGAATCAGTTAGCCACATTTTGGTGCCCTAGGGGTCCTTAAATAGTGAGGCTATTAGGGTTATGTAACAAGGAAACCCTAATTTGACTGCTTAGGCCCTAAGCAGCCCATGGACTCCTCCTTTAGAGGCGTTGGACGAATTCTAAAGGGTTTCCCCATAGATTTCGTCCACTCCATCCTCTATGGAGTCCACTAGCCCAATATCCAACTATCACACAATTGACAGTTCCAGCCCCCTTTATTTAATTAATGTCTTTTAGCCTTAAAATTTATTATGATTAATTCTTGACTATTATTAATTAAATAATATGATTTCTCTCTTAATATATTATTCATATAATATATTAATAAATCATAATTAATCTCTTTCTCCACAAATCATCCTATCAAGTTGCTTTGGTGAAGGCAACCCAAAAGGACCATGCTCGCAATCGGGTCAAGTACATACCAAAATAGTTATGGGCTTAGACACTAATCCAAGTGTCCGAAACACCGGAAACTTGACCGATTGCTGATCCAAAAACACACTCAGCAGTCCCATGCGAACTCCGAAGGGTACATTGTCTAACAATAACTGCCCTATCTATACCGCCACTCGTGGCTCCTTCAATCCATGTGATCCATCCGATCATGATAGGCTGACAACCTTTCGCCACTAAATCCGATGCCAGAAGGTGAATGTTACCAGGAAATCTGTAGCCTTACATAATACCCGGTCTCCTTCGACCTACCGTTTCCTGATTCTAACATGTCGTGGCTCTATTACAGATAGAGCCACCCGGGAGACATCACAATAGCTTAAACTACCATCAAACCAACCAATCCATTACCCTTGAACCCTACGATTGATGCCCTCAACGCATAAATATCTCAATCCTTATTCGACTGGGACGAAAATCTCACACTGAACACGCGCAAACTCTGATTCGGGATCTTTAGCCAAAACCAAATCGATACTCCGCTCCTACCCCGAGATCATTGAATCTGCATTTGTATAATGCACCACAACTTCCCGATGTCCCTTACTTGACCGATAAATAACTACCCTTAAGCCAATCCCCGATACAACCAGTCTTGCATCTGGTCCAACCACCAGGTTCCCAAGAGATCAAATATCAAGGCTACCCTGCCGTAGCCCTACTGTGACACGCACTACTCATCCACATGATCCTCCAACTCAAGATCCAAACCCTTGACCCCACGGCCTCTAATAGTTCTATCCCGAATTTCCATAATCATCCAAGCTCACCCACGGACACCAAAGATCCTCAATCTCAAAACAGAGAATAATTCCCTGACGACCCTGGCCGGCGTGCCCAAAGCACAAGCTGATCTCCCTTTTGTGCCTGTGATCATCACATAAATAGTCTGATTTGGACCGATGAATGCTACGAACGTATCGCATCCTAGCACTAATTCCATCCAACCATGCTTACCACCCATGGTCTTACCATACTCCACTATCACATCGCCACACCTATCTAGCCAAATCCTATATCCCACAAGGAGTTTGGGTCACACCTATGGATTCCCACTGCTCACTATACATAATGAAGGCGATGCTAACCGAAGATTGGGAGTTTCCTTCCCATTAACACAACCGAGGCCTAAACAGCCACTTGTTTCTCCCCCACTTGGGCTCGACAATGTTCTTCCACCTCTTACACCTTATGGATCTCCGATCGATTTCCATCAATATGCATGAATCGCCCAAATCCTGCGCCGGACAACACAAGCGTCCCATAATTAGCCAAACACAATGATCACTCAACTCATAAATCTTGAAGAATACTATTATATTCTTAACCAATCGAATGATCTAGTCACTCCCCAAGGCGCCCTTTTTCCAAAGAAATCCGAAGGAAAATTCAAATTTACCACCATCTTACTGCTGTCTAGGGACCGGTAGATGCTACGGGCTACTCCGTAGTCTCACAACACTCTCGTCCCGACTGATCACTAGCGTATGACACGTCTTCCCACCCCATAGTCTTCCAACACTCCCGCCTCACCAAAACTATCCAAAACCTTACCGCCGATCAATCGGATCGGACATACCCAAAGTCGAGCATCCACTCGCAACGTCACCTGCGGAATGATCAATCCTGTTTCGTTGGTAGCAACCCATACTCCTGGAGCGATTACTCCGTCGTAAAGCTTCCCGCACGTGCTGCACTGTATCCAGACCTGCTGGCCTCTCAAACGCTGCTCCGAAGTCTTGGTCTCTTCCCGAGGCCCTCCACTAAATTCACATGACCTGAACCTCTCTTCTCAAGGTATTCTAATAGATCTTCCGCCCTCGGGCTCTGGGATCCACATCATTCAGGGTCTCGAACCCTGTCACACTCACCAGCTCAATCGTCAACGGCTGAACTGCAATAGCTGGAGCAACCTCTGCTCTAAACCGGGCTACAACTATCCCTAAGACATAGTCTCCACTATCGAAAGTGCAATAGATTGCACAATCAATCCTTGCCGCCTGATACAAGAGATCCAAGGCGAACTCAAAATCCTGATAGTCCTTCCACTAGCTGGCTCACCACCGGAGCTGGGACCAAACCCTAGTCCTTCCCATACGTGCTCATCCTCATTCAACAAAGAAACTATTCCCACGATCAAGGCATAACCATGAATTCTCCTTCCCATAAGCTTCTCATATTCTTCAAGACTGTCACCGATTCGAGTATGGATCCTGTGCTTTCAGTAGTACGGTCCCAATACTACCTTCCACACCTATCCATACTTTCGTTAGCAATCCTCCCAAATCCTCTAAGTCACTTACTCCACCGGTATACTAAATGTTTGCTAAACAGCAACACGACATCTACCGTAGCATCTCCTAGGCTTCCCCTAGGTTCCCAACTTCACCGAACCGGCCCACTAAGCTTACTGGAGCATATCCTAGGATTTCCTAGGTTCCCATCCTCATCCTGCCCTCAACTACTGAAAGATTCCCACAAATGTCGACCAACTACCTCATGAATATAGTCACATACAACAGAGGTCTGATAATCCTTCGAGTAAAAGGTTCAACCCTAGAACGGTTGGACTTAGACGAGAGCTGCGCAATAGGATCAAATCCATCCCTCTTACATTATTTAACATGTACTGTATGTGACTTAACATATTCACTTAGTAGTTGATCCACATCACCAGGAATCCCACAAAGCACAAAGCAAGCAACATTCTGGTAATCGGTAAATCTAGCCAACATACACTAGAAAAGTCAGTCTATCCACACATACAATCTGCAAGCAGGTAACACCTGTCGCTAACCTCATCCTAGGCTTACCCTAGGGTATTCTTCGATCCATGAATTATCATAAAACATTCGGCCCACATACCACCACTCATGCTGTCCACATTCATCCATCCTCGCTGCGGGCTGCCTTATGCATGCAAATTATACACAGAACATGATCTAATAGACTGTCAAATAATAGACTCTACCCTAAGACCACATGAAATAAGGCCAAATCAGCTATTCTAAGGCTATAAGATCCTAACCGTATACAATTTTCAAAACATACACTTAGCAGTTACCAATACCAATAGTCATTCTCATTACAACATAGCATACAGTATCTCCAAAGCTACATGCATCACATATAAGGCCAATCTATCGCTGACTACTCAACACTAGCATGCAAATCTACCAGCTCATATAACATATAAAGGCATATTTCCTAGCCCTAACTAGCATGCGATTCTCAGATTTATAAACCAAATCATAACAGATAACATATATGGGTATTCTAGGGAAACTTACTTGAGCTCGGCTGATTGTATGCACCACACCTTTTCTTGTCTTAGAAAACTTTTTCCTTGAAAACATTTTTCTTTTTTAACACTTTACGGATCCTCAGTTTGAGTTCAGACACACCCGAAAGTATGTACGAATCCCTCAAACAAAGGCTCTGATACCAACTTGTAACAACCCAAAAATCAAGGGTAAAAATTTCATTTTTAATATAGCTAAAACATTGATACCATTTATCTCAAACATTTCAAATCATCTTTAATTAAAACATTTATCAGAAATCATCCCAAAATATTCATTGTGGAAATCATAGGT
This sequence comes from Lactuca virosa, assembly GCF_052849685.1. Classification (NCBI taxonomy): domain Eukaryota; kingdom Viridiplantae; phylum Streptophyta; class Magnoliopsida; order Asterales; family Asteraceae; genus Lactuca; species Lactuca virosa. Next base: position 430,779,047 of record NC_136428.1, on the reverse strand, counting down.
GTGTGCACTACGATCAATCCGAGCTCTTCTTTTCCAAATCGATGATACCTGAAACCAAGATTGTAAACCGTAAGCACAAAGCTTAGTGAGTCCCCCAGAGCATACCCCTTACACAATCCACATAACACATATCATATTAGCTGTAAAAGCTATCTCTACCACATAAGCCCTCAATATAATCATTCAAGGAAACCATGGAAACCCTCCAGGGTCTTACACCTAGTGCCACGGGAACCCCCACATGGTCTTATCTGCCATGGGAACCCCCACATGGTCTTCCAGCCTTGGGAACCTCCACAAGGTCTTCCTGCCAAATAATACATAATGCAAACTACACATACAAACATATGAGCTAACATACAAACATATAAGGATTCCCTGGAAACCCTCCAAGGTCTTACACCGGGTGCCACTAGAACCCCCACGTGGTCTTAGCCCATTGCCATGGGAACCCCCACATGTTCTTAGCCTGGAAAGCCATGGGAACCCCCACATGGTCTTATATCCAACTGCCTCGGGAACCCCCCGGGGTCTTCCATGCAAGTATCACAAAGACAACTAGCATACCAAATACCACACAATCAACTAGCATACTGCATATATAACTATTTGCCATGGGAACCCCCACATGGTCTTCACATAAATACATAATGTATCAATAGCACATTCGCAATAATTATCACAACTAGCTAGATGGGCCGGCCTTGGTGCCTTAGACCCATTGGTACGGTGAGAAGACTCACATCGCACTATAGAAGCTTCCCGCATGAATTCCTTAGCTGCTGCCCCGCCAACTTCCTGAGCTGTCACTACCAATCAATATACCCAATTAGCAATTGGGTCCCATACCATAATCCTTAATCCAAGCATGGGGTAAAATGACCATTCTATCCTGGCCCAGTATGATCCAAAACTAAGGCCCAATCCTAAAATAAAAGTCCGACACTATAATGTCCATAAGTCCTTTAATGGCCTAATTTCTAAATTGGGCCCAAACCCAATAGTCCACAACTAAATATCAACACCAAAACCTGATGGCCCAACAAGGCCCAAAACACCAAGAACAAAACCATAAAATCCATAAAGGCTCATTAATGGCCCAAATTTCCAAATTGGGCCCATCTCCTTATTGGACCCTATTCTAAAGTCCAAACACCTTCTTAGCCCAAAACCTTTCATAATGGCCTAAAAGTCTCTCCTTACTAACGGGCCTAAAGTTTATGTACAAAACTATTGAAATGGGCCATATGGCCCAATAAGGCCCAACCATAGCAACCATGGCCCAAAACCGGTAAATTGGTCCACCAATCCAACCCAAGTCCAGGCCCAAAAGTGGTCAAGGCCCAGAAAGGCTTACAGCCCACACAAAGCCCAAAATCCTTCTGAGTGCGTACGCTCAGCGTACCCCTTCAGTATGCTTAGCGTACTAGGGTTTGGTCAGTACGTGCTGCGTACATGCTGCTACGCGCAATGTACAAGTCAGTCATGCACAAATGGCTATTAAGCACTTAATACCTTAAGCCATAAGTCCAAACCACATATATGAGTTCCTCCTAACATCTAAATCCATAAAGTCACGGACTTGGTGACTTTGCATGTCCCACATAAGCTTAAACTCCAAAAATGATAATCTACTTCCATGAAAATGGTCTTAACTCATGCATGAACCCATTAAGACCTCCAAGATGGCAACTTTCTGCCTTAGGGACTCATTTAACACTAAGAGTGGTAACCCTAAGTCTAAGAATCAGATTTGAACCATAAAGCTTCATCCTTGGGAGCAAAAAGTAACCAAAACTCAAAAATGGTAGATCTAAGAGATGAATGATCAAGTTCAAAGCTTTATACCTTCATCAAGGTGAGAATGATTCCTAAAAGCCAGATCCATAAGCTCCTCCTTGATTCCCATCTTTGCATCAAACTCTATCTTCTTGAAAATAGATTAAACACCACAAACATGGACTCCATAAGCTCAAAATGCCACCATGGATGATATATGACAATTTCTAGGGTTTAGAGGGATGGAGGCTGAAAGTATTAGGGTTAGGTTATGAGATAAGGAGCTTAAATAGGATCCAAGACCCTAAAATAGGGTTATGGTCTGATTGGCGTACGCCCAACATATTCCGAGGAACATTCACGACCATCCTGGTCAGTACGCCCAGCGTACTCCAAGGTACGCCCCGCGTACTGCCTTCTTCACTAGTACGCCCCGCGTACTCGGCTAAGCATGAAACCCACTAAACTTCCGAAGGCCATAACTTCTTCGTTATAAGCACGATTCTGACGATCCTTATATCAACGAAAAGGTAACGAGAAGACCTACACTTCTAATAACTCAAACCTTTCTTAATACCTTCCGAACAAGAATCCATTTTCCACAAAATCCCGAACTGACACTTTACCGACATACCCCTACGCTCCAAAATACGAACTGAACACCCATATCATTTCTAATGCATCACCCGCACCCAAATGGGCCTAGATCTTACCTTTTCAAAAGCCATAATCCTTATGACAATCGATATTCAGGCCACAGCCTCAGAATAGGAATCGATTCGGAACAGGATGTTACATTTTGATGAAATCCCTCACGAGATATTTGTAATGCCCAGGATTGTCAGGTAATTATGTTGCTTCTTATTCAAGTTATAGTTATGCATATATTTGGATTTTGTGGGATGGGGCATACGCTGGGCATACAAGGTGTACGCATAGTGTATGCAAGTGAGGCACGAAGCAGGAAGTCCCCATGCGTATGCTGGGCTTGCCCATGTGTACGCTGGGTGTAGGCTGATAAAATGCAAACCCTAAATTTTAGGGTTTGTACCCTATATAAGAATATTAAAACTCTCCAAACCCTCATCCTCTCATCCTCCATTGTCCCTATAGTGTCCAACTCGAAGCCTAAACCCCCTTGCATGTATCTTGAGCTTACTTTGAGCATTTTGGTGTTATATTGGTGGTTTTGAATAAGAAGGAGCTTGAAGAAGGAGCAAGAGCTTGGAGAGGGCTTGTAGATCCAGACGTTTGGCATCATTTCTGACCCGTTAGAGGTATAAAGCTTTCTACTTGATCATTTCATGCTTAGATCTAGTTTTTGGGTGTTTTATGTTACATTTTGGTCCCATACTTGATGTCCTTGGAGTTTTAGAAGATTCTGCCCAAATAAGCTGTCCTTTTTGGCTCTTGGAGGTGTTTAGAACCATAAAAATCGGATCTTGATGGTTTAGCCTCAACCATGAAAGTGCTAGATGGCCACTAAGTGAGCTTATGGACTTAATGTGTGTCTTGATCTCCATCCATGCATGCAAGAGCATAAAGTTCATAACTTTATGGTTTAGGACGTTGCTAGAATCCTAGATCTATGTTCTGGACGTTAGGATTTAATGGATTAAGTCAAAAGAAGGATTTTAGTGTGGTTGGCAGAACGTTGGGCGTACCCCTGGTACGCTGCGCGTAACGGGTCAGTTTCCTGCTTTTGGTCAAGGCCAGCATACGCTGGGCGTACATGCTGAGTACGCCGCACGTACGCGTACATGGGGTCAAACGCTGTTTTGGGCCATGTGATATCGGGCTTGGAGTTTTTGGGCCTCAAGCCTACCTGTGGACTGAAACCTTTGGGCCTCGGACTGGGATTTATGATATTGGGATTTACTGGGCCTTAAAGCCTAATTAGTTGGGATTGGACATTTTATTAGGAAAGTTTGGCCTTGGAGGAAGAGGCCCAATAGGGAAAGGACTAGGGAACCTTTCCTTTATGTTATGAATTAGAATTTGGGCCCTTGGGGTTATTTTTGGATTCGATAACTGATTAGGAAATTTGTTGTGGTTTAGGGAGAGGAGTCCTGAGTCATCCGAGGAGTACGTTTCAACATTCATAGTTGAGGCGAGTCTCCTTTTGTAGAATCCATGGGTCGAAGGCACCAAAGTCGGCCCACTAGTATTGCTATAGTTTAATAATTGTCTTTGTGATAATTATTAAGGTGGTATGTATTGTTTGTTATTTATGTGAGATATGCATGATTTATATGGTAGTGGTAGGGGTGAAATAGACCCCGTAATCGGTTGAAATAAGGCCGAAGGGTAGGTCGGGCACCCAGATATGCCTAACAAGGGTAGGTTGGGCATCCATATATGCCTGGCAGGGTAGGCTGAGCACCCATATATGCTTAGCAGGGTAGGTCGGGTACCCAAATATGACTGGTAGTATGTTATGTTGTATGTGGTATGGTGGGGGAAACTCACTACGCTTTATGCTTACCGGTTCAATTTCTGTTTCAGGTACCTCCAGCTCGAAAGGGAAAGGGCCAGCTTGATCGCATCTGATCACACTACGATTTCCGCATTTGAGATCTTGGGATTTATACTATGATGATGATTTTCTATGTATTGTCTTGAGTGTATAACTAAAACTATTCTGTGTCCTCATGGTTTTGAAAACATTGTAGTTCTTGTCATATTTTGATAATCTAATAATGAAATTTTTAGGTCGAAATTTTGGTATGTTACAAGTTGGTATCAGAGCCTTGGTTTGAGGGATTCAGACATACCCTCGGGTATGTTTGAACTCAAATCAAGGGTTGATAGATTTTATAAGAAAAACATTTTTTGAAATAAATATGTAACACCCAGTTCCTGGTATGTATTTAAAGTTGTAAGTTATTCATTTTTGTACAAGAACTCGACGAGTTGGAGGCCCCAAACTCATCGAGTAGAGATAGATTTGGGCACGGCCTATGAAGTCTACTCGACGAGTTGAGAGCCTCAACTCGACGAGTAGGCATGACAGAATGAAACCCTAATTTTAAGTGTTTTGCACCCTATTTATTCACCTTAACCTCCAAAGGCTGGCCTCATTTATAGCCTCCATCGTCCCAAACACTAGCCAAGAAACCCTAATCCACTTTTGGAGAGTTTTGAGCCATTTTGTGCATTCTTTGTGATTTTGAAGCTTGTGAAGGAAGGAGAAGCTTGGGGATTCAAGAGGAAGATAGTAGATCCAGAGTTTGAGCTGCATTTCTGACTTATTTGAGGTATAAAGTTGATACCTTGGCTTTTTATTACTTAGATCTTCATTTAGGGTAGTATGTTGTCACTTTTAGGCTATATTGAAGTCATTTTCGAGATTTGAGTATGTCATGAAGTTGTGACTTCAGATCTAGGCACTAATGAGCTTATGAGGCTTAAAGTTGCCAGCTTTATCAAGCCTTGGCCCTTCCCCATGCCCTAGATCTCTTATATAGCTTAATTTTGGTATTTCTAGCTTCATGACACCATGCATGGACGTAAAGTTAGCAACTTTACATGGTAACTTAGTCCTAGGGGACCAGATCTATGGTTTGGAAGCATTGAACTCGATTGAAAATGACTTAATGGGTGTAGACTAAGGGAACTCGACGAGTTGTTCATGCAACTCAACGATTTGGATTGTGATTCCCAACCTTTTCTGATTCCTGAGCAAACTCAGTGAGTCTAGGAGACGACTCAGCGAGTTGGTTAAGGTTTTCTGAGTTTTGAAGATTAAAGAACTCGACGAGTTCAAGGAAGGAATCGACGAGTTGTAGCGAAATGTACCGATTCTTTTATAGGAAGAAACTCAACGAGTTCATGAAATAACTCGACGAGTTGGGTTGCAATTTCAGGGTTTATGATTTATGGAACTCGACGAGTGGATGGACCAAATCGGTGAGTTGATTCAACCCAGAAGGTTGACTTTGAATTGGACCCTGACCAGAGTTGAACCTTAAATGGGTTATGAGTATGAAAGGGTAATTAAAGGAGATTTTTATGTGTAGGAGTTTGAGAGGATTTGATTCCAGAGCCGAGGACAGTTCAGTTACTTCACGACATTTGAGGTGAGTTACCTTCCAGTAGAAGTGGGTCGAAGGGACCAATGTCGGCCCACTAGTAGCTGATTATATGTAACATCCCAAAATTCTAGACCAAAAATTCCATTTTTGATATAACGATTCATAAAACAAGTTATAGAAAACATCATCAAGTTATTTAATTTCATAAAAAGCATGTATCATATGTCTCAAAAGAATGTCATAAGATAGTAACAATGTCATAGTACAATCCCAAGAATCTCATATGCGGAAAATCGTGTGTGTGATGCACTGCTACCGTGCCAACTCCTTTCCCTTCGAAAAATAAGGACCTAAAAAAAACTGAAAACCGTAAGCACAAAGCTTAATGAGTTCCCCCATCCTACCACATACCATACAATAAACATACTGCCAGGCATATCTGGGTGCCCGACCTACCCTGCTGAGCATATCTGAGTGCTCAACCTACCCTTGTCAGGCATATTGGGGTGCCCGACCTACCTCTTGTCAAGCATATCTGGGTGCCCTTCATGTTTGTGACTGGGATACCGAGGATCACAAACAAGGTGTGAATAACCATGCAAATTAACTTGGTACACTTAATGTCAATTATCACCTTAATCAATGTGCCGGTTAACCACACACGCTCCATTGACCTTAGTATAAACATCAAGCTACCCTTTGCCACCCTTACTAGTCCATGTTAGTGTGCCGGTTAACCACACACGCTCCACTAACGACTTGGTAAGGTGCAAAGTGCAATTTCATGGATTAACATCAAATTCACATTTTCCAAAAGTAACTAAGATTGGGAAATTAATAAAGCATTTAGTTACTTTATTATTATCATTATACTTTTAATGAGAATTATAGTCCTATCCTACCCGTTCAGATAACGACCCTCCACCAGTCAATGAAGCGGTGGGTGAGAGTGGACACCCATTAAACCACCATTTTATAGGCAGTAACCTTATACCCCCTTATAGGCCGACTTCGTGAATGAGGCCTACTAACAGTAAGACTGACTTGATCTTATACACACACACACACACACACATATATATATATATATATATATATATATATATATATATATATATATATATATTAAACTTATAATATTATAATAGTATAAGGGTTGAATTTTAAACTTTTAAAATTCTAGGGTTTCGAATTAAAGTATTTTAAGTGACTTTACAAATTCCAAAACTTGAGGGCAAGTTTTGAAACTATTCAAAACCTTTCATTTCCATAACTTATGAGTTTTAATGACTTTTATGAAAAAGACTTTTGGTTTTCCATAAATTGAGGACAAGTTATGGAATCAGTTAAAAGGCATTTAGATCAACAATTAAACTAACAAGAAGTGTCAAATAATATCTATGATCTAGCAAAACTCATAAGCAAAGATAATTCACATCAACAATTTTCAAGAATTCATATAAACTAATACAAATCTTGAAACTTTGACAATTATCTTTCAATTGGACAAGCATGATCATTACCTTTATGAAAAAACATGTTTCATAGTTCAAAAACAGTTTGGGGTAATGACCCTAATCCAATTTCTAGCCAAAAGTCGAAATCTGCCCACTGGAGCATCAACTCGGCGAGTACATGAACTGGACTCGTCGAGTTGGTCATTTTACAAGGGGACCCGGCGAGTCACCCAGTGGACTCGGCGAGTTCACTGGGCAGCAGGCAGAAATTCGATTTTTTTTTACTTTGAAAATCAATATAACATCAACTATAATAGAAAACAATCCTAGGCTCTGATACCACTGATGAGTTTTGAGCATCCTAACAACCTTAAGGTGCACATACAACCCTAAATGCTTTGGATCTATGTTTTCTCTAATTATACATGCAAAATGATTTTCCAAAGCATTATCCTATCTAGCATACAAACATAGGTACTTGTATAACAAAAATCTAGATAGAAGACATACCTTTTCTTGTAGCTTGATTCCTTGGACCTTTAAGAGCCTAGCACCCCAAATGCTTCACACAAAACCACCAATAATGGAGGACTTGAGTGAGAATACTTGCACTCAAAAATCGGCTATAGCTCTTCCAAGAACACTAGGGTACCGATTTTAGGAGCCATGAGGTCTCTTAATAGTGTGGCAAAACTAGGGTTACACCATGTAAACTTTAATATGCATGACCTTCCATATTCCTTATGCTCCATGTGCTTAAACCTCCATGGATCATCCATGGGTTGTGACATTGGTTTAGCCCAACATAAAGAAGTATTGATCATTGGCCCACATTATAAGAATCAATGATTTACACAATCAATCCCCATATATTTAATCAGTCTCTTTTGATCACAAAATTAATTCCAAATTAATTCTTGATCAATACTAATTAAATAATATGATTTCATATTAATATATTAGAACTTATAATATATTAATAAATCATTCGATATATCACGTAAAGTTACTAACTTTACATCCATGCAAGGGTTATTTAGCTAAAAAGGCCCTAAAAAGCGGTTCACAAGTTGCATGGGACTCCCATGGCCATGAAGTTGGCACCTTTATGCCATGGAGTCCCTCAATGGTTCTAGATCTGAAGGTTCTTTCCACAGGGAATATCCAAATCGCAAAGGCCACCATTATTGAACCAAAAAATGGAGAAAAATCCCTAAAACTAGATCTAAACACTAAATAAGCAAGGAAAGAGCTTTATAGCTCAGGTGAACCAGAAATGGAGCTCTACTTCTGGATCAAAAGCTTCTTCCTTCAACCAAGAACTTCTAGCTTCCACTCCTTCAAGGAAATACCAAATAATCAGTCTCTTTTCACTCACACACACTTAAAAGGCTCAAGACACGAATTAGGGTTTTGTTGGACCGAGGGAGGCGATGAGGGAGGCCACAATAAGGTGTTAAGGTGCTTAAATAGGGTGCAAACCCTAAAAATTATGGTTTCACTCTGGCATCCCTACTCGTCGAGTTGAGGCTTCTCAACTCGTCGAGTAGACTTCAAGTCCTGCGTCCAATATCCGTTCCTACTCGACGAGTTTGGGGCCTCCAACTCGTCGAGTCCCTTTGAAAAAAATGAATGATTTATTTTAAAATACATACCAGGATCCGAGCTTTACATTATAGTAGAGATGATTGTCTTTGTGATAATTGTTTGGTATCCACTATCTATTATGCTTTATGTGTTCGTATGCTATGTTATTATGTGATAGTGGTAGGAGGGGTAGGTTAGACCCCGTAGTCAGTTTAGATAAACCGAAGGGTAGGTCGGGCACCCCGGATATGCCTGACAGTATGTTATGATATGTATTATCTGGTAGTGGTAGGGGTGAAATAGTCCCTGTATCCGGTTGAGATAAACTGGAGGGTAGGTCGAGCTCCCAGATATGCTTGACATCGGTAGGTCGGCCACCCCATATATGTCTGACAGGGTAGGTCGACCACCCATATATGATTGACATGGGTAGGTCGGGCACCCCAGATATGCCTGACAGGGTAGGTCGAGCACCCATATATGCTTGACATGGGTAGGTCGGGCACCCTAGATATGCCTGATAAGGTAGGCTAGGCACCCAGATATGCCTAGCAGTATGTGTTTATGTGATATGATGGGGGAACTCATAAGATTTGTGCTTACGGTTTTCAGTTTTGGTTTCAGGTCCTCCAGACGACTCGGCAGAAGAGCTACGCCGACAGACACCGATTGGACCTAGAGTTTCAGGTCGGGGATATGGTTCTCCTGAATGTGTCACCTTGGAAAGGTGTCATTCACTTCAGGAAGTGGGGCAAGTTGGGCCCCAGGTATATCGGATCCTTCAGGATTTTAGCCTGGGTGGGCAAGGTGGTGTATCGATTGTATCTTCCGGAGGTGCTCAGGCAGATCCACAACACTTTTCATGTTTTCCAGCTGCGGAAGTGCATAGCCGATGATTCTGCGGTGGTTCCTTTGGAGGACATTCAGGTGGATGACCGCCTGAACTACATCGAGAGGCCAGTAGCTATTCTCGATAGGAAGACGAAGGATCTGCGGAACAAGAGGGTAGAGTTGGTGAAGGTTCACTGACAGCACCGTAATGGCTCAGAATGGACGTAGGAGCTAGAGGACGAGATGAGGGAGCACTACCTGAAGCTATTTCCAGCAGCAGTAGACATCAAGGACAAAGTCTAATGCAAATGGGGGAGAATTGTAATGCCCAGAATTGTCAGGTAATTATGTTGCTTCTTACTCAAGTTGTAGTTATGCATATATTTGGATTTTGTGGGATGGGGCGTACGCTGGGCGTACAAGGTGTATGCACGGCGTACGCAAGTGAGGGGCGAAGTGGGAAGTCCCCATGCATATGCTGGGGCGTACCCATGCGTACACTGGGAGTACGCTGATCAGATGCAAACCCTAAGTTTTAGGGTTTACGACCTATATAAGCATATTATAACCCTCTAAACCCTCATCCTCTCAGCCTCCATTGTTCCCATAGTGTCCAACTCGAACCTTAACCCCCTTGCATGTATCTTGAGCATACTTTGAGAATTTTGGTGTTATTTTGGTGGTTTTGAAGAAGAAGGAGCTTGAAGAAGGAGCAAGAGCTTGGAGAAGGCTTGTAGATACAGAAGTTTGGCATCATTTCTGACCCATTAGAGGTATAAAGCTTTAAAATTGATCATTGCATGCTTAGATCTAGTTTTGGGGTGTTTTATGTCACATTTTGGTCCCATACTTGAGTTCCTTTGAGTTTTAGAAGATTCTGCCCAAATGAGTTGTCCTTTTTGTCTCCTGGAGGTGTATAGAACCACAAAAATCGGATCTTGATTCTTTAACCTCAACCATGCAAGTGCTAGATGGCCACTAAGTGAGCTTATGGACTTAATATGTGTCTTAATCCCCATCCATGCATGCAAGAGCATAAAGTTCATAACTTTATAGTTTAGGATGTTGTTAGAAGCCTAGATCTATGTTCTGGATGTTAGGAATTAATGGATTAAGTCAAAAGAAGAATTTTAGGGTGGCTGGCAGGAACGTTGGGCGTACCAGGTTAGTTTCCCGCTTCTGGTCAAGGCCAACATACGCTGGGCGTTCATGCTGAGTACGTTGCACGTACGCATACAGGGGGTCAAACAATGTTTTGGGCCATGCGATATCGGGCTTGGAGTTGTTGGCCCTCAAGCCCACATGTGGACTGAACCTTTGGGCCTAGGAAGTTTGTTGTGCTTTAGGGAGAGGAGTCCCGAGTCATCCGAGGAGTACGTTTCAGAATTCATAGTTGAGGTGAATCTCCCTTGGTAGAATCCGTGGGTCAAAGGCACCAAGGCCGGCCCACTAGTATTGCTATAAATTAATAATTGTCTTTGTGATAATTATTAAGGTGGTATGTATTGTTTGTTGTTTATGTGAGATATGCATGATTTATATGGTACTGGTAATGGGTGAAACAGACCCCGTAATCGGTTGAAATAAGACCAAAGGGTAGGTCGGGCACCCAGCTATGCTTGACAAGGGTAGGTCGGGCACCCAGATATGCCCGGTAGGGTAGGTTGAGCACCTAGATATGCTCAGCAGGGTAGGTTGGGCACCCAGATATGCCTTGCAATATGTTATGTTGTATGTGGTATGGTGGGGGAAACTCACTAAAATTTATTCTTACCGGTCCAGTTTGTGTTTCAGGTACCTCCAGCTCGAAGGGGAAAGGTCCGGCTTGATCGCATCGTATCACACTACGATGTCTGCATTTGAGATCTTGGGATTTATACTCTGATGATGATTTTCTATGTACTGTCTTGATTTTATAACTAAAACTATTCCGTGTCCTCATGGTTTTGAAAACATTGTAGTTCTTGTCATATTTTGATAATCTAAAAATGAATTTTTGGGTCGAAATTTTGGGATGTTACAATATTATAGAGAAATCAGTTTTTTTATTTGGTAAAGGATCGATAAGGAGGATCTGACTCTTAACTTGATTGTAAGAATCATCAAGACAACTAAGAAATTGGATGTGTTTCATGAGTTTAAAGTGGTCATTAAGATTGGTTGCAAACTCACAGGTAGACTCAGTAAGACTAGTTAACCCATCTAACCTTTTCCATAAAGCATCAAGCTTATTGAAGCAGTCAAACAAAGAAGATCCATTTTGTTTTAAGGAATTTAATTGTTGATGTATATTTTCCATAAAGCATCAAGCTTAGTGAAGCTGTCAAACAAAGAAAATCCATTTTGTTTTAAGGAATTTAATTGTTGATGTATATTAAAAACCACATCACCATCTGCTTTATTGTAAGTTTGAAATAAATTTTTCTAAGGATCTTCACCTACATAAAAATAAGCATGACCAACATAAATGGAATCACAAATTAAGGAAAGAATCTAAGAATAGACAATAGCCTTAGCTCTTTCCCATCAAAGGTTTCCTTTTTAATAGTTCCATCAACAAAACCTAATATGTTTTTAGCCTTAAGAGCCCTAGACATAGAACTTCTTCACAAACAACAAATTTCATTTCCAATTAATTTTATCATATCAATGCTTATGGTAGCATTATCTGAAGGATTAATGTAAAGAGGATCATCAAATTCAACTAAATCATTCTTTCTACTCCCTTCAAGAGGAGAATCAGTAGAACCAACCATAACCAAGAATTATACTAAGCAAACAACATATCAAACTACACACACACAAAATCGAAAACTATGACAACCAGAAGTCTAGATGGTCACCACGGTATGTTGGGGACCAAGACAATTTTCCATAGTGTCTAAGAAAACAAGAGCAGCACAAAAGCACATAAGATAATCATATAAAGTGCACAAAATAACTGGTGTACTCAAGACAATCAAGATCTACCACAACTAAACTATGAAAAAGAGTATAATGGAACAAGAAGTCCTTACAAAGGTCCATGTAACACCCGGTTTATGATCATTTCTTAATTCAGGGTTATGGACCAAAGGTCGATCATATAAAAGATTTGGTCCTTAAGGAAGTAAGATTTATACCCTTTGGGAGGTGATAATATTGGTTATGAGATCTAACCCTTGAATTGTGCATTGGACCAATGGGTAGAAAGGGGAAAAGTTATAGACCAGGTTTCTTGCATAAATTAGGGGTTTTAGTTCGAGATGTTTTTAGTAAAAAATAGTTAGATAGGATTGTGGGGATCATCAATACCTTTCCATGCATATACAAAATGCCAAAAAAAGAGTTGAAATGAAGAAGTTATGGTTGTTTGAAGTTGATGTGGAAATTGGGGATTTTTGGGTTACGCAGAGCGTAACTTTGAGTTACGTAAGGCATAACAGGTCTTTAATGATTTACACAGGGTGTAAATAAGAAGTATGTATGATGTACTCGACCAGTGTGAAAACCCTAAATCTGGGGTTTTGAGCCCTATTTAAACACCTTAACCTCCATAAACCCTTTCCATTCTCAACCTCTATCTCTCTAAACGACTCCTTTCAAACCCTAACCCATATTTGAGCTTTGTGAGCTAAAAAGTGAGTTTTTGGGTGCCTTTGAAGGAAGAAGTTATTAATTTTAAACCATGTCAAGGAATTACTAATTGTCTCTTAATTAATCTTTTAATTAAATTATTAATAAAACCATGAGGGTGTATTTTTAAACTATTCAAAATGCAAGGGTTTAACTATTTAAATTTATAAAATCAAAACTTTTAATTTCAAATTTAAACTATAAAACCAAAAGGGTGCAAAATGAAACTATTCTAAAATACTAGGTTAAATCTATGAATCAAAATAATCTTATATTATCCAAATTTAAACATATCTTCAATTTTGATAAGGATATCAAGTTACCAATCAGAAAAATCAATTTTTGGCAATAAAAACGAGTTATGGTAATTATCCAAATCAACATCAGATCTGAAAATCGAAATTTTAGGGAACAGATGCATTAACTCGTCGAGTTGGGCAAGGAATTCGTCGAGTTCACCCAACTCATCAAGCATTCTCCAAGAGGTATAAAGTTTAGAACTTGGTGAATGATTTGTTAGATCTAGTTAGTTCTTAGTTTTATGTCCTTTTTGTCCCATATTCTTGTTCTAGGTGAGTATGAGCTACTCCAGACCTCATGAGTAGCATTTTCAGACGTATTTGTGTCCATGGAATCATAAAAATGCAATCTTGATCCTTTCTTTCCACCTATGCAAGATAAATGAAGTTTGGGGTTGTGTAATAATTTAGGGTTTTGGTTTTGGGCGCCTGCTAGCCATGCTAAGTCATAAAGTTGGAAACTTTATGATTTAGGATAGTATTGGGGACTAGATATGAGTTTTGGAAATAAGGTATTAAATGAATAAGTGCTTAATGAAGAGTGTATTATGGACTAAAGTACGCAGTCATACCTTGGGAGTACATAGTGTGTACTGGGCTTGAGTAATGTACACCATGCGTAAAAATGGACTATGCAGGGTGTACTCAGCCTGATGTGGACTTTGACTTCCCTTGACCGTTGACCGTTGACTTTTTGACCAAGTTTGATTCTGGTTCAAACTAGAGGGTTTTGGTGTAACATCCGAAAATCAGGACATATTTTTTTTAGATTAATACATCGTTAATACATATTGTTTTCATACAACCAGAGTAACCAATATTTAGCAAAACATCATTAAATCAGAGTAATTCACAGAATGCGGAAACATGTGGTGTTGCTCTGCAATCATCTCGAGCTCTTCCATTTGAAAACCGGAGTACCTGAAACATAAATTGAAAACCGTAAGCACAAAGCTTAGTGACTTCCCCAAAATACCATACCACATACAACTACATATTATCATGCACATACATATAGTTTCCATGGGCTCCCCCATGGTCTTTATCTATTATGCCATGGGCTCCCCCATGGTATTTACCTGAAATGCCATGGGCTTCCCCCCATGGTTTGACGTCCAATTGCCACGGGCTCCCCCCGGGTCTTCCATGCAAGTATCATAGAGACACCTAGCATACCGTATAACATGTAATGGGCCGACATTGGTACCTTCGACCCATGGATATAGTGAGAAGACTCACCTCAAACTGCTGAATCATACAGAAACACCCTTGGCTGCTAGCTGGCAGATCCCCAAACTATCAATAAAAAAACAACACCCAATTAAATATTGGGTTCAAATCCATAACTACAACTCCCTACCTGGGGTAAAAAGACCACTTTACCCCTAACCTAGACTTGTCCAAATCTAAGACCCAGACTTACAATCTGAATGGCCCAAAGGCCAATTAATCAACCAATGGCCTAATTTTCCAAATTGGGCCCAAACCCCTTACGTGGGCCTTACCTTAAGGCCCAACCATTCTTTCTAGTCCAAAACACTGTGTATTCCGATGGCCCATTAATAAATCAAACACTCAAACTCGTGGCCCAAACCATGGCCCAATTTTACAAATTGGGCTTAAACCCCTTCGTGGGCCTTCTCAAAATAATTATCAGCCCAAAAGAAACAACTCAGCGCAGTTAAAGCCCATATCAAAAGAGTCCAAGACCAAAAAGCCCAATTCCAATTTGATCAGCTGACGCACGACGTTCTCCAGTGTTACGAACGACGTTCCCGACGGCCACCCAAAAGTCATTCCAATGACTTAATCCTTAAGCCAAACGTCTAAAACCTCAGAATAGCTAAATACAAGTGACTTGATCCATAACGTAGAAGGCTTAAGCCTTTTCATGGCTTAATGAATCCCAACACCAAAGATGAACCCCAAAGGTCAAAATCACCCCAAAAATGTCTTAAAAACTTCTTAATACCTTAAGAGCTCAATCCAAACTTCCAGATCTGTTTTCAAGGGACTTCTTAAGTTATAAAGTTTCCAACTTTATGACTTAACATAACTCAATGGGAACAAATCAAAAGCCTAAGTCCCAAACTTCATCAAATGACTACCAAATCATGCATGGAAGGTTTATACCAGTCAAGATCCAAACTTTAAGACACCATAACCTCAACAAGGACCAAATATGAAGCTCAAAGGTTCTGGAGTAACTTCCACTCACAAGAACCATCTCAAAGGGACCAAAACCATAACAAAATACCACTTAGCTAGATCTACATGAAAGAGTTGTCAAGGTTGAGACTTTTTACCTCCAGAAGATAGATCTAGGTGCACAAAGCCTGGATCCAAAAGCACCAAGTCAAGCAATGACTCTTTAAGAAGTTCCTTCTTTTTCCTCAAGCACGAAAACACATATAAATCACTTTGAAGCTCAAGAATCACTCAAATGGAGGCTAGGGTTTCATTCTTAGGGTTAGAGAGGATAGAGGCTAACGGAAATGTGGGTTGGAGGTGAGTTAAAGTCTTTATTTAGGGTCCAAGACCCTAAATTTGGGTTTTAATCTGGCCTAACGAACGCAACGCATTCCCTAGGGGAACACAAGGAATTCCTAAATGCACCCGCATCCAAATTCCCGTGTATGCCATGCGTACTTCCCTTGTACGCCATGCGTACCCGTTTTGGCCCAACACTCCTCTAACTTCAAATTGTCATAACTTTTGCATCCCTTATCCGTTTTCGACGTTCTTTATTTCCACAAAAAGGTAACGAGAAGCCCTACCAATGTATAAACTTTATTTAGTATGAGAACCAAACGAAATTAAATCCAAAACTCATAAAAGGCCCGAACCAACGCCTTTACCGATATCCTTGGGCTCCAAAACACAAACCAAATACCTGGATCATCCAAACTACATCATCCACCTCCAAATGAGCTCAAAATCAATTCTTTAAGGGTTCTAAGCATGCTAATACCCACTCCTTGATCACCATGCCACAATGGGAAACGATTCGAAACCGGGCGTTAAACCTCTCCCCTACTTAAATTAGATTTCATCCTCGAACTCATTCCTTACCATCCTCGGCATGCTAAATAACCCGAGCAACACGACCACGACCCGGAGCATACCATAGCCTTCCCAAGGCAACCGAAACCAACCCTAGCAGGGCTTTCCAACCTAAAGACGAACGAATCCTCTCACCAACTGACAATAATCCCTTACAAAATAGCCACATCCACTCAATCTGAAATCTGGAGTCTCAAGATGGTCTGACTCCCTGACAGACCACCCATACTGAACCATTGCTAATTCTGTTCTGTAACACTCTAAATTTCCAAACAAAATTTTCATTTTTAAAACCTCATAAAACACAATCTCATTTTCTCAAAAACCCAAATGTATAAGTTGTTCAAAACACAAGACAACAAAATTAGTTTACAATATCATAGAAACCTCAAAACATAATCTCAAGATGGTGTGTACAATCATGCCGGCGCCCTCCCGCGATCCTGAGAGGTACCTGAAACACACTTCACACAACACCGTAAGCATGAAGCTTAGTGAGTTCCCCAAAATACCACACACAAATAATTAGCTTGTCATAGCTATATCTTAATAAGGACCCTCAGGTCATGTGTCTCAGTGAAGACCCTCCGGTCTTACAGCTCGGGTCGGACCCTCTAGTCCGGTATCTCACTGAAGACCCTTCGGTGTCACAACTCAGTTTGGACCCTCCGGTCCTAACTCAGTAAGGCACAAAATAATTTACATCATAAATCACAAAGACAAAATGTATGATATCAAATAACTCAGAATAAGCACATAAGACCCTCCGGTCAGTAACTCAAAAAAGACCCTCCAGTCAATAACTCAAATAAGACCTCCGGTCACATAGTATTACCACTCATGTAAGTATAGTGATAAGACTCACCTCGTACGAAAGCAAGTAGGTCTCGTACTCAACGATCGGATTGGACTCCGCTTACATATAATAATCATCTCTAATTAACACTTTATAACAACAACTCTAAATATGTTAAGCTAACCCCTTTTCTAACTATCGGAAAGGGTGAAAGACCATTTTACCCCTCCATGGTCTCCATAATCCATAACTTGACAAAACCCTAAAAGTCAACGAAACTCAACACTTGAGTCAACAGTCCATGTTGACCCAACTCGTCGAGTGCATCTATGCGACTCGTCGAGTTCCTTCATTTCTTCTGAAAAATCGGGAAAATCCTAACCAACTCGTCCAGACTATCAAGGGAAAACCCTAACCAACTCGTCGAGTTGGCTCAACAACTCATCGAGTCCCTTCAGTCCATTTTCTCATTCAAACGTTTTAAAGTAGAACTAAGGCCCCATACTCTAGATCTAGCCTTATAAGGCTGAAATACCACGTCATGCTGCAAGCTTTACGTTCATGCATGGCATATAGGGCTAAGTTTGCCAACCCAAAGCTCAATAGAGGGTTTAAGGCATGAAATTTGGCCAAAGCTTGATAAAGCTTGAATCTTTTGGCCTAAGGGACATCATACTGTCCAGATATGAAGTTTCATCTTCAAGGCATGCTCAAACTGTTGGATAAGGTGTCTAAGTCCATAACTTATTTGGTATATACTTGACCCGACCCGGCATGGTCCATTTGGGTTGCACTTCACCCAAACTGTTTATGGATAATTTTATGAGAATTGTATACTTACGATTTTTTAATATATTATAAGTTATAATATATTAATATAAAGTCATGTTATTTAATTAGTTTTAATCTTGAATTAATTATGAATTAATTTAGTGATTAAAAGGAAGACTAATTAAATCATGGGCTATTATATTTATATGGTGTGGGCTAATACTCATTTGTTAATGGGCTAAGCTTATATGGAAGTCCATGGATGATCCATGGAGCTTTTAACCCATGGATCCTTGGAAAGGAAAAGACATGGGTTATTAGGGTTTCACCCTAACCATGCACACTATATAAACAAGCTCATGTTGCATGAAATAACACCCTAGTGTGTGTAATAGTGGTGGCCGATTTCTAAGTGTTAGTATACTCTCTCATACATTTTCCAAGTTTGTGGTGATTTGTGATTTCCATTTGAGGCATTCACATTATTGGTGCTTGGCTCTCAAACTCCAAGGAATCAGCAATCAACAAAAGGTATGTAATTCATCTAGTTCTTTTATGTTTAAAAGTACCCCATGCCATGCTAGATAGGTTATAAAACTTTGAAATTAATATTTTGCATGTACCTTAGACAAACATAGATCCAAGGTTTATTAGGGTTGCATGTACACTTAGGAAGTGTTAGAATGCTCAAAACCCAACAGTGGTATCAGAGCCTAGGCTTGTTTGTTTGATACTTGATGCAAAATAGTGGAAAAAAAGTCGTTTTTTTTGCTGTCTGCCTGTTGAACTCGCCGAGTCCATGGGGGGACTCGCCGAGTTCATGTGTAAACTCATCCTACTCGCCGAGTAGGTTTGTGCACTCGACGAGTAGGAGCCTCAGAATGCAGATTTTCGACTTTTGCTGCTGGAAATGGACTAGAAACATTACCCTAAACTGTTTTGGTGTTTTAAAACTTGTTTTAGTTGGTGTAATGGTTGTTCTAATCCATTTACAATAGCTTATATCAAAATTTCATGCTTTGTATGTGTTCATATAATTCTTGAAACTTTGATGATCATGTTCATGTTCTTATGAATTTAGAAGATGATAGGAATTATTTGCTGAATTGTTTAGGATTAATTCTTGATCATTTATGTGTTTTAATGGAGTCCATAATTTGTCCTCAAGTTATGGATATCCAAAGGTCACTTCTTTTAAACACACATTTAAAACACATAAGTTACATAAAATGAAGAGTCTTCATTTTTATGAACCTTTAATTCGTAAGTTATGAAATGAAAAGTTTTGGATAGTTACAAAACTTGCCCTCAAGTTTTGGAATTTGTAAAGTTTCACACACTTTAATAAACTTTAATTCCAACCCTTAGAGTTTTAATAGTTAAAATTCAACACTTATACTATTTATAACATTAATGGTTAATTATATATATATATATATATATATATATATATATATATATATATATGTATATATATATATATATATATATATATATATATATATATATATATAAATATATATATGTATAAGAATAAGTCGTTCTACCGTTAGTAGACCTCATTCACGAAGCCGGTCTATAAGGGGGGTATAAGGTTGTTGCCTATAAAATGGCAGCTTAATGGGTGTCCACTCTCACCCACCGCTTCCTTGATCGGTGGAGGGTCGTTAGCCGAACGGGTAGGACAATGACTTTAAATCCTCATTAAAAGTATAATGATTATTATAAAGTAACTAAATATTTTAATTCCCAATCTTAGTTACTTTAGGAAAAATGTGAACTTGGTGCTAGTCCATGGAATTCACACTTTGTACCTTACCAAGTCGTTGGTGGAGCGTGTGTGGTTAACCGGCACACTAACTTGGACTAGTAAGGATCACGAAGGGTGACTTAATGTTTGTCATAGATCAATGGAGCGTGTGTGGTTAACCGGCACATTGATTAGGTGATAATATTAAGGGTACCAAGTGAATTAGTATGGTTATTCACACCTTGTTTTGTGATCCTCGGCATCCCAGTCACAAAACTTGAAGGGCACAATCGAGATTGAAACATGCCATTGAAAAGTTCAATGAATCTCAAAAGATCTAGGAGTTTCAAATCCAATTAAAACCTAATAAATTATTTCGTTTTTCATGGTGGAAATTGGTGAATCGTCATTCACCTACCTTCAAATATTTTATAGCTTGGATTACGGCATCCCTCTTCCAAGTTATAAAATATTGTGTTGGGTCCTAGCCTTAATATTTCATATTGGGTGTTATATTAAGGACTTGAATCAACTAACTTGATTTTCTCCCATTGTAGATGTCTGGTTCAGACAACTATGATCTTCCCAAATCGCTTGAAACAAGCTTTCCTCTTGAAGATGATGTCCCTCAACATCATGCTTCACTCCCCCCACCTCCTCCATTTATTCTCCCTGACCCACAATCCCGAAGACTTGAAAGGTTAAAGATCACTCAAGTTCTACTAGAAATGAAACATAAAGATGGAAGACCTGTGTGCACTCATGTCTTAGGAATGAAGTCACACATAGACAGGTTGAGAATGTTGGGTGCTGTTATTTCAAGGAAGTTCGCTGTTAACTGGGTTCTTCAGTCACTTCCTGAGTCGTATGGTGAGTTTATTAAAGACTACCATATGACAGATCCTGACATAACCCTAATAGATCTTTCTTATTTGCTTGTTGCTGCTGAATCAGCAATGATTTGACGCAATGGTCAAGCAAATATTGATGGAAGGTCTAATTCTCAAACTTCCATGGACATGGAAAATGGTAACGTAGGAAGTCCAGAAAAGCTTTCTCTTCCCAATGGGAAGGGATCGGCCTTGGTCAACCCGGTTGACCAAAAGGTAAAGGGAAAGGCTAAGTCTGTGATTGTCTCGTGTACCATTACCAAAGAGTCTATATGTTTTTATTGTCATGAGAAGGGACATTGGAAGCGAAGCTGCCCTGAATACCTGAAATATTTGAAAGCAAGTAGAGACAAAATGTTTGACTCGGCTTCAGGTAAGTCCACTATCTAACTTTGTTAAAGTTCCTAATTAATGATTCTTATTACATGATGTGACTAGGTTGCATCTTGATGTTTAGCAGGATCGAGCAAAAGGAAGGTTAAAAGAAGAGTGTGTTGAATTTGATCACGAAGATGGATTTCTATCGCATGGTTCGAGGATCGGATTTTTGAACTACTACTTAAAAGTTATGATAGATTGCTAGGAAATATGTAATAGCATAGTTTTCATTTGAAGATGCACTGTAAGGAATATTTTTCCGCATTTTATAAAGAAATAAAAGTTTTGTTTAGTTTATTTTATATTATATCCCCTTACAATGGCATTTATGGAAAATTGATGTTTGTATGTTTCTAGCAATATTGGAAATATGAGTTTGATTCTCTCATTTGTGGTAGTGTCTGAATTTACCAAATGAGGAAAGGTTCTCATCACCGAAGCTTCAGTTGGACAGAAACTTGGAATCATACAAGCTGTATTGTATGATGAATGAGAATTTTCATATTTGTAAAATTGAGACTAATTCATTGATCACATGCATATGTGAGTCAATTGAAGGACTAAGGAATTAGGTACACTGGGTGTGTGCTGGTCAAGGTCCACCACAAAGATCAATTCGTCATGATTTACTAAAGATTAGTAAATATGGTTATACTTATAAGGTTAAGTATAACTCTGTAACATTGGAAAAGTTTCAACGTATGGCAGAACGGATGAGAAGAATCAAATTTGGCAGAGAGATAAAAGTTTCTCAAATCTGAAAAGATGGGAGAGTACTTTAGTATCATGTTTTTATGATCATCTTAATGATTATGAAACCATATCACAAATTCATACTCTAAGGACATCTTAGTGCATTGTTATGACTAAGAAGAGGGGTCATGAATTGTTGGAATGGTTAAAATCAAGAGAATGAGTCATACTTCGTTCCAAAACAACTCTTAGAGTCATACTCCAAGAATGTAACATTGAGTGACATAAAGTAAGGTTTAAAACACTTATCAAATGTAGTGTAAAATGTTTTCTACTCTTGTACATTTGAAATTGGTAAGTTGTGATGTCTTGAATGAGACAAAGACCAATTGAACCAATTGTGTGAAGTGTTAGTCTTGATAAGAATCCGCACTATCCCTTGAATATTTGTTTTGTCAAGGAATGGTTCTTGACTAGGGAAACTTATATGTCAAGAGGACAGTGGGAGTCTTAAAGATCCTGAAAGGATTTCAAGATTTAATCAAGAGTAAAACCTGAGTTTTATCACTAGCACACGACTTAAGGTTTGAAACCTATTAAGTTGACATAATTTTTGTTTCTATGTCTGTTCCTATTAAGTTGACTATGCATATGAGTTCTGTTAGTTCTAAACTGTGTGCATAACAGCTTGGAAGCATTGGTGGGCCTTGTGCTACCAGGTGACAAGAAATTAAGATTGAACAAGTTCAATCCATGTAAGACTGAATTTGTCACTAATCTTGTCTTGTGATTATGGTTTTGACAAATTCACATGGATAGAAACTCATACACTATAAAATCTAAGTGTCATAAGGTTTCTCTCCGATTCATGAAAATGATGGTGAGGAAATGCTTTTACTAAGAAGATTTTAAGTAGATAGCAATTGTGATGTTTGCATTCTCAAAGTCGTTAGTGGAGCGTGTGTGGTTAACCAGCACACTAACATGGACTTGTGAGAAATGGCAAAGGTCTAAACAATTAAGACTATGATTACGGCATCCCTTTTCATAGTTCTGGAAATTGTTTAGACACACATGTGAGCTATCTAAGAAAGGGTGTACGAATCTAAATTTCAGAAGTCCAGCTGATTTCTGGAAATATGTCAGAGCTAGTGGGAGCATAAGTGTTATGCTGATAATCATCATGTTAGTGGGAGCATGATTATTATGTTTAGTGTTGCAAGTTAGCAATGTTAATTATAGAAAAACAAAAGTTTCAATTCGTAAAGTTGTAGGGGTTGAAAAAGTTGTTTTGCTATAATTAAGGGAGAGGAAATTATACTTCATTTCAATTCTAAAAGCTTAGATTGAGTTTTTAATCATCTTTAGTCAAGGATATATATATGTATTTTATGTTGGAATGGTTCAACTTAAAGAAATTCTATATATATTGCGTTTTCAAAAAATTCGATTATGATTACAGCATCCCTCTTCATAGTTAAATTTTGAAAACATGGCAAATAAAAAATATTGTAGCAAAAGACTGGTCTGGTATCATGTCTTTATGAGAAACATCATGAATCGTGTCCCATATGCTTCGGATATAGGATCGATTGCATGTGCTATAATATTCATCCTTTCTAAATTTTCCACATGCTTAGGGCATTAAGAAGGGAAAAGTCTAGAACGGGATATGACTAAAGTGATTAAGAAATTGTCGAGGACAGTCTGAGGTTCGCCAAAGATTGGTTGCTCAGGGACAATTGGAAGTATGATGTAAATTGTTGGAAAGGACCATATTGACATATTCTGAAAAGAGGTAAATCTTGTTCGGAAGTGATAGTCAAAATGGGACTCTGGAAATGTCTCCATAGGTGGAAGTTGTTCAATCTGTGTAAGATTAGAAAACCTTAGTGCAAGAAGGATGTTCAAAGCAATGTACTTTGGATATGAGACTTCGTTTCCATAGAGTTGATCTCATTTGGAATCCTCTGTAATGACTGATGACAAGGTTTTGGTGACCTTGTGCATAATCATTACGAGAGGATCAGTGCATATAAGTTTAAAATCTAACAGATTTTTGGTAAATGGTAGGAATTAGGAATTCTTACATTTACAATAAGGATTTGGGATTGTGAAATGAGCATCATTGGAATCATGTTCAATTGATCTATTTCACAAAGTAAAGATCATAGACAAACATAGTGTGCATACTTGGAGTATGGCATAACTATTGTTTAGAAAAACAAAGTGTACATGCTAGGAGCATGGGACGACTGTTGTTTTTGTTCAAGTATTAAGTTGATTATTTGAAACATTATACAATGAATAATGTGTAATCAATATGGTGATAAATAAAAGGTGGTTTTATTTATATTCAAAAGGGTTGTGAGACCATATTGGATTCGATTATTATTGTGTTTCACTTTGCATGTTTTGACTTCCAGAATAGCTAGGTTATTCTTTCCGAATGACTAAGTTATTTAAACACTCCACAGTCGTTCATATGTTGGAAGTAGGTATGAATTAAGACTGTTATGAATCGAGTTTGTAGATGGCTAAACGTGTTTAGACATAGCAATGGTTGCTACAACATTCATGAGTACTCATAAGTTATGAGTATTGGAATTAACCCACGCTCACTTGTATCACTTCATGGAATTTATCTCGAGTGATCGTGAGACGGTAATATCATATAAGTCTTCAAACCTAGAGATATGAGTTGTTGCCTATGAGTTGGTTGTGCATTGATTGCACGAAAACGCATCAGTAACTTGATGTTATAAAACGTGCCTTTGTGTACAATTCAACAAGTAGTAGAACAAGCATATGAGTCGAAGTTTATCTGTTCCTTCTAGAAATAGAAGCGATATCTGGGCCCCTCGATGATTTTGTTTTGACCTATGTACCGGGCCCGGTCAGAACCTAATTGATGTGTTCAATTTAGTTCTTTGTCAAACAAATCGGAAATCGGGAAACAAACTGCTGGACAATAAGTACGACGTTGTTCCATGTATTTGTCCGACTGATATCATGAGAACAGAGGATTATATGATCACTTATCTAAAATGGCGCTTCATAGTTCAACAGAGTTTTCGAAAGCTACGATTGCTGGTTGGTTCCTGAAGTAACATACGCAAATACAATTATTAGACTTATCCAAGTGGGAGACTGTTGGATAAGGTGTCTAAGTCCATAACTTATTTGGTATATACTTGACCCGACCCGGCATGGTCCATTTGGGTTGCACTTCACCCAAACTGTTTATGGATAATTTTATGAGAATTGTATACTTACGATTTATTAATATATTATAAGTTATAATATATTAATATAAAGTCATGTTATTTAATTAGTTTTAATCTTGAATTAATTATGAATTAATTTAGTGATTAAAAGGAAGACTAATTAAATCATGGGCTATTATATTTATATGGTGTGGGCTAATACTCATTTGTTAATGGGCTAAGCTTATATGGAAGTCCATGGATGATCCATGGAGCTTTTAACCCATGGATCCTTGGAAAGGAAAAGACATGGGTTATTAGGGTTTCACCCTAACCATGCACACTATATAAACAAGCTCATGTTGCATGAAATAACACCCTAGTGTGTGTGTAATAATGGTGGCCGATTTCTAAGTGTTAGTATACTCTCTCATACATTTTCCAAGTTTGTGGTGATTTGTGATTTCCATTTGAGGCATTCACATTATTGGTGCTTGGCTCTCAAACTCCAAGGAATCAGCAATCAACAAAAGGTATGTAATTCATCTAGTTCTTTTATGTTTAAAAGTACCCCATGCCATGCTAGATAGGTTATAAACCTTGGAAATTAATATTTTGCATGTACCTTAGACAAACATAGATCCAAGGTTTATTAGGGTTGCATGTACACTTAGGAAGTGTTAAAATGCTCAAAACCCAACACAAACAACTAAAGGACTCAAATGGGAGATGGAAATGACCATAAAATCCCTAGTGAAGAGATCTAACAAACAAAGGTCAAGGTGATAGCTTTTTACCTCCAAATGGCAGCTAAAACTGGATCCAAGGGCTCCTTCTCGTTCCAAGCCTTTTGCCCCTCAAACTCCTTACAAGAATGCACTAAAACACACACTCTTAGCCTCTCTCTCTCACATGATAATAGCTCGATTAGGGTTTCTCTCAGTGTGTTAAGGTGGCGAGGGAGGCAGGGAAAAGAACTTAAGGTCCTTTAAATAGGGTGCAAACCCTGAAAATTAGGGTTTTCACACTCAGCTCTGACTCGTCGAGTCGGGTCCCCACAACTCATCGAGTAGACTCTAAAAATCACGCGGCCATCTTAATCTCTACTCGGCGAGTTGGGGCCTCTAACTCGTCGAGTTGCCCTGACAAAATGAATCTAATTTAATTAAATATTATACCTGGGATTCAGGGTGTTACAATTCTCCCCTGCTAGAATCAGACTTCGCCCTCGAAGTCATCCTACGGAAACAACTATGGGTACTGCTCACGCATCTCGGAATCCGCCTCCCAAGTCCATTAGAATCCCTTCCGATGCTACCACTGAACCTGAACCAAGGGCACCTCTTTATTACTCAAGACCTTCACCTTTTTACCCAAAATCGCCATTGGCTTCTCAATGTAGTTCAGGCGATCATCAACCTGAATTTCCTTTAAAGGGACCACTGTTGTCTCGTCGGCTACAGACTTCCTCAACTGGGACACATGGAAGGTGTTATGAATCTGGATCAACTCTGCATGCAACTCTAATCGATAAGCTACCATACCCACTCGAGCGATCACTCTGAAAGGATCGATGTATCTAGGGTCCAGCTTGCCCCGCTTCCTGAATCGGATCACCCCTTTCCTTGGGGATACCTTCAGGACGAGAAAATTTACGACATGGAACTCTAGCTCTGAACGTCGCCGGTCTGCGTAACTCTTCTGATGACTCTAGGCCATCAGTAACCTCTTTCTGACCTGCTGGATCTGATCTTTCCACTTGAGCACTATCTCAGTGCTTCCCATCACCCTTTGCTCTACCTTTCCCCAACAAATGGGAGTCCGACACCTCCTCCCGTATAAAAGCTCAAAGGGAGCCATACCGATAGTGGAGTGATGGCTGTTGTTATATGAAAACTCTGCCAAGGGAAAATAAGTGTCCCAAATCCCACCAAAATCCATAACAAATGCGTGTAGCATGTCCTCAAGCGTCTGAATCGTCCACTCGCTCTGCCCGTCCGTCTGTGGGTGGTAAGCGATGCTGAAATGAAGTCGGGTACCCAAATCCTCATGAAATTTCTTCCAGAACCTAGAAGTAAAACGCACATCCCAATCTGACACTATTGATGTTGGCACCTCATGTCGTGCCACAACCTCTCGAACGTAGATATTGGCCAATTTCTCTGCAGAAGAGCTCTCACTTATAGGCAGAAAGTGAGCACTCTTCGTCAACCGATCTACAATCAGCCATATCGCATCGACACCTCGCGCAGTCCTTGGTAACTTGGTAATAAAATCCATGGAGATCCGTTCCCACTTCCACAGGGGAATCTCCAAAGGCTGCAACTGGCCATGGGGATGCTGGTGCTCTGCCCTGACCTGACGACAGGTCAAGCATCTCTCGACTACCCATGTTGCATCTCTATTCATATAGGGCCACCAAGAATCCTTCTTCAAGTCCAAATACATCTTGGTGGCCCCTAGATGGATCGAGAATCTCTACCTATGGGCCTCCTCCATCAAAATACGTCAAGCTCCACCCACATATGACACCCATATCCACCCACGGAAGGTCATAAGCCCACGACTATCAGTATCTAACTCAGAAATCTGCCCGATCACCCACTATCTCTAACAGTTCTCTGGTATCATGGCCACGGCTTGGGACTCTCGGATGGTATCTAAGACTGGAGTCATCACCGTCATCCTCATGCACACTTCTTGGATCGGAGCACTCGCTACTCTACGACTCAGGGCATCGGCTACCACATTAGCCTTTCCAGGGTGATACAAAATCTCACAGTCATAGTCTTTCACTACATCCAATCACTTCCTCTGTCTCATATTCAGGTTGGGCTGATCCATAAGATACTTCAGGCTCTTATGGTCCGTGTATATGGTATATCAGACACCATAAAGATAGTAGCACCAAATATTGTGGGGAAACACTACAGCCCCCAACTCCAAATCATGGGTGGGATACCTCGTATCGTGAGGCTTCAGCTGCCTCGACGCATATGCTATCATGTTTCTCCTCTGCATCAACACGGCACCCATCCCCGATATAGATGCATTAAAGTAGACTACGAAGTCCTCCACTCCCTTTGGAAGGGCTAACACTGGAGCTTCGCACAATCTCTGGCGAAGAGTCTCGAATGAAGCCTGCTGCTCGGGCCCCCAGACAAAAGTAACACCCTTCCTAGTCAATCTGGTGAGAGAAATGGCAATCTTGGAGAAATCTCTAATAAACCTCCGATAGTAACCCACCAAACCCAGAAAACTCCTGATCTCGGATGGGGATCTCGGCACCTCCCATCCCATAACTGCCTCAATCTTGACCGAGTCAACCAAAATCCTATTCTGGTTAACGAGGTGTCCCAAGAACTGGACCTCTCATAACCAGAAATCACACTTGGGGAATTTGGCATAAAGCCTCTCCATTCTCAGTACTCTAAGAATCTCCCGAAGATGCTCCTCGTGCTTTTCCCTAGACCTAGAGTACACCAAAACGTCATCGATGAACATGATCACCGACCGATCCAACATGGGCCTGCACATCCGGTTTGTGAGGCTCATGAACACTGCCGATGCATTGGTGAGCCTGAAAGGCATCACCACAAACTCGTTATTCCCATAGCGAGTCCTAAAGGCCGTCTTCTCAATATCCTCGTCACAGAGTCTCATCTGGTGATACCCAGATCTCAAATCAATATTGGAAAACCAAGACGCCCCCTGCAACTGATCAAACAAATTGTCGATCCTCGGTAGTGGATAACGGTTCTTGACCGTCGGATTGTTCAACTCCTAGTAGTCGATGCACATCCGGTGTGAACCATCCTTTTTCTTGACAAAAAGGATCGGCGCTCCCCACGGCAAGCTACTCGGTCTAATGAAACCCTTGTTGGGTTTTATGTACTATAACACTCCTATGGTGCACATGTTGGGTTATGATCATTCTAACACTCCTATGGTGTACATGCAACGCTAAATACCTTGGATCTATGTTTTCTCTATTATACATGCAAATATCAATTTTCCAAGGTATTGTTCTAACTAGCATAATATAAAGCACATGTAATATAAAATCTAGTAGAATTACATACCTCTTTGTTGTAGCTTGATTCCATGGAGCTCAAGAGCCTAGTGCCCCAAGTGTGACACTTCAAATGGTTCACACAACATCAAAACAACTTGGAATAACCATGAGAAGAGATACTTCACTCCAGAAATCGGCTTGCCCTCTTGTGTATGCACTAGTGCCAATTTCACCAACCAATGGGGTCTTTATATAGTGTGGCAATTAGGGTTACACCATGTAACTCATGACTTTACCCATTCCTTATGCTCCATGGGTTTTAACCTCCATGGAGTATCCATGGGTCACCACATGGGTTAAACCTAACATAAGGAATCATGGATCATAAGCCCACATATATAAGAATGAATGATTTAGACAATCAATCCCCATATACTTAATTAGTCTCTTTTGATCACTAAATTAATTCCAAATTAATTCTTGATCAATACTAATTAAATAATATGATTTCATATTAATATATTAGAACTTATAATATATTAATATGTCACAAATATCCTCTTCTCACAAAAGGTCTATCCAAATTGTTCTGATGCCATGCAACCCATATGGACCATGTCGGGTCGGGTCAAGTATGTAGCAATTATAGTTATGGACTTAGACACTAATCCAACAGTCTCCCACTTGGATAAGTCTAATAACTATTATTGCAAGTATGACTTCATAACCCGACTAGCAATCGTAGCTGTTAAAAGCCGCTGTCGAACTCTGAACAAATCAATAACACGTCCATTAGATAAGTGATCATATATTCCTCCATTCTAGATATCATATGTACTGAGACATGGATTATAATCATTCTCTCTATCCATTTGTTGTTTCCCGATGTTTGATTTATGACGACCGACAAATTTGAACAAATCAAATCAATCCAGGCTCGGCCAAGCACTTAGGGTGTCATCACTAAGTCATCGAGGGGTCCACAGATATCGCCTTTATCCCTTTAAGGGTTAAATGAATGGATAAACTTTGACTCATATTCTTGTACTAACTACTTGTTGAATTATACACAAAGGCACGTTTTATAACATCGAGTTACCAATGCGTTTTCGTGCAATCAATGTATAACCAACTCATAGTCAACAATTCATATCTCTAGGTTTGAAGAATATAAGATATTATCGTCTCATGATCACTCGTGATAAAATCCATGAAGTGAGTCAAATGAGCGTGGGTTTAATCCAATACTCAGAACTTATGACCACTCATGAATGTTGTAGCAACTCTTGCTATATCCCATACCTTGGAAATCTACACTCCAGCTTCATGACAGTCTTGATTCATATCTACTTCCAACATATGACCGACTGTGGATGGTTTGAATAACTTAGTCATTCAGGAAGAATGACCTAGTTATTCTGGAAGTCAAAACATGCAAAGTGAAACACAAGAATAATACTAATCCTATATGGCCCCAACACTTTGAGAGTAAATAAAACACCTTTTATCTAAGCACCATATTGATTACTCATTATTCAATGTTTCGATTCATCAACTTAGTACTTGAATTAAAACAATAGTCATGCCATGCTCCAAGCATGCACCCTATGTTTTTCCAAACACTAGGTATGCCATACTCCAAATACGCAGACTATGTTTGTGTATGATGCTTACTTTGTGAAACAGATCGATTGACAAATTTCAATGATGCTCATTTCACAATCCCAATCCTTAATTTGTAAATGTAAGAATACCAAATTCTTGCCATTTACCGTAATCTGGTAGATTCTAAACTTATATGCAATGATCCCCTTATAATGACTATGACCAAGTTACAAAGAGTTGGAAACAAACATTACAAAGTATTCCAATGGAGTGCAATTCCATGGAAATGAAGTCTCACATTCAAAGTACATTCCTTTGAACACCCTTCTTTGCATTAAGTGTTCTAATCTTACATAGATTCAAAGAATAACCACCACCTATGGAAACATTTCCATATTCCCATTTTGACTATCACTTGTGAACAAGAGTTGCCTCTTTTTAGAGCATGTCAATATGGTCCTATCTCTATACTTCCAACTGTCCATGAGCAACCAATCTTTGGTAAACCTCAGATTGTCCTTGACAACTACTTAATCACTTTAGTCATATCCAATACTAGACCTTTTCTCCTCTTAATGCCTCCAGGCATTTGGAAAATTTAGAAAGGATAAATGTTATAGCACATGCAATCGATCCTGTAGCCGAAGCACGATTCATGCTATAAAATTTTTATTTGCCATGTTCTCACAATTCGAACTATGATGAGGGATGCCGCAATCATAATCGAATTTGAGAACGCAACATATATAGAATTTCCTTATGTTGAACCATTCCAACATAACATTCATATATATCCTTGACTAAAGTTGATTAAAATCTCAATCTAAGCTTTTAGAATTGGAATGAAGTATAAATCCTCTCCCTTAATTATAGCAAAACAACTTTTCAAAGCGAATTGAACCTTTTGTTTTCTATAATTAACATTGCTAACTTGCAACACTAACCATAATAATCATGCTCCCACTAACATGATAATTATAATTTAACCAGCATAACACTTTATGCTCCCACTAGCTTTGACATGTACCCATAAATCACCTGGACTTCTAGAAATCAATACTTTATTGACTTTCTTACCAAAGTTCAGTTTTCTGGTACGAGATGCTTTGATAAGATTTTACAAAAATCATACACCTTTCCTTAGATAGCTCACATGTGTGTCTAAACAATTATGAAGAGGGATGCTGTAATCATAATGTTTAGACCTTTTGCCATCCGCACAAGTCCATGTTAGTGTTCCGGTTAACCACACGCGCTCCACTAATGACTTTGAGAATGCAAATATCACAATTGCTATCTACTTAAAATATACTAAGTGAAAGCGTTTCCTTACCATCATTTTCATGAATCAGAGAGAAACCTTATGACACTTAGAGTTTTATGGTGCATGTGTTCATATCCATGTGAATTTGTCAAAACCATAATCACACGACAAGGTTAGTGACAAATCCAAACTCATATGGACTGAACTTGTTCAATCTTAATTTCTTGCCACCCGACAGCACAAGGGCCTACCATTGCTTCCAGGTTGTTATGCAACCAATTGAGAACTCATAGAACTCATATGCAAAGTCAACTTTTAACTGGAATAGACACAGAAATAAGAACATGTCAACACGATAGGTTACAAACCTCAAGTCGTGGGCTAGTGATTAACAATACTCTTGATTAGTTCTTGAAACTATCTTAATATCTTTTAAGACTCCCACTGACCTTTTGACATATAAGATTCCCTTTGTCAAGAGTCATTTCTTGACGAAACAAATATTCAAGAGCTAGTGAAGATTCTTATCAAGTTAAACACTTCACATAATTGGTCTTAGTTGGTCTTTGTTTTATCCAAAACATCACAACTTACCAATATGAAATGTACAAGAGTAGAAAACATTTTACTCTACATTTGACAAGTGTTTTACACCTTTTTAAAAATTATGTCACTCAAGGCTCAATCTTGGAGTATGACTCTAAGATTTGATTTTGGAACCAAGTATGATTCATCTTTTGATTTGATCATTTCCACAATTCATGATTCCTCTCCTTAGCCAAACAAACGCACTAGGGTGTCCTTAGAGGATCAATTGTGATATGACTTTTCATAATCATCAAGATAACCATAAACCAAGATACTTAAGCACTCTCCTACCTTTTCAGATTGGAGAAACTTTTATCTTTCTGCCTAATTTGATTC
The DNA here is from genome assembly GCF_052849685.1 of Lactuca virosa. Lineage (NCBI taxonomy): Eukaryota > Viridiplantae > Streptophyta > Magnoliopsida > Asterales > Asteraceae > Lactuca > Lactuca virosa. The sequence continues at coordinate 430,746,090 of NC_136428.1, read as the reverse complement.
TTCTCATTTGTCCTGCCATACATTGAAACTTTTCCAATGTTTTAGAATTACACTTAAACTTGTAAGTATAACCGTATTTACTAAACATTAGTAAATCATGACGAATAATCGTATCATTCCTTGTGGTCGACTTGACCAGCGCACAACCATGTGTACCCATCCTTCAGTCCTTCACTTGACTCACACATACATGTGAACAAGGAATTAGTCTTAATTTCCCAAAAATGAAAATTCTCACTCATCATACAATACAACTTGCATGATTCCAAGTTTCTATCTAACTGAAACTTGGGTGATGAGAATATTTCCTTATTTGGTAAATTATGACACTACCACAAATGAAAGAATCAAATCCATTTTCCAATATTTCTTATCAATGGAAACATATAAACAACATTTTTTCATAAATGCCATTGTAACGATACTTAAAATAAATAAAATCAAAACCTTTTCTTTTATTTTAAACTTACGGAAAAATCTTATCCTTACAATGCAAATACATATGAAAAACATGTTGTTGTCTATTCCTAAGAAATATATCATAACTCTTAAGTAGCAGCTCAAAATTCTGATCACCGAACCTTGCGATCAAAATCCATCTTCGCGATCAGAATTGACATACTCTTTCTTTAGGTTTCCTTTGATTCTTCAAAACGTCAAAATGTAATTACATTACATCATATATTAAGAATCTCCAAAAGAGACTTCATAGAGTTATATAATGGACTTTAACCCGAAGCAAAGTCAAGCCTTTTTGACTTTTACCATCCTTATGAACTTTCAGGTAAATTCAGCAGTTTCGCAACCAATGCCCCTTCCTTTGGCAAAAGAAACATATGGACCTTTTGGAAATGGTACACTTGATTGTCTCAGACTTAGCCTTTCTCTTTACCGTTTGTCAAATGACTTGACCATGGCCAATCCCTTTCTATTGGGAAGAGAAAGCTTTTCTGGACTTCCAATGTCACCATTGTCAATGTCCAAATAGGTTTGGGAAGTAGATCTTCCAATCTAATTTGCTTTACCAATGCTCCAAATCATTGCTGATTTAGCAGCATCAAGCAAATAGGTAAGATCACTAAGGGTCATGTCGTGATTTGTCATCAGGGAGTGACTGAAGAACCAAGTCAATAGCCAGCTACCTCGAGACACCGACACCCGACTCTCTCGGCTTGCCAATATGTGACTTAACCTCCAATATGTAAGCACATATAGTCTTTTCTTGCCAATAGGGATTGAGTGACTTAGAACTTTTCAATTCTTGAAACTTGTGGGATAGGGAGAATTATTGGAGGAGGTGGAGGAAGTGAAGCATGATTTCGAGTCCCATTAATGCACAACAAAGGGATTAATCTTTCACCTTGATTGCCATGTGAGATATCATCTTCATTAGGAAAGCTTATTCCTAAAGATTTGGGAAGACCATAGCTGTCTAAACTTGACATTTATAATGGGAGAAATTAAAGTTAGTTGATTTAAAGTCCTTAATATAACACCCAATATGAAATATTAAGGCTAGGACCCAACAAACTATTTATAACTGGAAGAGAGATGCCGTAATCCAAGTTATAAAATATTTGAAGGTAGGTAAATGACGATTTACCAATTTCCACTATGAAAACGAAATATAATTAAGTTTTAATTGGATTTGAAACTCCTAGATCTTTTGAGATACATTGAACTTTCAATGGCATGTTTGAATCTCAATTGTGCCCTCTCAAGTTTGTGACTGGGATGCCAAGGATCACAAACAAGGTGTGAATAACCATGCAAATTAACTTGGTACCCTTAACTTTATCACCTAATTGATGTGCCGGTTAAGCACACGCGCTACACCAATCTATGATAAACATTAAGTTACCCTTTGCCACACATTGCAGTCCCATGTTAGTGTGCCAGTTAACCACACACGCTCCACTAACGACTTAACAAAGGTGCAAAGTGCAATTTCATGGGTTAGCACCATTTCACATTTTTCTTAAGTAACTAAGATTGGGAATTAACAACTGTTTAGTTACTTAGTTTTTATCATTACACTTTTAATGAAGGGAGAATTAGAGTCCTATCCTACCCATTCGGCTAATGAATCTCCACCAGTCAAGGAAGCGGTGGGTGAGAGTGGACACCCATTAAACTGCCATTTTATAGGCAGTAACCTTATACCCCCCATTAGAGACTGGCTTCGTGAATGAGGCCTACTAACGGTAAGATTGACTTTATCTTATACATATCTATATAATTTAAAATTATAATAATAGTATAAGGATTGAATTTTAAACTTTTAAAATTCTAGGGTTTGATTTGGAATTAAAGCATTCATAAGCAAAACTTTACAAATTCCAAAACTTGAGGGCAATTATTGAAACTTTTCAAAACTCTTGGATTTTCATAACTTATGAGTTTAATTAAAGTTTTAAAGACTTTAATGAAGGGACCCTTGAACACCCATAACTTGAGGACAAGTTATGGAGTACATAAAACTATTTATGACAAAGATGACTCTTCATTTGTGTAACCTATGACAATTTTATGAGTTTCAAGATTCATAAATGTGACTTTTCATATAACTTGAGGACAGGTTACAAAAACACATTTTGTGAACTACTTTTAGATCAATTTGGATTGAAAAACCACTATCATATAATTTTTTATCAATCTAAATTGACTCACAAAAACAAGGTAACACAAAAAAAAAACTTTAGGTAATCCATAACTTGAGGACAAGTTATGGAGTCCATATAATTTCATTAAGATCAAGAATTACACTAACAAACAATTTACATATAATTCCTATGATCAACCAAAACTCATAAGCATGAACAATCCATATCAACAATTTTCAAGAATCATATAAACATATATAAAACTTGAAACTTTGATAATGACTTTGAAATTGGTTTACCATAATCATTACCACATCAAAAACAGGTTTTATAAGTCCCAAACAGTTTAAGGTAATGATTCTAGACCAATTCCAGCCTTAAAAGTCGAAAATATGCTGCCAGGGGCTTCTACTCGTCGAGTGTATGAACCTACTCGACGAGTAGGATGAATTTCTTCATGGACTCGACGAGTCCAGTGCCCATGAAGCCAGAATTTTCGATTTTTAAGCTATTTCAGCATGTATAACTTGAAAACAAGCCTAGGCTCTGATACCACTGTTGGGTTATGAGCATTCTAACACTCCTATGGTGTACATGCAACCCTAAATACCTTGGATCTATGTTTTCTCTATTATACACGCAAATATCAATTTTAAAAGGAATTGTTCTAACTAGCATAATATAAAGTACATGTAATATAAAATCTAGTAGAATTACATACCTTTTTATTGTAGCTTGATTCCATGGAGCTCAAGAGCATAGTGCCCCAAGTGTGACACCTCAAATGGTTCACACTACATCAAAACAACTTGGAATAACCATGAGAAGAGATACTTCACTCTAGAAATCGGCTTGCCCTCTTGTGTATGCACTAGTGCCAATTTCACCAACCAATGGGGTCTTTATATAGTGTGGCTATTAGGGTCACACCATGTAACTCATGAATTTACCCATTCCTTATGCAACATGGGTTTTAACCTCCATGGAGTATCCGTGGGTCACCACATGGGTTAAACACAACATAAGGAATCATGGATCATAAGCCCACATATATAAGAATGAATGATTTACACAATCAATCCCCATATATTTAATTAGTCTCTTTTGATCACTAAATTAATTCCAAATTAATTCTTGATCAATACTAATTAAGTAATATGATTTCATATTAATATATTAGAACTTATAATATATTAATATTTCAAAAATATCCTCTTATCACAAAAGGTCTATCCAAATTGTTTCGATGCCATGCAACCCAAATGGACCATGCCGGGTCGGGTCAAGTATGTACCAATTATAGTTATGGACTTAGACACTAATCTAAAAACACATACAATCCTAATTTTTTGGATCTAAGTTTTCTCTAGTTATACATCCAATAAAATTATCCAAAGCATGAAGCCTACAACTAGCATACAATTTGATATTTGAAACATAAAAAAACTAGTTAGAAGAATACCTCTTAGTTGTAGCATGTCGAATTTGGCCTTTAAAGAGCTTAGCACCTCAAGTGTGATGCCTCAAATGGTTCACAAAACACCAATAGCAAGAGGAGGACAAATGAGAGAGAGGCTAATAACCACCAAAAGAGGGTAGCATCTTCTTGGAATGCACAAGTGCCAATTTTAGGGTTTTAGGGGTTACGCCTATAGTGTAGAATTAAAAGAGTTTCAATTTATAAACCCTAATCCACTTCCTTGGGCCTTTAATCCAATAATCCATATGATAAGCCCTTTGGACTAAATCTTCATGGACTCCAAAAGATTTAGTCCACATAATCAACATGGATCATTAGCCCAAACTATAAGTATCACTGATTTACTTAATCAGTCCATGTTAATTTAATTAGTCACTTTTGATCACTAAATTAATTCCAAATTAATTCTTGATCAATACCAATTAAATAATATGATTCCTCAATTAATATATTATACTTATAATATATTAATAAATCACAAATAACCTTTTTCTCAAATACCCTTCCTTTCAAATTGCTTCGGTGAATGCAACCCAAAATGGACCATGCTACTCTCAGGTCAAGTACATACCAATTATAGTTATGGGCTTAGACATCTAATCCAACAGTCTGCCACTTGGATAAGTCTAATAACTATAACTGCAAGTACGACTTGAAAAACTGACTAGCAATCGTGTAACATCCCATTTTTCAATTAGCTTCATATTCATCCCTCGAATTTGAATTATGTCACTTTTGGCCCTTGGTTGGAAGGAAATGGCAAGAAAGTACCATGGATGCAAAGGTGGCAGCTGGGAGTGTACGCCCAGCGTAATATGGGGTATGCCCAATGTAGGAGGTTAAATGGTCGTGGATGTTGGAAGACATACGCCCAACGTACGAGATGTACGCCCAACGTACGAGATGTGCGCCCAGCCTACGCTCAGTGATATAAAACCCCAATATTAGGGTCAATCACTATATAAAGAACATGAGCACTGGAACCCCAGCCCCTTATCAGCCTCCCCAACCTCAAAAAACCCCTAGAACGTCTCATCCCTTCATTCTTGTGTGATTTTAACCTTGAGAAGCCCATTTTGGAGACTTTTAAGCTTGGAAAGGGAAAAGAAGAAGTTGGCAAGGAAGAACTTGGGAAGTTGGAGCTCACAGATCTGGGATAGCATCATCATCTGGAACTCCTCTGAGGTATAAAGTTCCTAAATTTACCTAAGAGTGCTTAGATCTAGTAAGGTTTAGTTTTGAAGTAATTTTGGTCCAAAGGTGGAAGCTTTATAGCCCAAATCCGATTTCCAGGCCAAGGGTTGACACCCTTGGTGCTACATGAGTCCCTAAGGCAGAAAGTTGCCACCTTGATGGTCTTAATGGATTCATGCAAGAGTTAAGACCATCTTCATGGAAGTAATACATCATTTTTGGAGTTTGGGCTTGGTTGGGACAAGTAAAGTCACCAAGTCAGTGACTTTATGGATTAAGATGTTGGAAAGGACTTAGATCTGTGATTGTAGCTTCTGAATCTGAGTATTAAGCACTTAATGGGAAAATGAATTACCAGGGGAGTACACTGAGCGTACAAGCAGGTACGCCCAGCATACGCACCATTTGGCTAGTACGTTTAGCTTACATAGGAGTACACCCCGCGTACTCATCAGTTATGGGCCTTATGGATTTTGGGCCTCGGTTTGGGCCAATGCAGGGGAATTTTGGCCATTGGGCCTTGGTGGGCCATCAGGAGTCAGATATTGTGGGCCAAGAAGATGTTTGGGCTTAGGGTAAGGCCCATGAGAGGGATTGGGCCCAACTTAGCAAATTGGGCCATTAGTGGGCCACTAGTGGGTTTGGGAAGACCATCGAGTGTTGGGTTTTTTATATATATTATGATTTTGAGCCTTAGATATGGACCAAGTTGGACTAGGGTTAAAATGGTCATTTTACCCTAAGGAGGATTATTGTTTGAACTAAATGATATTTTGGTATTGATAGCCTTGGGAGTCAAGAGATCAGCTGTTCGGGATTTTTGGTGAGGCAGCGATTCAGGAGTTCGATTCTTCAGTTGAGATCGGCATTACGAGGTGAGTTATCCTCACTGTACTCAAGAGTCTAAGGAACCAAGGTCGGCCCTTTGTTTTGTTATTGGGATCATTACTGTTGTGATATGTTAGCTCGGTATCCTGGTAGATAGGATGGTTATATGCTAGTATGATCTGTTAGATCGATATCCTGGTAGATCAGATGTGGTTATGCTTAGTGACCTATAGTTGGTCTGACTGTCTGCATACTAGTTGTTATGCCAGTTATGTAGATCTGTAGGACTACATGTAGTATGATGTGAGTATCTGAATGCGCATTAGTTGTGTTATATATCGACATATTATGTGGGATGGGTTGAGGAGAAACTGCTCCGTGCGATAACCAACAAACCCGGGAGCATTCCAGATACGAGCTGAGGGAGACTCATATTGTGGGCTCGATGGCAATCCAGATGTGATCTATGGGCCCGGAAGGCAATCCGGACTCACACTGTGGGCCCATGGGTAATCCAGTCTGTAAAGCTGTGGACCCAGTACATGTTGATTGTTTGTATATGTGTTACGGTATGTTGGCATTCCAACCCAATGGTTGAGGGCCTGGGGTCTTCCATCCCGATGGATGATTGGACCCATAGTATGTTGTTTGTTATTGTGTGTGTATTGTTGTGTATGGGTATTTTGGGGGTAACTCACTAAGCTTTCGGGCTTACAGTTTCAGTTTATTGTTTCAGGTTCAGCGGATGACCACGGGAAGGCGAAGGCGTGACAGTACACTTCCTCGATTGATGTATATGATTTCTGGGAACTCTGATGTTTAAACTATTTTGAAAAAAAATTTTAATAACTGAGTGGTTTTAAATGATTTAAAAAGTTTTAAATTGGCTCGAGTTTTCTGGGTGTTACAAGTTGGTATAAGAGCCTTGGTTTGAGTGAATTGGAGGAACACTCGTGTGAATCCAGTCTCAAATCAAGGAAGGATTTTCAAAATGATTTTCAAATGGTTTTCAAAATAAGTAAAGGAGGATGCAAGTATACGATCAGTCGGAGCCAGTAAGTAGACCCCAAAATACCATACGGTTATTTGATTATGTGAGATGATAGAACAACATGCTAGTACTAGGCTAGGGATCTTCAAGAATTGCATGATAGAATTGCCTGATTACATGATGCTGCTAGCCTGGGGTTTTCCTTTATATGAGATTGACATCATTACTGTAGTTACTTGTGTATGTATCGCAGCTGTACATAATTAAGATCTCATAGCCCGAGAATGTTTGATTTGGGCTTATGTTCTGTTCTTATTGATTAAGGCTTAGGGTAGGATCAGATATTTGAATGTTTATAGGGTCCAGCGTTATGTATGGTTAGCATACACTAGTGCTGCAGGGTTGGTGGAATTTTCATGGATGGGTGGGTTGTGTGAGGCCGGGAGGCCAGTTTCGAGATATTTATGGTTAGCATACACTAGTGCTCGCTATGTTTATGTATATTGTTAGGATGTTGTGGTGATACTTGAGACAAATATGGGTAGGTGTGGAAGGTATTATGGGTCCGTACTACGGAAAGCACAAGACCCATACGCGTAGCAAGGAAGTCACAAACCCTAGGTTTTAGTTGGAAGTTGGTTCCTTGTTAGGATCGGGAGTTGGCAGCCAGGATAGGCCAACATTTTCAGAGGATCGTGTCAGTGAGATCATCCGAGAGGAGGTGATCAAGATTGTCCGGGGGCAGTGTCCGGAGATGTTCGGGTCTATTAAGACCTCCATGGTTGAGTATTTTCTATGAGCGCTATGCAGCCGTAGCAGCTGTAACGACGACAAGGGGAAGAGCTGGTTGAGCTTCCAGTACTGGGTCATATTCTGATGAGCAGAGGGCTGCAGTTACTTGAGATTAGGGAGATATTCTGTACTCTTTGTTTCCCGCGGGCTGAGCGGGAGTGGCTATTAGGAGTGTATGGATTTGAGGCTTCGGGTGTTTTGCTCGAGGCCGGAATGTGAGCCGCGGGGACTCTGGAAAGGGGTGATGATTATGTTTAGCTAGGGTTTTGCAACTGGAAGTAGAATGGTTAATTGAAGGATCAGACTGTCGTTTTATCGGGAAAGGATTGTGCCTTTTCAGTTTTCAAGCTCGAAGGAGTGAGCAAGCTTGCGACCCCAGGATCAGGTTGTATTTCAACTTTGGGTCAGTTGGTTGCAAGGATTGGCGACATTATTTCATCGCCGGTGAGCGCAGGTGGGTCGAGGTGGCATAAGTATTTTGTGAGGTCTGGTTTGCCTTGGATCTCTTGTATCAGGCAGTAAGGATTGATTATGAGACCTATTTCAATGTTGGGATTGTAGACTATATCTTGAGAATAGTTTGTAGCCCGAGTTAGTGCAGAGGTTGCTTCACCTGCTGCAGTTCAGCTGTGGATGTTTGAGTGGGTGAGTGAGTCAGGGTGCAAACCCTGATTGAAATGACTTCTAGAACCCGAGAGCGGGAGACTTTTTTGGAGCACCTTTAGAAAGAAGTATTATGTAGGAGGTCTGCAGATAGGGTCCCACAGAAGGGTTAGTCAGCATTGTCAGAAATCAGTGGTTTTAGCAACCGTTCGTGGTTGACGGATGAAAGCACCAAGGGAAGTAGCTCGTCGCCGAGGTATTAGTTGGAGCATCTATCTTTTGGTCTTCAGGATTTGAGTGTGGGATCATTCAAGCATTAGTGATTGTCAGTTTCGCTGGGATTCGGGAAATGTTCATCTGGTTCTTAGAAGTGTGTGGTCAATTGGTATTGGCTAGTAATGGAGCGCTAGTTAGAAGAGTTGGTTGTTATCGGATCGATCGTTGGAAAGTGAGAGAGATTTGGAATTCTCTAATTTTCATGTATTGTGAACACTTAGTCGAATCTAAGTGGGGTAGAATTGTCCCGGGATGCAGAAGCAAGAGCGGTGTTGAAAAAGGGGTTAAGTTTCGCATCGTGGTCAGGAAGGAAGACAAACCAAGTGGCTGTTTGGTTTGAGGGTTGTGTGAGTTGGGGAGTTCAGTAAAACTCCCTAACATGTGTATTACATCTTCTTGGTGCTTGATAGCAGAAGTTGGGAAACCTGGTTGGAGTTGTAGTCATGAATTGAGTTCAGTTCGAGTATTCGGTCGAGGTTGTGCTCGACTCTGAGGGTTTTGGGTTGATAGATTGACAGTTTTGTTAGCTTCCAGGGCTCAACAATAGTTTCAGCATAGGTGTGGGGGTTATTTATCATATGTGGTAGGCGCGGGTCAGGTAACAGACCACGGATTCTGAGAGGGTGGACGATCGACATGAGGCCTAGGGTTAGGCCGGGGTTAGAGTCCAAGGAATGGAGTAGGAGTTCGGAACCCCAAGTGGGTGAGAACAGTCTGCATGGGAAAGATCACCAGGAGGGGTGGTCTAGGGAGATAATCAACGATTTAGAGCGGTCCAGATAGACTGAAGGCCTGGTGAGGCGGTCCAGTCATACTGAAGGCTCCGCATTTGGTTGTAGATCTATGTTCGGGTATTGAGTATGCTGCTATCCTATAGCAATCAGTAGGTCTGTCCCCAAGTATTGAACATGCTGATGGAGTAAGTTGAAGACTCCGATGTATTTTGGTTGATCGGAAGTTGTTATTAGAGATCGGATGTAGTACAAAGGATCTTGGTGATCTCATCAGTTCAGAGGGTCTCAAAGTATTAATGTTTTTGGATCGGATAATACTCCAGCTGGGGACTGGGAGTAGATCCGAATGGTTATTCATCAAATTGAGGAAGGCTTGGGATTGGAATGTCTTGTCATTCAGGTTCTGGGAACCGGGTTAGATCTTTCTCAAAATCGTCTATGGTGACACATTATATGTGTTATGGGGTAGCAACTTGTTCAGCAAGTGGATAGTGTGGGGTGAGGTTTCAGTACTATGACGCTTGTTGGTGTTGTGAAGGACATTGATTAGGCCTTCTTGGGCAATGGAGGAGGTGAGTACCTCCAGGATGGAGTGCTGGACATCTGAAGTGACGACAACAGTGTTGATAGGTTAGCGTGAGCATTCCAGTCATGAGTTGAGGGCCGGTGAGGGCATACCAGACACATGCTGTGGGATCAGAGGCAATCTAGACCTATGCTGAGGACCATGTAAGGGTATTCCAGTCATAGGTTATGGGCATAGAGATTGTGTTGGTTATGTCTCTTGTAGGAGCGTGTTTGTCACACCCCAAAACCGGAACGACAGAAACGTTCGGGGGTGGAGGACGTCATGTACAGTATCGCAACAATGCAAAGTAGTAAACAAGCAACAACATCATCCATTGCATTAATAATATAATTTCATACAAGTGTGTTCTGTCAAGTTAAATAGTCACCAAAAATATGTATCAAAATAAAAGATGAGTCTTGAACGAGCTCCATCTTCTCAAAACCTGGCACCGGTACCTGTCTACTGGTGACCTGAGAATACAAGTTATGTTGAAAGAGTTTATTAGCTTTAAAGCTGGTGAGATCATAAGTATATTAGTGTCTGTATTTGTATGAAAGCATTTGCAATATGTTTGTAAGAAGTTTGTAAGATGTTTGTAAGATGTTTGTATAAGTTTGTAAAAGTTTGAATTCTCCTAGAAAACCCTATGTTTCCTACTAAAAGTAGCCTTCTACCAAGGCATCTAGTGTCTGTGTGTGTGTCTCTTGTAAGAGTATGTATTTCCCAAATCTGACTATCATTAACCAAAAATATAGTTTTTACATTACTGTTCATTGTGTGAATGTTCAGAAAGTGAATGTAATGGGAAAATGAAATAGTACTGTAGTGTTGTATTAAGTAACTACTGCTGTACTAACTACCTTAAACCAATTGTTATTTAAAGTACCATGTGATCGGCCTGTACCCTGCTACCGACTCATAGAAAAACGAAGATGTAAGACGTCGTAAGAAATGACGTTTAGCACCCGTAGACTTGCAAGTCCCACTGTAGCGAGAAACAAGGTGTAGGATAGTCAATCCAGTATAGATCTATACAAAAACTCATATGCTCCCCAATTAAGGAGATTCTGGATACAAAACGGTCATGGCAGGTAGTGCCATGCCCCGTTACGTGGCTCACATAACTGTAATAATGTATATGTAATGTATGTGCTAGCTGTATTGTGTGTTCTTCCTCTGTCTAGCCTGTATGTATGTTCTCTCTGTATGGTATTGTTTGTTTCTCATCACTATGTATTATATTTGTTTATCATCACTATAAGTTATGTTTGTTTCTTATCACTATAAGTTACGTTTGTTTCTCATCACTATAAGTTATGACACATGTATGAACTGACTCATTGTATGTTTCATTGGTCTAGTAATAGATTTGTAACTTCCTAAACTATACCTATTATAGTTTACTAGTAATGTTGTTTGTATGTATGAACATGTTTGTGTATACCTTTGCTACCCAAAGGTATTGAACTGAATGAAAGAAGTAACCTTTTATATCTATATACATATAAATAATATATAACTAGGATACAAACGACCTTCGGACAAATAACCCTGATACCCTAAGTCCACAACCAAACAAGGAACAGGAAGTAAGGTGAGCCATCAGTCCTAAGTCCTTTCAATCCTACTTATATAACTATATCTATATATATACATATTTAACAGAATATAAGTTTAAAAGAGTTTAAGTAACAGTACTTGACATGTACAAGAGTTTGATAAAAGCATTTGGTATATAAAAGAGTTTGTAAAACAGTTTGAAGTAAAACAGTTTGGTAACACAGTTTGAAAAGTAAGAAATCCACTTGTTTTGTAGTTATTAATCACATGTGATTGATATAATAACTATAATTGTTTAACTTGTATTCCCCCCATAAAAGCATTTAAAAACATTTAAAAGGTTAAATAAGGGGTATGAACTCACCTGTAGTGAGTGGTTTGGATGAACGGAATGTATAGGATGCTAAGTGTCAAGTGAAGACTTGTACACACACAATGATCCTATTTAACATATAATAACACATATATGTATCCAATTAGTCATTAAACAACTAATTAACCAAGTTAAGACCTCCTAAGACATGTAAAACACTTGATTTAAGTGCTATAAGTCCTAAGGATTGCATCTAAGGGTGGTTGGACCTTGCATTTGAGTTTAGGGTTCAAGGGTAAACTCCCTTGGAGTTTACGGTTTTGTAACCATAACTCATTGAGTTTACGGTCGTAAACCCATGAGTTTACGGCTGTAAACTCATGGTACTTTGACCATTTTGAGTTTTGAAGCTTTACAAGTCTTAAGAAGCATTCCTACTTCAAGTATAAGCCTTTGGAAGTGATTAGGGCACCATTTCACTCCTTTGTGGAGTTTACGGTCCTTGGACCATTTGTCTTTGGGTTTACGGCCGTAAACCCAAATGGTTTATGGTCATTTTGATGTTTCAAGCCCCTAGCACATCAAGGATGGTATCTAGACTAGTTTCCAAGGCTTTGTAAGGGACTAGGGCACACTTTGGCCCCTTTGTTAGGGTTTACGGTCCAAGAACATCTTGGACCATAAACATCTTTGATCTTGTGTTTGATTGGTGTTTTCTTGATGATTAGAAGTCTAACAAGTCTTATAATACACTAGGGTAGGAGTACTTACTAGGTAGAAGCTTGAAAATGTGCTAAAAGTCCAAGAACACTAGTGTGTGTTCTTGGTGTTCTTGGTGAAACTTGAAGATCTACACATTTGGAATGATTTCACGGATGGAATCATGTAAGATCACTAGATTAAGGTAGATATCAACTTTTTAGGGATAGAAACACTTACAAAGTTGAAGATCAAGAAGAAAAGTGGGATGATACTTGAGAGGATTTGAGTTTGGATCTTGAAAATGTGAAAAAATGGTAAATAATGACTAAGTGTCATATTTGTACCCCCCTTTAGGGTTTACGGCCGTAAACACCTTTGTTTAGGCCGTAAACTCCAAACTCTTGGAGTTTTGGGACTTTATTGTTGCACAATAAACCCTAGGGCATCCTCTCTCCTGATATATCTTAAAGTACTAACTTTAAAACACTCAAACTTATTCCAAAAAGCTTGAAAATTAGCAGAAACAGTTCTGACTTCTATTGAATTGAATGGTTGTACAGAATAGAAATTTCGGGTTGTCACATCATCCCCCCGTTAGAAGGAATTTCGTCCCGAAATTAGAGTTTAAGCAAATAAGTAGTTACAAATAACTAAGTAAAAAGACGAGGATATTTCAGTTTCATCTGATCCTCTCGCTCCGAAGTGAATTCAGGTCCTCGCTTGGCGTTCCAGCGAACCTTCACTATCGGGATGCGGCTTTGTTTCGTTTGCTTGACCTCCCGGTCCATGATCTCTACAGGTTCTTCCACGAAGTTGAGGCTCTCGTTGATCTCGATCTCGTCGAGTGGGATTACAAGAGTCTCGTCAGACAGACACTTTTTCAAGTTCGAGACGTGGAAAGTAGAATGTACGTTACTGAGTTCGCGCGGTAAGTTAAGTTTGTAAGCTACAGGGCCGATTCTGGCAAGAATCTTGAAAGGCCCTATGTATCTTGGATTTAGCTTTCCACGCTTTCCAAAGCGTATCAAGCCTTTCCAGGGTGAGACCTTCAATAGAACACGATCACCCACCTGGAATTCCAATGGTTTCCTTCATTTATCAGGGTAGCTTTTCTGTCGGTCTCTAGAGGCTTTCAATCGTTCACGAATCTGAACGATCTTCTCTATTGTTTCCCGTATGATTTTCGGACCTATGAGAGTGCTGTCAGGAACTCGTCCTTTAGCTAACTGGGTATCACCCACCTCAGCCCAGCACAGAGGGAATCTGCACTTTCGGCCATAGAGGGCCTCGAATGGAGCAGCCTTTATGCTCGTGTGATAACTGTTGTTGTAGGAAAATTCGACAAGGGGTAAATGAGTATCCCAAGCTTTCCCAAAGTCGATCATACAGGCTCGCAACATATCTTCCAAAGTTTGGATAGTCCTCTCACTTTGCCCGTCGGTCTGTGGATGGTAGGCTGTACTCATGTCCAGCCTAGTTCCTATGGACCTTTGTGGCGACTGCCAGAACCTCGAAGTGAACCTACTATCTCTGTCCGAGATAATGGATATGGGAACACCGTGCAGTCATACAATCTCCCTAATGTAAGTTCTTGTAAGCTTCTCCATCTTGTCTGTTTCCTTGATAGGAAGGAAGTGTGCGGACTTGGTCAATCTATCGACGATGACCCATATGGTATCAAGTCCACCCGTTGTCTTGGGCAACTTGGTTATGAAATCCATAGTGATCCGCTCCCACTTCCATTCCGGTATCTCCGGTTGTTGTAGAAGACCGGAGGGTCTCTGGTATTCGACCTTGACCTTGGCGCAAGTAAGGCATTTACTCACGAAGGTAGCAATCTCTGCTTTCATGTTAGGCCACCAGTATAACTTTTTAAGATCCAGATACATCTTATCTGAACCCGGGTGGACGGAATAACGAGTGTTGTGCGCCTCGTTCATGACGAAGTCCCTGAAACCACCAAGTTTTGCGGTCTAGATCCGGTCCATGAGATAATAAGCTCCGCCACCCTTAACCTCCAAGTTCTTATCCATCCCTCTCAGGGCTTCACCCGCCACATTTTCAGGTTTCAAAGCGTCGAGTTGGGCCTCCTTAATTTGCGTGGACATGTGTGAATGGATAGTCATAGTCATTGATTTGACTCTACGACCAGAATATTCTTTCCGACTTAGGGCGTCGGCTACTACATTGGCTTTACCCGGATGATAACGAATTTCGCATTCGTAGTCACTGAGTAGCTCGACGCACCGTCGTTATCTCATGTTGAGCTCCTTCTGGTCGAATATATGTTGTAGGCTTTTGTGGTCTGTAAAGATAGTGCTTTTTGTACCATACAGGTAGTGTCTCCAGATCTTCAGAGCAAACACAACTGCTCTTAGCTCAAGATCGTGTGTGGTGTAGTTGACCTCGTATGACTTCAGCTGTCTCGAGGCATAGGCGATGAGCTTACCTCGCTGCATCAGAACACATCCGAGCCCTTGATTCAACGCATCGTAATAGACAACGAAGTCTTCTATCCCTTCGGGGAGGGATAGTATTGGTGCGGTGCACAAGGCTCACTTGAGCGTTTGGAACGCTCTCTCCTGCTTCTCTTCCCAGTCAAAGGCCACGCCCTTCTGGGTCAGTGTTGTAAGAGGTTTCGCAATGCGGGAGAAGCCAGCGAGACCTAGAAATTGACGAATTTCTGTAGGCGTCTTCGGTGCTGACCAGCTCTCAATGGCTTTGATTTTGGATGGGTCCACGTGTATTCCCTCTTCGCTAACCACGTGTCCTAAGAATTCGACTCTTCGGATCCAAAATTCGCATTTCAGGAACTTTGCATAGAGCTTCTCCGAACGTAGTGTTTCTAAGATCTGTCGAAGATGTTGACTATGTTCCTCCTTACTACGAGAATAGATAAGTATGTCGTCGATGAAGACGATGACGAAGTGATCCAAGTAAGGACGATACACCCTATTCATTAAGTCCATGAATACTGCGGGCGCGTTTGTTAATCCGAACGACATCACTACGAATTCGTAGTGCCCATAACGAGTTCGGAAGGCTGTCTTCGGAACATCCTCCCCTAGCACTCGTAGTTGGTGATATCCGGATCTTAAGTCGATTTTGGAAAAGAAATTCGCCCCTTGAAGTTGATCAAATAAATCGTCAATACGAGGCAAAGGATAACGATTTTTGACGGCTAGTTTGTTGAGCTCCCTGTAGTCGATGCACATACGAAACGATCCGTCTTTCTTCTTGACGAACAAGATTGGAGCTCCCCAGGGTGAGAAGCTTGGTCTTATAAAGTCCTTGCTGAGCAGTTCGTTAAGTTGACAGGACAGTTCTTGCATCTCTGCAGGTGCTAGACGATAGGGCGATTTGGCTACGGGGGTAGCCCCTGGAACTAAGTCGATTCTGAACTCGACTTGACGTTGCGGAGGTAATCCTGGGAGTTCTTCTGGAAAGATGTCGGTAAAGTCGCGTACTACTGGAATGTTCTGAATGTCTTTCGTTTCTTGGCTCACATCGACCACATGAGCAAGGAATGCGTGACATTCCTTTCGCAAGAATTTCTGAGCTTGAATGCTCGAGATGATACGAAGGTTCGTGCCGGGTTTGTCGCCATATACTACTAAAGTTTCGCCAGACGACAGATTAAGGCGTACACCCTTTTCGTAACACATGATGTCGGCACGATGAAGACTCAACCAATCCATGCCGATAATGACGTCGAAACTTTTAATTGAGACCGGCATGAGGTCGATCGAAAATGAATGGTTACCTAGTGCTAGGGTACACCCTATGTATATACTGCTAGTGCTCTCCGTCTTTCCATTAGCCATTTCTACAGTGAACGGTTCTTTAAGTGCTCGTGATTTTTGCTTAAGTAAATGAGCAAATTTCTGGTTCACGAAACTCCTCTCCGCTCCACTATCAAACAGAATGCATGCATAAGAGTTATCGAGGAGAAACGTACCAGTGACCACTGTGGGGTCGGCAACCGCTTCCTCGTGGCCTATGGCCATAACTCTTGCCACTCCACCGTCATTCCCTGCCTTCGGGCAGTTTCTTTTGTAGTGGCCTACCTCGCCAGAACCGTAGCAAGCGTGGCCCACTCCTGTGCCGGGGACTTGGTTGATTGGCCTCGCCGGAGCTTTACAGAAACGGGCTGTGTGCCCCTTCCTGTTGCAGTTCAAACACTGCATTTCCCGGCAGGCACCGACGTGGTGGAAGTTGCATTTGTTGCACTTAGGCAAACTTCCAGCGTACTGCTTTACCGGAGCAGCAGCGGCAGGTGCTATCGCAGCATGAACTGCCACGACCTGCTGCTTTTTGGCAGCCTTTGTCTTTCTCTTGTCATCCCAAAACTTCCGCTTGGAATCAGTGGTTCTGGCGGGTTCTGAGATGGCCAGGGTTGTTGTCGCGGCCGGTGTACGAATCCCATGGTCTATAAGCCGCTGTGCCAATCGCTTGGCACTATCGAATGTAGTGGGGTTGGAAGCCAAAACATTTCCCTGGAATGGAGGCACCAACCCCCATATGTATCTTTCAATCTTCTTCCCCTCTGTAGGAACCATGTTGGGACAGAGGGCCACCAGTTCACAGAACCTGGCGGTGTAGGAAACTATGTTGGAGCCCTTCATGGTTAGGCTCCACAGTTCTTCCTCCAGTTTTTGGATTTCGCCCCTCGGGCAGTACTCTTCAACCATTAGCTCTCTCAGAGCTTCCCAGCCCATAGAATTTGCCACTATAAGGGATAGTGACCGATTCGGTCTTCTCGAACCATTGCGAGAGGGCAATGACTCCACCTGTCCCTTTGAAGGACAATGGCTTGTAGTTAGTGAAGTCCTTGTAGGAGCACTCTCTCAAGCGCACATGGATTTCACCATGAGTAGATAGGACAGGGGTTCCTCCTCCAGTGGAACCAGAAGAATGATATTGTGCCATGGCTGTAGCCACAGCCGCAACTACAGCAACATTTAGAGCTGCCGTATCGAATTGAGGAGCAGGTGGTGTCGGTACGGGAGGATTGCGTCTTGTTGATTTACGAGGAGGCATCTTTCAACTATAAGTTTACAAAGATGAAGATACTGATAATAATTTAATAGAAGAATTGCTGAGAATAACTCATGGACTAACTCTCCATAGCCCAACAGCACAATTGAATAGCACGTTTGAACGAAGATCTTGTACTAGGAGATGACAGTAATTGGATATTGATTTCCATAAGATTAAGTATCTGTCAATAATACTGGTATTACAGATGTAACAAGTTTGGGAAAAATGACCTAGAAGTAGGCCTTACATCAACCAAGATGGGAAAATTTTGGCAGAACTACGACCTAATCAAGACTTAACAGGTCTAAGATTTACAAAGATAGGAAATTATACCAGAGTTTTTACACAAACTAGGTTATATCCAAAAGAGAAGTCGATGAGACTCTATCGGCAACGAGAACTACTAGAGTGAGTTCTTGACTCTGACAGAAGACGTTCTATGTCCCTCACGCGCCTATCGGACCTTACTTGCTGAGCTCGAAGTTCCCTGACTTCAGCTTGGGTCTCAGCAAGTTCCCTTTGCAGAACTGCATTGCGGACCTGAGCCCTTTCATGAGCAGACTCAAGTTGGCGAATGCGGACGGTGTTAACGCCAGAGTTGGCGTCAATCTCTACGACTCGGTCGATAGTTGCTCGACCCTGTACTGTGTTCCGGGAAATCCTACGAATCATGATGGGTAGGACCCTGTCAGCTGAAGCTCCCTCGGTGAGGTTGTAGAAGCTTCTGTCTCCATTGTAGGGAATGGGTTGACCTTGTTCTTGACTCCATCTATTCAAGTTTGTGGCCCACCGAGGTGTGGGTCCTTGAAATGCTGGACGATGGTTTGGGTTTAGGTCTTGAGCAGCTGGGGGTAGGTTGTTGACTTCTGGTTCTGAGTCAGAACCATCAGAAAAGCCTTCAGCTTCGTGATCATCCAAAGGGATTGGGTGATCATCTTCTAGCTCTTCTCCAAGCCATCCTGCATTGCCGTGGTTGGGGTAGTACGGGTCTCCGGGGATATGGAATCCAGCCATGATATCTACGCGAGAAAAAGGGATAAAGAAATAACTAAATAGACGACTAATTAGATAATTATAAGATGATCTTTATCAGTTACTTCAATATTTGCGTAATGCATACCAGTTATATGTAACCAAGACAGGATAGACCTTTGAATAAGTGACCCTAACTCTAAGTCCACAACCAAACAAGGAACAGGAAGTAAAGCAAAGTTCACAGATTGTAATTCTATGATATCCTAGATACATATAACCTTAGTGTATCCACTCAGCAAGTATTGACATACTAATAAAGACCTTTAGTTCTCAGATAAGTAATTAATAGTAACACAAAATACTCCTATAGTATTTTAAGTTTATGTTTTGTTCTGCTGTTCTCATTGTAGTAGTGTTGGTAAGTTTTTAGTCTTGTTGAAACCTCACAACCACACTTAGGCACATGCTAGTCACTCCTCGGATAATATAGTTGATCAGGCTATATCTTCCCAGGGTTGACCATATGTCTCTAAGTCTAATTGAGTTGCCCAACAATCGTAATACTTTTGTTCTGTCCTAGTGACACTGATTTTAGTATGAATGCAGGTATGTATACTTGGTTAAATATTTTATTATTTAAAAGTATAAACTCTTTATCAGAGTATTTTAATCCCGCTGTGTTTATAGTTCGTATATCTTTTATGGGTTGATATACTCGATTCACTATAAAAAATGCGCTGATACTAATCTGTCACACCCCAAAACCGGAACGGCGGAAACGTTCGGGGGTGGAGGACGTCATGTACAGTATCACAACAATGCAAAGTAGTAAACAAGCAACACCATCATCCATTGCATTAATAATATAATTTCATACAATTGTGTTCTGTCAAGTTAAATAGACACCAAAAATATGTATCAAAATAAAGGATGAGTCTTGAACGAGCTCCATCTTCTCAAAACCTGGCACCGGTACCTGTCTACTGGTGACCTGAGAATACAAGTTATTTTGAAAGAGTTTATCAGCTTTAAAGCTGGTGAGATCATAAGTATATTAGTGTCTGTATTTGTATGAAAGCATTTGTAAGATGTTTGTAAGATGTTTGTATAAGTTTGTAAAAGTTTGAATTCTCCTAGAAAACCCTATGTTTCCTACTAAAAGTAGCCTTCTACCAAGGCATCTAGTGTCTGTGTTTGTGTCTCTTGTAAGAGTATGTATTTTCCCAAATCTGACTATCATTAACCAAAAATATAGTTTTTACATTACTGTTCATTGTGTGAATGTTCACAAAGTGAATGTAATGGGAAAATGAAATAGTACTGTAGTGTTGTATTAAGTAACTACTACTGTACTAACTACTTTAAACCAATTGTTATTTAAAGTACCATGTGATCGGCATGTACCCTGCTACCGACTCATAGAAAAACGACGATGTAAGACGTTGTAAGAAATGACGTTTGGCACCTGTAGACTTGCAAGTCCCACTGTAGCGAGCAGCAAGGTGTAGGATAGTCAATCCAGTATAGATCTATACACAAACTCATACGCTCCCCAATTAAGGAGATTCTGGATACAAAATGGTCATGGCAGGTAGTGCCATCCCCCGTTACGTGGCTCACACAATTGTAATAATGTATATGTAATGTATGTGCTAGCTGTATTGTGTGTTCTTCCTCTGTCTAGCGTTTATGTATGTTCTCTCTGTATGGTATTGTTTGTTTCTCATCACTATGTATTATGTTTGTTTCTCATCACTATAAGTTATGTTTTTTTCTCATCATTATAAGTTATGTTTGATTCTCATCACTATAAGTTATGTTTGTTTCTCATCACTATATGTTATGTTTGTTTCTCATCACTATAAGTTATGACACGTGAATGAACTGACTCATTGTATGTTTCATTGGTCTAGTAATAGATTTGTAACTTCCTAAACTATACCTATTATAGTTTACTAGTAATGTTGTTTGTATGTATGAACATGTTTGTGTATACCTTTGCTACCCAAAGGTATTGAACTGAATGAAAGAAGTAACCTTTTATATCTATATACATATACATAATATATAACTAGGATACAAACGACCTTCGGACAAATAACCCTGATACCCTAAGTCCACAACCAAACAAGGAACAGGAAGTAAGGTGAGCTATCAGTCCTAAGTCCTTTCAATCCTACTTATATAACTATATCTATATATATACACATTTAACAGAATATAAGTTTAAAAGAGTTTAAGTAACAGTATTTGACATGTACAAGAGTTTGATAAAAGCATTTGGTATATAAAAGAGTTTGTAAAACAGTTTGAAGTAAAACAGTTTGGTAACACAGTTTGAAAAGTAAGAAATCCACTTGTTTGGTAGTTATTAATCACATGTGATTGATATAATAACTATAATTGTTTAACTTGTATTCCCCCCATAAAAGCATTTAAAAACATTTAAAAGGTTAATTAAGGGGTATGAACTCACCTGTAGTGAGTGGTTTGGATGAACGGAATGTAGAGGATGCTAAGTGTCAAGTAAAGACTTGTACACACACAATGATCCTATTTAACATATAATAACACATATATGTATCCAATTAGTCATTAAACAACTAATTAACCAAGTTAAGACCTCCTAAGACATGTAAAACACTTGATTTAAGTGCTATAAGTCCTAAGGATTGCATCTAAGGGTGGTTGGACCTTGCATTTGAGTTTAGGGTTCAAGGGTAAACTCCCTTGGAGTTTATGGTTTTGTGACCATAACTCATTGAGTTTACGGTCGTAAACCCATGAGTTTACGACTGTAAACTCATGGTACTTTGACCATTTTGAGTTTTGAAGCTTTACAAGTCCTAAGAAGCATTCCTACTTCAAGTATAAGCCTTTGGAAGTGATTAGGGCACCATTTCACTCCTTTGTGGAGTTTACGGTCGTTGGACCATTTGTCTTTGGGTTTATGGCCGTAAACCCAAATGGTTTATGGTCATTTTGATGTTTCAAGCCCCTAGCACATCAAGGATGGTATCTAGACTAGTTTCCAAGGCTTTGTAAGGGACTAGGGCACACTTTGGCCCCTTTGTTAGGGTTTACAGTCCAAGAACATCTTGGACCGTAAACACCTTTGATCTTGTGTTTCATTGGTGTATTATAAGACTTGTGTAACATCCCAAGAATACCAGCTAAAAATTTCATTTTTAAATTAGGTTAATTCATAAAAACATCGTTACAAAACATTCATAATATTAATTTATGTCTGAGAACCGGTAACATCATAGTAAAATATTCAGAGTACATCCCATAAAATCCGTAGTGCGGAAAACATGAGAGTGTGTGATGTGCCGCTACCGCGCCGGCTCCTGTCCCCTAGCTGAAGAGGTACCTGAAAACAAAACTATAAAACGTAAGCACGAAGCTTAGTGAGTTCCCCCATAATGCCACATACCATGCAATCATATATTAAACAGCTAAGAGATACGGGCCTCGCCCACACCCATAGAGATACGGGCCTCGCCCACACTCTACTAACTAGGAGATACGGGCCTCGCCCACACTCTGCTATCCATGGAGATACGGGCCTCGCCCACATTCTGTTACTAAACCATAACATACAAGTATCACACAGACAACAAGTATAAGCAATTCTATCATACTGGCATATATCACAATCAAACTCAGCTATGAGATACGGGCTCCACCCACACTCAGATACTAACATATCGTCTATACGGGCCGGCCTTGGTGCCTTAGACCCGTCCCTACTGGAAGGAAAGTCACCTCGAGAGTAGCTGCCGAAAACCTGCTCAGACTACGCCTGGCTGCCGCACCGGTAATCCCTCCGGCTATAAATCCGTAAACATGGATTAGGTACTCATAAATACCCCTAAGGTCAAATGATTGGTCAAAGTCAACTCCTTGGTCAAAGTCAACCTTCTGATTGACTGGACTCGCCGAGTCCATATGGCGACTCGCCGAGTCCTTCTATGTCTAGCCCGACTCTGACTCATCGGGTCCCTGTTCCCACTCACTGAGTCAGCCTGACTCGCTAGACGGGGACAACTAACAAACCCGCGACTGGACTCGCCGAGTCCAAGGGGGTGACTCGCCGAGTCCGACGAACTGATCTCCCAAATCGCTCCAATCAGAACATCAACCTTGGAGATTTGGAGATTCTGGGACTATAGCTACACGTTAAATTGCTAATTCCATGTGCGACTACGGAGGGTTGGACCTCCTACACTTAAACCCTTCTTATCCTAGTGACTGATCATATGACTCGCCGAGTTGGAAGAACAACTCGTCGAGTTCAAGGCTATATTCAAGGGACTCGCCGAGTTTGAAGAACGACTCGCCGAGTACCAGGCAATCTTCATAGGACTCGCCGAGTTGTTTATCCAACTCGCCGAGTCTAAGGCCATCTTCATGGAACTCGCCGAGTGCACTTTGGCACTCGCCGAGTACCCTTCGACTCTTCACCCATTCTGGCTAAAACTGAGACATGCAATGGTTCCAAACCATAAATCTAGGCTCCTAAGGCATAAACACACGGAGTTTGGGAGGTTTAAGGTCTTGAAATCCACATATAAGGGACAAAAAGGGAATCTATTATACTAAAGATTAAGAAGGAGCTTTCTTACCTGGTTAGGAGCTTCTCCCAGGGTAGATTTCGGATCTACCACACTTCCTTGCAACCTCCAACTTCCTCCTTCTTCTCTTAAGCTTCAAACTTCCTTCACCAAGCCAAAATCACTCATAAGGATGAAAATGGGCTAGGGTTTCGCTCTCCAGTTCTTCTGGAAGAGAATGGGACGAAATGGGTGTTTTAGAATGGGTTAAATAGGGTGCAATGTCTGAAAATAGAGTTTCATCCAGACAGGTGGACTCGCCGAGTCCATGCATCGACTCGCCGAGTTCACCGCTCAAATCCCGTGTCCACCCTGCTGCTACTCGGCGAGTCGGGACGCAGACTCGCCGAGTTCGTGGCAAAAATAAGATAAAAACTTAAATAAAATCATACCATGAACCCGGTGTTACAAATCTCCCCCACTTATTTTAGACTTCGTCCTCGAAGTCTGCCGCTCCCTTCCGGAACAGCTCCGGATAATGCTCCATCATCTCATCCGCGGGCTCCCAAGTCTATTCCGAGCCCTTCCGATGCTGCCATTGCACCTTCACCAGCTCCACCCTTTTGTTCCTCAGTTCCTTCGACTTCCAGTCTAGGATAGCCACAGGCCGCTCGATATAATTCAGGCTGTCATCAACCTGGATGTCCTCCAAAGGTACCACAGCTGAATCGTCCACCATGCACTTCCGCAGCTGGGAGACGTGGAAAGTGCTGTGGATCTGACTGAGTTCGGCTGGCAGGTCCAGCCGATATGCCACCTTGCCCACTCGGGCTGCAACCCTAAACGGTCCAATATACCTGGGACCCAACTTGCCCCGTTTCCTGAATCGGATGACGCCCTTCCACGACGACACTTTCAGGAGAACCATATCCCCGACCTGGAACTCCAGGTCTGATCGGCGCCTATCGGCATAACTCTTCTGCCGACTCTGAGCAGTCTGAAGCCTGCTCCGGACCTGCTGAATCTTCTCTGTCGTCTTGAGCACTACTTCGGTTCTCCCCATGACTCTCTGTCCAACCTCGCCCCAACATATCGGGGTCCTGCACTTCCTCCCGTACAACATCTCGAAGGGAGGATAGTCAATACTCGCGTGATAGCTGTTATTGTATGAAAACTCGGCTAAAGGAAGATAGGTATCCCAGCTACCACCGAAGTCTAAAACACACGCCCGCAGCATGTCCTCCAGAGTCTGGACGGTCCGCTCGCTCTGGCCATCTGTCTGCGGGTGAAAGGCTGTACTAAAATGCCGACGAGTACCCAGCTCGTCATGAAACTTCTTCCAGAACCTGGAAGTGAACCGCACATCCCTATCCGAAACCACTGAAACTGGCACCCCGTGCCGTGCCACCACCTCTCTGATGTAGATATCGGCCAATTTCTCGGCCGAGATGCTCTCCTGAATCGGGATAAAGTGGGCGCTCTTGGTCAATCGATCGACGATGACCCATATCGAATCCACTCCCCGCGCGGTCCTGGGAAGCTTGGTGATGAAATCCATCGTGATGTCTTCCCATTTCCACAGTGGGATATCCAACGGTTGCATCTTGCCCTGTGGTCTCTGGTGTTCGGCCTTGACCTTCCTGCAGGTCAGGCACCGCTCAACGTACCATGCTACATCCCTCTTCATGCAGGGCCACCAATAGACCAGACGAAGATCCCTATACATCTTCGTTGCCCCTGGATGAATGGAGAATCGGGATTTGTGCGCCTCCTCCATCAGAACCTGGCGCACGCCTCCGAGGTATGGAACCCACACCCTGCGGTGTAATATCAATAATCCCCTGCTGTCATGGTCGAAGGAGGAAACCTGTCCCACAATTCGCTCACTCTTCCGATGTTCCTCCTTTATAGCCTCCTGCTGAGCCTCCCGGATTTGCTCCAAAAGCGGAGTCACCACTGTCATCCGCATGCAAATATCCCTGATCAGCGCCGCCTTGCGGCTAAGCGCATCGGCCACCACGTTGGCCTTCCCCGGGTGATAAAGGATTTCACAATCATAATCCTTTACCACATCAAGCCACCGACGCTGCCTCATATTCAGATTTGGCTGGTCCATGAGGTACCTCAAACTCTTGTGGTCCGTGTAAATCGTACAGCGAACCCCATAGAGGTAATGACGCCAAGTCTTGAGGGCGAACACAACAGCTCCCAACTCCAAATCATGCGTCGGGTAGTTCGCCTCGTGAGGCTTCAGCTGCCTCGACGCGTAGGCGATGACATGCCCTCTCTGCATCAATACCGCGCCCAAAACTGAGATGGACGCATCGCAGTATACAACAAAATCCTCCATGCCCTCTGGCAAGGCTAAGATTGGCGCCTCGCACAATCTCTGTCTTAGTGTCTCGAATGCTGCCTGCTGCTCAGGCCCCCAACGAAAGACCACAGCCTTCCTCGTTAACCTGGTCAGGGGTAATGCTATCTTGGAGAAATCCTTGATGAATCTCCGATAGTAACCAGCTAATCCCAGGAAACTCCGAATCTCAGATGGAGACTTCGGAACCTCCCATCTCATCACGGCCTCCACCTTGGCCGGATCCACCGAAATCCCGTTCTGGTTGACAAGGTGCCCAAGAAACTGCACCTCGCGCAACCAGAACTCACACTTGGAGAACTTAGCATACAAGTTCTCCCTTCTCAAAGTCTCTAAGACCTCCCGCAAATGCTCCTCATGCTGCTCTCGCGTCTTGGAGTAAACCAAGATATCATCAATAAATACTATCACCGACCGGTCTAACATCGGTCTACACACGCGGTTCATGAGGTCCATGAACGCGGCAGGAGCATTGGTGAGCCCGAAAGGCATCACCACGAACTCATAGTGGCCATATCGTGTCCGAAATGCCGTCTTCTGCACATCCTCCTCTCTGACCCTCACCTGGTGATACCCTGAACGCAAGTCTATCTTGGAGAACCAAGATGCTCCCTGAAGCTGGTCAAAGAGGTCGTCAATCCTCGGGAGTGGGTAGCGGTTCTTCACCGTTAGCTTATTCAGCTCCTATAATCGATACACATCGGATGTGACCCGTCCTTCTTCTTCACAAACAGAATCGGGGCTCCCTAGGGTGAACTGCTCGGTCTAATGAAACCCTTGTCTAACAGCTCCTGAAGCTGTGTAGACAACTCCTGCATCTCAGGAGGAGCCAACCGATACGGTGCTTTGGCTATCGGAGCCGCACCAGGGACTAGGTCGATCCTGAACTCCACCTGTCGCTCTGGAGGTATCCCAGGCAGCTCCTCGGGGAATACATCCGCGAACTCTCGTACTACGGGCACATCGCCCACCGTCGCCTTACCCGCCTCCCGGGTGTCCATGACATATGCGACATATCCTGCACAACCCTGCTGAAGGTAACGCCTTGCCCTCGCTGCCGAACAGAAGGCTGGCCCTCGCTGTGATCTCTCACCCTGAATTACTAACTCTCCCCCACTTGGGGCTCTGACTCGTACTAACTGTTGCGCACAATCTATCACTGCCCCATTGGGACTCAGCCAATCCATACCAATAATGACCTTGTTTCCCCGCAATGGAATGGGAACTAGGTCAACCAAATACCGCTCTTCGAACAACCTTAACATACAATCTCGGAAGACTTCTGATGCTCGCACCGACCGGTCGTCCGCAATCTCGACCTCTAAAGGGCAATCCAACATGCCCAAGGACTCAGGAAACTTCTTGCTAAGTGCAAGAGAAACAAAGGATCGGGTAGCCCCCGAATCAAACAACACCTGGACTGGAATACCGTTCACATGGAACGATCCTAAACGTATATACACAGAGCACATATCAATATCATAAATCTCATATAAATAGGTCAGAGGGAAAGAATCATACCCGTCACCACATCGGGTGCAGCGCGTGCCTCCTCGGCTGTCAGCTGAAATGCCCGGCTCCTCACCACCGGAGCCTCTGCCTTGCCCTGCCGACCATCTGTAATCCGCAGGGTCGCTGGAGCTGGCGCATGTACTGGCGCTGCTGCTGTCAACTGGGGGCAGTTGGCCCTCTTGTGGCCCCTCTGGTTGCAGTGGAAACACAACAACTCAGATGTCTGAATAACCGGAGCAGGGGCAGTACAATCCCTGCTGAAGTGTCCCGTCTTGCCGCACCTGTAGCAGCCTGTCGATCCTAATCTACACGCTCCCTCGTGCGACCTGCCGCACTTCCTACAGCGGCCCGGTCCTGAATGGCCTTTCGGCCTACCATCTGATCCCTTGGGCTTCTTTCCCGAAGCCCCTATCGTCTGTCCCTCCTCTGCCTTCCTCTTCCGGATGTGCTCCAGATCTATCTCCCTCTCCCTCGCCCTAGCAATCATAGAATCCAGGGTAGGGCAAGCTGATAAACTGACATGCTCCCGAATGTCGGCTCGCAGCATGTCATGGTAGCGGGTCCTCCTCATATCCTCATCACCTGCATACTGGGGCACCAGTAATGCCCTCTCCCGGAACTTGGCAGTGATCTCCGCCACTGTCTCTGTCATCTGCCTCATATCCAAGAACTCCCGTGCCAACTGCCGGAGCTCCACCGCAGGCGCGAACTCCGCCCTGAATCGTGTCACAAAGTCCGGCCATGTCATAGCCTCAATGGCCGCGGCTCCCAAAGAGTCACAAACCGACTCCCACCAATCTCTAGCTCTGTCACGTAGACACCCTGCTGCAAATCGTACCTTCGACCCCTCGGGGCAGAAGCTGATCAGCTGTGCAGACTCAAGGTCTGCAATCCATCGTTTGGCAGCAATGGGGTCCTTCGCCCCATGGAAATCTGCTGCACCATTGCCCCTGAAGTCCTTAAAGGACAGTGTGTGTGGTCCTGACTGGCTAGCCACCATATCACTCCTGAACGCCCTGAGACGATCCTCCATCATCTCTACAATACCCTCCTTGATCGACCCGAAGATGATGGGAGTCGACTGAAGGATGCCCCTGGTAATCTCTGACGCGATGAACTCACGTAGACCCTCATCAATTGGTTCGGACCCTGAACCCGAACCCGATCCCGATCCTGAGCCTCCCGCTCCCTGTCGTGTGGTCACCATACTGAAAAACATAGCATAACCACCATCAAACGATATTCCACTAACGAGGCTCACATACATACCACTAGTCCCCGGTCTCGCCTCGGCCCTTTTTGAATCGAGTACGGATCCTCCGCTTTCAGTAGTACGGGCCCATACTACCTTCCATGTCTATCCGTACTTTCCTCAAGAATTGCCTCAACTCAACCAAGTCCCTTCTACTAATACTGCGGTTCTCGTGCTACTCTCGCCCTAGGCTTACCCTAAGTAATCGCCATCCCACTCTCTGCCATCAGCTGCACAAGAAGTCCCTGCTTTCTTTCCCTAACTAGCTTGCGAATACTATTACATATTACTCAGACTAGATAATTATTCGAATGAGAGGTCCTACCCTACAACGGTTGGACTCAAACAAGAGCTGCGAAATAGGGCTAGACCCAACCTTCTGAAATTATTTAATCCTTGCAATATGTAACTTAGCATATTCGTTCGCTAGTTAGTGAAAGACGACTAGAACTCCTAATAGCACAAAGCAAGCAGCATTCGGGCATTGAGTACACATAATCAAGTATATACTACTCTGGCTATCATACTGACTGATCTGTACTAGCATGCAATTCTCAAAAAGCCGAAACACATAAAGCAGGCACATAAGGCATCATTCCTAGATCCTTAGTCTTATTCTAGCATGCTGTTCTACTGAAACTGAACTGATAATCATAACGTAAACTTGTATGGGCACTTTGGGGAAAACTTACTTGAGCTCGGCCGGTCGCGCACACCACACACCTTTTTTTTTCTTTTTAGAAATCCCTTTTACTTAGTCTTTAGAAAATCATTTCTTTATTAAAATCTTTTAATCCCTCAATTTGAGTCCAGACACCCCCGAAGGTGTGTCCGAATCCCTCAAACCAGGGCTCTGATACCAACTTGTAACATCCCAAGAATACCAGCTAAAAATTTCATTTTTAAATTAGGTTAATTCATAAAAACATCGTTACAAAACATTCAAAATATTAATTTATGTCTGAGAACCGGTAACATCATAGTAAAATATTCAGAGTACATCCCAGAAAATCCATAGTGCGGAAAACATGAGAGTGTGTGATGTGCCGCTACCGCGCCGGCTCCTGTCCCCTAGCTGAAGAGGTACCTGAAAACAAAACTATAAAACGTAAGCACGAAGCTTAGTGAGTTCCCCCATAATGCCACATACCATGCAATCATATATTGAACAGCTAGGAGATAGGGGCCTCGCCCACACCCATAGAGATACGGGCCTCACCCACACTCTACTAACTAGGAGATACGGGCCTCGCCCACACTCTGCTATCCATGGAGATACGGGCCTCGCCCACATTCCGCTACTAAACCATAACATACAAGTATCACACAGACAACAAGTATAAGCAATTCTATCATACTGGCATATATCACAATCAAACTCAGCTATGAGATACGGGCTCCGCCCACACTCAGATACTAACATATCGTCTATACGGGCCGGCCTTGGTGCCTTAGACCCGTCCCTACTGGAAGGAAACTCACCTCGAGAGTAGCTGCCGAAAACCTGCTCAGACTACGCCTGGCTGCCGCACCGGTAATCCCTCCGGCTATAAATCCGTAAACATGGATTAGGTACTCATAAATACCCCTAAGGTCAAATGATTGGTAAAAGTCAACTCCTTGGTCAAAGTCAACCTTCTGATTGACTGGACTCACCGAGTCCATATGGCGACTCGCCGAGTCCTTCTATGTCTAGCCCGACTCTGACTCATCGGGTCCCTGTTCCCACTCACTGAGTCAGCCTGACTCGCTAGACGGGGACAACTAACAAACCCGCGACTGGACTCGCCGAGTCCAAGGGGGTGACTCGCCGAGTCCGACGAATAGATCTCCCAAATTGCTCCAATCAGAACATCAACCTTGGAGATTTGGAGATTCTGGGACTATAGCTACACGTTAAATTGCTAATTCCATGTGCGACTACGGAGGGTTGGACCTCCTACACTTAAACCCTTCTTATCCTAGTGACTGATCATATGACTCGCCGAGTTGGAAGAACAACTCGTCGAGTTCAAGTCTATATTCAAGGGACTCGCCGAGTTTGAAGAACGACTCGCCGAGTACCAGGCAATCTTCATAGGACTCGCCGAGTTGTTTATCCAACTCGCCGTGTCTAAGGTCATCTTCATGGAACTCGCCGAGTGCACTTTGGCACTCGCCGAGTACCCTTCGACTCTTCACCCATTCTGGCCAAAACTAAGACATGCAATGGTTCCAAACCATAAATCTAGGCTCCTAGGGCATAAACACACGGAGTTTGGGAGGTTTAAGGTCTTGAAATCCACATATAAGGGACAAAAAGGGAATCTATTATACTAAAGATTAAGAAGGAGCTTTCTTACCTGGTTAGGAGCTTCTCCCAGGGTAGATTTCGGATCTACCACACTTCCTTGCACCCTCCAACTTCCTCCTTCTTCTCTTAAGCTTCAAACTTCCTTCACCAAGCCAAAATCACTCACAAGGATCAAAATGGGCTAGGGTTTCGCTCTCCAGTTCTTCTGGAAGAGAATGGGACGAAATGGGTGTTTTAGAATGGGTGAAATAGGGTGCAATGTCTGAAAATAGAGTTTCATCCAGACAGGTGGACTCGCCGAGTCCATGCATTGACTCGCCGAGTTCACCGCTCAAATCCCGTGTCCACCCTGCTGCTACTCGGCGAGTCGGGACGCAGACTCGCCGAGTTCGTGGCAAAAATAAGATAAAAACTTAAATAAAATCATACCATGAACCCGGTGTTACAACTTGTGTGTTCTCTGCCTGTCTAGGACTGATAGCTCACCTTACTTCCTGTTCCTTGTTTGGTTGTGGACTTAGGGTATCAGGGTTATTTGTCCGAAGGTCGTTTGAATCCTAGTTATATATTATGTATATGTATATAGATATAAAAGGTTACTTCTTTCATTCAGTTCAATACCTTTGGGTAGCAAAGGTATACACAAACACATTCATACATTCAAACAACATTACTAGTAAACTATAATAAGTATAGTTTAGGGAGATACTAATGCTATTACTAGAACAGTGAAACATACAATAAGTCAGTTCATACATGAGTCAATAACAAACAATAGAATACTATAATGAGAAACAAATAATAGAATACTATGATGAGAAACAAACAATAGAATACTATGATGAGAAACAAACAATACATGCTATACAGGGAGAGAACACACAATACAGCTAGCACATACATATACTAGAACAAACTATAAACACAGCGGGATTAAAATACTCTGATAAAGAGTTTATACTTTTAAATAATAAAATATTTAACCAAGTATACTGTCACACCCCAAAACCGGAACGGCGGAAACGTTCAGGGGTGGAGGACGTCATGTAAAGTATCATAACAGTGCAAAGTAGTAAACAAGCAACAACATCATCCATTGCATTAAAAGAAAAGTTTTAATACATGAGTGTTCTTTCATAGTAATAAGACACCAAAATATGTAATCAAAATAAAAGACGAGTCTTGTCTGTGCTCCGTCTTCTCAAAACCTGGTCATCGTACCTGTCTACTGGTGACCTGAGAATACAAGTTATTTTGAAAGTGTAGATCAGCATAAAGCTGGTGAATTCATAAGTATTATGGTGCCATTGATTTGAAAAGCTGTTATGAAAGACTTGTAAATATTTGATGAAACATTTAGTATAAGTGTGAAAACCCTAGAAAATCCCATATTTCCTACTAGTATAAAAGGTAGTCTTCTACTAAGACTTGAATGCTTTGAAAGTTGCATTTTTGTATCAATGAAAGTTTTTCCCATGTGCGACTATTATTATAAATATATAGTCTACCTCATCGTTTATGTGAATGTGTCACAAAATAAAAGTAAAAGGGAAATTATATAATCATTTAAGTATTATCCTTTGGTACTAGGATAAACACGGCATAGTAATTGCCGAATAGTATTAACCGTAGACATCCGTCGATGTGCATTTTCCCTCTGTAGCTAACAGCTGGGTGTAGAATGGTTAGTCCCGTACATATATAATAGTATCTACACATATAATATGTAATAGTATCGCATCATATAGTATCTATGTAACAGAATCCATGTAAAAGTATCTGTGTAATGGTATCCATGTAATAGTATCTCTTCATATTGCATGTAATGTATTAGTATAGACTCATGAATGAACTGACTCTTGTGTAATTCCTTGTAATAGGAATAGTAGTTTGTATCCCTTAAACTATACCTATAATAGTTTACTGGAATGTAAATTGAATGTCCAAGTAGGTTTATACACCCTTGCTACACAAGAGTGTTGGAACTGAAGAAATAATGAAAGCTCTCATATCAATACATATGTATATGAAACATAAGTGTATAGATATGGTTTTTAACAATAAGTTGAAAGAGGTTTTGTAAAAAAATTTAAGAGTTTTGAACAATAAATAATAATGACTTGATGTCAGTTTATAAAAAGATTCAAAAGTAAATCATTTGATAACAAAGTATAAAACAGCCGAAAACTATTGTATTTATCACATTTTGAAGTATGTGAACTCAGTTGGTGGAAAACACAGTTATAAATCACCTGTGATTGATTCTATAACTTCCTGTTTCTACTTGTATTCCCCCCCCCCCATGGAAGCATTTAAAATCATTTAAAAGATTGATTAAGGGGTATAAACTCACCTATAGTGGGTGGTTGTGGATGAACTGAATGATGTAGGATTCTAAGTGTCAAGTGAAGACTTGTACACACACAATGATCCTAGTTAACATATAATCCCATATATGTATCCAATTAGTCATAAAACAACTAATTAACCAAGTTTAAGACATCCTAATACATGTAAAAGACTTGATTTAAGTGCTATAAGTCATAAGGATTGCATCTAAGGGTGGTAGGACCTTGCTATTGAGTTTGGGGTTCAGGGGTAAACTCCCTTGGAGTTTACGGTTTTGTGACCATAACTCCTTGAGTTTACGGTCGTAAACCCATGAGTTTACGGCCGTAAACTCATGTTTCTTGACCATTTTGTGTTCTGAAGCCTTAAAGATCACAAGAAGCATTCATACTTCATGTTTAAGCCTTAGGAAGAGGTTAGGGCACCATTTCACTCCTTTTTAGGAGTTTACGGTCTTTAGACCATTTCCCTTTGGGTTTACGGCCGTAAACCCAAATGATTATGGTCTTTTGGTTGTTTTGAGTCCTAAGCACAGCAAGGAAGGGGTCTAGACTAGTTTTCCAAGGCTTAGAAGGGACTAGGGCACACTTTGGCACCCTTAATAGGGTTTATGGTCCAAGAACATCTTGGACCGTAAACACCTTAATCTTGTGTTTCTTGGTTGTTTTCTTGATGTATAGAAATGTAACATGCTTTATAATACACTAGGGTAGGAGTACTTACTAGGTAGAAGCTTGAAAAGGTGCTAAAAGACCAAGAACACTAGTGTGTGTTCTTGGTGTTCTTGGTGAAACTTGAAGATCTACACTTTTAGAATGATTTCACGGATGGAATCATGTTAGATCACTAGATTAGGGTAGATATCAACTTATTAGGGCTAGAAACACTTACAAGTTGAAGATCTTGAAGAAATGTTGGATGATACTTGAGAGAGAATTTGATTTTGGATTTTGAAAATGTGAAAAGTGGTAAAATATGACTAAGTGTCATATTTATACCCCCATTTAGGGTTTACGGCCGTAAACACCCTTGTTTAGGCCGTACACTCCAAACTCTTGGAGTTTTGGAATATTATTGTTGCACAATAAACCCTAGGGCATCCTCTCTCCTGATATCTCCTGAAGTACTAACTTAAAAATACTCAAACTTATTCCTAAAAGCTTGAAAGTTAGCAGAAACAGTTCTGACTTCCATTGAAGTGAATGGTTGTACAGAATAGAAATTTCGGGTTGTCACATATACATACCTGCATTCATACTAAAATCAGTGTCACTAGGACAGAACAAAAGTATTACGATTGTTGGGCAACTCAATTAGACTTAGAGACATATGGTCAACCCTGGGAAGATATAGCCTGATCAACTATATTATCCGAGGAGTGACTAGCATGTGCCTAAGTGTGGTTGTGAGGCTTCAACAAGTCTAAAAACTTACCAACACTACTACAGTGTTCGGATTGGATGTATTGTTGAGATTCGGCGGAGTTGCACTTGGTTGTGACAAATCAGAGGATGGTGGATGAGACGCAAGGATAGATCCTTGGATCTCAAGTTATGAGTAGACCCGAGTTATGTTCATGGAGGTATTCCAGTCTAGGGTATTCCATCCTGAGGATGACCGGACCCTATGATTGATTGGACGTGATATGTTTCGTATTCCAACCCGAGGGTTGATTGGCCAAACATGTGTGGGGATACGATGGTATTCCATCCTAGGGATGACTGGACCCGTCATAGGCATTCCAGGTATTCTAGCCCGAGGATGATTCGGCCAGGCATGAGTGTTCATGTTATTGGTGGGTTGATTACGTATGAGATTTTGGGAGCTGAAGGACGCTTTATCTTGTAAGCACAAAAGGGTTCGCTTCAGGAAGAGGGAAAAGTTGGGTTTCCGATACTTTGGATCATCAGGATTTTGTCTGGTTATCCGGTAGTGGTAGGAATATTGTTGGTGGGAATCGCTTGCGGGACTCTATTCTATGGATGTGGTGGACGATAAGAAGCGACATGGTAGATTATCGTCGGTATTATGTGGACATGTTATCCGGATGGTCTATTAGGTGGCTTGTTGTGCTTGATCGGG
This sequence comes from Lactuca virosa, assembly GCF_052849685.1. Lineage (NCBI taxonomy): Eukaryota > Viridiplantae > Streptophyta > Magnoliopsida > Asterales > Asteraceae > Lactuca > Lactuca virosa. The sequence goes on along the minus strand of NC_136428.1, from coordinate 430,711,013 downwards.
CTGAGGTGACCCTGCTCTATGCAGTAGGCCAAGATACCCGATGTGGGCCGACGGTAAGTCGTAGGCTCAGGGGTTCAGCAGAAATGATCCATGGTTCTATTTTCGGATAGGAACCTAAGGATTCCAGGGTTGAATAGTCTGTTAGTAGTGTTGGGAAGAGAACTAGTGATGGTTAGTATGAGTGGTCTGTCAGGGAGCCAGACCGAATTCAGGTTTCCAGATTGCGGGTTTGGCAGAGTAACGTTGTGTGTTGCATGGGTTTATGGATTCGTCTTCTCTGGAACAAAAAAAGATTTCCATTGCATTTAGTCTCCATGAGAAATCGTCGGATGTCGTGGGTATGAGGTGCCCTCAGGATGTCAGGTTTCTGGGGATGGTAAGGATATTTCGAGGACGAAATCGAATTTAAGTGGGGGAGAGCTGTAACATCCCATTTTTCAAGTAGCTTCATATTCATCCCTTGGATTTGAATTATGTCACTTTTGGCCCTTGGTTGGAAGGAAGTGGCAAGAAAGGACCATGCATGCAAAGGTGGCAGCTGGGTGTGTACGCCCAGCGTAAGATGGGGTACGCCCAACGTAGGAGGTTAAATGGTCCCGGGTGTTGGAAGACGTACGCCTAACGTACGAGATGTACGTCCAGCGTTTGCTCAGTGGCATAAAACCCTAATATTAGGGTCAAGCACTATATAAAGAACATGAGGACTGGAACCCTAGCCCCTTATCAGCCTCCCCAACCTCAGAAAAACCCTAGAATGTCTCATCACTTCATTCTTGTGTGATTTTAACCTTGAGAAGCCGATTTTGGTGATTTTTAAGCTTGGAAAGGGAAAAGAAGAAGTTGGCAAGGAAGAACTTGGGAAGTTGGAGCTCATAGATCTGGGATAGCATCATCATCTGGAACTCCTTGGAGGTATAAAGTTCCTAACTTTACCTAAGAGTGCTTAGATCTAGTAAGGTTTAATTTTGAAGTAGTTTTGGTCCAAAGGTGGAAGCTTTATAGCCCAAATCTGATTTCCAGGCCAAGGGTTGCCACCCTTGCTTCTAAATGAGTCCCTAAGGTAGAAAGTTGCCACCTTGATGGTCTTAATGGATTCATGCAAGAGTTAAGACCATCTTCATGGAAGTAATACATCATTTTTGGAGTTTCGGCTTGGTTGGGACAAGTAAAGTCACCAAGTCAGTAACTTTATGGATTAAGATGTTGGAAAGGACTTGGATATGTGATTGTAGCTTCTAAATCTGAGTATTAAGCACTTAATGGGAAAATGACTTATCAGGGGAGTACGCTGATCTTACAAGTAGGTACGCCCAACGTACGCACCGTTTGGCTAGTACGCTTAGCGTACATAGGGGTACGCCAAACGTACTCATCAGTTATGGGCCTTATGGATTTTGGGCCTCAGTTTGGGCCATGCAGGGGAATTTTGGCCCTTGGGCCTTGGTGGGCCATCAGGAGTAAGATATTGTGGGCCAAGAATATGTTTGGGCTTAGGGTAAGGCCCATGAGAGGGATTAGGCGCAACTTAGCAAATTGGACCATTAGTGGGCCGCTAGTGGGTTTGGGAAGACCATCGAGTGTTGGGTTTTTTTATATATATTATGATTTTGAGCCTTAGATATGGACCAAGTTGGACTAGGGGTAAAATGGTCATTTTACCCTAAGGAGGATTATTGTTTGAACTAAGTGATATTTTGGTATTGATAGCCTTGGGAGTCGAGAGATCAACTGTTCAGGATTTTTGGTGAGACAACGATTCAGGAGTTCGATTCTTCAGTTCAGATCGGCATTGCGAGGTGAGTTATCCTCACTTTACTCAAGGGTCTAAGGCACCAAGGCCGGCCCTTTGTTTTGTTATTGGGATCATTACTGTTGTGATATGTTAGGTCGGTATCCTGGTAGATAGGATGGTTATATGCTAGTATGATCTGTTAGATCGGTATACTGGTAGAGCGGATGTGGTTATTTTTAGTGACCTATAGTTGGTATGACTGTCTGCATGCTAGTTGTTATGCCAGTTAGGTAGATCTGTAGGACTACCTTTAATATGATGTGATTATCTATATGCGCATTAGTTGTGTTATATATCGACATATTATGTGGGATGGGTTGAGGTGAAACTGCTCCGTGCAGTAACCAACAAACCCGGGAGCATTCCACATACGAGCTGAGGGAGACTCGTATTGTGGGCTCGATGGCAATCCAGATGTGAACTGTGGGCCCGGAAGGCAAATTGTAATAACTGAGTGGTTTTAAATGATTTAAAAAGTTTTAAATTGGCTCGAATTTTATGGGTGTTACAAATCGTAGCTCTCAAAAGCCGCTGTAGAACTGTGACGCGTCCATTAGATAGGGGATCATATATTCATCCATTCTATATATCGTATGAACTGAGACATGGATTATAATCATTCTCTATGTTCATGTGTTGTTTCCCGATTTCCGATTTATGACAACTGTGAAAGCAAGATCTTTGCGCAGGGACAAGGTTTGAGAACTCAAACCTTGAGTGAATGCTTGAGATCAATGTCTGCTTAATAGTGGATGTTCAAGTCAAGACTGGAAAGACCAGTCAAGTCTTAGATAATCGATTCAACAAGATGATCAAGACATTAATTGAGAATAAGTAAATAGTGATCAAGGTAAAGTTAATAAATGAAGAACAAGAAGAATGTGATAAGAGTAAATGCCAAAAGTAAGAGAAAGATCCGTTGTTGACTTGTATTGAATGCTCTTTTATATAGGAGAGAATGTTACAGCGAATTATCTCAGATGTTTACATAGGACCGGACAAAAGGCATAAGCCTGACATTCTGATTGTCCTATTACAACTTTAGACTAAGTCCTATGAAACGTTACATCAAAATACAAGACAAAAGTAATAAATGCATGAGAGACACAATAACTTCATTCCGGACAGGTGATGTTCCGGAGATGGAAGTTTGATTCCGGATCAACATGCATTCCGGACTAGGATTAGTTCCAGAATGCCTTCCTCTTCAAAAAGCTTCACTCCATTTCTTCAGCTCCGGACAGGTTCCGGATCACATATTCCTTCGGAACCAACAGCCTTCGGAACATGTACTTAGGATTGCTAGAGGTTCACTTTCAGGTTCCAACAATCTCCCCCTAAGTGAACTTAGCAATCCATCAAGCTCAGTTCATTTCTTCCTTGATGAAGGTGTATGCTCGGAACAGCCATTCTCGCACTGCAATGTACCAAGTCAGTTGACTTATAAACTTCGCCTTAACCTTTTCTGGAGCATCAGATTTGGACCCCCTGGAAATGAACTTCTGCAGAGCTTTGGTAGGAACTAGGTGTTTGTCAAGGACTCGGAAGAAGTACTTCTTGTTTGTTTTTCTGGTGGTGTAGACAAACCCTAGAACCGGTTCTTCAATCGGACCGTCTGCAAGAATTTAAGCTTCCGGAAGAATAAAGTCGATCTTAGCCACAAATTGTTCGGTTCCGTAGAGATGATCAAGTTCGTAATCACATCTGCAGAACTCAGCAACATAGTCTTTGAGAAAGCTGAGAGCTGCGTGATAGGCACCCATACTGATGTCATCCAATTGATTTTCTCTGAAGTACGCAGCAAGTGAAAGGATGTCGTTCGGATTCATAGAAGGAAAATCCGCATCAGTAACAGTCTTTGGAGTTGGTTTGTTCCGGAGAAGATGGAAACGGAAGAGGGGGCAGTTAAGCTCAAATTTTACTAGGATTTTTCTTCCGAAGCCATGAACCTTAGTGATCCTTTTTCTTGTCCATACCTCCTTGAAAGGTAGAGCATTCTTGGCGTAAAAGGTTTTGCGCCTTTCACGTTCGGTCCGGATGATCACTTCCGGATTGTCGTTTGGGTGGAGCGGAGCAAACTTTATGTAGAACTTGCTGAAGGGAGAGAGAGGAAGATCCAGTTGATCAGTGTCTTGTGAGGGAAGGTCATAGTAGAGAGTTGGGATGATATCCTTGGCTTGAAGGATGCCTTCTCGACACAGAGGAGAAATGCCACGCATCGGATCGGGATGATCTTTTAATGCTTGAATCAGGATGCTATCCTCCAATGCCTCGTGAATTTCTTCCTGAGACCAACCAAATTTTTGTTTCGGAGGAGGTCCGGAAGGAAAGACTTGTTGTTCGGAAGTAATCGGTTTCTTCCCTTTGTCTCTCTGAAGAGCATCAATGACAATCTTCATGTTTTCGTCAATGACAAATTCCGGAGTAGGAGTTGGAAGTGGTTCTTACAGAATTTCATCTGGAGTACGGAGAGGAGAGCCTTGATCAATTGGGGCTATAATTGGTTCCGGAATGGGAGCAGGAGGCATCATGGAGGGAGTGGCTCGGAAGGCTTGAGCGGTAAGGAAAGATTTTGCCTTAGCCATTTTAACGGCCATTTCAAACGCATCCGGAAGAGAGGATGGCCATGAGACGGCAGACCAGATCCTCTTCTGTTCGTCTGATAATACTTTTGGAGCAGTCAGTTTTGGGGCTTGACGACCTAGAATCCCTTTGGGAGCTTCATCCGAGATGTAAACATCATAGTCTTCATCTTCTTTGTTTCCATCAGTAATACCCAGAATTCCGGAGACAAATGGGACATCTTCTTCGGAATCGAGGTCTTCATCTCGGAGTGAAAATTCCGGGGTTGGCTTCCATTTCCTGCTTGGGCCTTCTCCCCCTCTTGCATCGGTGACCCTAGAAACCGGTGTAAGCGATAAGTCCTCCTTGATATCATCAAGTTTGGAGAACACCTTCTGAAGACCAGTGGAAAGTTGAAGAGTCAGGGTGTCATAAGCTTCAGAAGTGGGAGCTTGTTCGGATAGATGCTTGAAGGTGCTGCTAAGCATTGCGATCATCTCATCAAACTTCCTGTTCGGAACATCAATACGGTTCCAAGTTGAGCGCAGGAGTTTGATGAGGACTTGTTGGATGATCAGATTCATCTCATCCTTCTTCCGGATCTCCTTCTCTAATCCTTGAATTTGTTTCTCAGACGAACATGAGTCTGCTTGATTAAATCGTTGGTAGCAGACACAAGATCGTCATGAACTTTGAGCATAGAGGAGATGGTGTTGAGGTAGTTGTCGACAAGAGCATCGTATTTGGAATCAATCTGCTCAACGGTGTGTTTCAGCCGGATGGAGATCAGCTGGTCAAGATGGGCTTCTCTTTCTGTTGTGGATGGTCCGGATTGATGGGAAAGAGACTGAAGGATGGCATCAAGTTTTGAATCAAGTCCGGAGACTTTTTGATCCAGTTTCGAATTCAGCTCTGTTACAGAAGTCTTTACAGATGACACTTTAGCCATAGTGTCAGAGACATTGGTGCGAATCTCCAATAGGGCGAAAGGGTCAACATGGTTACCAGCGGAGGATTCGGAATCGGAGTCTGAGTGTTGCGGAGGAGGCTGGTGAGGATCCGGATTGGAGGAAGGACCTGGTTTGGCATCATCATCGTCATCTTGAAGTTGATCTTCCAGAGTGGAAGCAGTGGAGGTTCCGAAGTCAAAATGTAACAAATCGTTATTTCAAACCTATGTAATAGTATAGGTCAATGTGTATTTCTTTTTATAATAATAAAGAGAAATTTTAGCATAATGTGCATATTTATATAATTGACCCTCAAAAATAAATTATTTAGCAATCTCGTTTGGGATGAACCAAGTGATAGAGATTGTAACAAGGTTTCCAAAAACATAAAGAACACTAAAATCCGAGTTATAACGAAGAAGTTATGACGAATCGAAAATCCGCGACAAAACCGGCAAAACACTGTTCAGTGTAAAAACTGAATTTTCGATAAAAGGCTTTTTATCCTTAACAATCTAAATGAAAGTTGTATTTTATGTTAAACCGAGAACTTTCATAAAAAGAATGGAAAAATCTGACTACGTATGAGGAAGTTATGATTTTTCTAAGTTCCAGTATAGCAGTGTACAGCTAAAAACTCGAAATTTAGATCGAGCGATTTTTAGCCGACACAACCTAAATGAGAAATGAAGGTCTCGTCGGTAGTAGTACAACGGTAAAAAGACAGACGAAAACGGACGTCGGATGAAGAAGTTATGAATTTTTAACGGATTCCCGTCCCGGTCTGTTTAATAAAATAATATTAAAAATAAATCAAAATTAGCTGACGAAGTCTAAACGAAAGTCGTAGAGTATGATTTTACCTACGCGTGCATATAAAGAACGCAAAAAACAGAGCTCGTATGCGAAAGTTATGATTTTCGCAAGTTTGGCACAAAAATAAAGAAAAAATGGGAAAAACCGGGCAATTTCGCATGCCACGTCACCCTCGCACGTGGCAGCTGCTGAGTGGACTGAAGCCATGCATGACACCTCCTAATTGGACCGCAGCCGAGGTCCACTTAAAAGCGAACAGCTTCGCATGAGATGCCTCGGAGACACCCCTCAGACACCCTCCTTCGCACGTGGCCTCTTCCCATTGGACCGAGGTTTGGTCCAATCCGAGCCTAACACCCTGCGAGCCTTCGGTCCGAAGTAAGCCACCTTTCCGACGCGTGTCAGCCTCGCATAGGCTTGGGTCCGAACCTTCGGACTATATATAGCATGCGAGGGCTTCCGAAGAAACCCCATTTTTCACACCAAATTTCACACACATTCACCCTTTTCACTTCCATAAGCTCTCATACAACCCTTAAAGCCCCGGTATCAAGTCTCAGACCTTAAGCAAGCCTCAAAGCCCCGAGATTCCCGAGAAGTAACCTCTCTCCTGTCGAAACTCTGCCCAAATTAAGCCGGTTTCTCGACAAATAAACTCCTTTTCGTGAAACGAAACTCTGTCCGGTTCACCACCTATCAAGTGAGTTCATACCCCCGTATTTTCATAATTTATGCTGTTTTAAGGGGGGGAATACAAGCATAAGACAAGAACTTTGTGTAATAAAATCATGATTTCAAATCATGATAAAACAACATTAAATCATTAAAAATACTCAAAACATTAAACTCTTTTATAATCTTATATTTTTCCCCAAAATTTATATATATATATATATATATATATATATATATATATATATATATATATATATATATATATATATATATATATATATATATATATATATATATATAAGATTTAAAAGGCTTAGGACTGATAACTCATTCTGGCTCCTTTTCCTTGTTTGGATGTGGGCTTATAGTACCGGTTATTTGTCCGAGTGTCGTTTAAATTTTACTTCTATATAAAATTGTATATGTATATAAATATAATAGTTATTTCATCAGTTTAACTACCTTTGTAACATGCTGAGCAAGGGATTACATGCAAACATGGTTATATAAACATTCAGAAAGTACATATAAATTATAATAGGTATAATTTATACATAAAACAATAATTCAGGATACAAGGATACACAGTCTTACAAGAAACTAGGGTTTTGATACAGAACAAATCAAGGTTTACACTTATCAAATACATGTTTGGAATACTGAATCAAGAACATACTATCAATCATTTATTTCAGAATGATTGGGTTTTGATTCAAGAACATAAGTGTTCAGAATACTAATTCAAGAACATACTATCAATCATTTATTTCAGAATGATTGGGTTTTCATAACTAATACACATGTAACGTTTATATGCTTTTTATGAGACATTCAATTCAGGTTGTTTAATTCATTTTAGACAACCAAGGTAAAGCCCTGACATTATAACCAGAATCTCCAGCCTCGGGGATCGAAACAAGTTGTGTGTAGATCTATATCGGGATTGACAACCCCGCACTTAGGCTGCTAGCTACAGTCAGGCATACACGCCGATGAGTGGCAATTGTTATCAACAGTTTAAACGCCCACAAAGCGTTTGTTTCTGGCCATCCGTTATAGTATGGTTATAAGAACTCATTAAAAAGATATTAACAATACGTTAGTGTATAAACAAGTAAACGAAAGTACACCTTCAAAGTACCAGTTTTCAGAATATAAACTACAATGGTTCAATACAGTTTTCAATAACAGCTGGCGGAGCCAGACACACTCTCAGTTACAAGTTTTCATAAAGGAATACAAATACAAAACATTGATACAAAGAGAACGGTTTTATGAGAATAAAACTACTTTTCATATACAACAGAAAATATAGGATTTTCTGGAACAGTTCACATATACAAGATACAGAGATACTCTTTTAAACATAAATACTTATGCACTCACTGAACTTTATGTTGATACTCTCTTTTCAAATTACTTGTATTCTCAGGGAAATAATACACAGGTACTCCCCGAGCTTTTGAGAAGATGGAGCTTTGTTGAGTCATATCATCTTTTGTATAACTATATTTTGGTTCAATACACAATGATTGAACACATGTAAAAACTTATACTTTTTAAATACAATGGTTGCTTGTACTTTGATTACTATGATGCATGTGTTGTGATACTACAATTCAAGTCCTCCACCCCCAGACGTTTCCGCCGTCTGGTTTGGGGGTGTGACAGATTGGTATCAGAGCATTGTTTATAGTGAACTTAGTATATCAATCCATAAAATTTATACAAACTATAAATACATCGGGGCAAGGAGCTCTGACTACAAGTATACTTTTTAAAGATTTAAGTATTTTTATAAGAAGTATACTAACACTCATACCTACAAGTAAAGTATCACAGTCATAAGAACACACTCATACTTACAAGTACAATATCACAATCATAAGAACATAAAAGTATTTGGATGTTGAACACTATAGTCAAACCTGAGCAGTTATGTAATCATATCTGGAATTAATATAGCCTGATCAACTATATTGATTTGAGATATGACTAACATGTGTTTGGGAGTGAGAATGGTGTTGCGAGATGTCTAAAACTTACCATACACCTACAGAAGAACTTTAGAGCAGAATACATAGATTAAAATACTATGGAGAGTATTTTACTAATCTTATTTCAAATACAGAACCTATGGCTGCACCCAATTTACCAGGAGACCCCTACAATCCACAGAATGCAGGCTGGATCACAGACTCAGACGAAGAACCCTTTGAGGACAGCGAGTCAAGTGGTACGGATACAGAGCCACAAGTATGCAACCCTGGGGAGCGTCCCCAGAGGCAAGAGCAAGCAGAACCAATACCTGAGTGGGGCCAATACATAAACCATTGGAGTCGACAAGACGGCCAACGCCCTCCGTACGGAATGGCATGGGGTTTCTATAACGTATCTAGAGGAGGAACCGCTGACAGAGCTCTTCCAGTTATAGTAAACCGAATACCCCGGCAGTTCGATCAATCAAGGATGTCGATCAATCGAATCCTAGAGGTGAATGCGACTGCATAGGCTAACACTGCAGATATCCTTCGTCTTGACGAGATGCAAGATGATACCCAACACCATACTGAATCCCTTCAAAGGCAACTTAATGCTGCTGAATCAGAGATCAGAGAACTGAGGGAGCATCAAGCTGCCCAAGAAAGGCGCTGGAAAACGCAAGACGAAGCGGAACCTAGCAATCTCGTAGAAACCGTCGCAAGTAGTGTTCGCACTGCTTCTACTTTCTACTTTCTATATCGAATGTGTATACTACTTTCTACGTTATGTACAAATCAAGTATCAATAAAACAATAAGCACTTTACTTCAACAAGAGTTATTACAGTTCTCATAAGCATTTTATCACAAAGTTTTGGATCACAGGAAGGTTCCAGTGTTATTTTTCATGCTTTCAATACGACCGCGGAAATTTTATTTTCTGGTAGGTCGGTTTGATGTCGACACTTTCTTAGTGTTGGGGTATATTATAATTGTGATTTAAGGTCAAGTTTTCCAGACCTTATGTACTTGATATACCAATACAGTCGACATATACATTCTTACCCTTTGAAAAATAACCATTCAATTTCATATTATCCTATTGCAAGTTGTACTTGCAATGGATTTCTATTTCCAATTCTTTGTGAGATTCATGTTGAATTAAGTGTTTAGTTCAAAGATATCAAATTCATATTCATTCTTGATATCTCACTATTTTTTTTATCTATTTGACTTTTATAGCAAGAGATGCCTCCTCGTAGAAATCCAAGACGTGGCAACACCAATAAAGCACCGACGCCTCCCCCACCACCACCTCTTCAATTCGACCCCGCTATGTTTCAAGCGGCAGTCACGGCGGCTGTAGCGGCTGCCATATCTCACGTTCATACTCCTGGTGTTAGTGGGTCGGGAGTCAGTGCACATCCTTCTAACCATGGCGAAAGTCATGGGCATTCGCGAGAATGCACTTATGAGGATTTCTCTAATGCCAAACCCATGACCTTTAATGGGAGTGGGGGAGTTATGGCACTAAGACAATGGATAGAAAAGAAGGAAGCAATCTTTGAAATTTGCTCCTGTCCTGAGGGTAGCAAAGTTAAATTTGCTGCCTGTACTTTTTCTGATAGGGCTCTGACGTGGTGGAATGGCCACATTAAGTCACTTACTCTATAGTGGCGAACTCCATCAGCTGGGAGAGCCTGATAGCCATGTTAATGCGGGAATACTGTCCGCGAGGGGAGATACAGAAAGTGGAGCAAGAACTATGGGCTCTTACAATGGTTGGTTCTGATATATCAACCTATACCAGAACTATGGGCTCTTACAATGGTTGGTTCTGATATATCAACCTATACCAGTTGGTTTTGTGATCTGGCAACACTTTGTCCAGATATGGTTCCTATAGAGAGCAAGAAGATTGAGAGATATATTTGGGGTATGTCACCCCAAATTCAGTCAGGTGTTTTAGCTTCAAAGCCTATTACTTTTGACAGTGCCAAGGAACTGGCACAATCTCTTATCGACCACGGAGCCCGTCAAAACTCTGTGGTCTCCGCTCCAGAACAACCCAAGAAGAACAACAACAACAGCAAGAAGAAGGGTTGGAATAAGAGGAAGGGCAAATCTCCTCTGGAACCGGCAACGAATCAACAAGTGGTGGCAGTCCATGCTCCTACTATACCTGCTACCATACCTACTGCCGTACCTGCTGCTGTCCCCAATAACTTTGCACCAACAAAGCCCTATGATGGTACCCTCCCTAAATGCAACAAGTGCAATTTTCACCACAATGGAAATTGCCAAGAAATGTAGTGTCTAAACTGCAACAGGAAAGGGCATACTGCCCGATTCTGTAGAATGCCACCCCAACCACTTAACCAAGCACCTGCCGTTGGAGTAGGCCGAGCATGCTACCAATGTGGTGATGTGGGGCATTTCAAGAAAGATTGTCCAAAGGCTGGAAATGCCGGTGGAGTTGGGAGAATACTAGCCCTGGGTCATGAAGAAGCAGTGGCAGACCCTGCTGTGGTCACGGGTACGTTCCTTCTCAATAATACTTATGCACACATTCTATTTGATTGTGGTGCTGAGAGGAGCTTCGTGAGCTATAATTTTAAACACCTACTAAATCAAAACTCCCAACCACTAAACGAAACTTTTACAGTAGAAATGGCTAACAGGAAATCCGAATCCACCAACGATATATACATAGGATGTATCCTTACCTTGAATGACTTGTCTTTCCCAATAGACCTTATGCCGGTCTCTATCAAAAGTTTTGACATCATAATAACTATGGATTGGTTGTGCCCCAACCATGCCGACATCCTATGTTATGAAAGAGCTGTTCGTTTGAACTTACCAACTAACGAAACTCTTATTATCTATGGCGACAAACCCGGAGCAAACCTTCAGATCATTTCTTGCATCAAAGCACATAAATATCTTCGCAAGGAGTACTGTGCTTTCTTAGCTCACATGGTAGACAAAAAGCAAGAAGTGAAAGATATCGCGAGCATTCCAGAGGTCTGCAACTTTCCCGATATTTTTCCCGATGATCTTCCAGGAGTACCTCCCGAACGACAAGTCGAATTCCGAATCGACTTAATCCCTGGAGCTACCCCCGTAGCCAAATCCCCCTATCGTCTTGCACCTTCTGAAATGCAAGAATTGTCCAGCCAGCTTAACGAACTCCTTAACAAAGTTTCCATAAGGCCAAGCTTCTCACCTTGGGGAGCACCGGTGTTGTTCGTAAAGAAGAAGGATGGATCATTCCGCATGTGCATAGACTACTGCGAGCTGAATAAACTTACCATCAAAAACCGATACCCTTTACCTCGCATTAATGATCTGTTCGACCAAGTTCAAGGTGCGAGCTACTTCTCGAAGATAGACTTAAGATCCGGGTATCACTAATTACGGATTTTGGAGGAAGACATTCCCAAGACCGCATTTAGAACTCGTTATGGTCATTACGAGTTTATAGTGATGCCATTCGGATTGACGAATGCACCTGTTGTGTACATGGATCTAATGAACAGAGTGTGTCGTCCATTCCTGGACAAATTCGTCATAGTCTTCATCGACGACATCCTTGTCTATTCAAGAAGCAAAGAAGAACATGGCCAACATCTTCGTCAAATATTACAAACCCTTAGGACCGAAAAACTTTATGCGAAGTTTTCAAAGTGCGAGTTTTGGATTAGGAAGGTTGAATTCCTAGGTCACGTGGTCAGTTCAGAAGGAATACACGTGGACCCTTCCAAAATCAAAGAAATTGAAAACTGGCCAGCACCCACAACTCCTACAGAAATCCGACAATTCTTAGGTCTCGCTGGCTACTATCGCAGATTCATCCAAAATTTCTCCCGAATAGCTAAGCCTCTTACCACCCTGACGGAAAAGGGTGTAACCTATAACTGGGGAGAGAAGCAAGAAACCGCATTCCAAACGCTCAAACAAGCCTTGTGCAGTGCACCGATCTTGTCCCTACTCGAAGGGACATAGGACTTTGTAGTGTACTGTGACGCTTCAAATCAAGGGCTTGGGTGTGTACTTATGCAAAGAGGAAAGGTTATCTCCTACGCCTCCAGACAACTTAAGACGCATGAAGTCAACTACACAACACACGACCTTGATCTAGGAGCGGTGGTGTTTGCTCTGAAGATCTGGAGACATTACCTATATGGAATGAAATGCACAATATTCATGGACCATAAAAGTCTCCAGCATATCTTCAATCAGAAAGAGTTGAACATGAGACAACGACGATGGGTGGAGCTACTGAACGACTACGAATGTGAAATTCTTTATCACCCTGGTAAAGCAAACGTAGTAGCTGATGCCCTTAGCAGAAAAGAATACTCGGGACGCCGAGTAAAGTGTTGACCATGACAATCCATTCACATATGTCCACACAAATCAAAGAAGCTTAACTAGAAGCCTTGAAACCCGAAAACGTGGCAGGTGAACCCTGAGAGGAATGGATAAAAACTTTGAAGTCAGGGATAATGGAGTTTATTATTTCATGAACCGGATCTGGACACCAAAGTTCGATGGTTACAGAGACGTGGTTCTGAATGAAGCACACAAGACCCGATACTCCATTCATCCAGGTTCAGACAAGATGTATCTGGACCTTAATAAACTATACTGGTGGCCTAACATGAAGGCCGAAATCGCTACCTTTGTGGGCAAGTGCCTTACTTGTGCCAAAGTCAAGGTAGAGTACCAGAAACCTTCAGGTTTATTACAACAACCTGAAATCCCTGAATAGAAGTGGGAGCGGATTACAATGGATTTCATAACCAAATTACCCAAGACTTCGGGTGGTTATGATACTATTTGGGTAATCGTCGACAGATTAACCAAATCCGCACACTTCTTGCCAATAAAAGAAACCAACAAGATGGAGAAACTAACCCGAACTTACCTCAAGGATATTGTTAGACTGCATGGTGTACCAATATCTATTATCTCGGACCGAGATAGTAGATTCACCTCTTATTTCTGGCAGTCTTTACAGAACTCTTTGGGAACTAGGCTGGACATGAGTACAGCCTACCATCCACAAACCGACGGACAAAGTGAGAGGACGATTCAAACTCTGGAAGACATGTTGTGAGCTTGCGTGATAGACTTTAGAAAAGAATGGGATATTCACTTACCCCTTGCTGAATTCTCTTATAACAATAGTTATCACACTAGCATTAAGGCTGCTCCATTCGAAGCCCTCTATGGCCGCAAGTGCAGATCCCCTCTGTGTTGGGCTGAAGTGGGTGACACGCAGCTAGCTAGAGGTCAAACTCCTGACAGTGCTCTCACTGGTCCAGAAATTATTCGAGAAACCACCGAGAAAATCATACAAATTCGGGAGCGACTTAAAGCTTCCAGAGATAGACAGAAAAGCTACGCTAACAAACGGAGAAAACCCTTGGAATGCCAGGTTGGTGACCGCGTCTTGTTAAAGGTTTCACCCGGGAAGGGCATGATACGCTTTGGAAAGCGTGACAAATTGAGTCCAAGGTACATAGGACCCTTCGAAATTCTTGCTAGAATTGGTCCTGTAGCTTACAAACTTCGACTACCCCAAGAACTAAATAACATTCATCCTACCTTCCACGTTTCAAACTTAAAAAAGTGTTTATCTGATGAGACTCTTGTGGTCCCACTCGAGGATATCGAGTTAAACGAGAGCCTCAACTTTGTGGAAGAACCCGTAGAGATTCTAGACAGGGAAGTTAAGAAAACCAAACAAAGCCGTATCCCGATAGTGAAGGTTCGCTGGAATGCAAAACGGGGACCTGAATTCACTTGGGAGCGGGAGGATCAAATGAAACAGAAGTATCCACATCTTTTTCCCTAGTCTACCTGAAATACTAATTTCGGGACGAAATTCTCTCTAACGGGGGGATAATGTAACAAATCGTTATTTCAAACCTATGTAATAGTATAGGTCAATGTGTATTTCTTTTTATAATAATAAAGAGAAATTTTAGCATAATGTGCATATTTACATAATTGACCCTCAAAAATAAATTATTTAGCAATCTCGATTGGGATGAACCAAGTGATAGAGATTGTAACAAGGTTTCCAAAAACATAAAGAACACTAAAATCCGAGTTATAACGAAGAAGTTATGACGAATCGAAAATCCGCGACAAAACCGGCAAAACACTGTTCAGTGTAAAAACTGAATTTTCGATAAAAGGCTTTTTAACCTTAACAATCTAAATGAAAGTTGTAGTTTATGTTAAACCGAGAACTTTCATAAAATGAATGGAAAAATCTGACTTCGTATGAGGAAGTTATGATTTTTCTAAGTTCCAGTATAGCAGTGTACAGCTGAAAACTCGAAATTTAGATCGAGCGATTTTTAGCCGACACAACCTAAACGAGAAATGAAGGTCTCGTTGGTAGTAGTACAACGGTAAAAAGACAGATGAAAACGGACGTCGGATGAAGAAGTTATGAATTTTTAACGAATTCCCGTCCCGGTCTGTTTAAAATAATAATATTAAAAATAAATCAAAATTAGCCGACGAAGTCTAAACGAGAGTCGTAGAGTATGATTTTACCTACGCGTGCATATAAAGAACGCCAAAAACGGAGCTCGTATGCGAAAGTTATGATTTTCGCAAGTTTGGCACAAAAATAAAGAAAAAATAGGAAGAACCGGGCAATTTCGCATGCCACATCACCCTCGCACGTGGCAGCTGCTGAGTGGATCGAAGCCATGCGTGGCACCTCCTGATTGGACCGCAACCAAGGTCCACTTAGAAGCGAACAGCTTCGCATGAGATGCCCCGGAGACACCCCTTGGACACCCTCCTTCGCACGTGGCCTCTTCCTATTGGACCGAGGTTTGGTCCAATCCGAGCCTAACACCCTACGAGCCTTCGGTCCGAAGTAAGCCACCTGTCCGACGCGTGTCAGCCTCGCATAGGCTTGGGTCCGAACCTTCGGACTATATATAGCATGTGAGGGCTTCCGAAGAAACCCCATTTTTCACACCAAATTTCACACACATTCACCCTTTTCACTTCCATAAGCTCTCATACAACCCCTAAAGCCCCGGTATCAAGTCTCAGACCTTAAGCAAGCCTCGTAGCCCAGAGATTCCAGAGAAGTAACCTCTCTCCTGTCGAAACTCTGCCCAAATTGAGCCGGTTTCTCGACAAATAAACTCCTTTTCGTGAAACGAAACTCTGTCCGGTTCACCACCTATCAAGTTAGTTCATACCCCCGTATTTTCATAATTTCTACTGATTTAAGGGGGGGGGAATACAAGCATAACACAAGAACTTTGTGTTATAAAATCATATGATTTCAAATCATGATAAAACGACATTAAATCATTAAAAATACTCAAAACATTAAACTCCTTTATAGTCTTATATTTTTCCCCAAAATTTATATTTGTATATATATATGTATATAAATAAGATTTAAAAGGCTTAGGACTGATAACTCATTCTGGATCCTTTTCCTTGTTTGGATGTGGGCTTGTAGTACCGGTTATTTGTCCGAGTGTCGTTTAAATTTTACTTCTATATAAAATTGTATATGTATATAAATATAATAGTTATTTCATCAGTTTAACTACCTTTGTAACATGCTGAGCAAGGGATTACATGCAAACATGGTTATATACACATTCAGAAAGTACATATAAATTATAATAGGTATAATTTATACATAGAACAATAATTCATGATACAAGAATACACAGTCTTACAAGAAACTAGGGTTTTGATGCAGAACAAATCAAGGTTTACACTTATCAAATACATGTTTGGAATACTAAATCAAGAACATACTATCAATCATTTATTTCAGAATGATTGGGTTTTGATTCAAGAACATACGTGTTCAGAATACTAATTCAAGAGCATACTATCAATCATTTATTTCAGAATGATTGGGTTTTCATAACTAATACACATGTAACGTTTATATGCTTTTTATGAGACATTCAATTCAGGTTCTTTAATTCATTTTAGACAACCAAGGTAAAGCCCTGACATTATAACCAGAATCTCCAGCCTCGGGGATCGAAACAAGCTGTGTGTAAATCTATATCGGGATTGACATCCCCGCACTTAGGCTGCTAGCTATAGTCAGGCATACACGCCCATGAGTGGCAATTGTTATCAACAGTTTAAACGCCCACAAAGCGTTTGTTTCAGGCCATCCGTCATAGTATGGTTATAAGAACTCATTAAAAAGATATTAACAATACGTTAGTGTATAAACAAGTAAACGAAAGTACACCTTCAAAGTACCAGTTTTCAGAATACAAACTACAATGGTTCAATACAGTTTTCAATAACAGCTGGCGGAGCCAGGCACACTCTCAGTTACAAGTTTTCATAAAGGAATACAAATACAAAACATTGATACAAAGAGAACGGTTTTATGAGAATAAAACTACTTTTCATATACAACAGAAAATATAGGATTTTCTGGAACAGTTCACATATACAAGATACAGAGATACTCTTTTAAACATAAATACTTATGCACTCACTCAACTTTATTCTCAGGGAAATAATACACAAAATATAGTTATACAAAAGAAGATGGAGCTTTTGAGAAGTTGATACTCTCTTTTCAAATTACTTGTATTCTCAGGGAAATAATACACAGGTACTCCCCAAGCTTTTGAGAAGATGGAGCTTTGTTGAGCCATATCTTCTTTTGTATAACTATATTTTGGTTCAATATACAATGATTGAACACATGTAAATACTTATACTTTTTAAATACAATGGTTGCTTGTACTTTGATTACTATGATGCATGTGTTGTGATACTACAATTCAAGTCCTCCACCCCCAAACGTTTCCGCCGTCTGGTTTGGGGGTATGACAAAAGCAGACTCGGATGCGGATGCTTTAGACTGATAATGAATGGATGTCAAGAGATAAGCATCCGGAACTTTTTTTGCTTCTGCTTCCAACATAACTTCTTCGGAAATCTCTTCTTCCGGATCAGTATGGAAGATGTTTGGTGAGTAACTATTGGTGGCAGTTCCGAAGTGAGTTCTTTGATGGCGTCATCGTCCGAGGGAAGGACATAGGGCATGTTGCTTTGAATAGCCCGGTTCCTCATGGAGATGAGAGTGGATTCAACTTGGGCACAAGTCAGGTCCGGACGCCTTGATGTAGCCCTGTTAACATAATCTTCCAACAAAGGATCGTTAGAACCTGGTCGTCCTGTACGCCTTCCGGGTATCAGACCAGTTGCAGCATCGGAAGTTGGAGAGATTGCTCCTTCTTACGGATGCTTGGGTTCCGAAACATTGGTTCCGGAGTGTGTGCATGTGGAAGAAATAATGGGATGATCAAAAGTGACATGTGGGTGTGTTCCAGGGGGCTGCAAGGAACTTTGTTCAACACCGACATCACCCTTTTGGGAGGGTGAGGGTGGAATATGTGTAGACTCCCCGTGAGTGTGTGCATGTGATGATGAAACATTGAGGGGTACCTCAGATGAGTGGACAGGAGGGGTGTGCGGGCGGCCAGAATCAGCCAGAATGTCATGGGTGTCCTCCTGTTGAGAGGGGGCACTGACTTTGGTTTTCTTTTTGGCCTTGGGTTTAGTGGGTGAGGCCTTTCTTTTGGCCGGTTGCTTAACCTTGGGTCCAGACTTAGTATGAGTGGCCTCTTCCGGAATAGGCTCAACTGAGACTGGGGCAGGTTGTGTTGGGCCGAACACAACCGAAGTCTCAAGATGGTGTTTTAGAAAGGGGGATCCGGAAGGAATGAGGGCCAATATATTGTCCGGAAGTCGTCTGACCGGACCAAAGGACGATTGGTCTGGAATTCTATAAGACTTAACGAGTTTAAAAGATACACACACCTCCGGAGGGATGGTGCTCACCGGAATAGGGACGTTGAGTTCCTTGAATATTTGTTCAATTGTCAAGGCCCAAAATCTAGGGCTCGAAATCTCGTTTGGTTTCCTCTTGATGGCAAACTTGCAGAAGTCTTGCCACAACACTTCCGGAAGGTCGACAGCATTGCTACGTCCGGAATAGATGTTGAATACAACATTCAACCAGTCCTTACTGAGGGTATCGATGCCGTCGTGTTTGCCCGATAAGCCACGGATGATTAAGTGCATCAAGACGGTCCAGAGCCCTGAAACTGCAGTCTTCTTGAAATCCTTGGCTCGATAATCTTGACTGTACCCGATAAAGTTAAGAAACGTCTGGAACTCTTCAGCAGTTGGTTCCACGACTTTGAAACCAGCAGGGTTGGGTGAAATACCAATGGCTTCAAGAAATGTTGCTTTGTAAACCGGAATGGTGCGATCATCGATGATGGAGGCTAACAGAATATCATCTTCAAGTTTGATGTTTGTGAATGCACAATGAAGATGAGAAAGAGGGAGGGGAGGTTCTGGGATTTTGGTAAGTGGAATGGAGAGAGGATGATGAGCAAGGAACTCAATCATAATCCTGATTGATTCGTCGTAGTCAAGGGGGTTTAAGGAAAACAGTTGGGTGGTGTCCCTGAGAAAGGGTTCTTGATCTGCCGACGATGATGATCCCTTGGATCCTTTTGATGATTTCTTCCTGGCAATGGATTTCTTGGGAGTTTGTGCAGTAGAGGCCTGGTTCTTGGAGGACTCCATTGTTGAAGATGATGAATGCTTGAAGAACACGAAGAACTGTGAGGGTTTTAGAGAGGTTTGAGAGTGAAGGGATAGTAAAGTGGTAAAGGTGAATGTGAAAGGGTATTTATAGGTGGGAACATTTGGGTCGGGTCGAAAGGGGTAATGATGAGGATCCGAGATCCATCGGGTCGCATTTTAATGTTGTGAAAAAGTGATTAGACGGGTGAAGTGAAAGATCAAGGCAATTGGTCTAAAAGAAGAGAATTTAACCGTCAATTCGTTTACCATTTTAGAGGGCGTGTAATCGTGTCACGCAAATCGAGGAAGATTGGATAAGGATCTTCCTAAAAAGTAACCGTTGAGAAAATCGTTTCACCTTATTGCCTCTTGGTATTCCGGATGAATTGTTCCGGACAGAGCATGATCCGGAGGATAAAAGGAATGTTCCGGAATATATATGATGAAAGGGTTTCCGGAGCAATTTTGAAAATTACGGAGCATTTTTGAAAATTCCGGAGCACTTTGAGATTCCGGAGGAAATGTTGAAAATTCCGGAGCATTTTTGAAAATTCCGGATGAATTTTTGAAAATTCCAGAGCAAGTTGAAAATTCCGGAGCACTTTTGAATTTCCGGAGCATTTTTGAAGATTCCGGATGAATTTTTGAAAATTCCGGAGCAAGTTGAAAATTCCGGAGCACTTTTGAATTTCCGGAGCATTTTTGAAAATTCCGGATGAATTTTTGAAAATTCCGGAGTAAGTTGAAAATTCCGGAGCAAGTTGAAAATTCCGTAGGAAATTTTGGAAATTCAGGATGAAGTGTTCCGAAATGGTGATCCTGATGATGGTCGATCTAGATCGCGTGAAGAAGAGAATAAATGTAAAGCGAAAGAAACTCAAGGGATAATTAGTAAAAAAAGACAGGTAAAAGGATCCTATGTATTTAGAGGAAAAATAGTTCCGAAGCAAAAAATAAGTGAGTTCGGAGCATATTTTTCTTCTGAATACTTCTATCACAGAGAACATGTCTCCTGAAAGAAATTGGGATCAGACATCATCATACCCATTTTGTTCAGAAAACCATTAAATTTGGTTTCGTCTAATGCCTTAGTAAAGACATCAACAATTTCATCGTCAGATGGAACAAAAATAAGTTCGATGTTACCATTCATAACATGATCTTTAATAAAGTGGTACCGAATGTCAATGTGCTTCGTCATGGAGTGCTGAATTGGATTATGAGAAATTACAATGGCACTTTGAGAATCACAGTAGATAGGAATGCGTTGAAATCGGTAACCATAATCCAAGAGTTGAGATTTCATTCAGAGAACTTGAGAGGTACAGCTGGCAGCAGCAATGTATTCAGCTTCGGCTGTGGAGAGAGCAATGCAGTTCTGTTTCTTGGATGACCAGCTGACTAAACGACCACCTAGGAATTGACATCCTCCTGATGTGCTTTTCCTATCGAGTTGAAGACCACCATAGTTCGAATCAGAGTAAGCTTGCAGAAGGAAACTTTCATTTGCTGGATACCAGATTCCGAGGTTCTTTGTACCTTTGAGGTAACGGAATATTTGTTTCACAACCAAAAGATGAGACATTTTCGGATTGACTTGAAATCTGGCACATAAGCATGTTGAGAACATTATGTCCGGACGACTTACAGTGAGATAGAGTAAGGATCCAATCATTCCACGGTACTTCTTCTCATCTACTGAAACACCCGAAGGGTCGACGAAGATTTTGTGACCGAAGCCCATAGGTACCTTGGCAGAGGCACAGGTGTCCATAGAGTATTTCTTGAGAAGCTCAGAAATGTACTTCTCTTGGTGAATGAAAATTCCTTTGTTAGTCTGTTTGACTTGAAGGCCAAGAAAGAAGCTTAATTCTCGATTCATGCTCATTTCAAAACGACTGACCATCAGTTTGGCAAAATCAGCAACCATAGATGAATCCGTAGATCCAAAAATGATGTCGTCCACATAAATTTGTACCAGCATGAGATGTTTTCCATTTGATATTCGAAATAAAGTGGGATCCAATATACCTCTTTGAAAACCTGAGCGCTTGAGAAAGTCAGTGAGTGTCTCGTACCAAGCCCGAGGAGCTTGCTTGAGTCCGTAGACAGCCTTTCAGAGTTTATAACTGTGCTTCGCAAAGGAAAGATTAATAAATCCGGGGGGCTGTTGAAGGTATACTTCAGTGTCAAGTTCACCGTTAAGAAAAACACTCTTAACATCCATTTGATAAACTTTGAAACCTTTGTGGGTTGCATAAGCAAGAAAGATTCTGATAGCTTCAAGTCGTGCAACAGGAGCAAATGTCTCGTCATAGTCAAGGCCTTCAATTTGAGTGAAGCCTTTAGCTACCAATCTTGCCTTATTTCGGATGATAACTCCTGCATCGTCTAGCTTATTGCGAAATACCCATCTTGTACCAACAATTGGGTGATGTTGAGGAGGAGGTACAAGAGTCCAGACTTCATTTCGGTCAAATTCTGCCAGTTCTTCTTGGATGGCAGTAATCCAATCAGCATGCTCTAATGCTTCTTTGATGGATTTGGGTTCAACCATGGATATGAATGCTGAAAAATGGCATTCATTTTGGATGTTGGTAGCTGAGCGAGTTTGTACACCAACATTCGGATTGCCTATCACTTGGTTTGGAGGATGATCCTTCGTCCAAACATGCAATCGAGGGAGTTCTTGTGCAGCTGAGGATCCTACATCAACAGTAGAATGGATTTGCTTCCCCTGAGTGATTTGAATATTGGGATGATGCTCCCCCTGAACTTCTGAACCGGAGAGGTTGACATCATCATCAGAAGGAAACTCAAAGAAATTTTCGTTTTCATCAATGTTGAGAGGATTTGAGTCATCGAAATCAGCAGTTGCATCTTGGAAGCCATCCACATTTGATTCAAGAGAGGGATTTGCATTATTCTCCCCCTCAACCTGAGAAGGTTGAAACGGTTCGGAATCAAAGGGAGGTAGGCTCGGAAGAGGACTGGAGAGGTTGTGAGAGACTGGGGTTTCCGAAGGAGGAATAGGAATCAGAAATGGTCGTGATCGAGATTCGGAATCAAGAGCTGTTTCGGAAGGACCAAAGAGAGTTTCAAAATCAACCTCGAGAATGGTTTGAGGGTTCGGACATCCTGGCGGAGGAGCATCAGACTCCATGATGTGAGTTGTGATGTGAGTGGGGCCAGAATTCCGAACAAAATTCTCATCAAAGGTAATGTCGAAGCTTTCTTCCAGAACACGAGTTCTTCGGTTGAGAACTCTGTAAGCTTTGGATTTGGAAGAGTACCCTAGAAAGATTGCTTCATCAGCTTTAGGTTGGAACTTTGTAAGCTGATCACGGTTGTTTTTTATGAAGCATCTGCATCCGAAGACATGTAGAAATGAGATCGTTGGTTTACGACCATTCATTGCTTCGTCTGGCGTCATGTTGAGCCGTCGATTGATAATACTTCGATTTTGAGTGAAGCAAGCAGTGGATACAGCTTCAGCCCAAAGATAGAGCGGAAGGTTTGCATAGTTCAGCATGGATCGAGCAGCTTCAACGAGTGTTCTATTACGTCTTTCGACTACACCATTTTGTTGTGGAGTGTATGGAGCTGAGAAGTTGTGATCGATTCCTTTTTCTGTGAGGAACTTCTCAATGGTGGAATTAACAAATTCCGAACCATTATCACTTCAGATTCTTCTGACTGGGAGTTTGATAAGAACTTCTATTCCTCTGATAAAATTGATGAGCTCAGAGCCAATTTCGGATTTCAATATACCATACTGTATACCATACATGTGCGGTTTGGAGAGAGCTTTAAATCTCGCAGAAAATCCTTTTGCCCCATCATGTGCATGGAGCAAGCACTATCAATATACCATACTGTATCTTGCTCCGAAGCACGAAGTGCCTGCAAAATTAGTGAGCAATGGAGCTTTTAGGCTCCGAGTTAAACTTTGGAACATAGGCATGGACTTTGGACTTTTTTTGTGACTTTGGAACAACTACGTGTTTCTTGGTGAGATTACTTGAGTTCTTTGGAAAAAAACAAAATGCTAAAGTCTTTTCATCTATCCAGTAGTCATATTCAACTACTTGTGGGTTCGGAGCTGACTTCTTCGGAACAGTGGTAACTGAAGGATTGACACTTTTAGTTATCTCCGAATCAATTGTTTTGTTAACAGATGTTTTGATTTGCCACACAAGATGTTTGTTTGAAGATTTTGAAACAGTTGTTTTCGAACTTGTGGATTTATTCGATGACACATTGTTCTTTGAAATTATTGGTTTAAAAATTGTGCCATCAGATTTTGCAATAAAGACAGATGAAACATTTCGAGGTGTCGGTGAAGTGTTTCGGATGGTTTTGACCTTAACAAACGAATAGGAGGTTCGGAAGATCTCTTTAGGATTCTTGTCGAAACAAACGAATTTTGACTATGGTTTTGACCTAAGGACTTCCTTGAGTTGTTTCGAGATGAGTTTGGTTTAGAGTTAGCAATGAACCTGGAATTTTGTCTAGTCTTAACTTCCTTTTTGTAAGCATTTCTAGCTTCTACCTTGGGATCTACAACATCTTTTCTATTCAACATTGGTTTTTTCTGAGGATGAGGAGAGGATCCAGAGGATTGTCCTTTGGATGGATTTGAAAACTTAGGAGTAATGGGAACCAATTTGGTTTTTGAAAGAACTTCGGAGTCCGATTCATATGAATCAGAGGACACATTGCTTGAGACTTCAACTTTATCATCTAGAGATGCCCATGCAAATTTCGAGGCATTGAATTTAGTTGTTTCCGGAATAATTTCCTCAATCACACAGTTGTTGACGTGATTGCTTATAGGAACATGGTCTACACAATTTGGAAGACTAGAATGATATTCCGTGGTCCGATTCAGGTCCAGGTTTATCAGAGGCGGAAGAGGCGTGGAATCAGGACATTTGACAACTATTGGTTGGAACTCAGGAATTAGGGACTCAAAAGATTTTTTAGTCTCCGGAAGGGGTGACAATGGAGAAACGGGAGTGTCCGAATGTATAATGTTCGGAACCTCTCCCATGAATGTCAGATTTTGAAAATCCTTCAGGGGACTAACAATTGGTTTCAGATACTCGCTTCCGAGACCAGGAGCTTTGGACCATGGATGACGAAAATTATGAGTCATCCGAATGTCAGCTTCAAGCATGTTAACAGAGTTATGCAAAGCATCTATTTTGGCATTGAGACGTTTGTTATCAGAAATCAAAATATTTCGTTCGGAATAAGTGATTTCACATTTATCTTTCAAAATGATACATTCATCGTTTGACATTACAAGTTCATGCTCTAAAGACTCGATTTTCAATTTCTTATCCTCAAAACGTAATCTAAGACGTCTTAGTTCACAGTCTTTCTTCTCACTGGCTTCTATGGCGGACTCATAGCCTTTATAGATGGTGTTCATATCTGTTTGAATCTGGTTCAGATAAGGTTCACATAAAATCAAATCAAAATTATTATCAGAGATCATAGATTTTACCTGCTGAACAATGCTTCGACCTGGTAGATCGTTAGTGGCCATGTAGCAGTAGTGAGGTTCAGCAACATCTTCTTTATCTTCGGATCCAGAAGACCAATAACCTTTATCACATATAACTGTTTGTCTTGCCATCAAACACATGTTCCTTCCAGTTACTACATCATCATCATCTCCGGATGACCAGTATCCTTCGACATCTCTTGAAACAGTAGTAACAAATGCTTTCTCACTTTCAGCCAGATCTTGTGCTTTTCGGGCATAATAAGCTGAGTCCTTGACTTTTGATTTTTGTGGAGCATCAGCTAGAGAATCTTTGGCAAAGTGATTAGCATGACCACATTTATGACACGAGATCTTTGGTTTATCTGAGTTAGAATTTTTAGAAGATTCTGGGGATGAGTTTGATTTAGGAAGGTTAGGTTTGTATGTAGGAGGATTTTCGGAGGGGTGTTTTTGTTCCGAAGCAGAATATGGTTGAGAGTGGTTTTGATGAGGAGCACTGAATCTGTTTTAGTATGGTTTGTAAGAAGGATTGAAAGGTCGTTTGTATTTCATGGAGATTAAGGCAAATTCTTGTTGGAAACGGAGTTCAGAATCCAAGGTTTCGGAATCATAGTCAGGATAGATGTGTGTGGGTAAAGGAGTTAAGGATGATTGAGTCAAAGGTACAGTGGGTTTGTAAGGTTCCGGAGCAGGTAGGTTGGGAATGCTTGATTCAAACGAACTAACTAGAGCAAGTGGTCCTCCGGAAAGTTCTCTTATGGTTTGAGCAACATTTGATTCATGTCCTTGAAGCTCATCAAAAAGTTGATAGAGTTTCAATTTTTTTAAGGAACCATTACTTTGGAGACAAGACTTTACATTTCCCCATCCTTTACGAAGACTGTTAATGAACTTGAGATTGTATTCGAGAGGAGTTCGAACAATCCCATGAGCAGTCATGTTGTTGACAACGATTCGATATCGGTTGGAAGCTGAGGCTACAGATTCACCTGGAGTAGTAGTGAATGTGTCAAAGTCATTGACAACGGAGGTGAGGCGTTTGTCCTTCATATTTTCAGAACCTTAAATCAGATCCTGAAGAGTGTCCCGAATTTCTTTGGCTGATTTGCATAACTTGATGTGCTCAAAGAGTGATGGAGGAACACCAAACACCATTTCAGAGAAGGTGACTTAATCATCATGCAGTTTCTCAATGTTATCAGCAGTTAAAGGGGCTGGACGAGCTTCATCTTCTCACATGAGTTGAGCAGCTGCATCTCTTACAACTGTTCTTACAGGAACATGAGGGCCTTCTATGACGGATCTCCAGATTTGTTCACCTTTCTCTTTGGCTATTAAAAACCTTTCTATTCTAACTTTCCAATGATCATATTCTTCCACAACTAGCAATGGGGCACGTGTAGGGCCACCCACGCTATTTGCGATTTGCATTGAAATCATTTGTTGAGGATTTGAAGCAGCCATTGAAGTCAAGATATCTTCAAGCTTAAGTGGTATATAGAAGAACTTTTATCCTTAACACATAAATGGTTGAAATACCAAGGTAAATTCAAACCAACTATAATCTAATCTTATGGATTCAAAGGACAACCACTCGAGCTCTGATACCAATTGTGAAAGCAAGATCTTTGCGCAGGGTCAAGGTTTGAGAACTCAAACCTTGAGTGAATGCTTGAGATCAATGTCTGCTTAATAGTGGATGTTCTAGTCAAGACTGGAAAGACTAGTCAAGTCTTAGATAATCGATTCAACAAGATGATCAAGACATTAATTGAGAATAAGTAAATAGTGATCAAGGTAAAGTTAATAAATGCAGAACAAGAAGAATGTGATAAGAGTAATTGCCAAAAGTAAGAGAAAGATCCGTTGTTGACTTGTATTGAATGCTCCTTTATATAGGAGAGAATGTTACATCGAATTATCTCAGATGTTTACATAGGACCGGACAAAAGGCATAAGGCTGACATTCTGATTGTCCTATTACAACTTTAGACTAAGTCCTATGAAACGTTACATCAAAATACAAGACAAAAGTAATAAATGCATGAGAGACACAATAACTTCATTCCGGACAGGTGATGTTCCGGAGATGGAAGTTTGATTCCGGATCAACATGCATTCCGGACAAGGATTAGTTCCGGAATGCGTTCCTCTTCAAAAAGCTTCACTCCATTTCTTCAGCTCCGGACAGGTTCCGGATCACATCTTCCTTCGGAACCAACAGCCTTCGGAACATGTACTTAGGATTGCTAGAGGTTCACTTTCAGGTTCCAACAACAACCGACTAATTTTACTAATCAAATATGTCCAGGCTTGGCCAAGCGCTTAGGGTGTCATCTCTAAATCATCGAGGGGCCCACAAATATCACTTTTATCCCTCTTAGGGTAAAAGGAATGGATAAAATTAGACTCATATGCTTGCTCTATTTACTCATCAAATCACACACAACAATATGTTTTATAACACCAAGTTACTGGTGCGTTTACATATCATCAATGTGCAACTGAATTGTAAACTTCAACTATACATCTCCGTTTCAAGAATATAAGATATTATCGTCGCACAATCACTCATAATGAAATCTATGAAGTGATTCAGATGAGCGTGGGTTTAATCCAATACTCAAATCTTATTACAGGAGTACTCATGAATACTATAGCAAACTTGTTGTATTTATAAGCACTCTAGACAATCTACAGACGGATTCATGACAGTCTTACCTCAATACCTACTTCCAAAGTATGATCGACTGTGGATAGTTTGAATAATCTTATTATTCGGGAAGTCAAAACATTCAAAGTGAAAAACAAGAATAATCGAATTCAATACGGACTCAAAACTTTTGAATACAAATAAAACACCTTTTTATTTAATCACCATATTGATTACACATTATTCATTGTATAATGTTTCGATTAATCAACTATATACTTGAATTAAAACAATAGTTATCCCATGCTCCAAGCATGCACACTATGTTTGCCTATGGTCCTTTCTTTGTGAAATAAACACAAACTCATTTCACAATTCCAAATCTTTATCATAAGTGTAAGATTCTAAACTATCATGCAATGATTCATTTTATAATGTCATGGTACCAAAGTCACAGAGTCTTTGCCAATGATATTACAAAGTATTCCATTGGAGATTGTTACAAGACAATTCCCCGGAATTGAAGTCTCACATTCAAAGTATATTCCTTTGAACATCCTCCTTGCATTACAGTTTCTAACCTACACATAGATTCTCAATATCCAACTCCCATTATGAAAACATTTCCATGTTTTCCATATGAGAATGCATTATTAATAAAATTCTGTCTATTCATAATAATTTCAATATGGTCCATCCATTACTATACTTCTAACTGTCCTTAAGCAACCAATCCTTAGCAAAACTTAGATTGTCCTTGACAGTTGTTTATCCACTTTAGTCATATCTGATTCTAGTCCCTCTTCCCTCTTAATCCCCTAGGTATTTGGAAAATTAGAACACGTGAATATTATAACATATGCAATCGATCATATATCCAAAGCATATGGGACACGATTCATAATGTCTTACATTAAGACATGATACTTGACCAATATTTTGCTATAATATTTCCATATATAGAATTTTCAATGTTGAAATATTTCAACATGGTATTCATATATATCCATGACTAAGTTTGATTAATACTTCAATCTAAACTTTTAGATTCGAAATAAAGTATAAGTATCCTCTCCCTTACCATAGTGAAACAACTTTTCAACCTTTGCAACTTTGCAAATTAGAACTTTGTTTCCTATAAATAGTATTGCTAACTCGCAACACTTACCACAATAATTATGCTCCCATTAGCATAACAATTATTTTGTTACTAGCATAACATTTATGCTCCCACTAGCTTTGACATGTATCCAAAATCAGCTCGACTTTTAGAAATCAATACTTTATTGACTTTCTTACCAAAATTCAGATTTCTGATATGAGATGCTTCGATTAGCCTTTATATAAGCTCATAGACCTTTTATTAGAAATCCCATATGTGTGTCTAAACTATTTCGGAACTTATAGCAATAAGTTCCGAATGTTCAAACTATTTGCCATTTCTCACAATTCGAACTATGAAGAGGGATGTCGTAATCATAATCGAATTGGAGAATGCAAATATCACAAATGCTAACTCATTAAAATCTACTTAATGAAAACGTTTCCTCACAATCATTTTCATGAATTGGAGAGAAACCTTACCACTTAGATTTAATGGTGTATGTGTTCCTTTCCATGTAAATTTGTCATTTCCAACCATTATCATAAGAGAAGGTCTATGACAAATTCAAACTCATATGGACTGAACTTGTTCAATCTTAATTTTTTCCCACTTGGCAGCACAAGGGCCTACCATGTTTTCCAAGTTGCTTAGCAACTCACCCTTATTGATCAATGAACTTTCACTGATCAAGGTGCATTGCCTTATGCAAACAACTAAGAACTCATATAACACATATGCATAGTTGACTTTAACTGGAATGGGCACAAAAACAAGAATATGTCAACACGATAGGTTATGAACCTCAAGTCGCGTGCTAGTAATAAACAATAGGTTAATTCGTGATTAGTTCTTGAAACTTTTCAAGATCTTTAAGACTCCCACTGACTTCTTGACATATAAGATTCTCTTGTCAAGAAACACTCATCGACAAACAAATATTCAAGAGTTAGTGCGGATTCTTATCAAGGAAAAACACTTCATACAATTGGCCTTAGTTGGTCTTTGCCTTAAAGACATCACAACTACCAATTCTAAATGTGCTATAAACCTACTTAAGATATGTCACTCAAGGAACAATATTACAGTATGACTCTAAGACTTGATTTTGGAACGAAGTATGACTCACCTTAATTGATTTAACCATTTCAACAATTCTTGATTCCTCTTCTTAGCCATACAAGTGCACTAAGGTGTCCTTAGAGGATCAATTGTGATATTGTTTTCATAATCATTAAGATGATCATAAAACACGATACTAAAGTACTATCCTTTCCTTTCAGATTGGAGAAACTTTTATCTTTCTACCTAATTTGATTCTTCTTATTCGTTCTGCCATACATTGAAACTTTTTCAATGATTCAGATTTATACTTAATCTTGTAAGCATAACCATATTTACTAAACTTTTAGTATATCATGACGGGTAGTCTTATCGTTCTTTGTGGTGGACCTGACCAATGCACAACCAAGTGTACTCGATCCTCTAGTCCTTCACTTGACTCACATATACATGTGAACAAGGAATTAGTCTTAATTTCCCAAAGACAAAGGTTCCCATTCCTCATACAATACAGGCTGCATGATTCCAAGTTTCTGTCCAATTGAAACTTGGTGATGAGAATCTTTCTTTATTTGGTAAATTAAGACACTACCACAAGCGAAAGAATCAAATCCATATTTCTAAAAATAGATACATACAAACATCAATTTTCACAAATGCCATTGTAAGGAAATATGAAATAAGATAAAATCAAAATTTTCTTTATTTATAAAATTGCGGTAAAACTTGTCCTTACAATGCAATTACAAATGAAAACTATGTTACTACATATTTCTAAGCAATTTATCATAACTCATAAGTAGCAGCTCATTATTCTGATCATCGAATCATGTGATCGAAATCCATCTTTTCGCGATCAGACTCAGCATGCTTTTCCTTTAAGCTTCCTTTCTTTTCTTCGATCCTACAAAACATCAAAATGTGATCTCATCACATCATGTATTAAGAATCTTCAAATAGGAACTTAATAGAGTTAGATAGTGGACTTACCTGAAGTAGAACCATAGAAATTGATTTTACCATCTTTTAGATCTCTTAGGTAGTCAGGGCAGCATCACAACCAATGCTCCTTCTCTTGGCAATAAAAACAAACTGACTCTCTCGGAATGGTACACGGGACAATCACAAAATTCGCCTTTCTCTTTACCATTTGGTCAAACAGTTTGACCTTGGCCAATCCCTTTCCATTGGGAAGAGAAGACTTTTCTGGACTTCCAATGTTTCCATTGTCAATGTCCATGGAAGTATGGGAAACAGATCTTCCGATCAAATTTTCTTTACCAGTGCGCCAAATAATTGCTGATTCGGCAACAGTTAGCAAATATATAAGATCAATAAGGGTCACGACGTGATCTGTCATATAACAGTATTTAACAAACTAACCATATGAATCAGGGAGTGATTGAAGAACCAAGTCAACAACCAACTTCCTCGAGACGTCGATTCCCAACATTCCCAACCTGTCAATATGTGACTTCATCTCTAAGACGTGGGCACACACATACCTTCAATTTTGGTGTTTGCTTGCCAATAGGGTTTGAGAGACCTTGAACTTTTCAAGTCGAAGAACACGTGGGTCAGGCAGGATAATTATAGGAGGTGGAGGAAGTGAAGTATGATTTCCATTTCCATGATCGAAATGTGGAACATCATCTTCGTGAGGGAAGCTATTTTTCAAAAGATCTGGGAAGACCATAGTTGTCAGAACTAGACATTTACAAGGGAGAAATTCAAGTTAATTGATTTAAGTCCTTAATATAATATCCAAATGAAATATTAAGGCTAGGACCTAACACAATAATTCGCAATTCAGAAGAGGGATGTCGTAATCCAATTGTAAACTATTTGTCGATAGGTAAATGACGATTTACCAATTCCACCACGAAAATGAAATTTTTAAACGAATTAAGTTTTAAATGAAACTCCTAGATCTTTTTAGATTCATTGAACTTTTCAATGACATGTTTAATCTCGATTATGCCCTTCAAGTTTGTGACTGGGATACCGAGGATCACAAACAAGGTGTGAATAACCATGCAAATTAGCTTCGTACTCTCGATGTCATTAGTCACCTAATCAATGTGTCGGTTAACCACACACACTCCATTGATCAATGATAATTTACGAGAAACCCATTGGCATCCTTCATTAGTCCCATACTAGTGTGCCGGTTAACCACACACGCTCCACTAACGACTAATAAGGTGCAATGTGTAATTTCATGGGGTAGCATCAAATTCACATTTTTTCCTAAAGTAACTAAGATTGGGAATTTATAAAAGGTTTAGTTACTTTATATTTCATTATACTTTTAATGAGGATTTAAATGTCCTATCAAACTTGTTCGGCTAACAACCCTCCACTGGTCAAGGGTGCGGTGGGTAAGAGTGGATACCCAATCGCGGTCATTTTATAGGCCGCTTCCATAAACACCCCTTATAGACCAGCTTTGTGAAGAGGCCTACTAACGGTAAGACCGACTTTTTACTTATACATATATAATATATTAAACTTTTAATTTTATATAGTATAATGGTGCATTTTAAACTTTTAAAATACTAGATGGTTTAATCTATTAATAAATTATACTCTTAATTTAATTAAACTTAAACCATATCATTATGGAATTATTAATTCTCTTTTAATTAAACACTTTAATCAATTTAATAAAGTCCATAGGGTGTAATTTGAACTATTCAATAACATCAAGGTTCTAAATATAAAAATTCAAAATTAAAAACTATTTAATTAATTTTTAAGTTATGAACCCAATAGTTGCACCTTTTGAAACCTTTCAATTACTAGAGTTAATGTTTCATAAAATAGACTTTTTAAGTTCCAAAACGTGAGGGCAAGTTTTGTAACTCTTGAAAACTTTTGCATTCCATAACTTATGAGTTTAATGTTCATGAATGAGACGTTTCTAATTTCATAACTTGAGGACAAGTTATGAAACTCTCTTCAAGAATCATTTAGATCAAATACAACTAATTATATTGTCAGATAATTTATTATTCATCAAGTTGATCTAATCTAACTCATGTAGCAAGGCAATTCAAATCAAATTACACAAACAATTAGTTTATCATATAATCTAGTAATTATTTTATAATTTGACAATTTATCTTTTAATTGGATGAAGATAATCATTACCTTATGATAAAAAACGATTTTTTAGTAGTCAAAACAGTTTGTGGTAATGATTCTAATCCAAAACTTGACCAAAACATGAAAATCTGGACACAGATGGTCCACCACGTCGTGGTAACTTTGACCACGTCGTGGTCATCTGTCAGATTCCAAAAAACGATTTTCTTTTGCTTTGAACAATCATCCAATGCATCTATATAACAGAAAACACTCATGGCTCTAATACCACTGTTGGGTTTTATGTACTATAACACTCCTATGGTGCACATACAACCCTAATGCTTTGGATCTAAGTTTTCTCTAGTTATACATGCAATAAAATTATCCAAAGCATGAAGCCTACAACTAGCATACAATTTGATATTTGAAACATAAAAAAAACTAGTTAGAACCTCAAGTGTGATGCCTCAAAAGGTTTACAAAACACCAAGAGCAAGGGGAGGACAAATGAGAGAGAGGCTAATAACCACCGAAAATGGATAACATCTTCTTGGAATGCACAAGTGCCCATTTGCGGGTTTTAGGGGTTACACTTATAGTGTAGAATTCCAAGAGTTTCAACTTGTAAAGCCTAATCCACTTCCTTGGGCCTTTAATCCAATAATCCATATGATAAGCCCTTTGGACTAAATCTTCATGGACTCCACAAAGATTTAGTCCACATAATCAACATGGATCATTTGTCCAAACTATAAGTATCACTGATTTACTTAATCAGTCCACGTTAATTTAATTAGTCTCTTTTGATCACTAAATTAATTCCAAATTAATTTTTGATCAATACTAATTAAATAATATGATTCCTCAATTAATATATTATACTTATAATATATTAATAAATCACAAATAACCTTTTTCTCAAATACCCTTCCTTTCAAATTGCTTCGGTGAATGCAACCCAAAATGGACCATGCTACTCTCGGGTCAAGTACATACCAATTATAGTTATGGACTTAGACACCTAATCCGACAACCCTTCCCCAACAGCTCCTGGAGCTGCGAGGATAACTCCTGCATCTCGAGCGGTGCAAGGCGATAAGGTGCCTTGGCAATAGGCGCCGCACCCGGAATCAGATCGATCTGAAACTCCACCTGCCTCTCAGGAGTCACACCCGACAATTTCTCGGGGAAGACATCCGGGAACTCACACACTACTGGAACATCGGAAATAGAACTTGGCCTCTCAGTGGCAACTCGCTTATCCATCACGTACGCTAAAAAGCCCATACATCCCTTCCCTGCTGTAGACTCTGCCTCGCCCTGCCGGCAGAATAGAAAGCTGATCCCAATCTAGTTCCCTCACCATACACAGTAAGTACTCCCCGACTAGAGTCTCGTATGGTCACCATCTGACGCTCACAGTCAATCACGGCTCCAAACTGGCTCAACCAATCCATGCCCACTATGACACAGACGTCACCCATCGCTATCGACACCAGATCTATAAGAAACTTAACACCGAAGATCAGTAATACACATCCTTGGAATACATCAGTGGCAAAAACCGCATGCTCATCGGCTATAGAAACCTCAGTGGTCGACTCAACGCCTCGCGTCTAACACTAACATGACGACTAAAGGATAAGAACACAACAGATCGACTCACACCCGAGTCAAACGACACCAAGGTAGGCATATAACTCACAAGAAAAGTACCTATATGCAACACAGTATAAGCATAAACAAATCTCAAAATAACATAAATAATGAGATATGTACCAGCAACAGCACCAAGCGCTGCACGAACAACCTCCACAGTCAGCTGGAATTCTCTCCCACGAGCTCTCGGGCCTCAGCCTTCCCCAGCCGACCATCAGTAACATGTAAAGCAGCAGGAGCAGAAGCCTAGGCTAAATCCTGGGTGAGTTGAGGACACTCGGCCTTCCGGTGGCCATTCTGGTTGCAATGAAAGCAAACCGAAAATCCCTTGGGGGCAGTCCTTCACCATATGCCCCTCCTTGCCACATTTGTAGAAACTCCCTTCTCGGCAAGATCTCTGGTGGCTCTTGCCGCACTTGTCACAAGTGCGGCCCTTCTGGCTTCCTGCTCTCGAATCAGCGGGCTTAGCCCGCTTCATCGCCGGGTGTGACTGCACCGACCCCCTATCTCCCCCTGATGCTCTCCCTCCTCTTTGGTCTGAATCTCCAGCTCAATCTCTCTCCTCCTGGCATTGGTCTGCAACTCAGCCAATGTCCGAAATGACGAGACCGCCACGAACTCCCGAATATCTCTCCTCAAGATATTGAAATTCTGGCTCACGCGTGCCTGCTCAGTAGACACGTGCTCAGGGCAGAACAACGCCCTCTCATGAAACATCCTTGTAATCTTTGTCACTGTTTTTGTCTTCTGCTTGAGAGACAGAAACTCCTGGGCCAACCGTTCCCTCTCCACCTGGGGAACATACTCATCTCTGAACAACTGGGTAAACCTCTCCCAAGTAAATGCAGCATGATCTACAGGAGTAAAATCAGTTATCACGAACTTCCACCAGTCCTTTGCTCACAAGCGAAGCTAGCTTAGTGCAAACCGAACTCTCAAGTGCTCCAGGCATGAACATGTATAGAAACACTCCTCAATGTCGGAGGTCCATATTATGGTAGAAATTGGTTCCTGGTTCCCGTCAAACTCTGGTGGCTTCGTGTTGCTGAACTCCCGAAACAACAACGAGTGACCCCGCTGTGGCCTCGCTGCAGCTACGGCTGTGGTGGCTACTGAAGCAGCAGCCTCCATGACAGTAGCGTATCGCTCATCAAATGTCTCAATCACCATGGTATTAATAGACCCGAACATCTTTGGTATGGCCTCCTTGATAGTTGCGGCCACCTCCTCAGCAATGATCCTGCGGATCTCCTCGTCACTGGTACCACTGCCCCAGGGGTTGTTGCGGGTAATCACCATAATGTCTCTGAAACACAAACACAAAAATCATCAGAGACTAGCTCAAGCACACACTTCATTACCCACCCCTACATGCTCCTTAGTATCCTAAGGTTCTTACATGGGTTGCGTACAGATCCGGTGCTTTCAGTAGTACAAGCCCAAAACTACCTTCCACACCAACCCATAGTCGCCCCAAGTCCTCCTCCTAGGATCCTAATTCACGAGTACTTTATCCCTCACATATATCAAACTACTCTCTCAGTATAATCCTCAATGCTCATCTAGGTATCTATCCTAGATTACTCAAACTCTTTCTAACAGATTCCTGCTATGTACCATTACTCAGAACACACACAGAGCAAATAGCAGATAATATCAATAAATAGAATCCCCCTAGGCTAAGGCATCATGAATCAGGCAACTCTAGCTATAAATTCCTCAAATACCTAGCCTATCATCTAGCATGCAGCTCTAATATCTCATAAGTATCTCATCTCATAATATAAACAAGTAATGGTATTTTGGGAAATCACCGTTTGGGCTCTGGCTGATTGTACACGCTGCTTGATCTCGTTTTCTCTTCAAAGCTCTTACTCGTTTTAGAAAAATCATTTCGTTTTAGAAAATTTTCTCAAATCATCAGTTTGCGTCCAGACATACCCGAGAGTACATCCGAATCCCTCAAACCAAGGCTCTGATACCAACTTGTAACACTCTAAATTTTCAAACAAAATTTTCATTTTTAAAACCTCATAAAACACAATCTCATTTTCTCAAAAACCCAAATGTATAAGTTGTTCAAAACACAAGAGAACAAAATTGGTTTACAATATCCCAAAATCCTCTAAATATAATCTCAATCTGGTGTGTACAATCAAGTCGGTGCCTTCCTGCGATCCTGAGAGGTACCTAAAACACATTTCACACAACACTGTAAGCACGAAGCTTAGTGAGTTCCCCAAAATACCACACACAAATAATTAGCATGTCATGGCTATATATCAATAAGGACCCTCCGGTAATGTGTCTCAGTGAAGACCCTCCGGTCTCACAGCTCAGATTGGACCCTCCAGTGCGGTATCTCAGTGAAGACCCTCTGGTCTCACAACTCGGTTTGGACCCTCCGGTCCTAGCTCAATAAGGCATAGAATAATATACTGATGGGTTTTTGAGCATTCTAACACTTCCTAAGTGTACATGCAACCCTAATAACCTTGAATCTATGTTTTCTCTATATACATGCAAATTTCTTTTCAAGGATATTTCCTAACTAGCATGGCATGGGGATTACATATAACATAAAACTAGTAGAAATACATACCTTGTTGTTGCTTGGATTCCTTCAAGACTTTGTGAGCCTAGCACCCCAAATGTTGTGCCTCAAATGCTTCACACAACACCACAAGACTTGGAATAACTTGAGAGAATACTTCTAGCACTCAAAATCGGTTATGCCCTCTCTAGTAACTCTAGGTCACCTAGGTCATGATTTTGCTAGCCATAGGGTTCCTTTTATAGTGTTGTCACAATTAGGGTTTACACATGAATGCCCTTAATTGTCATGACTCTTGATTTCCCATGACCCATGGGTTTGTAACTCCCATGGACTATCCATGGAGCTCCATATGGTTATAACCAAACCCATAAACCATGGATCATTAATCCACCATAAAAGAATTGATGATTGTCATAATCAACCCTATATATTTAATTAGTCTCACTTTGATCACCAAATTAATACTAGATTAATACTTGATCAATACTAATTAAATAATACTATTATTAATATATTAGAACTTATAATATATTAATAATCATAAGTGCCTTATTCTCTCATTTAGTCTATCCAAGTATTGCAATGCCATGCAACCCAAATGGACCATGCCGGGTCGGGTCAAGTACATACCAAATAAAGTTATGGACTTAGACACTATATCCAACAGTCTCCCACTTGGATAAGTCTAATAACTATATTTGCAAATATGACTTCAAAATCCGACTAGCAATCGTAGCTCTTTCAAAGTCCCTCGGAACTGAGATGATGATGATACGCCATTTAAGATAAGTGATCATATAATCCTCTGTTCTCATGATATCAGCCGGACAAACACATGGAACATGGTCTTACTAATTGTCCAGCATTTGTTTCTCGATCTCTGACTTGTTTCGACATAGAACTAAATTGAACACATCAATTAGGTTCTGACCGGGCCCGATACATAGGTCAAAACCAAATCATCGAGGGGCCCAGATATCGCTTCTATTTCTAGAAGGAACAAATAAACTTCGACTGATATGCTTGTACTAACTACTTGTTGAATTACTCACAAAGGCACGTTTTATGACATCGAGTTACCAATGCGTTTTCGTGCAATCAATGAATAACCAACTCATAGTCAACAACTCATATCTCTAGGTTTGAAGATTTATATGATATTACCGTCTCACGATCACTCGAGATAAATTCCATGAAGTGATGCAAGTGAGCGTGGGTTGGATCCAATACTCAGCCCTTATGAGTACTCATGAATGTTGTAGCAACCATTGCATTGTCCAAAGCACTTTAGACAAATCATACAAGCCAAATTCATGACAATCTTGATTCATATCTACTTCCAACATATGACTGACTGTGGATGGTTTGAATAATATAATATATACCATAACATAATTATTCTGGAAGTCAAAACATGCAAAGTGAAACACAAGAATAATACTAATCTTATATTGCCCCAACACTTTGAGTGTAAATAAAACACCTTTTATTTAAGCACCATATTGATTACTCATTATTTATGTTTCGATTAATCAACTTTATGCTTGAATTAAAACATTAGTTGTCCCATGCTCCAAGCATGTACACTATGTTTTTCCAAACAACAATTATGCCATACTCCAAGTATGCATACTATGTTTACATATGGTCCTCTCTTTGTGAAATAGATCAATTGAAAATATTCCAATGATGCTCATTTCACAATTCCAATCCTCGTTGTAAATGAAAGAATACCAAACTCTTGCCATCTACTGTAATCTGTTAGATTCTAAACTTATATGCAATTATCCCCTTGTAATGACTATGCACAGAAGTCACAAATACTTGGCAACAGAAATTACAAAGTATTCCAATGGAAAACAATTCCATGGAAATGAAGTCTCAAATTCAAAGTACATTCCTTTGAACATCCTTCTTAGCATTAAGTTCTTTAATCTTACACAGATTCAAAGAATAACTTCCACCTATGGAGACAATTCCATATTACCATTTTGACCATCACTTCTGAACAAGAGTTGCCTCATTTCAAAATATGTCAATATGGTCCTTACTCTATACTTCTAATTGTCCATGAGCAACCAAACTTTGGTAAACCTCAGATTGTCCTCGACAACTTTGCTTAATCATTTTAGTCATTCCAGTTCTATTCCTTTTTCCGTCTTAATGCCCTAAGCATTTGGAAAATTTAGAATGGATGAATATTATAGCACATGTAATCAAACCTATACCCAAAGCATATGGGACATGATTTATGCTATAAAATTTTTTATTTGCCATGTTTTCATAATTCGAACTATGAAGAGGGATGTCGTAATCATAATCGAATTTTGAGAACGCAACATATATAGAATTTCCTTATGTTAAACCATTCCAACATAACATTCATATATATTCTTGACTAAAGTAGATTAAATTCTCAATCTAAGCTTGTAGAATTGGAGTGAAGTATAAAATCCTCTACCTTAATTATATCAAAACAACTTTTTCAAGGCGAATTGAAACTTTTGTTTTCTATAATTAACATTGTTAACCTGCAATATTTAACATAATCGTCATGCTCCCACTAGCATAATGATTACCAGCATAACACTTTATGCTCCCACTAGCTTTGACATGTACTCAGAAATCTACTGGACTTCTAGAAATCAATACTTTATTGACTTTCTTACCAAAGTTCATATTTCTGATACTAGATTGCTTTGATAAGACTTTATCAAAAACATACACCTTTCCTTAGATAGCTCACATGTTTGTCTAGACCTTTTGCAATTCTCACTAGTTAGTGTGCCGGTTAACCACACACGCTCCACTGACTATATGAGAATGCAAATATCACAACCGCTATCTACTTAAAATCTTCTTAGTGGAAGCGTTTCCTCACCATCATTTTCATGAATCGAAGAGAAACCTTATGACACTTAGATTTTATGGTGTATGTGTTCCTATCCATGTGAATTTGTCATAACCATAATCACAGGACTAGGTTAGTGACACTTCCAAATTCATAGGGACTGAACTTGTGCAATCTTAATTTCTTGCCACCTGGTAGCACAATGCCCACCATTGCTTCCGGGTTGTTATGCAAACAATTGAGAACTCATAGAACTCACAAGCATAATCAACTTTCAACTGGAACACACACAGAAACAAGAATATGTCAACACGATAGGTTACAAACCTCAAGTCGTGGGCTAGTGATTAACAAAACTCTTGATTTAGTTCTTGAAACTATTTCAGAATCATTTAGACTCCCACTATCCTCTTGACATATAAGACTTCTCTTTGTCAAGAACCATTCCTTGACAAAACAAATATTCAAGATCTAGTGCGGATTCTTATCAAGTTAAACACTTCTCACTATTGGTCTTAGTTGGTCTTTGTTTTATCCAAAACATCACAACTTACCAATCTCAAATGTACAAGAATAGGAAACATCTTACTCTACATTTGACAAGTGTTATGAACTTTCTAAAGACTATGTCACTCAAGTTACAATCTTGGAGTATAACTCCAGGATTTGTTTTTGGCACGAAGTATGAATTATCTTTTGATTTAACCATTTCAACAATTCACGATTCCTCTCCTCAGGCAACAAACACACTAAGGTGTCCTTAGAGGATCAATTGTGATATGGTTCCATAATCACTAAGATAATCATAAAACAAAATACACAAGTACTCTCCCATCTCTTCAGATTGGAGAAAATTTTATCTTTCTGCCTTATTTGATTCTTCTTATTCATTCTGCCATACATTCAAACTTTTCCAATGTTTCACAATTACACTTAAACTCGTAAGCATAACCATATTTACTAAACTTTAGTAAATCATAACGAATAATCTTATCTATCTTTGTGGTGGACCTGACCAGCACACAACCAAGTGTACCCAATCTTTTAGTCCTTCACTTGACTCACATGTACATGTGAACAAGGAATTAGTCTTAATTTCCCAAAGACGAAAACTTCTCATTCATCATACAATACAAGTTGCATGATTCCAAGTTTCTATCTAACTGAAACTTGGGCGATGAGAATCTTTCCTTATTTGGTAAATTATGATACTACCACAAATGAAAGAATCAAATCCATTTTCAAATATTGCTATTAATGGAAACATATAATCAACAATTTTTCACAAATGCCATTGTAAGGATACTTAAAATAAATAAAATCAAAACCTTTCTTTATTTTAAAACTTTGCGGAAAACTTATCCTTACAACCCATATGAAAACCTTGTTGTTATCTATTCCTAAGCAATATGTCTCAACTCTTAAGTAATAGCTCAAAATTCTGATCACCGAACCATGCGATCAAAATCCCTCTTCGCGATCAGAATCAGCATATACTTCCTTTAAGTGTCTTCACTTTTCTTTGATTCTTAAAACATCAACATGTGACCCAGTCACATCATGCAATAAGAATCTCAGAATAGAAACTTAATAGAGTTAGACAATGGACTTTACCTGAAGTAGAGTCAAACATTTGACTTTACTATCCTTATGGACTTTTAGGTAAATTTGGCAGCTTCGCAACCAATGCCCTTCCTTTGGCAACAGAAACATATGG
Source organism: Lactuca virosa (assembly GCF_052849685.1). Classification (NCBI taxonomy): domain Eukaryota; kingdom Viridiplantae; phylum Streptophyta; class Magnoliopsida; order Asterales; family Asteraceae; genus Lactuca; species Lactuca virosa. Next base: position 430,669,390 of record NC_136428.1, on the reverse strand, counting down.
ACTCTTTAGAAACGGTACATAGGACTATCACAGACTTAGCCTTTCTCTTTACCATTTGGTCAACCGAGTTGACTATGGCCAATCCCTTTCAATTGGGAAGAGAAAGTTTTTCTGGACTTCCAATGTTACCATTGTCAATGTCCATGGAAGTTTGGGAAGTTGATCTTCCAATCAAATTTTGCTTTACCAATGCTCCAAATCATTGCTGATTCAGCATCATCAAGCAAATAGGTAAGATCATTAAGGGTCATGTCGTGATCTGTTATCAGGGAGTGACCAAGTCAACAGCCAGCTACCTTGAGACTTCGACACCCTACTCTCCCGGCTTGTCAATATGTGACTTAATCTCCAAGACCTAAGCACATATAGACTTTGTTTGCCAATAGGGATTGAGTGACTTAGAACTTATCATGTCTTGAAACTTGTGGGATAAGGAGATTTATTGGAGGAGGTGGAGGAAGCGAAGTATGATTTCCAGTCCCACTAATGCACAACAAAGGGATTGATCTTTCACCTTGGTTGCCATTTGGGATATCATCTTCATTAGGAAGCTTGTTCCTAAAGATTTGGGAAGACCATAGCTGTCTAAACTAGACATCTATAATGGGAGAAATTCAAGTTAGTTGATTTAAAGTCCTTAATATAACACCCAATATGAAATATTAAGGCTAGGACCCAACAACCTATTTATAACTGGAAGAGGGATGCCGTAATCCAAATTATAAAATAGTTGAAGGTAGGTAAATGACGATTTACCAATTTCCTACCATAAAAACGAAATATAATTAAGTTTTAATTGGATTTGAAACTCCTAGATCTTTTGAGATACATTGAACTTTCAATGGCATGTTTGAATCTCGATTGTGCCCTCTCAAGCTTGTGACTGGGATGCTGAGGATCACAAACAAGGTGTGAATAACCATACAAATTGACTTGGTACCCTCAACAATATTACCTAATCGATGTGCCGGTTAACCACACACGCTCCACCGATCTATAATAAAGTCAAGTTACCCTTTACCACTCTTACTAGTCCCTGTTAGTGTGCCGGTTAACCACACACGCTCCACTAACGACTTGGTAAGGTACAAAGTGTAATTTTATGGGCTAGCACCAATTTCACATTTTCCTAAAGTAACTAAGATTGGGAATTTATAATGTATAGTTACTTTATAATTCATTATACTTTTAACGAGTATTTAAAGTCGTATCCTACCCGTTCGGCTAACGACCCTCCACCGATCAAGGAAGCGGTGGGTGAGAGTGGACACCCATTAAGTCACCATTTTATAGGCAACAACCTTATACCCCCCTTATAGACCGGCTTCGTGAATGAGGCCTACTAACGGTAAGAATGACATATTCTTATACATATCTATATAATTAAAATTATAATAATAGTATAAGGGTGTATTTTAAACATTTAAAATACTTGGTGGTTTAATCTATTAATTAAACTATACTTAATTTAATTAAACTTAAACCATGTCTTTATGGAATTATTAACTCTTTTAATTAAACACTTTAATTAATTTAATGAAGTCCATAAAGCTTGAATTTTACCTTTAAAAATTCTAAGAGTTCAATTTGGAATTAAAGTGTAAGGCTTTTCAAATTCCAAAACTTGAGGGCAAGAATTGAAACTATTCCAAGTCTCTTCAATTTGTAACTTATGAGTTTTAATGGTTCATAAAATGAAGACTCTTCATTTTATGAAACCTCTTTAGTTCTTTAATCATAATTAAAAGAAGTGACTTTTGGTTATCCATAACTTGAGGACAAGTTATGGACACCATCATTAGCATTAAGATCATGAATTAAACAAGCATGTAAGTTACACAAAATTCCTATGATCTTCTAAAAACTCATAAGAACAAATATTCATATCAAACAATTTCAAGGAAATCATATAAACATATACAATACTTGAAAATTGATAAAAGTCATGTAAAATGGGTTAACATAATCATTATCATTTTGAAAAACAGATTTTACAAGTCCAAAACAGATTGGGATAATGATCTTAATCCATTTCCAGCAACAAAACTCGAAAAAAACTGCCCAGCACGCTCCTACTCGCCGAGTGCATTATTCTACTCGGCGAGTAGAATGAATTTGTTCATGGACTCGGCGAGTCCTCCCCATGGACTCGGCGAGTCCAGTCGTCAGAGTGAAGAATTTTCGTTTTTTAAGCAGTTTTGCATCAAGTATACAGAAAACAATCCTAGGCTCTGATACCACTGATGGGTTTTTGAGCATTCTAACACTTCCTAAGTGTACATGCAAGCCTAATAACCTTGAATCTATGTTTTCTCTATATACATGCAAATTTCTTTTCAAGGATATTTCCTAACTAAAATGGCATGGGGATTACATAGAACGTAAAACTAGTAGAAATACATACCTTGTTGTTGCTTGGATTCCTTCAAGACTTTGTGAGCCTAGCACCCCAAATGTTGTGCCTCAAATGCTTCACACAACACCACAAGACTTGGAATAACTTGAGAGAATACTTCTAGCACTCAAAATCGGTTATGCCCTCTCTAGTAACTCTAGGTCACCTAGGTCATGATTTTGCTAGCCATAGGGTTCCTTTTATAGTGTTGTCACAATTAGGGTTTACACATGAATGCCCTTAATTGTCATGACTCTTGATTTCCCATGACCCATGGGTTTGTAACTCCCATGGACTATCCATGGAGCTCCATATGGTTATAACCAAACCCATAAACCATGGATCATTAATCCACCATAAAAGAATTGATGATTGTCATAATCAACCCTATATATTTAATTAGTCTCACTTTGATCACCAAATTAATACTAGATTAATACTTGATCAATACTAATTAAATAATACTATTATTAATATATTAGAACTTATAATATATTAATAATCATAAGTGCCTTATTCTCTCATTTAGTCTATCCAAGTATTGCAATGACATGCAACCCAAATGGACCATGCCGGGTCGGGTCAAGTACATACCAAATAAAGTTATGGACTTTGACACTATATCCAACATATACAACATAAATCACAAAGACAAAATGCATGATATCAAATAACTCAGAACAAGCACATAAGACCCTCCGGTTAGTAACTCAAATAAGACCCTCCGGTCAATAACTCAAATAAGACCCTCCGGTCACACAGTATTACCACTCAGGTAAGTATAGTGAGAAGACTCACCTCGTACGTAAGCAAGTAGGTCTCGTACTCAAAGATCGGTCTAGACTCTACCTACATATCATAATCATCTCTAATTAACACTTTATAACAACAACTCTAAAGTTGTTAAGCTAACCCCTTTTCTAACTCTCGGAAAGGGTGAAAGACCATTTTACCCCTCCATAGTCTCCATAATCCATAACTTAACCAAAACCTAAAAGTCAACGGAAGTCAACACTCGAGTGAGCAGTCCATGTTGACCCAACTCGTCGAGTGCATCTATTCGACTCGTCGAGTTCCTTCGTTTCTTCTGAAAAATCGGGAAAATCCATCTCAACTCGCTGAGTTGTCTCACCAACTCGCCAAATTCGCAATGCGTCCAAACTATCGGGGGAAATCCCTAACCAACTCGTCGAGTTGGCTCACCAACTCGTCGAGTTGGCTCACCAACTCGTCGAGTCCCTTCAGTCCATTTTCTTATTTAGATGTTTTTAATTAGAACTAAGGCCCCATACTCTAGATCTAGCCTTATAAGGCTGAAATACCACGTAAAGCTACAAGCTTTACGTTCATGCATGGCATATAGGGCTAAGTTTGCCAACCCAAAGCTCAATAGAGGGCTTAAGGTTGGAAATTTGGCCAAAGCTTGATAAAGCTTGAATATTTTGGCCTAAAGGACCTCATACGGTCCAGATCTGAAGTCTCATCTTCAATGCATGCTCAAACAACTAAAGGACTCAAAGGGGAGATGTAAATGTCCATAAACTCCCTAGTGAAGAGATGTAACAAACAAATGGTCAAGGTAATATCTTTTTACCTCTAAATGGCAGCTAACACTGAAAGAATATTGGATCCAAGGGCTACTTCTAGTTCCAAGCCTTTTGCTCCTCAAACTCCTTCCAATAATTCACTAAAACACACACTCTTAGCCGCTCTCTCTCTCTCTCTCTCACAGATGATAATAGCTCTATTAGGGTTTCTCTCAACGTGTTAAGGTGGTGAGGGAGGCAGGGTAAAGGACTTAAGGTCCTTTAAATAGGGTGGAAACCCTGAAAATTAGGGTCTTCACACTCAGATCCTACTCGTCGAGTTGAATCCCCCCAACTCGTCGAGTAGACTCTAAAAATCATGCGACCATCTCAATCTCTACTCAGCGAGTTGGGGCCTCCAACTCGTCGAGTTGTCCTGACTAAATGAATATAACTTAATTAAATATTATACATGGGAGTCGGGATGTTACACGTTCGACTTATCTCCCAACTGGCCACTCAACTTCTGATAACTTGAAGTTCTCACTGGAGAACTGAATCACAGACCAATTATCGCTGCATAACACTTATACTTGATAAAAGGTTCAGATAATCCTTTGAGTAGAAGATTCCTCCTTGTAACAGTTAGATTCATACAAGAGCTGGACAACCGGGTCCAATCAACCACTCTGAGATTATTTAATCCCACTGCGAGCGACTTAGCATATGCCCCGAATCACAAGCGACTCCACCCACGAATCCCGAATCACTGAAACCACTTTGACTCATCTTTCTGCCACCTAGCTGATTTCCACAAGAAGCCGAGACCTCCCTGGTCCCAACATTTCTGCCAACTATCTGAAACACCGGACTCCTACCCGGTTGTTGAGCCAAAAGTCGCATAAACAGAGAGTAGCCCCACGCGACTCCCGAGAGAAACCTTATCTGATAAATATTCCCCAAGCTATCCCGCCACTTATGGCTCCAACTGATCAAGATAGCCGGACAAACCTGACGCCATCAAATCCAATGCCAAAGGCGAATGCTACCAGACCAACTGTAGTCTTAAATCGCAACCGATCTCCATCACTTACCACATACTAATTCTATGCATGTTGTGGTTTTCTCACAGCCATACGAGCCGACCCACCCAAGTCAAATACATCTCAAGAAATCCATGACCAATCATACAATAAAATCCATTTAAAAATCCGAACTCCCATACTTGCTTGATCCATACACAGATAAAACGAAGCTAAAACACAAGAGCCTGACCCCGCCAACAAAATTGAAACCATCCCTTAATCCTGAACCCTTCAACTGACACCCTTGTCATTCCTAGTCCTTAACCCATATCCTTCCGAAGAGAAGTCCTCACACAAAAATGAACACGATTCCAAACTCGAGATCTTACCCAACCGATCTGATACTCAACTCATGACCCGAGATCCATAAATTTGCGCTTTCATTTCACACCACAACCTTATGATTCCCGACGACCCCTCACTTGACCTATAAATAATTACTCCCAAAGCATCTCGGAGACTACCAGTATCACACCTGGTCCAACCACCCGGTTTGCAAGAGCCCAAATAACAAGGCTGCCCAACATATAGACCTCCTCTGTGCCACACACTGACCATCCACTTGATCCTGCAACTCAAATTCAGATCCTTGACCCCACGGTCTCTACAAGTTATCACCTGAACTACCATAGCCTCGCTTACATGACCTACCCCTCAATAACTACTTAATCCTGACTCCGCCTCGGACCCCAATGGTCCTCAACCCAAAACAGAGGATACTCCTCGACAATACTGACCGACGTGCCCAAGGCACGAACTGATTCCCCATCATGCTCGACCATCTCTAATAATAGTTTAGCTCGAACTAGTGAATGCTATGACCCCCTTTTCATTCTTACAACACCTCTAACCAACCATGGTTACCACTGATGGTCTTACCACCCTCAAACCATCACAATACCACACATCCTAAGCCAAATCATGTAACCATTCACGAGTTCGAGTCAAGCATTTGAATCCCACAGCCTACTATGTATCACAATGGAGATGCCAACCTGTGGTTGGAAGTTTTTAGAACTCCCACCAACACAACCTTAATCTGAACAACCATTTAATTCTCCCCCACTTGGACTCGACGAACTCTCCCACCTCTTAGTCCCTATGGATCTCTGACCCATCTCCCTCAACTAGCATGAACCGCTCATACCATGTGCTAAACCATACTAGCGTTCCATTGCTAGCCAAACTCAATGATCACCCAACTCCTGAAATCCTGAAGAATACTCTGTTGGGTTATGAGCATTCTAACACTCCTAAGTGTACATGCAACCCTAAATACCTTGGATCTATGTTTTCTCTATTATACATACAATTATGAACATCCAAGGTATTATCCTAATCTAGCATACAAAATGATAAATATAACAAGATAGAATACATACCTCTTTGATGTAGAATGTCTTCATGAAGCTTGAGTGCCTAGTGCCCCAAGTGTGACACCTCAAATGGTTCACACAACACCAAATACACTTGGAATAACTTGAGAGAAACTTGAACACTCCTTGAAATCGTCTAGCCCTCACACTCACACATTAGTGCATGATTTCTTGAGCCATGGGATTCTTTTATATGGTGGCTATTAGGGTTACACCATGTAACTCATAACTTTTCCCATTCCTTATGCTCCATGGATTTTAACCTCCATGGAGTATCCATGGGTCACCCCATGGACTTAGTCCAACATAAGGAATCTTGGATCACAAGCCCACATATATAAGAATGAATGATTTACACAATCAACCCATATATTTAATTAGTCTCCTTTTGATCACTTAATTAATTCCAAATTAATTCTTGATCAATACTAATTAAATAACCTTATTAATATATTAGAGCTTATAATATATTAAGCAACCTTAAGTGTTATTTCTCTCAGTATAGTCTATCCAAATGCATGATGCCATGCAACCCAAATGGACCATGCCGGGTCGGGTCAAGTCTTACCAATTATAGTTATGGACTTAGACATTAATCCAACAGTCTCCCACTTGGATAAGTCTAAAACTATTATTGCGTATGACTTCAGGAACCGATCAGCAATCGTAGCTCTCAAAAGCTTCTGTCGAACTCTGACCTTGTCGATGAACTCTGACCTTTGTCAATGACTTGTCCATTAGATAAGGGATCATATATTCCTCCATTCTAGATATCATATGGACTGAGACATGGATTATCAATCATTCTCTCTGTCCATTTGTTGTTTCCCGATTTCCGATTCATGATGACTGACTGATTGAACAAATCAAATAAGTCCTGGCTTGGCCAAGCACTCACATGTATCATCTTTAAATCATCGAGGGGCCCATAGATATGGCTTTTATCCCGAAGGTAAAAGGAATGGATAAACTTCGACTAATATGGCTTGTTCTACTACTTGTTGAATCATACACAAAGGCACGTTTTATAACATCAAGTTACCAATGCGTTTTCGTGCAATCAATGTATAACCAACTCATAGTAACAACTCATATCTCTAGGTTTGAAGAATATAAGATATTATCGTCTCATGATCACTCGTGATAAAATCCATGAAGTGATTCAAATGAGCGCGGGTTGAATCCAATAATCAGAACTTATGAGCACTCATGAGTGTTATAGCACCACTTTGTCCACCAACTTGGACCTCAACAAACCAACCCATGACAATCTTGATTCATATCTACTTCCAACATATGACCGACTGTGGATGGTTTGAATAACTTAATCATTCAGGAAGAGCGACTTAGTTATTCTGGAAGTCAAAACATGCAAAGTGAAACACAAGAATAAATGAATCAAATATGGTATCAAACCCTATGAATATAAATAAACACTTTTATTTATCACCATACTGATTACTCATTATTCATTGTTTCGGTTTTATCAACTTTATACTTGAATTTAAAACAATAGTTGTCCCATGCTCCAAGCATGTACACTATGTTTTCTAAACACTAGTCATGCCATACACCAAGTATGCGTACTATGTTTGTCTATGATCTTTACTTTGTAAAATAGATCAATTGAACATCACTCCAATGATCCTCTTTTCACAGTCCCAAATCCTTAGTGCAAATGCAAGAATTCCAAATTCATGCCATTTACTGAAATCTGTTAGATTCTAAACTTATATGCATTGATCCTCTTAATGATTATGCACGAAGTCAGAAAGACTTGACAACAATCATTACAGAGCATTCCAAAGGAGATCAGCTCCTTGGAAACATCCTTCTTTCATTAAGTTTCCTAATCTTACACAGATTGAATAATTTCTAACTTTGAAACATTTCCATATTCCATTTTGACTATCACTTCTGAACAAGAGTTGCCTCCTTACAGATTATGTCAATATGGTCCTTCCAGAATTAACATTATACTTCCAACTATCCTTGAGCAACCAATCTTTGGTAAACCTTAGATTGTCCTTGACAATTGCTTAATCATTTTAGTCATATCCAATTCTAGACCTTTTCCCTTCATAATGCCCCAGGCATTTGGAAAATTTTAGAAAGGATGAATATAGCACATGTAATCGATCCTATATCCGAAGCATATGGGACACGATTCATGATGTCTCACATAAAGACTAAACCAGTCTTTTGCTATAATATTTCCATTTCAATTTGCCAAGTTCTCAAAATTCAGATTATGAAAAGGGATGCCGTAATCATAATCGAATTTTAGAACGCAAATAATGGACCCATATATAGAATTTCCTTATGTTGAGCCATTCCAACATGAAATTCATATATATATCCTTGATTAAATACGATTAAAATCTCAATCTAAGCTTTTAGAATTGAAATGAAGTATAATTTCCTCTCCCTTAATTATAGCAAAACAACTTTTTCAACCCCTGCAACCTCACGAATTGAAACTTTTGTTTTCTATAATTAACATTGCTAACTTGCAACCTTTGTCATAATTATCATGCTCCCACTAACATGATGATTATTAGCATAACACTTATGCTCCCACTAGCTTTGACATGTACTCAGAAATCAGCAGACTTTCTTACCAAAGTTTAGATTTCTGATACTAGATTGTTTTGATAAAACTTTATCAAAATCATACACCTCTCTTAGATAGCTCACATGTGTGTCTAAACAATTTTAGAACTATGAAAAGGGATGCCGTAATCATAGTCTCAATTGTTTAGACCTTTGCCACTTCTCACAAGTCCATGTTAGTGTGTCGGTAAACCACACACGCTCCACTAACAACTTTGAGAATGCAAATATCACAATTGCTATCTAGCTAAAATCTACTTAGTGAAAATGTTTCCTCACCATCATTTTCATGAATCGGAGAGAAACCTTATGACACTTAGATTTAATAGTGTATGTGTTCTTATCCATGTGAATTTGTCAAAACCATAATCACAAGACAAGGTTAGTGACAAATCCAAACTCATATTGATTAAACTTGTGCAATCTTAAATTCTTGCCATTTGGCAGCTCAGGTGCCTGCCATTGCTTCCAAGTAGTTGTGAAACCAATTGAGAACTCTCAGAACTCCTATGCAAAGCCAACTTGAATAGGCACAAAAATTTCAACACGATAGGTTATAAACCTCAAGTCGTGTGCTAGTGAAGGACTTTAGGTTTTATTCTTGATTAAGTCTTGAAACTTTCAAGAGCTTTAAGACTCCCACTGTCCTCTTGACATATAAGACTCCCTTGTCAAATATTCAAGAGATAGTGCAGATTCTTTATCAAGACTAACACTTTACACAATTGGCCTAAGTTGGTCTCTGTTTTATCCAAAACATCACAACTTACCAATTTCAAATGTACAAGAGTAGATAACCTTTTACTCTTACATTTGAATAGTGTTAACAAACCCTCTTTAAGATATGTCACTCAAGTTACAATCTTGGAGTATGACTCTAAGAATTGTTTTGGAACGAAGTATGACTCATCTTTTTGATTTAACCATTTCAACAATTCATGATTCCTCTTCTTAGTCATAAGAATGCACTAAGATGACTTTAGAGGACCAATTGTGATATGGTATCTTAATCATTAAGATGATCATAAACATGATACTAAAGTACTCCACCATCTTTTCAGATTTGAGAAACTTTTATCTTTCTGCCATACTTTGATTCTTCTTATTCGTTTTGTCTCACATTGAAACTTCTCCAATGCTACAGACTTATACTTAAACTTATAAGTATAACCATATTTACTGAACTTAAGTAAATCATGACGAATAGTCTTCTTGATCTTTTGTGGTGGACTTGACCAGTGCACAAGAATGTGTACTCGATCCCTTAGTCCTTTCCTTATTCACATAAGGAATTAGTCTTAATTTTCCAAGCTGAAAGTTCTCATTCATCATACTATACAACTTGCATGATTCCAAGTTTCGGTCCAATTGAACCTTGGGTGATGAGAATCTTTCATTATTTGGTAATATTAGACACTACCACAACCGAAAGAATCAAATCCATTTTTCCAATATTGCTATCAATGGAATCTTATAAGCAACAACTTTTCACAAATACCATTGTAAGGATACTTAAAATAAATAAAATCAAAACATTTTTCTTTTATTTTAAAACTTTGCGGAAAAACTTATCCTTACAATCCATATGAAAACCTTGTTGTTATTTATTCCTAAGCAATATAAATATCATAACTCTTAAGTAATAGCCCAAAATTCTGATCACCGAACCATGCGATTGAAATCCATCTTCGCGATCAGAATCAGCATGTACTTATTAGAGTTAGACAATGGACTTTACCTGAAGTAGAGCCAAACTTATTGACTTTAACATCCTTAGGTAAATTTGGCAGCTTCGTAACCAATGCCCCTTCCTTTGGCAATAGTTACCTATGGACCCTTGATAATGGGACTATCTCAGACTTCGCCTCTCTCTTTACCATTGGGTCAACCGAGTTGACTATGGCCGATCCCTTTCCATTGGGAAGAGAGAGCTTTACTGGATATCCATTGTCATCATTGTCAATGTCCATAGCGTTTTAGGAAGTTGATCTTAGCAAATAGATAAGATCATTAAGGGTCTTGTCTTAGTCTGTTTCATAGGATTCCCAAAAGAACTCACTATGTGACTTAGAAAGTAGTTGAGCCACCAACTTTCTCAAGACTTTGACACCCAACTCTCCCGGCTTGTCAATATGTGACTACATCTCCAAGATGTGATCACACCTAGACCTTGCCTTGCCAATAGGGCTTGAGTGACCTTAAAGTTTTTAGGAACTTGTGGGTTAGGGAGAATAATTGGAGGAGGTGAAAGAAGTATGATATCCATGGGACATCATCTTCATTTAGGAAAGCTTGTTTCAAGAGATTTGGTAAGATCATAAATGTCTAGACCAGACATCTTTTTGGGAGATATTCAAGATAGTTGATTTAAAGGCCTTAATATGACACCCAATATGAAATATTAAGGCTAGGACCCAACAAACTATTTTATAACTTAGAAGAGGGATGCCGTAATCCAAGCTATAAAATATTTGAAGGTAGGTGAATGACGATTCACCAATTTCCACCATGAAAAACGAAATAATTTATTAGGTTTTAATTGGATTTGAAAGTCCTAGATCTTTGAGATTCATTGAACTGTTCAAAGGCATGTTTCAATCTCGAGTGTGCCCTTCAGGTTTTGTGACTGGGATGCCGAGGATCACAAAACAAGGTGTGAATAACCATGCAAATATAGTTGGTACCCTTAATATTTACCCCTTAATAAGTGTGCCGGTTAACCACACACGCTCCACCGATACTATGATAAATATTAAGTTACCCTTTGCCTACCTTGTTAAGTCCAGGTTAGTGTGTCGGTTAACCACACACGCTCCACTAACGACTTAAGCAAAGTGCAAAGTGTAATTTCATGGGTTAGCACCAAATTCACATTTTCCTAAGTAACTAAGATTGGGTATTAATAAGAGTTTAGTTACTTAGTATTTATCATTAATACTTTTAATGAAAGGAGAATTATAGTCCTTGTCCTACCCGTTCGGCTAACGACCCTCCACCAGTCAAGGAAGCGGTGGGTGAGAGTGGACACCCATTAAACTGCCATTTTATAGGCAGTAACCTTATACCCCCCTTATAGACCGGCTTCGTGAATGAGGGCTACTAACGGTAAGACTGACTTTACTCTTATACATATATATAAATATTATTAACTTATAATATTATAAAGTATAAGGGTTGAATTTTAACTTTTAAAATTCTAAGGGCTAACTTGGAATTAAAGTATTCATAAGTGAAAACTTTTCAAATTCTAAAACTTGAGGGCAAGTTTTGAAACTATTCAAAACTAATTAATTCCATAACTTATGAGTTTAAAGTAGTTTTAATTAAAAAAAAAAAAAAAACAAAAAAAACTCTTCAAGTTCCATAACTTGAGGACAAGTTATGGAAGACTTTAAACTAATTAATAAAAAAAAATAACTTTTTTTTATTGTAACTTATGGAACTAATTAAGGTTACACTTTTTTTTTTTAATTTAATGAAGAGACTCTTGAACCTCCATAACTTGAGGACAAGTTATGGAGACATAAAACCATTTAATTAGAACTAGACTCTTCATTTTGTAACCTTTGCCAACTTTTATGAGTTTTATGATTCTTAAATGTGACTTTTCATATAACTTGAGGACAAGTTACAAAAACACACTTTGGAATCAACTCTTAGATTAAAATGGATTGAAAACAACTATTTCACACAACTTTTCTATTAATCTAAGAACCTCATAAGAACAAGATAATTCAAATCATCAATCTTCAAGAAATTAGCATGAACATACAAACTAATACAAATCTTGAAATTATGACAATTATCTTAGAAATTGGATTAGCATGAACATTACCACATCAAAAACAAGTTTATAAGTCCAAAAACATCTTAGGGTAATGTTCCTAGTCCAATTCCAGCCAAAACAATCGAATATATGCATCCAACTCGATTTTTCAGCTACTTTTGCAAGTATAACAAGAAAACAAGCCTAGGCTCTGATACCACTGTTGGGTTATGAGCATTCTAACACTCCTAAGTGTACATGCAACCCTAAATACCTTGGATCTATGTTTTCTCTATTATACATACAATTATGAACATCCAAGGTATTATCCGAATCTAGCATACAAAATGATAAATATAACAAGATAGAATACATACCTCTTTGATGTAGAATGTCTTCATGAAGCTTGAGTGCCTAGTGCCCCAAGTGTGACACCTCAAATGGTTCACACAACACCAAATACACTTGGAATAACTTGAGAGAAACTTGAACACTCCTTGAAATCGTCTAGCCCTCACACTCACACATTAGTGCACGATTTCTTGAGCCATGGGATTCTTTTATATGGTGGCTATTAGGGTTACACCATCTAAATCATAATTTTTCCCATTCCTTATGCTCCATGGATTTTAACCTCCATGGAGTATCCATGGGTCACCCCATGGACTTAGTCCAACATAAGGAATCTTGGATCACAAGCCCACATATATAAGAATGAATGATTTACACAATCAACCCATATATTTAATTAGTCTCCTTTTGATCACTTAATTAATTCCAAATTAATTCTTGATCAATACAAATTAAATAACCTTATTAATATATTAGAACTTATAATATATTAACCAACCTTAAGTGTTATTTCTCTCATTATAGTCTATCCAAATGCATGATGCCATGCAACCCAAATGGACCATGCCGGGTCGGGTCAAGTCTTACCAATTATAGTTATGGACTTAGACATTAATCCAACATACTCTTGAAAGCTTATCCATTCTGATAATCCAAATCACCTCCCATGATACCATACCACTTTCATAAGTTCTTATGTTGGCGACTAAAAACCATAACCCTTGCCTAGAACCGACGAATATTCATCCCAACTCCCATTCTCGAAGAATCCCTGAATCCTAATCGACTGTAACCTGAGCAAATAGGAAACTCCCCTGTCATTCCGATGACCAAACAACTCATGCAACTGACATCACATCTTCCTGCTACCGCTCCTCTCCTAGCAGCAGTAGTGTTTGAACCAAGCAGTTCTTCCCTAGGCAAATGCTCCTATCAGAACAAAATACTAAAACCGATGAACCTTGAAGATTACTGAAGAACCAACCCACTGAATCCTGACCAAAGACCTTCCATACAATACCCCTGAACCGATCTCAACCAAAACCAGAATAACAACCGAACACATTGGGACCCACTACACGAGATACAACCCCTCAATAACCCACTAATGATCATGACATGCAAAAGACATAAAACAATCCTCGAAGATATAACCAAAGATAACAGATCAATAAACCGAAGATAACACTGACCCAAATCAATCTAAAATTCGAAGCAACATGAAAATTGATAACAACCAAAAGGAACACAAAGGATAAGATGCTCGCAAAAGCACCTGCCGGAGCACGGTCTCCCCTGACTGACACTGCAATTACCGGTTCCTGTCCTAACCCTTACGCCTTTCAGAGATTCACAAGGTAGCCGGGGCAGGTGCACTCATTGCTTATCCCCTCCTCATCAGACAGACAACCCTCTTGTGGCCCACTTGGTCGCTTACAAAACATAACGGGCTTGCCCCCCGAGGACAATCCTTACTGATATGATCAATCCTGCCATACTTGTAGCAACCCATACCCCTGGCACGACAAACTCCATCGTGCAGTTTCCCGTACGTGCTGCATTGACCCCGATTCTGCCAGCCCCTCAATCGCTGATCAAAAGTCTTGGGTCCCCTTCCAGAGACCCTCCCATTCCTGCACCTGATCTGGTCCCCTCTTCCCCAAGTGCTCCAAATCGATCTCCCGCTCACAAAAGATAAAGTGCGAGCTCCAACAATATCCCTAACCTCAGCACGGGTCGCACCTAATCGCTCATCCAAGATCTCCAAGATCCCCTCCTTGACCGCACCAAAAATCGCAGGAGTCTGCTCCAAAATACCACAAGTAATCTCCGATGAGATGAATTCCCACATCTGTTCGCTAAATCGACTCAGTACCCTCACATGCACCGGTACCAGAACCGAAACCTCCTCCCTGAGTGCTCATCACCAAACTGGAATATAACATGCCACTGATCAGACATACCAAAGAATCCTCTTCCACATGCTTCTAAGATTCTCCAAGACTCTCCCTGGTACGAGTATGGATCCTGTGCTTTCAGTAGTACGGGCCTAATACTACCTTCCACACTTATTCATACTTTCCTCAAGAATCATCCTGAATCCTTTAGGTCACCTTCTCAAACTGATGCACCAAAAACTCATTAACAACACGACTACTACTGCTGCAGCACTCCCTAGGCTAACCTAGGTCCTCGACCTCACCATGCCATCAACTATTGAGTAACTCCCCATAATGCCAGTCATCCACCTCATGAATACTATCATATTCACTTAGTAGCTGAATCCTATCATCTAAGAGTTCCACAAAGCACAAAGCAAGAAACATTCATGCAGTAACACTCCAATCCATAAAACTATCATGAAACATTCAACCCACATACCACCACTTATGCTAGAAATTCCAACCTTACTGCCGGTTTCCTTATGCATGAAAATTATACACAGAACAAGATCAAATAGACTGTCGAATAACAGACTCTACCCTAGAACCACAACCAGACAATGAACGGGAAATAACGCCAAATCAATTATTCTAGGGCTATAAGACCCTAACCGTATACAATTTTTAAAGCATACACTTAGCAATTACTGATTCCAATAGATATTCCCATCTCAGCATAACATCCAATTCACCCAATCCAACAAGGTATCACATATCAGGCCAAACTACCACGAACTATTCAACGCTAGAATAGAAGTCTACTAGCTCATACAATATACATACAAAGGCATCTTTCCTAGCATTCTATCAATGAAAGAACTGAGCAGATCCTTAGCCCTAACTAGCATGCAATTCGTAGATTCATAAACCAATCATAACAGATAACATGTATGGGTATTCTGGGAAAACATACTTGAGCTCGGCTGATTGCATGCACCACACCCTTCTCTTATCTTAGAAAACTCTTCTCTTGAAAATACTTTTCATTTATAAAATTGTACCAATCCTCAGTTTGAGTTCAGACACACCCGAGAGTATGTCCGAATCCCTCAAACCAAGGCTCTAATACCAACTTGTAACATCCGAAAATCAGGAAATAATTTGTTTTGTTTTTAGATTAATAAATCGTAAATACATATTGTTTTCATACAACCAGAGTAACCAATATTTAGCAAAACATCATTAAACCAGACTAATTCACAGAATGCGGAAATATGTGGTGTGTGCTCTGCAATCATCCCGAGCTCTTCCATTTGAAAACCAGAGTACCTGAAACATAAACTAAAAACCGTAAGCACAAAGTTTAGCGAGTTCCCCAAAATACCATACCACATACAACCACAGATTATTATTTACATACATATAGTTTCCATGGGCTCCCCCATGGTCTTTACCTGGAATGCCATGGGGTTCCCCCATGGTCTGACATCCAATTGCCACGGGTTCCTCCCGGGGTCTTCCATGCAAGTATCACAGAGACAACTAGCATACCACATAACACGTAATGGGCCGACATTGGTGCCTTCGACCCATGGATATAGTGAGAAGTCTCACCTCGCACTGATGAATCATATAGAAACACCCTTGGCTGCTGGCTGGGTTCCAATCCATAACCACAACTCCCTACCTGGGGTAAAAAGATAATTTTACCCCAAACCTAGCCTTGTCCAAATCTAAGACCCATACTTACAATCTGAAAGGACCAAAGGCCAATAAATCAACCAATGACCCAATCTTCCAAATTGGGCCCAAACCCCTTACATGGGCCTTACCTTAAGGCCCAACCATTCTTTCTAGTCCAAAACACTTTGTATTCCGATGGCCCATTAATAACTCAAACACTCAAACCCAAAATACCAAAAGTCACTCGTGGCCCAAACCATGGCCCAATTTTCCAAATTGGGCCTAAACCCCTTCGTGGGCCTTCTCAAAATAATTATCAGCCCAAAAGAAACAACTCATCCCAACCAAAGCCCATACCAAAAGAGTCCAAGTCCAAAAAGCCCAATTCCCATCTGATCAGATGTACGCACGACGTACATGGCTTGTACGCACAGTGTACGTCGCCTGTCCAAAAACGGGTATCATAGCCGGAACGCGCGATGTTCCCCAGTTTTACACACGGCGTTCCCTGCGGCCACCCAAAAGTCATTCCAATGACTTATTCCTTAATCCAAACGTCGACAACCTCAGAAAAGCTAAATACAAGTGACGTGATCCATAAAGTCGAAGGCTTTAAGCCTTTGCATGACTTAATGAAGCCCAACACCAAAGATGTACCCCAAAGGTCAAAATCACCCCAAAAATGTCTTAAAAACTTCTCAATACCTTAAGCCCTCAATCCAAACATCCAGATCTTATTTCAAGGCACTTCTTAGGTCATAAAGTTTACAACTTTATGACTTAACATAACTCAATGGGACCCAAATTAAAAGTGTATGTCCCAAAATTCATCAAATGACTACCAAATCATGCATGGAAGGTTTATACCCATCAAGATCCAAACTTTATGACTCCATAACCTCAACAAGGACCAAATATGAAGCTCAAAGGTTCTAGAGTAACTTCTACTCACAAGAACCACCTCAAAGGGATCAAAACCATAACAAAATACCACTTAGCTAGATCTACATGAAAGAGTTGTCAAGGTTGAGACTTTATACCTCCAGAAGATAGATCTAGGTGCACAAAGCCTAGATCCAAAAGCTCCAAGTCAAGTAATGAATCTTCAAGAAGTTCCTTCTTCTTCCTCAAGCACAAAAACACATATAAATCACTTTGAAGCTCAAGAATCACTCAAATGGAGGCTAGGATTTCGTTCTTAGGGTTAGAGGGGATGGAGGCTGAAGGAAATGAGGGTTGGAGGTGAGTTAAGGTCTTTAAATAGGGTCCACGACTCTAAATTAGGGTTTTAATCTGGCCGGACGAAGGCAATGCGTTCCCTTGGGGAACACAGGCCGTTCCCAAATACACCCGTGTCCAAATTCCCGTGTACGCCATGTGTACCTCCCTTGTACGCCATACGTACCCGTTTTGGCCCAACACCCCTCAAACTTCAAATGGTCATAAATTTTGCATCCCTTATCCGTTTTCGACGTTCTTTATATCCATGAAAAGGTATCGATAAGCCCTACCCATATAAAAAGTTCATTTACTCTAAAAACCAACCGAAATTAAATCTAAAATTCATAAAAGGCCCGAACCAATAACTTTACCGATACCCTTGGGCTCCAAAACACAAACCAAAAACTTGGATCATCCAAACTACATCATCCACCTCCAAATGAGCCCAAAGTAAATTCTTCAAGAGTTCTAAGCCTGCTAATACCCACTCCTTGATCACCATCCCGCAATAGGAAACGATTCGAAACCTGGAGTTACATTTAGTCTGTTAATAAAGATTCTACCTGGTTTTCATGTTTGTGGAATTGTAGGAGCAAGAAGTGCAGAAAAAGGGAGTGTGTTGTAGTGTTTCCGGGTTCTTTGTTTCAGGTGAGTTTTCCCCACTATACCCTTGGGTGGAAGGTACCAATGTTGGCCAGTAGTTTTGGTTATGTATCCTTATGTATAGGATGTTGTTGTGCTGTAGTGATCTGCTATATATATATATATATATATATATATATATATATATATATATATATATTTGTATGGTAGGATGAGTAGTAGTGGTATGCTGGTTAGAGTATCAATAGGCTTGTTATTATCTAATGGAGTGCCCTAGGGGCTATATGTAGTCATGTAGGATACCCTGAGAACTCTTGATCTAGGCTTTCATGCATTTTCGTTGTTTAGTTGGTTGCTCTAGAGTAGCATCATCTGTTCAGGTGGCTATATCACCTCTGGGTACTTACGGTTACACATTCTATGGAGGTTGGATGGAAGTGGAGCAGTGTGTTGTGAGGAGTCTAGTTGGTGGTAGTGAGTTACATGATTGATAATTTCATGTATTATGTCCCTACTTTATCCTTGATTGTTTATTTTCCGACATATGGTGGCAGATGAGGTCGAGGCTTTACTTTTTTATGCGTAAGCCAACAAATCTAGGAGCAAGCCATACATAAGCTATGGGCCGGAAGGGAAAGCAAGATTATGTTTTGGGCATGGGAGCAATCTGGACATAAGTTGGGGGCCGGAAAGGCAAGCCGCACTTATGTTGTGGGATCAGGAGCAATCCAGACATGAGCATTGGGCAAGGTGGGCCAACCAAACTCGTGCTTTGGGCTCATGGGTATTCCAGTATGATGACTGATTGGACTCGTTTCATGTTGCCATTCCAGTCTGATGACTGATTGGTCTGGGGCATTCCAGTCTGATGACTGATTGGGCCAAGGTATTCAAGTCGGATAACTGATTAGAGTCGCTGCATGTTTTGTCTGTCTTAATGTGTGTGGTATTTTGGGGAGACTCACTTAGCTTTGTGCTTACCCAGTTGTTATTATTTTCAGGTATCATCGGTTATCATGGGAAGGGGAAGGCGTGATTGTACACATTCATCAGCAGCGATGAAGGTTTCGCATTATTATATTACTCTGATTTTAAAAAATGTAATCTGGAACAAATGGTTTTCTTAATATGGATTTTATAATGTGGAGTTTTACCTTAATAAAAATGAAAAGTTTTGGTTTTGAAAATGGGACGTTACGAGTTGGTATCAAAGCCCTGGTTTGAGCGATTTGGAGGAACACTTATGTGAATCCAAACTCAAACTAGGATCCGAAAATTTTCACAAAACGTTTTTGAAAATGAAATTTTAAATAAAAGGTTTGGGTTAGGGACATGGGCCCGGTCTCTTGTCATGTTCCTGTTTGATTGTTGGCATGGGATTGGGAACATGGACCATCGACTTAACCTTGGCTCTTAGAGGAAGATGTGGTGTATACTGTCAGTTAGAGCTGAATATGAGAGTGGTTCACAAAATATCCATACTTGTTATTTGTACAGAATTTGAACTTATTGATATGTGAATTGTTAGAAAATCATGCTAGTAGATAAGCTAAGGTTCTTTTAGAAACTGTTGTATAGAAATGTCTGCTTTCTGTGATGCCTTATGTAATAGGAAATTGCTTGATACTTGCTATTTGATTGTATGATTGCTAAGTGTATGTTGTATAGATTTATACGGTCAGGATTAAATAGACTTAGAATGATTGACTTAGCCTTATTTCTTATTCCTTTTTTGGTTGTGGACTTAGGGTAGAGTCAATTATTCGAAAATCTATCTGACCCCGTATTGTGTACAACAACGATGCACAAAATCAACCAGCGGTGCGGGAGCGGGGATAATCCTCGGAGCATTGTCTAGGAAGTTAATTGTGACTCTTAAGTAGTAGATGGGTGTCATTACACCTACGAGTGGTCTAGTACAGTGACTTAGGGCCTTGGAAAGAAATTTGGATCAAATATGGATAGGTATGGATGGTAGTATGGGCCCGTACTATTGAAAGCAAAGGATCCATATGAGATTCAGAAAGAAACTCTAGGCTACAAAGGAACTAATAGGCAGAGGCCTGGGGTGTTGAGCATTGTGTTTTGATGACTGATCTTTCTATTGTATATTTTCAATATGGCAGCTATCCGAGGTTCGGGATCAGTTGTTGTTGTCACCGAGAGGGCAGTTCCAAGTGATGAGCAGATACGTGGGATCATTGATGTCGAAGTGGTCGAGACGATCAAGGAGGCGAAATTGAGTCGGAGCGATGTAGTACCGGGAGTTTAGTTATACAAAGCCTCCGGAGTTCAGAGGAAAAAGGGACTTGATTATCTATTTGAAATGGATTTCGGATGTGTCATGTACCGAGCACCAGAAGGTGCAATTTGCTCTTAATCTTCGTCTTGAGTATGCTCAAGACGAAGATTCGGGAGTTTGTGTTGATTTAGCTGTATCAGACCTTAACGAGTTGCAGTCAAGCACCAGAAGGAGGGAATTAAGTTAGAGACCCATAGAAAGGACAAAAGGGCATCTTCAGGATAGTATCAGCCGGTGGCCAACCGGTTCAAGTCAGTGGACCCGAGTCCAGGATCAGTTGATAGAGGAGTCCCGAGTGTGGCAAGTGCGGGCAGTTTCGCGATGGAAGGTGTCGATCTTTTATATGTTGCAGGTGTGGCAGGGAGGGTCATTTTGGTAGGGATTGCAGGTAAAGTATGTGTAAGTCCCCATACTGTTTGTGTATCATTCATATCCGTTTGATGGTGCGGAATCCCAATCAAACGGATAATGCCAAATCAATAGAAGAGAAGGAGAAGAAGAATATGATGAATCTTGTATGAATTGATATGAATTAAAATCCAGATACAAGATTCACACACACTAACACACACTAAAGCTCCTTTCTTCTCTCTAACTTTTTCTCTCTACAATATGCTCTCCCTCTTCTACGTCTCACTCTCTCTCACATGCACTCCTCACCCTATATATAGGATACATGGATCGTGAATGGGTTTACGGCCGTAAACCTGTTCATGGCCGTAAACACAGCCGTAAACTCATATATGGCCGTAAACACCAAGTTGTTTACTTTCCTAGACATAAAAATACATTTTCCTAGAGAGGTAAAGTATAAACCATAATTTAGACCCAACAATCTCCCCCTTGGTTTATAGCTTTCTTTTCTAATTGACCCAACAAGCTCCCCCTAAAAAGTAGCTGGCTTTTCTTGTCAATCTTCATCGGGAGCTTGGCTTCAGCATTAATCTTCAAATTTCTTCACAACTTCAAGATGAACATAAGAATCTTCAATAAATGACTTCATCTCGAGCAGTTGGGCTTTTCTTCAGAATTTGGCTTTGAACGCACATTGGGTGAGGAGGCTTCTTGATAAGATTCTTGAAAGATAGCGCTTTCAGCTTGAGAATCTTCAGAGAGAACAACAGAGAGATCTAATTTTCTGGATCACTTCAGTCGGTTCATGAATAGCAGCAAATTGATTGAGGAGGCTTCAATGCAATCTGTCACATAATCTTCAAGTGCAGCTTGAACTTGCTTCTGGGGTTGAAGGATTGAATGTTGGAAGAATAATGTTCATTTTTTGCTCCTTCGAATGAGAATTCTTCGATGATCACGGATGAAGCCTTGGCTCAGAAATTTTCGACACAGACTCCATGAGTTTCATCTACGTCTGAATTCACTTTCAGGACAATACAAAAACTAAAAGAAAACTTAGCATACAATATTTTATGAATTTTTTTATATTTTCTAAAAGAAATAAAACAGAAACAAAAATATTTTTGGATTTTTGATTTTCTTGAACAAGAAATAAAACATAAATAACACTATTTTTGGATTTTTAATTTTCTAATTTTTGTTTGATTTTTGAATTTTTTTAATTCTCCCCCTAAATTTGTGCATAGAGGAAAACTATGAACAAATTTAACAAAAAAAAATATTTGGGATCAAAGTTGTCAAGCAATCCAATATCGTTTATCAGCACACGCCTACATGTCTAGATCTGGTCAATCACCGGTATTGTGGTCCACTTAAACACAAAGGATGTTGACAATTTGGACAGATTATAAGTGACAAGTCATTGTGATATATATTCCTAAATGGACATTTAGCTGACGACGACCAAGGATATTGTTGTCCACTTAAAATAAGCAGCAAGATCTACATATAAACTCTAAATGGTTCAATTTTTAGTTGCACTAGAACGTGTTCCCCACTTCCCGATATACCCTAGTTATCAAGAACTTCTAAAGAACTCCTTACTTTACGTGAGTAAACAATTATTAAGGAGGAAGTCAAATTTAGAAATGCATATGTTGTATCCCAGGTCGGATGTCTTCCAATCACACAGAGGGAACAACATATGACTAACAGTGATAGAGGTATTGAGAGGAAGAATGTTGCATATGTTGTGTCCCAGGTCGGATCTTCCGATCACGCATAGGGGACATCATATGGCTAACAGATATAAAGAATTTCATAGATAAGAAGGTGCGTAGAATTAGAGTTGCATATGTTGCAATCCAGGTCAGATCTCTTCCAATCACGCAGAGGAAGCAACATATGACTGACAGATAGAAAGCAAGAAAATAATTTCCTACAGACGTACTTTATCAGAACCCCTCGGTCGCCTTATCACAACCAGAATTAAGGACATAAGTCAGTACATTAAGGAAGAGTTAAGCCACAGTTCTAGATGCATATTAAATTAGTGTATCTCATGGTCTCCCATGTTTATCTCACTACTCAATCTACCCGAGCGTCGTATGGTCAGTCCAAATGAAACTATCTAAGTCTATTTGTCTAGTCCTTTCATGGTCAATCAATGTCTAGTCCTTTTGAATCCTTTGTGCCTACCAGCATATTGAATATAGAGTCTAGACAATTCGGCTTTAGTGCATTACACGCATCATAAATTGCCCTTTAGCACTATACTTCATATCACTTCCCAAAGCAATCTACTAAACAAAGACATATAAGGAAATAAAAAATTGTCTTTAAAATGAATCAGTTTAAGATAAGCTCAGGAGTATAGAGAAGAAAACTCAAACCGTAAGTCACCGATTGAATTTGCATCCAGAAGGTCTGAGAACAGCACACATAATCTCAGAACAGATCCGAAAATTCTTCACATCTTTAAGCACATAACCCCATTTGTGATCCACTCCTTCCTTACTTTCTTTCCCGCAAAGGACACATACTCTCAAGCAAAGTTCTGAGTGTTGTACAATTGACAGATGCCCCATATCATGTGCCTGAAACAGCCACTACCAACAAACCGAAGTGTGATGATATGCCTCCATAGCTGCTCTGACACAGAGCGGGATCAGTTGGTCTTTGGAACCCCGTCCACTTTGAAACTGGGTTGAGCTTTGTAATCCTTGCAAGGTACTCTCTCCCATGACATGTCCTGTTTATCACAAACAGAAGATGTAGAAATATTAGAATCATTAGAAGATTTGGGAGATTGAACCTTTGGTACCCATCTTTAGTTGGGTTTAACCCATCTTGATTTTGAGGAACTCATTGTTTAAAAATATGCCATTTGACTTAAAAACCGAGAAAGTCAACCTTAAAAGTCAAATTTAATAAGTCAAACTTAAAAGTCAAACTTGAAAAGTCAAACTTCAAACTTGAAAAGTCAAACTTAAAAGTCAAAATTAAAAGTCAAACTTAAAAGTCAAACCGAAAAGCTAAATTTGAAATTTTAAAAGATAAGCGAAAAAAGTCAAAGTTTAAAGTCAAAGGTCAAACTTGAAAGTCAAAGTCAAAATTTTAAGTAAAAAGTCAAAATTAAAAGTCAAAAATTAAAAACTAAAATTTTTTGGTTGAAAAAGGAATTTAAAATTATAAGGAAATTGTTTTTGGGGTTAAAAGTGTTAAAAATGTGAAAGTTGGAATTGACAGGGACACTTTATGAATTAAAATCGAAAGGAAAGAAGCGTGTGGCAAGGTAGATAAATTGGTAAGGCGTTGAGTTAAAGATGCAGGAGACCCGGGTTCGATCCCAGGCACCCCCAATGCATTTCCTCATTTTTTTTAAATATACGATGCGAGGACGAGAATGAAGCGAATTCGAGACGTAAACGTCCGAAACGAGGCTGGGAACCAATCCGAGGCGAGGACCGCAAACCCCGACCGTACACGTGCGATGCTGCTGCTGGCCATGAACCTCGGACCGTACACGTGCGATGCTGCTGCTGGCCGTGAACCTCGGGCCGTAAACTCCGAGGCCGTAAACTCCGAGGCCGTAAACTTTGATGATCTTCAAAGGCCGTAAACACTTTGCAGATTACGTGAAAAATAACGTTTTTCACCTCTTTTTGCTCCAAAACTCGATCAAAAACTCGTTTTTATCAAAAACGCAAATAACAACCCCCCTATTTTGCCATGATCTATCCAAAAAAGCAGAAATCCTTCAAAAATAAGATCAAATAAGCTTCAGATGTGACAAAAATGATTGATACAATCCAAGCTTTGATACCAATTGTAAGTCGCCAAACTGCTTGTGTATCAATCACATCTGCTTGATGGTGCAGAATCCCAATCAAACGGATGATGTCAGATCAATAGAAGAGAGGGAGAAGAAGAATATGATGAATCTTGTATGAATTGATATGAATTAAGATCCAGATACAAGATTCACACACACTAAAGCTCCTTTCTTCTCTCTAACTTTTTCTCTCTACAATATGTTCTCCCTCTTCTATATCTCACTCTCTCTCACATGCACTCCTCACCCTATATATAGGAGACATGGATCGTGAATGGGTTTACGGCCGTAAACCTGTTCACGGCCGTATGCACAGCCGTAAACTCATATATGGGGGTAAACACCAAGCTGTTTACTGTCCTAGACATAAAAATACATTTTCCTAGAAAATTAAAGTATAAACCATAATTTAGACCCAACAGTATGCGAGCTTGCTTCTATTACGTCCAGGAGGGCCACATCAGAGCTCGTTGTCCTTTTCTCGTTTTTGGGGAGGTGCTGGACCCTACACCCCTAGCGTGGAAGTTACCTAACGGACATTATAGGATGGTCGGGATCCTAAAGACCAAGGATTGAGTCACCAGGTTTCTGATTAAGTCGGTTACTATAGTGTTGGTATTCATCTGTAAATTCATGTTTATGTTTTGAAATTCGGTTGTAAGCTAGAATGATCAACAGAATGGAATTATCTTATTTAGCTCTAGTTTTAAGTAATTTCTCATTATGAAGGGATTAATTATTGTCTTTGGATTTTTCCGTGCATGGTGGAATTTTTAAATGTTGTTATGGGTGTAGTTTTTTTCTTTTCCTGAGCATCTGGATGTTAAGGGTGGGGATCAGATAGTAGAATTCAA
The DNA here is from genome assembly GCF_052849685.1 of Lactuca virosa. Lineage (NCBI taxonomy): Eukaryota > Viridiplantae > Streptophyta > Magnoliopsida > Asterales > Asteraceae > Lactuca > Lactuca virosa. Next base: position 430,643,543 of record NC_136428.1, on the reverse strand, counting down.
GTTGACCTGGAATTTAGAAAGGTTGTTGAAATTTTAGGATCTAGCATAGTCCAAGCGTGGAAGAGTGGAACTTCGCAGCATGAAGAGCTTCTTTCATGTTTCGGTTCCCGGTCGGATTTCTCTAAGTTCAAGACTTCTACGCGACTACTGAAAGTTCTGACTTCGCATCGGGATCATCGTCAGCGGTTTGATTTCTTTTCGAATCGTTGTAGTTCTAGTTTTGATAGTGATCTATAGGGTGTCCTCAAATTTTAGAATTTATGGTGTTAGGAGCTTACATTAAGGGGTGTGAAGAGGGTTTCCTTGTATGTTCTTGTTTGATTGGGGCTTGGAAGTTTGAGTCATGGCCCAAAGGCCTGGTAGGGTCAATTAAGTCTTTTTGAGATCAATGTGCATTATGTTAGGCTAAGAGTGATCATGTTGGTTAGTGGGTCGGGGGTAAGCCCAAGTTCCATTGTTGGTTAGTGGATTGGGGGTAAGCCCGAGTTCCGTTGTTGGTTAGTGGATCGGGGGTAAGCCTGAGTGTCGTTGTTGGTTAGTGGACCAGGGGAAAGCCTAAGTGTTGTTAGTGATTACCAGATCGGGGGTAAGCTTGAGTATTGTCAGTGGATAGCAGATCATGGTTGTTAGAGCCGAGTTGGATCATGGTCATGTTTAATATGCGACCTCTTGGTTTTCGTGACATTGGTGCACTTATGTGAGGGTTTAGCATGACAACATTTGGCTGAGAAAGTTTTGGATCAATCAAATTTGTGGATTTTCAGTCATTTTAGTTCATGTGAGGGTTATGCCAAATTTCGGGATCTGCAGGTTCCGAGTAAGAAAGTTGGTCCTTTCTGTCATGATTTTAGAAGGTTGTGTGAAGAAGTTTTCTTCAGGCCGCGTGGTATCACCAAAATTTTTGGGTTGGCATAACTGTAGAGATACGGTCGACTGTTGAAGATGATACAATAAAGATGAATCAGATCTTGGAGTCTCAGTTTCAGATGTTGGCCTTTCGGTGATCTCAACCACGTTGAAGGTCCCTTAGGGGGTTACATCTTGAAGTGGAAGCGAGAACTGGTTTCGAGGACAAAATCTAATTTAAGTGGGGGAGAATTGTAACACCCGATTGTTTATCATTTCTTACTTCAGGGTTGTGGACCGAAGGTCAATCATGTTAAATCATTAGGCCTTAAGGAATTAAAGTTTAGACCCTTTGGGATGTGATAATGTTGGTTGTGAGATCTAACCCTTGAATTGTGTATTGGATCGAAGGGTAGAAAGGGGAAAAGTTATAGACCGGGTTTCTTGCATGAATTAGGGATTTTAGTTCTAGATGTTTTTAGTAAAATATAATTAGATAGGGTTGTGGGGCTCTTCAATAACTTTCTATGCGTATAAAAAATGTCGAAAATGGAGTTGAAACGAAGAAGTTATGGTCGTTTGAAGTTGAAGTGAAAATTAGGGATTCTTGGGTTACGCATGGCGTAATGGGTATTTAACGATTTACGCAGGGCGAAAATAAAAAGTACGCATTGCATACTCAACCAGTGTGAAAACCCTAAATTCGGAGTTTTGAGCCCTATTTAAACACCTTAACCTCCATAAACCCTTTCCATTCTCATCCTCCATCTCTCCAAACGACGCCCTTGAAACCCTAACCCCATATTTGAGCCTTGTGAGAAAAAAGTGTGTTTTTGGGTGCCTTTGAAGGAAGAAGAAGTTAGTGGTGTTGCTTGGAAAGCTTCAAGCCTTGTGGATCTGTGATTTTCACTTTACAAGCGTTCTACAAGAGGTATAAAGTTGTGAACTTGGTGAATGATTTCTTAGATCTAGTTAGTGATGGGTTTTTTTAGCATAACAACAATTCCTAAGTGTGCATGCAACCCTAATGCTTTGGATCTAGGTTTTCTCTAATTGAACATGCAAACTTGAACACAAAAGGAGAAACCCTAGGAAGTGTCTACAATTTTCAAAATCTATATAAGACTAGGGTTTGCTTACATACCTTCATTGTTATATTGTAATAAAAATAATTCCCTTGTAGATCTTGAAGCTTGAGAACTTAGTGTCACAAGTGTAACACCTCTAATGGCTCACAAACACACACTGCAAGAGAATGATATGAGAGAGGAAGAGATGATCAAAAATTTGGTTCTTGCTTCTTTCAAAGAGTGGCCCAAAATCCAAGACTAAAGGACTCTATTTATAGTGCACCAAGGATGCTATGGATAACCCTAATTTCAAATATGGTAATTATCCACCTCCTTTGATTATCCATATATGATAAGATATTCTAGAAACTCTAGAATAATCTTACATATACACATTAAAATCATCCACCCTTCCCGTAAGAAGGTTCTGGACCTTTTTTCTCAACTATTGAACAATTTCACTTTTACTCCCTACACTTTTAATTAATTTCTTTAATTCCAAAATAATTTCTGATTGAATATTAACTATTAATATGATTACTAATTAATATACTAATTCCATAACATATTAATAAATCATTTATTCCAATTTATTAATCAATTAATAAATTCTTTCTCTTCCTCAATAATCATCGTGTCTAGTTGCATGTGTGAAGGCAACCCAAAAGGACCATGCCACTATCAATTCAAGTACATACCAATTATAGTTATGGGCTTCGACACCTAATCCAACAGTCTCCCACTTGGATAAATCTAATAACTATAATTGCAAGTATGACTTCAAAAACTAATAAGCAATAGTAGCTCTCATAGCTTTTTATCGAACTCTAACCTAGTCAGTTGCGTGTCCTAAGATAAGGGATCATATAATCATCCATTCTACAAGATATCATGTGAACAAATGACATGGATCAAAATTATTCTCATTGACCAATATTTTGTTTCTCGATTTCTGATTTGTAATGACATTGAACACATCAATTCAGTCCTGACGGGGCCCGACACATAAGTCAACACCAAATCATCGAGGGGCCCAAGATATCGCTTTCCCCCCTTAGGGCAAAAGGAACAGATAAACTTTGACTCATATGCTTGTACTATTTACTCATCAAATCATGCACCAAAATACGTTTTATAACACCAAGTTACTTATGCGTTTACGCATTATCAATGCACAACCAACTCGTAAACAACAACTCATATATCTTGGTTTAAAGATTATATGATATTATCGTCTTAGAATTACTCGTGATAAATTCCATGAAGTAATTCACTGAGCGTGGGTTTAATCCAATACTTAAATCCCCATTTCAAAAGTACTCATGAATGTTAAAACAAACCATTGCTATGTCTAAATACCTAGACAATCTACAATCCAATTCATGACAATCTTAATTCACTACTTACTTCTAAAGTATGATTGACTGTGGGTATTTGAATAATCCAATTATTCGGGAAGTAAAACATGCGAAAAAAAAACACAAAGATAAACAATCGACAAAAGATAGTAAACGATATTGATAAATAAATCTCTATTATTTAATCATCAAATGTCAATTACATTTATTTGTTACAAGTTTCTAAATAACTATCTAATCACTAAAACTAATATCATCCTTCAGGCTAATGCTCATTGCGTGCTGAACATGCTTAATCCTACTCAGACCCTTTGTCAGGGGACCTGTAGGATTCTCTTATGATGATACCCTCTTAACAACGATGATTCATTCTTCTACACGATATCTGATAAACTGATATTTTCTGTTGATATGTCTCGATCTACCATGATCCCTCAGTTCCTTGGTCAAGGAAACCGCTCCTTCATTATCCCAGAAAATCTCCATCGGCTCCTTAATGGCTGGTACGACTACAAGATGTCTAATGAAGTTCTTTAACCATATAGCCTCCTTCGATGCTCCACTCATGCCAATATACTCTGATTCACAAGTAGAATCAACCACGATCTCCTGCTTGGAACTTTTACAAGTCACTGCTCCTCCATTAAGGGTAAACACCCAACCTGACTGAGAATAGAAGTTGTATCTGTCTGTCTGAATGTTGGCGTCACTATACCCAATAACTCTTAAGTCATCACTGCCACCAAGCACAAGGACCCAGTCCTTAGTTATTCGCAGATACTTAAGTATGTTCTTAACTGCTATCCAATGAGCTTTACCCAGATTTCCTTGATATCAACTAAACATACTCAAAGAAAAAGCCACGTTAGGGCAAGTACATTTCATATCATACATGATCGATCCAACGGCGGAATCATATAGAACTCGACCCATTTCTGCTATCTCTGCATCGGTACTCGGACACTGAGTCTTACTCAGCCTGGTATTACTTTGGATATGTAACTCCCCTTTCATTGAATTCTAAATGCTAAAACGCTTTAGCACCTTATCCCGATGCGTACTTTGACTAAGTCCAATTATTCTTCTATTCCTATTTCTTAAAATCCTTATTCCCAAAATAGAAGCAACCTCTCCCACATACTTCATAGTGAAACACTTTCCAAGCTAGGAATTAACTTCCTGCAAGGTTGGAATGTCGTTTCCTATAAGTAGGATGTCATCAACATAGAATACCAGGAAGGTGACTATACTCCCACTAGCTTTGACATATACACAAGATTCATCCTCACTTCTATAGAAACCAAACTCTTTGACTTTCTCATCAAAACAAATATTCCATCTGCGAGAAGCTTGTTTCAGTCCATACATTGATTCTCAAGCTTACACACTCTATTGGGGTATTTAGCATCTACACAACCCTCTGTCTGAATCATGTAAACATCCTCAGCCAAATATCCATTAAGGAAAGCGGTTTTGACATCCACTTGCCAAATTTCATAGTCATGAAATGCAGCTATGGCTAACATAACCTTAACAGATTTAATCGTAGCCACCGGTGAGAAGGTCTCATCATAGTCAACCCATGGGGTTTGAGTAAAGCCCTTCGCAACCTGTCGGGCCTTGAAGGTGTGCATCTTTCCATCAATGTCAGTCTTCTTCTTGAAGATCCATTTGCACTCAACTGTCTTGCGACCTGGTACATTGTCAACCAAGTTCCAAACTTGATTGTCATACACGGACTGGATCTCGCTGTCCATTGCCTCTTTCCATTTAGCAGACTTAGGGCCCACCATGTCTTCCTTATAGTTAGAAGGTTTGTCCAAATTTACTAGTCTACTATCACTGATAAACGTATCACCATCCGTAGTTATATGGAAACCATAAAACTCTGGTGTCATTCTAACTCGAGTGGAACGTCTAATAGGTAATGAATCGTCAACAGGTTTAACAGGAATTTCTTCCTCAGGTTGAGTGATAGTGTTAGAGGTTGCTTCATCGCTTGGTTCTTGAAGTTCTTCAAGATCAATTGTACTCCCACTGTCCTCTTTGCATATGATCTCTCTCTCTCAAAAGACTCCTCTTCTTACTACGAAGACCACGTTCTCACTAGGCCGGTAGAACAAGTATCCAAAGTACTTTTGTGAATATCCGATGAAAATACATCGCTCACTTCGAGGTTTAAGCTTGTCGTGAGTCTCTCGTCTAACGAAAGCTTCACAACCCCAAACCTTGATATGTGCCAATGAGGGAACTTTCCCTGTCCACATATCGTGAGGTGTTTTTGCAACCTTATTTGTTGGAACAAGATTAAGAATGTAGGCAGCAGTCTCTAAGGCATACCCCCATAATGAGATTGGTAGTGAACCTCGACTCATAATGGAACGAACCATGTCCAACAAGGTTTGATTACGCCTATCAGCCACACCATTAAGTTGTGGTGTCCTAGGAGGTGTCAATTGTGAAACAATTCCACATTCCTTGAGGTAGTCGTGGAACTCGATACTAAGATACTCACCACCTCTATCAGATCTGAGCATCTTGATCTTCATGCCCAATTGATTCTCGACTTCATGTTTGAATTCTTTGAACTTTTCAAATTTTTCTGACTTATGCTTGATTAAGTAGATATATCCATACCTGCTATAATCATCAGTCAAAGTCAAATAAAATCGATTTGAATCTCTTGTGGTGGATTTGAAGGGCCCACACACATCCGTGTGTATGAGATCCAACAATCACTCACCTCATTTACATGAACCCGTGAAAGGTGTTTTAGTCATATTTACAGGTAAACAAGACTCACATGTTGTTGGATATAGTGTCTAAGTCCATAACTATATTTGGTATGTACTTGACCCGACCCGACATGGTCCATTTGGGTTGCATGCCATTGCAACACTTGAATAGACAAAATGAGAAAAAAGACACTTAAGGTTTATTAATATATTATAAGTTCTAATATATTAATAATATTATTTAATTAGTATTGGTCAAGAATTAATTCAGAATTAATTTGGTGATGAAAAGGAGACTAATTAAATATATGGGGTTGATTGTGTAAATCATCCATTCTTATATAGTGGGCTAATGATCCATGGTTTATGGAGTTGGGCTAAAACCCATAAGGTGCTCCATGGATAGTCCATGGGGGTTATAAACCCATGGATCATGGGAAATGAAAAGCCATGTCAATTAGGGTTTACATATGGTAACCCTACTTATGACACAACTATAAAAGGAACCCTTGACTTGCAAAATCGGACCACGAAGTGTAACAACAACAGGGGAAGCCGATTTTGTGTGATAGTGAACTTCTCTCAAGTTATTCTAAGTGTTGTGGTGTTGTGTGAAGCATTTGAGGCATCATATTTGGGGTGCTAGGCTCACAAAGTCATCAAGGAATCCAAGCTACTAAAAGGTATGTCATTATATTTGATTTTTGTATTACAAGTTCCCCATAACATGCTAGTTAGGATGTAAACCTTGGAAAATCAAATTTTCATGTATATTAGAGAAAACATAGATCCAAGGTTTCTAGGGTTGCATGTACACCATAGGAGTGTTAGAATGCTCAAAACCCATCAGTGGTATCAGAGCCTAGGCTTGTTTTCTGTACACTTGATGCAAACTGCTTGAAAAAGTCGAAAACTATTCATTGTTCGTATGAACTCGCCGATTCCATGGGGGGGGGGGGGACTCGACGAGTCCATGACTAAATTCATCATACTCGCCAAGTAGGATCATGCACTCAACGAGTAAAAGGCCCTGTGAGCAGTTTTTCGAGTTTTGCTGCTGGAAATGGACTAGAATCATTACCCTAAACTGTTTTGGACTTATAAAATTTGTTTTTTGAAGTGGTAATGATTATGCTAATTCATATTCAATGGTTATTATCAAATTTCAAGTTTTATATGTGTTAATATGATTCTTGAAATTGTTTGATATGAATGTTTCTACTTATGAGTTTTAGAGGATCATAGGAATTATGTGTAACTTGCTTGTTAATATGATTCTTGACCTTAATGCCTAATGATGGAATCCATAATTTGTCCTCAAGTTATGGATAACCAAAAGTCACTTCTTTAAAAGTGTCATTAAAGAATAAGAGGTTACATAAAATGAAGAGTCTTCACTTTAATGGACCATTAAACTCATAAGTGAAGAAATGAAAAGTCTTGAATAGTTTCAATTATTGCTCTCAAGTTTTGGAATTTTGTAAAGTCTTACACCCTAATACTTTAATTTCCAAATTGAACCTTAGACTTTTAAAAGTTTAAAATTCAACCCTTATACTATTATTATATTAAAAGTTTAAATATATAGATATGTATAAGAATAAGTCAGTCTTACCGTTAGTAGGCCTCATTCACGAAGTCGGTCTATAAGGTGATAGGTTTTATACAAACAATCCTATGTGTGCATGCAACCCTAATTGGATCTATGTTTTCACTATAAGACATAGAACTTTATGAAAACAAAATAAACCCTAGCATGCTCCTACAATTTTCGAAAATCATATAGAAGAGTAGAAGACATACCTTTGTTGTTATATTGCAATAACAACTAGTTTCCTTGATCTCTTAGACTCTTGAAAGCAAGCACCACAAATGTAGTGCCTCTAATGGCTCACAAACACCAAGAAGCAAGAAGGAAATTAAGAGAGAGAAGGGAGGATACTAATTTTCGGCCCTAGGGTTTCTCTTGGAACAAGTGGCCGAAAATTGAAGGCTAGGGTCTCTATTTATACTGTAGGGTGCTAGGGTTTCAGTCTAAACCCTAATGGATAGCTTAGCCACCAAGCAGCCCAAGGAACCTTCTGGAATGAGGCCTTGGATGAAAATATGATGATCCTTCATCATAATTTCGTTCCCCCTTAGTCCATTAGGTTTCCCAGTCCAAAACTCAACTATCACACATTTGATAGTTTATACCCCTTTATTTAAATAATCTCTTTTAGTCACCAAATTAATTCCTAATTAATTTATGACTAATACTAATTAAATAAATATGATTTCTCCTTTAATATATTATTCTTATAATATATTAATAAACCATAATATCCTCTCTCTCATATCAAATTACCTTGTCAAGTTGCTTTGGTGAAGGCAACCCAAAAGGACCATGCATAACCGGGTCAAGTACATACCAAATATAGTTACGGGCTTAGACACTAATCCAACAGTCTCGCACTTGGATAAGTCTAGTAACTATATCTCACATATGACTTCAGGATCCGATTAGCAATTGTAGCTTTCAATAGCCGCTGTCAACTCTGATCAATAATATGTCCTTCAGATAAGGGATCGTATAATCCTCTGTTCGAGATATCATGCTGACAATACTTATTGTCCAGCATTTTGTTTCTCGATCTTTGATTTGTTTGACATAGAACTCAGTTGAACACATCAACTTCATCCTGACCGGGCCCGGCACATAAGTCAACCCAAATCATCGAGTGGCCAAGATATCGCTTTTATACTCTTAGAATAAAAGGAACAGAAAACTTCGACTTATATGCTTTTATTATCTACTAGCTATGTTACACACAATAATACGTTTTATAACATCAAGTTACTGATGCGTTTTCGTATTATCAATATATAATCAACTAGCAAACAATAACCATATCTCTAGGTCTTAAGATTATATGATATTATCATCTTGCGATCATTTGTGATAACTTTCATGAAGTGATATTAGCAAGTGCGGGTTTATTCCAATGCTCAAAACATATTTCATAAGCACTCATAAACTTTGCAACAAACCTTTGCAATGTCCAAAGCCTTTTAGACAATCTACAAACAAATTTATGACAATCTTCTTTCATATCTACTTCCAACATATGAGCGATTGTGGACTGTTCGAATAATCTTATTATTCAGGAAGTCAAAACATGCAAAATCGAAACAATAGATAAATAATCAACACAAGATAGTAGCTTTCTTATAAATAACACACCTTTATTTAATCATCAAATGTTGAATGCAAAATTATCCATTACAAGTTTCCTACCTATCTAATCTAAACTAATATCGTCATTTAGCCCAACACTCCTAGCGTGCTGCAAATGCTTGACCCTACCCAGTCCCTTCGTAAGGGGATCTGCTAGGTTATCTTCCGATGATACCCTCTTCACAACGAGGAGTCCCTCTTCTACCCGATGTCAAATAAAATGGTATTTCCTGTCAATATGTCGAGATCTGCCATGATCCCTTGGTTCCTTGGTTAAGGCAACCGCTCCTTCATTATCACAGAAAATTTCCATGGGCTCCTTTATGGATGGCACAACTCTAAGGTCTCCAATGAAGTTCTTCAACCATATAGCCTCCTTTGACGCCTCGCTTGCCGCAATGTACTCTGATTCGCACGTTGAATCAGCTACGGTCTCTTGCTTGGAACTTTTCCAAGTCACTGCTCCTCCGTTCAGGGTAAAGACCCATCCCGACTGTGATCGGTAATTATCCCGATCTGTTTGGAAACTAGCATCACTGTACCCTCGCACCCTTAAGTCATCACTCCCACCGAGGACTAGAAACCATTCCTTGGTCCTTCGTAGGTACTTAAGAATATTCTTGACAACAATCCAATGTGCTCTACCAGGGTTCCCTTGATATCTGCCGACCATTCTCAAAGCGAAGGCTACATCAGGGCGAGTACAAGCCATAGCATACATATTCGAGCCAACTACGAAAGCATAAGGTACTCGGCTCATATCAGCTATCTCTGCCTCTGTACTCGGGCTCTGAGTCTTACTCAATTTGGTATTGCATTGGATTGGCAACTCCCCTTTCTTGGAATTTTCCATACTAAAACGTTTTAGTACCTTTTCCAAGTATGTATCCTGACTGTGTCCTATCAGTCTCTTAATTCTGTCTCTCACTATCCTTATTCCCAGAATATATGCAGCCTCTCCGAGGTCCTTCATAGCGAAACACTTCCCAAGCCAAGACTTGACCTCCTGCAAGGTTGGGATGTCGTTTCCTATGAGCAGTATGTTATCGACATACAATACGAGAAAGCTCACTATACTCCCACTGGCCTTGACATACACACATGACCCATCTGTTGGATTAATGTCTAAGTCCATAACTATAATTTGTAAGACTTGACCCGACCCGACATGGTCCATTTGGGTTGCATGGCATCATGCATTTGGATAGACTATAATGAGAGAAATAACACTTAAGGTTGGTTAATATATTATAAGTTCTAATATATTAATAAGGTTATTTAATTAGTATTGATCAATAATTAATTTGGAATTAATTAAGTAATCAAAAGGAGACTAATTAAATATATGGGTTGATTGTGTAAATCATTCATTCTTATATATGTGAGCTTGTGATCCAAGATTCCTTATGTTGGACTAAGTCCATGGGGTGACCCATGGATACTCCATGGAGGTTAAAATCCATGGAGCATAAGGAATGGGTAAAGTTATGTGTTACATGGTGTAACCCTAATAGCCACCATATAAAAGAATCCCATGGCTCAAGAAATCGTGCACTAATGTGTGAGTGTGAGGGCTAGACGATTTCAAGGAGTGTTCAAGTTTCTCTCAAGTTATTCCAAGTGTATTTGGTGTTGTGTGAACCATTTGAGGTGTCACACTTGGGGCACTAGGCACTCAAGCTTCATGAAGACATTCTACATCAAAGAGGTATGTATTCTATCTTGTTATATTTATTATTTTGTATGCTAGATTAGGATAATACCTTGGATGTTCATAATTGTATGTATAATAGAGAAAACATAGATCCAAGGTATTTAGGGTTGCATGTACACTTAGGAGTGTTAGAATGCTCATAACCCAACAGTGGTATCAGAGCCTAGGCTTGTTTTCTTGTTATACTTGCAAAAGTAGCTGAAAAATCGAGTTGGATGCATATATTCGATTGTTTTGGCTGGAATTGGACTAGGAACATTACCCTAAGATGTTTTTGGACTTATAAACTTGTTTTTGATGTGGTAATGTTCATGCTAATCCAATTTCTAAGATAATTGTCATAATTTCAAGATTTGTATTAGTTTGTATGTTCATGCTAATTTCTTGAAGATTGATGATTTGAATTATCTTGTTCTTATGAGGTTCTTAGATTAATAGAAAAGTTGTGTGAAATAGTTGTTTTCAATCCATTTTAATCTAAGAGTTGATTCCAAAGTGTGTTTTTGTAACTTGTCCTCAAGTTATATGAAAAGTCACATTTAAGAATCATAAAACTCATAAAAGTTGGCAAAGGTTACAAAATGAAGAGTCTCTTCATTAAATTAAAAAAAAAAGTGTAACCTTAATTAGTTCCATAAGTTACAATAAAAAAAAGGTTATTTTTTTTATTAATTAGTTTAAAGTCTTCCATAATTTGTCCTCAAGTTATGGAACTTGAAGAGCTTTTTTTTTTTTTTTTTTTTTTTTTTTTTTTTTAATTAAAACTTCTTTAAACTCATAAGTTATGGAATTAATTAGTTTTGAATAGTTTCAACTTGCCCTCAAGTTTTGGAATTTGAAAAGTTTTCACTTATGAATACTTTAATTCCAAGTTAGCCCTTAGAATTTTAAAAGTTAAAATTCAACCCTGATACTTTATAATATTATAAGTTAATAATATTTATATATATATATATATATATATATATATATATATATATATATATATATATATGTATAAGAGTAAAGTCAGTCTTACCGTTAGTAGGCCTCATTCACGAAGCCGGTCTATAAGGGGGGGTATAAGGTTACTGCCTATAAAATGACAGTTTAATGGGTGTCCACTCTCACCCACCGCTTCCTTGACTGGTGGAGGGTCGTTAGCTAAACGGGTAGGACAAGGACTATAATTCTCCTTTCATTAAAAGTATTAATGATAAATACTAAGTAACTAAACTCTTATTAATACCCAATCTTAGTTACTTAGGAAAATGTGAATTTGGTGCTAACCCATGAAATTACACTTTGCACTTTGCTTAAGTCGTTAGTGGAGCGTGTGTGGTTAACCGGCACACTAACCTGGACTTAACAAGGTAGGCAAAGGGTAACTTAATATTTATCATAGTATCGGTGGAGCGTGTGTGGTTAACCGACACACTGATTAAGGGGTAAATATTAAGGGTACCAAGTATATTTGCATGGTTATTCACACCTTGTTTTGTGATCCTCGGCATCCCAGTCACAAAACCTGAAGGGCACACTCGAGATTGAAACATGCCTTTGAACAGTTCAATGAATCTCAAAGATCTAGGACTTTCAAATCCAATTAAAACCTAATAAATTATTTCATTTTTCATGGTGGAAATTGGTGAATCGTCATTCACCTACCTTCAAATATTTTATAGCTTGGATTACGACATCCCTCTTCTAAGTTATAAAATAGTTTGTTGGGTCCTAGCCTTAATATTTCATATTGGGTGTCATATTAAGGACTTTAAATCAACTATCTTGAATATCTCCCAAAAAGATGTCTGGTCTAGACATTTATGATCTTCCCAAATCTCTTGAAACAAGCTTTCCTAAATGAAGATGATGTCCCATGGATATCATACTTCTTTCACCTCCTCCAATTATTCTCCCTAACCCACAAGTTCCTAAAAAGTTTAAGGTCACTCAAGCCCTATTGGCAAGGCAAGGTCTAGGTGTGATCACATCTTGGAGATGTAGTCACATATTGACAAGCCGGGAGAGTTGGGTGTCAAAGTCTTGAGAAAGTTGGTGGCTCAACTACTTTCTAAGTCACATAGTGAGTTCTTTTGGGAATCCTTTGAAACAGACTAAGACAAGACCCTTAATGATCTTATCTATTTGCTAAGATCAACTTCCTAAAACGCTATGGACATTGACAATGATGCCATTGGATATCGAGTAAAGCTCTCTCTTCCCAATGGAAAGGGATCGGCCATAGTCAACTCTGTTGACCCAATGGTAAAGAGAGAGGCGAAGTCTGAGATAGTCCCATTATCAAGGATCCATAGGTAACTATTGCCAAAGGAAGGGGCATTGGTTACGAAGGTGCCAAATTTACCTAAGGATGTTAAAGTCAATAAGTTTGGCTCTACTTCAGGTAAAGTCCATTGTCTAACTCTATTAAGTACATGCTGATTCTGATCGCGAAGATGGATTTCAATCGCATGGTTCGGTGATCAGAATTTTGGGCTATTACTTAAGAGTTATGATATTTATATTGCTTAGGAATAGATAACAACAAGGTTTTCATATGGATTGTAAGGATAAGTTTTTCCGCAAAGTTTTAAAATAAAAGAAAAAAGGTTTTGATTTTATTTATTTTAAGTATCCTTACAATGGCATTTGTGAAAAGTTGTTGCTTATAAGATTCCATTGATAGCAATATTGGAAAAATGGATTTGATTCTTTCGGTTGTGGTAGTGTCTAATATTACCAAATAAGGAAAGATTCTCATCAACCAAGGTTCAATTGGACCGAAACTTGGAATCATGCAAGTTGTATAGTATGATGAATGAGAACTTTCAGCTTGGAAAATTAAGACTAATTCCTTATGTGAATAAGGAAAGGACTAAGGGATCGAGTACACATTCTTGTGCACTGGTCAAGTCCACCACAAAAGATCAAGAAGACTATTCGTCATGATTTACTTAAGTTCAGTAAATATGGTTATACTTATAAGTTTAAGTATAAGTCTGTAGCATTGGAGAAGTTTCAATGTGAGACAGAACGAATAAGAAGAATCAAAGTATGGCAGAAAGATAAAAATTTCTCAAATCTGAAAAGATGGGATAGTACTTTAGTATCATGTTTATGATCATCTTAATGATTAAGATACCATATCACAATTGGTCCTCTAAAGTCAAGAAGAGGAGTCATGAAGTGTTGAAATGGTTAAATCAAAAAGATGAGTCATACTTCGTTCCAAAACAATTCTTAGAGTCATACTCCAAGATTGTAACTTGAGTGACATATCTTAAAGAGGGTTTGTTAACACTAGTCAAATGTAAGAGTAAAAGGTTATCTACTCTTGTACATTTGAAATTGGTAAGTTGTGATGTTTTGGATAAAACAGAGACCAACTTAGGCCAATTGTGTAAAGTGTTAGTCTTGATAAAGAATCCGCACTATCTCTTGAATATTTGACAAGGGAGTCTTATATGTCAAGAGGACAGTGGGAGTCTTAAAGCTCTTGAAAGTTTCAAGACTTAATCAAGAATAAAACCTAAAGTCCTTCACTAGCACACGACTTGAGGTTTATAACCTATCGTGTTGAAATTTTTGTGCCTATTCAAGTTGGCTTTGCATAGGAGTTCTGAGAGTTCTCAATTGGTTGCACAACTACTTGGAAGCAATGGCAGGCACCTGAGCTGCCAAATGGCAAGAATTTAAGATTGCACAAGTTTAATCAATATGAGTTTGGATTTGTCACTAACCTTGTCTTGTGATTATGGTTTTGACAAATTCACATGGATAAGAACACATACATTATTAAATCTAAGTGTCATAAGGGTTCTCTTCGATTCATGAAAATGATGGTGAGGAAACACTTTCACTAAGTAGATTTTAGCTAGATAGCAATTGTGATATTTGCATTCTCAAAGTCGTTAGTGGAGCGTGTGTGGTTTACCGGCACACTAACATGGACTTGTGAGAAGTGGCAAAGGTCTAAACAATTGAGACTATGATTACGGCATCCCTTTTCATAGTTCTAAAATTGTTTAGACAAACATGTGAGCTATCTAAGAGAGGTGTATGATTTTGATAAAGTTTTATCAAAACAATCTAGTATCAGAAATCTGAACTTTGGTAAGAAAGTCAGCTGATTTCTGAGTACATGTCAAAGCTAGTGGGAGCATAAGTGTTATGCTAACAATCATCATGTTAGTGGGAGCATGATAATTATGACAAAGGTTGCAAGTTAGCAATGTTAATTATAGAAAACAAAAGTTTCAATTCGTGAGGTTGCAGGGGTTGAAAAAGTTGTTTTGCTATAATTAAGGGAGAGGAAATTATACTTCATTTCAATTCTAAAAAGCTTAGATTGAGATTTTAATCATATTTAATCAAGGATATATATATATATATATATATATATATATATATATATATATATATATATATATATATGTATATATATGAATTTCATGTTGGAATGGCTCAACATAAGGAAATTCTATATATGGGTCCATTATTTGCGTTCTAAAATTCGATTATGATTACGGCATCGCTTTTCATAATCTGAATTTTGAGAACTTGGCAAATTGAAATGGAAATATTATAGCAAAAGACTGGTTTAGTCTTTATGTGAGACATCATGAATCGTGTCCCATATGCTTCGGATATAGGATCGATTACATGTGCTATATTCATCCTTTCTAAAATTTTCCAAATGCCTGGGGCATTATGAAGGGAAAAGGTCTAGAATTGGATATGACTAAAATGATTAAGCAATTGTCAAGGACAATCTAAGGTTTACCAAAGATTGGTTGCTCAAGGACAGTTGGAAGTATAATGTTAATTCTGGAAGGACCATATTGACATAATCTGTAAGGAGGCAACTCTTGTTCAGAAGTGATAGTCAAAATGGAATATGGAAATGTTTCAAAGTTAGAAATTATTCAATCTGTGTAAGATTAGGAAACTTAATGAAAGAATGATGTTTCCAAGGAGCTGATCTCCTTTGGAATGCTCTGTAATGATTGTTGTCAAGTCTTTCTTACTTTGTGCTTAATCATTAAGAGGATCAATGCATATAAGTTTAGAATCTAACAGATTTTAGTAAATGGCATGAATTTGGAATTCTTGCATTTGCAGTAAGGATTTGGGACTGTGAAAAGAGGATCATTGGAGTGATGTTCAATTGATCTATTTTACAAAGTAAAGATCATAGACAAACATAGTATGCATACTTGGTGTATGGCATGACTAGTGTTTAGAAAACATAGTGTACATGCTTGGAGCATGGGACAACTATTGTTTTAAATTCAAGTATAAAGTTGATAAAATCGAAACAATGAATAATGAGTAATCAGTACGGTGATAAATAAAAGTGTTTATTTATATTCATAGGGTTTGATACCATATTTGATTCATTTATTCTTGTGTTTCACTTTGCATGTTTTGACTTCCAGAATAACTAAGTCGCTCTTCCTGAATGATTCAGTTATTCAAACCATCCACAGTCGGTCATATGTTGGAAGTAGATATGAATCAAGACTGTCATGGGTTGGTTCGTAGAGGTCCAAGTTGGTGGACAAAGTGGTGCTACAACACTCATGAGTGCTCATAAGTTCTGAGTATTGGATTCAACCCGCGCTCATTTGAATCACTTCATGGATTTTATCACGAGTGATCATGAGACGATAATATCTTATATTCTTCAAACCTAGAGATATGAGTTGTTACTATGAGTTGGTTATACATTGATTGCACGAAAACGCATTGGTAACTCGATGTTATAAAACGTGACTTTGTGTATGATTCAACAAGTAGTAGAACAAGCCATATGAGTCGAAGTTTATCCATTCCTTTTACCTTCGGGATAAAAGCGATATATGTGGGCCCCTCGATGATTTAAAGATGATACATGTGAGTTCTTGGCCAAGCCAGTACTGATTTGATTTGTTCAATCAGTCAATCATCATGAATCGGAAATCGGGAAACAACAAATGAACAGAGAGAATGATTGATAATCCATGTCTCAGTCCATATGATATCTAGAATGGAGGAATATATGATCCCTTATCTAATGGACAAGTCATTGACAAAGGTCAGAGTTCATCGACAAGGTCAGAGTTCGACAGAAGCTTTTGAGAGCTACGATTGCTGATCGGTTCCTGATGTCATACGCAATAATAGTTTTAGACTTATCCAAGTGGGAGACTGTTGGATTAATGTCTAAGTCCATAACTATAATTGGTAAGACTTGACCCGACCCGACATGGTCCATTTGGGTTGCATGGCATCATGCATTTGGATAGACTATAATGAGAGAAATAACACTTAAGGTTGGTTAATATATTATAAGTTCTAATATATTAATAAGGTTATTTAATTAGTATTGATCTAGAATTAATTTGGAATTAATTAAGTGATCAAAAGGAGACTAATTAAATATATGGGTTGATTGTGTAAATCATTCATTCTTATATATGTGAGCTTGTGATCCAAGATTCCTTATGTTGGACTAAGTCCATGGGGTGACCCATGGATACTCCATGGAGGTTAAAATCCATGAAGCATAAGGAATGGGTAAAGTTATGAGTTACATGGTGTAACCCTAATAGCCACCATATAAAAGAATCCCATGGCTCAAGAAATCGTGCACTAATGTGTGAGTGTGAGGGCTAGACGATTTCAAGGAGTGTTCAAGTTTCTCTCAAGTTATTCCAAGTGTATTTGGTGTTGTGTGAACCATTTGAGGTGTCGCACTTGGGGCACTAGGCACTCAAGCTTCATGAAGACATTCTACATCAAAGAGGTATGTATTCTATCTTGTTATATTTATTATTTTGTATGCTAGATTAGGATAATACCTTGGATGTTCATAATTGTATGTATAATAGAGAAAACATAGATCCAAGGTATTTAGGGTTGCATGTACACTTAGGAGTGTTAGAATGCTCATAACCCAACACCATCTTCGTTTCGCAGAAAGCCAAACTCTTTGACCTTCTCGTCAAAACAAAGATTCCATCAGCGAGATGCTTGCTTCAATCCATAAATGGATTTCTCAAGCTTGCACACTCTATTTGGATACTTCGCGTCAACAAAACCCTCTGGGTGATTCATGTAAACATCCTCAACCAACTTTCCATTTAGAAAAGCGATTTTTACGTCCATCTGCCAGATTTCATAATCATGAAATGAAGCTATTGCGAGCATTACCCTAATAGACTTTATTTTAGCAACTGGCGAAAAGGTCTCATCATAGTCAACTCCAGGAGTTTGAGTAAAGCCCTTCGTGACCAATCGTGCTTTATAAGTGTGCTCTTTCCCTTCCATGTCTGTCTTCTTCTTGAAGATCCACTTGCACCCGACTATCTTACGACCTGGTACATTATCAACCAAATTCCAAACTTGGTTGTCATACATGGACTGAATCTCGCTGTCCATTGCCTCTTTCCATTTAGCAGAATCTGGGCCTGCCATTGCTTCCTTATAGCTATTAGGTTCGTCCAGATTTACTAGTGTACTATCACTAATAAACGTATCCCCGTCAGTAGTAATATGGAAACCATAAAACTGGGGTGGAACACTAACTCTGTTGGAACGTCTAAGAGGTAAGGACTGGTCAATTGGTTCAACAGGAGTTTCCTCCTCAGGTTGAGCGCCAGTGTTAGAGGTTCCTTCATCTCCTGACTCTTGAAGCTCTTCAAGGTCAATCTGACTCCCACTGTCTCCTTGACTTATGAGTTCTCTCTCTCTGAAAACTCCTCTCTTGGCAACAAAGACAACATTGTCACTTGGTCTATAGAAGAGATAGCCAAAAGACTTCTGTGGATAGCCGATGAAATAACACTTCTCACTACGAGGTTCTAGTTTGTCGTGAGTCTCTCGTCTTACGAAAGCTTCACAACCCCAAACCTTGATATGTGCTAACGAGGGAGCTTTTCCTGTCCACATCTCGTGAGGTGTTTTGGTAACCTTCTTGGTGGGAACTAAGTTAAGGATATGGGCGTCAGTCTCTAAGGCATACCCCCAGAATGAGATTGGTAACGAAGCACGACTCATCATAGAACGAACCATGTCCAACAAGCTTCAATTACGTCTCTTAGCCACACCATTCAATTGTGGCGTTCTAGTAGGCGTCAATTGCGAAACTATTCCACATTCCTTTAGATAGTCGTAAAACTCAAGACTTAGGTACTCTCCCCCTCGATCAGATCGAAGCATCTCGATTTTCCTGCCCAGCTGATTCTCCACTTCATTCTTAAACTCTTTGAACTTTTCAAAGGTTTCTGACTTTTGCTTGATCAAGTAGATATATCCATATCTGCTATAATCGTCTGTAAAAGTCACGTAGAAGCGACAAGTGTCCCTTGTGGTGGATATATAGGGTCCATACACATCAGTATGTATGAGATCCAATACACCCTTACCCCTTTCACATGTGCCAGTAAAGGGTGACTTGGTCATCTTCCCAAGCAAACAAGATTCACACACGTCATCGTCCCTAAGGTCGAATGACTCCAAGACTCCATCCTTTTGGAGTTAGGCTATGCGTTTCTTGTTAACATGGCCAAGGCGACAATGCCACAAGCATGCTTTGTCCAAACTTGTGGACGAATCGATATGCAAAACATCATTTCCTAAATTATCAATAATTAACACAGATTCATAAATCCCATTACAAGGTAATGCATTGAAATAAAAGACACCATTCAAATAAGCATTAATAGAACCATTACTATTATTAAACGAATATCTGAAACCTTGTGTAAAAAATCCATGAAAAGAAATGATGTTTCTTGCCATATCTGGCGAATAGCAATAATTATTTAAATCTAGTCCTAACCCATTACTCAACACTAAGGAATAAACTCCGATCTTGGTTACTGGTGAAGACTTCCTGTTTCCCATGATCAAGTTTATCCTTCCATGCTTCACTTCCCTACTTTTTCTTATCCCCTGCAAATCAGAACAAATATGGTAACCACATCCAGTATCAAGGACCCATGAAGTAGCAAGTGACGATTTATTAGATTTAATTAAATACATACCTGCAAAGGTGGGTTTTATCTTCCCATCCTTAATATCCTGTAGATATTTGGGGCAGCTTCGTTTCCAGTGGCCCTTCTGGTGGCAATAGAAGCACTCTGCTTCCTTGGGGTCAGAAGAGGGCTTAACAGAACCTGCTTTGGTCCCACTAGAGGAGGAACCATCTTGGGTCTTACCCTTATGGTGGCTCTTAGAAGGAGCCTTCCTCTTCTTACCCTTTCCTTGGCCGATTGCCAACACAGGAGCAGCTACAGTAGAGGATGATGCTATATATTTGTCCTTGAGGTTGCTCTCAGCTGTCCTCAGGAGCCCTTGAAGTTTACTCAGGGTGACCTCTTCCTTGTTCATGTGGTAGGTCATTCTGACCTGGTTGTAGCAGGAAGGCAAGGAGTGGAGGATGATGTCGATAGCCAAATCCTCATCAAACTTAACATTAAGTTTGAGAAGACGATCAACATACCTTTGCATTCTTTGCAAATAAGTGGTTAGGGATTCTCCACTCCCCATCCTAGCGGTGATCATGTTGGTGATGATCTCATAGCGCTCTTGCCTCGCGCTCTGGTGGTACCTGTCCAACAAATCTTGATGCATCTCATATGGATACATGTCCTCATAGGACTTTTGGAGTTCGAGGTTCATGGTGGCCAACATGATGCAATGAACTTTCGTTGCATCACGCTCGTGGGCCTCAAAGGCGGCCATCTCTTCAGGAGTAGCTTCTTCTGGGTTGATCTTTTCTAGCTTCTCGTCGAGGACATATTCTTTGTCCTCGTAGCGAGTTATCATGCGAATGTATCTCATCCACTCGTTGAAGTTTGAGCCATCAAATGTCACCTTTTGACACAGGTTCATCAACGAGAATGACCCAGAAGTGTTGTTGTTTGTGTTTGCGTTAGACATCTGAAATAGAAAGATACAAAGTTTGATTAGAAATGAATCCCTGATTAAACACCCAAATGAGAAATTAGGGCTAGGATCCAACAACATTATTTACAACTTAGAAAAGGGATGCCGTAATCTAAAAGTAAATAATTTGAAGGTAAGTGAATGACGATTCACTAATTTTCACCATGAAAAACGAAAGGAAATTAAGTTTTAGATGTATTTGAAAATTCCTAGATTTCTTTTTGAGATTCATTGAACATTTCAATGGCATGTTTAAATCTCGATATGCACTTCAAATTTGCGACTGGGATGCCGAGGATCGCAAACAAGTTTGTGAATAACCATGCGAATCAACATGGTGCACTCAATGTCTTCATCACCTAATCAATGTGCCGGTTAGCCACGCACGCTCCGTTGATCTATGATAAAACATCGAGCCACCCTTTGTCACCAATGTCAATCCCAAATTAGTGTGCCGGTTAGCCACGCACGCTCCACTAACGTTTGACAGGGGTACAAAGTGTAATTCCATGGAATAGCATCAATTTCACATTTTACCCTAAAGTAACTAAGATTGGGAATTTATAAAACAATGTAGTTACTTTAATATTTCCATTATACTTATAATGAGGAATTAAGTGCTCTATCTTATCCGTTCGGCTAACGACCCTCCACCAGTCAAGCAAGCGGTGGATGTGAGTGTACATCCATTAAGCGCCATTTTATAGGCAGCAACCTTATACCTACCTTATAGACTGGCTTCGTGAATAAGGCCTACTAGCGATAAGACTAGCTTATTCTTATACATATATAATAATTAATCTTATAATATCATAATTGTATAAGGGTGTATTTTAAACATTTCAAAATACTAGTGTTTTAATTATATTTAAAAATTTTCAAAAATTAAAACTATTTAATTTTAAAATTTTAAACACCAAAAACTTTGATTTAATAATTATCCAAAATTAAACAATTAATTTAAACTATTAAATCTTGAAGGATTATCTTTAAATTAAACAATTAATTTACCCTAATTCTTTTATCCCCTAGATTTCGAAAATTATGGAAAGGATAATTCAAAATCTTCAATTATCTAGTTTAAACAATTAAATTGATAATCACAAAGATGGCATTATCCAAATCCCTAAAATTTTAGGATCTTGTCTTGGGGACATGGGATTTTCGAAAACCCTAGGGTTTCTTAACCCTAATTTCGAAAATATGGAGGCTAAGTAAAAGCGTTTAAGAACCCTATCAAAAAATCGCCAACTAGGGTTTTGCAACCCTAATTGCGAAAATTACCAAGCCTTAGGGTTTACTAGCTATAAACCCTAATTTGTCAAGTTCATATTATGTATCAAATCCAATTGAAAACAAAACCTGGCTTTGATACCACTAATAGGTTTTATACAAACAATCATATGTGTGCATGCAACCCAAATTGGATCTATGTTTTCACTATAAGACATACAACTTTATGAAAACAAAATAAACCCTAGCATGCTCCTACAATTTTCGAAAATCATATAGAAGAGTATAAGACATACCTTTGTTGTTATATTGCAATAACAACTAGTTTCCTTGATCTCTTAGACTCTTGAAAGCAAGCACCACAAATGTAGTGCCTCTAATGGCTCACAAACACCAAGAAGCAAGAAGGCAATTAAGAGAGAGAAGGGAGGATACTAATGTTCGGCCCTAGGGTTTCTCTTGGAACAAGTGGCCGAAAATTGAAGGCTAGGGTCTCTATTTATACTGTAGGGTGCTAGGGTTTCAGTCTAAACCCTAATGGATAGCTTAGCCACCAAGCAGCCCAAGGAACCTTCTGGAATGAGGCCTTGGACGAAAATATGATGATCCTTCATCATAATGTCGTTCCCCCTTAGTCCATTAGGTTTCCCATCCCAAAACTCAACTATCACACATTTGACAGTTTATACCCCTTTATTTAAATAATCTCTTTTAGTCACCAAATTAATTCCTAATTAATTTATGACTAATAGTAATTAAATAAATATGATTTCTCCTTTAATATATTATTCTTATAATACATTAATAAACCATAATATCCTCTCTCTCATATCAAATTACCTTGTCAAGTTGCTTTGGTGAAGGCAACCCAAAAGAACCATGCATAACCGGGTCAAGTACATACCAAATATAGTTACGGGCTTAGACACTAATCCAACATAAGGGGGGTATAAGGTTACTGCCTATAAAATGACAGTTTAATGGGTGTCCACTCTCACCCACCACTTCCTTGACTGGTGGAGGGTCGTTAGCCGAACAGGTAGGATAGGACCCTAATGCTCATTAAAAGTATAATGAAATTATAAAGTAACTATACTTTAATAATTCCCAATCTTAGTTACTTTAGGAAAATATGAAATATGTGCTAACCCATGAAATTACACTTTGTACCTTACCAAGTCGTTAGTGGAGCGCGTGTGGTTAACCGGCACACTAACAAGGACTAGTAAGAGAGGTAAAGGGTAACTTAATTTTATCATAGATCGGTGGAGCACGTGTGGTTAACCGGCACGTCAATTAGGTGATAAAAGTTATGGGTACCAAGTCAATTTTCATGGTTATTCACACCTTGTTTGTGATCCTCAGCATCCCAGTCACAAACTTGAGAGGGCACGTTCGAGATTCAAACATGCCATTGAAAGTTCAATGTATCTCAAAAGATCTAGGAATTTCAAATCCAATAAAACTTAATAATCTATTTTGTTTTTGTGGTGGAAATTTGTGACATCCCCAAATTCACGGCCAGAAAAGACCGGTTTAATTTATGCTTTTGAAATAATTTCAGAGTAATAATTTGATTAAAAGTGTTGCGGAATTTGTTCCCAGAAAAACATGATAAATATGTTATCAAATCTTTTCCGAAGAAATGTATTTTATTCACTTAAACCATTGGGATATCATTGTCAATACAAAAACATAAGCATAAACAAAACTTACATTCATTTACACTAGTGACCTACTTCTCTTTTAATCTCTCAGTGTAAAGCAACTTCGTATCGATACCTGTGATACAAATAAACTGAGTGGGTCAGGCTTGGGAGCCTGGTGAGCATATAGGGTTTTTAACCCACAATAAATAAATTTATTATGCTTAAACATCAAACAATCAACCCAATTACCCAATCCCCATTATCTTATTTATTTCTTAAGGATTTACCCTAAGAATCAACTTTCACTCATTCCTAAGGATTCATGCTAAGGAATAGGCACGAAGTCCATCGCTGCCCAAGGTTTATACTACAAGCACTAACAACGTCGATCCCCACATACTGATCCTATACAGTGATCTTACTAGATCTAGCCTAAAGGATCGATATGAACAACCAACTAACGAAACTGCTTCGGAAATCCCCTAGCAGCAAACAAGGATCGATAAAGACATCGAATGAATGAAATAAGTTTAACCACAAAACTTTGTTCGTAAAAGAAAGAACCACAAGAAAATTAAGTTAGGGGTAGTTATCAATGCCTAGGATGTGGTCTGAATATCGTGAGGTATGTAACCCCCAGACTCACCCTATCCGACATCAAAAATGGAAGCGCTGACTAATGCCTAGGCTGTGGTATGAACCCCCAGACTCACCATATCCGGCATCGGAAATGGAAACACTGACTAATGCCTAGGCTGTGGTCTGAACCCCCAGACTCACCCTATCCGACATCGGAAATGGAAACACTGACTAATGCCTAGGCTGTGGTCTGAACCCCCAGACTCACCCTATCCGGCATCGGAAATGGAAACACTGACTAATGAAGCTCATCCGATCACCTCATAAAAGAAACAAAGACTCCAAAGCTCTTCAAAATAAAAGTATAGGGAAAATACTAATAAAGTACTCCCGTACGCTCCGGTACCCCGACACGTAATAGTGTCAAAAAGAAGAACTAACAGATGAACACATAGTTCAAAAACACCTAATGAACATATAGTTCGAGAACACCTTATGAACATATAGTTCAAACATACCTACCGATTACAAGTCTGCTAACGTTCCACTGGACTATCTAAAATAGTATGTGGTCGTTGTCTATACTCTGCTAGATGACTAGATCATCTTAAACATCAATTCACTGTTTTACCCAACATGTTTGTAGATAAAAATACATATACAGTTTAAAACATGTATAAAACATCTATTCAACAGTCACCTTAATTAAACAATTAATATAATTACACATAGCACGTATTTTAAGGAAAATACTTCATATATATGTGTAAGGTGAAAGTGACTATATGTAAGGGTAAATAGAGTTGTAATCAATCGAAGGGTTTCATGTCTTCGAATGTACTGAGTCTTCGTATCTTATGTAATCTATTTTACTAGGGCATTGTATTCAAAGCTTAACGTATAGTCCTTAGTATATTTTTTGTACACTTTCCTCTCCTATAAATAGGAGTCTTTACAGTATTGTCATTTGTACTCTGTAAAACTTGAGAGCGTAATAGTGCTGAAACAAGATCATATTTACATATGTGTTCAAATCTCACAATCCTACTTTGATCATTAAACTCTGATTCATTTTATACTCAATTCATTGTTTCATAAATTGGTATCAGAGCAGGAATCACATCTCTGATCTGGTTTTCATCTTTTCAAAAGTTTTTAAATCAACTTTTTGGTTTAAGAAATTCCGCACTTTTTGAAAGTGAAAAATTCATTGGATCTAAGTCTGTGATTCGATTCTGCACTTGAATCATTGAATCGAGTGTTCTACTAGTGATTCTGATTTGAATCATATAGTTTGTTGTCAAATTCTCAAAGTTTCTTAAAAAATTCTCAAGGATTTATTCCGTACATCAATGGCGTCTTTCAATCTTAATTCCATGACTTCATTTTCTCATCTTCTAGGATCATCCACCAAAATTCCTATGCTAATCCCTGAGTATTACGATCAATGGGCTGATCGTATGCAGGATTATCTCAACGGATTGGATGAAGAACTGTGGAATTGCATTTCTGGCAATCTCAATCCACCAACGAATGTTCAACCAATTGGATCATCTTCTGGAAGTTTCGAAGTTGAGAATCAGTCTGATCGTCTGAAAAAAGCTAGAGAAGAGATGCGTGAGAGAGCTAAGAGGTGCTTTGCCTCCAGTTGTTTACAACTATGTGAGGAGTTGTACAACTGCAAAGGAGATCTGGAACATTCTCAAGGAGAAATTTCAGGGGAGTGAGAAGACAAAAGTTAACTCTGTGAAGCAATGCTTAGTGGAACTGAAGGACTTCAGACAGAAATATGGTGAAACGATTGAAGTTTACTATGATCGTCTTAATGAATTAATCTATCGATGCAATCGATATGGTATCACCAGATCAGCCATGGAGTTCAATTTAATTTTTGTTATGGGTCTTCGTAAGGAGTGGCGTAGTGTGAGCATGATGGTTAAGAATCAACAGAGCTTTGATACGTCAACTTTGAATGACTTGTACAATCAGCTGAAGTCTCATGAAAGCGAAGTGAACGAAATTGCTGAAGAATCGAAGGCAAGTTTAGGAGGTCCACTAGCTTTGGTTTCGAAGATCTCTGAAAGGGAAGCTGAGAAAGATGTTTTAGATGAAGACGAAGGGTTAATGATGAATTCAGATGATGAGGCGATTGCTTTCTATTCAAACAATCGTGTAAAAAAGTTCTTCAAAAAGCCATTCAATCCGAAGGCAAAGTCATCTGAGACAAAAGGGAATTTTATGAGTAAAAGTGCTGGGGATGAGAAGAAGAAGGAAGAGAAGAAAGATACGAAGTTTGTTGAGGGAAAAACAGAGAAGAAGTTAAAGGGAGATGCTCGGATTGATTGTCATTATTGCAACGGGGCTAATCATTTAGCTAATGATTGCATGCTGAGGAAGAAAGATGAGAAAAAGAATAAGACGAAGGATGAAGCGTACTATGTGGAAAAGTTGGAGGAGGTGCGTGCGAAGGCAAAGAATCTTTCATTAGTTTCTCGTGGTGAACAAGAAGAAGATGGAACTTATCAAATTTGGTCATCTGGATCAAATGATGAGGAGATGCGAAATCCATCCCATGGAGCAATGTTTGCAAAGATGGAAGAAGAATCAGATGAGGAGGCATACGAAGTTCATGGGAGATGCTTCGTATCAAAAGCCGCTGACAAATCTCCGATGATCACGAAGGTACGTAATATTCTTGAATCTTTCAATATTCCAGTACATGCTTATAATTCTGAATTAGTATCTTTCGATGAAACTGTTACTTATTTTGATTTAATTGTGGTATCTGCTAGCAATGAGGCTAAGAAGCTGTCTATGCAGTTGCGAGAGACACAGAAGAAACTAGATTCAAAAATTACTAAGATAGATTGTTTAGAACTTCAAATAACTAATATCATGGTTGATAGGGATAACTTGTCTAGTGAATCTAAACTATTGTTAGCTCAGAGGAACATTTACTGTAATTCGGCTAAAAGATTGTATGGGAAATTAATTGAACTACATCATTCGTGCGAAATCAGTAAAGAACAACATAGAAAATTGCTGCCATTTTTAGCTTATGAAAGAGCTACGGTAGATAACATTTCGTATGACTGTGAAAAAGAAATAGCTGATTTTAACAAAGTTCCGAATGATAAGTATAGATATGGAATAGTCAAAGTAGATGAATGTCTTGATTCAACTGAATTGGTTAAAATTGTAAATGACACTTTGACTAAGTCTGAACAAATTCACATCTTGAAAAAGACTGAGAATTCAACATCTGATTCTGAATCTAATTTTGCTGATATTGAGGATAATTCTTACAATATTAGTGAAATCAGTGATATTGAGGATGTTGATTGTTCTCATTTGTCTATTATAAATGTTGCATCATCATTTAAAGGAAAAGAAAAAGGTAAAGATTTGGTTGTTGAGATTGACACTGATCAACCTTCAACTTCGAAAGTTTGTGATGTGGACTTTGTGGAAGTCAGAGATAGCCAAACAGATGATAGTGATGATGAGAAAGAAGAGAAACAAACGAAGAAAAAGGAAGTTACAAAGCAAAAAGAAATTCCTCGTATAGTTATTGACCAAGTGTATGGAGATACACAAAAGTTCGAAAAAGTGCTGACTGAACAAGGTGATCATTACCTAGAAGTGAATACGGTGGTTTACCCGATCTTCAAGTGTACTGATGATGTTGTTTTTCCAAACCAAGTCTTCGTAACTACTGGAAATGTTGAAAATATCAGACCCGAATTAAAAAAGTTAGTTGAGGAGGACAATTCAAAAACAACTGATGAAGGCTTTTTCGCAAATCAAAACACAGTTGAAAACAACTTAACAAAGAATTCGTATGTGTTTCAACGACAAAAACCACAAAGCCAATGGGTTGAAAAATCAAAAATTGAAAAAGAGAATACAAAACATGTTGAAAAGGAAAATGAAAAAGTTGTCAAACTAAACTCTAAGGAATTTAAAGATCAAATTGACAAATTTTCAAAGGAAAACAACATTTCAAAACGACAAGCAAGAAAGAAAATCTTTTGGCAAAATGTTGAGTCTCAAAAGATGTCTGAATCACAATCAACCAAAAATGTTTTCAAAGCTAAAAATTCCTCTTTTTTAACAAAAAACCCAACATTCATATCAATCAACTCATAGAAGGTCTGAAGTGAATAAGCAACCAAAGTTTTCGAAAGTATCTGACACTAACAAATCAAGAGCATTTTCAAATAAATCTAATTCAAATCAACAAGTCTTTCAACATCAACATGTTAAATCAACTGTTGATACATCATATGCTCATTCTTCTCTAACAAATCCCAAAGTTAATTTTGTTCCTCAAAAGCCAAATTTTCCTAATCATACGAAGAAACAAACACTAAAGGCTTCGCATGAAAAAGGCATAACTTCAAGGAAAAATATATATCACTGGCACGAAGGACGAGGAAAAGATTATCAATCCAACAAATACTCAGAAAAACAAATCAACGAAGCTTATGAAAAGTATGTCAATACTTCTTCGAATGGAAGTTCATCCTCAAAAGATTCGAATATCTCCATCAAAGCTTGGAGACCAGTCACAAAAGCGCAGACAGTTCAGTCACAAACTCAAAATGCGAAGGGTAAAGTCAGTGTACATCCGAAACCAACAAAATCTTATGCTTCGGTTCCTACAAATGATGATGTGGACATTATTAATAGTCTCAAAACTAAAGTTTGTGACTGGGTCAAAAATTCTTCATTTAATTCTATGTTGAAATCTAATTTCCAAGGACCCAAAAAGTCTTGGGTACCTAAATTTTTCCACTGATTGTAGGTACTATGTGACGAGCAATATGATAACAAGTGGTACATTGATAGTGGTTGCTCTCGTCACATGACTGGGAAGAAGGAAAATTTACTAGATTTTCGAAGTCTCAAAAATGCTGGAGTAGTAAAATTTGGGAACAATCAAAAATGTCAAGTTAAAGGATATGGGAAGATCACAAATGGACAATTCACAGTGAATCGTGTTGCATATGTTGAAGGTCTCCAACATAACTTGATAAGTGTTTCTCAACTTGTTGTGGGCACTGACAATCAAGTTCTCTTTAACGAAGAAGGAAGTATTATTTCGAATGTCAACACAAACTAAGTGTTACTGAAATCCAAAAGGAAAGGTGACATGTTCACTCTGGACATCAATCCTATTGTAGGCAAACCTGATGTATGCCTTCTTTCGAAAGCCACATCTGATCTAAGCTGGCTATGGCATCGAAGACTTTCACATCTCAACTTTCGAAACATCAATAAACTGGTGGTACAAGATCTGGTAAGAGGTTTACCTGTACTTAAATTTGATAATGATTCTTTATGTGCAGCTTGTGAAGTTGGCAAGCAACATAAACAAGGTCATCCAATTACGATAGATTTGAAAATTGTTGCACCTCTGGAGCTTTTACATATTGATTTGTGTGGTCCTTCGACTATTTCAACTCTCAACAAGAAACGGTACATTCTAGTTATTGTTGATGATTTTTCCAGATTTACGTGGGTTTATTTTCTCAGGCTTAAATCCGAAGTTGCACAAATCATGATTGATTTTATCAAAAAGATGGAAACAACATTAAAGAAGATTGTTCGAAAAATCAAAAGTGATCATGGAACAGAATTTAAGAATAATGTTCTTGATTCATTTTTGGTGGACAAAGGGATTTCGCATAATTTTTCATCTCCATACACACCACAACAAAATGGTGTTGTAGAACGAAGGAATCGCTCACTGTGCGAAGCAGCAAGAACCATGTTGGCATATGCGAATTTACCTCAATATCATTGGCCTGAGGCAATATCCACTGCATGTTTTACTCAGAACAGATCTGTCATACATAGGCGTTTTAATATTACACCATACGAAATTCTGAATAATCGTAAACCTAATGTGAAATTCTTTCATGTTTTCGGATGTAGGTGCTTTATTATGAATCTCAATGATCATCTTTCGAAATTTCAAGCAAAAGTTGATGAAGGGATTTTTCTTGGATATTCGCACAATTCTGTCGCATATCGTGTGTTAAATAAGCGAACACGAAAAATGGAAGAAACTTTCAATCTCACATTTGATGATTACTATGTTAAACAAAATGAGCTTAAATTTGCAAATCATCCAATTTTACAAGACACACAAGTTGAATCTGAATCTTTACAAATGGATGATATTGATTATGACTTGATTTTTGGAATTTCAGATCATGCAGTCGATGCTGAAATTCATGCTCCTGATAATCACATACCCGAATTTGCGAAGTTTACTTGGATTCGAATACATTAGATAATGATGAGTATTCTTTCGAGGGGGAGCACTTGGATTCGAATACATTTAATGAATCAACATCAACTCCTCAAGAAATAAACGAAAGTATACAAAACAATCTAGTGGAGGGGGAGCACTTGGATTCGAATACATTAGATAATGATGAGTATTCTTTCGAGGCGGAGAGAGAAACATTAAATGATGATGTTGAGGGGGAGCATAATGTTGAGGGGGAGCATATAGAAAATATTGAAAATAATAGTGATTTTGATGATGTTTGTTCGATTGCAGGTTCTGAGAATGATGATATATACGAAGATGCACCTTTGGAATTTGATCCAGCATATCCACCAATGGAAAAATGGACAAGAGATCATCCGAAGGATCAAGTAATTGGGAATCCACAAGAGGGAGTTTTAACAAGAGCTCAAATTCGTGCAAAGAATGAGGTATTGAATACTCATCAAGAATTTTGCATGTTCAATGTTTTCATATCTAAATTTGAACCAAAAACAATTAAGGTTGCAATGGAACACTCAAATTGGGTTGTTGCAATGCAATCCGAATTGTCTGAATTTGAACGAAACAAAGTTTGGAGATTAATTCCTAAACCTGAAAATGTTTCGATTGTCGGGTTAAAATGGATTTTCAAAAATAAAACTGACAAAGATGGAAACATTGTTCGAAACAAAGCCATACTTGTTGTTAAAGGATATTCACAACAAGAAGGAATCGACTATGAAGAAACTTTTGCCCCTGTCGCAAGACTCGAGGCTGTTCGGATATTTCTGGCTTATGCAGCTCATAAAGATTTTGATGTTTATCAAATGGATATGAAGTGTGCATTCTTAAATGGAGAGCTTGAAGAGACTGTTTATGTGGAACAACCCCCAGGTTTTATTAACCAAGAATATCCAAATCATGTTTATATTTTAGATAAGGCAGTTTATGGTTTAAAACAAGCACCAAGAGCATGGTATGCCACTCTTACTTCGGTTTTGAAACAATCTAAATTTAAACAAGGATCTGTTGACCCCACATTATTTCGAAAGAAAGTTGGGAATCATCTAATGCTTGTTCAAATTTATGTTGATGATATTATTTTTGGCTCAACTGACCCTGCTTTGTCTAAAGAATTCGAAGATTTGATGAAAAGTAGGTTCGAAATGAGCATGATGGGCAAAATCAATAATTTTCTTGGATTGAATATTCGTCAAAACAGAGAAGGGATTTTCATCAATCAAGAAAAATATATGAAGAATCTGATCGAAAAGTTTGGATTGACGAATAGCACAAAGTTACGAGTTCCAATGGCAACGGGCATAAACTTAACACCATCATTAGATAAACCTGCACTTCACATAACTTTATATAGGAGCATGATTGGTTCATTACTTTATCTTACAGCAAGTAGACCTGACATCATGTTTTCTGTGTGTAATTGTGCTAGGTATCAGTCTAATCCACGAGAACCACATCTTTCTGCTGTGAAGAATATCTTTCGTTATCTTAAAGGAACAATTCCGTTAGGATTGTGGTATCCTTTGAAAACTGGGTTCTTTGTACAAGCATATTCAGATGCAGATTTGGGTGGTTGTAATCTTGATCGAAAAAGTACAAGTGGTGGATGTCAATTACTTGATGGAAAATTAGTGAGTTGGCAATCGAAAAAGCAAACATGTGTATCAATCTCAACAGCTGAAGCAGAATATGTGGTTGTTGCTGCTTGCACTTCACAAATAATATGGATTCAAAGTCAATTACGTGATTATGCAATTAATATGAAAAAGATTCCATTATATTGTGATTCTCAAAGTGCAATACGAATTTGTCATAATCTTGTGCAGCATTCAAAGACTAAACATATAGCTCTTCGTTACCACTTCAGCAAGGATCACGTGAAGGATGGAAATATTGAAGTACATTTCGTGAAAACAACTGATCAGTTAGCTGATATTTTCACGAAAGCGTTAGATGAAAAATCTCTTGTAAGAATTATAGAAGGACTTGGAATGATCGATGGAAATTCTGTTCCATGCGAAAAAGGAGAAGAGTGACTGATCGAGAATGGTTCAGAAGCTCTGAATCAGTGATCACGTCTCATCGTTCAGTGTTCAGAGGTTACTGTTCATAGTCAACTCTTCAAACGCTTCGAATTCGTATGATTGTCACTTTTCAGTGAATTGGTAAAATGTAGTATGTTTGCAACAAGTACTTTCGTTTATTTGAGTCATTTTGTTTTCGAAAAATCAAAAACATCAAAAATATTTTCATTTTCTTTTGTTCTTCGTTTTCGAAAAATCAAAAACATCGAAATGATTTTCACTTTACTTTGTTCTTTATTTTTGAAAATTCAAAACAACAAAAAGATTTTATATTTTTTCTTTAAGAACTTTGTTGCAGATCTTTCTGAACATACGAAGAGGCACATGCTTGCAGATCTAAGGTCAGGTAAATGACTCTTACAACTCTTTACATTTTACTTATTTTGAACTAGTTAAGATGTCCCTAGAAGCATGCTGTTGCATGTTGTCCGAAGCCTCCAATGACTCAATGTGTGTGTACAAAAGCCTTAATGAACTTTTCATACGAAGATTTCTTCCCAATCAGGCTTGTATTCACATTAGTCTCCTTAGCTACCTGACTCTTCTCATATGAGTAAAGAGTTTACTGTTTTGTCCAAATATAACAGAGGTACACTTCGTGTCTTCACCAATCTTTTTCATCTAAAATTTCTTTCACAATCACACACAAAGACATATGTCCGAGAGGTCTCTGATCAAACCAATCGAGACTTAGACATATCAACAATCTGTGTTAATGATCTTACATCATGAGACCGTGATGAAAGTGAAACCCAAATTTCTTGAAAATTAAGGAATTGACGGGGAACTATGTTCCAGATTTTACGAAACATTTGTTTCAGTACCTATTTTCAAAACTCCAAATCATATTCATTTCATATGAGTGATCTTGTACAAACATTCGAAACCAACGATGTATGTTACCCAACAAGATCCAGCACAAATTTTTTTCATGAATATGATTTCCGTGTGAGTTTACTTCGAATCCCAAAGTTACTTTAAACATTTTTCAAAACACACTTGTCACTGACTACACTGGTCAAACAAGTAATTTCTGTTACAATTACTCACCTTATGTTAAGGCTGATATGTAACGAAATTTATTAAGCCACCTATGTCGCCTTACAAAAGATGCCCTTCGAAACTTCTCTACAAGTTTTCGATTGTAATTCACGGGAACATACACAAGCTGTTGATCATCTCTCTTGATGATTAACGAAGCAATCTTTGCCCGGGGTTTAACTGCATTCGTGTCAAATTAAATTTTTGACATCACAAAATCCCAAAAAAATTTATTTCATTGTTTCTTGTCTAACTTTCTTTGGAACACTGCACTCACGAAATCCTTGAGGTTATGAGTAACACCAACTCAGGCTGATGATTTCAAACATCTGGCATATGACTTCGCTTTTCACCCCAAAAGTGAAAGAGCCTAACTTCCATCCGAAGGGGTCCGACGATTACAATTCTTCACCCCACGTTCTTCGTAAACCACAACATACACATCAAGGTGTATTATTCACGGAAGTTCCAGCGCCTGTTTCTCCATCATCAAAGAAACGAAGGGCTGAAGATGTGGCAAAACAGTTGACCCAAAAGAAAACGAAGAAGTTCAGAAAACTTATCATTGCCACTACTTCAACAGAAGACGAAGAAAGAATTCCTGCCACTCCAGAAGCTGATCTTGTCAAAGAAAGTTCGATTCCTGAAGACATAAGTCTTATTCCACCCGAAGTTTCGCATGTCAAGTCATCTAATGAGGAGACACGAACTTCTGACATCACTGTAGAAGTATCTAATACGGATACAAATGTTAACATGGGTGAAGAAGGTGCGAAGACTGATGCTCAAGGTAATCTTCATGTCACTTCTGATATTATCGTATCTTTACCTCCAGTAACTTCTACAACTGATTCACCCACATTCCACAACATAATCACTACCCCTTTCACTTCCATCTTTTCTTCACAATCTACTGATCCAACCAAACCTACTTCACCTGTCGATGATACAATGATGCTGGAGAATGAAACTGATAACGAAGGTTTTGGAGGAACTTTTGAAGATCTAAAGTTTGATGAAGAAGAAGAAATTTTTCCAGATCATATGTTGATGACCATGAAGCAGTACAAAATTTTGAATACGAAGTTGAATTCTATCATTCAATCTCAAGCTGATTTTGGGGGAGGTTCATCAGTATCAAGTCTGGAAGTTGATACTATGTTAAAGATGATGGAATCACGGATAATCAGCAAAGTCTCCGGAATGGTGAAAGATTCCGAGTCCGTTATTTTGAAGAAGGTTGACTACAATGATCAGAATAACGAACTTCGTGTTAAATCTCAACGATCTAATTTTATGGGTGAGGTCAAGGATCTGAAAAGCACAACAAAATAACGGCATGTTCTTTTTGTTCAAGAAGTTAAGAAGGTACGCGAAGATGTCAACATGCAAATTCGTGAACTTCGTGAAGACATGCAGAGAGAAGTTCAAAGTGTTCAACAAGATTATACTTCAATCCATCAGAAGGGTGACATTATTTGTGACGCTGTCACCAAATTTGTCAAATTATACGAAAGCATGAGTCCTCAACTTACTCATGTTTCTGAATTGGAGAACAAGAATTTTAGCGAGTTGATTGTTTTGCTAAAAGAGTTGAAAGAGTTGTCTGTGAAACCAGTGTCCACTTCGTTTATCACTCCAAAATTTTTATCTCAAAAATTCATCCAGTTCGAAGCTATTCTTCACAAACAATTATCTCCTGTTACTCGCATTTCAAGTCTTCTTCCAACAGTATCAGATGCCCCACCTGCATTCACAGGGGTGCAAGGGGGAGAAAAGATAGATGAATCTAAGAAGACTGGTGAAGAAGTAAAGGCGAGTAAAGAAGATTCGAAGGGGGTGGGAAAAGTGTTTTCTTCGAAGATCCCAACTACAAAGCCTGTTATTGTATCTGCTGATTCAGTTACTTCAACTGTGGTCACAACGGTTTCGATGACCAGATCAGTTATTAAAGGTGTTGTGATTGGAGAAGCTGCTGGAAGTGCTTCGAAAACAAAGATTGTGGTGGGAGAGTCTGAGTCTAAAGATAAAGGTAAAGCCAAGATCATAGAAAAGACTAAGGAAGAAAAGAAGGCTGAAGTGGATGTGGAGTTGGAAAAGATGAGGCGTATTCAAAGTGTTATGGCTCTTCGTGCACAAGACCCTGTGGGTTTGGAAAAAGGAGATCCTTCGAAGCAATACAACTATGAAACAATTGAGGCAAAAGTCATGTTTGATCATATGTATTCATTCGAAAATGTGCCAAAACAGAGTTATGTGGTTACAAACACTGATGTAAGTCAGCTTGACTTTCCTATAAATGAAATGATGTTCATCATGCCTCAGTTTAAAGCAGAAATTATGTGTAAAGACAAAGAAGAAGGGATGAAGATAAAAATTCGTTTTCATTCAGTGTTGGCGAAAGCACCTGAAGAAGTCTGGTCACTGTTAAAAATCAAGAAAGTTATAAGCATCAAAAGAGACATGGTTTTCGAAAATGTTATTCAGAATCTCAAATACATAGTGATCAGATCAAATGGAAAAGTTTATGAGTTTACTATTGCTGATTTTCCGATAATGAACTTGTATGATCTTATACAAGTTGCATTAATCCTGAAAGACAAGTCATTCTCCTTTCTACAAGAAACAGAGCCAGATGTTTTCCAACTTGGAGTCAAACACATCAAGATCTTTATTGAAAATTATTTTGAGTGTCTTGCTCAAACTGATGTGGAATTGGCTACTGCGAAAGGTATTGAAATTACTGCACCAATGGCTCCTACGAAGCAACAAGCAGATCTGAAGAAATAAGAAGATGATGAAATCTGCTTAAAACCATTGGGGATTGTATTCGCAGGAAAAGACAAAGCTGGTAGAGCAAAGCGGTTCTTGTTCCAAACGTGCGAAGTGGAGAGATATGCAACTTCTCAGTATACGAACTTAATTGTTCGTATGAACCAATGCAGGAAGAATAATGAAGGAGACAAGAAGGAGATTAAGAAGGTCATTGCATGGTACACAGAGATAGGAAGAGTGATGATGTATTCAATTCAACTGCTTACAAGTTGAAGACTTCGACTTTGATTACAAAGGGGGAGATTGTAAGGGTAAATAGAGTTGTAATCAGTCGAAGGGTTTCATGTCTTCGAATGTACTGAGTCTTCGTATCTTATGTAATCTATTTTACTAGGGCATTGTATTTAAAGCTTAACGCATAGTCCTTAGTATATTTTTTGTACGCTTTCCTCTCCTATAAATAGGAGTCTTTACAGTATTGTCATTTGTACTCTGTAAAACTTGAGAGCGTAATAGAGCTGAAACAAGATCATTATTGAGAGAAAAACTTGGAGACACTTGAACAAAAGTTAGAACAAGTATAATGCGGAATAGTTAATCTCAAAGGATCTAAAAGCTCAACAATAATATAGTTAGATAGTTAGAGGGTTAGTTGCGGAAATGTAAAGGAATGGAAATGACAGCAATTGTTATATCAAGAAGACACTTAAGGTGATTCATAACAAGGAATGCATTCACTCCAAGTTAATAAGGAAGATCAAGCTTAGTGATTAAGTCTTAAAGACTTGCTCCGAAGAGGGATTATGATCAGCAGAGTTATGATAAGATTTAAGTAAGAAGAGATGAGTGAAGAAAGATAGAGAGATAACTTCAGAATGTGTATTCAGATAGAATTCATAAGTTATCTTATGTTTTTTTCCAGATAGAATTCATAAGTTATCTTATGTTTTTTTTTTTTGAATACAAAGAGAGTAAGTCTCTATTTATAGAGACTTAGAAACTACACTAGATTACAACTCTATAAGCAGCCGTGCAAGGCATACTGGATAATAGAGTGTATTACATAAAAGACAAATAAAGTAATCTTGCTAAGTTGATTGCGGTAGCTGACTCCGGTTGCTGATGCGGTTGCTGATGAACAGGATTGACTCCGGGTGCTGAAGCGGTTGCGGTAGAAAGATGGTTGCGGTAGCAAGATGGTTGCGGTAGCTGAGATGGTTGCGGTAGCTGAGTTCAAGAGGGTCACTTTTATGATTCAACAATTTCCCCCTAAGTGACCTCTTTAACTCCGGTTCAGCTATCAAGTTTGAGGAACTTGATCAAAATCCACTAGAACTTCCTGACGTTTTCCAACCATGTGATTCTTCTTGTGGTCTCGAACTTGACTTCTGCGGTAGTATGCTTCGATCTTTCAATTGCAGTCCGGCAGATGTCAAGTTGTTTCTTGGTCAGGCGGTGCATGGCAGTCATAGGAATGAAATATTTGACGTTGTCAGTCTTCCTTTTGAATATGACTCCAAGTTCAGGGTAGTTTGTTGCGCCTAGAGATCTTTCTTGGAAGCCTTCGGTAGGCATTGGCACAGGTTCAAAAGGTGGGAGATCAAACTTCTTGAGGATGGTGGGGTAGATATCCGCATCTATCTTGGCAAAGTCACAGACCGTATCCCTGAGAAAAGAGTTGGCTTTTTCAAGCGCTATCTGCATTTTAGGGTGCTTTTCTGACTTGTTTTGGAACACCCTGGCAATAAGGAAGATTTCTTCCGGATTCATACAAGGAAAGTCTGCCTGGGTGCGGATGTAGTCATGCTCCCTTCTGGTGAGGGTATACTGGATGTAGTCAGCCTTCATAAATTTCCTGACTTTGTAGTTCTTGACTGCGGATGGTCTGTCGTTAGACCATATGTTTTCAATGGAGGAGGCATGTTTAGCGTGAAAAAGACTAAGTCTCTCAAACTCCATTGGCAGTCTCTTGTGATCTGGAAAGCTTTGGTCAAACTTCTCAAATACAGTGAAGTACTTGGCATTTGGAGAAATTGGTATATCCCAGTATCCATCAGCAGGGGGTTCAGCATAAGTGAGGTGCGGTCTGTAATCTTCGTCTAGGAGCCTGCGGTGTTGATTGATCCAAGAATTGATCAAGGACTCATCCATCATGGTGTTAAACCCGCATTCTCTCCAAATTAACTCTGCCAGCTTGGCTGCTTTCCAATCATGCTTCCTTTGAGCGGTGGCAGGGGAGTCTGTGGTGCTTGGAGAAGACATGTTTTCAGCCAAGTTCTTGAAGTGCGGATGAGTCTCTGGCTTTTTGGGAGTATCTTTTGGAGGTGAAGTGTGAGGAGATGGAGTATGTTGAGATGGTTGCGGTGGTGTGGGAATTTTTTCAGTGATGATGGGGGGACTCTGATGAATAGAAGTATCAGAGTGATGGACTTCTTGTTCTTCATCACTTCCCCCTCTTGAGGGATGCAACCCCGATGCTTCCTCAAGCCATTGCTTAAGTCCATCCACCTTGTTGAAGACTTCTTGGAACTGAGCTTTGAGAGCTTCTGCCAAATGTTG
Organism: Lactuca virosa; assembly: GCF_052849685.1. Taxonomy (NCBI): domain Eukaryota; kingdom Viridiplantae; phylum Streptophyta; class Magnoliopsida; order Asterales; family Asteraceae; genus Lactuca; species Lactuca virosa. Next base: position 430,604,464 of record NC_136428.1, on the reverse strand, counting down.
GTTGTTTGGAGGGGAGGACCTGAAGAGCAACTTGTGGATTTCTTTGGTGAGCTGGAGGATCTCAGGGCCATGGAAGTTGGAGGAAAGGGATTTCTGCAGTCTGTTGATGGTTGCCTGAAGAACAGAGATAATGGACTCATAAGCAGTATGAGTCTCATCTATCAATTTCTGAGACTGAGAAGCTTGATCCGCGATGGCCGCTTGAAGATCCGTTTTGATTGCGGTCACCTCAGTGATAAGGCGTTCCGCTGCAGCCATGAAGTCCTTGTGGTCAGCCTTGCGGTTATTGTCAAGGGACCGGATCCCCATCTCTACTTTGAGAGAGATTCGTTCAGCAGCCACGCGTTCCCTTGTTTCCAGACACTCTATTCTTTCAATCAGTGACTGCGGTCCTGGAGTGTCTCCAGGTTGCGGTTGAGTAGGCTGGACCGCAGCCAAGATCTGATCAATTTTGGCTTCAAGGCTCATGAACTCCTTCCGGGTGACAACATTCTTCTTCTTTTTCTTCTTCTCTTTAGGCTTGGAAGTCGAATGTTGAGAACCGCTGGACTCCTCTTCTTCAAACATTATGAGGTCATCATCAGAAGGGCTTGGCTTGTTTACTTCTTGGATATCTTCATCATCAAGACCGAAGGTGGGAGCTGAAGTGAGTTTGATTGCAGGTTCTTCGTCTTGTGATGGATTGACTGTAGGAGTGGGAGATGGAATGGGAGTTGGAGTAGGAGGAACTTTGGAGGTACCTGCGGCTGCACCTAAAGGTTGAGCTTTTGAAATTGTTTCAGTCGTCTGATCCATCCAGTTCTGAACTTTTTGAATGGTGGCTACGGTACTAGCATTGCTGATGGCATTTGCCCAATATCTAGCCACGGACTGGATCTCCTGTTCTTTCTGTTGTTGCTGCTTGATTTGTTGTTCCTTGCGGGCTTGGAAAGCCCTTTGGAACGCAACATACTTCTTCTTGTCTGACTCAGTTACCGGATTGTACTGTAACCAAGAGTCATTGGATGCATCACCGTCAAATCCTTCAAAGCGCACTGAAGTGTCCTTCGGGTCCACGGATCCTTGCACATTTGTGCTCACCGTGCCTAAACCACCTGTAAAGGATGAAAGCAGAGTAAGATTTCCTGAGCTTCCTCAGTCTCCTTGACCCGTGATCAAGTGTGGCCTCTGCTCAGTTCTGGCATGGGCGAAAGAAGTGCCCTGCGGGTGGGAAGGTGTTTGTAGTGTTTGGGTGACAGAAAGAAGGATGGAGCGCAACTCCTCTGGTGAAAAGAAATGCAGTCGGGAAACCCTGGAGACCTTAGGGCATGAACCAGTGTTGTCCTCTTGGGAGTGCACTAGTGGGGAGTCTCTACGTAGTTGAGAATCAGACTCACTTTCTAAGTCTGACTGGAAAATGATGGTGGTGTCGAATGGGTGTGCGGGCACCCCAAGGACTACTGGAGCCTGTTGAGAGGCTTCAGCATCGGTCCGGTCACGCATATGGATAATGGTATCAGTTGTTTTCCTTTTCTTGAGGATAGAGATTGGATGCCTATCCTCATTTGAATCACTGCTAGATATGGTTGGGGCAGGTTTTGTTTTGCATTTCTTGGTGGGTGCGGTTCGTTTAGGAGCATCCTTCTTGGGTGTTCTTTGTTTCTTGGTTGCCAACTGCTTTCTTCTTTGAGAAAGATTGGATAGTGTAGTGGAAGAGGGGACCGCGGTACGCTCAGGGATAATGGCTGCGGATGGAAGAGGCGGGGTAGGAGGGTGTGGGGCAATACCCTCCGTAGCCTCAATGTGGTCTAAGACATCAGCAGTCTCAAGACCAAGAGAAGAAAGGATGTGAGTAGGGAGTCTGCGGATCGGTCCAAATATCGTTTGATCAAAAGAAGGGTTGTACCTTTTAAGATCCTTAGTGACGAAAAAGTTGATGTCACTACCCATGTCTATTCCAGCATCCGCATGTAAGTCTGAGATGCAAAGTGACCAGAACCGTGCAAATGTGAGCTCGGTTGGTTTTTCCCTTGGGTGCTCTTTGGGAATGTATTGGAGGAAGTCGTCCCAAAGGATTTGTCCATAGTTTATGTCGTGGCCTTTGTAGATGCTCCATAGCAATTCTAGTAGCTTCAGTCCCATGTTGTCGATGCCTCCGGTTCTGCCGGATAGGCAGTGGATGACAAAATGACACACAAACTGCCATACCGCAGGCAGCTGATTCTTTTTGAACTCACCAATCCCTCGAATTGGTTTCTGATACCCCATCTGGTAGAGTGCGGATGTAACGTCTGCCATTAAAGGTGAGAAAATCTTGATGGAAGGGTGAACCAGAAGATTAATGGCATTTAAGAACTTTTCTTTGGACAAGATGACCAAAGAATCGTTCATGAGATTGAGGTGAACTTCTTGGGGGTTTTCCATTGGGCGATATGCAGAGAATGCACATTTGAATAGAGTAGAAACTGGAACAACGTCTGTAAATGCATCGAATGGACCAAACAGAGGGTGGTTCCTGAGAAACTTGATCATAAGCTTGATGGGAGCATTATATGAAGGATGATCTTCAAATATTGCTCTGAAATTACTTGAAGCGATTGTTGGAGAGTCGGAACCTGTTGGATTTACAGAACCTGAAGCCTTGGATTGCTTCTTTGATGCACCTGCTTTCACCATTGTTGAAGATTTGAGAGAAGAAAACAGAGTTCTTGAAAGTTTTTTTTTTTAAGGTTTTGAGGAATTCGGGAGAAAGAATCGATATTCAGAAAACGTAAAGTATTGTTGGGGTGAAAAAGTGTTTAACCCTAGGTAAATGGTAAGGATAGGGTAAAACGTCGATTGGGGTTTTGGGGGGAATCTATGAATTTTGGATTAAATCTCAGCCACACATAATTAAAACTGGTTTGAAGAGATTTTGTGAGATTTCCAAAAGGGGTTTTGCATTTAATGTAAAGTCAGACGCATGTCAATACGTCAGGTGATCGTGGGGGTGATGGGAGAGGAAGTTGTAACGGATGGGACGTATTGGGGAGAGGAAAGGACAAATTAAGGATGAGTTTATTGAAAAACGTTCTTTTTGTCATCATCCCTAAAATAGGTCTGATACAAGGATTATTCAGAAAGAGAATGTGACAGTTTCTAAAGCTCAACAATAATATAGTTAATCAGAGCTCAACAATAAATAGGTCCCTAAAATAGTTAATCTCAAAGGATCTAAAAGCTCAACAATAATATAGTTAGATAGTTAGAGGGTTAGTTGCGGAAATGTAAAGGAATGGAAATGACAGCAATTGTTATATCAAGAAGACACTTAAGCTGATTCATAACAAGGAATGCATTCACTCCAAGTTAATAAGGAAGATCAAGCTTAGTGATTAAGTCTTAAAGACTTGCTCCGAAGAGGGTTTATGATCAGCAGAGTTATGATAAGATTTAAGTAAGAAGAGATGAGTGAAGAAAGATAGAGAGATAACTTCAGAATGTGTATTCAGATAGAATTCAGAAGTTGTCTTATGTTTTTTTTTTTTTTAACTTTTTTTTTTTGTCTTTAATGTTTAACTTAATGAAGGATCATTAAATAGCACACAAAGATTCAAGAGTTGATAAAACAGTTGAGAAATTATCATGATGATCGCGGATGGAAAATTTATTGCAGTTGGAAACGTCATCGCGGATGAAACTTTTGATTGTTGAGAAACGTCATTGCGGATGAAACTTGCATTGAGGTTGAGAAACGTCATTGCGGATGAACAAGGAAAGACTGTAGTGAGAAACTGAGGAAAACACTTGTACAAAGATTAGTAATAACAGACCATAAAGACCCATGAGAGATACGTATGATATATGGTTGCGGTACCTAGACAGCGGTACCAAAACCATCTATCACATGTAATTCTCAGTTAGAACCGCAACGGAGACCAAGGATGGTCTGCGGTAGCTAACAATTCAAAAAGAATTGCGGGTCTGGATTCATCATTCCTAACATTTGCAGGAAGATGTTAAGATTTGTTGAATCGAGCGCTTTTGTGAACACATCAGCAATCTCTTCATGAGAAGGGACAAAGATGAGTTCAATATTACCTTTTAAGATGTGGTCTTTGATGAAATGATACCGTAGTTCAATGTGCTTAGTCTTGGAGTGCTGAATTGGATTGTGAGAAATAGCAATAGCACTTTCAGAGTCACAATAGATCGGTATCCGCAGCATTCTATACCCGTAGTCCATTAGTTGAGTTTTCATCCAAAGGACTTGAGAGCAACAGCTGGCTGCGGCCACATACTCGGCTTCTGCGGTTGATAGAGAGACACAACTTTGTTTTCTTGAGGACCAGCTGACTAATCTTTCACCCAAGAATTGACATCCTCCTGAAGTGCTTTTTCGATCGAGCTTGCATCCGGCATGATCCGCATCTGTGAAAGCTTGCAGGCTGAAGTCATTGCCTACGGGGTACCATAGACCAAGAGATTTGCTTCCTTTCAGGTACCGTAGTATCTGTTTGGCTGCGGTCATATGTGAGACTTTTGGGTCAGCCTGATACCTTGCACATACACCAGTTGCAAAGACAATTTCTGGCCTGCTTGCAGTGAGGTACATCAAAGAGCCGATGATGCCTCTATAAGTCTTGTGATCCACAGATTCGCCTGAGGGATCAGCAGAGATCTTATAACCGAAGGCCATGGGGACCTTAGCAGATGAACAGTTGTCCATAGAATATTTCTTCAATAGTTCAGTGGTGTATTTTTCTTGATGAATTAATATGCCTTGCGGTACTTGTTTCACTTGAAGACCTAGAAAGAAATTAATCTCTCTATTCATGCTCATTTTGAACTTGTTGGTCATGAGCTTAGCAAATTCATCCACCATGCCTTGATCAGTCGAACCGAAGATGATATCATCCACATATATCTGTACCATCATGAGGTGGTCACCATTTACTTTTCTGAATAGTGTGGGATCAATCACTCCTCTCTTGTACCCGGATGAGACAAGGAATTCAGAAAGAGTCTCATACCATGCTCTTGGGGCTTGCTTCAGACCGTAGACTGCCTTTTCAAGCTTGTAGCAGTGGTCTGGGAATTCAACATTTTCAAAGCCTGGAGGTTGCTGAAGATAAACCTCTTCTTTTAGTTCCCCATTGAGAAAGGCACTCTTAACGTCCATTTGGTGTACCTTGACGTTTTTGTGGGCTGCGTATGCTAGAAAGATCCGGATAGCTTCCATGCGTGCTACCGGAGCATACGTTTCATCGTAGTCAATGCCTTCAAGTTGACTATACCCCTTTGCAACTAGCCTTGCCTTGTTTCTGACTACCGCACCAGATTCATCCAACTTATTTTTGAACACCCATCTAGTGTCAACAATGGAGTGACCACGTGGCTTCCGAACGAGCTGCCAAACTTTATTTCTTTGAAATTGTTCAAGCTCTTCTTGCATTGTGGCTATCCAGTTAGGTTCAAGCAATGCTTCTTTGATCGTTCTGGGTTCTACCGAGGACATAAATTCTGCATAGTGGCAGTAATCAAATAGGTCCTTGGAAGATCGAGTCTGGATGCCTGCGGATGGGTTCCCAATGATTTGACCTGGTGGGTGGTCTTTCGTCCATACATGAAGACGTGGCAGCAGATGATCAGCAGCTGCGGTAGAGGGAATATCTTGAATGTCAGAGGAATCTGCGATTGGAGATGACAGTTCCCCCTGGACTTGAGAACATCCTGCTGAGTCATTTTGATCTATTGGAACGGAATTTTCTTGACCAGTTGGGAGAGGTTCCCCCTGGGTTGCAGATATGAGTTCCTCTGGAACCTGAGAAGGTTCCCCCTGGACTGCGGATGGGAGAGTGACAATCCTTGGATCAGTTCTAGTGTCAAAATTTTCTATGAGTTCATCATCCGAATCCGAAGATACGTTTGATGGTAATGCTTCTCTGCGGACAGGAATTTGAACAACATCAAGTACTGGAACCTCAACGGTTGCTGCTAGATCCGGAGTAGATCTTTCCCCCTCAACCGGAGAGGTGGAAGTATTGAGGGAGGCTACTTCAGATAGAGATGGTCCAGAAACATCAGCATGTTGTTGTTGAGTTGCGGGTGACACAAGAACTTCGGATAGTTTCGCCGTTTCAATAGGATCGAAAAGATCCTCATAGTTGACTTCAACTAGATTCAAGGGACCTGAAGAGGCAGGAATGTCACTTTCCATGATTGCGGTGGTTTCAGTGGATGGAGGGGCGTCGCGGATGTGAGAATCAACAAATTTCACATCGAAGCTTTCAATGATTAGCCTTGTACGCCTGATGAGCACTCGATAAGCAACCTTGTTAGTGGAGTAACCAAGGAATATGCCTTCGTCGGACTTCGGTGCAAACTTGTTGAGCTGATCTCTGTTGTTGATCACGAAGCATCGACACCCAAAAATATGAAAGAAGCGAACATTGGGCTTGCGGTTGTTAAGGCCCTCATATGGTGTTTTATTGAGGCGTTTGCACACGATACTCCGGTTTTGGACAAAGCATGCGGTTGCTACTGCTTCAGCCCAGAAGTAGAGAGGAAGTTGGGCGAAGTTAAGCATGGATCTGGCTGCTTCTACCAGTGTGCGGTTCCTTCTTTCTACTACACCATTTTGTTGCGGTGTGTAGGGTGCTGAGAAGTTGTGAGAAATGCCTTTGGACACCAAGAAACTGTTAAGAAGATGATTAGTGAACTCGGTTCCATTATCACTGCGGATGCGTCTAACTGGAAGCTTGATCTGAAGTTCGATTTCTTTGATGAAGTTGATGAAGATCTGCGGTGTCTCTGATTTGAGTCTGAGGAAGAAGACCCATGTGAAGCGTGTATAGTCATCAACAATAACCAGTATATACTTCTTGTGGTGGAGGCTGGCTACGGTTGATGGACCGCAGAGATCAATGTGTAATAGCTCCAGTGGTTCAGAAATAGAAGAGTCCATTATCAGAGGGTGACTTGCTTTAGACTGCTTACCACATTCACAAGCCGGACAGAGAGTATCGTTGCTAAATTTGAGAATAGGGAGACCGCGGACTAGTTCTTCAATGACTAAGTTGTTGTTGTACCGGAAGTTGAGACGAGCTAGCTTACGGTGCCATAGCCAGCTGACTTCGGATACAGCTTTGGACAAGAAACACAATTGCGGTTTACCAATGATTAGAGAAACATCCAAAGGGTACATGGTACCTTCGGATCGAGATTTGATCAGGCAAGTGTTTCTATCACTCGTCATTACGTAGCAAAACTGATCATCAAATTCAACACGATGTCCTGCTTTACATAGTTGGCCAACACTGATGAGATTGTGTTTAAGGCTTTCTACATAAGCAACCTTCTGAATGGAAAAGTTCCCCGTAGTGAGAACACCATAACCTCGGATGACACCGTTTGCATTGTTACCAAACGTGACATTTCCACCATTGCATATAGGCCTAAAATCCCGAAGGTACTCTAACCTTCCGGTCATGTGCAAGGAGCAGGCACTGTCAATTAACCACTCTTCTTCTTGTTCCTCCTTGCACAAAGCCTGAGAATTACACGGTTAGTTTAGGCATCCAAACAAGTTTGGAGCCTGGGACAATTGATGTGTTTCTGAGTGATGCATGGTCCGAGGTTGTAGGGACAGGTCTCTTGTCAACTTTTGAGCCTAGTCCTGGGTGTTTGAGTAGATTTGGAGTGTTGTGATTTTTTTAAAAAATACGAGTTTTCTGACTCTGACTCGATTTGACATGAGATAAAACCTTTTGACAACTACACTGACATTTACAAAAGGAGATTTTGTCTTTTGATCTAACACTGTGATTGGTCAGCGGTTTTAAGGATGTTTTGGATCTGTTACCGGTCTGAGATGAGTAATTCCTGACACGAGTGTTTTTGGGTTTTGAAAAAGTCTGTTTATGAAAGGTTTTAGCATGTGTAGATTTCTGAATTCTTTTTGATGGATTTGGTAAGATACCCTTCCATTTGAAGTTTTGACGTGACTTTAGAAGTGTTGGAGTGGGTAAAATACCTTTCCAATTTAGGATCATTTGAAGAATAGACCTGAAAAACATAGTTTCGAAAAGATTGAACACCCTTTTGGGTTGTGTCAGAAGGAGTAGGAATGACTTTTGAAACTGAACTTTCCTTTTTGTTTGTTTTCTTGAAAGAAGAGTTTTTTGAAATGTAATGAGAGAAAACAAATTTTTTAGGACTTTTGGATTTAGGAAATCTGACTTGCTTCTTGTTTTTTGAAAAAGTTTGTCTATTAGTGCCGCGAGATCTGATTTCTTCTTTAAAAGCCTTTTTTGCCAAAGATTTTGGTGAACCGCAGTCATTTTTGTTCAACTGTGGTTTCCTGGAATTCTTAGAATGATTTTGAAAACGTGGACTTGAGTCATCAGAACTTGAGGATTCGGGAATTTGAGAACATTGACCTACTTCAAAATTTTCTATAGGTAGTTCATGAAATATTGGCTGAAGAGTTACAGTTCCTTGAACTGATGACTGCGGTAGGGATGACTTGACTACCGCTGAGTAAGTCTTAGATGGGACTTCGGTGGGACATTTGTGGGACATTTGACTATAGTGAGAGACACTGCGGTCTGAGGACAGAGATGGAAAGTCTTTTGAGACTTCGGGGCCCTCAACAACAATCTCTTCATCAACTACGGATGAAGTTTGAGAATTTGGATAGATGGTGCCACAGATAGGAATTTGATCACATGTGTGACCCGAAACCTCCGGCACAATTTCCTCAATGACACAATTATTGCTTAAGTTGTGCAGTCTACCGAAGTGAGTTTTAATATCTTCGGGAAAAGTCTTGTCATTGACAGGGAAATGAAATTATCGGTCTGGAGGGACATACAGTCTGTCTTTGTTGAACCGGGGTGAGGAATCCGTTGAGGTAGGATATCCATTTGACCAACCCCAATTGTATGTATTGTCCACGGTTCCATTGTTTACAAAATTTTCAATAGCTTCACTTTCATTAAACAATTTTTCAATTAAGAGATTTAAGCGTACAATTTCTCTCTGAGCTAAATCTCTCTGGTTCAAAGCTATCTCTAATTGGGTTTCACTTAACATTCTTGCATCCTTTTCTAACTCTAGGTCCTTCTCTAACATAGCCATCTTAAGTCTTTTGTTATCCAGTCGTCCTCTCACGTGGAACATCTCTTGGGACGTAATGTTCTTCTCATCTAAGGCTTTATTATAGTCTGTAAGGACGGCAACACAAGTGTCATTAAGATCATCTATGTAAGGCTGACAGTCATGCATGCTATAGTTTAGAGTTTGGATCATGAGTTTTACCTGTTCGACGATGCTTAGTGTTCCATCCTTTGCCATGTAGCAGTAGTTCTTGTTCAACATTGTAGACCCATCATCATCCGCAGTGGCCAGCATGCAGATTTTCCCTTTTCCTTTGACACTGCTGATGGCCTCATCTTCGTCTCCGGATGACCAGACTTGATGGTCTCTTTTGACATGGGCCACGTATGCCCTTGCCTTTTCAGCTTTTTCTTTGTCTTCCCACTCTTGAGCCATTCTAAGGTAGAATGCTCTGTCTTTTACTACATTACCCTTACAATCTCGTGCAAAGTGATTCTCTTTGTTGCATTTGTGACAAATTACAACATCAGTCTTGTCTTCTAGAGTACCAGAGTCAGTGATTTGAGGAGACTGCGGTACCTCCTTTGGTTGAATATTCTGAGATTGCGGTGATGGATGAGAACTTTTGGGAAATCGAGAGTGGTTATTCTGAGAACCGAAGTTACGGTTGAATGGAGGTTTGTTGAACTGCTGATTCTTGCGGAAGGAAGGAGGCGGTAGACGGTTGAACTATTGGCTAACCAGAGCAATAGCCTTTTGAAAATCTTCTTCATCATCATATTCAGAATCCGCTTCGTATGACTGCGGTAGAGTGTCATACGAGGAAGGGTAAGGTGACTGCGGTGGAGCTTGTGCTATGAGAGCAAGTGGTCCTCCGAAGTCAGCACAGTCTTTGAGTACGGTGGATTCTTGAGCTTGCAGCTCTCCATAGAGCTTGTAAAGTGACAGGGAGTGAATCTTTCTATCGCCTTGGACTATCATCTTGGCCGTAGTCCAATGTCTGCCCAAACCATTAAGAAACTGAAGATTGATTTCATGGTTACTGCGGATGGTGCCCGCATTGGATAACTTGGTGACTATCAGGTTGAACCTTTTGAAGGAGTCTTCCAAACTTTCTCCAGTATGAGCTTTGAAGTTGTTGAACTCGTTGAGTGCGGTAGTAAGCTTCTTATCTTGTGCTTGTTCTGAGCCTTCATACAGGTTTTTGAGAACATCCCAGATCTCTTTCGCTGATTTGCAATTTATGATAATATCGAAGTTGTCAGGAGCAACTCCGCAGGAGATTTCATAAAAAGCAACAGCATCATTTTCCATTTTATCGAGATCATCCTTGGTGGGACGGCTCATGGCTGGTTGACCTCCTCCTAGCCTGCTTGCAGCGCCGTCAGTTTGGACTGGTGTAAGGACTGGAACATGTGGTCCTTCTTCTACGGATCGCCATACATCTGTACCCAGTCTTCTCAAGTACCTTTCCATTCTTTGTGACCAGTGATGATATTCATTTGCGACTAGTATTGGGGCTCGGTTAGAACCACCGACTCTGTTGGAAACATTCAGAGATAATGATTGTGCTATTTGAAATTGTTTTTTTTGTTTTGAAGAAATGAGCTTTAGTGGTATAGAAGGCTTTTTGAAAAATCAGAGTTTCGTTTTCAAAAAGCAACCACTTTGGGTCTGATACCAATTGTTGAGAGAAAAACTTGGAGACACTTGAACAAAAGTTAGAACAAGTATAATGCGGAATAGTTAATCTCAAAGGATCTAAAAGCTCAACAATAATATAGTTAGATAGTTAGAGGGTTAGTTGCGGAAATGTAAAGGAATGGAAATGACAGCAATTGTTATATCAAGAAGACACTTAAGCTAATTCATAACAAGGAATGCATTCACTCCAAGTTAATAAGGAAGATCAAGCTTAGTGATTAAGTCTTAAAGACTTGCTCTGAAGAGGGATTATGATCAGCAGAGGTATGATAAGATTTAAGTAAGAAGAGATGAGTGAAGAAAGATAGAGAGATAAATTCAGAATGTGTATTCAGATAGAATTCATAAGTTATCTTATGTTTTTTTTTTCAGATAGAATTCATAAGTTATCTTATGTTTTTTTTTAATACAAAGAGAGTAAGTCTCTATTTATAGAGACTTAGAAACTACACTAGATTACAACTCTATAAGCAGCCGTGCAAGGCATACTGGATAATAGAGTGTATTACATAAAAGACAAATAAAGTAATCTAGCTAAGTTGACTGCGGTAGCTGACTCCGGTTGCTGATGCGGTTGCTGATGAACAAGATTGACTCCGGGTGCTGAAGTGGTTGCGGTAGAAAGATGGTTGTGGTAGCTGAGATGGTTGTGGTAGCTGAGTTCAAGAGGGTCACTTTTATGATTCAACAATCATATTTACATCTGTGTTCAAATCTCACAATCCTACTTTGATCATTAAACTCTGATTCATTTTATACTCGATTCATTGTTTCATCACTATACACTCACTTGATTTAACGATAATCGGGCAGCACTTCGTTGCCTAAAGCGATCGTTTCTAATAAAACCGAGAATTTTATTGAGAAACCGGGCTCTACGAGGGTCGGGCTTCGAAACCGAAAAAATAAATTTCCCGGGCTTCTCGGGCACTCCGGGACGTGTTCTGGGCATTGGAATTAATCCCGGGGCTTTGGGGAAGTTGAAAATAGCTAAAATATTGAAAATGGGTGAAAAATGACAAATTTGGAATTCTACCCGGAAGATCTCGCAGCCCTTCTATTTATAGGGCCGAGGTTCGGACTCTGGAGGCTAGGAAGCGAGCACGTGGCAGCAGCAGGGAGGCTCGGACGCGGCAGCTGGCACGCTTCGGACGCGAGGAGTCACCGGCTTCGGGTGTGTCATCAGCTGGGTCTCCGGCTCGGACACCTGTGCGACACGCGTCGGATATGCGAGGGCCGAGACTTCGGTCGAATCCGGAAGCGACACGCGACTGCCAGCTGCTCGGATGACTCAACCATTTCGGACACGTGGCACATTTTGGGCGAGGGTGACGTGGCCGAAGCCACCTATGCGAAATTTCTCGGTTTTTGTGCAAAAACTTCTAAAATCCATAACTTTCGCATACGAGCTCCATTTTTGACGCTCTTTATATGCACGCATAGGTAAAATTACTCTCTACAACTTTCGTTTAGACTTCGTTGGCTAATTTTGACTTTAATTTTTATATTATTATTTTTTAACAGACCAGGACAGGAAATCCGTTAAAAATTCATAACTTCTTCATCCGACGTCCGTTTTCCTCTATCTTTTTACCGTTGTACTACTATTTACGAGACCTTCGATTCTCGTTTAAGTTGTGTCGGCTAAAAATCACTCGATCTAAAATTCGAGTTTTTAGCTGTCTACTGCTAAGCTGAAACTTCGAAAAATCATAACTTCCTCATACGAAGTCAGTTGGGCGTTCTTTTTATACCTACTCTCGGTTTAACGAACACTACGAGTTTTGTTTAGATCACTAAGGCTAAAAAGTAGTTTATCAAAAACTCACTTTTTACGACATTCGGCACCGTGCCGGTTTGTCGCGAAACTTCGACAAGTCATAACTTCTTCGTTATAACTCGGATTTCGGCATTCTTTATATATCCGTAATCCTTGTCACAACCAATACAATTTTCTTAATAAATATCGGCTTTATCTAATATTTATTTTTCGACGCTCATTTTTATTCTTAATTAATTAAACCCTAATAATTAAGCATTAAACACATAATTTTCACATAATATTCACATAATATTCACATAATTCCTTTTCATTTCTTCTAAATGAGTTACAAAGGTTAACCTAGACTATAATGTCAATATTATTTCCTAGCCTAGAAACACGGGCGTTACAATTCTCTGTCCCTTAGAATGATTCCGTCCCCGGAATCACACATCAGCAAACAAATACGGGTAGCGACTCATCATGTCACTCTCCGTTTCCCAGGTGAGATTTGGCCCATTCGTATGTTTCCAACGCACAAGCACTAAATCGACCATTTTACATCACAACTTCTTAGTCTTACGGTCAACGATTGCCTCAGGTTCTTCAATTAACCTCTTGTTTTCATCCAACCTTAATTCAGAAATGGGAATTATGTCGGACACATCTCCCGTGAACTTTCTCAAATAACACACATGAAAGGTATTATGAATACCCTCCTGTTTGTAAGGGTCGAATTGTTGTAATTAGTCGAATTATGTTTTGGACTCTTCGAATATTTTGTAATGTATTTTACTAGGGCGCTTTTATTCGAAGCTTTAGAGTCAATGCCTTAGTATATTTTTTGTATGCTTTCAGTTCCCTATAAATAGGGTTATTTAATAGAGTTAGATAAGAACTTTTACAGACTTGTCTACTATTATCTGTAAAGAATTCGAAAGCATAATAGAGCATAACAAGATCATATTTACATCGTGTGTTCAAATCTCATATTCTTACTTGAACTCATACTCTGATTAATTCATTACTCGATTCATTGATTCATCAATTGGTATCAGAGCAGGAATCATATCTCTGATCTGATTTTCACGCTGTTCAAAAAGTTTTTGAATCAATTTTTTGATTTAAAAGTTTCCGCACTTTTTGAAAGTGAAAAATTGTCTAGATCTTAGTCTGTGATTCGATTCTGCATTTGAATTGTTTAATCGAGTGTTATTCTCATCAATTCGATTTGATTCATCTAGTTTGTTTTCAAATTCTCAAATCTTTTCAAACTTCTCAAAATCTTCTTCCGTACAACAATGGCGAGTTTCAATCTCAATTCGATGACCTCGTTTTCTCATCTGCTAGGTTCATCAACCAAAATTCCAATGCTAATCCCTAAATACTATGATCAGTGGGCTGATCGTATGCAGGATTATCTGAATGGTCTGGATGAAGAATTATGGTCATGTATCACTGGAAATGTCAATGTTCCAGTGAATGTTCAACCAATTGGATCATCTTTTACAAATTCTGGAGTTGATAATCAAACTGATCGTCTGAAGAAACTGGAGAAGAGGTGTATGAGGGAACTACGAGGTGCATTACCTCCAGTTGTGTACAATTATGTTAGGAGTTGTACAACTGCAAAGGAAGTCTGGAACAATCTGAAAGATAAATTTCAAGGAAGTGAGAAGACAAAAATCAATTCAGTTAAACATTGTTTGGTTGAGTTGAAAGATTTCAAACAAAAAGAAGGAGAAACAATTGAAGTTTACTTTGATCGTCCGAACGAGTTAATCTATCGGTGCAATCGCTATGGAATTACCAGAACTTCAATGGAATTCAATCTCATCTTTGTAATGGGGCTTCGAAAAGAATGGAGAAGTGTAAGTATGATGGTGAAGAATTAGCAAAGTTTTGATACATCAACTCTCAATGATTTGTATAATCAATTGAAAACACACGAATTTGAGGTAAATGAAATTGCTGAGGAATCGAAGTTAAATTTGGGAGGTCAATTAGCTCTTGTATAAAAGATTTTTGAGAAAGAAGCTGAAAATGGTGATTGTCAGGAAGAACAAGGATTCATCATGAATTCGGATGATGAAGCAATAGCATTTTACTCGAATAATCGTGTCAAGAAATTTTTCAAAAAGCCGTTCAATTCGAAGACTAAGCTTGCTGAGGTGAAAGGAAATTCTGTGAGTAAAAATGTTGTTGAGGAGAAAAAGAAAGTTGAGAAGCAAGATTCGAAGATAGCTGATGGAAAGGGTGAGAAGAAGTTGAAAGGTGATGCAGGAATAGATTGTCATTATTGTAATGGTGCAAATCATCTTGCAAATGATTGTATGCTTCGAAAGAAGGATGAGAGGAAGAATAAAGTCAAAGATGAGGCATATTATGCAGAAAAGCTTGAGGTGGTTCGTGCAAAAGCAAAGAATTTGTCATTGGTTGCAAGGGGTGAGCATGAGGATGAAGATGGAACTTATCAAATCTGGTCATCCGGGTCAGACGATGAGGAAATGAGGAATCCAACGCATGGGGCGTTGTATGCGAAAATGGAGAAGGACTCAGATGATGAGGAATTCGAAGTGAGGGGACGATGCTTCGTATCCAAAGCAGCTGACAAATCTCCAATGACAACAAAGGTACATAAAATTCTCGAATCTTTTAATATTCCTACACATGCTTATGATTCTGAACTAATTTCTTTTGATGAGACGGTTACTTATTTTGATTCAATTGTTATGTCTGCTAGCAATGAGGCCAACAAGTTGTCAATGGAGTTGTTAGAGGTCAAAAAGAGATTAGACATGAAAATAAGCAAAATTGAATGTTTGGAATTACAAATGACAACTATAATGTGTGATAGGGATAGGTTATCGAGTGATGTTAAACTTTTGCTAGCACAAAGAAACATCTATTGTAATTCTGCTGAATGACTTTATAGCAAATTAACTGATTTACATCATTCATGTGATATAAGTAAAGAGCAACATAGAAAATTACTACCTTTCCTAGCATTCGAAAGAGCCAAGGTAGATAATATTTCGTATGATTGTGAGCAAATAATAGCTGATTTTGACAGAGTCCCTAATGATAGATATAAATATGGAATTGTCAAAATTGATGAATGTCTTGATGCGAATGAATTAGTTAACATAGTGAATGATACTTTGACTAAATCTGAACAAATTCAAATTTTGAAAAAGACTGAGAATTCAACATGTGATTCTCAATCTAATTTTGCTGATATTGAAGATAATTCGAACAATTTTAGTGAAATTAGTGAACTTGAAGATGTTGATTGTTCTCAGTTGTCTGTTGTTAATGTTGCTTCAACATCTAAAGGAAAAGAAAAATTTAAGGATTTGATGGTTGAAAATGAAACTGATATACCCTCAACTTCGAAAGTTTATGATATGAACTTCGTGGATCTCAAAGACAGCCAAACTGATGATAGTGATGATGAAGATGAAGTGAACATTTCGAAGGAAAATAAATCTTCAAAGGAAGAAGAAAGTCCTCGAATTGTGGTTGATCAGGTGTATGGTGATACACAAAAGTTCGAAAAAGTGATGAATGAAAAAGGTGAACACTATCTTGAAACGAATTCAGTGGTTTATCCAAATTTCAAATGTACAGATAATGTCATTTTTCCAAATCAAGTTTTCGTAACTACTGGAAATGTTGAGAAAATCAAACCAGAATTAAAGAAGTTAGTTGAAGAGGATAATTCAAAAACAACTGATGAAGGTTTTTTCGCAAATCAAAGCACAGTTGAAAACAACTTAACAAAGAATTCGTATGTTTTCCAACGTCAAAAACCACAACGAAAATGGGTTGAAAAATCAAAAATTGAAAAAGAGAATTCAAAACAAGTTGAAAAGGAATGTGAAAAAGTTGTCAAATTAAACTCCAAGGAATTCAAAGATCAAATTGACAAATTTTCGAAGGAAAAAAACATTTCAAAAAGACAAGCAAGAAAGAAAATATGTTGGCAAAATGTTGAGTCTCAAAAGATGTCTGAATCACAATCACCCAAAAATGTTTTCAAAGCTAAAAATTCATCTTTTTCAACAAAACCTCAACATTCATCTCAATCAAATCATTCAAAGTCTGAAGTCAATAAACAACCAAGGTTTTCGAAAGTTTTAGAAACTAATATTCCAAGAAAATTTTCAAATAACTCAAAACCAAATCAGAAGTTATTTCAATGTCAACATTTTAAATCAACAGTTGATACATCATATGCTAAATCTTTTATAACAAAACCAAAAGTTGATTTTGTTCCTATAAAACCAAATTTTCCAAATCAAACGAAGAAAGAAACTATGAAAACTTCACGAGAAAAAGGAATAACGTCAAGGAAGAACATTGATCATTGGCTTGAAGGAAAATGAAAGATGTATTAGTCAAATACATTTTCAAAGGAGCAAATTCACGAAGCATATGAAAAGTATGTGAATAATTCATCAAATGGCAGTTCATCGTCTAAGGATTCGAACATATCAGTCAAAGCATGGAAACCAGTTATAAAAGCAAAGAATGTTCATTCACAAACTCAGAATTCGAAGGGTAATGTCACTGAACATTCGAAACCATCAAAAACTTATGTTTCAGTTCCTTTAAATGAAGAAGTGAACTTAATTGATAGTCTCAAAACAAAAGTTTGTGATTGGGTTAAAAGTTTTTCATTACATTCGAAATTGAAATCTAATTTCCAAGGACCCAAAAAGCCTTGGGTACCTAAAATTTTCCATTGAATGTAGGTACTATGTGATGAGCAATATGATAACAAGTGGTACATCGATAGTGGTTGCTCTCGTCACATGACTGGGAAGAAGGAGAATTTACGAGATTTTCGAAGTCTCAAAAATGCTGGAGTAGTGAAGTTTGGGAACAATAAAAAATGTCAAGTCAAAGGATATGGGAAGAGCACGAATGGTCAATTCACAGTGAATCGGGTGGCATATGTTGAAGGTCTTCAACATAACTTGATAAGTTTTTCTCAACTTATTGTGGGCACTGGCAATCAAGTTCTTTTTAATGAAGATGGAAGTATTATTTCGAATGTCACAACAAAAGAGGTGTTACTGAAATCCAAAAGGAAAGGTGACATGTTCACTTTGGACATCAATCTGATAGTAGGGAAACCTGCTATATGTCTTCTTTCGAAGGCAACATCAGACTTAAGTTGTCTTTGGCATCGAAGACTTTCTCATCTCAATTTTTGAAACATCAATAAACTTGTGGTACAAGATCTGGTAAGAGGTTTACCTATACTTAAATTTGACAATGATTCTTTATGTGCAGCTTGTGAAGTTGGCAAGCAACATAAACAAGGTCATCCAATTACAATTGATTCGAAAATAGTTGCACCTCTAGAGCTCTTACATATTGATTTGTGTGGTCCTTCGACTGTTTCAACTCTCAACCAAAAAGGTACATTTTAGTGATTGTTGATGATTTTTCCAGATTTACGTGGGTTTATTTTCTCAGGCTTAAATCTGAAGTTGCACAAATCATGATTGACTTTATCAAAAAGATGGAAACAACATTGAAGAAGATTGTTCGAAAAATTAAGAGTGATCATGGAACTGAATTTAAGAACAAGGTTCTTGATTCATTTTTGGTGGACAAAGGGATTTCGCATAATTTTTCATCTCCATACACACCACAACAAAACGGTGTTGTTGAACGAAGAAATAGGTCTCTATGCGAAGCGGCAAGGACTATGTTGGCATATGCGAATCTTCCACAATATCTTTGGGCTGAAGCAGTATCAACCGCATGTTTCACTCAAAACAGATCGTTTATTCATCGTCGTTTCAACATTACTCCATATGAAATTCTCAACAATCGAAAACCTAATGTAAAATTTTTTCATGTTTTCGGATGCAGGTGCTTCATTATGAATCTCAAGGATAATCTTACGAAATTTCAAGCAAAAGCAGATGAAGGGATTTTCTTGGGATATTCACATAATTCAGTTGCATATCGTGTGTTGAATAAAAGAACACGAAAAGTTGAAGAAACGTTTAATCTTAGATTTGATGATTACTACATTAAACAAACAACAACTCAGTTTGAAAATCATCCAATTCTGAAAAACATACAAGTTGAATCTGAATCCTCACAAACATTAGATATTGATTATGATTTAATTTTTGGAATTTCAGATCATGCTGTTGATGCTGAAATCAATGCAAGTGATAATCATATCTCTGAACTAACAAAGCATAATGATACTTCAACATCAAATTCTCCAGAAAATGGTGAACGTATGCAAAACAATCCAGTGGAAGGGGAGCACTTGGATTCGAATACATTAGATGACGAACAACATTCTTTCGAGGGGGAAAAAGAAAGGATGAATGATGATGTTGAGGGGGAGCATAATGTTGAGGGGGAGCATTCAGAAAATATTGAATATAATAATGATTTTGATGATGCTTGTTCGATTGTAGGCTCAGAAAACGATGATATATACGAAGATGCACCTTTGGAATTTGATCCAGCATATCCGCCAATGGAAAAGTGGACAAAAGATCATCCGGAGGATCAAGTAATTGGGAATCCACAAGAGGGAGTTTTAACAAGAGCTCAAATTCGTGCAAAGAATGAGGTATTGAATACTCATCAAGAATTTTGCATGTTCAATGTTTTCATTTCTAAGATTGAACCAAAAACAGTTAAGATTGCAATGGAACACTCAGATTGGGTTGTTGCAATGCAATCTGAATTGTCTGCATTTGAACGAAACAAGGTTTGGAGGTTAATTCCTAAGCCTGAAAATGTTTCGATTGTCGGGTTAAAATGGATTTTCAAAAATAAAACCGACAAAGATGGAAATACTGTTCGAAACAAAGCCAGACTTGTTGTTAAAGGATATTCACAACAAGAAGGAATCGACTATGAAGAAACTTTTGCCCCTGTCGCAAGACTCGAGGCGGTTCGTATATTTCTGGCTTATGCAGCTCACAAAGATTTTGATGTTTATCAAATGGACGTGAAATGTGCATTTCTAAATGGAGAGCTTGAAGAAACTGTTTACGTGGAACAACCCCCAGGTTTTATTAACGAAGAATTTCCAAATCATGTTTATATTTTAGATAAGGCAGTTCATGGTTTGAAACAAGCACCACGAGCATGGTATGCAACTCTTACGTCATTTTTGAAACAATCTAAATTTAAACAAGGATCAGTTGATCCCACATTATTTCGAAAGAAAGTGGGGAATCATCTAATGCTTGTTCAAATTTATGTTGATGATATTATTTTTGGCTCGACTGACCCTGCTTTGTCTAGAGAATTCGAAAATTTGATGAAAAGTAAGTTCGAAATGAGCATGATGGGAAAAATCAATAATTTTCTTGGTTTGAATATTCGTCAAAACAGAAAAGGAATTTTTATTAATCAAGAAAAATATACGAAGAATCTGTTGGAAAAGTTTGGATTGACGAATAGCATGAAGTTACGAGTTCCAATGGCAACGGGCATAAAGCTTACATCTTCCTTAGATAAACCTGCCGTTGACATAACTTTATATAGGAGCATGATTGGTTCATTACTTTATCTTACAGCTAATAGACCTGATATCATGTTTTCTGTGTGTAATTGTGCTAGGTATCAGTCTAATCCACGAGAACCACATCTCACTGTTGTGAAGAATATCTTTCGTTATCTTAAAGGAACAATTTCGTTAGGATTGTGGTATCCTTCGAACACTGGGTTCTTTGTACAAGCATATTCGGATGCAGACCTGGGTGGTTGTAATCTTGATCGAAAAAGCACAAGTGGTGGATGTCAATTTCTTGATGGAAAATTGGTGAGCTGACAGTCGAAAAAGCAAACATGCGTATCAATTTCAATAGTTGAAGCAGAATATGTGGTTGCTGCTGCTTGCACTTCACAAATAATATGGATCCAAAGTCAATTGCGTGATTATGCAATCAATATGAAAGAGATTCCATTTTATTGTGATTCTCAAAGTGCGATAAAAATTTGTCATAACCCTGTGCAGCATTCGAAGACTAAACATATAGCTCTTCGTTATCATTTCATCAAAGATCACGTGGAAGATGGAAATATTGAAGTACATTTCGTGAAAACAACTGATCAGTTAGCTGACATTTTCACGAAAGCTTTGGATGAAAAATCCCTTATGAAGATTATAGAAGGAATTGGAATGATCGATGGAAATTCTGTACCATGTGAAAAAGAAGAATGATGCATGATAAGGAATGATTCAGAGGCGCTGACTAAAAGATAATGCAAAATCATTCAGCATTCAGAGGTTACTGTTCATAGTCAACGCTTCGACCCCTTCGAATTCCCACATTTGTTACTTATTCTAAGGGTTGATTCAGAGGTTACTGTTCATAGTCAACGCTTCGACCCCTTCAAATTTGCACATTTGTTACTTATTTTAAGGGTTGATTTAGCTGTTACTGTTCATAGTCAACGCTTCGACCTCTTCGCATTCGTACATTTGTTACTTATAAGGGGATGATAAAATTTTGCATATTTTCATCAAGTACTATTTCAATTTTCGAAAATTCAAAAATCCAAAAAGATTTTCGTTTATTTTGTCATTTAATTTTCGAAAAATTTAAAAATTCAAAAAGATTTTTGTTTGTTTTGTCATTTAATTTTCAGAAAATTCCAAAATCCAAAAAGATACGCTTCGACCCCTTCGAATTCCCACATTTGTTACTTATTCTAAGGGTTGATTCAGAGGTTACTGTTCATAGTCAACGCTTCGACCCCTTCAAATTTGCACATTTGTTACTTATTTTAAGGGTTGATTTAGCTGTTACTGTTCATAGTCAACGCTTCGACCTCTTCGCATTCGTACATTTGTTACTTATAAGGGGATGATAAAATTTTGCATATTTTCATCAAGTACTATTTCAATTTTCGAAAATTCAAAAATCCAAAAAGATTTTCGTTTATTTTGTCATTTAATTTTCGAAAAATTTAAAAATTCAAAAAGATTTTTGTTTGTTTTGTCATTTAATTTTCAGAAAATTCCAAAATCCAAAAAGATTTTCGTTTATTTTGTCATTTAATTTTCGAAAAATTTAAAAATTCAAAAAGATTTTCATTTGTTCTGTCTTTATTTTCGAAAAATCAAAACATCAAAAATATTTTGATTCCTATTTCTTTTTAGTATTTTGTTGCAGATTCTCATGAAGATACAGCGGATATTATGCTTGCAGTACTCGGGTACGGTACATTTTTCGTATGAGTCGATAAAATTTTCATCATTCGAACTAGTTAGGATGTCCCTAGAAGCATGCTGCTGTATGTTGACCAAAGCCTCCATGACTCAATGTGTGTGTAAGAAAGCCTTAATGAAATTATTCATACGAAGATTTCTTCCCAATCAGGCTTATATTCACATTAGTCTTTGAGCTACCTTACTCTTCTCAAAATGAGTTGAGAGTTTATTGTTTGGTCCAAACACAACAGAGGTACTTTTCGTGTCTTACATCAATCTTTTTCATCCATAAAATTCTTTCACGATCACACACGAAGACATATGTCCGAGAGGTCTCTGATCAAACCCATCGAGACTTAGATATATCAAAACTCTGTGTTTATGATCTGACATCATGAGACCGTGATGAAAGTGACACCCAATTTTCATTAACTTTTAAGGAATTGATAGGGAACTAAGTTCCAGATTTTCACGAAACTTTTGTTTCTGTACCAAAATTCGAAACTCCAAATCATATTCATTTCGAATGAGTGGTCTTGATCAAACATTCGAAACCCACGATGTTTGTTATCCAACAAGATCCATCATATAAATTTTTTTCTTGAATATGATTTCCATGTGAGTTTCATTCGAATGTCCTAGTCATTTCAAAAATTTTCAAAGCCAACTTGTCACTGACTACACTAGTCAAACAAGTAATTTCTGTTACAATTTCTCACCTTATGTTTAGGATGACATGTAACGAAATTTTAAACCATCCTCGAAGCATTATAAAAGAAGCCCTTTGATACTTATCAACAAGTATTCGATTGTAATTCACTGGAACCCATACAAGCTATTGATCATTTCTCTTAATGATTAATGAAGTAATCTTTGCCCGGGATTTCACTTGCTTTTGTGTCAATGGTTTGACATCACAATATCCCATATTTTTATTATATTTGTTTCTCGTCTCTATTCTTTGGAACACATCACTCATGAAATCCTTGAGGATCTGAGTAATACCAACTCAGGCTGATGATTTCGAACTTCTGGCGTATGACTTCGCTTTTCATCCCAAAAGTGAAAGAGCCTTGCTTCCATTCGAAGGGTTCTGACGGTTACAATTTTCTTGGGGATTACAAGACAGGCTGTTTATAAATGACGTATGGTATTCTCTCCGTTTCTTAAGGCGATGTGACAGCTACTTTTTGACGCATGGCTACTTTTACGCAGTAATGGTCCGGTTTTCAAGGTGCCACGTCGGATATCATTAAATACATATCCCGCTTCAAATTCAAATTTAAGGGTTACATATAAAAGGGAATTCCAGGGGATCATTGTCAGTTTACGCGATCAAAAAGTAAATTTCCCAAAATTCTCTGTTCATCATCATCTTCAAACCCTAACAATGGCGACTTCTACTCATGTTGATTCTCATACCACTGAAGATGCTTCTTTATTACCAATAATGAAGATTCAAGCAACAAACTACTACTTGGAGGGTGACGTTTCTCAGTACCCGGAAGAATTAAAGATGCTCATAGTTGCTTTGAAGAACTCGGTTTTGGCCAAAGCGATGTTCAACTCTTTCTCTGTTACATTGTCCTGGCTTTCTCAAGCAGGATCAACTGCGACATATAACAAAGCAACTGATACGATTACTTTTCATCTGGTGAACGACAAAAAGGTCAGACTAACCATGAAAGTATTTTGCCAAATTCTTGATATTCTGAATTTGCCTCCATATGTTTCATTTACTTTTCCACAAATCGTTCACATGTTTAATGAGATGGTATATTAGCCACCATTGTCCAAGATTAGTTATTTTAAGAAATCTGGTCTTCCACGAATCTGGAATTTCTTATTTGGTATTTTTCTACGCTGTTTGACTGGGAGATCAGCTGGCCTTGATAAAGGAAGAATGGAGGTTTATGCCATGGTTGCTGGAATCTACTATGATCTTCAAGTATATTATTCTACACAGTTGTGGAAGGAATTTCAAAAGGGTGTAGAACACACGAATGCTATTCATGGTATTTCGTGTGCAAGATACTGGAGTTTGATTCTGCAACACTTTTACAATAAGGAAGGGATTTTGGTACCCACTGATGAAGACAAAGCAGTTTTTCAATCTTACCACTATCCGAAGGAGGTTACAGATAATGCTGATGTTTTTTCTACAGTTGCTCGTATTCCAGATGCGATGCTTAAAAGAGTTGATTCTTCGAACCCTGTATTGGTAGCCTATTTGACGACAATTGATTCTTCAATTAAAACTGGTGTTTTACTAGGAGGAGATGATAAGAAAACCAAGAAGTAGAGAAAGCATGAAACTGAGTCCAAATCTTCGAAATCTCCAAAGAAGAAGCCTGAAACAGTTGAAGTGACTGTTGCTGAGACTCAAGTAATTGAGCCCATTATTGAAGAAACAAGAGAACATGTAGTCCTTCCTTCGAAGACTGGCATGTTTCGAAGAATTAAAATGAAGTCCAAGTCTCCAACGCACAAAGTGGTTCGAAAACCTCAAATAACTCATCAAGGGATTCTAATTAGAGAAGTGCCTGCACCTGTTTCACCGGTGTCCAAGAAACGAAGGGCTGAAGACATGGCAAAGCATTTGTCAAAGAAAAAGAAGAAGAAGACTCGAAAACTTGTAATCTCTACTGAGTCAACAGATGATGATAGTGAAAGAGTTCCTGAAACTCCAGAGTTTACTCTTATCACCGAAAGTTTCACTCCTGAGAAGACGGTAGTCATACCACCCGAAGATTCGATTGCCAAATCAGTTCCTGAGAAGGTTCGAACTTCAGGCATCCCTGCACACGTATCTGATACGGATGCAAATGTCAATATGGGTGAAGGAGGTTCGAAGAATGAAGCTACAGGTCCATCTACTTCTGCTCCTTTTGCAAGTACTGTTTCTTTACCGTTATCTTCTACTCCTCTTACTTCCACAACAGATTCCCCAACATTCGAACACATTCTTGATCAACCCTTTACGTCTATTTTTTCTTCTCAATCTACTGAGCCACCCAAAACAACTTCACCTATTCAAGAAGCTGTTTGTATGGAGACAGAGCCTGATAATGAGGGGTTTGGCGGTATGTTTGACGACTTGGAGTTTCATGAAGAAGAAGAGCAGTTTCCAGATCACATGCTGATGACCATGAAGCAGTTTAAGATTTTAAATCAAAAGTTGAATTCAGTCATTCAGTCTCAAGCAGATCTAGGGGTTGGTTCGTCTGTTTCAAGTGTTGAAGTTGATTCATTGCTGAAGGTGTTTGAATCCAGAATCATAAGTAAAGTATCGGGGATGCTTAAAGCTTCTGAATCTCGAGTCTTGGAGAAGATTGATCATAATGATCAAAACAATGAAATTCGGATCAATTCTTAGAGTTCGAAGTTTGCTGGTAATCTGAATGAATTAAAGAATGTTGCAAAGGAACGACGTGTTCTTTTTATTCAAGATGTGAAGAAAGTTCGAGAGGATGTCAACTTGCAAATTCACGAACTTCGTGAAGATATGTAAAGAGAAATAGCAACTGTTCAACATGACTATGCATCATTGCATCAAAAGGTTGATATCATTTGTGACGCACTCACTCGATTTGTTAAGTTGTATGAAAATTTGAGTCCTCAAATTACTCAACTTTCAACATCCGAAAGTGCAAGCTTTGACGAAGTGCTTAAGTTGCTTAAGGAGTTAAAAGAGATCTTTGATAGGCCAGTTTCTTCTCCATTGATTACTTCTGAATTTTTATCTCAGAAGTTTATCCAATTCGCAGCCATTCTCAACAAGCAACTTGCTCCTCTCTTTCGCATATCAAGTCTTCTTCCAACCACAAATGCCCCACCTGTTTTCACAGGGGTGCAAGGGGGAGAAAGAAAAACTAGTGAGTCGAAGACTAGTGGAGAAGATGTGAAAGTTGTGGGAAAAGTCTTTTCTTCGAAAATCCCTACAACAAAACCAATAATTGTTTCTGCTGAACAGGTGACTTCAACAATCGTAACAACAATGCCAATTGCAAGACCAATTTCGAAAGGAATTGTGATTGGTAAATCTTCGGAGACTGGTGGGAGTGGTTCAAAACCAAAAGAGACAACTATAAAGGGAAATCGATTGTTGTGGAAAAATCAAAAGAAGAAAAGAAGGCTGAAGTTGATGCTGAAATCGAAAAGCTCAGAATAGTTAAAAGTATTATGGCTCAGCGAGCAAATGATCCGAAGGGAATGGAAAAAGGGGATCCAACTAAACACTATAACTATGAAACAATCGAGGCCAAGGTTTCATTCAATCACATGTATTCATTTGAGAAGAAACCAAAGCAGAGTCATTTGGTCACTAATACTGATGCAGGGCAGTTGGATTTTCCCATAAACGAAATGATGTTTATCATGCCTCAGCTCAAAGCAGAAGGGAATTTTAAAAATAAAGATGAAGGTACACACATGAAAATTCGTTTTTATGCTGTTCTTGGAAAAGCCCCTGAGGAAGTTTGGTCTTCAATAAAAATCAAGAAGGTCATAAGTATGAAAAAGGATGTGGTTTTCGAAAACACAATCCAAAATGTTAAGTATTTGGTTGCCAGGGCAAATGGAAATATTTGCGAATTCACTATTGCAGATTTTCCATTAATGAACTTGTATGATCTTATACAATTTGCATTACTTTTGAAAGACAAATCATTCTCATACCTTCAAAACACAGATGCAGATGAATTCAAGCTTGGAGTAGCTCACATGAAGATTTTTATCAAAAGCTATTATGAGTGTTTGGCACTAACAGATGTTGAATTAGCTACTGCCAAAGGAATGGAAATTAAAGCTCCGATGGCTCCTACGAAGACTCAGGTTGAATTGAAGAAGTATGCTGATGGTGAAATTTGCCTGAAGCCTTTTGGAATTGTCTTCGCAGGAAAAGACAAAGCTGGAAAGTCTAAACGGTTCTTATTCCAAGCAAGTGAAGTCGAGAGATATTCAACATCTCAATATACGAACTTGATTGTTCGTATGAATCATTGCTAGAAGAACAATGAAGGCGACAAGAAAGAGCTGAAGAAGATTATCTCCTGGTACACGGAGATTCGAAGAGTATTACTGTATTCCACCATACTTCTTACAAATTGAAGACTTCGACTATGATTACAAATGGGGAGATTGTAAGGGTCGAATTGTTGTAATTAGTCGAAGTATGTTTTGGACTCTTCGAATATTTTGTAATGTATTTTACTAGGGCGCTTTTATTCGAAGCTTTAGAGTCAATGCCTTAGTATATTTTTTGTATGCTTTCAGTTCCCTATAAATAGGGTTATTTACTAGAGTTAGATAAGAACTTTTACAGACTTGTCTACTATTCTCTGTAAAGAATTCGAAAGCATAATAGAGCATAACAAGATCATATTTACATCGTGTGTTCAAATCTCATATTCTTACTTGAATTCATACTCTGATTAATTCATTACTCGATTCATTGATTCATCACTGTTCTTCCGGTAATTCTAGCTTGTAAGCTTGATTTCCGAATCCTCTGAAGAACTTTAAATGGTCCAATAAACCTTGGACTAAACTTTCTCCTTCTACCAAATCTTATAAGTCCCTTCCACGGTGAGACTTTAAGTAAGACCGAATCTCCAACTTCGAATGATATCAGTTGTCTTTTATTGTCAGCATGGCTCTCTTAAGCAGCTAACATCCTTTCCCTAATCACTTTCAACTTTTCAGCAGTCTGATGGACTATTTCAAGTCCCATAAACTGCTTTTCCCCAGCTTCCAGCCAACATGATGGCATTCGACACTTTTCCCCCATACAAAGCGTGATAAGGTGCCATCTTGATGCTTGAGTGGAAACTATTATTATAGGAAAATTCTACTAAAGGTAAGTGTTCACCCCGGTTACCTTGGAATTTTAGGGTACATGCTCTCAGCATATCCTCCAATGTTTGAATTGTTCGTTTGCTTTAACCATCGGTTTGCGGATGGTAAGCTGTATTTAAACACAACTTGGTACCCAATTCCTCTTATAGACTCCTCCAAAACCTTGAGGTAAAACGGATGTCACGATCGGATACAATTGTTAACAGAACACCGTGAAGCCTCACACTTTCCTTTATGTAAGAATTAGCAAGTTTATCCATAGACCATTTCTCGTTGGCTGCTATGAAATGCGCACTCTTAGTGAAGCGATCAACGACCATCCAAATCATGTCGTGACCGTTCCTTGTTCTGGGCAGTTTAGTCACAAAATCCATAGTGATACCTTCCTGTTTACCCATGCGTACAGGAAAAGGTTCTAAACTCCCATACGGTTTCTGATGTTGTGCCTTAACCCTAGCACAAGTTACACACTCAGCCACATACTTAGCAACATCGAACTTCATCGTCGGCCACCAGTAATAGGGTTTTAGATCCCTATACATTTTCGTACTGCCGGGATGAATCGAGTACATGGTTTTGTGAGCTTCTTCCATCAGAAGACTTCTTACTCCTCTCGTCTTAAGTACCCAAATCCTATCTTTGAATACCTTCAATCCTTGACTGTTTGTATCAAACACCAACGTTTTTCCCAAACGTTCCTCCTTTCGGTCATTTTTCTCCAAAGCTTCCTCCTGAGCTTTCTTTATACTTTCCACAATTGTCGAGATGACTTCAATTCTCATCGCTCTTGGCCTTTTCTTTTCAAGATTTACCTTCCGACTGAGAGCATCAGCAACAACATTTGCTTTACCAGGGTGGTAAAGTATCTCACAGTCGTAGTCCTTGAGTAGTTCTAGCCAGCGCCGCTGCCTCATGTTCAATTCCTTCTGATTAAAGAGATATTGAAGACTCTTATGATCATTGAAAAGCTTAAATTTGGTACCATAAAGATAGTGCCTCCATATCTTTAAGGCAAATACTACCGCTGCCAACTCCAAATCATGAGTGGGGTAGTTCTTTTCATGCTCTATCAATTGCCTCAATGCATATGCTATCACTTTATCACTTTGGGTCAGAACACAACCTAACCCAACTTCTTTAACAACGAACGCGATACTTCTATTGATCGCTTTGATCATCCTTTACTTCAATTCGGCTTAAGTCAACTGCTACATCGAACTTGGTTCTCTGAACCACGTAACAAACTCATCGTAGTCGGACTCAATTTGATATGACCACTAGGGTCGGAATAACAATCATCTTCTTAGTCATTACCGAAACGATGGTAACGACAGACTAGAATAAGACGGAATCAATTACTAGTTCCTTGGTAACCTTGTGACTTTCCCTGATCCAAGTGTGAGTCATGTGCTTCCAGTAGTATAGATCTCTAATACTATTCACACCTACTCATACTCGTCCCAAGTACTGTCTCGCAGTCCCCAAGTCCTAAAATCACAAAACAATTTAACAAATACGAATGTGTCCAATTAATCATAAAATTTTCCTAGACTCTACTAGGACTTCTTCCATGCGTTTCTTCAATCATCAATTCTACTTCAACTTGGTTGGTGATGGAAATTCCAGACGATGGGACAACTTCAAGAATTACACCAACCATTCATCATCCTGCCAATCGGAGGTGTACTTCAGACGTACCGTACCCCTCTAAACGTTTCGTTATTTTATCAGACATATTCTAAAGGCAAGACACCACTCTTACGATATCTTTTGATAGGTATCATTCGCTATCGTAAGCTTTTCATTTCCTCCATCTATTCAATCCTCTACGAGTCTTCACCATAATGTTTTGTACACCCAAGCAGACGTTCGGTGTACTGGGCGAGAATTTAAGATAGGAAAGCTTTATTTACGATAGACGTATAAATCTCCTCATCACTTTGAAACGTTTACATGCTAGTTCTAATATCGTAGTCATACGCTTAGAATCCTAAACACATAGAGTTTCCAGATCCGGTCGGCAACAGACCATAGATCCGAACAATTAATAGCATATAAGTCATCTTTATAGCTATACATAAAATATTTAACACGTAAAACATTTTAGGCATCTTTCCTAAAATAACTTGTGCTCGTGTCTAAAATATAGCAGACACTCATCTCACAATCATGACTTAGCATTCTAAGTTTAAGTCTAGAAATCCTACAATTTCTTAGTTCTCTTAAACTAATGCTCTGATACCAACTGTGACATCCCCAAATTCACGGCCAGAAAAGACCGGTTTAATTTATGCTTTTGAAATAATTTCAGAGTAATCATTTGATTAAAAGTGTTGCGGAATTTGTTCCCAGAAAAACATGATAAATATGTTATCAAATCATTTCCGAAGAAATGTATTTTATTCACTTAAACCAATGGGATGTCATTGTCAATACAAAAACATAAGCATAAACAAAACTTACATTCGTTTACACTAGTGATCTACTTCTCTTTTAATCTCTTAGTGTAAAGCAACTTCGTATCGATACCTGTGATACAAATAAACTGAGTGGGTCAGGCTTGGGAGCCTGGTGAGCATATAGGGTTTTCAACCCACAATAAATAAATTTATTATGCTTAAACATCAAACAATCAACCCAATTACCCAATCCCCATTATCTTATTTTTTTCTTAAGGATTTACCCTAAGAATCAACTATCACTCATTCCTATGGATTCATCCTAAGGAATAGGCACGAAGTCCATCGCTGCCCAAGGTTTATACTACAAGCACTAACAACGTCGATCCCCACATACTGATCCTATATAGTGATCTTACTAGTTCTAGCCTAAAGGATCGATATGAACAACCAACTAACGAAACTGCTTCGGAAATCCCCTAGCAGCAAACAAGGATCGATAAAGACATCGAATGAATGGAATAAGTTTAACCACGAACCTTTGTTCATAAAAGAAAGAACCACAAGACAATTAAGTCAGGGGTAGTTATCAATGCCTAGGCTGTGGTCTGAATATCGTGAGGTATGTAACCCCAGACTCACCCTATCCGACATCGAAAATGGAAACGCTGACTAATACCTAGGCTGTGGTCTGAACCCCCAGACTCACCCTATCCGGCATCGGAAATGGAAGCACTGACTAATGCCTAGGCTGTGGTCTGAACCCCCAGACTCACCCTATCCGGCATCGGAAATGGAAACACTGACTAATGCCTAGGTTGTGGTCTGAACCCCCAGACTCACCCTATCCGACATCGGAAATGGAAACACTGACTAATGAAGCTCATCCGATCACCTCATAAAAGAAACAAAGACTCCAAAGCTCTTCAAAATAAAAGTATAAGGAAAATACTAATAAAGTAATCCCGTACGCTCCCGTACCCCGACACGTAATAGTGTCAAAAAGAAGAACTAACGGATGAACACATAGTTCAAAAACACCCAATGAACATATAGTTGGAGAACACCTTATGAACATATAGTTCAAACATACCTACCGATTATAAGTCTGCTAACGTTCCACTGGACTATCTAAAATAGTCTGTGGTCGTTATCTATACTCTGCTAGATGACTAGATCATCTTAAACATCAATACCTCTCATCACTTTTTATTTCATCACACATCATCTAATTCATCTACCCATGTTTTACCCAACATATTGGTAGATAAAAATAGATATACAGTTTAAAACTTGTATAAAACATCTATTCAACAGTCACCTTAATTAAACAATTAATATAATTACACATGGCACGTATTTTAAGGAAAATACTTCATATATATGTGTAAGGTGAAAGTGACTATACACTCACTTGATTTAACGATAATCGGGCAGCACTTCGTTGCCTAAAACGATCGTTTCTAATAAAACCGGTAGTTTTATTGAGAAACTGGGCTCTGCGAGGGTTGGGCTTCGAAACCAAAAAAATAAATTTCTCGGACTTCTCGGGCACTCTGGGATGTGTTCCGGTCGTTGGAATTAATTCCGGGGCTTTGGGAAGTTGAAAATAGCTAAAATATTGAAAAATGGGTGAAAAATGACAAATTTGGAATTCTACCCGTAAGATCTCGCAGCCCTTCTATTTATAGGGCCGAGGTTCGGACTCTGGAGGCTACGAAGTGAGCACGTGGCAACAGCAGGGAGGCTCGGACGCGGCAGCTGGCACGCTTCGGACGCGAGGAGTCACCAGCTTCGGATGTGTCATCGGCTGGGTCTCCAGCTCGGACACCTGTGCGACACGCGTCAGATGTGCGAGGGCCGAGACTTCGGTCGAATCCAGAAGCGACACGCGACTGCCAGCTGCTCGGATGACTCAACCATTTCGGACACGTGGCACATTTTGGGCGAGGGTGACGTGGCCGAAGCCACCTATAAGAAATTTCACGGTTTTTGTGCAAATACTTCTAAAATCCATAACTTTCGCATACAAGCTCCGTTTTTGACGTTCTTTATATGCACGCGTAGGTAAAATTACTCTCTACAACTTTTGTTTAGACTTGGTCGGCTAGTTTTGATTTAATTTTTATATTATTATTTTTTAACAGACCGGGACAGGAAATCCGTTAAAAATTCATAACTTCTTCATCCGACGTCCGTTTTCGTCTACCTTTTTACCGTTGTACTACTATTTACGAGACCTTCGATTCTCATTTAGGTTGCATCGGCTAATAATCACTCAATCTGAAATTCGAGTTTTTAGCTGTCTACTGCTAAGCTGAAACTTCGAAAAATCATAACTTCCTCATACGAAGTCAGATTTGGGCGTTCTTTTTATACCTACTCTCGGTTTAACGAACACTACGAGTTTCGTTTAGATCACTAAGGCTAAAAAGTAGTTTATCAAAAACTCACTTTTTACGACATTCGGCACCGTGCCGGTTTGTCGCGAAACTACGACAGGTCATAACTTCTTCGTTATAACTCGGATTTCGGCATTCTTTATATATCTGTAATCCTTGTCACGACTACTACAACTTTCTTAATAAATATCGGCTTTATCTAATATTTATTTTCGACGCTCATTTTTATTCTTAATTAATTAAACCTTAATAATTAAGCATAAAACACATAATTTTCACATAATATTCATATAATTCCTTTTCATTTCTTCTAAATGAGTTACAAAGGTTAACATAGACTATAATGTCAATATTAATGCCTAGCCTAGAAACACGGGTGTTACAAAATTTGTAAATCGTCATTTACCTACCTTCAAATATTTTATAGCTTGGATTACGACATCCCTCTTCCAACTATAAATAGTTTGTTGGGTCCTAGCCTTAATATTTCATTTCGGTGACTTATTAAGCACTCTTTATCTAATAAAACTTGTCTTTCTTTCTTTCAGATGTCTTCCAACACTGCTACTAGCTCAAACCCTACAAGCTCCTTTTCCCTAATGAACTTGTGTGGGAAAGTCACTTTTGATGGTTCCAATTTCAATGAATGGATAAGGAACATCAGAATGATTACTCGCTATGAGGGCAAAGAGTATGTCCTCGATAAGGAGCTAAAGGTTATCGATGAGTCGACTGCTACTCCTGAGGAGATTACTGAGTACACTACCCATGAGAAAGATGCCACTAAGGTGTCTTGCATCATGTTGGCCACAATGACAGTAGAACTTCAGAAATCCTATGAAGATTTCTACCCTTTTGAGATACACCAAGATCTGATGGATAGGTACCATTAGAGTGCTCGTTAGGAAAGGTATGAAATCATTTCCTCCATGATAACAGCTAGGATGAAGGAGGGAGAGTCCCTCACCGGTCACTTGCAGAAAATGCAATGGTTCGTGGACCGGTTATTGAAGCTTACTGTGGACTTCCCTGAGGACATGGCGATTGACATCATTCTCCATTCCTTACCTCCAAGTTATGATCAGTTTCGTATGACTTATCATATGAACAATGAGGAAGTCACACTAAGTAAGCTTCAAGGACTTTTAAGGACCCGCTGAAAGTGGCCTTAAAAGCAAATCAGTTGTTACTCCTACTCCTACTACTGCTCCTGTTCTGGCAATTGGGCAAACAAAGGGGAAGAAGAGGAAGACCCCTTCTAAGGGTACCAAGGGAAATTCTCTTGATGGCTCCTCTTCAAGTGGAACCAAGAAAGGTTCCATTCCTCATTCTTCAAACCCAAAGGAAGCACAATGCTTCTACTTCCAGGAAAAGGGGCACTGGAAGCGAAGCTGCCCCAAATACTTGCAGGATGTAAAGGATGGGAAAGTTAAACCCACCCATGCAGGTATTTACACTATATTGTCTAATAACTCGTTGCATACTAACTCTTGGGTGCTTGATACAGGTTGTGGTATTCACATTTGTACTAATTTGCAGGGCCTAAGAAGAAGTGAGAAAGTGGAGCACGAGAAGATAAACTTAATCATGGGGAATAGGAAAGCATCACATGTTACCAAGATAGGAGTTTATTCTTTATTGCTTAATAATGGGTTAATGTTAGATTTGAATAAATGTTGTTACTCGTCTGAAATGGTGAGAAATATTATTTCCTTTCATGGCTTGTACAAACAAGGGTTTACTTTTTCATTTGATAATGATAATGATGCTATTAATGTTTATTACAATGATGTATTTTACTTTAAAGTATTACCTTGTGATGGTGTATATGAAGCTGTGAATGTTGTAGATAATCTAGGAAATAATGTGTTGTGTATTGATTCTTCAAATAGTTTAGACAAAGCATACTTGTGGCATTATTGCCTTGGACATGTTAACAAGAAGGGCATAGGCCAACTCCAAAATGCTGGAGTTTTGGAATAATTTGACCTAAAGTCGGATGATAGTTGCGAGTCTTGTTTACTTAGAAAAATGACAAAATCACCCTTCACTGGTACTTGTGAGAGGGGTGAGGGTTTGTTGGACCTCATACACACTGATGTGTGTGGACCCTTCAAAACTACCACAAGGGATGCTAATCGCTATTATGTGACTTTTACTGATGATTATAGTAGATATGGATATATCTACTTAATCAAGCATAAGTCGGAAACCTTTGAAAAGTGCAAAGAGTTTAAGCAGGAAGTGGAGAATCAACTGGGCAGGAACATCAAGATGCTCCGATCCGATCGGGGAGGAGAATATCTTAATATCGAGTTCCTTGACTATGTTAAGGAATATGGGATTGTCTCATAATTGATACCTCCTAGGACACCACAGCTGAATGGTGTGGCTGAGAGGCACAATCGAACCTTGTTGGACATGGTTCGTTCCATGATGAGTCGAGCTTCGTTACCAATCTCATTCTGGGGGTATGCCATAGAGACTACCGCCCATATACTGAATCTAGTCCCTACTAAAAAGGTTGCCAAAACACCTCATGAGATGTGGACTGGGAAAGTTCCCAATTTGGACGATATCAAGATTTGGGGTTGCGAGGCCTTCGTAAGGCGTGAGTCTCATGATAAGCTAGAACCTCGAAGTGAGAGGTGTATTTTCATCGGCTACCCACAAAGATCCTTTGGTTACCTCTTCTACAGACCTAGTGAGAATGTGGTCTTTGTAGCTAGAAGATGAGTCTTTCGTGAGAGAGAGTTCATAAGCCAAGGAAACAGTGGGAGGCAAATTGACTTTGAAGAAATTCAAGATTCAAGTGGTGAAGGAACCTCACACCCTAGCAATCAACCTGAGGAGGAAACTCCTGTTGATCCGACTGACGAGCCCATACCTCATAGGCGTTCCACAAGAGTTAGGAATGCACGTGAGCATTACTATGGTTTCCATATTACTGCGGAAGGTGATACGCTTATCAGTGATAGCACACTGGTAAGTCTGGATGAACCTAACAGTTACACGGAAGCCATGGCAGGCCCTGAGGCTACTAAATAGAAAGATGCTATGGATAGCGAGATACAGTCCATGTATTACAATCAAGTTTGGAACTTGGTTGACAATGTACCAGGTTGTAAGACAGTCGGGTGCAAATGGATCTTCAAGAAGAAGACTGACATGGATGGTAATGTACACACGTATAAGGCGCGACTAGTTGCAAAGGGGTTTTCTCAAACTCCGGGAGTTGATTATGATGAGTCCTTTTCACCAGTAGCAAAGATTAAGTCTATTAGGGTTATGCTAGCCATTGTTGCATTTCATGACTATGAAATATGGCAAATGGATGTCAAAACCACTTTCCTTAACGAGTAGCCAAATAATGTGTGTAAGCTTGAGAAATCCATCTATGGATTGAAACAAGCACCTCGCAGATGGAATCTTTGCTTCGATGAGAAAGTCAAAGAGTTTGGTTTTTCGAGGAGCGAGGATGAGTCTTGTGTATATGTGAGGGCTAGTGGGAGTATAGTTAGCTTTTAGGTGTTGTATGTGGATGACATACTACTCATAGGAAATGACATCTAAACCTTGCAGGAGGTTAAGTCCTAGCTTGGGAAGTGTGTCGCTATGAAGGACCTTGGGGAAGCTACCTATATCCTAGGGATAAAGATATTGAGAGACATGAGTAAGAGACTAATTAGACTTAGTCAGAGTACTTACTTGGATAAGGTGCTGAAGAGGTTCAGTAAGGGGAATTATCGATCCAGAGTAACGCCAAACTGAGTAAGACTCAGAGTCGAGTACAGAGGCTGAGATAGCTGAGATGAGTCGTGTACCATATGCTTCCGCTGTGGGCTCAATCATGTATGCTATGACTTGTACTCGCCCTGATGTGGCCTTTGCTTTGCGCATGGTCAGTAGATATCAAGGGAACCCTGGCAAGGCTCACTGGACTGCGGTAAAGAACATTCTCAAGTATCTGCGAAGGACTAAGGAATGGTTCCTTACCCTTGGTGGCAGTGATGACTTGAGAGTGGTAGGGTATAGCGATGCTAGCTTCCAGACTGATAGGGATAATTTCCGCTCTTTGTTAGGCTGGGTCTTTATCCTAAATGAAGGATCAATTACTTGGAAAAGTTCCAAGCAGGAGACGGTAGCTGATTCAACTTGCAAATCAGAGTATATAGTAGCAAGTGAGGCAGCAAAGGAGGCGATATGGCTAAAGAACTTCATTGGAGACCTTGGAATTGTACCAGCTATAAAAGAGCCAATGGAAATTTTCTGTGACAGCAAAAGTGCGGTTGCTTTAGCTAAGGAACGAAGGGATCACGGGAGATCCAAACACATTGACAGCAAATACCATTTCTTTAGACATCGAATAGAAGAAGGACTCCTCGTGGCAAAGAGGGTATCATCATATGAGAACCCAACATATCCCCTCACAAAGGGACTAAGTAGGGTTAAGCATTTACAGCATGCGAGGCGCATCGGGCTGAAGGATGATATTAGTTTTAAAAACTTAGATAGTTTTTTTTGAAACTTGTAAAATGTAATTGACATTTGATGATTAAATAGAAGTTGTTATTTATTTATGAGTAAAGTGTTACTATCTTATGTTAATCGTTTACTATTGTTTCAATTTTTCATGTTTTGACTTCCAGAATAATTATATTATTCAAACTCTCCACAGTTAGTCATACTTTGGAAGTAGGTATTGAATTAAGACTGTCATGAATTGGGTTTGTAGATTGTCTATGGTGCATTAAACATAGCAATTATTGTTGCAACATTCATGAGTGCTCATATGGTCTGAGTATTGGACTCAATCCACGCTCACCTGTATCACTTCATGGAATTTATCTCAAGTGATCGTGAGACGGTAATATCATATAAATCTTCAAAGCTAGAGATATGAGTTGTTGACTATGAATTGGTTATACATTGATTGTACGAAAACGCATTGGTAACTCGATGTTATAAAACGTGCTTTTATGCATAATTCAACAAGTAGTCAGTACAAGCATATGAGTCGAAGTTTATCTGTTCCTTCTAGGATTAGAGCTGATATCTGGGCCTCTCGATGATTTTGTTTTGACCTATGTACGGGCTCGGTCAGAACCTAATTGATGTGTTCAATTTAGTTCTATGTCAAACAGATCAGAGATCAAGAAACAAATGTTGGACAATAAGTAAGACCATGTTCCATGTATTTGTCCGGCTGATATCTTGAGAGCATAGGATTATATGATCACTTATCTTAAATGGCGTATCATCATCATCATGTCAGTTCCGAGAGACTTTGAAAGAGCTACGATTGCTAGTCGGATCCTGAAGTCATATCTGCAACTATAGTTATTAGACTTATCCAAGTGGGAGACTGTTGGATATAATGTCTAAGTCCATAACTATATTTGGTATGTACTTGACCCGACCCGGCATGGTCCATTTGGGTTGCATGGCATTGCAACACTTGGATAGACAAAATGAGAAAAAGGACACTTAAGGTTTATTAATATATTATAAGTTCTAATATATTCATAATATTATTTAATTAGTATTGGTCAAGAATTAATTTAGAATTAATTTGGTGATCAAAAGGAGACTAATTAAATATATGGGGTTGATTGTGTAAATCATCCATTCTTATATAGTGGGCTAATGATCCATGGTTTATGGAGTTGGGTTAAAATCCATAAGGTGCTCCATGGATAGTCCATGGAGGTTATAAACCCATGGATCATGGGAAATGAAAAGCCATGTCAATTAAGGTTTACATGTGGTAACCCTACTTGTGACACAACTATAAAAGGACCCCTTGACTAGCAAAATCGGACCACTAAGTGTAACAACAAGAGGGCAAGCCGATTTTGTGTCATAGTGAACTTCTATCAAGTTATTCTAAGTGTTGTGGTGTTGTGTGAAGCATTTGAGGCATCACATTTGGGGTGCTAGGCTCACAAAGTAATCAAGGAATGCATGCTACTAAAAGGTATGTTATTCTACTTGATTTTTGTATTACAAGTTCCCCATAACATGCTAGTTAGGATGTAAACATTGGAAAATCAAATTTGCATGTATATTAGAGAAAACATAGATCCAAGGTTTCTAGGGTTGCATGTACACAATAGGAGTGTTAGAATGCTCAAAACCCATCACTTGTATCATCCGACCTTATGTCGAATGATTCTAACACTCCATCCTTTTGGAGTTGGGCAACGCGTTTCTCGTTGACATGTACAAGACGACAATGCCACAAGCATGCTTTGTCTAAACCCTTAGACAAATCAATTTGCAACACACTATTTCCTAAATTGTCTATAACCATCACAGTTTCGTACACTCCATCACAAGGTAATGCTTCAAAATCAAATACACCATTATAATAAGCATGAATAGAACCATTCTCATTGTCGAAAGAATATCTAAAACCTTGTCTATGTAAACCACGAAATGAAATAATATTTCTTGTTATTTCTGACGAGTAGCAAAAATTATTTAAATCTAAACATAACCCACTACTAAGCACTAAAGAATAAACACCAATCTTGGTAACAGGCGATGGTCTCCTATTGCCCATGATTAGGCTCATCTTCCCATGCTCTACATCTTCACTTCTTTTTAGTCCCTGCAAGTCAGAGCAAATATGAAAACCACACCCTGTATCAAGAACCCAAGATTTCGAATGTGATGAGTTTTTAGATAGAATAGTGTAAATACATGCTGAGGTTGGCTTAACCTTGCCATCCTTTATATTTTGTAAGTACTTGGGGAAGCTTCTCTTCCAATTCCCCTTGTCATGGCAGTAAAAGCAAGTAGCCTCCTTCGGATCAGTGGCATGGGGAGCTTTAGAACTAGACTTGCCTTTAGGGCCTTTACTTGACGACCCGACTTGAGACTTTCCCTTCCAGTTCTGTTTCGAGGGAGCTTTCCTCTTCTTCCTTTTCCCTTGACATGTGGCCAAAATGGGAGAAACAACAACAACAGGAGTGGAGGCAATACTCTTTCCCTTCATTCCACTCTTGACGGTTCTCATCAAGCTTTAGAGTTGGCTCAATGTAGTTTCCTCCTTGTTCAGATGATAAGTCATAACAAAATGATCATAACAGCTAGGCAACGAGTGCAAGACTATGTCAATAGACAATTCCTCATCGAAGTTAACATTGAGCTTCAACACACGATCCACATAACGTTGCAACTGGGTCGTGAAGGACTCTCTATCCTTCATCTTGCTGGTTATTAGTGACTTGACTATTGCGTAACTTTCTTGAAGGGCTCGTTGATGGTACTTCTCCATCAAGTCCTTGAACATCTTATAAGGCCAATGACCCTCATAGAACCTTTGCAGTTCGGGATTCATAGTAGCCACCATGATGCATGACACTTTGGTAGCATCATTGCAATGCCTCCTGTAACACCCAAAAATTCAAGCCAATTTAAAAGTTTTTAAACAACCCAAAAGCCATTAGTTATTACACACTTGTTTTCAAAATGTAAAATATCACAGTATCCCAGAAACATAGTCATAAAAAGTGAGGAGCTGTACGATCACACCTTTGCCTGCCACGATCCCCTGATGCACCTGAAACAATAAACTTAAACTGTAAGCCCGAAAGCTTAGTGAGTTACCCCCAAAATACCGATACACATACAGTTCACATAACAATATCAACAATATCATAACATAACAACTGAACAAAACAGCACGTAACGGGTCCACAGCTTTACAGACTGGAATACCCCTGGGCCCACAGTGTGAGTCTGGAATGCCTATCGGGCCCTCAGCTCACATCTGGATTGCCACCGAGCCCTCAGTACGAGTCTGGAATGCCTATCGGGCCCTCAGCTCGTATCTGGAATGCTACCGAGCCCTCAGTACGAGTCTATAATGCCTACCGGGCCCTCAGCTCGTATATGGAATGCTCCCGAGTCCTCAGTATGAGTCTGGAATGCCTACCGGGCCCTCAGCTCATATCTGGAATACTATGGGGTTTGTTGGCTACCGCACGGAGCAGTACAACCTCAACCCATCCCACATAACATGTCGACATGTAACAGATAAATGCACATACAAGTAATCAATCAGTATCACAGGTAGTCCTACAGACCTACCCTCTAGCATATCAAATTAGCATGTGTAACCAACTCATACTCAACATAATACAACTACTAGGATATCATATCAAATGGGCCGGCCTTGGTGCCTTAGACCCCTTAGTATAGTGAGGATAAATCACCTGGCGATGCTGAAGACCCGTAGACATAATCCCAGCTGCTGAATGATAGATTCCCGAACTGTCAATATAAAAACATCACCCAATTAATAATTGGGTTCCAAGCCCAAGGTCCAACTCATACTACAAAAACCCAATAGTCAAGTCATGGGCCGAAGCCCAACATATGGCCCAATTTTCCAAATTGGGCCCATACCACTACATGGTCTTTCCTTAAGGCCCATCTACTTATTTTGGTTTGTTTACTTGTTCTTGGACGACCCATCAATAATCACCAAAGCCCACTAGGAAGGCCCAACTCAAGGCCGATGTGAAATTAGGGTTTCACATAAAATGACAATTAGGGTTAAGTGTTTCTCACTTAACCCATTAAGGACTTAATCCATTAAGTCCCTCACTTTACTAAATAAGTCATATGGTGTGATTGGGCTTAATACACCATTCCATTCCAATGGCCCAAGTGTGGGTCCCGATAAGTCCAAGCCCAAAATCCCAAAATTAGGGTTTTCACATGAACGGCGATTAGGGTTAAGTGTTCCTACTTAACCCATTAAGGACTTAATCCACTAAGGACTTAATCCATTAAGTCCAATATTGCTTTAGGTTAATTTGCCAATGATTATTAATTATTATTTTAAGTTTAATAATTAATTCTCGTGTGTATCCCAAACAATTCCCGCAATTAGGATTTTATGCTCTTAGGGCCTTCCAAACCCTAATTAGTGTTTCTCCAACCCAATACTAGCCCATTAATCCATTGGTTGGGCTTTTAGGTCACATTGGGCCTTATTGGCCCATTAGGGTTCCATTGGGCCCACTAGGGCTTCTTTGGGCCCATTAGGGTTCCATTGATTCCACATTGTCCAAACATCCCCCAAACAAGGTCCAAACGCAATCAAGCACACCGCCACCCGGCACGGCGGCCGGTGGCGGCAGGAGGGGGCAACCACCACCCTAAGGTGGTGGTTTTAGGATTTCTTTTCATTATTCTAATCACCGGTTACAAAGTTACAATGCAAAATACCAAATTCACACACTCACACACGCACTAAAATACATATACACGGCGGCACATGGTGGCAGCCACCACCTTACAGTGGTGGTGGTGGCTTTCCGGCCAAATAAACTCCACACACAACACATACTCGTACAACGGTACGCCCTACGAAGATTAGCACGATACAACATCATACCCACCCGTGTGAACCACGAACTCAGCCACATCGGTGGCTGGCGACGACCGGAAACACCACAGAAGGTGGTCACTCGAGGCTTAAGGTGGCATCGGTCACAGTTAAGCGTAGCATCGTTGGGATGTAGAAGAGATAAGAGCAAAGGGAGACCGGAACAGCACCGACAACATCCATGGGCGGCTGAGCACGG
Source organism: Lactuca virosa (assembly GCF_052849685.1). Taxonomy (NCBI): domain Eukaryota; kingdom Viridiplantae; phylum Streptophyta; class Magnoliopsida; order Asterales; family Asteraceae; genus Lactuca; species Lactuca virosa. Next base: position 430,562,450 of record NC_136428.1, on the reverse strand, counting down.
CAACAGAAAGAAGAAGAAGAAAGAATCGCGGTTGAAGTAGCAACGGTGACAGTTTCTTATTCAACGGAAGCGAGCAACGGCGGCAGAAGCTCCGGTATTCGACTTTGATGGTTGTAGGAGTGGCGGCGGCTGGGTTTGGCGGTCACAACAGCTTCTAACGGCGGTTCACGACCCACCTTCGCTCCGTGTTCTGCCGCTGGCCTCCGGTGGATTTCCCGAATGTACGCTACATTCCCGACTATGGTGGTGTTGCTACGATGGCGAGATATCGGTGACAGAGGTGGCTTCCATGGTGGCGATGACCAGAAGTGAAGAACAAGGAGGTGGCGGCTGTTAGAAGAGGGAGGCATATGGGTGGTACGGCTGAGTGTTCTAGGGTTAGGGTTTTGCGTGAATTATGATACATATATATGTGGGTTAAATGAGGGTGACGGGGTAAATCCCGTGTCCATAAATAACTTTGCACAAATAACAAAATCTAGTCCCTCCCCATAGAATCTTTTTCTTAGCCGGTCCAAATTTTACCATTTACGCCCTGTCTACTGAAATCCATTACAATTTAAGTCCAAAAGATACCAAACGCACCATGACTTCTTAAACCCTTTTCAAATTAAATCCCGACTTACACTTTAACCCCCAAAGAATCAAACCACGTCATTTGGCTTCCCGAAAACAACGCCCCACTAATTATTATTTAATTTCTGAGCTCTAACAATATAAAATAATAATAATTACTTCTCGGGGTTCCTGATTTATTATTTAATTAATCTCTTTAAAATGGGATGTTACAACTCTCCCCCACTTAAATTTGATTTCGTCCTCGAAATCGTTTCTTATCATTCCTTACACACCGAACAAGTTGAGCTACTTGGCTACAATCCCGAGCATAACTCTAGCCTCTCCAAGGCAACCATATCCAACCCTCGCAGGGTTCTAAAACCAGAAAATAAACAAATCCCTTACTATATGATCATAATTACTTGATCCGAAATCTGGAGCCTCGAGATGGTCTGGCTTTCTAACAGACTACCCACACTGGATCATTGCCGAGTTCATTGCACTTATCCCCCAACTAGCTACTCAACTGCGAATACCCTGGGGTTCCCACCAGAAGCATAACCACTAATCACACATTGCTACCTAAAACTCTTTCCTTGACAAGAGATTAGGTACTCCTTCAAGAGAAATTCGTTCTGATAACCAATTCCTAGCGATAAAATAAACAACGGGTTGTAAACTGGGAGATGAACCCCTTTTGGATCAACATGACAGTGTTTCCTTTGGTTCCTGAACACATACATATCATAACCGGCTCATAAGCACACACACTCATACCTGGTCCAATCAGCCTCGGGCTGGAATACCAGGCATTGCCTACGACGGGTCCAGTCATCCCTAGGATGGAATACCCTCGTATCATACACATGTTTGGTCCAATCAACCCTCGGGTTGGAATACCAAACACGTCAGGTCCATTCAATCGTAGGGTCCGGTCATCCTCACGATGGAATACCCTAGATTGGAATACCGCTATATACATAAATCAGTCTGACCCATATCTAGAAATCCAAGGACCTATCCTTGCATCTCATCCAAAATCCTCTGTTTCGTCACAACCGAGTAACACACATCTAAAATACCGGGTTCCGGCCCAGTCGCGGAGCTAAAGGACTCCCACATAGTTGCCTCACATGACTTCCGAACGAAATCCTTCCTTGGAACTAATTGCCACTAGTTATCATGCCACTGCGTCTCTAACAACTTTCTGATCCAACCGATTGGATCCATGCGCGTATCCCGTCGTTACGAAATTCACGACCAAGAGCGATTGCTACTTGACCAATGGTAGCCTTACATCACAAGCAACCTTAAGCAATCCATTGCTTTCTTGATATCTTACTGTAGTGGCGTTTCTACAGTCCAATCACTGGCTCAACCCGATCCAATCCGTCTGGGAAATTTCGAAATCCAATCAGTGGGTTTTCATTTCCTCACTGCTACACCCGAACTGGTGGTTACTACTGCCCCTTCCGCGTCCTAACAATGCGCTCATGCTATCTACCAACCCAGTGAATGTTGCGGCTACACCCGCATATTTACAACATTTCTCACACTATCTTCCAACCTGGTGAATGCTACGGCTACCCCCGCAGTCTTACAACACTTTCCATACCGGTCGAACACACGTTCGACCTAACACACCACTGAACTTAATTCATGGCTAGAATCCCAACCTGATTTCCCAAGTTCTGCTATCAAGCACCGACAAGACGCGATTCCCATGTTGGGAAGTCTTACCGAACTCCCAACTCACACAACACTCTAACCAAACCGCCACTAGGGTTGTCTTTCTTCCTAAAAACGATGCGACTGATCATGCTTCTGCATTCCTGGACGATTCTCCCCCACTTAGCTTTGACTAAGTCTTCACAATATTTGATAATTTGGAGAATTCTAGATCCTCCTCACTTTCCAACGATCGATCCGATGACAACCAGACCTTTCCAACTAGTGCTTCATTACCAGCCAATCGCAAGTGATCACATACTTCTAAGAACTAGCTGAACACTTCCTGAATCCCAGGGAAACGGATAGTCCCTAAAACTTGAATGATCCCACACTCAAAATCTTGAAGTCCAAAAGATAGATGCTCCAACTATCATCTCAGCAACGGGCTACTTCCATTGGCGTCGTCCTCCGCTATCAAATAACGGTTACTGAACTACTAAATCCTGACGATGCTGAATAACCATCATGTGGGACCCTGTCCGCAGACCTCCTACATAATACCCCTCTTCCCAAAGTGTTTCAACAATTTTCCCGCTTTGGCTCCAGGAATCATATCATTCAGGGCCTCGCACCCTGACTCACTCACCAACTCGATCATCCACAACTGAACCGCAATAGTTGAAACAACCTTTGCCCTAAATCGGGCTACAGATTTCTCCCAAGACATAGCCTCCAGTCCCAAAGTGCAATAGATTGTACAATCAATGCTTACCGTCCGATACCAGAGATCCAATCCGAACCGGACCTCACGAAATACACATGCCACATCGACCCACCTGCGCTTATCAGCGCTGAAATATTGTCGCCAACCCCATGCGACTAACTGACCCGAGCTGGAATACATCCTGATCCTGAGGTCACAAGCCTGCCCAATCCTTCGAGCTCCTAAACTGAAAGGGAACCATCCTTGCCCTAGAAACCGACATCCCAATCTTGTCAATTAACCATTCTAATTCCAGCTGCATAACCCAGCCGAACATAATCTTTACTCCTTTCCGGAGTCCCCGCGACTCACATTCCGGCCTCGAGCAAAGCCCCCTAAGCCTCAAATCTTGAAACGCATGTGCTAGACTCTCCTTCTTAACCCGCAAAATGTAACAAGTACAGAACATCTCCCTGATCCGAAGTAACTGCAGCCCTCTTCTCGTCAGAATATGTTACGGTAACAAGTCCTGGTACCGAAAAGCTCGACCAACTCCTCCCCTTGCCGTCGTTACAGCTGATATAGCTGCCGCGGCAACCGACTCGGTAATGTCTGCATAACGCTCGTCGAAATACTCAACCATGGCGGTCTTAATAGACCAAAACATCCCCAAAAACTGTCCCCAGACAACTCGATCACCTCCTCCCAGATGATCTCACTAACACGGTCGTTTGACAACACTGGCCTATCCAGGCTGCCAGCTCCCGATCCTAACCTGGATCCGGTCTCAAGACTTCTCGTAACCACCATTCTGATAACACACCAGAAGGATCATTGATAACCCATATAGAGACAGGGGACGAACTCCCTACCCAACCCTAGGGGTTGTGACTTCCTTGCTACGCGTATGGGTCATGTGCTTTCAGTAGTATGGGCCCCTACTACCTTCCACACCTACCCATATTTGTCTCAAGTATCACCACAACGCCCTAACTGAATATACAAAATGGCGAGCGCTCAATCCTCACTCCTAGAGGAATGCTAAATATCTCATAACTGGCCTCCCGGCCTCACACAACCCACCCATCAATGAAACTTCCACCAACCCTGCAGCACTAGCATATGCTAGCCATACATAATGTTGGATCCTATAGACTTTTGAATATTCAATCCTACCCTAAGCTCCCAATCAAACAATAATAGAACATAAGGCCAAATCAAACATTCTCAGGCTATAAGATCTTAATTATGTATAACCGTGATGCATACACTAAGCAACTATAGTAATGATGTCAATCTCATATAAAGGAAACCCTAGGCTAGCAGGCATCATGTAATCAGCCAATTCTATCATGCAATTCCTGAAGATCCCTAGCCTAGTACTAACATGCTGTTCTGACATATCAGATAATCAAATAACTTGTATGGTATTTTGGGGACTACTTACTGGCTTCGGCTGATCGTACACCCTGCATCCTCCTTTACTTATTTGAAAACATTTTTTTAAAAAATCATTTTGAAAATCCATTCCTTGATTTGAGACTGGAGTTACACGAGTGTTCCTCTAATTCACTCAAACCAAGGCTCTGATACCAACTTGTAACACCCAAAAAATCAAGCCAATTTAAAACTTTTTAAACAACCCAAAAGCCATTAGTTATTACACACTTGTTTTCAAAATGTAAAATATCAGAGTATCCTAGAAACATAGTCATAAAAAGTGAGGAGTTGTACGATCACGCCTTTGCATGCCACGATCCCCTGATGCACCTGAAATAATAAACTAAAACTGTAAGCCCGAAACCTTAGTGAGTTACCCCCAAAATACCGATACACATACAGTCCACATAACAATATCAGCAATATCATAACATAACAACTGAACAAAACAGCACGTAACGGGTCCACAGCTTTACAGACTGGAATACCCCTGGGCCCACAGTGTGAGTCTGGAATGCCTATCGGGCCCTCAGCTCACATCTGGATTGCCACCGAGCCCTCAGTACGAGTCTGGAATGCCTATCGGGCCCTCAGCTCGTATCTGGAATGCTACCGAGCCCTCAGTACGAGTCTGGAATGCCTACCGGGCCCTCAACTCGTATCTGGAATGCTCCCGAGTCCTCAGTATGAGTCTGGAATGCCTACCGGGCCCTCAGCTCATATCTGGAATACTATGGGGTTTGTTGGCTACCGCACAGAGCAGTACAACCTCAACCCATCCCACATAACATGTCGACATGTAACAGATAAATGCACATACAGGTAATCAATCAGTATCACAGGTAGTTTTACAGACCTACCCTCTAGCATATCAAATTAGCATGTGTAACCAAATCATACTCAACATAATACAACTACTAGGATATCATATCAAATGGGACGGCCTTGGTGCCTTAGACCCCTTAGTATAGTGAGGATAACTCACCTGGCGCTGCTGAAGTCCCGTAGACACAATCCCAGCTGCTGAATGACAGATTCCCGAACTGTCAATATCAAAACATCACCCAATTAATAATTGGGTTCCAAGCCCAAGGTCCAACTCATACTACAAAAACCCAATAGTCAAGTCATGGGCCGAAGCCCAACATATGGCCTAATTTTCCAAATTGGGCCCAGACCTCTACATGGTCTTTCCTTAAGGCCCATCTACTTATTTTGGTCTGTTTACTTGTTCCTGGACAACCCATCAATAATCACCAAAGCCCACTAGGAAGGCCCAACTCAAGGCCCATGTGAAATTAGGGTTTCACATAAAATGACAATTAGGGTTAAGTGTTTCTCACTTAACCCATTAAGGACTTAATCCATTAAGTCCCTCACTTTACTAAATAAGTCATATGGTGTGATTGGGCTTAATACACCATTCCATTCCAATGGCCCAAATGTGGGTCCCGATAAGTCCAAGCCCAAAATCCCAAAATTAGGGTTTTCACATGAACGGCGATTAGGGTTAAGTGTTCCTACTTAACCCATTAAGGACTTAATCCACTAAGGACTTAATCCATTAAGTCCAATATTGCTTTAGGTTAATTTGCCAATGATTATTAATTATTATTTTAAGTTAAATAATTAATTCTCGTGTGTGTCCCAAACAATTCCCGCAATTAGGATTTTATGCTCTTAGGGCTTTCCAAACCCTAATTAGGGTTTCTCCAACCCAATACTAGCCCATTAATCCATTGGTTGGGCTTTTAGGTCACATTGGGCCTTATTGGCCCATTAGGGTTCCATTGGGCCCACTAGGGCTTATTTGGGCCCATTAGGGTTCCATTGATTCCACATTGTCCAAACATCCCCCAAACAAGGTCCAAACGCAATCAAGCACACCGCCACCCGGCACGGCGGCCGGTGGCGGCAGGAGGGGGCAACCACCACCCTAAGGTGGTGGTTTTAGGATTTCTTTTCATTATTCTAATCACCGGTTACAAAGTTACAATGCAAAATACCAAATTCACACACTCACACACGCACTAAAATACATATACACGGCGGCACATGGTGGCTTTCCGGCCAAATAAACTCCACACACAACACATACTCGTACAACGGTACGCCCTACGAAGATTAGCACGATACAACATCATACCCACCCGTGTGAACCACGAACTCAGCCACATCGGTGGCTGGCGACGACCGGAAACTCCACAGAAGGTGGTCACTCGAGGCTTAAGGTGGCATCGGTCACAGTTAAGCGTAGCATCGTTGGGATGGAGAAGAGATAGGAGCAAAGGGAGACCGGAACAGCACCGGCAACAGCCATGGGCGGCTGAGCACGGCAACAGAAAGAAGAAGAAGAAAGAATCGCGGTTGAAGTAGCACCGGTGACAGTTTCTTATTCAACGGAAGCGAGCAACGGCGGCAGCAGCTCCGGTATTCGACTTTGATGGTTGTAGGAGTGGCGGCGGCTGGGTTTGGCGGTCACAACAGCTTCTAACTGCGGTTCACGACCAACCTTCGCTCCGTGTTCCGCCGCTGGCCTCCGGTGGACTTCCCGGATGTACGCTACATTCCCGACTATGGTGGTGTTGCTACGATGGCGAGATATCGGTGATGGAGGCGGCTTCCATGGTGGCGATGACCATAAGTGAAGAACAAGGAGGTGGCGGCTGTTAGAAGAGGGAGGCATAAGGGTGGTGTGGCTAAGTGTTCTAGGGTTAGGGTTTTGCGTGAATTATGATACATATATACGTGGGTTAAATGAGGGTGACGGGGTAAATCCCGTGTCCATAAATAACTTTGCACAAATAACAAATCTAGTCCCTCCCCATAGAATCTTTTTCTTTGCCTGTCCAAATTTTACCATTTACGCCCTGTCTATTGAAATATATTACAATTTAAGTCCAAAAGATACCAAACGCACCATGACTTCTTAAACCCTTTTCAAATTAAATCCCGACTTACACTTTAACCCCCAAAGATTCAAACCACGTCATTTGGCTTCCCGAAACCAACGCCCCACTAATTATTATTTAATTTCTGAGCTCTAACAATATAAAATAATAATAATTACTTCTCGGGGTTCCTGATTTATTATTTAATTAATCTCTTTAAAATGGGATGTTACAACTCTCCCCCACTTAAATTTGATTTCGTCCTCGAAATCGTTTCTTATCATTCCTTACACACCGAACAACTTGAGCTACGTGGCTACAATCCCGAGCATAACTCTAGCCTCTCCAAGGCAACCATATCCAACCCTCGCAGGGTTCTAAAACCGGAAAATAAACAAATCCCTTACTATATGATCACAATTACTTGATCCGAAATCTGGAGCCTCGAGATGGTCTGGCTTTCTAACAGACCGCACACACTGGATCATTGCCGAGTTCATTGCACTTATCCCCCAACTAGCTACTCAACTGCTAATAACCTGGGGTTTCCACCAGAAGCATAACCACTAATCACACATTGCTACCTAAAACTCTTTCCTTGACAAGAGATTAGGTACTCCTTCAAGAGAAATTCGTTCTGATAACCAATTCCTAGCGATAAAATAAACAACGAGTTGTAAACTGGGAGATGAACCCCTTTTGGATCAACACGACAATGTTTCCTTTGGTTCCTGAACACATACATATCATAACCGGCTCATAAGCACACACACTCATACCTGGTCCAATCAGCCTCGGGCTGGAATACCAGGCATTGCCTACGACGGGTCCAGTCATCCTTAGGATGGAATAACCTCGTATCATACACATGTTTCGTCACAACCGAGTAACACACATCTAAAATACCGGGTTCCGGCCCGGTTGCGGAGCTAAAGGACTCCCACATAGTTGCCTCACATGACTTCCGAACGAATTCCTTCCTTGGAACTAATTGCCACTAGTTATCATGCCACTGCGTCTCTAACAACTTTCTAATCCAACCGATTGGATCCATGCGCGTATCCCGTCGTTACCAAATTCACGACCAAGAGCGATTGCTACTTGACCAATGGTAGCCTTAGATCACAAGCAACCTTAAGCAATCCATTGCTTTCTTGATATCTTACTGTAGTGGCGTTTCTACAGTCCAATCACTGGCTCAACCCGATCCAATCCGTCTGGAAAATTTCGAAATCCAATCCGTGGGTTTTCATTTCCTCACTGCTACACCCGAACTGGTGGTTACTACTGCCCCTTCCGCATCCTAACAACGCGCTCATGCTATCTACCAACCTAGTGAATGTTGCGGCTACACCCGCAGATTTACAACATTTCTCACACTATCTGCCAACCTGGTGAATGCTACGGCTACCCCCGCAGTCTTACAACACTTCTCATACTAACTGATCGCTAGTGAATGCTACGGCTACCCCCGCAGTCTTACAACACTTTCCATACCGGTCGAACACGCGTTCGACCTAACACACCACTAAACTTAATTCATGGCTAGAATCCCAACCTAATTTCCCAAGTTCTGCTATCAAGCACCGACAAGACGCGATTCCCATGCTGGGAAGTCTTACCGAACTCCCAACTCACACAACACTCTAACCAAACCGCCACTAGGGTTGTCTTTCTTCCTAAAAACGATGCGACTGATCATGCTTCTGCATTCCTAGACGATTCTCCCCCACTTAGCTTTGACTAAGTCTTCACAATATATGATAATTTGGAGAATTCCAGATCCTCCTCACTTTCCAACGATCGATCCGATGACAACCAGACCTTTCCAACTAGTGCTTCATTACCAGCCAATCGCAAGTGATCACATACTTCTAAGAACTAGCTGAACATTTCCTGAATCCCAGGGAAACTGATAGTCCCTAAAACTTGAATGATCCCACACTCAAATCTTGAAGTCCAAAAGATAGATGCTCTAACTATCATCTCAACAATGGGCTACTTCCATTGGCGTCTTCCTCCCCTATCAAATAACGGTTACTGAACTACTGAATCCTGACGATGCTGAATAACCATCATGTGGGACCCTGTCCGCAGACCTCCCACATAATACCCCTCTTCCCAATTTTTTTCAACAATTTTCCCGCTTTGGCTCCAGGAATCATATCATTCAGGGCCTCGCACCCTGACTCACTCACCAACTCGATCATCCACAACTGAACCGCAATAGTTGAAATAACCTTTGACCTAAATCGGGCTACAGATTTCTCCCAAGACATAGCCTCCAGTCCTAAAGTGCAATAGATTGTACAATCAATGCTTACCGACCGATACCAGAGATCCAATCCGAACCGGACCTCACGAGATACACATGCCACATCGACCCACCTGCGCTTACCAGCGCTGAAATATTGTCGCCAACCCCATGCGACTAACTGACCTGAGCTGGAATACATCCTGATCCTGGGGTCACAAGCCTGCCCAATCCTTCGAGCTCGTAAACTGAAAGGGCACCATCCTTACCCTAGAAAACGACATCCCAATCTTGTCAATTAACCATTCTAATTCCAGCTGCATAACCCAGCCGAACATAATCTTTACACCTTTCCGGAGTCCCCGCGACTCACATTCCGGCCTCGAGCAAAGCCCCCTAAGCCTCCAATCTTGAAACGCATGTGCTAGACTCTCCTGCTTAACTCGCAAAATGTAACAAGTACAGAATATCTCCCTGGTCCGAAGTAACCATGGCGGTCTTAATAGACCAAAACATCCCCGAAAACTGTCCCCAGACAACTCGATCACCTCCTCCCGGATGATCTTGTTGGATTAATGTCTAAGTCTATAACTATATTTGGTATGTACTTGACCCGACCCGGCATGGTCCATTTGGGTTGCACTTCACCGACACAATTTATATGGATAGTCTTTTGAGAATAGTATATTTATGATTTATATTAATATATTATAAGTTCTAATATATTAATATGGAATCATATTATTTAATTAGTATTGATCAAGAATTAATTAAGAATTAATTAAGTGATCAAAAAGAACTAATTAAATATGGACTCTTATATATATGGAATGGGCCAAGTTCATTTAGGTTGGCTAAGCTTTCATAGATGGTACATGGAGCTTTTAACCCATGGATCCTATGTAAATGAAAGGTCATGGGTATTAGGGTTTACATGGATGTAACCCTAATCCTCCATAATATATAAAGGGGTCCTTGGCTCACAAAATTGGCACAAGTGTGTGAAAATAAGAGTGGGCCGATTTTAGTGTGCATACATATTCTCTCAAGTTCTTCCAAGGTGTTTTGGTGATTTGTGATTCCATTTGAGGCTTCCACACTATTGGGGCTAAGCTCTTAAAGCTTGAGGACATCAAGCTACATCAAAAGGTATGTCATCTAACTAGAACTTTGTAGTATAGGTGCTTCATAATATCCTAGTTAGGATGAAACCTTGGAATAGTTAATATTTGCATGTATAATAGAGAAAACATAGATCCAAGGTTTATAGGGTTGCATGTACACCATAGGAGTGTTAGAATGCTCAAAATCCAACAGTGGTATCAAAGCCATGGGTTGTTTTCTGTTATATTGATGCAAATGTTATATTTTCAAGTTGAAAAAAAAAGAAAAAAAACATGACGTTTGTCAAATTTTAAGATAATTAATTGTTTTGTGAAAAACGAATTATTTGTAAAATTTGAATCATTTGTTATATGAGTTGAATTAGGTCAAATTTAGTAAAAGATAAAATGATATGATTATTTTGGAGTTCAAAAGTTTTTTTTAAAGTTGTGATCTTAAGGGTTTTTGAAACTTCCATAAGTTATGGATATGAATGTCTTTTTAAAAAAAAATGATTCAAAGTTTTTATAGAGTTACAAAATTTGGTGTTAATGTTTTAAAGAATTCCATAACTTGTTCTTAAGTTATGGAACATGGAAAGTTTCATCATAAAACACCATTAATTCCATAAGTTATGGAATCCAAAGGTTTTCAAGAATTACAAAACTTGCCCTCAAGTTTTGGAATTTGAGAAAAGTTTTTTATGAAAAAAAGATTTGAATTCTAAAACTCTTGGGTTCATAACTTAAACAATTAATTAAATGGTTTTAATTTTGAGTTTATTAATTGGAATTATGATGTTTTGTTGAATAGTTCAAATTAACTCTTATGAACTTTATTAATAGTTAATTAAAGCGTTTAATTAAAAGAGTATTATTAAATTCATAAATACATGGTTTGAGTTTAATTAAATTAAAAGTCTAGTTTAATTAATAGATTAAACCATCAAGTATTTTAAATGTCTAAAATACACCCTTATACTATTATAATATTAAAAGTTTAATATATTATATGTATAAGAGCAAGTCGTCTTACCATTAGTAGGCCTCATTCACGAAGCCGGTCTATAAGGGGGGGTATAAGGTTGTTGCCTATAAAATGGCAGCTTAATGGGTGTCCACTCTCACCCACCGCTTCCTTGACTGGTGGAGGGTCGTTAGCCGAACAGGTAGGACAAGGACTATAATTCTCCCTTCATTAAAAGTATTAATGATAAATACTAAGTAACTAAACCTTTTATTAATTCCCAATCTTAGTTACTTAGGAAAATGTGAATAAAGTGCTAATCCATGAAATTACACTTTGCACTTTGTTTAAACCGTTAGTGGAGCGTGTGTGGTTAACCGGCACACTAACCTGGATTTAACAAAGTAGGCAAAGGGTAACTTAATACTTATCATAGTATCGGTGGAGCTCGTGTGGTTAACCGACACATCGATTGAGGGGTAAATATTAAGGGTACCAAGTATATTTGCATGGTTACTTCACACCTTGTTTTATGATCCTCGGCATCCCAGTCACAAAACCTGAAGGGCACACTCGAGATTGAAACATGCCATTGAAAAGTTCAATGAATCTCAAAAGATCTAGGAGTTTCAAATCCAAGTAAAAAACCTAATTAAATTATTTCGTTTTTCATGGTGGAAATTGGTAAATCGTCATTTACCTACCTTCAACTATTTTATAACTCGGATTACGGCATCCCTCTTCTAGTTATAAATAGGTTGTTGCATCCTAGCCTTAATATTTCATATTGGGTGTTATATTAAGGACTTTAGATCAACTATCTTGAATATCTCCCAAAAGATGTCGAGTTCAGACATTTATGATCTTCCCAAATCTCTTGGAACTTTACTTCCTCCACCTCCTCCAATTATTCTCCCTAACCCACAAGTTCAAGGTCACTCAAGCCCTAATGGCAAGCAAGGTCTATGTGTGATCACATCTTAGAGATGAAGTCACATATTGACAAGCCGGGAGAGTTGGGTTTCAAAGTCTTGAGAAAGTTGGATGTTCAATCACTTTCTAAGTCACATAATGAGTTCCTTTGGGACTACTATGATACAGACTATGACATGAACCTTAATGATCATATCTATTTGCTTGGTGCTGCTGAATCAGCAATGATTTGGAACGATAGTGAAGCAAATTTGATTAGAAGATCAACTTCACAAAAACTTTATGGACAGTGACAATGGTGACACTGGAAATCCAGAAAAATCATTCTCTTCCCAATGGAAAGGGATTGGCCATAGTCAACCCGGTTGACCAAATGGTAAAGAGAAAGGCTAAGTCTGAGATAGTCCCATTACCAAAGGGTCCATATGTTTATTTTGCCAAAGTCTGAGATATGTTGATTCTGATGGCGAAGGTGGATTTCGATCGCATCAGAATTTTGAGCAGTTGCTTAAGAAGTTATGATATATTGCTAAGGAATAGATAACAACAATTTTCCATGTGGATTGTAAGGATAAGTTTTTCCGCAAAGTTTTAAAATAAAAGAAAATTGTTTAATTTTATTTATTTGAAGTATCCTTACAATGGTATTTGTGGAAAATTGTTGCTTATATGATTCCAGTGACAGCAATATTGGAAAATGGATTTGATTCTTTCATTTGTGGTAGTGTCTAAATTTACCAAATCAGGAAAGTTCCTTATCGCCCAAGTTTCAATTGGACCGAAACTTGGAATCATGCAAGTTGAATAGTATGATGAATGAGAACTTTCAAGCATTGGAAAATCAAGACTAATTACTTATTCACATGGATGTGTGAGTCAAGTGAAGGACTAAAGGGATCGAGTACACATTCTTGTGCACTGGACATGTCCACCACAAAGCTCGTTAAGACTATTTGATTTACTAAAGTTTAGTAAATATGGTTATACTTACAAGTTTAAGTATAATTCTGAAACATTGGAAAAGTCTCAATGTATGGCAGAACGAATGGGAAGAATCAAATTAGGCAGAAAGATAAAAGTTTCTCAAATCTGAAAGGATGGGAGAGTACTTTAGTATCATGTTTGTGATCATCTTAATGATTTAGAAATCATATCACAATTAGTCCTCTATAGGTCATCTTAGTGCATTCTTATGACTAAGAAGAGGAGTCATGAATTGTTGAAATGGTTAGATCAGGAAGATGAGTCATACTTCGTTCCAAAACAATTCTTAGAGTCATACTCCAAGATTGTAACTTGAGTGACATATCTTAAAGAAAGGTTTAAAACACTTGTCAAATGTAAGAGTAAAAGTGTCCTACTCTTGTACATTTGAAATTGGTAAGTTGTGATGTTTTGGATAAAACAAAGACCAACTAAGGCCAATTGTGTGAAGTGTTTGTCTTGATAAAGAATCCGCACTATCTCTTGAATATTTGGCAAGATAGTCTTATATGTCAAGAGGATAGTGGGAGTCTTAAAGATCCTAAAAAGAATTTCAAGAACTAATCAAGAATAAAACCTGAGGTTCTTCACTAGCACACGACTTGAGGTTTATAACCTATCGTGTTGACATATTCTGTGCCCATTCCAGTTAAAGTTGGCTTTGCATAGGAGTTCTAAAAGTTCTCAATTGGTTGCATAACAACTTGGAAGCAATGGCAGACCCTGTACTGCCAGGTGGCAAGAAGTTAAGATTGCATAAGTTCAGTCCATATGAGTTTGGATTTGTCATTATCCTTGTCTTGTGACTATGGTTTTGACGATTTACATGGATAAGAACACATACACCATAAAATCTAAGGGTCATAAGGTTTCTCTCCGATTCATGAAAATGATGGTGAGGAAACACTTCCACCAAGTAGATTTGAAGCAGATGGCAAAAGGTCTAAACAATTGAGACTATGATTACGGCATCCCTTTTCATAGTTCTGAAATTGTTTAGACACACATGCATGCTATCTAAGGAAAGGTGTATGATTTTGATAAAGTTTTATCAAGGCATCTCGTATCAGAAATCTGAACTTTGGTAAGAAAGTCAATAAAGTATTGATTTCTAGAAGTCCAGCTGATTTCTGAGTACATGTCAAAGCTAGTGGGAGCATAAGTGTTATGCTAATAATCATCATGTTAATGGGAGCATGATAATTATTGTTAGTGTTGCAAGTTAGCAATGTTAATTATAGAAAACAAAAGTTTCAATTCGTGAGGCTGCAGGGATTGAAAAAGTTGTTTTGCTATAATTAAGGGAGAGGATATACTTCATTTCAGTTCTAAAGGCTTAGATTTGGACCTTAATCATCTTTAGTCAAGAATATATATATGAATTTCATGTTGGATTGGTTCAACTTAAGGAAATTCTATATATTGCGTTCTCAAAATTCGATTATGATTACGGCATCCCTCTTCATAGTCAAATTTTGAAAACATGGCAAATAAAAATATTGTAGTAAAAGACTGGTCTAGAATCATGTCTTTATGTGAGACATCATGAATCGTGTACCATTTGCTTTGGGTACAGGATCGATTGCATGTGCTATAATATTTGTCATTTCTAAATTTTTCCAAATGCCCAGAGGCATTAAGAAGGGAAAAGGTCTAGAATTGGATATGACTAAAATGATTAAGCAATTGTCGAGGACAATCTGAGGTTTACCAAAGATTGGTTGCTCAGGGACAGTTGGAAGTATAGTGCTAATTTTGGAAGGACCATATTGACATATTCTGAAAAGAGGCATCTCTTATTCAGAAGTGATAATCAAAATGAGAATATGGAGTTGTCTCCATAGGTGGAAGTTATCTGTGTAATATTAGAAAACTTAATGCAAGAAGCATGTCCAAAGCAATGTACTTTGAATATGAGACTTAGTTTCCATGGAGTTGATCTCCATTGGAATACCTTATAATGACTGTTGACAAGTCTTTGTGACTTTGTACATATTCATTACAGGAGGGTCAGTGCATATAAGTTTAAAATCTAAACAGATTTCGATAAATGATAGGAATTTGAAATTCTCACATTTTTCGATAAGGATTTGGGAGTGTGAAATTAGAATCATTGAAATTATGTTCAATTGGTTTATTTCACAAAGTAAGGATCATAGACAAACATAGAGTGCATACTTGGTGTATGGCAAAGCTATTGTTTCAGAAAAACATAGTGTACATGCTTGGAGCATGGGACAACTAGTGTTTTTAATTCAAGTATAAAGTTGATAAAACCGAAACAATGAATAATGAGTAATCAGTATGGTGATAAATAAAAGTGTTTATTTATATTCATAGGGTTTGATACCATATTTGATTCATTTATTCTGGTGTTTCACTTTGCATGTTTTGACTTCCAGAATAACTAAGTCGCTCTTCCTGAATGATTAAGTTATTCAAACCATCCACAGTCGGTCATATGTTGGAAGTAGATATGAATCAAGACTGTCATGGGTTGGTTTGTAGAGGTCCAAGTTGGTGGACAAAGTGGTGCTACAACACTCATGAGTGCTCATAAGTTCTGAGTATTGGATTCAACCCGCGCTCATTTGAATCACTTCATGGATTTTATCACGAGTGATCATGAGACGATAATATCTTATATTCTTCAAACCTAGAGATATGAGTTTTTACTATGAGTTGGCTATACATTGATTGCACGAAAACGCATTTGGTAACTCGATGTTATAAAACGTGCCTTTGTGTATGATTCAACAAGTAGTAGAACAAGCCATATGAGTCGAAGTTTATCCATTCCTTTTACCTTCGGGATAAAAGCGATATCTGTGGGCCCCTCGATGATTTAGCGATGACACATGTGAGTGCTTGGCCAAGCCAGGACTGATTTGATTTGTTCAATCAGTCAGTCATCATAAATCGAAAATCGGGAAACAACAAATGGATAGAGAGAATGATTATAATCCATGTCTCAGTCCATATGATATCTAGAATGGAGGAATATATGATCCCTTATCTAATGGACAAGTCATTGACAAGTTCAGAGTTCGACAGCGGCTTTAAGAGCTACGATTGCCAGTTAGGTTTAGAAGTCATACTCAATAATAGTTTTAGACTTATCCAAGTGGGAGACTGTTGGATTAATGTCTAAGTCCATAACTATATTTGGTATGTACTTGACCCGACCCGGCATGGTCCATTTGGGTTGTACTTCACCGACACAATTTATATGGATAGTCTTTTGAGAATAGTATATTTATGATTTATATTAATATATTATAAGTACTAATATATTAATATGGAATCATATTATTTAATTAGTATTGATCAAGAGTTAATTTAGAATTAATTAAGTGATCAAAAAGAACTAATTAAATATGGACTCTTATATATATGGAATGGGCCAAGTTCATTTAGGTTGGGCTAAGCTTTCATGGATGGTCTATGGAGCTTTTAACCCATGGATCCTATGTAAATGAAAGGTCATGGGTATTAGGGTTTACATGGATGTAACCCTAATCCTCCATAATATATAAAGTGGTCATTGGCTCACAAAATTGGCACAAGTGTGTGAAAATAAGAGTGGGCCGATTTTAGTTTGCATACATATTCTCTCAAGTTCTTCCAAGGTGTTTTGGTGATTTGTGATTCCATTTGAGGCTTCCACACTATTGGGGCTAAGCTCTTAAAGCTTGAAGACATCAAGCTACATCAAAAGGTATGTCATCTAACTAGAACTTTGTAGTATAGGTGCTTCATAATATGCTAGTTAGGATGAAACCTTGGAATAGTTAATATTTGCATGTATAATAGAGAAAACATAGATCCAAGGTTTATAGGGTTGTATGTACACCATAGGAGTGTTAGAATGCTCAAAATCCAACAGATCTCACTAACACGGTCCTTTGACAACGCTGGCCTATCCTGGCTGCCAGCTCCCGATCCTAACCTGGATCCGGTCTCAAGACGTCTCGTAACCACCATTCTGGTAACACACCAGAAGGATCATTGATAACCCATATAGAGACAGGGGACCAACTCCCTACCCAACCCTAGGGGTTGTAACTTCCTTGCTACGCGTATGGGTCATGTGCTTTCAGTAGTATGGGCCCCTACTACCTTCCACACCTACCCATATTTGTCTCAAGTATCACCACAACGCCCTAACTAAATACACAACATGGCGAGCGCTCAATCCTCACTCCTAGAGGAATGCTAAATATCTCATAACTGGCCTCCCGGCCTCACACAACCCACCCATCCATGAAACTTCCACCAACCCTGCAGCACTAGCATATGCTAGCCATACATAACGTTGGACCTTATAGACTTTCGAATATCCAATCCTACCCTAAGCTCCCAATCAAAAAAGAACAGAACATAAGGCCAAATCAAACATTCTCAGGCTATAAGATCTTAATTATGTATAACCGTGATGCATACACTAAGCAACTACAGTAATCATGTCAATCTCATATGAAGGAAACCCTAGGCTAGCAGGCATCATGTAATCAAGCAATTCTATCATGCAATTCCTGAAGATCCCTAGCCTAGTACTAACATGTTGTTCTGACATATATGATAATCAAATAACTTGTATGGTATTTTGGGGTCTACTTACTGGCTTCGGCTGATCGTACACCCTGCATCCTCCTTTACTTATTTGAAAACATTTTTTTAAAAAATCATTTTGAAAATCCTTTCCTTGATTTGAGACTGGAGTTACACGAGTGTTCCTCCAATTCACTCAAACCAAGGCTCTGATACCAACTTGTAACACCCAAAAATTCAAGCCAATTTAAAACTTTTTAAACAACCCAAATGCCATTAGTTATTACACACTTGTTTTCAAAATGTAAAATATCAGAGTATCCCAAAAACATAGTCATAAAAAGTGAGGAGCTGCACGATCACGCCTTTGCCTGCCACGATCCCCTGATGCACCTGAAACAATAAACTGAAACTGTAAGCCCGAAAGCTTAGTGAGTTACCCCCAAAATACCGATACACATACAGTCCACATAACAATATCAGCAATATCATAACATAACAACTGAACAAAACAGCACGTAATGGGTCCACAACTTTACAGACTGGATAACCCCTGGGCCCACAGTGTGAGTCTGGAATGCCTATCGGGCCTCAGCTCACATCTGGATTGCCACCGAGCCCTCAGTACGAGTCTGGAATGCCTATCGGGCCCTCAGCTCGTATCTGGAATGCTACCGAGCCCTCAGTACGAGTCTGGAATGCCTACCGGGCCCTCAGCTCGTATCTGGAATGCTCCCGAGTCCTCAGTATGAGTCTGGAATGCCTACCGGGCCCTCAGCTCATATCTGGAATACTATGGGGTTTGTTGGCTACCGCACGGAGCTGTACAACCTCAACCCATCCCACATAACATGTCGACATGTAACAGATAAATGCACATACAGGTAATCAATCAGTATCACAGGTAGTCCTACAGACCTACCCTCTAGCATATCAAATTAGCATGTGTAACCAGCTCATACTCAACATAATACAACTACTAGGATATCATATCAAATGGGTCGTCCTTGGTGCCTTAGACCCCTTAGTATAGTGAGGATAACTCACCTGGCGCTGCTGAAGTCCCGTAGACACAATCCCAGCTGCTGAATGACAGATTCCCGAACTGTCAATATTAAAACATCAGCCAATTAATAATTGGGTTCCAAGCCCAAGGTCCAACTCATTCTACAAAAACCCAATAGTCAAGTCATGGGCCGAAGCCCAACATATGGCCCAATTTTCCAAATTAGGCCCAGACCTCTACATGTTCTTTCCTTAAGGCCCATCTACTTATTTTGGTCTGTTTACTTGTTCTTGGACAACCCATCAATAATCACCAAAGCCCACTAGGAAGGCCCAACTCAAGGCCCATGTGAAATTAGGGTTTCACATAAAATGACAATTAGGGTTAAGTGTTTCTCACTTAACCCATTAAGGACTTAACCCATTAAGGACTTAATCCATTAAGTCCCTCACTTTACTAAATAAGTCATATGGTGTGATTGGGCTTAATACACCATTCCATTCCAATGGCCCAAATGTGGGTCCCGATAAGTCGAAGCCCAAAATCCCAAAATTAGGGTTTTCACATGAACGGCGATTAGGGTTAGGTGTTCCTACTTAACCCATTAAGGACTTAATCCACTAAGTCCAATATTGCTTTAGTTTAATTTGCCAATGATTATTAATTATTATTTTAAGTTTAATAATTAATTCTCTTGTGTGTCCCAAACAATTCCCGCAATTAGGATTTTATGCTCTTAGGGCTTTCCAAACCCTAATTAGGGTTTCTCCAACCCAATACTAGCCCATTAATCCATTGGTTGGGCTTTTAGGTCACATTGGGCCTTATTGGCCCATCAGGGTTCCATCGGGCCCACTAGGGCTTCTTTGGGCCCATTAGGGTTCCATTGATTCCACATTGTCCAAACATCCCCCAAACGAGGTCCAAACGCAATCAAGCATACCGCCACCCGGCACGGCGGCCGGTGGCGGCAGGAGGCGGCAACCACCACCCTAAGGTGGTGGTTTTAGGGTTTCTTTTCATTATTCTAATCACCGGTTACAAAGTTACAATGCAAAATACCAAATTCACACACTCACACACGCACTAAAATACATATACATGGCGGCACATGGTGGCAGCCACCACCTTACAGTGGTGGTGGTGGCTTTCCGGCCAAATAAACTCCACACACAACACATACTCGCACAACGGGACGCCCTACGAAGATTACCACGATACAACAGAATACCCACCCGTGTGAACCACGAACTCAGCCACATCGGTGGCTGGCGACCACCGGAAACACCACAGAAGGTGGTCACTCGAGGCTTAAGGTGGCATCGGTCACAGTTAAGCGTAGCATCGTTGGGATGGAGAAGAGATAGGAGCAAAGGGAGACCGGAACAGCACCGGTAACAGCAATGGGCGGCTGAGCACGGCAACAGAAAGAAGAAGAAGAAAGAATCGCGGTTGAAGTAGCACCGGTGACAGTTTCTTATTCAACAGAAGCGAGCAACGGCGGCAGCATCTCCGGTATTCGACTTTGATGGTTGTAGGAGTGGCGGCGGCTGGGTTTGGCGGTCACAACAGCTTCTAACGGCGGTTCACGACCCACCTTCGCTCCGTGTTCCGCCGCTGGCCTCCGGTGGACTTCCCGTATGTACGCTGCATTCCCGACTATGGTGGTGTTGCTACGATGACGAGATATCGGTGACGGAGGCGGCTTCCATGGTGGCGATGACCAGAAGTGAAGAACAAGGAGGTGGCGGCTGTTAGAAGAGGGAGGCATAAGGGTGGTGCGGCTGAGTGTTTTTCTTATCCAGTCCAAATTTTACCATTTACGCCCTGTCTACTGAAATCCATTACAATTTAAGTCCAAAAGATACCAAACGCACCATGACTTCTTAAACCCTTTTCAAATTAAATCCCGACTTACACTTTAACCCCCGAAGATTCAAACCACGTCATTTGGCTTCCCGAAACCAACGCCCCACTAATTATTATTTAATTTCTTAGCTCTAACAATATAAAATAATAATAATTACTTCTCGGGGTTCCTGATTTATTATTTAATTAATCTCTTTAAAATGGGATGTTACACCTCCTATATTTACCAATTTCTTCGGGAGTAGATTTGGTTTCATCAATCTCGTTCAACTCCTTTTCGAGAACGTATTCCTTGTCCTCGAAGCGCGAGGACATTTTGATGTTATGGATCCAATCATTAAAATTAGAACCATCAAAGGTGACCTTCGAGCAGATGCTCAAGAGCGACAAAAAGGATAAGATTTGTGTTAGGTCATAAATTGTGGTTTATACTATTGTAAAGTCCCAAATCTAAGAACCAAAGCAGTGATCAAACAAGGAACAATCAAAATGAACAAGAATGGAGTAGGAGAAGGAATTACTCAAGCAAGGCACACGTTTATAACTGCAAACGTCAGGTACACACTGAAGAACACACACGTACATCTCTAGACTATGAAAACCAGACATACTATATATATGACATGACCAAACCGCAAAAGGGTTCACAACCGTGAACATGTTCACGGCCGTGAACACCTGTTCAACCGTGAACACAAGACCGCAAGCCTACAAACACCAACCTATGACCAAAACCCTAACATGATCATGTTGGATAAGATGTCTAAGTCCATAACTTATTTGGTATATACTTGACCCGACCCGGCATGGTCCATTTGGGTTGCACTTCACCCAAACTAGTTATGGATAATTTTATGAGAGTTGTATACTTACGATTTATTAATATATTATAAGTTATAATATATTAATATAAAGTCATGTTACTTAATTACTTTTAATCTTGAATTAATTATGAATTAATTTAGTGATTAAAAGGAAGACTAATTAAATCATGGGCTATTATATTTATATAGTGTGGGCTAACACTCATTTGGGAATGGGCTAAGCTTATATGGAAGTCTATGGATGATCCATGGAGCTTTTACCCATGGATCCTTGGAAGAGGAAAAGACATGGGTTATTAGGGTTTCACCCTAACCATGTACACTATATAAACAAGCTTATGTTGCATGAAAAAACACTAATGTGTGTGTAAGTGTGGTGGCCAAAATCAAGAGTTAGTATACTCTCTCATACATTTTCCAAGTTTGTGGTGATTTAAGATTTCCATTTGAGGCATTCACATTATTGGTGCTTGCCTCTCAAACTCCAAGGAATCAACAATCAACAAAAGGTATGTAATTCATCTAGTTCTTTTATGGTTAAAAGTACCCCATGCCATGCTAGATAGGTTATAAACCTTGGAAAATAATATTTTGCATGTATCTTAGACAAACATAGATCCAAGGTTTAATAGGGTTGCATGTACACTTAGGAAGTGTTAGAATGCTCAAAACCCAACAGTGGTATCAGAGACTAGGCTTGTTTGTTTGATACTTGATGCAAAATAGTGATAAAAAGTCGATTTTTTGCTGTCTGACTGTTGAACTCGCCGAGTCCATGGGGGGACTCGCCGAGTTCATGTGTAAACTCATCCTACTCGCCGAGTAGGTTCGTGCACTCGGCGAGTAGGAGCCTCAGAATGCAGATTTTCGACTTTTGCTGCTGGAAATGGACTAGAAACATTACCCTAAACTGTTTTGGTGTTTTAAAACTTGTTTTAGTTGGTGTAATGGTTGTTCTAATCCATTTACAATAGCTTATATCAAAATTTCATGCTTTGTATGTGATCATATAATTCTTGAAACTTTGATGATCATGTTCATGTTCTTATGAATTTAGAAGATGATAGGAATTATTTGCTGAATTGTTTAGGATTAATTCTTGATCATTTATGTATTTTAATGGAGTCCATAATTTGTCCTCAAGTTATGGATATCCAAAGGTCACTTCTTTTAAACACACACTTAAAATACATAAGTTACATGGAAATGAAGAGTCTTCATTTTTATGAACCTTTAATTCATAAGTTATGAAATGAAAAGTTTTGAATAGTTTCAAAACTTGTCCTCAAGTTTTGGAATTTGTAAAGTTACACACACTTTAATATACTTTAATTCCAAACCCTTAGAGTTTTAAAAGTTAAAATTCAAGCCTTATACTATTTATAACATTAATGGTTAATTATTATATATATGTATAAGATCGAAGTCGTCTTACCGCTAGTACTCCTCATTCACGAAGCCAGTCTATAAGGTGGGTATAAGGTTGTTGCCTATAAAATGGCAACTTAATGGGTGTCCACTCTCACCCACCGCTTGCTTGACTGGTGGAGGGTCGTTAGCCGAACGGGTAGGACAAGGACTTATAAATTCTCATTAAAAGTATGATGAATATTATAAAGTAACTAAACCTTTTATAAATCCCCAATCTTAGTTACTTTAGGAAAATGTGAATATGGTGCTAACCCATGAAATTCACACTTTGTACCTTACCAAGTCGTTGGTGGAGCGTGTGTGGTTAACCGGCACACTAACTTGGACTAGTAAGGATCACGAAGGGTGACTTAATGTTTATCATAGATCGGTGGAGCGTGTGTGGTTAACCGGCACATTGATTAGGTGATAATATTAAGGGTACCAAATGAATTTGCATGGTTATTCACACCTTGTTTTGTGATCCTCGGCATCCCAGTCACAAAACTTGAAGGGCACAATCGAGATTGAAACATGCCATTGAAAAGTTCAATGAATCTCAAAGGAATCTAGGAATTTCAAAACCAATTAAACCTAATAATTCATTTCGTTTTCATGGTGGAAATTGGTGAATCGTCATTCACCTACCTTCAAATATATTATAGCTTAGATTACGGCATCCCTCTTCTAAGTTATAATATATTGTGTTGGATCCTAGCCTTAATATTACATTTGGGTGTATTATTAAGGATTCGATATATCTAATCTAAACTTGTTTTCTTCTTTTCAGATGTCTTCCAACAACAAAGCTTCGGGCTCTAACCCTACTGGCTCCTTTTCCCTCATGAACCTTTGTGGGAGGGTCATCTTTGATGGTTCCAACTTCATGGATTGGATCTGGAACATCAGGATGGTTACTCGTTACGAGGATAAGTAATATGTCCTCGATAAGGAGCTAAAGGAGCTTGATGAGTCCACTGCTACTCCTGAGGAGGTCGCTGAGTATCAGGCACATGAAAGAGATGCCACCAAGGTGGCATGCATCATGATGGCCACCATGACAGCTGAACTCTAAAAGTCCTATGAGGACTATTACCCTTTTGAGATGCATCAGGATCTGATGGAAAGGTACCATCAGAGTGCTCGTCAAGAGCGGTATGAAATAATCTCCTCCATGATCACTACCCGTATGAAGGATAGCGAACCAATCACGAGCCACATGCAGAAAATGCAAAGGTATGTGGACCGTCTAATGAAACTGAATGTGAACTTCCCTGAGGAGTTGGCAATTGATATCATTTTGCACTCCTTTCCATCGTGTTATGATCAATTTCGTATGACATACCACATGAACAAGGAGGAAGTCACACTCAGTAAGCTTCAAGGACTTCTGAAGACTGCCGAAAGTGGTCTTAAGAGTAAGTCGGTTGCTACTCCTACTCCTACTACTACCCCTGTTTTGGCTATCGGGCAAGGCAAAGGGAAAAAGAGGAAGCACCCTTCGATGGGTACCAAGGGAAAGTCCCTTGAAGGCTCCTCATCTGGAACCAAAGGTGGTTCTATCACTCCTTCTGCCATCCCTAAGGATGTTGAATGCTTCTACTGTCAAAATAAGGGGCACTGGAAGCGAAATTGCCCAAAGTACTTGCAGGATGTCAAGGATGGGAAAGTGAAACCATCCCATGCAGGTATTTACACTATATTGTCTAATAACTCACCATATTCTAATTCTTGGGTTCTTGATACAGGTTGTGGTATTCACATCTGTTGTGACTTGCAGGGCCTAAGAAGAAGTGAGGATGTGGAGCACGGAAAGATAAAATAAATCATAGGGAACAAGAAGGTTGCACCTGTTACCAAGATTGGAGTTTATACATTGTTGCTAGATAGTGGGTTAAAGTTAGATTTTAATAAATGTGTGTACTCGTCTGAAATGGCGAGGAATATTATTTCCTTTCATGCTTTGTACAAACAAGGTTTTACCTTTTCTTTTGATAATGAAGTTGGTAGTATTAATGCTTTCTTTAATAAAGTTCTTTATTTTAAAGCATTACCTTGTGATGGTGTGTATGAAGCTGTATCGGTTGTAGATAATTTAGGAAATAATGTATTATGTATTGATTCTTCTACTAGCTTGGATAAAGCATCTTTGTGGCATTGTCGTCTTGGACATGTAAGCAAGAAACGCATAGGCCAGCTCCAAAAGGATGGAGTCTTGGAGTCGTTCGACCTCAAGTCGGATGATAGTTGTGAGTCTTGTTTACTTGGAAAAATGACAAAGTCACCCTTCACAGGTTCTTGTGAGCGGGGTGAAGGTTTGTTGGATCTTATACACACGGATGTGTGTGGGCCCTTCAAACATGCCACAAGGGATGCTAATCGTTATTATTTGACTTTTACTGATGATTACAGTAGATATGGATATGTCTACTTAATCAAGCATAAGTCAGAGACTTTTGAGAGGTTTAAAGAGTTTAAACAGGAAGTCGAGAATCAATTGGGCAGGAACATTAAGATGCTTCGATCCGATCGAGGTGGTGAGTATCTTAGTTCAGAGTTCCTCGACTATCTTAGGGAATGTGGGATTGTCTCACAATTGACACCTCCCAGGACACCGCAGTTGAATGGTGTAGCTGAGAGGCGTAATCGAACCTTGTTGGATATGGTTCGTTCCATGATGAGTCGAGCTTCGCTACCAATCTCATTTTGGGGGTATGCCTTAGAGACTGCCGCCCATATCCTTAATCTAGTTCCCACAAAGAAAGTTGCCAAAACTCCTCATGAGATGTGGACTGGTAAAGTACCCAAACTAGACCACATTAAGATTTGGGGTTGCGAGGCTTTCGTGAGACGCGAGACTCATGATAAGCTCGAACCTCGAAGTGAGAGGTGTATTTTCATCGGCTACCCACAGAAATCCTTTGGTTACCTCTTCTACACACCTAGTGAGAATGTGGTCTTTGTAGCTAGGAGGGCTTTCTTTCGAGAGAGAGAGTTCATAAGCCAAGGAGACAGTGGGAGGCAAGTTGACCTTGAAGAAATTCAAGAGTCAAGTGGTGAAGGAACTTCAAACCCTAGCACTCAACTTGAGGAGGAAACTCCTGTTAAGCCAATTGACAAGTCTGTACCTCTGAGGCGTTCCACAAGGGTTAGGAATGCACCTGAGCATTACTATGGATTTCATATTACTACGGAAGGTGATACATTTATCAGTGACAGTACACTGGTAAATCTGGATGAACCTAACAGTGTTAAGGAAGCCATGGCAGGCCCAGAGTCTGCTAAATGGAAGGAGGCTATGGACAGCGAGATACAGTCCATGTATGACAATCAAGTTTGGAACTTGGTTGACAATGTACCAGGCCGTAAGACAGTCGGGTGCAAATGGATCTTCAAGAAGAAGACCGACATGGATGGGAAGGTGCACACTTATAAGGCTCGACTGGTTGCGAAGGGGTTTACTCAGACTCAGGGAATTGATTATGATGAAACCTTTTCACCAGTAGCAAAGATTAAGTCTATTAGGGTTATGCTAGCCATTGCTGCATTTCATGATTATGAAATATGGCAAATGGATGTCAAAACCGCTTTCCTTAACGGAAAGTTGGGTGAGGATGTTTACATGAATCAGCCAGAAGGTTTTGTCAGTGCAGAGTACCCCAATAGAGTGTGCAAGCTTGAGAAATCCATTTATGGATTGAAACAAGCATCTCGAAGTTGGAATCTTTGTTTCGATGAGAAGGTCAAAGAGTTTGGTTTCTCAAGAAGTGAAGATGAGTCGTGCGTGTATGTCAGAGCTAGTGGGAGTATAGTTAGTTTTTTGGTACTGTATGTGGATGACATACTACTCATAGGAAATGACATGCCAACCTTGCAGGAGGTTAAGTCCTGGCTTGGGAAGTGCTTTGCTATGAAGGACCTTGGAGAAGCTACCTATATCCTAGGGATAAGGATATTAAGAGAAAGGAGTAAAAGACTAATTGGACTTAGTCAGAGTATCTACTTGGATAAGGTGTTGAAAAGGTTCAACATGCAGAATTCCAAGAAAGGAGAATTACCGATCCAAAGCAATGCCAAACTGAGCAAGGCTCAGAGCCCGAGTACAGAAGATGAGATAGCTGAGATGAGTCGATTACCTTATGCTTCCGCTGTTGGTTCGATCATGTATGCTATGACTTGTACTCGTCCTGATGTGACCTTCGCTTTGAGCATGGTCAGCAGATATCAAGGGAACCCTGGCAAGGCTCATTGGACTGCGGTAAAGAATATTCTCAAGTACCTGCGGAGGACTAAGGATTGGATCCTTACCCTTGGTGGGAGTGATGACTTGAGAGTAGTAGGGTATAGCGATGCTAGCTTTCAGACTGATAGGGATAACTTCCGCTCTCAGTCGGGCTGGGTCTTTACCTTAAATGGAGGGGCAATCACTTGGAAGAGTTCCAAACAGGAGACTGTAGCTGATTCGACTTGTGAATCAGAGTACATAGCAGCGAGTGAAGCGGCAAAGGAGGCGATATGGCTGAGGAACTTCATCGGAGACCTTGGAGTTGTACCAGCTATTAAGGAGCCTATGGAGATTTTCTGTGACAGCAATAGTGCGGTTTCCTTAGCCAAGGAACCAAGAGATCATGGCAGATCCCAACACATTGACAGAAAATATCACTTCATAAGACACAAGATAGAAGAGGGACTCCTCGTGGCAAAGAGGGTATCGTCAGATGAGAACCCTGCGGATCCCCTTACGAAGGGACTGACGAGGGTGAAGCATTTGCAGCATGCGAGGCGCATCGGGCTGGGGGACGATATTAGTTTTATAGATTAGATAGCCTTTTTCTGAAACTTGTAAAATGTAATCGACGTTTGATGATGAATAAAATTTGTGATTTATTTATGAGTAAAGTGTTGCTATCATTGTCAATTATTTACTATTGTTTCAGTTTTGCATGTTTTGACTTCCAGAATAATTAATTTATTCAAACTCTCCACAGTCGGTCATATGTCGGAAATAGGTATGAATCAAGACTGTCATGAATTGGGATTGTAGATGACTAAAGGTGTTTAGCCATAGCAATGGTTGCTACAACATTCATGAGTACTCATAAGTTATGAGTATTGGAATAAACCCACGCTCACTTATATTACTTCATGGAATTTATCTCGAGTGATCGTGAGATGGTAATATCATATAAGTCTTCAAACCTAGAGATATGAGTTGTTACCTATGAGTTGGTTGTGCATTGATTGCACGTAAACGCATCAGTAACTTGATGTTATAAAACGTGCCTTTGTGTGCAATTCAATAAGTAGTAGAACAAGCATATGAGTCGAAGTTTATCTGTTCCTTCTAGAAATAGAAGCGATATCTGGGCCCCTCGATGATTTTGTGTTGACCCATGTACCGGGCCCGGTCAGAACTAAATTGATGTGTTCAGTTAAGTTCTTTGTCAAACAAATCGGAAATCGAGAAACAACTGCTAGACAATAAGTAAGACATTGTTCCATGTATTTGTCCGGCTGATATCATGAGAGCAGAGGATTATACGATCACTTATCTAAAATGGCGCTTCATAGTTCACAAGAGTTTTCGAGAGCTACGATTGCCGGTTGGTTCCTGAAGTAATATAGGCAAATACAGTTATTAGACTTATCCAAGTGGGAGTCTGTTGGATAAGATGTCTAACTCCATAACTTATTTGGTATATACTTGACCCGACCCGGCATGGTCCATTTGGGTTGCACTTCACCCAAACTAGTTATGGATAATTTTATGAGAGTTGTATACTTACGATTTATTAATATATTATAAGTTATAATATATTAATATAAAGTCATGTTACTTAATTAGTTTTAATCTTGAATTAATTATGAATTAATTTAGTGATTAAAAGGAAGACTAATTAAATCATGGGCTATTATATTTATATAGTGTGGGCTAACACTCATTTGGGAATGGGCTAAGCTTATACGGAAGTCCATGGATGATCCATGGAGCTTTTACCCATGGATCATTGGAAGAGGAAAAGACATGGGTTATTAGGGTTTCACCCTAACCATGTACACTATATAAACAAGCTTATGTTGCATGAAAAAACACTAATGTGTGCGTAAGTGTGGTGGCCAAAATCAAGAGTTAGTATAC
Organism: Lactuca virosa; assembly: GCF_052849685.1. Taxonomy (NCBI): domain Eukaryota; kingdom Viridiplantae; phylum Streptophyta; class Magnoliopsida; order Asterales; family Asteraceae; genus Lactuca; species Lactuca virosa. Next base: position 430,533,147 of record NC_136428.1, on the reverse strand, counting down.
TCTCTCATACATTTTCCAAGTTTGTGGTGATTTGTGATTTCCATTTGAGGCATTCACATTATTGGTGCTTGCCTCTCAAACTCCAAGGAATCAACAATCAACAAAAGGTATGTAATTCATCTAGTTCTTTTATGGTTAAAAGTACCCCATGCCATGCTAGATAGGTTATAAACCTTGGAAAATAATATTTTGCATGTATCTTAGACAAACATAGATCCAAGGTTTAATAGGGTTGCATGTACACTTAGGAAGTGTTAGAATGCTCAAAACCCAACAGATCTATACAAGATAATTGCGTAGCCCAAACCAAAAAATTGTGACCTAACAGTCTCCCCCTTGGTTTGAGCTAGCAAGGACTCAGGTCTTCTTGATCAACAGCACATCAGATTTTCCCATAGCCCAACCAATTTTTTTTAATGATTTTGGCAACCATACTTTTGGACTCCTTGGCAGCCGGCTCCATAAGCTCCGTTTTGCAGTATATTTGATGGTTAGCCAAGGTGTGTATGTCTCGCTCCCTGAACCGCAGAAGATCCTTGGCATCAACAAGACGAATAACGTTATTGCTATCTCGGAACTTGAACACTGCAGTGGCTGTGAACTCATCGAATGCCCAAAATTCCATGAGGTCTAGACATCCTTCATGAAAGTGTTGAGGAATAGGAATTTCTTTCAACTGTTTAGTAGAAGGCCACATTACAATTTTCATTGGCTCATTGGTTCAGGGATCGAGCACATCCTTGTCTCTCCTAATAAGTAATTCTACAGTCTTCATTCCAGCAAATTGCTGCTTGACCTGGATCTCCAAAAACTGCTTCAAGTCAAAGGCCTTGGGGTCGTGAGAAGGATTGTGGAACGGAGCTTCTCAGAGTTCTGAGAGATCAACTTTCGTCCAGGAACAAAAGTCGTGTGTATTTTTGTAGTATTATGGGTTGCCAAATTTTCTTTTCACCACCCACAGATTTAATTGATCATTAAATCCCCACATTTTAATGCCTGGTCGATTGCCAAATTTATCACCGAACCGCCATTTCTCAAGCTCGGTTACTGTACGTTGGGGGTGGTCTCCACGATGATTTTCATCAGAATTCTTCATGAAAAGCCATCCCTCTTTCTTATGAGCTGTAACCTTCCTTTTAGCTTGCCTGATGGTGATTTGTGGGTTGGCTCAGGCAGGTTCCTCTTCAAATCGATCAATAACTCTTGTGGTTTTGACTGGTGGTGGATCCTCAAAGCATCTTGCTGAGTAGGCTGGACAGGGGAACTGGGACAAGCTTCAGTGGCGTTAGGCTCTTCAACTGTGGTCTTGAACTTGTCACCGAATTCTGCAATAAGCTTGTTCTTCAAGTCAAAGTAGCCTGCTGATATGGCACCAAGATTAAGCTGGAGATCGGAGATCTGTTTAGACTTCTGAAAGTTTTCTTCTTCAAGCTTGGAAACTCGAATATCGAGGTTTCCAATCAAAACGTCCTTTTCAATGATTCACTGGTTTAAGACTCCGATCTCCTCCTTGAGCTCTGAGATAGATGAGTCTGCTTCCCCTGAACTTCCTTCACCTAATTATATTCCTTTGCCACGAGGTAAAGGATCTGAATCTTGTTGAGCAAGAAACCTGACAAGCCTCACAGAGGTAGAATCATGCAAAGTTTGTGGAGGAGAAAAACCCCCAGGAGCAGAAGAACTCCCAGCTTCAAACGAAGATCTAACATTACTTGGTCCTTCTAGGGTCGGTTGAGTTGGTGTAGCAGCTGTGGATGGTTGTTGGACTGGTGGTGCTTGTTCCCTGATAAGCACTCCCAACCTAGTATCAGGTTTTCTCCATTTAATTGGAGGCTGGGAGGCTTGTGTCATATTGAGATCACTATCAAATGGCAATGAAGTTGGAATAGCAACTGGAAGGGGAGAAATCCTTGACGTTGTATCCTTATCGGTTGAAAGGTGTCGGCCATCTGATCAAAAGTTGGAGACGTCACTTTGAGAACACCACTAACTCCTTCTGTCTCCGTTGCAGGTTGCACAACATCATGCACAGTGTCAAAGAAAGCATCGAGGTCTTCACTGCTTAACCTTATATCATTATCCTGCTCAAAACCCATGATTTGCAAACCCAATACATCCAAAATTTTCAAAAATAAAACATTTTGAAGACTTTTAATAATTAAAATTAAAATAAAGTAAAATCTAAAAAATTTAAACTAAACTATATTTTTAATTTTTGATTTTTAGAAAAATAAAATAAAATTAAACATAAAAATAAAATAAAATGAATTACCATAAATTTCTCCTCCTCTAATGCTAATATTATTTTTGTGATATTGGGATCAAAGTTTTTAGACAACCTCAATCTTTTTATCGGTACCACCTCCTTCATGAATAGATTTGGTCAATCGCCGGTATTGTGGTCCACTTAAGCATGAAAGACTGTGACAGATTTAGTACATACTACAAATGACAAGACATTGTGACCCTATGTTCTTAGATAAAATTCCTAAGGATCATTCAACAAAGGACGACCAAGGATATTGTTGTCCACCTAAATTGAGCAGCAAGATTTACAGACAACCTATTAATTGTTCAATTTTAAATGTACTAGAACATGTTTCCCGCTTCCTGATATACCCCAATAATCAGGGACTTCCAAAATACTCCTTACTTTAGGTGAGCAGACAATTATTATGGGAGAAGTCAGATTTAGAATGCATATGTTGTACACCCAGGTCGGATATCTTCCAATCTCGCAGAGGGTGAAACATATGACTAACCAGATTTAAAGGGATTGAGAAGTAGAATGGTGCATATGATGTGTACCAGGTCGGATAATTAATCACGCAAAGGAGACAGCATATGGCTAACAGACAGAAAGAATTGCATAGAGAGGAGATGCAGAGAGATAGAATTGCATATGTTGCAGTCTAGGTCGGATGTATTTCAATCACGCTGAGGAGGCAACATATGACAAACAGAAAGAAAGCAAGAAAATAACCTTCTACAGACCTAATTTATTAGAATTCCCCGGTCGCCCCGTCAATATCAGAATTAAGGACATAGTTCATACATCGAGGAAAAGTTAAACCACAGTTCTAGATACAGATTATTTAGTGTATCCACATATTCCCATGTATATCTCACTGCTCAATCTACCCGAGTGTCGTATTGTCATACCAAACGGGACTATCTAAGTCAATGATCGTCAAGTCATTTCTTAGTCCAAATATACCTAGTCTGGTCCATTTAAATCTTTTGTTCCTTCCAGCGCATCGAACACAGAGTCTAGATCAGTTCGGTGTTGGTACCTTACACTAATCAAGATTGCATGTTATCACTGAGTTGATGTCACTTCCCAACACATCATCTGCAGACAGACTAACATGAGACACTATAATTTTTTTTTTCATATTTTATGAAAAAAAAACAGAAATAACACTATTTTTGGATTTTTGGTTTTCTAATTTTTGTTTTGTTTTTGTTTATTTCTCCCCCTAACTTTGTGCATGGGGAGAATGAAAAGGAAATGCGTAAATTTAAACTACCTAAAAACAAAAATTAGTCCTCAAAACTTAGCATTTTTAGAAAACCAACCAGCACATCGAATCGAGCTTTATTAAAAGGTTTTGTGAACAGATCCGCCACATTATTAGCAGTGGGAACCTGTTCCAACCGAATGAGCGAACGCTCATAACAATCTCTGATAAAATGAACTTTGATGTCGATGTGCTTGTTTTTGGAGGGTTGGACAGGATTTTTAGCGATTTGAATTGCAACATCGTTATCACAGAAGGTAGGAGTTTCAAGAAAATTCAAACCGTAATCCATAAGCTGATTTGTGAGAAACTTAACAAGCTATACTTTAACTCGGGATCATAGATGACGTTCTCAAAACTCAGCACTCCATTTGTGACAGTTCCTCTCTGTGTGATCTTCCCTCCATCTCCTCCCGCTAAGGAAACATTGCCCCCATTAAAAGTCTGATTGTCGTGTAGTTGGGAGATGTCTCCGGTCATGTGCCTGGAACAACCGTTGTCGACGTACCAAGGACTGACGACATTCCCCCGCAGCTGTTCCTGCACAATGCGCGAGATCAATTAGATTTAGGGACCAAGTCATAACAACACTGGGTTTTCCTTTGTTAGCAGCGAATTTTCCTTTTTTAATTTTTGATTTTAATTCCTATCATATGCACTTCCAGAACACGAATGTGATTGGACAATTAAAGATTTAGGCACCCATTGGTATTTAGGTTTTGAAATATTCACAGGTGATTTTGAAATGTTTTTTTTTTTAGTGTTTGGATTTCCGGCTAGGATTAGTCGAGGATCCATACGCTGCCTTTGACGATATTTATCTTGGCTTGGCCGCATTCGATTTCGTCAAAGCAAATGTGGCTGTTTTATTGAAAACCTATTTATCCTTTTTAAGTTCATCCCTTTCGCTGTCCTTATGAACATTCCAATCACCATCACGAGAACGTGGTCTCGAGAATATTCTCACGAGAGATCTTCCTCGCGACTCGTTCTCTCTTATGTGTGCATGAAAAGGAACAAATGCCCGATTTAGACAATTGTGAGCAATGTGGCCGGCAGTTCCACAGTTAAAAAATATTTTCTTTTTATCATGAAAACTAGCACCGCTCTTCTCTGGTTTATTTTTCTTATCAACTCCCTTACTCTTTCCACATGTACAAGTGCATGATTCAGGTTGTTTGACAGGTGTAGGTGTAGTTGGTGTGCTAGTAACAGAAACATCATAATTATTAGACACGTCACCATAAGCAACATCTGAAGCATCAGAATTAGACACAAAATCATCACCAATCAAATCATCAGTTTTAGAAACAAGAACAATATTGTCTGAAACAAAAACATCATTTTTTCAAAACAGAGTTATTAATAACAATACTCTCTCCAGACTCCTGCTTTCCTTGACTTAAAGATGTATCTGCATGGGAAGTAGAAACGTTAGTATCTTTTTCCCTAGCACTACTTTCATTCACTGGTACAACATGTTTTCCATACACCATAAATGGTTCTCTATCAGTCTCTTCCTGAGTTAAAGGAGTAACAGTATACGTGTGATTAAATGGACGAGGGTCATGCTCATATCCTATACCTACTTGTTTTTGGTCTATCAACTTCATTTTTTTTCTATAATTGTTGCAACTCTCTCACTTGACACATCATATTTATTGAAGTTAAAATCAACATTTTCAAAACGGATTTTGAATGTGTCAAGTTCTTCAGTTACAGCAACAAGTTGTTTCTTAATGAAATTGTAATTTTCACACTTGTTGTTCTAATCTTCCTGCAACTTCCTAAAATCCCAAGTCTTGGCCTCTAATTTCTCTTTTAATGGTCTCTGGTCTTTCTTAATAGTATACTTCTAATATTTTAGGTCCTCGTTCTCTCTCTTTATCAACTCGATTTGATCACGCAAAAATTTGACAGTTTTAATACAAGATTAAGAACAACAGTTTTGTGAATCCATTTTGTTTTTGGTTTTTCTGAATTGATTAAATAAACAAACTAACAAGGAAAGTACAATAGCAAATGGAAAGAGTTCAATGACCAAATGAGTTCACGGTCGTATAGTGTTCACGGCCGTACACTTAATCACGGCCGTACACACAAGTTAATTCCTGGTCCAAGAGTTGAACACAGTCAATGAATGGATCACAATCACGAGATGAACACGGTCAAATGGGATGCATGGTTCACAGCCGTACTCCTAGTTCACGGCCGTAAACGCTTCAATAGGATGAACCGTAAACACGAAAAACAACAGTTTTTCGAGCAAATTTTGATCCCTTAAGCCTTGAATCTACTCACAATCAGCAAAACCCCACATCAAACACTTGAAAATCTCAAAAAGTGAGGATAAACACCCAGCCGTAAACACCAAAAAATGAGTTTGACACCGGATTGGCTCTGATACCAATTGTAAAGTCCAAAATCCAGGTACCAAACCAGTGATCAAACAAAGAACAATCAAAATGAACAAGAATGGAGTAGGAGAAGGTTTTATTCAAGCAATGCACACGTTTATAACCGCAAACGTCAGGTACACCTTGAAAAACACACACATACATCTCTAGAATCTGACAACCTGACACACTATATATATGACACAACCAAACTGCAAAAGGGTTCACGGCCGTGAACATGTTCACGGCCGTGAACACCTGTTCAACCGTGAACACAAGACCGCAAGCCTACAAACACAAACCTATGACCAAAACCATAACACGATCTATACAAGATAATTGCCTAGCCCAAACCACAAAATTGTGACCTAACAGTCTCCCCTTTGGTTTGAGCTAGCAAGGACTCAGGTCTTCTTTATCAACAACACATCAGATTTTCTCATAGCCCCCAGCCAAATTTTTTTTTAATGATTTTGGAAACCATACTTGTGAACTCCTTGGCAGCCACTCCATAAGCTTCATTTTGCAGTATATTTGATTATTAGCAAAGGTGTGTATTAGGGATGAAAGTGGGTTTAAACCCGGACCGGATGGACCCGGACCCGGAAAACCCGAAACCGGTTAACGAGATTTTGTAGAACCAGAAACCGGACCGGTATATAGGAACTGGTTTCGGTTCGGTTCCGGGAATGGTACCGGGTAAAGTGGGTCCAGAACCGGAAAACCCGAAAACATCAAAGTGGGTAGGTTGGAACTGGATAAAGTGGGTTTAGAACCGGAAAAACCGGAAAAACCGGAATTTTTTGGTAATTACTTACTACTTAGTGGGTTGAACTTTGAAAATTTTCATATTGATATCCCGACTTTGGGGGACTGTAACTGATTGAATATGAAACCAAAATTGACAAGATTATAGTCTAAAATCATGTACGAACTCTAAAATACAATATGGAAATAATCGCATGTCAATCCGACTTTAAACAAATGAGATATGCGTGTGTTAACGATTTCACAAAATACAAAGTACAAAAACAAATAGCTGAAAAGTTGAAAATTTTCAGTTTTGATTTCCCGACTTCAGGGGACTGCAATTCAGTGAATATTAAACAAAAAATGACAAAATTATAGTCTAAACTCATGTACAAATTCTAAACTACAAGTTGGAAAAAACCACATGTCAATCCGACTTCAAAATAATTAGATATGCTTGTTTTAAAACTTTCATAGAATACAAAAGAACTGAAAAACAAAAAACTTTCAGCTTTGATATTTCGACTTTGGGGGACTGTAAGTCAATGAATATAAGAATAAAAATGGCAAATTTATAGTCTAAAATCATGTAAAAACTCTAAACAACACGTTGGAAAAAACCGCATGTCAATCAGAGTTGAAACGAGTGAGATATGCATATTTTAAACGTTTCACAAAAAAATTGGTTCCGACCCTAAAAGTGGTTCCGGTTCCTAACACCGGTTCCGGTTTTTAGACCCGGTTTACTCGGAACCGATGGACCCAAACCCGGATTACCCGGAACCCGGATAAAGCCAATTTTTTAAACCCGAAACTGGAACCGGTTTTATATATTCCGGTTCTAACAGTTCTGGTTCCGGTCCGATTCCGGTTCCGGTCCGGTTTTCTAGTTCTAAATCTCATCCCTAGTGTGTATGTCTCGCTACCTGAACCGCAGAAGATCCTTACAATCAATAAGACGAATAATGCTATCGCTATCTCGAAACTTGATCACAGCAGTGGCTGTGACCTCATCGAATTCCCAAAATTCCATACGGTCTAGACATCCTTCATGAAAGTGTTGAGGAATAGGAATTTCTTTCAACTATTTAGTGGAAGGCCACATCACAATTTTCATTGGCTCATTGGTTCGGGGATCGAGCACATCCTTGTCTCTCCTAAAAAGTGATTATGCAGTCTTCATTCCAACAAACTGCTCTTGACCTAGTTCTCCAAAAACCGCTTGAAGTCAAAGGCCTTGGGGTCGTGAGAAGGATTGTGGAACGGAGCTTCTGAGAGTTCTGAGAGATCAACTTTCGTCCAAGAACAAAAGTCGTGTGTATCTTTGTAGTATTCTCAGTTGCCAAATTTTCTTTTCACCACCCACATATTTCATTGATCATTAAATCCCCATATTTTAATGCCTGGTCGATAGCCAAATTTGTCACCGAACCGCCGTTTCTCAAGCTCGGTTACTGTAAGTTGGGGCTGGTCCCCACGACGATTTTCATCATAATTCTTCATGAAAAGCCATCCTTCTTTCTTCTACGCTGTAACCTTCCTTTTAGCTTGCATGATGGTGATTCGTGGGTTGGCTCGGGCAGGTTCCTCTTCAAATCGATCGACAACTCTTGTGGTTCTAACTGGTGGTGGATCCTCAAAAGCATCTTGTTAAGTAGGCTGGACAGGGGCACTGGGAGAAGCTTCAGTGACGTTAGGCTCTTGGACTATGGTCTTGAAATTGTCACCGAATTCTACAATAAGCTTGTTCTTCAAGTCAAAGTAGCTTGCTGATAGGGCACCAAGATTAAGCTGGAGATTGGAGATCTGTTTAGACTTCTGAAAGTTTTATTCTTCAAGCTTGGAAACTCGAATATCGAGGTTTCCGATCATAACGTCTTTCTCGATGATATTCTGTTTAAGAGTAGTGATCTCCTCTCTTAGCTTTGGGACAGATGGGTCCGCTCCCCCTCAGCTGCCTTCCCCGATAGATATGCCTTTTCCGCGAGGAGTAGGATCATCATCATGTTCCGCCAAGAACCTGGCAAGCCGCTCAGAGGCAGCGTCATGCTTAGGCCTTGGAGGGGAGGAACCCCCCAGGAGCTGAAGAACTCTCGGTTTCAAAAACAGTGCTTGGACCTTCCTGAATATCAACTTGGGCTGACTGTGATGTTGTAGCGGCGGCTATAGTTGCTGGCTGCGTTGGCTGGGCTTGATCTCTAATAAGCACTCCCGACCTTGGGTCAGCTCGCCTTCTTTTCAACAGAGGCTGGGAGGCATGTGTCAATTTAAGATCACTTTTAGACGACACCGGAGTTGGAGTGACAACTGGAAGGGGAGGAATCGTTGAAGTCGTATCCATGTTCAATGAGGTGTCGGCCATCTGAACTGAAGTTGGAGGCATTGCTTTGTTCACATCAACAACTCCCTCTGTCTCTGTTGCCGGTTGTGCAACTTCATTGACATTGTCGAAGAAAGAGTTAAGATCATCAGCACTTGGGTCAAAATCGTTATTCTCAAAATCGAACGGAATCTCGTCACCATGAAAACCGGATAGATCAATTCCTCGATACAAGTCATCTTCTTCATCATCACCCTCTTCATCATTATCACCATCATCATCATCATCATTCGCATCATCACCCTCATTGTAATCACTCTAAACCTCCACATTTTTCATTTGATCATGTTCCTCTGCCACGATTGCAACTGGAGGAACTCGTTCTTCTTTCTCAGAAGCATCCTTTTCAGAAGCAGTGATCACTACATCTTCAGATTCTTCATATGTTGATGAGCTTTCAGTAGCAGATGAATCATTGACTTCCGCGAATTTGCCGACTTTCACAAGAGGATATTTCCCTTCAAACATAAACTTCCCCTTTCTATTATGCTTCATAAGCCCAAATGTGCTAGAGCCGAGGGACTTCAGATCGATTTTTTTCTCCTCTCTTCTCTAGTTTCGAGTATTTCTTGTTAAAGATCATCTGAAGGAACCCCGGAAACATGAGGGTAAAAAGGTGAAACGGTCGTGTACTCCTCCTTTTATACCTGGACCATACCCGGTCCATCACCCATGGGCTGCAAACCCAAGATACTCTAAATCCAAGCCCAATACATCAAAATTAATTAATAATTCATTTTGAAGACTTAAAAAATAAAATAAAATAAAATAAAATCTAAATAAATTAAACTAATATATATAATTTTTTTAATTTTTGATTTTTATAAAAATAAATGTAAAAATAAAAATAAAATAAAATAACACTTATTTCCTTTTTCACCATGACTATTTATTTTATGATTTTGGGATCAAAGTTGTTCGACAGCCTTAATCCGTTTATTGGTACCTCCCCTTCCATGAATAGATCTGGTTAATCGCCGGTATTCTGGTCCAATTAAACACGAAAGATTATGACAAATTTAGGACATACTACAAGTGACAAGACATTGTGAACCTATGTTCCTAGATAAAACTCCTACGGACCATTCAGCTGACGAAGACCAATGATATTGTTGTCCACTTAAATTAAGCAACGAGATCTACAGACAACCAAATAATTGTTAAATTTTAAATGTACTACAACATGTTTCCCGCTTCCTGATATACCCCAATAATCAGGGACTTCCAAAATACTCCTTACTTTAGGTGAGTAGACAATTATTAAGGGAGAAGTCACATATAGAATGCATATGTTGTACACCCAGGTCGGATCTCTTCCAATCACGCAGAGGGTGAAACGTATGACTGACTAGATTTAGAGGGATTGAGAAGTAGAATGGTGCATATGCTGTGTGCCAGGTCGGATAAGTTAATCACGCAAAGGAGACATCATATGGCTAACAGACAGAAAGAATTGCATAGAGAGGAGATGCAGAGAGATAGAATTGCATATGTTGCAGTCCAGGTTGGATCTTTCGATCACACAGAGGAGGCAACATATGACTGACAGAAAGAAAGCAAGAAAATAACCTTCTACAGACCTCATTTATCGGAATTCCCCAGTTGCCCCGTCAATAACAGAATTAAGGATAGAGTCCGCACATCGAGGAATAGTTAAACCTCGGTTCTAGATACAAATTATATAGTGTATCTGCAGATTCCCATGTATATCTCTCTGCTCAACCTACCCGAGCGTCGTATTGACAGGCTAAATGGATCTACCTAGGTCAAGATTTGTCAAGTCATTTGATTCCTGAAGTTCTTCTATGCCTAGTCAAGTCCGTCTTAAATCTTCCGCGCCTACCAGCGCATTGAACACAGAGCTTAGACATTTCAACTTTGGTACCTTACACAGATGAAAATTGCATGTTATCACATGTTGATATCACTTCCCAACACATTACCTACAACCACACTCCATCAACAACATATTTTTGGTTCTTTTGATTTTCTAATTTTTTTTTGATTTTCTCATGTTTTTGGATTTTTGAAAATTTTCCAATTTTTTGTTTTGTTTTATTTCTCGCCCTAAATTTGTGCATAGGAGACAAATGAAAAATAAATGCGCAAACTTAAACTTCCTAAAAACAAAAATCGGTCTACAAAACGAATCATTTTTAGAAAACCAACCAGCACATCGAATCGAGCTTTGTTAAATGGTTTTGTGAACAGATCCGCCACATTATTAGCAGTGGGAACCTATTCCAACCGAATGAGCGAACGCTCATAACAATCTCTGATAAAATGCACTTTGATGTCGATGTGCTTGGTTTTTGAGTGTTGGACTGGATTCTTAGTAATTTGGATTGCAGCTTCGTTATCGCAAAATATGGGGGTTTCAAGATAGTTCAAATCGTAATCCATTAATCGATGTTGAATCCATATGACTTAAGAGCAACAGGTAGAAGCAGCACCATATTCCGCCTCCGCCGTTGAGGTTGACACTGTTCGTTGTTTCTTGCACTGCCAGGACACCAGACGGTCACCTAGAAATTGACATCCCCCGGAAGTTGATTTTCCGTCAAGTTCACAACCTCCATAACTGCTGTCAGCAAATGCATATAAATCAAAATCAGAGTTTTTCGGGTACCAAAGATCCAATTTTGGGCTGCCTTTGAGATACCGAAAAATTCTTTTGACTGCAAATAAAAGGGAGAGTTTAGGATTAGCTTGATATCGTGCACATTGACAAACTGAGAACATGATGTCCGACTTGCTCGCAATTAGATACATCAGCGATCTGATCATCAATTTGTACGTGGTCTGATCTACAGATTCGCCTTCTGGATCTGGATTTAACAGGGGTCGTTCAACCATCGGCGTCAAGGCAGGCTTTGCATCTTTAAACCCGAACTTCTCAAGCATATCATCAACATACTTTCCTTGGTGGAGCAGGATTCCGGTTGAACTTTGACGTACTTGCAAACCCAAAAACATCATCATCTCTCCCAAGGAACTCATCTCGAACCGCTTCTTCATCACAGTCTCGAATTCCTTACAAAGCTTTGGACACGTCAACCTGAATATGATGTCGTCGTCATAGATTTGCACCAAAATGAGATCGGCATCAACATGTTTTATGAACAGGGTTTGATCAATCGTTCCCCGTGTATAGCCGTGCGCGAGCAAGTGCTTTGTAAGGGTTGCATACCAGGCTCTAGGAGCTTGATGTAACCCGCAAAGAGTCTTGTCCAGTTGGTAGACGTGATTCAGAAACTTGGAGTCGACAAAACCAGGAGGTTGATCAACATAGATTTCTTCCTTCACCGCGCCATACAAGAAGGCGGTCTTGACATCCGTCTGGTAAACCGTGAAGTTCATGTAGGAAGCATACGCAAGGAAAATGCGAATGGCCTCCAAGAGAGCAACCGGAGCATAAAACTCAGTGTAGTATAGACCCTCTATCTGCCGAAATCCACGGATGAACAATCTTGCCTTGTTGCGCACAATAACCACTGAATCATCTTGCTTGTTCCGAAAGACCCAATGTGTGTCAAGAGACTTCTTGCCCTTTGGCAACTCAACCAACTGCCAAACCCCGAGTTTCTCAAACTGATTTAACTCCTCATGCATCGCATCAACCCAGTTGGGTTTATTCTATGCCATTTGGACGTTCTTCGGCTCGATCTGAGAGATAAAGCAGGAGAAGAGACATGTGTTGACGTCTCCACTCTGACTTCTCATTCTGACACCGTCTCCCAATGGCCCAATGACGTTCTCGATCGATTGATCGCGTTGAAGACTTGAGGGGATCTCATGGCTGATATCATTGACCGAGACAGGAAGGTTGTGGATGTTTACAAATCCGTCATTTGCTGAATGATCCGCCTCAGACGATCTGGGAACATCAGAGGGGCTTGACACATACTCGTTCGCTATCGGTTCAGGAAAGAGAAGTTCCATGAAAGTTTGAGTTGCAGCGGAAGTATCTCTGGTCATGAACTCTCTTTCTGCAGGAGTGAGCGGAGTGGCATCAGCATCTGGATTGATTTGTTGACTCGGAGAATCTGAGGGAGAACTTGGAACAGCTGCAACCACCGTAGGAATCATATGAGGCGCTACTGGTGGTCTGTAGCCAACATCCTCCTCTTCATCTTTAAGCACAGTCTTCGTACCTAAGGAAGTACCTGAAAAATCATCTGAAAACACATTAAAAGAATTAAATAGAGATGCGTAATCAAATAACCAGTCTGGACTGACTCGGGCGTTAGTCTGGTTCTCCTCCAGCCAGCGCACGTAAAAGGATTCCACAATTTGCTTTGTTTTCTTGTTGTAGACCCTGTATGCTGTACGTGCAGCGTATCCCACGAAGTAGTAGTCATCGGCCTTCGAGCTAAACTTCGGGTTGGACTCTAAGTGAAGGAGGGTGCAAGGACATCCAAAGATACGAAAGTGAGCAACTGATGGCTTTTGACCATATAGAATTTCATATGGGGTCTTCATCTGAGCTTTGTTAATCAGGGCCCAATTTTGAACATAGCAAGCCGTGTTGACCGCCTCGGCCCAAAAGAAGACTGGAAGTTTCGAGTCACAAAGCATCTTCCTTGTCGCGTCGATTAGAGTACGGTTGCGCCATTCAGCAAAACCATTTTGCTGAAGTGTGCGAACAACACTGTACTGACGCGCGATTCCCTTTTCGGCACAGAAGTGGTCGAGAACAGTGTTCTTGAACTCCATACCATTATCCGTTCGAGGCGCCTTCACTTTCTCATTGGTTTGGTTCTCAATCATAGTCACAAACTTCTTGATGAGGTCAGCGATCCCAGACTTGTTGGACAAGAAGAAAACCCACGTGAACCGCGAGTAGTCATCTATCACAACCAGATAGTATGAACTTTTGTTGATGCTGAGGACATTGACCAGACCAAATAAGTCAATGTGCAACAATTAGAGAACATTGCTGATCGAGTTGATTTGCTTTGGCAGGTGTGGCTTCCGGTGATGTTTGCCTTGAGCGCAAGCCACATATTTTTCAAATGTAATGAAGTCTTTGACTGGGAGACCACACACGATCTCGTTTTTTGCAAGCTGATTTAGGTTCTTTGCGTTTGCATGTCCGAGCCGACGGTGCCATAGCATAGCATTGTGCTCGGAGACTTTGGAGAAGAGGCAAGTGATTTGTTCCGGAAGATTATCATTCATGTCTATGATGTATGTGTTCCCGTCTCTTTTTGACTTCATTAAAATCCATTCTTCATGGATGACGATCCCCGGCTTCAAGATCAGAACTTCTTTATCAATAAAGTGAGTAGAATAACCCTTGTCGCAGATTTGAGAACGCTCAACAAGCTATGCTTTAACTCGGGAGCATAGTTGACGTTTTCAAAGCTCAACACTCCATTGGTAACGGTTCCTCTCTACGTGATCTTTCCTCCATCTCCTCCCGCGAAGGAGACATATCCACCAGCACTTTCCCTTCCGGAGGGAGCTGAGGATTTTGTGGTCTACTGTGATGCATCCTCTTCAGGGTTGAGTGTGGTGTTGATGCAAAGAGAGCATGTGATTGCATACGCTTCAAGGTAGCTGATGCCTCATGAAGCGAAGTATCCCACCCATGATTTGGAATTGGGGGAAGTGGTTTTTGCTCTCAATATTTTTCGCCACTATCTTTATGGAGTTCGATGTACCGTCTACACGGACCATAAGAGCATAAGATATCTTATGGATCAACCTAACCTAAACATGAGGCAGAGGAGGTAGCTGGATGTAGTGAAATATTATGACTGTGATATTCTATATCACCCGGGCAAGGCCAATGTGGTGACCGACGTCTTGAGTCGGAGAACATTTAGTTGCCCGATTCAGGAGGTGTGTTTGAGGATAACAATGATGACCCTAGTCCTAGAAGCATTTGAGGAAGCACAGTCGGATGCCATAAAGGAAAAGAACCGGAAGAGTAAGAGGGTGGTCGATCATGTTTTAACATTTTTTCATCGATAGTAGGGGGCTTTTGACTCTTCATGGACAAGTTTGGGTACCGTAAATGGGTGGGGCTCAACGGGTGTTGATGAAGGAGGCTCACAAGTCAATATTCTTCATCCATCCCGGGGCTACCAAGATATATCTTGACGTGAAGCATAGTTATTAGTGTTCGTGTATGAAGAGGGATGTGGCTGGTTTGTAGAGCGATGCATGACCTGCCGGAAGGTCAAGGTCGAGCACCAGCACCCTCACGGAAAGTTGCAACATTTGGAGGTTCCATTATGGATGTGGGAGCAAATCACAATGTATTTCATCAAAAAATTGCCAAAGATCGCAAGAGGAGTTGATGCTATCTAGTTGATAGTTGAACGCTTAACGAAGAGTGCTCACTTCTTAGCCATAAGTGACAGCTCTTCTTCCGAGAAGCTAGCTAAGATTTATGTTCGAGAGGTGGTGGCTCAGCATGGGTTGCCGACTTATATTATGTCGGATAGGGATGTTCGTTTTACTTCCAGGTTTTGGAAGAGGTTACCCGAAGAATTGGGTACCCAATTGCATTTTAGTACAGCCAATCATCCGCAGACCGACGGGCAGAGCGAGCGGACTATTCAGACACTCGAGGATATGTTGCGTGCCTGCATCATTTATTTTTTTGGGAGCTACGACTCCTAACTTCCTTTGGCTGAGTTTTCTTACAACAACAACTAGCATGCCAACATTGGTATGCCTCCCTTTGAGCTTCTGTATGGGAGGAGGTGTCGGACTCTTATTTGCTGGGGTGAAGTCGGACAGAGAGTCATAGGGAACACTGAGATAGTGCTCAAGACGACCGAGCTTATTCAGTAAGTCAGGCAGTGGTTCCTGATGGCCCAGAGCCGCCAAAAGCGTTATGCAGACCGGCGACACTCTGAGCTAGATTTTCACGTTTGGGATTTGGTGCTTTTGAAGGTATCGCCATGGAAGGGCATTATTCGGTCCAGGAAGCGGGTCAAGTTGGGCCCCAGGTTTATTGGCCCTTTCAGAATGTTAGCCCGTGTGGGTAAGGTGGCTTACCGGCTGGAGCTACCTCAGGAATTGAGTCAGATTCATGATATCTTCCATGTTTCCCAGTTTAGGAAGTGTATAGGTGATGAGACTGTTCCAGTTCCTTTGGAGGACATTCAGGTCGATGGTCACTTGAATTACATTGAGAGTCCAGTGGCGATTCTGGATAGGAAGGTAAAGACCATTAGGAACAAGGTGGTGAACTTGGTAAAAGTTCAATGGCAGCATCAGAGAGGCTTGGAGTGGACTTGGGAGCCCGAGGATGACATGCAGGAGCATTACCCGGATCTATTCGCAGAGGCTGACTTGGAGGGCGAAGTCTGATTCTAGTGGGGGAGATTTTTAACACCCATTGCAGGTATTTTATTTTCAGCCCATGAAGTTTATATAATTTTGCATTTTGGCCACTTATGTTGGGCGTACTAGCCATGTACACCAGGTGTGAATCGTTCGAGGAAGTCAAGGCGGAGAAGAGAGTACGATGGGCATACTCACGCAAATGTCAAACCGTAAAATTTAAGGTGTGACCCCCCTATTTAATCATCTTATCCCTCCCTTAGACATCATTTTATCTATCATCCATTCCCTCTTAATCCTAGATCGATATCCTAACCTTGTAAGAGTGTTTTGAAGCTTCGAAAGTGATTCTTCAGTGTTTTGTGTTAGAAGGAAGCTCATTCAAGTGGTGGTGGTGCATTCTAGCTTGTAGATCCATCAACTTCATCTCTTTGTGCACCTTTTCAAGGTATAAAGTTTAAATCTTGGAGCTTTTTTAAGTAGATCTTATTTAGTCTTGCATTATGGTTCTTTTTGTCCCAAAGCATGGATCTTTCTGAGTATAGAGTACTCCAAAGCTATTAAGTTGTCCTTTCAGACATTTTAAGATGTCTTGAGTCATAAAAATGCTAGCTTGGCCAACCCTTTTCTCACATGCATGAGTTATGGGGTTTTATTGAAGTAGAAAGTTAGGGTTGTGGGTTTTAGCTCCTTGTAGCCATACAAAGGATTAAAGTCAAATACTTTATGGTTTAAGACATTCTTTAGGGGTCAGATCTATGGTTTAAGACATGAATGAAGTTCTTGAGAACAGCTTACGTACGATGAGCGTACACCTGGCTACGCCCCGCATAGCCATATGCGAGCCCATTTTCTGGTGTTACGCTCTACACCCAACGTAGAATTCAGTACGCTGAGCATAGTGACCAACGTTGACTTTTGTGAAATTTGACCATCTGAGTATTAAGTGGATGGTAAGGGGTAAAATGCTCTTGTGGCTCTAAGTATGGACTAGACTTGCCTTGGCCTTAGTATAATGTGTGGAGATACCTTGATTATTAATTAAGGTTAATTGGTGTATTTAAATAGGTTGAGTCTAGTTACGGCAGTTCGGGTGTGAGTTCTATTAATCATTAGTTTAGGTGAGTCTCCTAATTCATTCTTACATGTGTGGTAGAATAATTGTATATATGTGATAACCAGGTATGTCTAGATGTTATTTTTGTGTTTTGTATTGTTTATGTGTGAATGAGACTTTGCGTAGTGTCCAGGGTTGCTGATAACCCACAGGGTGTACTGTTTTCCCACTGATATTTCGGGTAGTCTCTAGGGTTGCTAATAACCCATAATAGTTTATGTGTTGTAATCTATGGGATATATTGGGGCACTCACTAAGCTTTGTGATTACATTTGTTGATTAATGTGTTTCGGGTACTTCTGAGGATCGCGGGAAAGCGAAGGTTTGATTGTACACATCCGTCGGGAGATTTTGTTATTGGATATTTTGGGACACTCTGATATTTTGATGTGGAATTGTCTTTGACATTATGACTTTTATTGGGATGGTTTTTTTGAAAACTGCTTTTCTATGGATTTAAAAATGAAAATTTTGATATGAAAATTTGGATGTTACAAGAAACACTATGACGATGCTGTAACATTTGAGATTTATTGGTATGTTCTTTTAACCCTTAATGTTAAATTTCTATCATTTTAGTCCCTAGCTACTACGCGAGGCATACTCTATGAGTACGCTTAGCGTAATAGCCCATTGGCAGATCGTGGATGCACCCACGTACGTTGGGCGTACGTAGGAGTACGCAGGGCGTACGTAATGCAGGGGTAAACCCTAATTTTTTAGGATTTGTGCCCTACTTAAACAACTTAAGACACCCTTAGACCTTCTAATGAACTGTCTTCGTCTCTCTATACACTAACATTAAGACCCTAATTGTCATTTGTGATATTTGAGCTTGAAAGTGAGTTTTGGTGGTGTTTTGGTGAAATAGAAGAAGAAGAGCACTTGGAGGTTCCTTAGGACTGGCTTGAGCTTGTAGATCCAAAGTCATCTTCATCTTAGCAAGCCATTTGAGGTAAAGAGCTCTCATCTTGATGGTTCTTTATGTTAGATCCAACTTAGGGTGTTATTTGTGCATTTTTGGGTCTTTTAAGCCATATTTGAGATTATGGTCAACTCCAAAAGCCATGGATGTTAGATCTTAGCACCTTTGAGGTCCATTGTCCATAAAAATGCAACCTTTATGAGTTATATTGGTCCATGCATGTGTTAGAATTCTTTTTGTGATTCTTTTTGAGTTTTGGGTCCCATTAAGTCATGCATGGAAGTAAAGTTGCCAACTTTATGTGTTAAGTCACCACTTAGGATCAGATCTGAGAGTTTGGCTTGATGGCTTAATCGATTAAGTGGTTGATGGTTTGGATTGTTTGTCTGCGCAGTATGTGGGGCGTACCCAACTTGTATTCTACACATACTTGTACGTTGTGCGTCCTGACCCCAGAAAGAGTACACTAAGCATAAGCTTGAGTACACCCAGCGTACTAAACTGTTTGACTTTCGGTTGACTTTCACGGGTTCGGGACATATTTTAGGCTTTTAGGGTTTAGGCCTTTTTGGGCGATTAGACTTTTCACTTTGGGCCATCTCTAGACTATGATCTTTCTTGGGATTAGGTCCATGATGATTTTAGGCCCAGTTAGGAAGTTGGGCAATATTGGGCCTCGAGATGTCATTTAGGAATTTGGGCCCTTTAACTAAATAGGTTGGGCCTTGGTTTTGGTCCAAGTAAGAAATGGGTAAAATGGCCTTTTACCCATGATGTTGGACAAGTAATTTAGATTCTTGATTATGGGTCGAGTTCCAATTATTAGTTGGATATTTGATGGTGCTAGCACGGGGATTTTCCGGACCAACATACCAATATTTTATTTGAGAGATTAAGTAGCTTGAGGTGAGTTTCCTCACTGTATTTAGCGGGTCAAAGGCACCAATGTCGGCCCATAGTTTATTATGAATAGGATGATATTTGTCTGTGTGGCTCTGCATGTATGTTGTCTGATATGTTTACCAGGCAGGGCCCAATGTCGGGTGGGGTCTGATGATTATATTTTATGTTATTTATCTTTGTGATTTGTGCATGTATTTATATGTTTGTATGTATACCGGGTAGGGGCCGATACCAGGCGGGGCCTGTTGACTGACAGATCTGTTATGAGTGGGGCTCGATGTCAGGCGGGGCCCGATGACGGGTGGGGCCCATTATATGTTTGATATGTACGTTATGTGGTATTTTGGGGAACTTACTAAGCTTTGTGCTTACAGTTTTAAGTATATGTTTCAGTTACTTCTGGTTCGAAGGGGAAGAGCTCGGGATGATTTCATTGCATACACCACATTGTTCTGCATTTCACATGACTCTGTTGTTTTTGGATGTTATTTGAGATACTTTGATTTCACTATGGTTTTATGATATTTTTATGGATAATGGTTTTATTAATATCAAAATTGAAATTTTTGGTCTTAATTTTTGGGACGTTACGACGTAACTAAGGTTGCTTGCGTCACGGTTGCCACCATGATTCCTAAGTTGAAAAAGTTCTATGAGGATTACTGGCCATATGAGATGATGTGGATCTTATGGAAAAGTTTCACAAAAGAGCTCGTCAAGAAAAGTATCAAGTTGTCAAAGCTCTTATGGCTTGCAAATTGAAGGAAGGAGAGTCTGTCTTGAACCATGTGGAAAGAATGCAAAGATACATGGAGCACGTTGAAAGGCTTAATGTGAATTTTGATGAGAAGTTTGCCATTGATATGGTCCTTAAATCCTTGGCTCCTCACTATGATCAGTTCATTCTGGCTTATCATTTGAACAACACAGAGACCACATTGGCCCAACTCCACAACTTGTTACGAACGACTGAGTTAGGACTGGAGAAGAATCAAACTCCTAACTCTAATAATTCTCATGTCCTTTCCATTGAGCATTACAAAGGAAAGAAAAGGAAAGGTGGTATTAAACAGAACTAGAAGGGCAAGGAACATGTTGGTTCGTCTAGCAATGTCCCAAAGGCGAAGCCCAGTTATGATATTCCTTCCGTTAGTGATCCCAAAGAGGCCATTTGCTTCTATTGTAATGATAAGGGTCATTGGAAAGGAAGCTGCCCCAAGTACGTGCAAGACATCAAGGGTGGGAAAGTGAAGCCAACGTCAGCAGGTATTTACACTATTCAAACTAATAACTCACAACCTACTCATTATTGGGTTGTTGATACATGATGTGGTTTTCATGTTTGTTTTGATTTTTAGGGACTAAGAGAAAGTGAAGAGGTGGAGAATGGAAGGATGAATCTAATCATGGGCAATAGGCGATCCTCTAATGTTACCAAGATTGGAATTTATAGTCATATGCTTAGTAGTGATGTTAGATTTGACTTAATTAATTGTTGCTATTCTTCACAAATGAAGTGAAACATTATTTCTTTTCATGCACTATTTAGACATGGTTTTTGATATTCGTTTAATGATATGAATGGTTCGATTTTGATTTATAAAAATCGCAATTTTATTTGAAGCTTTACCTTGTAATGGTGTGTATAAAACTATGATTTGTGTTGATAGCTTAGGTAATAGTGTATTTCATATTGATTCATCTAATGGTATAGACAAGGCATGCTTGTGACATTGTCGTCTTGGGCACATTAACAAGAAATGCATCGCCCAAATCCAAAAGTGTTGGAATCATTTGACTTATGGCCAAATGATGTATGTGAATCTTGTATTTTGGGCAAGATAAAAAAATCACATTTCACTAGATCTTGTGAAAGAGGTGAAGGATTGTTGGATCGCATAAACATAGATGTGTGTGGACCCTTGAGATCCACCACAAGGGATGTTAATCGATTTGATGTGACATTTATAGATGATTATAGAAGATATGGTTCTATCTGCTTAATGAAGCATAAACCAGAAGCCTTTGAAAAGTTCAAAGAGTTTCAACATGAAGTCGAGAATCAATTAGGCAGGAAGATAAAGATGCTCTTATCCGACAGAGGCAGAGAGTATCTTAGTATCGAGTTCCACCACTATCTCAAGGAATGTGGACTTGTTTCATAATTGCTACTCTTAGGACACCAAAACTTAACGATGTAACTGAGAGGCGTAATCAGAACTTGTTAGACAATGTCTGTTCCATGATGAGTCGAGCTTCTCTTCCCATTTCTTTCTAGGGGTATGCCTTAGAGACAACCGCCCATATCCTCAATCTTGTCCCTACCAAGAAGGTTTCCAAAACACCTCACCAGATGTGGATAGGGAAGGTTCCCTCGTTAGCACATATCAAGGTGTGGGGTTGTGAAGCTTTTGTTAGACAAAAGACTCATGAGAAGATGGAACCTAGAAGTGAGAGATGTATTTTCATTCGATACGCACAAAGAGGAGTCTTTCATAAGAGAAATTTCATATGGAAAGAGGACAGTGGGAGTACAGTTGATCTTGAAGAGATTCAAGAGTCAACCAATAAAGGAACCTTAGAATATACTAGCGCTCAACTAGAGGATGAGACTCATGTTGAACCCATTGATGATTCATTACCTCTTTGCCGTTCTAGTAGAGTTAGAATACCACCTGAGTTCTATGGTTTTCATATAACAACACAAGGTGACACTTTTGTTCATGATCATACGCTGGTAAATTTGGATGTACCAGCTAACTACAAGGAAGTGATGGCAGGCCCTAAAGCTGCCAAGTGGAAGGTGTCAATGGATAGCGAGATCAAGTCCATGTATAATAACCAAGTTTGGAATTTTGTTGATCAACAACCTGGTCGAAAGACAATGGGTTACAAATGGATCTTCAAGAAGACCGACATGAATGGGAAGGTACACACTTTCAAGGCACGAATTGTTGCGAAGGGGTTAACTCAAACCCCATGGATTGACTATGATGAGACATTATCACCACTGGCCAAGATAAAGTCTATTAGGATAATGCTTGCCATAGCTGCCTTTCATGATTATGAAATATGGCAGATGGATGTGAAAACCACTTTCCTTAATGGGAAGTTGGCTGAAGATGCTATCAACTAGACGGTTTTGTAGATGAAAAGTTTCCTAATAGAGTGTGTAAGCTTGAGAAATGCATTTATGGATTGAAACAAGCGTCTAGCAGTTGGAATATTTGTTTCCATGACAAGGTCAAAGAGTTTAGTTTCTTTAGGAGTGAAGATAAGTCTTGTATATATGTCAAGGCTAGTGGGAGTATAGTAACATTTCTAGTATTGTATGTTGATGAAATACTCCTTAAAGGAAACGACATTCCAACTTTGCAAGAAGTAAAGTCTTGGATTGGAAAGTGTTTCGATATGAAGGAGCTAAGAGAGGCAGCCTATATTCTTGGGATAAGAATCTTAAGGGATAGAAAGAGAAGACTAATTGGTCTTAGTGAAAGTATATACATGGATAAAGTACTAAAACGATTTTGTATGGAAAGATCCAAGAAATGAGAGCTACCTATTCAAAGTAATACCAAGTTGAGTAAGACTCAAAGACATAGTACAAATGAAGAGATAGCAGAAATGAGTCGAGTCCCTTATGCTTCAGCAGTAGGATCGATCATGTACGCTATGAATGTACTCACACTGATGTGTCTTTTGCTTTGAGCATGGTTAATCATTTTCAGGGAAATCATAGTAGAGCTCATTTGACATCACTAAAGAACATTCTCAAGTATTTACGAAGGACAAAGGATTTCATTCTAGTCCTTGGTGGCAGTGATACGTTGAGAGTAACTAGGTATAGCGACGCCAACTTTCAAACAGATACATACAATCTTCATTCTCAATCTGGCTGGGTGTTTCTGTTAATTGGTGGGGCAGTTACTTGATAAAGTTCCAAGTAGGACACAATGGCTGATTGTACTTGTGAATCAGAGTACATAGTAGCGAGTGAAGCATCAAAGGAAGCTGCTTAGCTGCAGAACTTCGTTAGTGATTTCAGAGTAACTTTTCTATGATAATGAAGGAGTAGTTTCCTTGACCAGAGAACCGGGAGATCATGGTAGATCAAGACATATTGACAGTAAGTACCATTATATCAGACATAGAGTTGAAGAAGGTCATCTCATAGTTAAGAGAGTGTCTTTAGAAGATAATCCTGTAGATCCTCTCACAAAGGCTCTGAGTAGGGTTAAACATAGTCAACATGCTAGGAGCATTCGTTTGAGAGATGATATTAGTTTTAGTAGTTAGATGATTAGTTTGAAATTTGTAACAAAATAAATGTAATTGATTTTGGTGATTAAATAATAGAGATTATTTATGAGTTTGTTTGCTGCCTTTGTCGATTATTTATTATTGTGTTTCATTTTGCATGTTTTGCTTCCTGGATAATTTGATTATTCGAAGATCCACGGTCGCTTATACTTTAGGAAGAAAGTAATGAATGAAGATTGTCATGAATTAATTTGTAGATTGTCTAAGGAGTTTATACATAGCAATTGTGTTGTTACAACGTTCATGAGTACTTAGAAAATGGAGATTTGAGTATTGGATAAACCTACGCTCAGAGAATTACTTCATGGATTCTATCACAAATAATTCTGAGACAATAATATCTTATATTCTTAAAATGGAGATATATGAGTTGTAATTTACAAATCGGTTGTATATTGGTATTTCAAAAATGCATCAGTAACTTGATGTTATAAAAGTAGTGTCATGTATGACTTGGTAAGTAAAGGATACAAGCATATGATTCAAAGTTTATTCGTTCCTTTTGCTCTAACGGGAAAAGAAATATCCTTGGGCCCCTCAGTGATTTGGTGTTGACTTATAGTGTTGGGCCCAACCATGACTAAATTGATGTGTTCAATTAGAAGTCTTATGACGTCATCACCAATCAGGAAATCGAGAAATAGAATTTTAGACAATGCGATTGATTTTAATCCATGTCTTGTGTCAATACGATATCTTGAAGAACAAAGGAATATTTGATCGCTTATCTTAGGACTAATGTTTGATCACATTAGAGACTTAAGTTGCTTTTGGAAGCACCTTTTGCTGATAATTTAAAACCTATACTAGCAATTGTAGTTATAGACTTATCCAAGTGGGAGACTGTTGGATTAGGTGTCTAAGCCAATAACTAAATTGGTATATACTTGAATTAATAACAAAGTCTTTTTGGGTTACCCTCAAACCTGGTAATTAAATAGGAGGACTTTTAGAGAGAGAGGGAGAGACTGATTTATTGATTTATTATATGATTAATAAATAGCAATAAATGATTTGTTAATATATTATGAGAATAATATATTAATTAGAAATAGTATTATTTAATTAAGAATTAATCAGAAATTAATTAAAACTAATTTTGTGATTAATTAGATTAATTAATAGTGCAAGGACCTAAGCTGTAATTGTTCAATAGTTGAGCAGAAGGCATTCCAGAACCTTCCTGGTGATGGACGGTTTTTAAGGAGCCTAATAAGGTTCTAGAATGTGCCTCGGAGATAATTAGGAAACCAAATAATTACCTGATTTAAGATATTATTATTTTAATCAAGTAAGTGTTACCAAGGATTCCTAATGCAACTATAAAAGGACCTTAGGGTTTGAAATTTCGGCCACTCCTTCTGATCAAGAGATAGCCAAAATTCACCTCTCATCCTCTCTCCTAAAAGGTTTTCCTTAGTTGCTAGGGTTTGGGTGTGAACCATCAGAGGCACGAGATTTCTGGTGCTAGCTTCCAAGAGTTTTCAAGAAGGATTGTTTGATTGGTTACTACAATAATCAAAAAGGTATGTAATCTTCTATGAATTTCAAAATTAGGTAGGTCCATAGGGTTCTTGTTGTTCAATAGAATGCTACTGCAATAGTGTTATGACTAGATCTAATACGTTTTATGTACCCTTAAGCTATAAAAGGGACATAGAAATAAAAAAAAATTGTTGTGAAAATGGGACGTTACAGTCCAATAGTCACTTTTGAAGTGTAGAATTAATGAATCTCCTCTCTTTGGGTTGGTTCCCTAATAGAGTTATTTCATATTCAAAGTCCATTCTCACAATCGAGTTAATCGGAACTGAAATCCGTTCTTTAAGAGGGTTAATCAAAAGCCTAAACAGAGATTGAGTGACTCTTTGGAGTCACGTAGCATTTGCATCAGATTAAGTGAAATACACCAACCGGATACAGATCCCTTAGGATCTAAGAATTTCTCCAACAGATCTGTAAAGAAAACAAATACTCATACTAACGAAGAACTTAAAAGCAACCAAAAGCGATCAAGAAGGAGTTCAATTCAAATACACTAGATTGACACAGTAAGAATCGATCAACAAGAAATAACACCAAAACCATAGATTTGACACAATCTGAGTCAAGTCTCAAGGTTTGGAGTGAGAAGAAAATCCAATAGAAAGTGGAAACAGAAATGAACTCTGAATGCTAACCTTTCACGAGATTGTTCGCAGATCGTCGTAGAACAATAAGATGAGTCGCTCTGATACCATGTAAAAACATATAAATAGATATTCCCAATTTGATCAGTACATATTATTAATGAACTAGAATCTTATACACGATACCATTACATAGAAACCTTACTACAAATCACACACACTCTCAATCCTTCAAAGGATGAAACACAGAGAACAAAATATATGAAACCTTAATTTGTTACAACGAAGAATAAGAGAAAAAGATGTGATCTCTCAAGTTGTAAGCATGTGTTCCGAACGAATCAAGCAGATGTCCTCAAATATATATATATATATATATATATATATATATATATATATATATATATATATATATATATATATATATATATAGGGTCAGGTTCAATAGAGAACCATAATTAACCAAGGAACCAATCTTTTTCCAATGATATCAAATTCGATTTTTTTTTACGTCAAATTCACAATGTGAATCTTTGAAAATTCACAATGTGAATCTGGATTCACATGGTGAATCCGAAAAGTATTTTTCACATTCACAATGTTAATATATGAATTTAGATATTTTTAGATTTTTTTTTTCGATAAAGAATAAGCTCTACAAATTGAAAAAAAAAATTTGGTTCCTTGAAGAACCAATAATTATGGTTCTCTATTGAACTTTTCTATATATATATATATATATATATATATATATATATATATATATATATATATATATATATATATATATATATACGGGTCAACTTTGTACCCACGGGACGACAAACCTGCGTGTCCATTGAAACTTCCATGCAAGATGTCTACAAACAACCTACATGATATACAAACTTTACATTTAGAACAAAATTGCAATATAATACACACACAACAAGAAATATAAGTCTTACGGGCGATAGTATTAGAGACGACAGGGACTATTAGCGACGACACGTGACAACACGTGTATGAGTCGTCGCTAAAAGTAGCTCGTCGCCGCTAATGAGTCGTCTCTAATAGTCCACGTCGGCGATCCTTGTGATTTCGTCTAGAATCAATTGTGGCCATTCACTTTTCATCCGATCCAATGGGCAGGGTACCTCCGTACGAAAGCAATAGTGGCGACCTAATAGACACGTGGCCGTCGTCGCTACTAGTCACCAAAAAAGACGCGGGACCCGTTCCCTCCAACTTATCGCCGCAATTTCCAGCCGGTCGCCACAAATATCGTCGCCGCTAAAGGGTTCGTCTCTTTTACCCCAGCTTCGTGTCTCACAACAGGTGACAGTCACAATCAGCCCCAATACTCCTCTCGACGATTTTCCGGCGATTTAGCTCCTCCATTCGATTTCTCCGGCAACCACCACCACAAAACCTCTCCTTTCTCCATTCCACTTCACTCCTCCTCTCCCCCACTAGTTTAGTCCGTTTTTCCGGCTATGATAAGTTTTCTGGCGAGAAAACTTGCATTTTTCCGGCATCTGCAACGAGGGTATGTGCTCCCATTCCTCCTTTCTCTTTCAATTCCTTTTCTGTAACAAATTTGTATGGTAATTTGGTATTTTGGTATGATTTTGGTGGTTTTACAGCTTCTTCTCCGGTGACACCACCTCTTCTCCGGTGACATCACTTCTTCTCTGGTGACAACGACCACA
Source organism: Lactuca virosa (assembly GCF_052849685.1). Taxonomy (NCBI): domain Eukaryota; kingdom Viridiplantae; phylum Streptophyta; class Magnoliopsida; order Asterales; family Asteraceae; genus Lactuca; species Lactuca virosa. Next base: position 430,505,713 of record NC_136428.1, on the reverse strand, counting down.
ACACCACACCACAATGATTTTCCAGGTATTTTTTCCTTAATTTTTATTCTTTTAATGTAGTATATGAAATGTTGGTATTTGTATGTGAAATATATATGTATATGTGTATTTGTATATGAAATGTATGTGTATGTATGGAAAAAATGTGTATATAAGTGTATTTGTATGTGAAATGTATATGTATATGTGTATTTGTATATGAAATGTATGTGTATGTATGAAAAAATGTCTGTATAAGAGTATTTTGTATATGAAATGTATGTATATGTGAAAAATCTATGTATATAGGTGTAGATATATGAAAACATTTATGTGAAAATGTATGTATGTTTATGGAATATATGTATTTGTATGTGAAGTGTATATACACACACATATATATATATATATATATATATATATATATATATATATATATATATATATATATATTAAATAAATATGTATGTATATGTGTGGATATGTATGTAAAAATGTATGTATATGTTTGTATATGTATGTAAAAATGTATATGTATGTGTATTTGTAAGTGAAATGTATGTGTGTATATTGTATATCTATGGTGTTATCTAGAAAAATATATATGTATGTATATGTATATTAGAAAAATAAAAATATGGAAAAAAAATATGGGTGTATCATGTTATAATTGTACAATGTCGTAATAGAAAAATAAAAATAAAAATAAGTTGATATTAAAACTAAAAATATGGAAAAAAAAATATATACGTATAAATAACAAATAGATACTACAATTGTTTAAAGTACAATGGTATAATAAAAATGAAAAATGGAAAATTTAGAAGCCAAATCTACTAATTTATAATTTAATAACTTAATTATTTAAAGTATATGTATGTGGAATTGTATGTGAAATGTATATGTATGTGGATTTGATGTTATAATGTGAAATGTATATGATTGTATAATTGGAAATAAAATAGGATGATATAATGCACAATGACTTTCAAAGTATTATACGATAATAAAAAAACAAAATAACTAAGATGCCATAAATAAAAATAAATATGAAATTGTACAATGTCGTAATAGAAAAATAAAATAAAAATAAGTTGATATTAAAATTAAAACCTAACTTATGTTTCAGTTGCAACATGTCTATTGATAAAACCTGGACTACTGTTGAAAACCGTAACTCTACCGTGTTCCAACAAGGACTCGAATCTTTTATCGAGAGGTCTAAACTACACGTCGATAACAAAGGTCAAATCAGATGCCCGTGTAACAAATGTAATGTCAATAAATTTATACAACTAGCCATAATGAAATTCCATATACTTCAACATGGTTTTAGTCCACATTATATTATATGGAACTATCATGGCGAAAATACAGTTCATCCGGTAGTAGAAGACATACCGCGTAGTAACGAGATGGTCGATGTTATTGTTGATGTTATGGGGGTGTGATTGAAAACGATACCAACCGCGATGAAGGGAACCCGGATACAGAGGGTAACAGTGTCGATGATGGATTTCAAAAGCTGTTAGAGGAAGTCCAAATAAAATTATATCTTGGATGTTCGTTTTTGTCCCTTGACTTTTTAGCAAAGATGATGCATATCAAGGTGATCAACAAATGGACCGATGGTTCATTCGATCAACTTCTTGAGTTGTTGCAAACTGAATTTCCCCAAGAAAACAGGATCCCCAATCATATGTATGTGGAATTGTATGTGAAATGTATATGTATGTGGATTTGATGTTATAATGTGAAATGTATATGATTGTATAATTGGAAATAAAATAGGATGATATAATGCACAATGACTTTCAAAGTATTATACGATAATAAAAAAACAAAATAACTAAGATGCCATAAATAAAAATAAATATGAAATTGTACAATGTCGTAATAGAAAAATAAAATAAAAATAAGTTGATATTAAAATTAAAACCTAACTTATGTTTCAGTTGCAACATGTCTATTGATAAAACCTGGACTACTGTTGAAAACCGTAACTCTACCGTGTTCCAACAAGGACTCGAATCTTTTATCGAGAGGTCTAAACTACACGTCGATAACAAAGGTCAAATCAGATGCCCGTGTAACAAATGTAATGTCAATAAATTTATACAACTAGCCATAATGAAATTCCATATACTTCAACATGGTTTTAGTCCACATTATATTATATGGAACTATCATGGCGAAAATACAGTTCATCCGGTTGTAGAAGACATACCGCGTAGTAACGAGATGGTCGATGTTATTGTTGATGTTATGGGGGTGTGATTGAAAACGATACCAACCGCGATGAAGGGAACCCGGATACAGAGGGTAACAGTGTCGATGATGGATTTCAAAAGCTGTTAGAGGAAGTCCAAATAAAATTATATCTTGGATGTTCGTTTTTGTCCCTTGACTTTTTAGCAAAGATGATGCATATCAAGGTGATCAACAAATGGACCGATGGTTCATTCGATCAACTTCTTGAGTTGTTGCAAACTGAATTTCCCCAAGAAAACAGGATCCCCAATCATATTATGAAGCAAAAAGGACACTTAAAAAGATCGCCTTGGGTTATGAGTCAATACATGTATGTATAAACGACTGCTTTCTTTTCTGGAAATAACATAAGTTGTTTGAAAAGTGTCCTGTTTGTAATGAGAGTCGGTGGGTTGATGAATATACAAACGGTAAGAAGGTGGCTCATAAGGTGTTACGATACTTTCCCGTGACCCCCAAGACTACAACGTTTGTACTCTTCTAGACACACAGCTAAAGATATGATTTGGCACAGTACCGGACGATCCAAAAATGGTACGATGCTTCATCCCGTTAATGGTAATTCATGGAAAAAATTCGATATGAAGTATCCTAACTTCTCGAGGGAACCCCGAAACGTACGCTTAGGGCTTGCTGCTAATGGTTTTAATCTGTTTGGTAACATGTGTAATCCTCATAGCACGTGGCCCGTCATACTCACCACTTACAATCTTTCACCATGGCTTTGCATGAAAGAGTCCTCCTTCATATTGACCTTGTTGATTCTCGGCCCCAAAGCACCCGGGAAGGACTTGGATGTGTTCCTTAGGCCGTTGGTGGATACGTTGAAGCAGTTCTGGAGTTTTGGCGCACGTACTAAAGACGCAGCGACAGATACATTCTTCAATATGAAAGCGATGTTATGGACAATAAACGACTTTCCAGCTCGTATTAGTTTATCCGGTTGGAGTGGACTAGGGTAAAAAGCATGTCTGACTTGCAACGAAGACACTCCGCCACACCGAGTATCAAATAAAGTCGTATATGTTGTTTATCGCCGGTTCTTAGATGTTGACCATCCATGGAGAAAAAGTTTAGACTATAATTGGTGCGCATGAGAATGCATTTACTTACATCGCTTGCATAGTGAATGGTGTTAGGTTTATGGTACTTATGTGTGACGCCTAACGATCAACAAAAAAACTCGGGGGTTCTAACTGAGGGAGAGAATAAGCAGAAATATTATGGTCGGCTAGAAGAGATTATCGAGTTGCATTATCCTCATAAATATTCCACCGTACTTTTTCGTTGCAAGTGTTTCGATATTGCAGGAGTTAAATCTGATAATAGTTTCACCAGTATCGACCCACAATGCGAATTGAGCAGCGAAGATCAACTCATATTTGCTAAGCAGGCCAAGCAAGTATTTTACATCCAAGAACCTTCTCGAAGTGACAAAAATGACAACCAACGGTGGATTGTTAAAAATGTTAATCATAGAAGAATTTGGGATCTACCGATGAACGATATCGACTATGATCCCATTGAAAATGTCGACAATGATTCAACCAATGTCGTTCTTAGTAAAGCTTCTTCTAATTTCACTCTCTCAATCGAATTTAGCCAATACTTTCAAATTTCTCAATCGGCTGAAGATGATACTGAAGTTGACCCACCAACGAGTATCATCAATAATGTGTCTGATTGTGAGACTGATTATGATGAGGAAGATTCTGATTATGATAGTGATGTGTCAGCAGACACTAAAGTGTATGAGGGCGAGAATGATTAAAAAAGTATTTACATTTGACTAGTAAGATAAGGTTTGTATTTGTTGTAATCATATCATATTATATGTATATATATATATATATATATATATTCATATTGTGTTATAACTTTTCAGGATGTCATTTTTTTGGATTGCATTACTCCATCTCATGGCTGATGTGATGGGCCATGGAGGTGACAATGGTTATGAGCCACCACATCCGTTCGGTGGAGGTTTTGGTGATCACCAGAACGATGGTAATTAAGATTTATTCTAATTCATTGTACTTCATATTGTATGTATATAAAAAATTATTTTGAGTTATGCTTTTTTATGCAATGGTGCCTCCGAAACGAAGAGGCATGATAGTAAATAAAAAAAATCAAAACTTTATGCAACTAACGAAAACCGGCCTCTGAAGATAGTATTCGACATAAATACTCACATGTCGATTGGGGATGTATACGAATGTTTCATTCGGGAGGTTGGGAGCTATATGTGGCGGGACATCGGTTTTGATAAGGACACATGGACAGACGTTTCTGAAGTCGAAAGGATTGACATGTTCCTGTATCTTTCGGTAATTTATTTATAAAGTTATATATTTAATATTGTTTAATTTTGATTTATTTTTAATTTCTCAATTTTTTTGTAGACATGGTTTATTTTGGAGCGATTACAAATGATCCCATGGCTCGAACATATTGGCCGTCATTGAACAATCGGATATGTGTGCGGTATAGAGGCCACAAAAATATTGCAAAAAATCGTCATTGAACAAGGGCTCAAGCCTCTACGAGTATGGATCTGCAGCATTGGAATGCTGCTATTGACCACTTCTTAGCAGAAAAGCATCAAAAACGATCCAGTGGAAACATAGAATGCCGGAAGAAGAAAGTCGTTAAGAATCGTGGAGGGATGTGCAGATACGGTATTGTTTGTTTTATGAAAGTAAGTTACAATAATGCTTATTCAGTTATAACATATTTTTTAATGTTTATTCAATTATAACGTATTTTGTAATGTTAAACAGAATTTGAATAGACTTGAAGCATTTCATCGTGCGCATGTGAATAAAAAAGGGGAATTTGTTGATCCTTTGGTTGAAGACCAATATGTAAGTTATTATTACTTAAAAATGAAGTAGATTGTTGCTTTTTTTGTTTTGTGTATGTGTGTGTGAGTTTTAACGTATATTAACAATCTTTGTGAAATACAGAATGCCTTAGTTGCTGAGGTTGCTCTACAGATGTAAAGCCCGGTTCCTGGTATGTATTTCAAATAAAAATATTTCACTTTTATATGAGAACTCGACGAGTTGGAGGCCCCAAACTCATCGAGTAGGGATTATTTTGGGACGCGGGTGAAGAAACCTACTCGACGAGTTGAGAGCCCCAACTCGACGAGTAGGGATGGCATAGTGAAACCCTAATTTTAGGGTTTTGCACCCTATTTAAACCCATTAATCCCTAAAGGCTGGCCTCATTTACAGCCTCCAAGTCCCAAAACCCTAGCCACGAAACCCTAGAGCCTTGTGTGAGCTTGTGAGAAATTTTTGAGAGAAAACTTGTGCTTTTGAAGCTTGTGGAAGAAGAGGAAGCTAAGGACTCAAGAACAAGAGAGTAGATCCAGAAACTTCACTTCATTTGCTACATTTTCGGGTAAGCTAGTCTCAAACTTGCTCAATGATTTCTTAGATCTCTTCATTTCACTTTTATGGGGTTTTTGGTCCAAGAATGTTATCTTTTGAGACTTGGACGTGTTGGATTAGTGTCTAAGCCCGTAACTATATTTGATATGTACTTGACCCGGTTGTACATGGTCCTTTTGGGTTGCCTTCACCAAAGCAACTTGACAAGGTAATTTGATATGAGAGAGAGGATATTATGGTTTATTAATATATTATAAGAATAATATATTAAAGGAGAAATAATATTTATTTAATTAGTATTAGTCATAAATTAATTAGGAATTAATTTGGTGACTAAAAGAGATTAATTAAATAAAGGGGTACAAACTGTCAAATGTGTGATAGTTGAGTTTTGGGTTGGGAAACCTAATGGACTAAGGGGGAACGAAATTATGATGAGGGATCATCATATTTTCGTCCAAGGGCCTTATTCCAGAAGGTTCCTTGGGCTACTTGGTGGCTAGGGTATCTATTAGGGTTTAGACTGAAACCCTAGCACCCTACAGTATAAATAAGACCCAAAGGCTTCAATTTTCGGCCACTGGTTCCCAAGAGAAACCCTAGGGCCGATTTTAGCACCATCTCTCCTCTCTCATAATTGCCTTCTTGCTTGTGTGGTGTTTGTGATCCAATAGAGGAATTACAATTGTGATTCTAAGCTCAAGAAAAGAAGATTCAAGCTACTATTGAAGAGGTAAACATCTAGATCTGATGTATTAAGTTAATTTTTGATATTATGTATGCTAGATTAGGGTTTGCAAGTCTTGGATTCAAAGCATCTACAATAGAGAAACCTAGATCCAAGCATTAGGGTTTGTATGAACACATAGGATTGTTCTTATGGATAAAACCCATCAGTGGTATCAGAGCCTTGATTGGTTTCTATTGTATGTGATGCTTTAACTGTTTACATGCTGAAAATCGTTTTTTTGGCTTCTGTTCGACTGGACTCGGCGAGTCACTTCATGGACTCGGCGAGTCGGCCCTACTCGGCGAGTCCATGAGTGGCTCGGCGAGTCGGATCGTCTGACAGAGGATATATCGGGATTTCTTGCTGTTTTTGCTATGGAATAGTTGCCTAATCTGTTTTTACTGATAAAATTCGAATTTTAATGATTTTGTGAGACTATCCTTGCCAAAAACAAAAGATATTTACCAATTGATTAGATAATAAATTCCTTATATGATTAAAATTGATTATTTGTATTAATTGGGTAACTTATCTTGCAAGAAATTGAATTAGGTCAAATATAGATAATCACTAAATTAATTGTTTGATTTATATTATTTCTTATTTGATCCCTTGTGTTTTGAAAAGTTCAAAACTTGTCCTCAAGTTTTGAAATTTAAATTTTGTGATTAAAAGTTTAATTTTGAATGATTTAAATTTCAAACCCTTAGAATTTTACAAGTTTAAAATTCAACCCTATACTATTATATTATTACAAGATTAATTAATATATATGTATAAGAATAAGCTAGTCTTATCGCTAGTAGGCCTCATTCACGAAGCCAGTCTATAAGGTGGGTATAAGGTTGCTGCCTATAAAATGGCGCTTAATGGGTGTACACTCACACCTACCGCTTGCTTGACTGGTGGAGGGTCGTTAGCCGAACGGATAGGATAGGGCACTTAATTCCTCATTATAAGTATAATGGAAATATTAAAGTAACTACATTGTTTTATAAATTCCCAATCTTAGTTACTTTAGGATAAAATGTGAAAATGATGCTATTCCATGGAATTACACTTTGTACCCCTGTCAAACGTTAGTTGAGCGTGCGTGGCTAACCGACAACCTAATTTGGGATTGACATTGGTGACAAAGGGTGGCTCGATATTTATCATAGATCAATGGAGCGTGCGTGGCTAACCAGCACATTGATTAGGTGATAGAGACATTGGGTGCACCATGTTGATTCACATGGTTATTCACAACTTGTTTGCGATTCTCGGCATCCCAGTCGCAAATATGAAGTGCATATCGAGATTTAAACATGCCATTGAAATGTTCAATGAATCTCAAAAGAAATCTAGGAATTTTCAAATACATTTAAAACTTAATCTCTTTTCGTTTTTCATGGTGAAAATTAGTGAATCGTCATTCACTTACCTTCAAATTATTTACTTTTAGATTACGGCATCCCTTTTCTAAGTTGTAAATAATGTTGTTGGATCCTAGCCCTAATTTCTCATTTGGGTGTTTAATTGGGGATTCATTTCTAATCAAACATTGTTTCTTTCTATTTCAGATGTCTAATGCAAACGCAAACAACAACACTTCTGGGTCATTCTCGTTGATGAACCTGTGTCAAAAGGTGACATTTGATGGCTCGAACTTCAACGAGTGGATGAGATACATTCGCATGATAACTCGCTACCAGGACAAAGAATATGTCCTCGACGAGAAGCTAGAAAAGATCAACCCAGAAGAAGCTACTCCTGAAGAGATGGCCGCCTTTGAGGCCCACGAGCGTGATGCGACGAAAGTTCATTGCATCATGTTGGCCACCATGAACCTCGAACTCCAAAAGTCCTATGAGGACATGTATCCATATGAGATGCATCAAGATTTGTTGGACAGGTACCACCAGAGCACAAGGCGAGAGCGCTATGAGATCATCACCAACATGATCACCGCTAGGATGGGGAGTGGAGAATCCCTAACTGGTCATTCGCAAAGAATGCAAAGGTATGTTGATCGTCTTCTCAAACTTAATGTTAAGTTTGATGAGGATTTGGCTATCGACATCATCCTCCACTCCTTGCCTTCCTGCTACAACCAGTTCAGAATGACCTACCATATGAACAAAGAAGAGGTCACCCTGAGTAAACTTCAAGGGCTCCTGAGGACAGCTGAGAGCAACCTCAAGGACAAATCTATTGCATCATCCTCTACTGTAGCTGCTCCTGTGTTGGCAATTGGCCAAGGAAAGGGAAAGTAGAGGAAGGCTCCTTCTAAAAGCCACCATAAGGTTAAGACCCAAGATGGTTCCTCTTCTAGTGGGACCAAAGCAGGTTCTGTTAAGTCCTCTTCTGACCCTAAGGAAGCAGAGTGCTTCTATTGCCACCAGAAGGGCCACTAGAAACGAAGATGCCCAAAATATCTGCAGGACATCAAGGATGGGAAGATAAAGCCCACCTTTGCAGGTATGTATTTAATTAAATCTAATAATTCATCACTTGCTACTTCATGGGTCCTTGATACTGGATGTGGTTACCATATTTGTTCTGATTTGCAGGCGCTAAGAAAAAGTAGGGAAGTGGAGCATGGAAGGATAAACTTGATCATGAGAAACAAGAAGTCTTCACCAGTAACCAAGATCGGAGTTTATTCCTTAGTGTTGAGTAATGGGTTAGGGCTAGATTTAAATAATTGTTACTATTCGCCAGATATGGAAAGAAACATCATTTCTTTTCATGGATTGTTTAGACAAGGTTTCAGATATTCGTTTGATAATAGTAATGGTTCTATTAATGCTTATTTGAATGGTGTTTTTTATTTCAATGCATTACCTTGTAATGAGATTTATGAATCTGTGTTAATTATAGATAATTTAGGAAATGATGTTTTGAATATTGATTCGTCCACAAGTTTGGACAGAGCATGCTTGTGGCATTGTCGCCTTGGCCATGTTAACAAGAAACGCATAGCCCAACTCCAAAAGAATGGAGTCTTGGAGTCATTCGACCTTAGGGACGATGACGTGTGTGAGTCTTGTTTACTTGGGAAGATGACCAAGTCACCCTTTACTGGCTCATGTGAAAGGGGTGAGGGTGTATTGGCTTTTATACATACAGATGTATGTGGACCCTTTAGATCCACCACAAGGGACGCTTGTCGCTTCTACGTGACTTTTACAGACGATTATAGCAGATATGGATATATCTACTTAATCAAGCAAAAGTCAGAAACCTTTGAAAAGTTCAAAGAGTTTAAGAATGAAGTAGAGAATCAGCTGGGCAGGAAAATCAAGATGCTTCGATCTGATCGAGGAAGAGAGTACCTGAGTCTTGAGTTTCACGACTATCTAAAAGAATGTGGAATAGTTTCGCAATTGACGCCTCCTAGAACGCCACAATTGAATGGTGTGGCTGAGAGACGTAATCGAACCTTGTTGGACATGGTTCGTTCTATGATGAGTCGTACTTTGTTACCAATCTCATTCTGGGGGTATGCCTTAGAGACTGCCGCCCATATCCTTAACTTAGTTCCCACCAAGAAGGTTGCCAAAACAACTCACGAGATGTGGACAGGGAAAGCTCCCTCGTTAGCACATATCAAGGTTTGGGGTTGTGAAGCTTTCGTAAGACGAGAGACTCATGACAAGCTAGAACCTCGTAGTGAGAAGTGTTATTTCATCGGCTACCCACAGAAGTCTTTTGGCTATCTATTCTATAGACCAAGTGACAATGTTGTCTTTGTTGCTAGGAGAGGGGTTTTCAGAGAGAGAGAACTCATAAGTCAAGGAGACAGTGGGAGTCAGATTGACCTTGAAGAGCTTCAAGAGTCAGGAGATGAAGGAACCTCTGAAACTGGTGTACAACCTGAGGAGGAAACTCCTGGTGAACCAATTGACCAGTCCTTACCTCTTAGACGTTCGAATAGAGTTAGTGTTCCACCCCAGTTTTATGGTTTCTATATTACTACTGACGGGGATACGTTTATTAGTGATAGTACACTAATAAATCTGGACGAACCTAATAGCTATAAGGAAGCCATGGCAGGCCCAGAGTCTGCTAAATGGAAAGAGGCAATGGACAGCGAGATTCAGTCCATGTATGACAACCAAGTTTGGAATTTGGTTGATAATGTACCAGGTCGTAAGACAGTCGGGTGCAAGTGGATCTTCAACAAGAAGACAGACATGGATGGGAAAGTGCACACTTATACAGCGCGATTGGTCGCGAAGGGCTTTACTCAAACTCCTGGAGTTGACTATGATGAGACCTTCTCACCAGTTGCCAAAATAAAGTCTATTAGGGTAATGCTCGCAATAGCTGTGTTTCATGATTATGAAATTTGGCAGATGGACGTAAAAACCGCTTTCCTAAATGGGAAGTTGGCTGAAGATGTTTACATGAATCAGCCAGAGGGTTTTGTCGATGCGAAGCACCCAAATAGAGTGTGCAAGCTTGAAAAATCCATTTATGGATTAAAGCAAGCATCTTGCAGATGGAATCTTTGTTTTGACGAGAAGGTCAAAAAGTTTGGCTTTCTGTGAAACGAAGATGAGTCATGTGTGTATGTCAGGGCCAGTGGGAGTATAGTGAGCTTCCTCGTATTGTATGTCAATGACATACTACTCATAGGAAACGACATTCCAACCTGGCAGGAGGTCAAGTCCTGGCTTGGGAAGTGTTTCGCTATGAAGGACCTCGGAGAAGCTGCATATATACTGGGAATAAGGATAGTAAGAAACAGAAGTAAGAGACTGATAGGAATCAGTCAGGATACATACTTGGAAAAGGTACTAAAACGTTTTAGTATGGAAAATTCCAAGAAAGGGGAGTTACCAATCCAATGCAATACCAAATTGAGTAAGACTTAGAGCCCAAGCACAGAGGCAGAGATAGCTGATATGAGCCGAGTACCTTACGCTTCCGCAGTTGGCTCGATTATGTACGCTATGACCTGTACTCGCCCTGATGTGGCCTTCGCTTTGAGCATGGTCAGCAGATATCAAGGGAACCCTGGTAGGGCGCATTGGATTGCTGTCAAGAATATTATTAAGTACCTACGAAGGACCAAGGAATGGTTTCTAGTCCTCGGTGGGAGTGATGACTTAAGGGTGCGATGGTATAGTGACGCTAGTTTTCAGATGGATCGGGATAATTACCGATCGCAGTCAGGCTGGGTCTTTACCCTGAATGGAGGAGCAGTGACTTGGAAAAGTTCCAAGCAAGAGACCGTAGCTGATTCAACGTGCGAATCAGAGTACATTGCGGCAAGCGAAGCGTCAAAGGAGGCTATATGGTTGAAGAACTTCATAGGAGACCTTGGAGTTATGCCATCCATAAAGGAGCCCATGGAAATTTTCTGTGATAATGAAGGAGCGGTTGCCTTGACCAAGGAACCAAGGGATCATGGCAGATCTCGACATATCGACAGGAAATACCATTTCATTAGACATCGGGTAGAAGAGGGACTCCTCGTTGTGAAGAGGGTATCGTCAGAAGATAACCCAACAGATCCCCTTATGAAGGGACTGAGTAGGGTTAAGCATTTGAAGCACGCTTGGAGCGTTGGACTAAAGGACGATATTAGTTTAGATTAGATAGGTAGGAAATTTGTAATGGATAATTTTGTATTCAACATTTTGATGATTAAATAAAGGTGTGTTATTTATAAGAAAGTTACTATCTTGTGTTGATAATTTATCTGTTATTTCCAAATTTTGCATGTTTTGGCTTCCTGAATAATAAGATTGTTCGAACAGTCCACAATCGCTCATATGTTGGAAGTAGATATGCAGGAAGATTGTCATAAATTTGTTTGTAGATTGTCTGAAAGGTTTTAGACATAGCAAAGGTTTGCTACGAAGTTTATGAGTGCTTATGAAATTTGTTTTGAGCATTGGAATAAACCCGCACTTGCTAGTATCACTTCTTGAATGTTATCATAAGTGATCGCAAGATGATAATATCATATAATCATAAGACCTAGAGATATGGTTATTGTTTTCTAGTTGATTATATATTGATAATACAAAAACGCATCAGTAACTTGATGTTATAAAACGTATTATTGTGTGTAACTTAGCTAGTAGATAATAAAAGCATATAAGTCGAAGTTTATCTGTTCCTTTTATTCTAAGTGAATAAAAGCGATATTTTGGCCACTCGATGATTTGGTTTGACTTATGTGTCGGGCCCGGTCAGGATAAGGTTGAAGTGTTCAACTGAATTCTATGTCGAACGAATCAAGAGATCGAGAAACAAAATGTTGGACAATAAGTATTGTCAGCATGATATCCAGAACAGAGGATTATACGATCCCTTATATGAAGGGCAGGATTTTGATCAGAGTTGACAAAAGTGTATAAGAGCTACGATTGCTAATCGGATTCTGAAGTCGTATGTGAGATATAGTTACTAGACTTATCCAAGTGGGAGACTGTTGGATTAGTGTCTAAGCCCGTAACTATATTTGATATGTACTTGACCCGGTTGTGCATGGTCCTTTTGGGTTGCCTTCACCAAAGCAACTTGACAAGGTAATTTGATATGAGAGAGAGGATATTATGGTTTATTAATATATTATAAGAATAATATATTAAAGGAGAAATCATATTTATTTAATTAGTATTAGTCATAAATTAAGGAATTAATTTGGTGACTAAAAGAGATTAATTAAATAAAGGGGTACAAACTGTCAAATGTGTGATAGTTGAGTTTTGGGTTGGGAAACCTAATGGACTAAGGGGGAACGAAATTATGATGAAGGATCATCATATTTTCGTCCAAGGGCCTTATTCTAGAAGGTTCCTTGGGCTACTTGGTGGCTAAGGTATCTATTAGGGTTTAGACTGAAACCCTAGCACCCTATAGTATAAATAAGACCCAAAGGCTTCAATTTTCGGCCACTAGTTCCCAAGAGAAACCCTAGGGCCGATTTTAGCACCATCTCTCCTCTCTCATAATTGCCTTCTTGCTTGTGTGGTGTTTGTGATCCATTAGAGGAATTACAATTGTGATTCTAAGCTCAAGAAAAGAAGATTCAAGCTACTATTGAAGAGGTAAACATCTACATCTGATGTATTAAGTTAATTTTTGATATTATGTGTGCTAGATTAGGGTTTGCAAGTCTTGGATTCAAAGCATGTATAATAGAGAAACCTAGATCCAAGCATTAGGGTTTGTATGAACACGTAGGATTGTTCTTATGGATAAAACCCATCAGGACGTCCCAAGTGATTACTCTTCCAGATCTGGGGTCTAGAAGGGGTTTCATGGCATAAAGGTGCAAACTTTTTGGCCATGGAAGCCCCATCCAAGCTTTAAGGTGTCATTTTGGCCTTTTAAGCTCCAAAAGGCAATGCATGGAAGGAAAGTTAGCAACCTTACGTAAGATATCAGCTTTAGGGGACCAGATCTATGGTTTGGAAGCATTGAACTTGTTTGGAAGTGACTGACTGGATTTAGACTAAGGGGGACTCGACGAGTTGTTCATTCAACTCGGTGAGTTGGGCCGTGGTCCCCAACCTTTTTTGATTACTGAGCAAACTCGGTGAGTCTAGGAGATGACTCAGCGAGTTGGCTAAGGTTTCAAGGGTTTTGTAGATTGAAGAAATCGACGAGTTCAAGGAAGGCTTCGACGAGTTATAGTGAAAAGTATCGATTCTATTATACGGAAGAACTCAACGAGTCTGAGGGAAGACTCGACGAGTTGGGTCATGATTTCAGGATTTATGGTTCATGGAACTCGATGAGTTGATGGACCAACTCGGCGAGTTGAGTCAACCAGAATGTTAACTTTGACTAGGATGTTGACTTTGACATGGACTTTGACCAGAGTTGACCCTTACTGGGGTTATGAGTATGAAAGAGTAATAAAAGGAGATTGTTATGTGTAGGAGTTTGAGAGGAGTTGATTCCAGAGCCGAGGGCAGTTCGGCTACTACACGACATTGAGGTGAGTTACCTTCCAGTAGAAGTGGGTCGAAGGCACAAATGTCGGCCCACTAGTAAGAGTTATAGTAGAGATGATTGTCTTTGTGATAATTATTTGGTATGCTACTATTTGTTATGCTTTATGTGCTAGTATGTTATGATATTATGTGATAGTGGTAGGAGGGGTAGGATAGGCCCTAGTACCGGTCGAAAGGACCGAAGGGTTAGGCCAGCACCCTGATAAGCTAGGCAGTATATGAATTATGTGTTTATGTACTAGGATGTCATATGGTAGAAGTAGGGGGTGAAATAGTTCCCGGTATCGGTCGAAAGGACCGAAGGGTATGCCAACACCCTGATATGTTAGGTGAGGTATCGGTCGAAAGGATCGAAGGGGTAGGCCAGCACCCTGATATGCTAGGCAAGTTACAGGTTGAAAAAGGACGAAGGGGTAGGCCAGCACCCTGATATGCTAGAAAGTTATCGGTTGAAAGAGACCGAAGGGGTAGTCGAGTACCAGGACATTTTAGACAGTATGTTTATTGTATGGTATGTGGTATGATGGGGGAACTCACTAAGCTTTGTGCTTATGGTTTTTAGTTTTTGTTTCAGGTCCCTCTTCTTCGAAGGGAATGGAGCCGGCACGATAACAGTGCATCACACCACGATTCTCCGCACATGAGATTCTTTGTAACACCGTAAATTCCAAAACAATTTTTCACTTTTAAAAATATAATTTCATTCATAAATATTATAAATCCCCATGTATCACACATCAAATCCATAAAATTCATCCCAAGATCACAATACATAAAAACTCCACAAGTGTGTACTGATCATGCCGGCGCTTTCCCGCGATCCTTACTGGTACCTGAAACACATAACACAAAACACTGTAAGCATAAATTCTTAGTGAGTTCCCCAAAATACCACATATAACACATATTAGCCACTCGAGGCTATAACTCTGTGGGCCCACTGGCCCTAACTCTGTGGACCCTCTGGTCCTAACTCTGTGGACCTTCCGGTCCTAACTCTGTAAAATCTGGAATACACACAGCATAAATCACATAGAAATAATGTAGTGCAACACATCACATACATAGCATACAAGTTACTCTGTCACATAACTCTACTTACCACTCAAGATAAAGTATAGTGAGAAGACTCACCTCGGGTAACTCGGATAATCTCGCACACTGATATACTGATCTAGCCCCCGCCTAATGACAATAACAATATCCTCAAATAAATAATGGTTCTCAAAGGCTAGATTAAATCCCTTTCTACCAACCCACAGAAGGGTAAAAGACCATTTTACCCCTCCCTGACCTAAAAGTCCAAATGTTGACCAAAACCCTAAAAGTCAACGAAAGTCAACAGGGGGCAGTACGCGGCGCGTACCAGCTCTTGTACGCGGGTTGTACTCCGACGTTCCAGAATCGGGGTCTCAAACCCTTACGCTGCGCGTACTGAGATTTACGCCCAACGTAAGTCTCAGTTTCATGCCCTCATGGATTTTGGTCTTAAACGGTTAAGACATAAACTCAAACTCCAGATCTGACTTCTCTAAGATCACTTAATCCATAAAGTCGAGACCTTTAAGCCTTTGCAATGCTGTAAAGGTTACTAATCACTCTAACACCTTTCCTCTTCCTTCAAAAAGCCTAGATCTCATGCATGGCTTAATATTCACGTCCAAGATCACTTTATGAACCCTCAACTCACAATACTCTGAAATATAGAATATCCAAGCTTATGGAGACCTTTTGCTCATAAAGTCTCCACCTTGGGACCAAAAACCCTAAAAATTGGTCCATGAAGCACAATTCAACAATAAAAAGGAAAGCTCAGAGCTTTTTACCTCCAAGTGAAGCTCCTCCCTCTGTAGAACTCAGATCCAAGCTTGCACTCCAACTTCTAGCCTTAACAAGAACCTCCTCTTCTTCTTCACTAACACACAAAGGCACTTTTAGCTCAAGAACACTCACACACAAGCTTAGAACGAAGGTTGTGTCACACTCCAAAACCAGAACGGCGGAAACGTTCGGGGGTGGAGGACGTCATGTATAGTATCACAACAATAAATAGTAGTAAACAAGCAACAACATCATCCATTGCATTAATAATATAATTTAATACAAGTGTGTTATGTGAAGTGTATCAGACACCAAAAATGTAAATCAAAATAAAAGATGAGTCTGGAACGAGCTCCATCTTCTCAAAACCTGGCACCGGTACCTGTCTACTGGTGACTTGAGAATACAAGTTATTTTGAAAGAGTTTATCAGCTTTAAAGCTGGTGAGATCATAAGTATTTTAGTGTCAGTGTTTGTATGAAAGTGTTTGTAAGTACTTGATGTATAAGTTTGTAAATGTTTGTAAATGTTTGTAAATGTTTGTATCTCCTAGAAAACCCTATGTTTTCTACTAAAAGTAGCCTTCTACCAAGGCATCAAATGTTTGTATGTATGTCTCTTGTAAGAGTATGTATTTTCCCAAATCTAACTATCATTAACTAAAAATATAGTTTTTACATTATTGTTCATTGTGTGAAGATCACAAAGTGAATGCAATGGGGAAATAAAATAGTACTGTAGTGTTGTATTAAGTAACTACTGATGTACTAACTACCTTAAACCAATTGTTATTTAAAGTACCATGTGATATGCATGTACCATACTACCAACTAAAAACACGACGATGAAAGACGTCGGAAGAAATGACATTTGGCACCCGTAGACTTGCAAGTCCCACTGTAGCGAGCAGCAAGGTGTAGGATAGTCAATCCAGTATAGATCTATACACAAACTCAACGCTCTCCACTTAAGGAGATTCTGGATACAAAACGAGCCATGACAGGTGATTCCATGCCCCGTTACGTGGCTCACACAACTGTTGTAGTGTTCTTGTATATGTATTGTGTGTACTAGCTGAATTGTATGTTCTCTCTCTGTCTAGTATGTATGTATGTTCTCTCTGTTTCTCATAATAGTTTGTTCTCTTGTATAATGTATGTTATGTTTGTTTCTCATCACTATATGTTATGTTTGTTACTCATCACTATATGTTATGTTTGTTTCTCATCACTATATGTTATGACTCATGTATGAACTGACTCATTGTATGTTTCATTGTTCTAGTAATAGTATTAGTAACTTCCTAAACTATACCTATTATAGTTTACTAGTAATGTTGTTTGTATAAATGAACAGGTTTGTATACCTTTGCTACCCAAAGGTATTGAACTGGAAGAAGGAACTTTTGTATCTATTTACATATACATAATATATAACTAAGATTCAAGCGACCTTCCGACAAACAACCGATACCCTAAGACCACAACCAAACAAGGAACAGGAGGTAGGGTGAGTTATCAGTCCTATGTCCTTTGAATCCTACTTATATAACTATATCTAAATAGATACACATTTAACAAAATATATTAGTTTAAAAGACAAAGAAGTTTTGTAAAACCTTTGGAAGAGTTTAAATAAACATTGATGACTTGATGTCATTTCATAAAACGATTTGAAAGCAGTTTGTCATAAAAAAACAAGTTTGATAAAGAGTTTAACATGTAAAAGAGTTTGATAATCATTCTGAAGTAGTTTGTTTGATAAGACGTTTTGAAAAGTAAGAAATCCATATGTTTGATAGTTATTAATCACATGTGATTGATATAATAACTATAATAGTTCAACTTGTATCCCCCCCCCAATAAAAGCATTTAAAACCATTTAAAAGGTTGATTAAGGGGTATGAACTCACCTGTAGTGAGTGGTTTAGATGAACGGATGTTATAGGATGCTAAATGTCAAGTGAAGACTTGAACACACACACGGATCCTAATTAACATATAATAACACATATGTGTATCCAATTAGTCAATTAACAACTAAGTAATCAAGTAAAGACACCCTAATACATGGATAACACTTTGATTCAAGTGCTTGGAGTACCATAGGGTTGCATCTAAGGGGTGTAGGGCCTCTCAAAGGAGTTTATGGCCCAAATGGTAACAACTCATGAGTTTACGGCCCATGGTCATTTCCCCATGAGTTTACGGCCGTAAACTCATGGTAATATTTACCATTTTGTGTTTAAAGGTCTTACAAGTCATGATGTAGCATCTTATGGTTAAGTCCAAGCCTTAGGAAGTCATTGTGGCACAATAGGACCACCTTTTAGAGTTTACGACCCAAGGTGTCATCTTGGCCGTAAACTCCTGTGTGTTCTTGATCTTTTTGATGTTTAAGGTCCTAAACTGTTTAAGGAAGTGAGCTATACTTGTATCCAAGGCTTAGGAAGGGACTAGGGCTCACTATGCCCCCTTTATTAGGGTTTACGGCTCAAGAACATTGTCTTGGCCGTAAACACCTTATGATCTTGAGTTTCTTAGTGTTTTCTAGTAGTTTAACAAGTGAATCTAGTCTTATAACAAGCTAAGGTAAGAATACTTACAATATAAGAGCTTGTAAGGGTGTTCACGGCCCAAGAACACTAGTGTGTGTTCTTGGTGTTCTTGGTGAAATGAAGAATACTTGAAGATCTAAGCAAATGGAATGATTTCACGGGTGAAATCATGTAAGATCACTAGATGATGAAAGATATCAACAAAACAAGGAAAGAAATACTTACTTTCTTGAAGATATTTAAGAAGAATTGGATGATACTTGAGAGAGAATTGGTTTCTAGACTTGAAAATCGGAAAAGTGAGAAAAATGGCTAAGTGACATGTTTATACCTTTAGAGTTTACGGCCCTAACACCATTTTTGGGCCGTAAACTCCAAACTCTTGGAGTTTTGGAACTTAAGTGTTGCACAAATGACTCTCAAGTATACTTCTTATAATTACCGCTTGAAGTACTAGGCTTCAGAACACTCAAACTGACCCCAAACAACTTAAAAATTAGCATAAACTAGACGGGCTTCTATTGAAGTGAATGGTTGTATGGAATAGAAATTTTGGGTTGTCACAGGTTGGCTCTCTCTTAGGGTTTCACTCTCCCAAATGGTGGCTGAGGATAAGTCCATAGCTTTCTTTATATAGGGTTCAAGTCTCATTTAGGGTTTTGAGTCTAGACCCGCTACGCCCAGCGTACCAGGTGGAGTCCGCGTCCAAAACACGCCCATGCGCGTACTCTTCAGTACGCCCAGCGTACTCACTTGCCACACTCTACCTTTAAGTGCTAAACAAGACAACTTAGAAAGAAGAAGGGTTTACGAGACGCACCTGAATTCCGGGATGTTACCATTCTCCCCCACTAGAACCAGACTTTGCCCTCGAAGTCTCATGCCGCAAACAACTCTGGATGCTGCTCCCGCATTTTTGACTCCGGCTCCGAAGTCTGCCCGGACCCTCTCCGATGTTGCCACTGGACTTGAACCAGAGGCACCTCCTTGTTCCTCATAACCTTGATCTTCCGATCCAAGATCGCGATCGGTCTCTCAACATAATTCAGGCTCGTATCCACCTGAATATCCTCTAGCGGTACCACTGCCGTCTCGTCGGCAATACACTTCCTCAACTGGGACACGTGGAAGGTATCATGTATCTGGCTCAACTCTGCAGGCAACTCCAAACGGTATGCTACCCTGACCACCCTGGCGGTTACCCTGAAAGCACCAATGTACCAGGGCCCCAGCTTGCCCCTCTTCCGGAATCGAATCACTCCTTTCCAAGGAGACACCTTCAGGAGTACAAAATCCCCGACCTGAACTCGAGCTCGGACCGTCGCCTATCCGCATAACTCTTTTGGCGACTCTGGGCTGTCAACAACCTCTGTCTAACCTGTTGTATCTGCTCGGTCATCTGAAGCACTATCTCACTGCTGCCCATCACGCGCTGTCCTACCTCTCCCCAGCAAATGGGAGTCCGACACCTCCTCCTATACAACAACTCGAAGAGAGGCATACCAATACTCGAGTGATGGCTGTTGTTATAGGAAAATTCAGCCAATGGCAAATACATGTCCCAACATCCTCCGAAGTCCAACACACATGCCCGAAGCATGTCCTCGAGCGTCTGAATCGTCCGCTCACTCTGTCCATCCGTCTGTGGGTGGTAAGCGGTACTGAAATGCCGCCTCGTGCCCAACTCCTCATGGAACTTCTTCCAAAACCTGGAAGTGAAACGTACATCTTGATCTAAGAAAATCGAGATCGGTACTCCATGCCGCTATACCACCTCCCTCACATACAACTCTGCCACTTTCTCTGCAGAAGAGCTCTCGCTGATAGCAAGGAAGTGAGCGCTCTTCGTCAGCCGGTCGACAATCACCCAAATTGCACTGATACCCCTCGCGGTCCTTGGCAATTTGGTGATAAAATCCATGGAAATCTGTTCCCACTTCCACTGGGGAACCTCAAGTGGCTGCAACTTGTCGTGCGGACGCTGGTGCTCATCCTTAACCCTGCGACAGGTCAAGCACCTCTCAACAAACCATGCTACATCCCTCTTCATACATGGCCATCAATAATCTTTCTTCAGATCCAAATACATCTTAGTGGCCCCGGGATGGATCGAGAATCTCGATCTATGAGCCTCCTCCATCAGTATGGTACGTGCCCCGCCCAAAAACGGCATCCAAATCCGACCCTGAAAGATCATAAGCCCCCGACTATTGGTAACGAACTCAGATACCTGCCCAATCACCCGCTCTCTCTTGCGGTTCTCCGGTCTCACAACCTCTGCCTGGGCCTCCCGAATGGTGTCCAACACCGGAGTCATCACCGTGAATCTCAAACAAACATCACGTATCGGAGCACTCTGTGCTCTACGCCTCAGGGCATCGGCTACAACGTTAGCCTTGCCCGGGTGGTACAGGATCTCACACTCATAATCCTTTACCACATCCAACCATCTCCTCTGGCGCATATTCAGGTTGGGCTGATCCATCAAATACTTCAAACTCTTATGATCCGTGTATATGGTACACCGGACCCCATACAGATAGTGACGCCAGATCTTGAGGGCGAACACCACAGCCCCCAACTCCAGATCGTGAGTAGGATACCTCGTCTCATGAGGGTTTAGCTGCCTCGATGCATATGCTATCACATGCCACCTCTAAATTAGCACCGCACCCAGTCCCGATATCGACGTGTCACAATACACTACAAAATCCTCCATCCCCTCCGGAAGGGCTAACACCGGGGCTTCGCATAATCTCTGTCGAAGTGTCTCGAAGGAGGCCTGCTGCTCTGGGCCCCAACTAAAAGCCACGCCCTTCCGGGTCAACCTGGTGAGAGGAACATCAATCTTGGAGAAATCTTTAATAAATCTCCTATAATTGCCGGCCAACCCCAGAAAACTCCTGATCTAGGTGGGGGATCTCAACACCTCCCAACTCATCACCGCCTCTATCTTGGCCGGATCGACCAATATCCCATTCTGATTAACGAGATGTCCCAGGAACTGGACCTCTCGTAACCAGAAATCACACTTGGAGAATTTGGCGTAAAGCCTCTCCAATCTCAGAACTCCAAGGATCTCCCTCAAATGCTCCTCATGCTGCTCTCTGGATCACGAATACACAAATATATCATCAATGAACACTATCACTGAACGATCCAAAATCGGTCTGTACACCCTGTTCATGAGATCCATGAACGCCGCCGGTGCATTGGTGAGCCCGAAAGGCATCACCACGAACTCGTAATGTCCCTAACGAGTCCTGAACGCCGTCTTCTGGATATCCTCCTCCCGCACTCTCATCTGATGATATCCAAACCTCAGATCGATCTTGGAGAACCAAGACGCTCCCTGTAACTGATCGAACAAATCATCGATCCTCGGTAAGGGGTAACGGTTCTTGTCCGTTAACTTGTTCAACTCCCGGTAATCAATGCACATCCGGTGTGAACCATCCTTTTTCTTTACAAAAAGGATCGGCGCTCCCCATGGCGAGCTACTCAGCCGAATAAACCCCTTCCCCAGCAGCTCCTGGAGCTGCGAGGATAACTCCTGCATCTCTGGCGGAGCAAGGCGATAGGGCGCCTTGGCGATAGGCGCTGCCCCCAGAACCAAATCGATACGGAACTCTACTTGCCTCTCGGGAGGCACACCCGACAACTCCTCGGGGAAAACATCCGGGAACTCACGAACTATTGGAACCTCATCGACCGTGCTCGGCCTCTCTGCATCAAACCTCGTATCCATCACATAAGCCACGAATCCACTACATCCCTGCTGTAGGCTCTGCCTCGCTCTAGCGGCCGAACAAAACGTTGACCCAGAACGGGTACCCTCGCCGTACACCGTAAGAACTCCCCCACTAGGGTCTCGTATGGTTACCAGCTGTCGCTCAGAGTCGATAACCGCTCCAAATCTGCTCAACCAGTCGATGCCCAGGATGACACAGACATCTCCCATCGCAATCAGGACCAAATCAATCGGAAACTCAACGCCGAAGATCTCGAGTACACATCCTCGAATCACATCAGTGGCATACACCACTCTCTCGTCAGCTATGGAAACTCGCAGAGGTCGACTCAACGCCTCTCGACGGATATTGATGTGCTGACTGAAGGCTAATGATACAAAAGATCGACTCGCACCCGAGTCAAATAACACCAAGGCAGGTACAGAACTCACAAGAAAAGTACCTACGCATATCATAATATAATCATAATATCTCAAAATCAAAATAAACACATGAAAGAATACATACCAGCCACGACATCGGGCGCTGCGCGAACCTCCTTCGCTGTCAACTGGAAGGCCCTCCCGCGAGCCTTTGGCGTCTCAGCCTTCACTGGACTACTATCAGCAGCTCGTACAGTAGCAGGGGCAGATCCCTGTGATGCTCCCTGTGCTAACCCCCGCAGCTGCGGACACTCGGCCTTCCGGTGTCCGGTCTGGTTGTAGTAGAAACATACTTCAAACCCCTTGGGGCAATCCTCAGCCATTTGCCCTTCCTTGCCACACTTGTAGCAAGACCCTGCTCTACGAATCCCCTCATGACCCTTGCCGCACTTGCCACAAGTGCGGCCCTTCTGGTTCCCTGATCTCGAATCGGCGGGCTTGGCCCGCTTGGCTGCCGGCTGGGACTGTGCCGGTCGCTGATCCCTCCCCTGAGACTCCGCCTCCTCCCTAGCCTGAGTCTCAAGCTCTATCTCCCTCTTGTGAGCATTCTCCTGAAGCTAGGCAAATGTCCGGTACGACGAGTTCGCCACGAACTCCTGGATGTCTCTCCTCAGAATACTCAAGTACCGACTCATGCGTGGCTGCTCGGAAGACACGTGCTTAGGGCAGAACATCGCCTTCTCATGGAACATCCTGGTGATCACAGTAACAGGCTCAGTACCCTGCTTGAGGGTCAAGAACTCCCGGGCCAACCGTTCCCTTTCCACCGGTGGAACATACTCATCACGAAACATAGCGGTGAACCTCTCCCAGGTTACCGCGGCAAGCTCTGCTGAAGTATAGTGCGCTGTCACAGACTTCCACCAGTCCTTCGCTCCCAAGCGAAGCTGGTTCAGCGCGAACCGAACTCTCAGATGCTCTGGACAAGAACACGTATCGAAGCATCCCTCGATGTCAGAAACCCATCTCATCGCAGCAATCGGATCCTGCGTCCCATCAAACTCTGGTGGCTTCGTGTTGCTGAACTCCCGGAACAACAACGCATCACCACCCTGAGGCCTAGCAGCAGCAACAGTTGCGGTAGCTGTCGCAGCTGCAGCCTCAGTAACCGCTGCGTATCTCTCATCAAAGGTCTCAATCAATGTGGTCTTAATAGACCCAAACATCTCCGGAATCTCTGTGCGGATAGTCGCAGCCACCTCCTCGTGGATCATCTGATGAAGCTCCTCATCACTCACACCGCTGGTCTCTGGTCTGTGGCGTGTCCCAACCATGATGTCTCTGAAATACAACATAAGAAATATCAGAGACTCGCTCGAGCATACTCACACTCGACAACTCAGCCCTACTTGTTCCTTAGTACCCTAAGGATTCTTACTTGGACTGTGCACTGATCCGATGTCTTCAGTAGTACGGGCCCAATACTACCGTCCACACCACATCAGTATTCACCCCAAGTCCTCCTCCTAGGATCCTAAATCCCAAGTACTCTACTCTCACTATGCATAGGCTACTCTCTAGCAGACCTCTCATAAGCTTCTCGCTGCTATCTACTCACTCTCAAGCATCTCCCAGTAGCAAAACCCCTAGGCTAAGGCATCACGAATCAGGCCACTCTTGTCCTAATAAGAATACCTAGCCTACTCTAGCATGCATAACATATGATATCATATCTCATAACACATAATATAAGGGTATTTTAGGAAATCACCGTTCGGGCGCTGGCAGATCGTACACACTGCTCTGCTTTGCTCTTTTCAAAACCTTTTATTCCTTTAGAAAAATTTGGTTTTATTTCAAAAAGTTTCTCAAATCCTCAATTTGAGTTCAATTGCGCCCGAAGGTGCATCCGAATCCCTCAAACCAAGGCTCTGATACCAACTTGTAACACCGTAAATTCCAAAACAATTTTTCACTTTTAAAAATATAATTTCATTCATAAATATTATAAATCCCCATGTATCACACATTAAATCCATAAAATTCATCCCAAGATCACAATACATAAAAACTCCACAAGTGTGTACTGATCATGTCGGCGCCTTCCCGCGATACTTACTGGTACCTGAAACACATAACACAAAACACTGTAAGAATGAATGCTTAGTGAGTTCCCCAAAATACCACATATAACACATATTAGCCACTCGAGGCTATAACTCTGTGGGCCCACTGGCCCTAACTCTGTGGACTCTCTGGTCCTAACTCTGTGGACCTTCCGGTCCTAACTCTGTAAACTCTGGAATACACACAGCATAAATCACATAGAAATAATGCAGTGCAACACATCACATACATAGCATACAAGATACTCTGTCACATAACTCTACTTACCACTAAAGGTAAAGTATAGTGAGAAGACTCACCTCGGGTAACTCGGATAATCTCGCACACGGATATACTGATCTAGCCCCCGCCTAATCACAATAACAATATCCTCAAATAAATAATGGCACTCAAAGGCTAGATTAAATCCTTTTCTACCAACCCACAGAAGGGTAAAAGACCATTTTACCCCTCCCTGCCCTAAAAGTCCAAATGTTGACCAAAACCCTAAAAGTCAACGAAAGTCAACAGGGGGTAGTACGCGGCGCGTACCAGCTCTTGTACGCGGGGCGTACTCCGGCGTTCCAGAATCGGGGTCTCAAACCCTTACGCTGCGCGTACTGAGATTTACGCCCAACATAAGTCTCAGTTTCATGCCCTCATGGATTTTGGTCTTAAGCGGTTAAGACATAAACTCAAACTCCAGATCTGACTTCTCTAAGATCACTTAATCCATAAAGTCGAGACTTTTAAGCCTTTGCATGGCTGTAAAGGTCACTAATCACTCTAATACCTTTCCTCTTCCCTCAAAAAGCCTAGATCTCATGCATGTCTTAATATTCACGTCCAAGTTTGGATTTTTATGGACCCTCAACTCACAATACTCTGAAATATAAAAGATCTAAGCTTATGGAGGCCTTTTGCTCATAAAGTCTCCACCTTGGGACCAAAAACCCTAAAACTTGGTCCATGAAGAACAATTCCACAATAACAAGGAAAGCTCAGAGCTTTTTACCTCTAAGTGAAGCTCCTCCCTCTGTAGAACTCAGATCCAAGCTTGCACTCCAACTTCTAGCCTTCACAAGAACCTCCTCTTCTTCTTCACTAACACACAAAGGCACTTTTAGCTAAAGAACACTCACACACAAGCTTAGAACGAAGGTTGGCTCTCTCTTAGGGTTTCACTCTCCCAAATGGTGGCTGAGGATAAGGCCATAACTTTATTTATATAGGGCTCAAGTCTCATTTAGGGTTTTGAGTCTGGACCCGCTACGCCCAGCGTAACCTAAGGTACGCCTAGCGTACCGGGTGGAGTCCGTGTCCAAAACACGCCCATGAGTACGCGCAACGTACTCTTCAGTACGCCCAGGGTACTCACTTGCCACACTCTACATTTACGGGCTAAACAAGACAACTTAGAAAGAAGAAGGGTTTAAGAGACGCACCTGAATTCCGGGATGTTACATTCTTGGGATTTATACTCTGGCATTAATTTTCATATGATATGTTTTTGAGATAGTTGACTTATGTTTTTCATGATATGATATAACATTGATGGTATTTTTAATAATCTATTTTATGAATCTTTAAATTAAAAATGAAATTTTTGGGCTTGAATTTTGGGATGTTACGACAGACTCATCACATAGCCGACTCTGGTGGTGATCCAGATACTGTAACGCCCCGATTCTCATGTACGGATTTAAATAAAAGGTTATTCGGTTTTAAGTCCTACTCGACGAGTTGGTTGCCCCACTCGTGGAGTAGCAGCGGGTGGGATCGCGTGTTTAGTGACCTACTCGCCGAGTCCAAGAAGGGACTCGACGAGTAGGAGCTGGCAGATGAAACCCTAAATCCCGGGGTTTTGCAACCTATTTAAAGGAGCCTCAGACTCCTTTGGCCTCTTTGCAGTCTTTGAGAGCTCAGTGAAACCCTAATTCGTGTGGTGCTCTTCTTGGTGTGATTTAAGCCTTGGAAAGAAGGTTGGCTAGGAAGGAAAAGCTTGAAGAGCAAAGGAGTTGAAGCAAGGAAGGTGTGGGAAGCAGAACTTACCTCAGCTAGCATGTTCTGGAGGTATCAAGTTGCAATCTTTACTTCCCTTTCCTTGTAGATCTCTTTTCTTTTGGTTGAGTTTTAGGGTTTTATGGATTTTGAGTTGATATGGTGAGCTATGGGCTAGATCTGAAGTTGTAACTTCAGATCTGGACCCTTCCTAAGTCCTAGAGTCATAAAGTTGCGGGTTTGGGGGTGATTGAGGCCCTCCTTGTGCATGAAACCCCATTAAGAGCTTAGAATTGCCATTAAGAGCATTTTAGTCATGCATGCACGTAAAGTTTGCAACTTTACATGAAAAGCATGCTCTAGAAGCTTGGATCTGGAATATGGAGCCATTGCATGGCTTAAATGAGTCTGTATGGCTTAAGGACTGTAGGAACTCGGCGAGTCACAAGGTCGACTCGGCGAGTCGTATGAAGATGGCCTTGAACTCGATGAGTTGGATGAGCAACTCGGCGAGTCCGAGGAAGATTGCCATAGACTCGGCGAGTTGTATGAACAACTCGGCGAGTCGGATGAGTTTTCTCCAGGATATGTATGCGTGTGTATCCTTCGAGTTGCAAGAAGGAAACTCGACGGGTGGCCTTAAGGTTTGATCAAGAATCGGAGGAACTCGACGAGTCACCTCGATGACTCGGCGAGTTGGAAAGTGCTTCAATGAACTCGGCGAGTAGCCGAGGGTACTCGGCGAGTTAAGGTCAACATGGACTATTGACCTTGACTGAGGACTTTGACTTTGACCAGGGGATGACTAGTGGGTTATGGAGTACCTTATAAGGTTAAGGACTTATGAGTATATTTTACTATGGTAATAGGTGGTGGAGGCTGTCTCAAGTGATCCGAGAGTTGGAGTTTACCTTCCGAGTCGACATCTGCAAGGTGAGTTATCCTCACTATATCGATAGGGTCTAAGGCACCAAGGCCGACCCTTTAGTTGTTATCGTTATGGTATGCTACATGTGGATATGATCTGTTAGATCAGAATCAGGATAGATTGTATGTTATGCTCTTATGATCCGTAGGGATTGATATGTTAGTAACCTGCTAGGTCAGTGCTTTAGTTGGGAGAGATTGCTATGTTTGGTAATCAGTGAGATAGATATGTTCGATGTTTGTATATTCCAGTAAATGTTACTTATGCGCACATGGTTATTTGCTTGTTGCTTGGGTTGAGGCGGTCCTGCTTTGTGCTGAAGGCGAACACACCCTAGGAGCGGTCCGGGAAGACTGTAGGCCCACGTGGTGGTCCAGTCATGCCGAAGGCACGGTATAGATTCAATAGGACTGTAGGCCCTGTAGTGCGGTCCAGTCAGGCCGATGGCCCAGTATGCATGTTGATTGAATGATTGTTACGGATTTGGTATTATCAGTGTGGTATTGGTATTTTGGGGGTAGCTCACTAATCCCTCGGGCTTACAGTTTTCAGTTTGTTGTTTCAGGTACTTTAGGACATCATGGCAAGGCGAAGGCGTGACCGTACCGCTCCTCATCCTTATGATCTGGCTTTTGGGACACTCTGATTGAATAACGAACTGAAAACACTTTTGTAAACAATTACTATTTGGTTTTATTTATGCTTGAAAAGTTTAAATTGGGCGTAAAATTTTGGATGTTACAAGTTGGTATCAGAGCCTTGGTTTGAGTGAATTGGGGGAAACACACGAGTGAACCCAGTCTCAAATCAAGGAAATTTTGAAATAAATTCTAAAGTGGTTTTCAAAATAAGGATGGAGGATGCAGAGGGTACGATCAGCCGGAGCCTGTAAGTAAACCCCAAAATACCATACAGTTATTTGATATTATGATATATTAGAACAACATGCTAGTGCTAGGCTAGGGATCTTTAGGAATCACATGATAGACTTGCCTGATTATATGATGCCCATTAGCCTAGGGTTTCTTGTATATGGAATTGACATCATAACTGTAGAAGTTTAGTGTATGCATCACGGCTGTGCATAATAAAGACCTCATAGCCTGAGAATGTTGATTCGGCCTTCGGGTAGGATTGGACATTCGAAAGTCTATTGCGTCCAGCGTTATGTGCAGTTAGCATACACTAGCGCTGCAGGGGATGATGAAAGTTCATGGACGTGTGAGTTGTGAGAAGCGGTAAGACCCGTTGCGAGATAGTTGATATTCCTCTAGGGGTGAGGGTTGAGCGCATTTTATGTTGATGCTAGTGTTAGGGTGTTGTGGTGATACTTGAGACAAATATGGGTAGGTGTGGAAGGTAGTATGGGCCCGTACTACTGAAAGCACAGGACCCATACGCGTAGCAAGGAAGTCACAACCCCTAGGGTTTGTGGGTTTGGTCTCCCGATATTATGTTATTTATCTGATGAATTGAGTATATCTTTCAGTATGGTGGTGACGAGACGTTTTACTGCTGGACCTGGATCAGGATCAGGGTCCGGATCGGGGTCAGGGTCGGGAGACGGAGGGTCGGAGGTGCCGGTAGCACCTGAGCCCGTGGTACAGATAGGGACAGAGGAGTTGGATGTCAGTATCCGGGAGATTATGCACGACGAGATTGCTACGGCATTCCGAGCGCAGCTGCCAGAGATGTTCGGGTCGATTAAGACCGCGATCGTTGAGTACTTTGATGAGCGATATGCAGCTCTAGCAGAGACAGCTGCCGCTGCAGCCACTTCGGCTGTAACTACAGCAGGGGTTGGAGGAGGAGCCAACATGGCTTTCCAGTATCGGGACTTCGATAATACGAAGCCCCCGACGTTTGATGGTACACAGGATGCGATCAGGGCTATGAGGTGGTTATCTGACGTGGAGGGATGTTTCTTCACGTGTTCATGTCCTGCTGACCAGAAGGTCAGGTGTGCCCTGAACCTGCTGAGGCTTGGGGCAAAGGACTGGTGGAGATTGACGACAGGGTTGTACACGGATGATCAGCGAGTTGCTGTTACTTGGGAGTAGTTCCGGGATATGTCCTGCACCCGCTACGTTCCACGTGTCGAGCGGGAGCGGCTTGCTCAGGAGTTTTTGACTTTGAGACAGGATGGGGAGTCTGTGATGGAGATTATCCGTATGTTCACGGAGAGGGCTATGTTTTGCCCGGAGTTTGCTTCAGAGCAGTCTCAGATGACTCGTTATCTGAGTATGCTCAAGACTGATATTCGACAGTTTGTGTCTACACAGCGATGCGATTCCCTCCTGGATCTTCTGGAAGCTGCGAGGCGGCGTGAGTTGGAGATAGAGCTGCAGTTGAAGGAGCAGCTTCAGGCACTGGCACAGTCTTAGCCGGCGCCTAAGCGGTCTAAGACAGCTGATACTCGGACTGGGAATCAGCAGAGCCGCACTTGTGGAAAGTGTGGCAGGGGTCATTCAGGGGTTTGTCGAGCAGGAGGTGGGTGCCACAAATGTGGCAAGGAGGGGCACTATGCCAGGGACTGTCGTCAGTCCGCCCCTCCAGCAGATATGAGGATTTGTTACCATTGTCATCAGGTTCGTCATGTGAAGACCAACTGTCCGCAGCTCGCCTCCAAGCCGGCGCAGGGTCCCGCGCCAGCTACTGTGAGGATTGGAGATGGGAGGCCAGTCAAGGTGGAGCCTCCGAAGGCTCAGGGTCGCGCCTTCCAGCTCACGGCCGAGGAGGCCAAGGCAGTACCGGATGTGGTTGCTGGTACCTTTCTATTCTCTGTCTCAGTTATTGTATTTGTGTTATGCTTATTGGTTGTACCTGTGATTAGGTACGTTTTTAGTGAATTCTTTGCCTGCTTTGGTTTTATTTGACTTGGGGGCGAGTCGGTCGTTCGTATCTCAAGCTTTCAGTAGAGGGTTTAGTGTGCCGGTAGATGAGCTTGAGTGTCCGTTGCGAGTTTCGATCGCCAACGAGCACGAGGTTTCTGCTTCTTCGGTCTACCGGGGATGCGAGTTGGAGACTTTTGAGGTGCCCTTCCCGATAGATTTGATTCCTATTCCCATGGGGGAAGTGTGCGTGATCGTAGGGATAGATTGGCTCAGTCGATTTGGCGCCATGATCGACTGTGAGGGACAACGAGTGGTAGTTCGAACCCCAAGTGGGGGAGAACTGGTGGTATATGGTGAGGGCACCAGAGTAGGATCAAGGTTTTATTCGGCCGCCAGGGCTCGACAGTATATTCAGCACGGATGTGCAGGTTATTTAGCGTGTGTGGTAGACACGCGGGTCAGGGATCAGACTTCAGTTTCAGAGGTCCCGGTGGTTAGAGAGTTTGCTGACGTGTTTCCGGAGGAGTTACCTAGAGTGCCTCCAGAGAGGCAGGTGGAGTTCGGGATTGATTTGGTGCCGGGGCGGCACTCGCTAAGGCGCCGTACCGACTGGCACCGCCAGAGATGCAGGAGTTGTCATCTCAGTTGCAGGAACTGCTGGGTAAGCAGTTTATACGTCCGAGTAGTTCACCTTGGGGAGCACCGATCCTTTTTGTCAGGAAGAAGGACGGTTCGTACAGGATGTGCATTGACTATAGGGAGTTGAATAAGTTAACGGTGAAGAACTGTTATCCACTCCCAAGGATAGATGATCTTTTCGATCAACTGCAGGGTTCATCTTGGTTTTCCAAGATCGATTTGAGGTCCGGATATCACCAGGTCAGGGTGAGGGAGGAAGACGTGGAGAAGACCGCGTTTCGGACTCGTTATGGTCATTACGAGTTCGTGGCGATGCCGTTTGGGCCCACCAACGCGCCGGCAGTGTTCATGGATTTGATGAACCGGGTCTGCAGACCGATGCTCGATCGCTCGGTCATTGTGTTCATAGACGATATATTGGTGTATTCCAAGACCCGAGAGCAGCATGAGGAGCATCTCAGGGAGCTGTTGGAGGTTTTGCGGCGAGAACGGCTGTATGTCAAGTTCTCAAAGTGTGAGTTTTGGTTACGAGAGGTCCAGTTCCTCGGACATCTTGTTAACAAGGAGGGGATTTTGGTCGATCCGGCCAAGGTGGAGGTGGTTATGCAGTGGGAGACTCCGAAATCTCCCTCAGACATCAGGAGTTTCTTGGTTTTAGCAGGGTACTACCGGAGATTTATTCGAGATTTCTCCAAGATCGCAGTACTCCTCACTCGTCTTTCGAGGAAGGGGGTGGATTTCCGGTGGGGCCCTGAGCAGCAGAGGGCGTTTGAGACCCTCCGGCGATGTTTGTGTGAGGCTCCAGTGTTGACGCTCCCCGAGGGAGTCGAGGGGACGGGTGATAGCATATGCATCGCGAGGGCGTTTGCATCCATCACAGGTCTGGGGGCGGTCCTCATGCAGAGGGGACGGGTGATAGCCTATGCATCGCGGCAGCTGAAGCCGCATGAGACGAGATACCTTACGCACGATCTTGAGTTGGGAGCGGCGGTTTTCGCTCTCAATATTTAGAGGCATTATCTGTACGGGGTCCGATGTACTATATACATAGATCACAAGAGTTTGAGGCACATCATGGATCAGCCGAACCTGAACATGAGGCAGCGCAGGTGGCTGGATGTAGTCAAGGACTATGATTGTGAGATCCTTTACCATCCTAGTAAAGCGAATGTGGTTGCGGACGCTTTGAGCCGCAAGTCAGCTGGGTCTTCAACCCCGGCAAGGTGTATGAGGATAGCGGTGGATTCCCCGCTTGTGAGCTTGATTAGGAATGCTCAGGTCGAGGGCATGAGACCAAAGAACTGGAAGATGGAGCGGATTAAGGGCGAGAATGCCCGGTTTGTTTAGGATAGCCACGGATTATTGAACCGGCACGGTCGGGTTTGGGTTCTGATGACCGGAGGGATCCGGCAGATAGTGATGGAAGAGGCTCATAAGTCTCACTTTTCTATACACCCGGGGGCCACCAAGATGTACCGGGATTTGAGTTTCAGTTACTAGTGGTCGTGCATGAAGCGAGAAATCTCTTGGTACGTTGAGAGGTGCTTGACTTGTAGGATGGTCAAGGCCGAGCATCAGATGCCGCATGGTAAACTGCAGCCCCTGGAGATTCCCATGTGGAAATGGGAACAGATCACGATGGATTTCATTACAAAGTTGCCGAGAACAGCGAAGGGGCTTGATGCTATATGGGTCATCGTGGATCGATTGACCAAGAGTTCCCATTTGTTGGCCATACGGGAAAGTTCGTCGGCCGAGAAATTGGCCGATATGTACGTCAGCGAGATTGTCTCTCGCCATGGGGTTCCAGTCTCCATTGTCTCCAATCGGGATGTCAGGTTTACTTCCCGTTTTTGGCAGAAGTTCCACGAGGAACTGGGTACGCGGCTGCACTTTAGTACGTCTTTCCATCCGCAGACTGACGGTCAGAGCGAGCGGACCATTCAGACCCTCGAGGATATGTTGAGGGCGTGTGTTATTGATTTCGGTGGGAGCTGGGATTCTCACCTACCGCTGGCAGAGTTCGCCTACAACAACAATTATCATTCCAGTATTGGCGCCGCGCCTTTCGAGCTGTTGTATGGTCGGAAGTGTAGAACCCCAGTCTGCTGGGGTGAGATTGGGCACAGGGTGATGGGACGGACAGAGGTAGTTCTGCAAACTACCGAAAAGATACAGCAGATTAGACAGCGTTTGCAGACCGCTCAGAGTCGGCAGAAGAGTTATGCCGACAGACGCCGATCTGAGTTGGAATTTCTAGTGGGTGACATGGTACTCCTGAAGGTCTCACCCTGGAAGGGTGTGATCCGTTTCAGGAAAAGGGGAAAACTGGGTCCCCGCTTTATTGGGCCGTTCAGGATCATTGCCAGGGTTGGCAAGGTGGCTTATAGGCTGGAGCTTCCGGAAGAGCTTAGCCGGATTCATAGCACGTTCCATGTTTCACAATTGCGGAAGTGTATCATGGACCAGGAGGCAGTGGTATCACTGGATGACATTCAGGTCGATGAGCGCCTGAATTATGTGGAGAGGCTGGTGGCCATTTTGGAAAGGAAGAAGAAGATCCTTCTGTAAGGGTCGAATTGTTGTAATTAGTCGAAGTATGTTTTGGACTCTTCGAATGTTTTATAATGTATTTTACTAGGGCAATTTTATTCGAAGCTTCAGTGTCAATGTCTTAGTATATTTTTTGTACGCTTTCAGTTCCCTATAAATAGGGTTATTTACTAGAGTTAGATAAGAACTTTTACAGACTTGTCTACTGTACTCTGTAAAGAATTTGAAAGCGTAATAGAGCATAACAATATCATATTTACATCCTGTGTTCAAATCTCGCATTCTTACTTGAATTCATACTCTGATTAATTCATTACTCGATTCTTTGGTTCATCAATTGGTATCAGAGCAGGAATCACTTCTGTGATCTGATTTTCATCCATTCAAAAAGTTTTTGAATCAAATTTTGGTTCAAAAGTTTCCGCACTTTTTGATTGTGAAAAAGTTGTCTAGATTTCAGTTAGTGATTTGATTCTGCATTTGAATTGTTGAATCGAGTGTTCTTCTTATAATTTCGATCTGATTCAGCTAGTTTATTTTCAAATCTCCAAATTTTCTTAAAAATTTTCAAAATCAACTTCCGTACAACAATGGCGAGTTTCAATCTCAATTCAATGACCTCATTCTCTCATCTGTTAGCATCATCGACTAAAATTCCAATGCTAATTCCTGAATATTATGATCAGTGGGCTGATCGAATGCAGGATTATCTGAATGGTCTTGATGAAGAATTATGGACATGTATCACCGGAAGTGTTAATGCTCCAGTGGATGTTCAACCAATCGGATCTTCTTCCACAAATTCTGGTGTTGATAATCAAACTGATCGTCTGAAGAAACTGGAGAAAAGGTGTATGAGGGAACTGCGAGGTGCTTTACCTCCAGTTGTGTACAATTACGTTAGGAGTTGTACAACTGCAAAAGAGGTGTGGAACAATGTGAAAGATAAGTTTCAAGGAAGTGAGAAAACGAAAATCAATTCAGTCAAACAGTGTTTGGTTGAGCTAAAAGATTTCAGACAAAAGGAAGGTGAAACAATTGAAGTCTACTATGATCAACTGAACGAGTTAATCTATCATTGTAATCGCTATGGAATTACAAGGACTTCAATGGAATTCAATCTTATCTTTGTGATGGGGCTTCGAAAAGAATGGAGAAGTGTGAGTATGATGGTGAAGAATCAGCAAATTTTTGATTCATCAACTCTTAATGATCTATACAATCAGTTGAAAACACACGAAATTGAGGTAAATGAAATTGTTGAGGAATCGAAGTTGAATTTGGGAGGTCCGTTAGCTCTTATGTCAAAGATTTCTGAGAAAGAAGCTGAAAATGGTGATTCTGAGGAAGAAGAAGGATTCATCATGAATTCGGATGATGAAGCAATAGCATTTTACTCAAATAATCGTGTTAAGAAATTTTTCAAAAAGTCGTTCAATTCGAAGACTAAGCTTGCTGAGGTGAAAGGAAGTTCTGTGAGTAAAAATGTTGTTGAGGAGAGAAAGAAAGTTGAGAAGCAAGATTCGAAGATAGCTGATGGAAAGGGTGAGAAGAAGCTGAAAGGTGATGCTGGAATAGATTGTCATTATTGCAACGGTGCTAATCATCTTGCAAATGACTGTATGCTTCGGAAGAAGGATGAGAGGAAGAATAAAGTCAAGGATGAGGCGTATTATGCAGAGAAGCTTGAGGTGGTTTGTGCTAAAGCCAAGAATTTGTCATTGGTTGCAAAGGGTGAGCATGAGGATGAAGATGGAACTTATCAAATCTGGTCATCCGGGTCAGACGATGAAGAAATGAGGAATCCAACGCATGGAGCGATGTATGCGAAAATGGAGGAGGATTCAGATGATGAGGAATTCGAAGTGAGAGGACAATGCTTCGTATCCAATGCGGCTGACAAATCTCCAATGACAACAAAGGTACGTAAAATTCTCGAATCCTTTAATATTCCTACACATGCTTATGATTCTGAACTAATTTCTTTTGATGAGATGGTTACTTATTTTGATTCAATTGTTGTGTCTGCTAGCAATGAGGCCAACAAGTTGTCAATGGAGTTGGTAGAGGTCAAAAAGAGATTAGACTTGAAAATAAGAAAAATTGAATGTTTGGAATTACAAATAACGAATATAATGTGTGATAGGGATACGTTATCGAGTGATGTTAAACTTTTGCTAGCACAAAGAAACATTTATTGTAATTCTGCAAAATGACTTTGTAGCAAATGAACTAATTTACATCATTCATGTGATATAAGTAAAGAGCAACATAGTAAATTACTGCCTTTTCTAGCATTCGAAAGAGCCAAGGTAGATAATATTTCGTATGATTGTGAGCAAATAATAGCTGATTTTGACAAAGTTCCTGATGATAGATATAAATATGGAATTGTCAAAATTGATGAATGTCTTGATGCGAATGAATTAGTTAATATAGTGAATAATACTTTGACTAATCCTGAACAAATTCAAATTTTGAAAAAAACTGAGAATTCAACATCTGATTCTCAATCTAATTTTGCTGATATTGAAGATAATTCTGACAATATTAGTGAAATTAGTGAACTTGAAGATGTTGATTGTTCTCAGTTGTCTATTGTTAATTTTGCTTCAACATCTAAAGGGAAAGAAAAAGTTAATGATTTGATGGTTGAAAATGAAACTGATATACCCTCAACTTCGAAAGTTTGTGATATGAACTTCGTGGATCTCAAAGACAGTCAAACTGATGATAGTGACGATGAAGATGAAACGAACATTTCGAAGGAAAAGAAATCTTCAAAGGAAGAAGAAACTCCTCGAATAGTGGATGATCAAGTGTATGGTGATACACAAAAGTTCGAAAAAGTAATGAATGAAAAAGGTGAACACTATCTTGAAACGAATACAATGGTTTATCCAAATTTCAAATGTACAGATGATGTCATTTTTCCAAATCAAGTTTTCATAACTACTGGAAATGCTGAGAATATCAAACCAGAATTAAAGAAGTTAGTTGAGGAGGATAATTCAAAAACAACTGGAGAAGGTTTTTTCTCAAATCATAGCACAGTTGAAAACAACTTAACTAAGAATTCGTATGTGTTCCAACGTCAAAAACCACCAAGACAATGGGTTGAAAAATCAAAAATTGAAAAAGAGTTTTCAAAACAAGTTGTAAAGGAAAATGAAAAGGTTGTCAGACTAAATTCTAAGGAATTTAAAGATCAAATTGACAAATTTTCGATGGAAAACAACATTTCAAAAAGACAAGCAAGAAAGAAAATATTTTGGCAAAATGTTGAGTCTCAAAAGATGTCTGAATCACAATCAACCAAAAATGTTTTCAAAGCTAAAAATTCCTCTCATACAAATCATTCAAGGTCTGAAGTGTATAAACAAACAAGGTTTTCGAAAGTTTCAGTAACTAATAAATCAAGTGCATTTTCAAATAAATCTAATTCAAATCAACCATTCTTTCAACATCAACATTCTAAATCAACAGTTGATTCATCATATGCTCACTCATTTTTATCAAATCCAAAAGTTGATTTTGTTCCACAAAAGCCAAATTTTCCTAATCATACGAAGAAAGAAACAATGAAAAATTCATGGGAAAAAGGAATGACTTCAAGGAAGAACATTGATCATTGGCTTGAAGGCAAAGCAAAGATGTATCAGTCAAATACATTTTCAAAGGAGCAAATTCACGAAGCTTATGAAAAGTATGTGAATTCTTCATCAAACGGAAGTTCATCTTCTAAGGATTCGAACATATCAGTCAAAGCTTGGAAACCAGTATTAAAAGCAAAGAATGTTCATTCACAACCTCAGAATTCAAAGGGTAATGTCAGTGAACATTCGAAACCATCAAAATCTTATGTTTCAGTTCCTTTAAATGATGAAGTGAACTTAATTGATAGTCTCAAGACTAAAGTTTGTGATTAGGTTAAAAGTTCTTCATTACATTCGAAATTGAAATCTAATTTCCAAGGACCCAAAAAGCCTTGGGTACCTAAATTTTTCCAATAATTGCAGGTACTATGTGACGAGAAATATGATAACAAGTGGTACATTGATAGTGGTTACTCTCGTCACATGATTGGGAAGAAGGAGAATTTATGAGATTTTCGAAGTCTCAAAAATGTTGGAGTAGTAAAGTTTGGGAACAATAAAAAATGTCAAGTCAAAGGATATGGGAAGATCACAAATGGACAATTCACAGTGAATCGTGTTGCATATGTTGAAGGTCTTCAACATAACTTGATCAGTGTTTCTCAACTTGTTGTGGGCACTAGCAATCAAGTTCTTTTTAATGAAGAAGGAAGTGTTATTTCGAATGTCAACACAAAAGAAGTGTTACTAAAATCCAAAAGGAAAGGTGACATGTTCACTTTGGACATCAATCCGATAGTAGGGAAACCTGCTATATGTCTTCTTTCGAAAGCAACAGCCGATTTAAGTTGGCTATGGCATCGAAGACTTTCTCATCTCAATTTTCCAAACATTAATAAACTTGTGGTACAAGATCTGGTAAGAGGTTTACCTGTTCTTAAATTTGACAATGATTCTTTATGTGCTGCTTGTGAAGTTGGCAAGCAACATAAACAAGGTCATCCAATCACGATTGATTCGAAGATTGTTGCACCTCTGGAGCTATTACATATTGATTTGTGTGGTCCTTCGACAATTTCAACTCTCAACAAGAAACGGTACATTTTAGTTATTGTTGATAGTTTTCCAGATTTACGTGGGTTTATTTTCTCAGGCTAAAATCTGAAGTTGCACAAATCATGATTGACTTTATCAAAAAGATGGAAACAACTTTGAAGAAGATTATTCGAAAAATTAAGAGTGATCATGGAACTGAATTTAAGAACAATGTCCTTGATTCATTTTTGGTGGACAAAGGGATTTCGCATAATTTTTCATCTCCATACACACCACAACAAAACGGTGTTGTTGAACGAAGAAATAGGTCTCTATGCGAAGCAGCAAGGACTGTGTTGGCATAAGCGAATCTTCCACAATGTCTTTGGGCTGAAGCAGTATCAACCGCATGTTTCACTCAAAACAGATCGTTCATTCATCGTCGTTTTAACATTACTCCATATGAAATTCTCAACAATAGAAAACCTAATGTCAAATTTTTTCATGTTTTCGGATGCAGGTGCTTCATTATGAATCTCAAGGATAATCTTACGAAATTTCAAGCAAAAGCAGATGAAGGGATTTTCTTGGGATATTCGCATAATTCAGTTGCATATCGTGTGTTGAATAAAAGAACACGAAAAGTTGAAGAAACTTTTAATCTTACATTTGATGATTACTACATTAAACAAACAACATCACAGTTTGAAAATCATCATATTCTGAAAAACATACAAGATGAATCTGAATCCTCACAAACATTAGATTTTGCTTATGATTTAATTTTTGGAATTTCAGATCATGCTATTGATGCTGAAATAAATGCAAATGATAATCATCTCTCTGAACTAACAAAGCTCACTAATGAATCAACATCAAACTCTCCAGAGAATGGCGAAAGTATGCAAAACAATCCAGTGGAGGGGGAGCACTTGGATTCGAATACATTAGATGACGAAGAGCATTCTGTCGAATGGGAGAAAGAAAGAATGAATGATGATGTTGAGGGGGAGCATAATGTTGAGGGGGAGCGTAATGATGAAAGGGAGCATTTAGAAAACATTGAGAATAATAATGATTTTGATGATGTTTGTTCGATTGTAGGCTCAAAAAACGATGATACATATGAAGATGCACCTTTGGAATTTGATCCAGCATATCCACCAATGGAAAAATGGACAAAATATCATCCGAAGGATCAAGTAATTGGGAATCCACAAGAGGGAGTTTTAACAAGAGCTCAAATTCTTGCAAAGAATGAGGTATTGAATACTCATCAAGAATTTTGCATGTTCAATGTTTTCATCTCTAAAATTGAACCAAAAACAGTTAAGAATGCAATGGAACACTCAGACTGGGTTATTGCAATGCAATCTAAGACATTGACACTGAAGCTTCGAATAAAAGTGCCCTAGTAAAATACATTATAAAACATTCGAAGACTCCAAATCATATTCATCTCGAATGAGTGGTCTTGATCAAACATTCGAAACCCATGATGTTTGTTACCCAACAAGATCCAGCACACAAATTTTTTTCTTGAATATGATTTCCGTGTGAGTTTCATTCGAATGTACTTGTCATTTCAAAATTTATCAAAATCAACTTGTCACTGACTACACTGGTCAAACAAGTAATTTCTGTAACAATTTCTCACCTTATGTTTAGGATGATATGTAACGAAATTTTGAACTATCCACGAAGCATTATAAAAGAATCCCTTCGATACTTATCAACAAGTATTCGATTGTAATTCACGGGAACCCACACAAGCTATTGATCATTTCTCTTAATGATTAATGAAGTAATCTTTGCCCGGGATTTCATCTGCTTTTGTGTCAATGGTTTGACATCACAATATCCCATATTTTTCTTATCTTTGTTTCTCGTCTATATTCTTTGGCACACTGCACTCAAGAAATCCTTGAGGCTCTGAGTAATACCAACTCAGGCTGATGATTTCGAACTTCTGGCGTATGACTTCGCTTTTCATCCCAAAAGTGAAAGAGCCTTACATCCATTCGAAGGGTTCTGACGGTTACAGTATTCTTGGGGAAAACAAGACAGGCTGTTTATAAATGACGTATGGTATTCTGTCCGTTTTTCAAGGCGATGTGACAGCTACTTTTTGACGCATGGCTACTTTTACGCAGTAATGGTCCGATTTTCAAGGTGCCACGTCGGATATCATTAAATACATATCCCGCTTCAAACTCAAAAATAAGGGTTACATATAAAAGGGAATTCAAGGGTTCAATGTCAGTCTATGCGTTCAAAAAGCAAATTTCCCAAATTCTCTGTTCATCATCATCTTCAAACCCTAACAATGGCGACTTCTGCTCATGTTGATTCTCATACCACTGAAGATGCCTCTTCATTACCCATAATGAAGATTCAAGCAACAAACTATTACTTGGAGAGTGATGTTTCTCAGTACCCGGAAGAATTGAAGATGTTAATAGTTGCCTTGAAGAACTCTGTTTTGGCTAAGGCGATGTTCAATTCTTTCTCTGTTCCATTGTCCTGGCTTTCTCAAGCAGGATCAACTGCGACTTACAACAAAGCATCTGATACGATTACTTTTCATCTGGTGAACGACAAAAAGGTCAGGCTAACCAAGAAACTCTTCTGCCAAATTCTTGATATTCCAAATTCGCCTCCATATGTTTCATTTACTTTTCCACAAATCGTTCATATGTTTAATGAAATGGGATATCAGCCACCACTGTCCAAGATTAGTGATTTTAAGAAGTCTGGTCTTCCACGACTATGGAATTTCTTATTTGGTATTTTTCTATGATGTTTGACTGGAAGGTCAGCTGGTCTTGATAAAGGAAGAATGGAGGTTTATGCCATGGTTGCTGGCATCTATTATGATCTTCAAGTGGATTATTCTACACAGTTGTGGAAGGAATTCCAAAAGGGCGTAGAACACACGAATGCTATTCATGGTATTTCATGTGCAAGATACTGGAGTTTGATTTTGCAATACTTTTACAATAAGGAAGGGATTTTGGTACCCAATGATGAAGACAAAGCAGTTTTTCAATCATACCACTATCCGAAGGATGTCACAGATAGTGCTGAAGTTTTTCCAACAGTTGCTCGTATTCCAGATGCTATGCTTAAAAGAGTTGATCCTTCGAACTCTGTCTTGGTGGCATATTTGCAGACCATCGATTCTACAATTGAAACTGACATACTACTGGATAGAGATGATACAAAATCCATGAAGACGAAGAAGAATGAAACTGAGTCAAAATCTTCGAAATCTCCAAAGAAGAAGCCTGAAACTGTTGAAATATCAGTTGCTGAGACTCAAGTGATTGAGCCTATTCTTGAAGAAATCCAAGAGAATATCATCATTCCTTCGAAGACTGGAATGTTTCGAAGAATCAAAATGAAATCAACCCATAAACGCAAGTCTCCTACACAAAATGTGGTTCGAAAACCTCAAATCACTCATCAAGGCGTTTTAATTAGAGAAGTGCCCGCCCCTGTTTCTCCGGTGTCCACGAAACGAAGGGCTGAGGATATGGCAAAGCGTTTGTCAAAGAAAAAGAAGAAGAAGACCCAAAAACTTGTAATCTCTATTGAGTCAACAGAAGATGATGGTGAAAGAATTCCAGAAACCCCAGAGTTTACTCTTCTCAAAGAAAGTTCCACTTGTGAGAAGACAGTTGTCATACCACCCGAAGATTCGATTGCCAAATCAGTTCCTGAGGTGGTTCAAACTTCAGGCATCCCTGCACACGTATCTGATATGGATGCAAATGTCATTATGGGTGAAGGAGGTTCGAAAACTGACTCTAAAGGTCCATCTATTTCTGCTCCTTTCGAAAGCATTGTTTCATTACCAACATCTACTACTACTCTTACTTCAACCACAGATTCTCCAACATTCGAACACATTCTTGATCAACCCTTTACTTCTATTTTTTATTCACAATCTACTGAACCACCTAAACCAACTTCACCTGTTCAAGAAACCATTTTTATGGAGACAGAAACTGATAATGAGGGGTTTGGAGGTATGTTTGAGGAATTGGAATTCCAGGAAGAAGAAGAGCAGTTTCCAGATCATATGCTGATGACCATGAAACAATTTAAAATCCTGAATCAGAAGTTGAATTCGATAATTCAATCTCAAGCTGATCTGGGAGGTGGTTCATCTGTTTCAAGCTTGGAGATTGATTCGATGTTGAAGATGTTTGAAGCCAGAGTTGTGAGCAAAGTATCTGGAATGCTTACAGACTCTGAATCACGAATTTTGGAGAAAGTTGATCTTAATGATCAAAACAATGAAATTCGAATCAATTCTCAAAATTCGAAATTTACTGGTGATCTGAAAGAGTTGAAGAATGTTGCAAAGGAAAGACATGTTCTTTTTATTCAAGATGTGAAGAAAGTTCGAGAGGATGTAAACTTGCAAATTCACGAACTTCGTGAAGATATGAAAAGAGAAATAGCTACTGTTCAACAAGACTATGCATCATTGAATCAAAAGGTTGATATAATTTGTGACGCTGTCACAAAATTTGTCAAATTATATGAAAGTTTGAGTCCACAACTTACTCAAATTTCATCAACCGAAAGTACAAACTTTGAGGAAGTGATTACTTTACTCAAGGAGTTAAAAGAAATTTCTGACAGGCCGGTGTCTTCTTCCTTGATTACACCTGAATTTTTGTCACAAAAGTTTATCCACTTCGAAGCAATTCTGAACAAACAACTTGCTCCTCTCTTTCGTATATCAAGTCTTCTTCCAACAACGAATGCCCCACCTGTTTTCACAGGGGTGCAAGGGGGAGAAAGAAAAACTAGTGAGTTGAAGCCTAGTGGAGTGGATGCGAAAGTTGTGGGAAAAGTATTTTCTTCGAAGATTCCAAGAACAAAGCCAGTGATAGTTTCTGCTGAGATGGTGACTTCAACAGTCGTAACAACATTACCTATTACAAGACCTATTTCGAAAGGAATTGTAATTGGTAAATCCATAGAGACTGGTGAAAATGGTTCAAAATCAAAAGAGGCAATTGACAATCCAGCATTGAAAGATAAAGGAAAATTGATTGTAGTGGAATTGTCAAAAGAAGAAAAGAAGGCTGCAGCAGAAGCAGAAATCGAAAAACTGAGAGTGATTCAAAGCATTATGGATCAGCGTGCTGGTGATCCGAAGGGAATGGACAAAGGTGATCCTACCAAACATTATAATTACAAAACAATCGAGGCCAAGGTAACGTATAATCACATGTATTCGTTTGAGAAGAAACCAAAACAAAGTTATTTGGTCTCGAATACTGATGCAAGCCAGCTGGATTTTCCGATAAATGAAATGATGTTTATCATGC
This sequence comes from Lactuca virosa, assembly GCF_052849685.1. NCBI lineage: Eukaryota > Viridiplantae > Streptophyta > Magnoliopsida > Asterales > Asteraceae > Lactuca > Lactuca virosa. Next base: position 430,461,839 of record NC_136428.1, on the reverse strand, counting down.
CTCACTTCAAAGCAAAAGGGAATTTTAAAGATAAGGATGAAGGTACACACATGAAAATTCGTTTTCATGCTGTTCTTGGAAAAGCCCCTGAGGATGTGTGGTCATTGATTAAAATCAAGAAAGTGATCAGTATGAAAAAGGATGTGATTTTCGAAAACACAATCCAGAATGTTAAGTATGTGGTTGCCAGGGCAAATGGAAAGATTTGCGAATTTACGATTGCTAATTTTCCATTGATGAACTTGTATGATCTTATACAAGTTGCATTGCTTTTAAAAGACAAATCATTTTCATTCCTTCAAAACACTGAACCGGATGAATTCAAGCTTGGAGTTGTTCACATCAAGATTTTTATCGAAAACTATTATGAGTGCTTAGCACTAACAGATGTGGAATTAGCTACTGCCAAAGGAATGGAAATAAAAACACCGATGGCTCCAACAAAGACTCAGGTAGAATTGAAGAAATATGCTGATGGTGAAATTTGCCTGAAGCCTTTTGGAATGGTCTTCGCAGGAAAAGACAAAGCTGGAAAAGCTAAACGATTCTTATTCCAGGCATGCGAAGTGGAGAGATATTTAACGTCTCAGTATACGAATTTAATTGTTCGTATGAATCATTGCAAGAAGAACAATGAAGGTGATAAGAAAGAGTTGAAGAAGATTATCTCCTGGTACACGGAGATTCGAAGAGTGTTGCTGTATTCCATCACACTTCTTACAAATTGAAGACTTCGACTATGATTACAAAGGGGGAGATTGTAAAGGTCGAATTGTTGTAATTAGTCGAAGTATGTTTTGGACTCTTCGAATGTTTTATAATGTATTTTACTAGGGCACTTTTATTCGAAGCTTCAGTGTCAATGTCTTAGTATATTTTTTGTACGCTTTCAGTTCCCTATAAATAGGGTTATTTACTAGAGTTAGATAAGAACTTTTACAGACTTCTCTATTGTACTCTGTAAAGAATTCGAAAGCGTAAGAGAGCATAACAAGATCATATTTACATCCTGTGTTCAAATCTCGAATTCTTACTTGAATTCATACTCTGATTAATTCATTACTCGATCCTTTGGTTCATCACTTTCGGAACAAGGAAATACCTTTGGTGAAGGTGCAGTGGGAACATCGGACGGGATCTGAGTGGACATGGGAGCCGGAGGCGGAGATGCGTGAGCATTACCCGACATTGTTTATCCCAAGGGACTTCGAGGGCGAAGTCTAGTTCAAGTGGGGGAGAATTGTAACGCCCCGATTCTCAGGTACGGATTTAAATAAAAGTTTATTTGGTTTTAAGTCCTACTCGACGAGTTGGTTGCCCCACTCGTCGAGTAGCAGCGGGTGGGATCGCGTGTTTAGTGACCTACTCGCCGAGTCCAAGAAGGGACTCGACGAGTAGGAGCTGGTAGATGAAACCCTAAATCTCGGGGTTTTGCACCCTATTTAAAGGAGCCTCAGCCTCTTTTGGCCTCTTTACAGTCTTTGAGAGCTCAGTGAAACCCTAATTCGTGTGGTGCTCTTCTTGGTGTGATTTAAGCCTTGGAAAGAAGGTTGGCTAGGAGGGAAAAGCTTGAAGAGCAAAGGAGTTGAAGCAAGGAAGGTGTGGGAAGCAGAACTTACCTCAGCTAGCATCTTCTGGAGGTATCAAGTTGCAATCTTTACTTCCCTTTCCTTCTAGATCTCTTTTCTTTTGGTTGAGTTTTAGGGTTTTATGGATTTTGAGTTGATATGGTGAGCTATGGGCTAGATCTGAAGTTGTAACTTCAGATCTGGACCATTCCTAAGTCCTAGAGTCATAAAGTTGCGGGTTTGGGGGTGATTGAGGCCGTCCTTGTGCATAAAACCCCATTAAGAGCTTAGAATTGCCATTAAGAGCCATTTTAGTCATGCATGCACGTAAAGTTTGCAACTTTACGTGAAAAGCATGCTCTAGAAGCTTGGATCTATAATATGGAGCCATTGCATGGCTTAAATGAGTGTGTATGGCTTAAGGACTGAAGGAACTCGGCGAGTCGAAAGGTCGACTCTGCGAGTCGTATGAAGATGGCCTTGAACTCGACGAGTTGGATGAGTAACTCGGCGAGTCCGAGGAAGATTTCCATAGACTCGGCGAGTTGTATGAACAACTCGGCGAGTCGGATTAGTTTTCTCTAGGATATGTATGCGTGTGTATCCGTCGAGTTGCAAGAAGGAAACTCGACGGGTGGCCTTAAGGTTTGATCAAGAATCGGAGGAACTCGACGAGTCACCTCGATGACTCGGCGAGTTGGAAAGTGCTTCAAGGAACTTGGGGAGTAGCCGAGGGTACTCGGCGAGTTAAGGTCAACATGGACTGTTGACCTTGACTGAGGACTTTGACTTTGAACAGGGGCTGACTAGTGCGTTATGGAGTACCTTATAAGGTTAAGGACTTATGAGTATATTGTACTATGGTAATAGGTGGTGGAGCCTGTGTCAATTGATCCGAGAGTTGGAGTTTACCTTCCGAGTCGACATCTGCAAGGTGAGTTATCCTCACTATATCGATAGGGTCTAAGGCACCAAGGTCGGCCCTTTAGTTGTTATCGTTATGGTATGCTACATGTGGATATGATCTGTTAGATCAGAATTAGGATAGATTGTATGTTATGTTCTTATGATCCGTAGGGATTGATATGTTAGTGACCTGCTAGGTCAGTGCTTTAGTTGGGAGAGATTGCTATGTTTGGTAATCAGTGACATAGATATGTTCGATGTTCGTATATGCCAGTAAATGTTAGTTATGCGCACATGGTTATTTGCTTGTTGCTTGGGTTGAGGCGGTCCTGCTTTGTGCTGAAGGCCAACACACCCTAGGAGCGGTCCGGGAAGACTGTAGGCCCACGTGGCGATCCAGTCATGCCGAAGGCTCGGTATAGATTCAGTGGGACTGTAGGCCCTGTAGGGCGGTCCAGTCAGGCCGATGGCCCATTATGCATGTTGATTGAATGATTGTTACGGATTTGGTATTATCAGTGTGGCATTGGTATTTTGGGGGTAGCTCACTAAGCCCTCGGGCTTACAGTTTTCAGTTTGTTGTTTCAGGTACTTCAGGAGATCATGGCAAGGCGAAGGCGTGACCGTACCGCTCCTCATCCTGATGATCTGGCTTTTGGGACACTCTGATTGAATAATGAATTGAAAACACTTTTGTAAACAATTACTATTTGGTTTTATTTATGCTTGAAAAGTTTAAATTGGGCGTAAAATTTTGGATGTTACAGATACCATTGATTAGCTCGCAATATTTGAGAAGGTGTTGGGTACACGAAGGGGGCATGTGAGAGGAATTTAGCAAAACCTTCTTCATTTGCGGGTACAAGTGCACTATCCCAATGGCAGTCACAGTCACAAGCACCGCAACCAACACAGGTACTTGTTAAATTCTTAAAGAATTTTGTAGCTTTGTTATATTGTTAGGAACTTGATGTATTTGTAGTAATTTTTGGTAGCTTGGTAGTTAGTTAAATTGTTAAAGACTTAATTGATGTGGTCGTTTAATAGTTTGTTAAATTGTTAACGACTTAATTCATTTGGTGCTTTGATGGTTTGATAGTTTATTAAATTGTTAATGACTTAATGTGATTGTGACTTAATTGTAGGATATTGATGTGAATGATTTTCTTCAAAACCCGGCATTTGTGACGGCCATTGGAGATATTCTCCACTCGTTTAAAAACCAAGTCAACAACGATGGGGATGACGAAGACACATAGTATTTCTTCTTTTATGTTATGGATGATGTAATTTTGGATTTATTAGATAGTTTATGGATGATATATTAGATGTTTATTTGAGATTTATTAGATAGTTTATGTAATATCGTTGTAACACCCCGACTCCCAGGTATAAATATTACAGATTTATATTCATATTTAAAGGCCTACTCGACGAGTTGGAAGCCCCAACTCGTCGTATAGAAACGGATATGGCCGCGTGACTTAAGGGACCTACTCGACGAGTTGGAGGACCCAACTCGACGAGTTGGAGCTGGAATGTGAAACCCTAATTTCCAGTGTTTTTCACCTTATTTAAAGGCTCATTAGCCACCCTCTTCCTCTCTTATCGCCTCCCTTGACCTCAGAAAACCCTAATCGCGTATTACTCCCCATTGTGTGTGTAAAAGCTTGGAAGGTGGTTTTTGTTGGATTAATGTCTAAGTCCATAACTATAATTGGTAAGACTTGACCCGACCCGGCATGGTCCATTTGGGTTGCATGGCATCAGGACAATTGGATAGACAAGATGAGGAAAAAGGATACTAGTGATTTATATTAATATACTATAAGTTCTAATATATTAATATATAATCATATTATTTAATTAGTATTGATCAAGAATTAATTTATAATTAATTAAGTGATCAAAAGGAACTAATTAAATATGGACTCTAAGATATATGTGTGTGATGGGCCAAGTTCATTTAGGTTGGGCTAAGCTTTCATGGATAGTCCATGGAGTGTTTAACCCATGGATCATATGAAATGAAAGGTCGTGGGTATTAGGGTTTAACCCTAATCTCCACACTATATAAAGATGTCATTGGTTGGTGAAATGGGCACTAGTGTGTACACAAAAGGGCAAGGCCGATTTCACTAGAGAGAACCAAAGTATCCTTATTCTCAAGGTTATGCCAAGTGTTCATGGTGTTGTGTGAACCATTTGAGGTGTCACACTTGGGGCACTAGGAACTCAAGCTTCACGAAGACAAGTTACATAAAAAAAAGGTATGTATTCTATCTATTTTATTACCCAAGTATATGATATTTGTATTCTAGTATAGGGTAATTTCTTGGAAACTTCATATTTGCATGTATAATAGAGAAAACATAGATCCAAGGTATTTAGGGTTGTATGTGCACCATAGGATGTTGTAGTATACAAAAACCCAACAGTGGTATCAGAGCCATGGGTTGTTTTCTGTTATATTCATGCAAATGTTTGATTTTCAAAGTTGAAAAAAAAAAGAAAAAAAAACATGAAGTTTGTCAAATTTTAAGATAATTACTTGTTTTGTGAAAAACTAATTATTTGTAAAATTTGAATCACTTAGTAAAAGATAAAATGATATGATTATTTTATTAGTTTTAAAAGTTTGATCTAAATGTTTTAAGGAGATACAAATTTTGTCATAAAATTTTGGAGCTCAAAAAGTTTTTTTTAAAGTTGTGATCTTATGTGTTTTGAAACCTCCATAAGTTATGGATATGAAAAGGTTTTAAAAAAAATTGATTCAAAGTTTTTATGGAGTTACAAAATTTGGTGTTAATGTTTTAAAGAATTCCATAACTTATTATTAAGTTATGGAACATGAAAAGTTTCATCATAAAACAAGCATTTAACTCCATAAGTTATGGATTACCAAAAGTTCTATGTTTCCTTGATTTATGAGTTAGTTTAGATTAATGAAAAAAAATGTGTTTTAGTTGTTTTCAATCCTAATTAATCTAAAAGTTGTTCATAAAATGTGTTTTTTTGTAACTTGTCCTCAAGTTATATGAAAAGTCACATTTATGAATCTTAAAAACTCATAAATATGCCTTAGGTTACAAAAAAAATGAAGAGTCTTTTCTTATAAATAGTTTTTATGGCTCCATAACTTGTCCTCAAGTTATGGATGTCCAAGAGTCTCTTCATTAAAGGTTTTAAAGCTTTACTTAAAACTCATAAGTTATGAAAATCCAAGAGTTTTGAATAGTTTCAAAACTTGCCCTCAAGTTTTGGAATTTGAAAAGTTATCTCTAATGAATACTTTAATTCCAAGTTAAGCCCTTAGAATTTTAAAAGTTAAAATTCAACCCTTATACTTTATAATATTATAAGTTAATAATATATATATATATATATATATATATATATATATATATATATATATATATATATGTATAAGAGCAAGTCAGTGTTACCATTAGTAGGCCTCATTCACGAAGTCGGACTATAAGGGGGGTATAAGGTTGTTGCCTATAAAATGGCAGCTTAATGGGTGTCCACTCTCACCCACCGCTTCCTTGACTAGTGGAGGGTCGTTAGCCAAACAGGTAGGACAATGATTATAATTCTCCCTTCATTAAAAGTATTAATGATAAATACTAAGTAACTAAACACTTATAAATTACCAATCTTAGTTACTTAGGAAAATATGAATAAGGTGCTAATCCATGAAATTACACTTTGTACTTTGCTTAAACCGTTAGTGGAGCGTGTGTGGTTAACCGGCACACTAACCTGGATTTAACAAGGTAGGCAAAGGGTAACTTAATATTTATCATAGTATCGGTGGAGCTCGTGTGGTTAACCGGCACATCGATTGAGGGGTAAATATTAAGGGTACCAAGTATATTTGCGTGGTTACTTCACACCTTGTTTTGTGATCCTCGGCATCCCAGTCACAAAACCTGAAGGGCACACTCGAGATTGAAACATTCCATTGAAAAGTTCAATGAATCTCAAAAGATCTAGGAGTTTCAAATCCAAGTAAAAACCTAATTAAATTATTTCGTTTTTCATGGTGGAAATTGGTAAATCGTCATTTACCTACCTTCAACTATTTTATAACTTGGATTATGACATCCCTCTTCCAGTTATAAATAGGTTGTTGGATCCTAGCCTTAATATTTCATATTGGGTGTTATATTACGGACTTTAGATCAACTATCTTGAATATCTCCCAAAAGATGTCTAGTTCAGACATCTATGATCTTCCCAAATCTCTTGGAACTTTACTTCCTCCACCTCCTCCAATTATTCTCCCTAACCCACAAGTTCAAGGTCAATCAAGCCCTAATAGCAAGCAAGGTCTATGTGTGATCACATCTTAGAGATGAAGTCACATATTGACAAGCCGGGAGAGTTGGGTGTCAAAGTCTTGAGAAAGTTGGATGTTCAGTCACTTTCTAAGTCACATAGTGAGTTCCTTTGGGACTACTATGAAACAGACTATGACATGAACCTTAATGATCATATCTATTCGCTTGGTGCTGTTGAATCAACAATGATTTGGAACGATAGTAAAGCAAATTTGATTAGAAGATCAACTTCCCAAAAACTTTATGGACAGTGACAATGGTGACACTGGAAATCCAAAAAAAGCATTCTATTCCCAATGGAAAGGGATTGGCCATAGTCAACCCGGTTGACCAAATGGTAAAGAGAAAGGCTAAGTCTGAGATAGCCCCATTACCAAAGGGTCCATATGTTTATTTTGCCAAAGGAAGGGGCGTTGATTGCAAAGCTGCCAAATTTACCTAAGGATGTTAAAGTCAATAAGTTTGACTCTACATCAGGTAGAGCCCATTATCTAACTCTGTTAAGTTCTATTCTGAGATCCTCATTACATGATGTGACTGGGTCACATGTTGATGTTTTAAGAATCAAAGAATAGAGAGAAATCTTAAAGGAAGTATATGCTGATTCTGATGGCGAAGGTGGATTTCGATCGCATCAGAATTTTGAGCAGTTGCTTAAGAAGTTATGATATATTGCTAAGGAATAGATAACAACAATTTTCCATGTGGATTGTAAGGATAAGTTTTTCCGCAAAGTTTTAAAATAAAAGAAAATTGTTTAATTTTATTTATTTGAAGTATCCTTACAATGGCATTTGTGGAAAATTGTTGCTTATATGATTCCAGTGACAGCAATATTGGAAAATGGATTTGATTCTTTCATTTGTGGTAGTGTCTAAATTTACCAAATCAGGAAAGTTCCTTATCGCCCAAGTTTCAATTGGACCGAAACTTGAAATCATGCAAGTTGAATAGTATGATGAATGAGAACTTTCAAGCATTGGAAAATCAAGACTAATTACTTGTTCACATGGATGTGTGAGTCAAGTAAAGCACTAAAGAGATCGAGTACACATTCTTGTGCACTGGTCATGTCCACCACAAAGCTCGTTAAGACTATTTGATTTACTAAAGTTTAGTAAATATGGTTATACTTACAAGTTTAAGTATAATTCTGAAACATTGGAAAAGTCTCAATGTATGGCAGAACGAATGGGAAGAATCAAATTAGGCAGAAAGATAAAAGTTTCTCAAATCTGAAAAAATAGGAGAGTACTTTAGTATCATGTTTGTGATCATCTTAATGATTTAGAAATCATATCACAATTAGTCCTCTAAAGGTCATCTTAGTGCATTTTTATGACTAAGAAGAGGAGTCATGAATTGTTGAAATGGTTAGATCAGGAAGATGAGTCATACTTCGTTCCAAAACAATTCTTAGAGTCATACTCCAAGATTGTAATTTGAGTGACATATCTTAAAGAAAGGTTTAAAACACTTATCAAATGTAAGAGTAAAAGTGTCCTACTCTTGTACATTTGAAATTGGTAAGTTGTGATGTTTTGGATAAAACAAAGACCAACTAAGGCCAATTGTGTGAAGTGTTTGTCTTGATAAAGAATCCGCACTATCTCTTGAATATTTGGCAAGATAGTCTTATATGTCAAGAGGACAGTGGGAGTCTTAAAGATCCTAAAAAGAATTTCAAGAACTAATCAAGAATAAAACCTGAGGTTCTTCACTAGCACACGACTTGAGGTTTATAACCTATCGTGTTGACATATTCTGTGCCCATTCCAGTTAAAGTTGGCTTTGCATAGGAGTTCTGAAAGTTCTCAATTGGTTGCATAACAACTTGGAAGCAATGGCAGGCCCTGTACTGCCAGGTGGCAAAAAGTTAAGATTGCATAAGTTCAGTCCATATGAGTTTGGATTTGTCATTATCCTTGTCTTGTGACTATGGTTTTGACGATTCACATGGATAAGAACACATACACCATAAAATCTAAGGGTCATAAGTTTTCTCTCCGATTCATGAAAATGATGGTGAGGAAACACTTCCACCAAGTAGATTTGAAGCAGATGGCAAAAGGTCTAAACAATTGAGACTATGATTACGGCATCCCTTTTCATAGTTCTAAAATTGTTTAGACACACATGCATGCTATCTAAGGAAAGGTATATGATTTTGATAAAGTTTTATCAAAGCATCTCGTATCAGAAATCTGAACTTTGGTAAGAAAGTCAATAAAGTATTGATTTCTAGAAGTCCAGCTGATTTCTGAGTACATGTCAAAGCTAGTGGGAGCATAAGTGTTATTCTAATAATCATCATGTTAGTGGGAGCATGATAATTATTGTTAGTGTTGCAAGTTAGCAATTTTAATTATAGAAAACAAAAGTTTCAATTCGTGAGGCTGCAGGGGTTGAAAGAGTTGCTTTGCTATAATTAAGGGAGAGGATATACTTCATTTCAGTTCTAAAGGCTTAGATTGAGACCTTAATCATCTTTAGTCAAGAATATATATATGAATTGCATGTTGGATTGGTTCAACTTAAGGAAATTCTATATATTGCGTTCTCAAAATTCGTTTATGATTACGACATCCCTCTTCATAGTCAAATTTTGAAAACATGGCAAATAAAAATATTGTAGCAAAAGACTGGTCTAGAATCATGTCTTTATGTGAGACATCATGAATCGTGTCCCATTTTCTTTGGGTACAGGATCGATTGCATGTGCTATAATATTTGTCCTTTCTAAATTTTTCCAAATGCCCAGAGGCATTAAGAAGGGAAAAGGTCTAGAATTGGATATGACTAAAATGATTAAGCAATTGTCGAGGACAATCTAAGGTTTACCAAAGATCGGTTGCTCAGGGACAGTTGCAAGTATACTCCTAATTTTGGAAGGACCATATTGACATATTCTGAAAAGAGGCATCTCTTGTTCAGAAGTGATAGTCAAAATGAGAATATGGAGTTGTCTCCATAGGTGGAAATTATCTGTGTAAGATTAGAAAACCTAATGCAAGAAGCATGTTCAAAGCAATGTACTTTGAATATAAGACTTAGTTTCCATGGAGTTGAACTCCATTGGAATACCTTATAATGACTGTTGACAAGTCTTTGTGACTTTGTACATATTCATTACAGGAGGGTCAGTGCATATAAGTTTAAAATCTAAACAGATTTCGATAAATGATAGGAATTTGAAATTCTCACATTTTTCAATAAGGATTTGGAAGTGTGAAATTAGAATCATTGAAATTATGTTCAATTGGTTTATTTCACAAAGTAAGGATCATAGAAAAACATAGAGTGCATACTCGGTGTATGGCAAAGCTATTGTTTTGAAAAACATAGTGTACTTGCTTGGAGCATGGGACAACTAGTGTTTTTAATTCAAGTATAAAGTTAATGAAACCGAAACAATGAATAATGAGTAATCAGTATGGTGATAAATAAAAGTGTCTTATTTATATTCATAGGTTTTGATACCATATTAGATTCAATTATTCTTGTGTTTCACTTTGCATGTTTTGACTTCCAGAATAAACCAAGTCATTCTTCCTGAATGACTAAGTTATTCAAACTATCCACAGTCGGTCATATGTTGGAAGTAGATATGAATCAAGACTGTCATGGGTTGGCTTGTAGAGGTCTAAGATGTTGGACAAAGTGGTGCTACAACACTCATGATTGCTCATAAGTTCTGAGTATTGGATTCAACCCACGCTCATTTGAATCACTTCATGGATTTTATCACGAGTGATCATGAGACGATAATATCTTATATTCTTCAAACCTAGAGATATGAGTTGTTACGATGAGTTGGTTATACATTGATTTCATGAAAACGCATTGGTAACTCGATGTTATAAAACATGGCTTTGTGTATGATTCAACAAGTAGTAGAACAAGCCATATGAGTTGAAGTTTATCCATTTATTTTACCTTCAAGATAAAAGCGATACCTGTGGGCCCCTCGATGATTTAGTGATGAGACATGTGAGTGCTTGGCCAACCCAGGACTGATTTGATTTGTTCAATCAGTCAGTCATCATGAATCGGAAATCGGGGAACAACAAATGGACAGAGAGAATGATTTATAATCCATGTCTCAGTCCATATGATATCTAGAATGGAGGAATATATGATCCCTTATCTAATGGACAAGTCATTGACAAAGGTCAGAGTTCATCGGCAAGGTCAGAGTTCGACAGAAGCTTTTGAGAGGTACGATTGCTAGTCAGGGTTTGAAGTCATACTCAATAATAGTTTTAGACTTATCCAAGTGGGAGACTGTTGGATTAATGTCTAAGTCCATAACTATAATTGGTAAGACTTGACCCGACCCGACATGGTCCATTTGGGTTGCATGGCATCGGGACAATTGGATAGACAAGATGAGGAAAAAGGATACTAATGATTTATATTAATATATTATATGTTCTAATATATTAATATATAATCATATTATTTAATTAGTATTGATCAAGAATTAATTTATAATTAATTAAGTGATCAAAAGGAACTAATTAAATATGGACTCTAAGATATATGTGTCTGATAGGCCAAGTTCATTTAGGTTGGGCTAAGCTTTCATGGATAGTCCATGGAGTGTTTAACCCATGGATCATATGAAATGAAAGGTCGTGGGTATTAGGTATTAACCCTAATCTCCACACTATATAAAGATGTCCTTGGTTGGTGAAATGGGCACTAGTGTGTGTACACAAAAGGGCAAGGCCGATTTCACTAGAGAGAACCAAAGTATCCTTATTCTCAAGGTTATTCCAAGTGTTCATGGTGTTGTGTGAACCATTTGAGGTGTCACACTTGGGGCACTAGGCACTCAAGCTTCATGAAGACAAGTTACATCAAAAAAAAGGTATGTATTCTATCTATTTTATTACCCAAGTATATGATATTTGTATGCTAGTATAGGGTAATATCTTGGAAACTTCATATTTGCATGTATAATAGAGAAAACATAGATCCAAGGTATTTAGGGTTGTATGTGCACCATAGGATGTTGTAGTATGCTAAAACCCAATAGTTTTAATGCAAGGAACTTGAAGACTCAAGAGCTTGGATCAAGGAGAAGCTTGTAGATCCAGTACCCACTCCATTTTGGCTTCCATTTGAAGGTAACAAGTTGTTCCCTTAATCATTCTACTGTTAGATCTCCTCATTCAAGGGTTTAAAGCCATTTCTAGCATATTTGTGGGTCATTTCTGGTATTGAGCATGATCAGAAGTTGTAACTACAGATCTGGACTCCTCTAAGCCCTCATAGTCATAAAGTTGTCGAATGTATCATGATTTGGCGCTTCTTTTTGGCATTAACCTCTTCCTTAGCTTGGTTTTGGCATTTAAGGCCTTGCATGCACGTAAAGTTTGCAACTTTACATGCTAACCATGCCCTTGGAGGCTAGATCTACAATTTGGAGCCTTGGTCTTGCTTAAAGGCGTCTGAATAAGAAAAGGACTGAATGGACTCGACGAGTTGCATGGTCAACTCGCCGAGTCGGATGAAGATTGCCTGTTTTTGGTTCTGCATGGACTCGACGAGTCAGTGAGATTACTCAACGATTTGGTTAGGGTTTTCCCGACATTCTGGACACTGTATGGACTCGACAAGTTGTCTGGAAACTCGGCGAGTCGACTAAGGTTTTCACGACTTCTTGAGTTTTGAAGGAACTCGACGAGTCAGTGGGTTACAATCGATGAGTTGGGTCGACATGGACTGTTTACCTTGACCGTTGACTTTGACTCTCACCATGGGTTGACCAGTTTGACTTCTGAGGGTACTTTGGTAATTGGGGTATTTATGGAAGTGGATCATTGGTGGTTGTAAGTGTTGGTGTTTGGAGCCGTGATTTGGGAATTTGATATTTCAGTTTCAATCGACATTGTGAGGTGAGTTGTCCTTACGATAGTAACAGAGTCAAAGGTACCAATGTCGGCCCTTTTCGGATTTGTATCTGGGTTTATTGCATGATGATATGCTTAGTGACCTGTTAGGTCGGTATCCTGGTATATAGGATAATGCTATGTTAGTGACCAGTTAGGTCGGTATCTTGGTATATAGGATAATGCTATGTTAGTGATCTGTTAGATCGGTATCCTGGTTATAGGATGATGATATGTTAGTGATATGTTAGATCTGTATGTTTTTCTGTACATGCTACCTAGTGTATGATATTTATGTTCACATGATTGTTTGATGGGGGTTGGGTTGAGGCGGTCATGTTTTGTGCTTGTTCCAACATACCCAGGGAGGACCGGATAGACCGCATACCCGATTAGGGCGTACAAATCAGGCCGAAGGCCCGGCGAGCGGTTTGGATAGGCTGAAGGCCCTGAGAGGCGGTCCAGACGTGTCGATGGCTCGGAAAGCGGTCCAGATAGACTGATGGCCCTACGAGGCGGTCCAGTCGGGCTAATGGCTCATTATGCATGCTGTTTGTTTATATGATATTGATATGGTTTGCATGGCGTTGGTATTTTGGGGGAAACTCACTAAGCATCGGGCTTATAGTTTTGGATTTTGTTTCAGGTACCTTAGATGATCACGGGAAGGCGAATGCGTGATCGTGCACCTCCTCACATTTTTATGATCTTGATTTCTTGGATACTCTGATGTCTAAACTATTTTGACAACACTTTGTAATAACTTAATGGTTTTTGAATGGTTGAAAAAGTTTTAAATTGGCCTAAATTTAATGGGTGTTACAAGTTGGTATCAGAGCCTTGGTTTGAGTGAATTAGAGGAAACACTCGTGTGTATCTAATATCAAACCGATGACAAGATTTTTAAACTGGTTTTCAAATGGTTTTCAAAATACTAAAGGAGGATGCAAGTGTACGATCAGCCGGAACCAGTAAGTAGACCCCAAAATACCTTACAGATTATTTGATTTTGTGATATGTTAGAACAACATGCTAGTACTAGGCTAGGGATCTTCAGGAATTGGATGATAGAATTGCCTGATTGTATGATGCCTGATAGCCTAGGGATTTCGTTATATGAAATTGACATCATTACCTGTAGCTGCTTAGTGTATGCATCATGGCTGTACATAATTAAGATCTTATAGCATGAGAATGTTTGGTTTGGCCTTATTTCCTGTTCTTGTTTGATGAAGGGCATAGGGTAGGATCAGGTATTCGAAAGTCTATAGGGTCCAACGTTATATATGGCTAGCATACACTAGTGTTGCAGGGTTGGTGGAAGTTTCATGGATGAGTTGTATGGGATCAGTCTGCCAGTTATGAGATATTTAGCCTTCCTCTAGGAGTGAGGATTGAGCGCATGCCATGCTTACGTATATTGTTAGGGCGTTGTGATGATACTTGAGACAAATATGGGTAGGTGCGGAAGGTAGTATGGGCATGTACTACTGAAACATCAGGACCCATACGCGTAGCAAGGAAGTCACAACCCCTCGGGTTTTGTTGGGATTTGGTTCCCGAATTATTATATGGAATGTCTGATATCTTCCTGGTATATTTTCAGCGTGGTGGTTACTAGACGATTTGTGACTAGATACGGATCAGGATCAGGAGATGGCGGTCAAGAGGGACCAGCAATGCCCGCGGTCATTGGTCAAATGAGGTCGGATGAGTTGGACGCCAGGATTTGAGAGATCCTGCATGATAAGGTTGCTACTCTATTCTAGGCACAGTTGCCGGAGATGTTTGGATCTATCAATACCGCTATGATGGACTACTTTGATGAGCGTTATGCAGCTCTTATTGAGACAGCTTCCGATGCAGCCTCTGCAGCGGTAGTCGCCGCTGGTGGTGAGACCATTCAGGCTTTCCAGTACCGAAACTTCGATAACATGAAGCCCCTAACTTTTGATGGTATTCAGGACCTGCTTGTATCCATGAGGTGGCTGCCTGACGTGGAGGGATGTTTCTTCACATGTTCATTTCCTACTGACCAGAAGGTCAGATGTGCCCTGAACCTGCTGAGGTCCGGGGCAAAGGACTGGTGGAGGTTGATGACGGGGTCGTATACAAATGATCAGAGAGCTGCGGTTACGTGGGAGCATTTCAGGGATATGTTCCGCACTCGCTACATTCCACGGATCGAGCGGGAGCGGTTAGCTCAGGAGTTCTTGGAGTTGAGACAGAATGTTGAGACGGTGACGGAGATCACCCGTATGTTCACCGAGAGGGCGATGTTTTGCCCTGAGTATGACACGTTATCTGAGCATGCTCAAGACTGAAATTCATCAGTTTGTTGCCACCCAACATTGTGATACACTGCTGGAGTTACAGAAGGCCGCTAGGCGGCGTGAGCTTGAGATCGAATTACAGTTACGGGAGCAGAGACAGGTCCCGGTGCAGTCACAGCCAGCGCCAAAGCGTTCTAAGATTGCTGATTCTAGATCAGGAGGCCAACATGGCCGCACATGTGGAAAGTGAGGGAAGGGTCACTCATGGTTTGTATGTCTGGTAGTGCGTGCTGCAAATACGGCAAGGAGTGGCACTTTGCGAGGGATTGCCGCCAGCCAGCCCCGGTTCAAGATATAAGGATCTACTACCACTGCCATCAGGTTGGTCACGTGAAGACCAACTGTCCACAGCTCGCTGCCAGGCCGGCGCAGGCTCCAGCGTCGGGTACACCGAGGATCACTGATGGGGGTCAGGGTAGAGCAGAGCCTCTGAAGGCTCGGGGACGTGTCTTCCAGCTTACAACCGAGGAGGCCAAGACAGCACCAGATGTGGTTGCTGGTATGTTTCTATCCTTTGCCTTTCTGATTATATTTGTTTTATGCTTATATGTGTTGTACCATGCTAGATACATACTTAGTGAACTCCTTACCTGCTTTGGTATTATTTGACTCTGGGGTGAGTTGGTCTTTTATCTCTCGTCGTTCAGTACGGAGTTCGATTTGCCAGTAGGAGAGCTAGAGTATCCATTGCGAGTCTCTATCGCCAACGGACACGGGATTTCCTCTTATTCAGTCTATCGGAGTTGCGTGTTGGAGATCTTCAGGGTATCTTTCCCGATAGACTTGATTTCGATTCCCATGGGGGAAGTATGTGTGACAGTGGGTATGGATTGGCTAAGTCGATTCAGTGCCATGATCGACTGCGAGGGTCAGCATGTGGTAGTTCGAACCCCCAAGTGGGGGAGAACTGGTTATCTTCGGTAAGGGAACCCGAGTGGGTTTAGGGTTTTGCTCAGCTGCCCGGGCTTGACAGTATATTCAGCACGGGTGCGCGGGTTATCTAGCGTATGTGGTGGATACACGAGTCAGGGATCAGGTCTCGGTTTCAGAGGTTCCAATAGTCAGGGAGTTCGCTGACGTATTTTCGGACGAGTTACCTGGAGTGCCTCCGGAGAGGCAGGTCGAGTTCAGGATCGACCTTGTGGCAGGTGCGGCCCTATCGCCAAGGCGGCATACCAATTGGCACCACCGGAGATGCAGGAGCTGTCATCACAGCGACAGGAACTGCTGGGCAAGCAGTTCATTCGTCCGAGCAGTTCTCCGTGGGGAGAGCCGATTCTCTTCGTTAGGAAAAAGGATGGTTTACACCGGATGTGCATTGACTATCGGGAGTTGAACAAGTTGACGGTGAAGAATCGTTATCCACTCCCGAGGATAGATGATCTTTCGATCAGTTTCAGGGAGCATCTTGGTTCTCCAAGATAGACCTGAGGTCCGGGTACCATCAGGTCAGGGTTAGGGAGGAGGACGTAGAGAAGACCATGTTCCGGACTCGTTATGGAAATTACGAGTTTGTGGTGATGCCGTTTGGGCTCACCAACGCATCGGTAGTGTTTATGGACCTGATGAATTTGGTCTGCAGACCGATGCTCGATCGCTCGGTCATCGTGTTCATGGATGATATCTTGGTGTACTCCAAGATCAGAGATCAGTACGAGGATCGTCTTCGGGAGCTATTAGGGGTCTTGAGGAAAGAACGACTTTATGCCAAGTTCTCGAAGTGCGAGTTCTGGTTGCGAGAGGTTTAGTTCCTTGGACATCTCGTTAACCAGGAGGGGATTTTGGTCGATCCGGCCGAGATCAAGGCAATTATGCAGTGGGAAGTTCCGAAATTTCCCTCAGATATCAGGAGCTTCTTGCGATTGGCTGGGTACTACCGGAGATTCATACAGGATTTCTCCAAGATTGCAGTACCCCTCACTCGTCTGACGAGGAAGGGGGTGGATTTCTGGTTGGGCCCTGAGCAGCAGAGGGCATTTGATACCCTCAAATAGCAATTTTGCGAGGCTCCAGTCTTGACTCTCCCGGAGGGAGTTGAGGATTTTGTAGTGTTCGATGATGCATCCGTCTCGGGACTGGGAGCGGTCCTTATGCAAAGAGGACGGGTGATAGCCTACGTATCGCGGCAGTTGAAGTCGCATGTGACGAGATACCCCACATACGATTTGGAGTTGGGAGTGGTGGTATTCGCTCTCGAGATTTGGAGACATTATCTCTACAGGGTCCGTTGTACCATTTACACGGACCACAAGAGTCTGAGACACATCATGGATTAGCCGAACCTGAACATGAGGCAACGCAGGTGGCTAGACGTAGTCAATGATTATGACTGTGAGATCCTTTACCATCTGGGTAAAGAGAACGAGGTTGCGGATGCTCTGAGCCGCAAGTCAGCTGGATCTTCTACTCCAGTGACATGTATGAGGATATCAGTGGATTCTCCACTCTGGAGCTTGATCAGGGAAGCTCAGGCTAAGGGTGTATGGCAGGAGAACTAGAAGCTTGAGAGGATTAGAGGCGAGATCACCCGATTTGTGCAGGATGGTTGGGGGTTATTGACCCGTTGCGGTCGGGTCTAGGTTCCGATTTATGGTGGGGTCAGACAGATTGTACTGGAGGAGGCTCACAAGTATCGCTTCTGTATTCACCCCAGGGCCACCAAGATGTACCAGGATCTGAGCTTCAGTTACTGGTAGTCGTGCATGAAGCGATAGATTGTTTGGTACATGGAGAGGTGCTTGACCTGCAGGATGGTCAAGGCCGAGCACCAGAGGCCGCATGGCAAGCTGCAGCCTCTAGAGATTCCCTTGTGGAAATGGGAGCAGATGACGATGGACTTCATCACCAAATTGCCGAGAACGGAAAAGGGTTTCGATGCTATATGGGTCATCATGGATTGATTGACAAAGAGTGCCCATTTTCTGCCCATTTGGGAGAGCTCATCGGCCGAAAAGATGGCCGATGTGTATATACGCGAGATTGTCGCTCACCATAGGGTTTCGGTCTCTATCGTTTCAGAACGTGATGTTCGGTTCACCTCCCGTTTCTGGCAGAAGTTCCACGAGGAACTGGGCACGCTGCTACATTTCAATACCGCATACCATCCGCAGACAGACTGACAGAGCAAGCGAACCATTCAGACCCTCGAGGATATGTTGAGGGGTTGCGTCATTGAATTCGGTGGGAGCTGGGACTCCTACCTACCCCTTGCAGAGTTTTCCTACAACAATAGTTGTCACTCCAACATTGGTGCTCCACCTTATGAGCTGTTGTATGGACAGAGATGTCGCACCCCAGTCTGTTGGGGCAAGGTTGGTCACGGGGTGATGGGTCGGACCGAGGTAGTCCTGTAGACTACCAAGATGATTCAGTAGATCAGACAGTGGTTGCAGACCGCACAGAGTCAGCAGAAGAATTACGCTGACCGACGCCGATCTGAGTTGGATTTTCAGGTCGGTGACATGGTACTCCTGAAGGTCTCACCCTGGAAGCATGTGATTCGCTTCAGGAAGAGGGGGAAGTTGGGTCCCCGATAATCGGTCCATTCAGGATCATTGCCAAGGTTGGCAAAGTGGCGTATAGATTGGATCTACCGGAGGAGCTTAGTAAGATCCACAACACATTCCATGTTTCACAGTTGCGGAAGTGCATATTAGATGAGGAGGCAGTGGTGTCATTGGATGATATACAGGTCGACGAGCGCCTGAATTATGTGGAGAGGACAGTGGCCGTTCTAGAGAGGAAAGTGAAGGTTCTATGGAACAAGTAATTACCTTTGGTAAAGGTAAAATGGGAGCATCGGAGGGGATCCGAGTGGACTTTGGAGCCGGAGGCGGAGATGCGGGAGCATTATCCGGAGTTGTTCACCGCAGCAGACTTCGAGGACGAAGTCTAGTCAAAGTAGGGGAGAATTGTAACACCCCGACTCCCATGTATAAATATTGCAACTTTATATTCATATTTGAAGGCCTACTCGACGAGTTGGATGCCCCGACTCGTCGTGTAGAAACGGATATGGCCGCATGACTTAAGTGACCTACTCGACGAGTTGGAGGACCTAACTCGACGAGTTGGAGCTAGAATGTGAAACCCTAATTTCCAGGGTTTTGCACCCTATTTAAAGGCTCATTAGCCACCCTCTGCCTCTCTTATCGCCACCCTTGACCTCAGAAAACCCTAATCATGTATTACTCCTCATTATATGTGTGTGTGTGTGTAAAAACTTGAAAGTGGTTTTAGCGCAAGGAACTTGAAGACTCAAGATCTTGGATCAAGGAGAAGCTTGAAGATCCAGTACCTACTCCATTTTGGCTTCCATTTGAAGGTAACAAGTTGTTACCTTGATCATTCTAGTGTTAGATCTCCTCATTCAAGGGTTTAAAGCCATTTCTAGCATATTTGTGGGTCATTTCTGGTATTGAGCATGATCTGAAGTTGTAACTACAGATCTGGACTCCTCTAAGCCCTCATAGTCATAAAGTTATCGAATCTATCATGCTTTGTCCCTTCTCTTTGGCTTAAACCTCTTCCTTAGCTTGAATTTTGAATTTTTAGTCTTGAATTTTGGGATGTTACAAGTTGGTATCAGAGCCTTGGTTTGAGGGATTCGGACATACTTTCAGGAGTGTCTGAACTCAAACCGAGGACTCGGTATGAAAATTTTCAAAAGAGAATCATTTTTATAAAAAGGGGTTTAAAAAGAGAAAAGGGGGTGATGTGTGCAATCGACCGAGCTCAAGTAATTGGTTCCCAAAATACCAATACATGTTTGTTATGTGATATGATATGATTATGTGATTCGCATGCTAGATTAGAGCTAAGGATCTTGAAAGATGCCTTTGTATGTTTATATGAGCTTGTAGAATTGCATGCTAGAACTGATCAGCCAGTGGTAGGATAGCATGTTTAGGTTATGCCTGATTGTATGAGCCTTTGAATTACATGCTAGTATAGATTCCTAATAAGAGGATAGAATGACTTGTTTGGTTAGATTTCCCATTAGCTGAATGATGCTTGCTTTGTGCTTTATGGGACTCCTAGTGATGTGAGTTAGCTACTAAGTGAATATGCTAAGTCACATGGGACACAAGCGGGATAATCTCAGAGTGATGGACTTGACCCTGTTTCGCAGCTCTCGTTTGAGTCTAACTGTTCTAGGGATGAGTCTTTTACTCAAAGGATTATTTGATCTCTGTTTCATGTGTCTATATTCATAAGGTAGCTATTTGACATTACTGGGAATCTTACAGCAGCTGAGGATTGGGTGGGTTTGGGAACCTAGGGAAAGCCTAGGATATGCTTCAGTGAGCCTAGCGGTGCGGAGTAGTGAGTTTTGGTGCTTTTATTGTGAAAGTGACTTAGAGGATTCGGGATGATTGCTGAAGAAAGTATGGATAGGTGTGGAAGGTAGTATTGGGCCCATACTACTGAAAGCACAGGATCCATACTCGAATCGGTGAGAAGTCTTGGAGAATCTAGGAAGCTTATGAGGAAAGGACCCTTGGTTATGTTTTAACTTTTGGAATGTCGTATTTCAGTTGGAGATGAGCTCTCAGAGAGATGGTCCAGGTTCAGGTTCTAGCTCAGGTGCAGACGCTGAGCCGATTAGTGAGCCGTTGCGAGAGTTCATTTCATCAGATATTTCTCGCTGTGTTTCGGAGATAGTGGATGAGCGCTTGGGTGCATTTCGTACGGAGGTTATGGCTATCATTGGAGATTGCACACTGACTTTCGGGAGTTCCGTGCTTGTGGAGCTCTTGTGTTAGAGAGGGATCCCATTATTAGTAGGAGGTGGTTAGCGGATATGACTAGTGCATTCAGGACGAGTTTCTGCCCCATGGTGGGAAGAGGTCGGTAGTGAGTTGGGTGATGATGCCTTCGATGCTATGTCGTGGGACGACTTCTCGACCAGGTTTCGAGCTGAGTTTGCACTGGCAATTGAGGTGCAGAAGTTGACACGAAAGTTCCTGGATCTCCGCTAAACTATAGAGACTGTGGCAGAGATCACAGCCAAGTTTCGGGAGAGGGCGTTATTGGTACCGCAGTATGTAGCAGATGAGGAGATGAAGAAAGTGAGGTATCCTGACATGCTGCGGGATGACATCAGGAAGTTTGTGAGTATTTCAGGTTGCGAGACCCTGAATGATATGATCTCTAGAGCCCGAGAGCGATAGATTGATTTGGAGCACATTGAGAAGAGGAAGACAGATCAGGAGCACATTTTGGAGGGTCCCGGGAAGAGACCCACGACTTCTGACCAGCATGCGAGAGGTTATCAGGACCGGAGTCAGTGCAGCACGTGTGGGAAACTGCACAAGGGAGTTTGTCGTTCCAGGGGTGTAGGCTGCTACAAGTGTGGCAGTGTTGGTCACGTTAGCAGGGATTTCCCTCAGGGGGCGAACCCATTGTGTTTTCAATGTGATCAGGTGGGCCACAAGAAGGTCGATTGCCCGACGATGAAGGGAGGATTAGGGAGTGCTTCTGTTCTAGTTACTTTGAGCATTACTGATGGGCGAGAGGATAGGGCCTTGGAGTGACAGACGAGGGGGATCAGGATTCTAGCAGACCATGTGGCAGGTATGTATCTTTTACTCTGTTCGGTTCTATCTGTATTTAGAGATTTTATTTTCCATGCATTGGTTGAGAGTAGTGTAGCTATGGGTTATCCCTCTGTTTGTATATGGATTATATTTTCAAGAAATGTCATATGCCAATTGCATACCGAGAATTCTTAGTAGTTAGTGTGAGTTATTCCCTTGATGCTGGATCGGAAGTGTTTAGTATTATTTTGGTTACGGTCGAGGCCGGTTCCGGAGCATTACGTGACGATCTGCGGTCAGGGTTCATTAGGACGGTTATTCACCAAAGTCAGGATTCAGTGTGGTTCAGTCTTTGTGTTAGGGTTAGCTTTTGAAAGCATCAAGAGAAATAATTTATCTCTAAAGAATTTACTCAGAGCATCAGCTAATTGGACTTTAAGGTTGGGTGAGACATCAGGTTGAGCATATGGGATCATCGGTAGTGGGATTCAGTAAACGTTCATCTAGTCTTCAGTAATTGTGCTGCCTTTGGAGTGGGCTAGAAATGGATCACTAGCAGTGTTGATCGTTGACTATCAGCATGCCGGTCATGTAAGAAAGGAAGGAATGAGGATCCTGCAAGTCTTGCGTACTTTAAGGATTTAGTCAAATCAAAGAGGGGGAGAATCGCCCAGGGATTCAGAAGCATAAGCAGATGTGAAACTGGAATAAGTGTCGCAGCCTTGTTAGGAAGAAAGACGGATCAAGCAGCTGTGTGGCGTGAAGATAGTGTAAGTTGGGAGTTCGGAAAACTTGCCAACATTGAGGTCGTGTTCTCGTGCTAATTGATAGCAGGTCCTAAGAAATCAGGGCGGGGATTTCAGTCAGTGTGGAAGGTGTTGTAAGACTGCGGGATAGCCGTAGCATTCACTAGTAGCCAGTCAGCGATGAAAGTGTTGTAAGACTGCAGGATGGCCTTAGCATTCACTAGTATCTAGTCAGCGTGGAAAGTGTTGTAAGACTATGGGATAGCCGTAGAATTCACCAGCATCCAGTCAGTGTGGAAGGTGTTGTAAGACTGCGGGATAGCCGTAGCATTCACTAACAGCCAGAAAATGTGGGAACTGTTGTAAGACTGCTGGATAGCCGTAGCATTCACCAGTGGCAGATAGTAGAAGAAATGTGGTAAGACTGTTGGGTGGCCCGTAGCATTAGTTAGCAGATAGTGTAGAAGTGTTGTAAGACTATGGGGTAGCCTGTAGCATCCACCAGTTAGTAGATAGTGTAAAAGTGTTGTAAGACTATGGGGTGGCCCGTAGCCTTCATTAGTTGGCATATAGAGTAGAAACATTGTAAGAATGCGGGGTGGCCTGTAGCATTCGTTAGTTAGCTGTTAGCATGGTAGTATAGTAAGACTGCGGGGTGGCCCGTAGCATTCATTAGTGGTCAGTTAGTATGGGAGCTTAAGACTGAGGGGTCGGCGTAGCATCCGCCGATTCCTATTCGACAATGAGAATGTCACAGATGTGTGATTCACTCACGGATTCCTTCAGATGGTTTAGGCCAGGGCGGGTCAGCCACACAGATGTGCGTAGGCCACAGTATGATTGGCTTCGGGAATTGGTAAGTCGTTGGAGACCAGGAATGATGTAAGACTACAGTGGTTCTGGTAGCATTCACCTTTTGTAGTAGATTCGGTGGCGACGGGTAGTCGGACGATATGGTCGGGAGGATCCAAAGGAATAATGGAGCCATGAGTGGCAATGTAGATAGAGCATTTTTCAATAACCGAAGTTTTCTTCGGAGATCGCTGGGAGCGACTGAGAGGATGTTCTTTAGTAACCGGGTGGGAATCCGGTATTTCTAGATAGTCGACAAATAAGTTGGGACCTGGGAGGTCTCGGCCCAATCGAAAAGTGGATAAGAAGCAGCAGGATGTTTTGACAGTAAGTGATGCGAAGGTTCTTGTGTGTAAGGAGGTAGCTTGTGGATCGAAAAGGCTAAGACACTTGCAGCGGGGTTAAATAATCTCAGAGTAATTGATTTGACCGTGTTGCGCAACTCTCGTCTGAGTCTAACCGTTTCAAGGATGAATCTTCTACTCGAAGGATTATATAAGCTTTCTGTCAGGTATAATTGTCATGTATATGGTTGTGTAGGGGCCGTCTGTCAGGGAAACAGATCAGTATGAATTTAGACTTTGTAAAGGCAGAAGTAAGTTGCGGAAGCTTGAAGTTCTCTTTCTTTGGGATGGAAGTTCAGTTGGTTTTTGGTTGTTTCGAGAAGATGGTCTTACACGTGGAATCTTCGGTGGCGTTCATCAGATCCAGCGTTGGATACGGGTGCTAGTAAGGAGCGATTTCGAGGACGAAATAAAATTTAAGTGGGGGAGAGTTGTAACGCCCCGTTCCGAATCGTGTTCCTAATTCGGGACTATGGCTTGAAGATGGGTTATCATAGGGCTTAGGGCCTTTGGAAGAGAGAGAGATCTATACCCATTTAGGTACGGACGATGTATTGGAGGTAATCTGGGAGTTGGTGGTGCATTGGAGCCAAGGGGCATATCGGTAAAGTGGCAGCTCGAGCTCTTTATGAATTATGGATTTTCGTTCGGAATTTTTTGAGGTGAGGATAAGTTGATAGATGCGTAGAGCTTCTCACCACCTTTCCATGGATATAAAGAACGTCACAAACGGAGTTGAAACAAAGAAGTTATGGTTGTTTGAAGTTGGAGTGGTCAGGGTGAGTGATCGTTGACTTGTTGACCAAGTTCGTTTAAGGCTCACGACGTGAGCATTAGAGGCTCACGACGTGAGATGCACCTGATGCACCAAAACC
The DNA here is from genome assembly GCF_052849685.1 of Lactuca virosa. NCBI lineage: Eukaryota > Viridiplantae > Streptophyta > Magnoliopsida > Asterales > Asteraceae > Lactuca > Lactuca virosa. The sequence continues at coordinate 430,437,430 of NC_136428.1, read as the reverse complement.
CTTATTTTCGGGTATTTAAAGGTATGGGATGATTACGGTTGCTTCTACTCAGCCTCTTTTACCTCCAAGACCCATGGAAACCCTAATCTAATCCTCCATTGAAGCCCTTGAGCCATTGTTGGTGTTATTGGTGTGTGGTTTCCTTGAAGAAGAAGAAGAAGAAGCTCTTGGGAAGTTCCTTTTGGAAAGATAAGCTCCTCCTAGTGGCACTTCTAAGCTCATAAGCTTCTGTAAGTCTCAAAGATCCCACCTTTCTCCTTCAATCTTGTAGAGATAAGTTGTGGTAACCTTCTTTGCATGGGGTCTTGAAGTATCGTGCATGGAGTCCATAAATTTAGCAACTTTATGGACCATTGAGTCATTTGCTATTCTAGAACCCTTAGATCTGGATTTTGGTTCAAGTTATGAGCTTCAAGTTTGAATCTTGATGTTTATACTCATCTTTTGACCTAACTAGTATTTAAGTCATGTATTGGACATATGTGACTAAAACGATTCGATTTTTATGGTCCTTGGGGTCAAGGAAGACCCTCTAGACTGTCCCATGTTATGACTTAATGGATTAAGAGCTTAATACTCATTTTTGGTCAGATCTGGACTCACGAAGTGAGGACGGATCCGAGGAAGCTTCTGGCCCAAAATCACGACGTGAGTATCACCTGTGCAAGTTTTAGGATCTTTGATGATGGGCTAGCTTTGTTTTGGACTTGTCTTTTGGTTTGGGCTCTTAATGGGTTAAGGATTTGAGAGTAATGGACTTCTGGTTGGGCTTGCCTTGCTAGGCTTTCCCTAATGGGCCTTGGATGATGAATTGGGCCTTAGTGGGCCCAATGTAGTTAAGTCTTGATTGCGCCCAATGGGCTTGGAGCTTTGGGCCATCGTAAAGCCATTGTTTTAGAAAAATAAATGGGATTTAGGAAAAGGCACATCTAAGGGTTTGGGCCCAATTTGGAAAATTAGGCCATTGATGGACTTTATTGGACTTTATGGTTTTGGGCTTTAGGCATGGACCAATTAGATCAAGGGTAAAATGGTCATTTTACCCTAAGAAGGATTTCTGAGTTTGGACTAAGTGATGTTTTGGTACTGATAGCTCGGGGAGCCGAAGGAGTAGCAGTTCGGGGAATTTCCAATTATCAGCCAGAGGAGTATCAGCAGGGCTTTAGCAGTGCAAGGTGAGTCTCCTTACTGGTTGTATGGGTCTACGGCCACAATGTTGGCCCATTTAGTTTATGTATGGTAGGAAGACTCGGGGGTTAGCCCTAGGCATTATGCATGAAAGACCAGCAGGAGGCTCATGGCACATTGTATGCTTTATGTATGGTAGGAAGACCCGGGGGTTAGCCCAAGGCAATATGTATGAAAGACCAGGAGGTGGCTCCTGGAACACTGTATGCTAATTAGCCAAGTAGAGTAGTATGTATGCTAGTTGTCTTTGTGATGCTTACATGGAAAACCAGGAGGTGGCTCTTGGCATTTGTGTGTAAGTGTGAGAACAAGATCTTTGCACAGGGACAAGGTTTGAGAACTCAAACCTTGAGTGAATGCTTGAGATCAATGTCTGCTTAATAATGGATGTTCAAGTCGAGACTGGAAAGACCAGTCAAGTCTTAGATAATCAATTCAACAAACGATCGAGACATTAATTGAGAACAAGTAAATAATGATCAAGGTAAAGTTAATAAATGAGGAACAAGAAGAATGTTTTAAATGTGATAAGAGTAAATGTCAATAGTGAGTGAAAGATCCGTTGTTGACTTGTATTGAATGCTCATATTTATAGGAGAGAATGTTACAGCGAATTATCTCAGATGTTTACATAGGACCGGACAAAAGGCATAAGCCTGACATTCTGATTGTCCTAATACAACTTTAGACTAAGTCCTATGAAACGTTACATCAAAATACAAGACAAAAGTAATAAATACGTAAGAGACAAAACAACTTCATTCCGGACAAGTGTTGTTCCGAAGATGACAGCTTGATCCGGATCACTATAAATTCCGGACATCAGGTTTGGCTCCGGAATGTGCTCCTCTTCAAAATACTTTACTCCTTTTCTTCAGCTCCGGACAAGGTTCCGGATCACATCTCACTTCGGAACCAGCAACCTTCAGAATATGTACTTAGGATTGCTAGAGGTTCACTTTCAGGTTCCAACAATCTCCCCCTAAGTGAACTTAGCAATCCATCAAGCTTAGTTCATTTCTTCCTTGATGAAGGTGTATGCTCGGAACAACCATTCTCACACCGCAATGTACCAAGTCAGTTGACTTACAAACTTTGCCTTAACCTGTTCCGGAGCATCAGACTTGGACACCCGGGATATGAACTTCTACAGAGCTTTGGTAGGAACCAAGTGTTTGTCAAGGACTCGGAAGAAGTCCTTCTTGTTTGTTCTTCTGGTGGTGTAGACAAACCCTAGAACCGGTTCTTCGATCGGACCATCTGCAAGAATTTCAGCTTCTGGAAGAACAAAGTCGATCTTTGCAACGAATTGTTCGGTTCCGTAGAGGTGAGCAAGTTCGTAATCACATCGACAAAACTCAGCAACATAGTCTTTGAGAAAGCTAAGAGCTGTGTGATAAGCACCCATACTGATGTCATCCTTTTGATTTTCTCTGAAGTAAGCAGCAAGAGTAAGGATGTCGTTCGGATTCATTGAAGGAAAATCCGCATCAGTAACAGTCTTTGGAGTTGGTTTGTTCCGGAGGAGATGGAAACAGAACAGAGGACAGTTCAGCTCAAATTTTACCAAGATTTTTCTTCCAAAGCCATGAACTTTTGTGATCCTCTTTCTTGTCCATACCTCCTTGAAGGGTTGAGCATTCATGGCATAAAAGGTTTTGAGCCTTTCACGTTCTGTCCGGATGATCACTTCCGGATTGTCGTTTGGGTGGAGCGGAGCAAACTTCTTAAAGAGTTTGCTGAAAGAAGAGAGAGGAAGATCCAGTTGATCAGTGTCATTTGAGGGAAGGTCATAGTACAGAGTTGGGATGATATCCTTGGCTTGGAGGATGCCTTCTCGACACAGAGGAGAGATGCCACGCATCGGATCGGGATGATCTTTTAACGCTTGAATCAGGATGCTGTCCTCCAGTTCCTTGTGAATTTCTTCCTCAGACCATCCAAATTTTTGTTTAAGGGGAGGTCCGGAGTGAAAGGCTTGTTGTTCGGAAGTCATCGGTTTCTTCCCTTTGTCTCTCTGAAGAGCATCAATAACCATTTTCATGTTCTCGTCAATGACGAATTCCGGAGTAGGAGTTGGAAGCGGTTCTTCTGGAATTTCATCTGGAGTACGGAGAGCAGAGCCTTGATCAATTGGGGCTATTTTTGGTTCCGGAATGGGAGTAGGAGGCAGCATGGAGGGAGTGGCTCGGAAGGCTTGAGCTGTAAGGAAATATTTTGCCTTAGCCATTTTGACGGCCATTTCAAAGGCGTCCGGAAGAGAGGATGGCCAGGAGACAGCGGACCAGATCCTCTTCTGTTCTTCTGATAACACCTTCGGAGCAGTTAGCTTTGGAGCTTGAAGACCAAGAATTCCTTTGGGAGCTTCATCCGGAATGTAAATTTCATAATCTTCATCTCCTTCGATTCCTTCAGTAATGCCCAGGATTCCGGAGACAAATTTGACATCTTCTTCTTCGGAATCGAGGTCCTCATCCCGGAGTGTAAATTCTGAGGCTGGCTTCCATCTCCTGCTTGGGCCTTCTCCCCCTCTTGCATCGGTGACCCTGGAAACCGGTGCAAGCGATAAGTCCTCCTTGATATCATCAAGTTTGGAGAACACCTTCTGAAGACCGGTGGAGAGTTGAAGAGTAAGAGTGTCATAGGCTTCAGAAGTGGGAGCTTGTTCGGATAGATGCTTGAATGTGTTGCTAAGGATTTCAATCATCTCATCAAATTTCCTGTTCAAAACATCAACAATCTTCCAAGTTGAGCACAGGAGTTTGATGAGGACTTGTTGAATGATCAGATTCATCTCATCCTTCTTCCGGATCTCCCTCTCCAATCGTTGAATTTGTTTCTCATGACGAACATGAGTCTGCTTGAGTAGGTCGTTGGTAGCAGACACAAGATCGTCATGAACCTTGAGCATGGAAGATATGGTGTTGAGATAATTGTCGACAAGAGCATCATACTTGGAATCAAGTTGCTCAACAGTGTGTTTCAGCCAGATGGAAATCAGCTGGTCAAGATGGGCTTCTCTCTCTGCTATGGATGGTCCGGACTAGTGGGAGAGAGACTGAAGGATGGCATCAAGTTTTGAATCAAGTCCGGAGACTTTTTGATCCAGTTTCGAATTCAGCTCTATTACGGAAGTCTCTACAGATGACACCTTAGCCATAGTGTCTGAGACATTGTTGCGGATCTCCAGTAAGGCAAATGGGTCAACATGTTCACCAGCGAAGGATTCGGAATCGGAATCTGAGTGTTGCGGAGGAGGTTGGTGAGCATCCAGGTTGGAGGAGGGACCCGGTTTGGCGGCATCATCGTCTTCTTGAAGATTTGAGTTGGAGTCGTCGTCCGTAGTGGAAGTGGAGGAGGTTCCAAAGTCAAAGGCAGACTTGGATACGGATGCTTTGGATTGATAGTGAATGCAGGTAATGAGATGGGCATTCGGAACTGTTGTTGCTTCTTCCTCCAACATAACTTCTTCTGAGATTTCTTCTTCCGGATTAGTATGGAAGATGCTTTGATGAATGACGATTGGGGGTAGTTCCGAAGTGAGTTCTTTGATGGCGTCATCGTCAGAGGGATGGACATAGGGCATATTGCTTTGGATAGCCTGGTTCCTCATGGAGATGAGAGTGGATTCAACTTGAGCACGAGTCAGGTCTGGACGCCTTGATGCAGCCCTGTTCACATAATCTTCCCAAAGAGGGCCATTAGTACCTGGTCGTCCTGTACGCCTTCCGGGTATCAGACCAGTTGTCGCATCGGAAGTTGGAGAGACTGCACCTCCTTCCGGATGCTTGGGTTCCAGAACAATGGTTCCGGAGTGTGTGTGTGTGGAAGAAATTATGGGAATATCAAATTTGACACGTGGGTGTGTTCCAGGGGGCTGCAAGGAACTTTGTTCAACACCGGCATCACCCTTTTGGGAGGGTGAGGGTGGAATATGTGTAGACTCCCCGTGTGTATGTGTGCTTGTGATTATGAAACATTGAGGGGTACCACAAATGAGTGGGCAGGAGGGGTGTGTGGACGGCCAAAATCAGCCGGAATGTCATGGGTGCCCTCCTGTTGAGAGGGGGCACTGACTTTGGATTTCTTTTTGGCCTTAGGTTTGGTGGGTGACGCCTTTCGTTTGGCTGGTTGCTTAACTTTGGGTCCGGACTTAGTGTGAGTGGCCTCTTCCGGAGTAGGCTCAACTGATACCGGGGCAGGCTGTGTTGGGTCGAACACAACCGAGGTCTCAAGATGGTGTTTCAAAAAGGGAGATCCGGAAGGAATGAGGCCCAACATATTTTCCGAAATTCGTCTGACCAGACCAAAAGATGACTGGTCCGGAATTCTGTAAGTCTTAACAAGTTTGAAAGATACACATACCTCCGGAGGAATGGTGCTCACCGGAATGGGGATGTTAAGTTCCTTGAAGATCTGTTCAATCGTCAGGGCCCAAAATCTAGGGCTCGAAATCTCGTTCGGTTTCCTCTTGATGGCAAACTTGCAAAAGTCTTGCCATAATACTTTCGGAAGGTCCACAGCGTTGTTGCATCCGGAGTAAATGTTGAATACCACATTCAGCCAGTCTTTGCTTAGGGTATCAGTACCGCCGTGCTTGCCCGATAGTCCACGGATGATAAAATGCATAAGGACGGTCCAGAGCCCTGAAACTAAAGTTTTCTTAAAATCCTTTGCCCTATAGTCTTGATTGTACCCGATGAAGTTGAGAAACGTCTGGAACTCTTCAGCAGTTGGTTCCACCACTTTGAAACCAGCAGGGTTTTGTGAAATTCCAATGGCCTTGAGAAAGGTTGTTTTGTAGACGGGAATGGAGCGATCATCGATAATGGAGGTTAACACAACATCATCTTCAAGTTTGATGCTAGTGAATGCACGATGAAGATGAGAGAGAGGGAGTGGAGGATCAGGGATTTTGGTAAGTGGAATGGAGAGAGGATGATGTGCAAGGAACTCAATCATTATCCTGATTGATTCGCCGTAGTCAAGTGGATTCAAAGAGAACAGTTGGGTAGTGTCCCTAAGAAAGGGTTCTTGATCTGCAGATGATGATGATCCCTTCGATCCTTTGGATGATTTCTTCCTGGATATGGATTTCTTGGGAGTTTGAGCAGTTGAAGCCTGGTTCTTGGAGGACTCCATTGATGAAGATGAAGAAAGCTTGAAGAAAACGAAGAACTGTGAGGTTTTTTTGGGAGGATTGAGAATTGACAAATCGTAAGGAGGTAAAGTTAAATGTGAAAAAGTATTTATAGGTAGGGAAAGACGGTTCGGGTCGAAAAAGGTAATGATGAGGATCCGAGATCCATCGGGTCGCATTTAATGTTGGGAAATAGAGATTAGACAGGTGAGGTGAAAGGGCAAGGCAATTGGTCTAAAAAAAGGAGAATGTAACCATCAATTCGTTTTCCATTTTAGAGGGCGTGCAATCGTGTCACGCAAATCGAGGAAGATTGGATAAGGATCTTCATAAAAAGTAACCATTGAGAAAAACCGTTTCACCTTATTACCTCTTGGTTTTCCGGATGAATTGTTTCGGACAGTGTATGATCCGGAGGATAAAAGGGATGTTCCGGAATATATATGATAAAAAGGGTTTCCGGAGTAATTTTGAAAAATTCTGGAGCATTAGATTGAAATTCCGGAGCAAATTTTGAAAATTCCGGAGAAGATTGAAATTCTGGAGCAAATTTTGAAAATTCCGGAGCATATTGAAATTCCGGAGCAAATTTTGAAAATTCCGGAGCAGATTGAAATTTTGTAGCAAATTTTGAAAATTCCGGAGCAGATTGAAATTCCAGAGCAAATTTTGAAAATTCCGGAGTAGATTGAAATTCCGGAGCAAATTTTGAAAATTCCTTTTCCGGAGAGGATTTCCGAAATTCCTTTATTGAGTAAGTTTCGAAATGGTGATCCGGATGATGGTCGATCTTGATAGTCGTGATAAGACAATGAACTGTACAGCTTATAAAACTCAAGGGATAATTAGTAAAAAAGACAGGTAAAAAGATCCTATGTATTTAGAGGAAAAATAGTTCCGAAGCAAAAACAATTGAGTTCGGAGCATATTTTTCTTCTGAATACTTCTATCAAAGAGAACATGTCTCCTCAAAGAATTGAGGATCAGGCATCATCATACCCATTTTGTTCAGAAAACCATTAAATTTGGTTTCGTCTAATGCCTTAGTAAAGACATCAGCAATTTCATCGTCAGATGGAACAAAAATAAGTTCGATGTTACCATTTAGAACATGATCTTTAATAAAGTGGTACCGAATGTCAATGTGCTTCGACATGGAGTTCTGAATTGGATTGTGTGAGATTACAATGGCACTTTGAGAATCACAGTAGATAGGAATGCGTTGAAATCGGTAACCATAATCCAAGAGTTGAGATTTCATCCAGAGAACTTGAGAGGTGCAGCTGGCAGCTGCAATGTATTCAGCTTCAGCTGTAGAGAGAGCAATGCAGTTCTGTTTCTTGGATGACCAGCTGACTAAACGACCACCTAGGAATTGACATCCTCCTAATGTACTTTTCCTATCAAGTTGAAGACCACCATAGTTCGAATCAGAGTAAGCTTGCTGAAGGAAACTTTCATTTGTTGGATACTAGATTCCGAGGTTCTTTGTACCTTTGAGGTACCGGAATATTTGCTTCACAGCCAAAAGATGAGACATCTTTAGATTGACTTGAAATCTGGCACATAAGCATGTTGAGAACATTATGTGCGGGCGACTTGCAGTGAGATAGAGTAAGGATCCAATCATTCCATGATACTTCTTTTCATCGACGGAAACACCCGAAGGGTCGGCAAAGATTTTGTGACCGAAGCCCATAGGTACCTTGGCAGAGGCACATGTATCCATAGAGTATTTCTTGAGAAGCTTAGAAATGTACTTTTCATGGTGAATGAAAATACCTTTGTTAGTCTATTTAACTTGAAGGCCAAGAAAGAAGTTTAGTTCTTGGTTCATGCTCATTTGGAAACGACTGATCATAAGTTTGGCAAAATCAGCAACCATAGATGAATCCGTAGATCCAAAAATGATGTCGTCTACATAAATTTGTACCAGCATGAGATGTTTTCCATTTGATCTTCGAAATAGAGTGGGATCAAGTATACCTCTTTGAAAACCTGAGCGCTTGAGCAAATCGGTGAGTGTCTCGTACCAAGCCCGAGGAGCTTGCTTGAGTCCGTAGACAGCCTTTCGGATTTATAACAGTAGTTCGGAAAGGAAAGATTAATAAATCCGGGGGGTTGTTGAAGGTATACTTCAGTATCAAGTTCACCATTAAGAAAGGCACTCTTAACATCCATTTGATAAACTTTGAAACCTTTATGGGCAGCATAAGCAAGAAAGATTCTGATAGCTTCAAGTCGTGCAACAGGAGCAAATGTCTCGTCGTAGTCAAGACCTTCAATTTGAGTGAAATCTTTAGCTACCAATCTTGCCTTATTTCGGATGATGACTCATGTATCGTCTAGCTTGTTGCGAAATACCCATCTTGTACCAACAATAGGGTGATGTTGAGGAGGAGGTACGAGAGTCCAGACTTCATTTCGGTCAAATTCTGCTAGTTCTTCTTGCATGGCTGTAATCCAATCAGCATGCTCTAATGCTTCTTTGATGGATTTGGGTTCAACCATGGATATGAATGCTGAAAAATGGCATTCATTTTGGATGTTGGTAGCTGAGCGAGTTTGTACACCAACATTCGGATTGCCTATCACTTGGTTTGGAGGATGATCCTTCGTCCAAACATACAATCGAGGGAGTTCTTGTGCAGCCGAAGATCCCACATCAACAGTAGAATTGATTTGCTCCCCCTGAATGATTTGAATATTGGGATGATGCTCCCCCTGAACTTCTGAACCGGAGAGGTTGACATCATCATCAGAAGGAAACTCAAAGAAATTTTTGTTTTCATCAATGTTGAGAGGATTTGAGTCATCGAAATCAGCAGCTACATCTTGGAAGCCATCCACATTTGATTCAAGAGAGGGATTTGCATTATTCTCCCACTCAACCTGAGAAGGTTGAAATGGTTCGGAATCAAATGAAGGTAGGCTCGGAAGTGGACCGGAGAGGTTGTGAGAAACTGGGGCTTCCGAAGGAGAATTTGGAATCAGAGATGGTCGTGATCGAGATTCGGAATCAAGAGTTGTTTCGGAAGGACCAAAGAGGGTTTCAAAGTCAACCTCGATAATGGTTTGAGGGTTAGAACATCCTGGCGGAGGAGCATCAGACTCCATGATGTGAGTTGTGATGTGAGTGGGGCCAGAATTCCGAACAAAGTTGTCATCAAAGGTAATATCAAAGCTTTCTTCCAGAACACGAGTTCTTCGGTTGAGAACTCTGTAAGCCTTGGATTTGGAAGAGTACCCTAGAAAGATAGCTTCATCAGCTTTAGGTTGGAACTTTGTAAGCTGATCACGGTTGTTTTTGATGAAACATCTGCATCCGAATACATGTAGGAACGAGATCGTTGGCTTTCGACCATTCATTGCTTCGTATGGTGTCATGTTGAGTCGTCGATTGATAATACTTCGATTTTAAGTGAAGCAAGCAGTGGATACAGTTTCAGCCCAAAGATAGAGTGGAAGGTTTGCATAGTTCAGCATGGATCGAGCAGTTTCAACGAGTGTTCTATTGCGTCTTTCAACTACACCATTTTGTTGTGGAGTGTAGGGAGCTGAGAAGTTGTGATCGATTCCTTTTTCTATGAGAAACTTCTCAATGGTGGAGTTAACAAATTCCGAACCATTATCACTTCGGATTCTTCTGACCGGGAGTTTGATAAGAACTTCTATTCCTTTGATAAAATTTACAAGCTCAGAGGCTGTTTCGGATTTCAGCCTTAGGAAGAAGACCCAGGTGAACCTTGTAAAATCATCAACAATCACAAGAATGTATTTCTTATGATGAAGACTTTCTACAGTGGATGGTCCACAAAGATCAATGTGTAGAAGTTCCAATGGATCCGAAATGGATTTTTTGATAATAACAGGATGACCCTTCTTTGATTGCTTACCACACTCACATGCAACACATAAATGATCATTTTCGAACTTGAGAAGAGGCGAGTATATTACCATTTCACCTGATACAAGATCATTCATGTATCAGAAGTTCAGATGTGCGAGCCTTCGGTGCCATAACCAACTGACGTCAGGAACAGCTTTGGAGAGAAGGTAGAGTTGCGGTTTGCCAATAATCATATTGATGTCAAGTGGGTACATGTTTTTGTTGCGAAGAGACTTTATCAAACATTCTTTTCGGTCTTCCGTCATCACATAGCTGTATATTTTGCAAAATTCCACACGTCGGCTTGAGTCAGTGAGCTGAGCAACACTTATCAAATTATGTTTCAAGTCAGCTACATAAGCAACATGTGAAATAGAGAAGTTTCCATTGGTGAGAGTTCCATAACCACGAATTTGAGAATTGGAGTTGTTGCCATACGTCACGTAACCAGCATTTGGAGAAAGCTTTAAATCTCGCAGAAAATCCTTCTGCCTCGTCATATGCATGGAGCAAGCACTATCAATATACCATATTGTTTCTTGCTCCAAAGCACAAAGTGCCTGCAAAATTAGTGAGCAATGGAGCTTTTAGGCTCCGAGTTAGACTTTGGGACATAGGCATGGACTATGGACTTTGATTGTGACTTTGGAGCAACTACGTGTTTCTTAGTGAGATTACTTGAGTTCTTTGGAAACAGACAGAATGCTAAAGTCTTTTCATCTATCCAGTAGTCAAATTCAACTACTTGTGGGTTCGGAGCTGGCTTCTTCGGAACATTGGTATCCGAAGGATTGACAGTTTTTGTTATCTCCGAGATAGTTGTTTTGTTAACAGATGTTTTGATTTTCCACAAAAGATTTTTATTTGAAGATTTTGAAACAGTGGTTTTTGAACTTGTGGATTTGTTTGATGACACATTGTTCTTTGAAATTTTCGGTTTAAAAATTGTGCCATCAGATTTTGCAATAAAGACAGATGAAACATTTCGAGGTGCCAGCGAAGTGTTTTGGATGGTTTTGACATTGACATTAACATGAGCTTGAGGTGATTTGGATTTAAGGACTTCCTTTGGTTCCGAACGAACAGGATGTTCGGAAGGTCATTTGAGGATCCTTGTGGGAACAAATGAATTTTGTCTATGGTTTTGACATAAGGACTTCCTTGTGTTGTTCCGAGATGAGTTTGGTTTAGAGTTAGCAAGGAACCTGGAATTTTGTCTAGTCTTAACTTCCTTTTTGTAAGCATTTCTACCTTCTACCTTGGGATCTACAACATCTTTTCTATTCAACATTGGTTTTTTCTTAGGATGAGGAGAGGATCCAGAAGTTTGTCCTTTGGATGGATTTGTAAACTTAGGAGTAATGGGAACCAATTTGGTTTTTGAAAGAACTACGGAGTCCGATTCACATGAATCAGAGGACACATTGCTTGAGACTTCAACTTTATCATCTAAAGATGCCCATACAAATTCCGAGGCATTGACTTCATTTGTTTCCGGAATAATTTCCTCAATCACATAGTTGTTGACGTGATTGCATTTAGGAACATAGTCTACACAATTTGGAAGACTATAATGATATTCCGTGGTCCGATTCAGGTCCAGGTTTATCAGAGGCGGAAGAGGCGTGGAATCAGTACATTTGACAACTATTGGTTGGAACTCAGGAATTAGGGACTCAAAAGATCTTTTAGCCTCTGGAAGGGGTGACAATGGAGAAATAGGAGTGTCCGAATGTTTAATGTTCGGAACCTCTCCCATGAATGTCAGATTTTGCAAATCTTTCAGGGGACTAACAATTGGTTTCGTAAACTCACTTCCGAGACCAGGAGCTTTGGACCATGGATGACGAAAATTATGAGTCATTCGAATGTCAGCTTCAAGCATGTCAACAGAGTTATGCAAAGCATCTATTTTGGCATTGATATGTTTGTTATCAGAAATCATAATATTTCGTTCAGAGTAAGTGATTTCACATTTATCTTTCAAAATGATACATTCATCTTTTGACATTACAAGTTCATGCTCTAGAGACTCGATTTTCAATTTCTTATCCTCAAAACGTAATCTAAGACGACTTAGTTCACAGTCTTTCTTCTCACTGGCTTCTAGGCTGACTCATAGGATTTATGGATGGTGTTCATATCTGTTTGGATCTGGGTCAGATAAGGTTCACATAAAATAAAATCAAAATTATTATCAGAGATCATGGATTTTACCTGCTGAACAATGCTTCGACCTGGTGGATCGTTAGTGGCCATGTAGTAGTAGTGAGGTTTAGCAACATCATCTTCATCTTCGGATCCAGAAGACCAATAACCTTCATCACATTCAACCGTTTGTCTTGAAATCAAACACATGTTTCTTCCAGTTACTAAATCATCATCATCTCCGGATGACCAATATCCTTCGACATCTCTTGAAACGGTAGTAACAAATGCTTTCTCACTTTCAACCATTTCTTGTGCTCTTCGGACATAATAAGCTGAGTCCTTGACTTTTGGTTTTTGTGGAGCATCAGCTAGACAATCTTTGGCAAAGTGGTTTGCATCCCCACATTTATGACACAAGATCTTTGGTTTGTCTGATTTGGAATTTTGAGAAGATTTTGGAGCTGAGTTTGGTTTAGTGAGGTTAGGCTTGTATGTAGGAGGATTTTCGGAGGTGTGTTTTGGTTCCGGAGCAAAATATGGTTGAGGATGGTTTTGATGAGGAGCGTTGAATCTGTTTTGGTATGGTTTGTAAGAGGAATTGAAAGGTCGTTTGTATTTCATTGAGAGTAAGGCAAATTCTTGTTGGAAAAGGAGTTTAGAATCTAAGGTTTAGGAATCATCATCAGGATAGATGTGTGTTGGTAAAGAAGTTAAGGATGACTGAGTTAATGGAACAGTGGGTTTGTAAGGTTCCGGAGCAGGTGGGTTCGGAATGGTTGATTCAAAGGAACTGACTAGAGCAAGTGGTCCTCCGGAAAGTTCTCTTATGGTTTGAGCAACGTTTGATTCATGTCCTTAAAGCTCATCAAAAAGTTGATAGAGTTTCAATTTTTTTAAGGAACCATTGCTTTGAAGACAGGACTTTACATTTCCCCATCCTTTACCAAGACTGTTAATAAACTTGAGATTGTACTCGAGAGGAGTTCGAACAATCCCATGAGCAGTCATGTTGTTGACAACGATTCGATATCGGTTGGAGGCTGAGGCTACAGATTCTCCTGGAGTAGTAGTGAAGGTGTCAAAGTCATTGACAACCGAGGTGAGGCGTTTGTCCTTCATACTTTCGGAACCTTCAATCAGATCCTGAAGAGTGTCCCAAATTTCTTTGGCTTATTTGCATAGCTTGATGTGCTCAAAGAGTGATGGAGGAACACCAAACACCATTTCCGAGAATGCAACTTGATCAGCATGCAGCTTCTCAATATCATCAGCAGTTAGAGGGGCTAGACGAACTTCATCTTCTCGCATGAGCTGAGCAGCTGCATCCCTTACAACTGTTCTTACAGGAATATGAGGGCCTTCTTTGACGGATCTCCAGATTTGTTCACCTTTCTCTTTGGATAGTAAAAACCTTTCCATTCTAACTTTCCAATGATCATATTCTTCTACAACTAGCAATGGGGCACGTGTAGGGCCACCCAAGCTATTTGCGATTTGCATTGAAATCATTTGTTGAGATTTGAAGCAGCCATTGAAGTTAAGATATCTTCAAGCTTAAGTGGTATATAGAAGAACTTTTATCCTTAACACAGAAATGGTTGAAATACTAAGGTAAATTCAAACCAACTATAATCTGATCTTATGGATTCAAAGGGCAACCACTCGAGCTCTGATACCAATTGTGAGAACAAGATCTTTGCGCAGGGACAAGGTTTGAGAACTCAAACCTTGAGTGAATGCTTGAGATCAATGTCTGCTTAATAATGGATGTTCAAGTCGAGACTGGAAAGACCAGTCAAGTCTTAGATAATCAATTTAACAAACGATCGAGACATTAATTGAGAACAAGTAAATAATGATCAAGGTAAACTTAATAAATGAGGAACAAGAAGAATGTTTTAAATGTGATAAGAGTAAATGCCAATAGTGAGTGAAAGATCCGTTGTTGACTTGTATTGAATGCTTCTATTTATAGGAGAGAATGTTACAGCGAATTATCTCAGATGTTTACATAGGACCGGACAAAAGGCATAAGCCTGACATTCTGATTGTCCTAATACAACTTTAGACTAAGTCCTATGAAACGTTACATCAAAATACAAGACAAAAGTAATAAATACGTAAGAGACAAAACAACTTCATTCCCGACAAGTGTTGTTCCGGAGATGACAGCTTGATCCAGATCACTATACATTTCGGACATCAGGTTTAGCTCCGGAATGTGCTCCTCTTCAAAATACTTTACTCCTTTTCTTCAGCTCCGGACAAGGTTCTAGATCACATTTCACTTCGGAACCAACAGCCTTCGGAATATGTACTTAGGATTGCTAGAGGTTCACTTTCAGGTTCCAACAGTAAGACCCAGGGGATGGCCCCCGGCTTGCAAGAAAGACCACATGGCGGCATGTGGCATAAAGGCAAGATTATGTGCGGCATATAGCACCGTATTTTATTATGATATATGTATGGCTCATGGTTATGTATGACATGTATGGATCAGTTGATATGTATGGCATGTATGGATCAGTTGATATGTATGGTATGTGGTATCTTGGGAACTCACTAAGCTTTGTGCTTACGGTTTACAGTTTTAGTTTCAGGTATCTTCAGTTTTCAAGAAAAGGAGCTCGGGACGAACGCAGCGCATTCACCCATATTATTCCACATTATGTGATCTTTGGGATTGGACTCTGCTATTTGTTTTAAAGTTTGCAACATTACGTGGTAACCATGCCCTAGGAGGCTATATCTACAATTTGGAGCCTTGGTCTTGCTTAAAGGCGTCTGAATAAGAAAAGGACTGAAGGGGCTCGACGAGTTTCATGGTCAACTCGACGAGTCGGATGAAGATTGCCTGTTTTTGGTTCTGTATGGACTCGCAGAGTCAGTGAGATGACTCGACGAGTCGGTTAGGGTTTTCCTGACATTCTGGAGACTGCATGGACTAGACGAGTTGTCTGGAAACTCGGCGGGTCGACTAAGGTTTTCACGACTTCTTGAGTTCTGAAGGAACTCGACGAGTCAGTGGGTTACACTCGACGAATTGGGTCAACATGGACTGTTGACCTTGATCGTTGAGTTTGACTTTAACCAAGGGTTGACCAGTTTGACTTCTAAGGGTACTTTGGTAATTTTTGTATTTATGGAAGTGGATCATTGGTGGTTGTAGGTGTTGGTGTTTGGAGCCGTGATTTGGGATTTTGATATTTCAGTTTCGATCGACATTGTGAGGTGAGTTGTCCACACTATACTAATAGGGTCGAAGGCACCAATGTTGGCCCTTTTCGGATTTGTATCCTGGTTTATTGCATGATGATATGCTTAGTAACCTGTTAGTTCGGTATCCTAGTATATAGGATAATGCTATGTTAGTAACTGGTTATGTCACAATGGGCAGTTTGCTAGGAAATTATATTCTCATGTAATCATCGTCCATTGTACAAAAAAAAACTTGTACTCTAAATGAATATCATACTCTATGCTCACTCAATACACCTCTTATAGTCAATTATGTGTTGAAAACCCTAGAAATTCTGGTTCAAGTTTATTATGAACTAGGATTCTCTTATTGGGCCTAATGGACCAATAAACCTTCAACTTGACTATCTTGGGCCTAGGAACCCTAATTGGGCTCTAAATGGACCACATTTATAAAACTTTAGCATTTTGGACCATGTGGGCCTAAAATAATCCATTTTATCTCTAATAGGTCTTGTTGGGCCATAAATGGTCTCATTTGCATTAATGGGATGTAAACCCTTTTTATAGGTATTTAATGGGCCGTGAACCTTAATATGGGCCCAATGGGCCAGAAATTTATTTTTGGGCATCATGAATTCGAACAATTCAAGTAAAGGCTCAAATCTCCTCAATTTCTTTCTTTCTAGCCGAAATCTCGGCCCAACCCACATTATGCATATAAACAAAAAAAATGAAATGAAGGATTTATTTGGCTTTGACACACCATTTTTGCATGGTGGTCTTCCATGCACATCACCTCACCATCTCTCTCTCTTCTCTTATTAACCTAGGCCAAAACCCCTCCCCCACCTCTCTCATTGTTCCTTTCAAACATCTTCAAAACACTCTCTAGATCACCTCCCTTTTTCCTCCAAAATTTCAAGATTTTAGGTGTAACTTCAAGAGAATCTTCTCCAAGATCATCATCTTTGAGAAGTTCTTACTTAGACCTATGATTTAACTTCTTGGTCTCTTCAAAAATATCCTCTTACACCCATATTTTTGTGGATCATGTTCTTAGAACCATCCAAGTTCGAAAACCTCTTCAAGAGGCTTGCTAAAGCCGAGATCTTCTTCAATCTCTTCATCAAAACCGAATCCAAACCTCAAAGGGAGTTCATACCCCCTATTTTAGGTTTTTACTAAGTTTTGGGGGGAAATACAAGTTGCTTTGTGTAGATCTATGTGTATATGCTTGAATATGTGTGTTTTTAATGATTTATTTGGTGATTATGTTTTATTTGCTTCATAAATCTAAAAATATGTTAAGAATATGAATTTTATCACTTGGATCTACATGAAAACTTGAGAAAAGTATGTGTTATCACATATAATACATGTAAACTTGTAGATATGGGATTTATACACTTAAAATAGCAAAAAAAGAAGTGTTGTGTACAAACATGGATAACTTAAACTCAAAAATCAGCCCTTGACAGAAACGTTTTGGTCCAATCTCGAACTGTTTTGACCACCTTAATGGTAATATTTTTAAAAACTGTTTTACATGCAAAAGGTTCAGGTTTATAACTTTAAAATGACTACTCTCACGTTTTCATACGATTTTTCTACAATTTTTGGCGAATTTTACAAAAATGCCTATCATATTTGAAATAATCTCGGACCAGCCTGTGAAGGTGAGCAATTTCACACTGGATAGAGGCAATTAAAAATTCTAAGAAAAATTTGTAAACAAAGTAGACAAAATTTCCAAACTGTCAGAGTTTACGGATCCAAATTTCGACTCACGATGATTTTTCTATAAATTTTCCAACAACCGGGTCAGAAAAGTCATAAACCAGAAAAATGTGCGTTTTCACAAAAATCAAAGCCAAAACTGATATTTTGACAGAAATGGGTCAAAAATGTGATTTTTACCAAAAACTAGCCATAAATACAAGTTTTGAACGAAATGAGGACAAAAGTGTTATTTTTACTAAGATTGGGCCTTAACTGTAAATTTTTGGCTTATTGGGCCAACAATGTCATTTGTACAAAAAGTGGGCTATTTATACTATTTTGGTAAATAATTTGGCTAATACTAGCAATAAAATAACAAACAGACTAATTTTGTCATTCGTATAATATTGGGCCTTAGTGGCCCATTAATATGTTTGATAGGTCTTGAATACTATTTATTTGTTTATTGGGCCTCACTGACCCATTAAAATGCGCGACGGACCTTGGATACTATTTGCGTGCTATTTGGGCCTATAAATACCTTACATGTGAAATAGGCCTTAGTTGTCATTTTACATATATTTTGGGCCCATGTTATATAATCTCATTTCTTTCGGCCTGAAAATGACTTACGTGTTCAGTGAGACTCAGTGGTCCGCAGACATGGTTCATTGGGCCCAGAATGAGTTTATATGTTTCTCTTCGCGTAAATTCGATTAAGGATCTAGTGAGACTTGTCGGTTGAAACCTATTGAGTGTATGATCGTAGTGTGTAGTTATAATCAGAGTATCTTGGAGGGAGAGCGGGGTTTTGTGTATAGATCTATACGGGGATGACACCCCACACCTGAGCTGTTCGCTACAGTTAGACTACATCAGTCTAGGGTGACTATAACCTTATTTGATTTTTCTGTCGGCATTCACAAACGCCAAGACAGGCGAAATTGTCAATATTTAGTATGGTTATGACTGCTCACTTAGAGGAATTAACGTTATGAAGTTTGCGGAAGACCATTCTCTTTTCTCTTGGATTACTCGGAAACTTACTCTCACTGGTACTCAACCTCGGGGTTGGTATGGCAGCTTTCTCTTTTCTTCTTTTAAAGGCAACATCGGGTTGTCTGGGGGTATTCTATTTACATCCTCTTTTGGCATTCTATTAATCAAAAACACATAGAAAAGATTGATACAAGATCAGACACAAACATACTAAACTATTTTAAAAAAATATAGGATTTTCTTGTGATTGCAAAGTTATACAAATCATTTTCTCAAACATGCTTATGAACTCACCAACATTTTTATGTTGACCTTTTGAAATTAACTTGTATTCTCAGGAAATCGTTGAAGCAAGTTGGGACGAAGAAACTAAAGGATGTTTTGTTATATTTCTATTTCATCAGACTTTAATTATTTTGGCATGTAATATTCAAATACAATACTCGATGTAAACAATGAATGTTGTTATATTACATGTGTGATGATGATGTTATGTTTCAATTATATACTCTGTGATGATACTGCAATGTTGAAAGTCACGCTCAAGCCCCCGGACGTGTCCGCCGTCTGGTTCGGGGGTGTGACAGATTGGTATCAGAGCATTGTTTATAGTGAACTAGCATATCTAATCATACAAGATATGCAACTATAAATACAATGGGACTAAGCTACTATGAACATAATAATTAAAATACATACCTATGTCTGCATTTTAGAGTAATAACACAACAAGAACAGTAGAAGTCTTTGGAGGATTTGATCATCACGCTTAAACTCGGGCAGTTATGTAGTCGTATTGGGGGTGAATGTAGCCTGATCAACTACATTCATTCAAAATACGACCAACATGTGTTCGGGAGTAATTGTGATGGACAATGAATCAAAAACTTACCACCGAATTATCCAAAGATCTTATAGAACCAAACCTAAACAAAATTTAAAATACTATAGGAGTATTTGGTGTGCTATTGGTTTCTAGTATTTATACACTTACGTGCAGACACTATGGTCGGGTATCATTAGCCAGGAAACCCCAATCTCCCTAGTCAGGGAAAAGCAGGGAGGCTTGACCCAGAGGAAGAACCAGAGGAGGACCATGAAGTAGAACTTGCAGATGGACCCGCCGAGCCAGTGGTGGACCTCGAAGAGGAAGAGCTCGAGGGCAATGACGAAGATGACTCGGATACAGAGTCTGAGGTCATCAATCCTCCATACATGGCTAGCGTACCGGCTTATCGTATGGACCCTGATGGCCCCACGCCCCATGGGCACACGATATTTGAAGATGGAGTCGCCAGCAGGGGATACGACCACCCTACAATATGAACCGAGGTTTCTTTGATCTTAGTCATAGAGGACCAGCCGACCGGGCCCTCTCAGTCATGGTCCGGCGCACCCGAGACATTGGCAACCGAGCTCAGGACACCCCCAATCAAATGGACCAAATTCGGGCTACTGTGGAAAGGGCTGAGAGACAAACACAGGGAGTGATCGGGGACTCCCAAGCAAGACCGTTAGTTTGGGAGGTACGACTACGAGATACCGAGCGACAAGTAGCTCGTCTCCAGGGTGCATCCGCTTCATCAGCACCACCACCAGAAACCTTCCGCCACGATTAGGAGTAGCTTCCCCCCCCCACTACTATTTGTTATGATACTCTTTCGCGTACAAAGATGGTATTCACTAATGAAACAACTATGTGTGTTCCCTATTTCATGTTATTGCGTGAATTCACTTATATGCACAACCGAACCCCCGAAACCGCTAGATACTCAAGGGACTCAAAACCAAAATAACCTATGAACTCTATGGATAGACTTAATATTCGTGCAGGATCTACTATTACTTACCACCATATATACAACATAGGGATGTAGGTTGGAACATTTAGAATCATACGACAAAACGCGGAATTTATAGAGTACAACCAGAAATCACCATCGATTTGGCTTATTATCCTGCAGCAGAAAATGTCATCCCACAGAAATAACAAGCACACCCGTGAGACACCAATCCTGCAGATGGACTCTGCTGCATTCCAAGCTGTTGTAACAGCTGCCGTAACCGCTACTATGGCACAACTCAACGCAAACAACACCAACAGAGGTGGAAATAGTGTCGACAACTCCAGCCGAAGTAACAACCACAAAAACGAACGAGTGACAGCTTATCAAGGCACTCCCAACCCCAAACTTAAGAGCAGGAAGTGAGAGTCTGGGAGTAAGAGAAAGGGACAGCCAACTAAAGGGTCCTCAAAGAAACAACTTGTCGTTGCTATCCATACGACCATGACACCTACTACATCAACACCAGCAAGACCATATGTTGGAAGCCTTCCAAAATGCAATAAGTGCAATTTCCATCATAAGGGAGCCTACCGGAAGCCGTATAGCAATAAATGCAACAAGAAAGGACACACCGCCCGATACTGCAGATCTCAACCACGACAGAACCAACAGCCAAACTACAACAACAACAATCACAACAACAACAACAACAACAATTACAACTACAACAACAATAACAATAACAACAACAACAATGTTGGGACCAGTCACACTTGTTATGGGTGTGGAGGAGCTGGTATGTAACACCCAATTTTTTTAAGACAACTTTTTGAATTTCAAAACATACTTTCCACCACATAAAAATCACAAAATCATAATAAATCTCTGTATCATCACAAAACATGTCCCAAGATCTCATATAAATAAATCCTCTCTCGTGTGTACGAATCATGCCGGCGCCTTCCCGCGATCCTCACTAGTACCTGAAACACATCACACATCAACTGTAAGCATAAAAGCTTAGTGAGTTCCCCAATATACCACATACCACACATACGCCACTCGAGGCTACAATATGACCCTCCGGTCCGATGTGTCTCAGCGGGACCCTCCAGTCTCGTAGCTCGTTGGACCCTTTGGTCCGGTCATAGCTCGTTGTACCCTTCGGTCCGGTCTGTATCGTTGGACCCTCCGGTCCGGTCTATATCGTTGGACCCTCCGGTCCGGTCTATATCGTTGGACCCTCCGGTCCGGTCTATACAAAACATAGCATACATATAACACAATTCACATAATCTCATACATACACATAGCATAAAAGACCCTCTGGTCTACACATAAATACCACTCTAGGTAATCTATAGTGAGAAGACTCACCTCGGATGTCTCGGATAATATCCCGCCTGTATATATACTGATCTAGCCTCTGCCTATACACATAACATAATCATCTCAATCAATCACGGCTCTCTAGGCTAGACTAGACTCTCACATGTCCTCTAAGAAGGCTAAAAGGCTATTTTACCCTTCAAACAGTCCACAAGTTCCATTGTTGACCAAACCCTAAAAGTCAACAAAAGTCAACGGTCAACTCTTGACCAGACTCGCCGAGTGCACAAATGTGACTCGGCGAGTTCAATCGTGAACTCGAGTCCTCTATTCCCCTTCTGGCTCACTGAGTCATTCCCCCAACTCGGCAAGTCACTCACTGAGTGATTCACGGGAAACCCTAACCCTACTCGCCGAGTCTGCCCTTGGACTCGGCGAGTTCATGTCATGCACAAACTCAAATGACCTCCTGAGGTCAGATCTGTTCCTTAGAACCATAGATCTGACCTTCCCAAGCCTGATAATCACGTAAAGCTTGGATCTTGACTCTCATGTGACGTCTAGGAGGCTTTACTTGGTGATTTAGCCCCAAACACAACAACCTAAGCTCATTGCCTCCATAGTTCAACATAAAGCAAGCTGGAATAAGCTCTTTAGACCACTATGGGTCCAGATCCGACGTCTCAAAATGAATAGGGGCCATATTCTCACAACTCCTTCCAATAAAAGACATAAAAACTCTACATCTATGGGTTCCTTCAACAAAACAGATAAAGGGGCGACATAATACCTCAAAGATGAAGTCTTTTGCTCGAAATCCCCAGATGCACAACCTCCTTGGTCTCCTCCAAGCTGAAATCACCTCCTTCTTGCAAGAATCAATCACAAAGATCAAGAAATGGCTCCTTTCCTCTCACAAACGCTCTAGCTCTTTTAGGGTTTCTCTCTGGGGTTTGGTAGCCGCAAGTGACGGCCCTAAGGGCCTTTAAATAGGTCCCAAACCCAAGAAATTAGGGTTTCATTAAACAGCATGGACTCGCCTAGTCCACGTATGGACTCGCCGAGTCCAGTCATTAATCCAGTCTAACAATGCGCGGCTCTACTCGGCGAGTCTAAGCGCCTACTCGCCGAGTCCCTCTCCAAAACTCAAAAATAATTAGATAAATACAGTACCTGGAAATCCGGATGTTACAATTCTCCCCTACTAGAATCAGACTTCGCCCTCGAAGTCTATCTCAGCAAATAACTCTGGGTACTGTTCACGCATCTCTAACTCCGGCTCCCAAGTCAGCTCGGACCCCTTCCGATGTTGCCACTGGACCTGAACCAATGACACCTCCTTGTTTCTCAAAACCTTGATCCTCCTATCCCGAATCGCGATTGGCCTCTCAATATAGTTCAGGCTCGCATCCACCTGAATGTCCTCAAGGGGAACCACTGTCGACTCATCGGCGATACACTTCCTCAACTGAGATACGTGGAAGGTATCATGAATCTGTCTCAACTCCGCAGGTAGTTCCAAACGATACGCTACTCTGCCCACCCTGGCGATCACCCTGAAAGGACCAATATACCGAGGCCCCAACTTGCCTCTCTTCCTGAATCGGATCACTCCTTTCCAAGGAGATACCTTCAGGAGGACGAAGTCACCAACCTGAAATTCGAGCTCGGACCGGCGCCTGTCCGCATAACTCTTCTGGCGACACTGAGCGGTCAACAACCTCTGTCTGACCTGCTGTATCTGCTCTGTCGTCTGAAGCACTATCTCTGTACTACCCATCACACGCTGCCCGACCTCACCCCAACAAATGGGAGTCCGACACCTCCTCCCATACAAAAGCTCAAAAGGTGGCATACCAATGCTCGAATGATGGCTGTTGTTGTAGGAAAACTCAGCCAAGGGTAAGTACGTGTCCCAACTTCCTCCGAAGTCGAGTACGCATGCCCGGAGCATGTCCTCGAGCGTCTGAATCGTTCGCTCGCTCTGCCCGTCTGTCTGGGGGTGGTATGCGGTACTAAAATGCAGCCTCGTACCCAACTCCTCATGAAACTTCTTCCTAAATCTGGAAGTGAAAAGCACATCTCGATCTGAGACGATCGAGATCGGTACTCCATGCCGTGATACCACCTCCTTCACGTACAGCTCTACCAACCTCTCAGCGGAAGAGCTCTCACTGATAGCAAGGAAGTGAGCGCTCTTCGTCAACCTGTCCACAATCACCCAAATTGCATCGACGCCCCTAGTAGTCCTCGGCAATTTGGTGATAAAATCCATGGTAATCTGTTCCCATTTCCATTCGGGAACCTCCAACGGCTGCAAGTTACCATGCGGTCTCTGGTGCTCGGCCTTAACTATGCGACAGGTCAAGCACCTCTCTACGAACCATGCAACATCCCTCTTCATACAGGGCCACCAATACTCTCTCTTCAGGTCCAAATACATCTTAGTGGCCCCGGGATGGATCGAGAACCTCGATCTATGCGCCTCCTCCATCAAGATGGTACACGTTCCACCCACGAACGGCACCCAAATCCGACCCTGAAAGGTCATAAGTCCTCGACCATCGGTAACGAACTCTGATACCTGTCCAATAACCCGCTCTCTCTTCCGGTTCTCCGACCTAATGGCCTCAGCCTGCGCCCCTCGAATGGTGTCCAACACTGGAGTCATCATTGTCAATCTCATACAAACATCTCGTATCGGGGCACTCTCTGCCCTGCGACTCAGCGCATCAGCTACAACATTAGCTTTGCCCGGGTGGTACAGGATCTCGTAGTCATAGTCCTTCACCACATCTAACCATCTCCTCTGACGCATGTTCAGGTTGGGCTGATCCATCAAATACTTCAAGCTCTTATGGTCCGTATATATGGTACACCGAACCCCGTACAGGTAGTGACGCCAGATCTTGAGGGCGAACACTACTGCCCCCAGCTCCAGATCGTGGGTGGGATACCTCGTCTCGTGAGGCTTCAGCTGCCTTGATGTGTATGCTATCACATGCCCTCTCTACATCAGCACCGCTCCCAGCCCCGATATCGATGCGTCACAATACACCACAAAGTCCTCCATTCCCTCCGGAAGGGCTAACACCGGGGATTCGCATAGTCCCTGGCGAAGTGTCTCGAAGGAGGCCTGCTGCTCTGGGCCCCATGAAAAAGCAACACCCTTCCGGGTCAATCTGGTGAGTGGTACGGCAATCTTGGAGAAATCCCTGATAAATCTCCTATAATAGCCGGCCAACCCGAGGAAACTCCTGATCTCGGTGGGGGATCTCGGCACCTCCCAACTCATCACTGCCTCAATCTTGGCCGGATCGACCAAAATCCCATTCTGGTTAACGAGGTGCCCTAGGAACTGGACCTCTCGTAACCAGAAATCACACTTGGAGAATTTGGCATAAAGCCTCTCTGATCTCAAAACTCCAAGTAACTCTCTCAAATGCTCCTCATGCTGCTCTCTGGATCTCGAATACACCAATATGTCATCGATGAACACGATCACCGAACGATCCAACATCGGTCTGCATACTCTGTTCATGAGATCCATGAATGTCGTCGGTGCATTGGTGAGCCCGAAAGGCATCACCACGAACTCGTAATGCCCGTAACGAGTCCTAAATGCTGTCTTCTGGATATCCTCATCTCGTACTCTCATCTGATGATATCCAGATCTCAAGTCGATCTTGGAAAACCAAGACGCTCCCTGCAACTGATCGAATAAATCGTCGATCCTCGGTAAGGGGTAACGGTTCTTGACCGTCAGTTTGTTCAGCTCCCGGTAATCAATGCACATCCGGTGTGAACCATCCTTTTTCTTGACAAAAAGGATCGGCGCTCCCCACGGCGAGCTACTCGGCCGTATAAACCCCTTCCCCAGCAGCTCCTGAAGCTCCGAGGATAACTCCTGCATCTCTGGTGGCGCAAGGCGATAGGGCGCCTTGGCGATAGGCGCTGCCCCCGGAACCAATTCAATAAGGAACTCTACCTGCCTCTCGGGAGGTACACCCGGCAACTCCTCGAGGAAAACATCCGGGAACTCACGCACTATCGGGACCTCATCGACCGACCTCGGTCTCTCTGCATCTACTCTCGTATCCACCACATAAGCCACAAACCCACTACAGCCCTGCTGTAGACTCTGCCTCGCTTTAGCGACCGAACAAAATGCTGAGCCAGAACGGGTACCCTCGCCGTACACCGTAAGTACTCCCCCACTGGGATCTCGTATCGTCACCAACTGTTGCTCGCAGTCTATCACAGCCCCAAATCGGCTCAACCAATCCATGCCTACTATGACACATACGTCCCCCATAGCAATCGGGACCAGATCTATCGGGAACTCGACAACGAAGATCTCGAGTACACATCCTCGAATCACATCAGTAGCATACACTGTTCGCTCGTCGGCTATAGAAACTCGTAGAGGTCGACTCAACGCCTCTCGCTGAACACTGATGTGTCGACTAAACGCTATCGACACAAATGACCGACTCGCACCCGAGTCAAACAACACCAAAGCAGGTACAGAACACACAAGAAATGTACCAGCTACCACATCGGGTGCTGCGCGGACCTCCTCCACTGTCAACTGGAAGGCTCTCCCGCGAGCCTTCGGCGCCTCGGCCTTCGCCGGCCGACTCTCTGTAGCTCGAACAGCAGGCGCAGATCCCTGCGCTGATCTCTGCAGTAGCTGTGGGCACTCGGCCTTCCGATGGCCGGTCTGGTTGCAATGAAAGCAAACCGTGAATCCTTTGGGGCAGTCCCTCGCATAATGCCCCTCCTTCCCACACTTATAACACACCCCAGCTCTGCATGTCCCCTTGTGGCTCTTGCCGCACTTTCCACAAATGCGGCCCTTCGGACCCCCAGATCTCGAATCAGCGGGCTTTGCCCGCTTGGCTGCCGGCTGAGACTGTGCCGGTCGCACCCTCTGAGACTCGGCCTCCTCCCTGTCCTGCGTCTCCAGCTCAATCTCCCTCTTCCAGGCATTTTCCTGGAGCTCAGCAAATGTCCGGTAAGTCGAGTTCGACACGAACTCCCGTATATCCCTCCTCAAAACACCCAAGTACCGGCTCATACGTGCCTGCTCAGTAGACACCTGCTCAGGGCAGAACATCGCCCTCTCATGAAACTTCCGGGTAACCACAGTAACCGAATCAGTACCCTGTTTGAGGGTCAAGAACTCCTGAGCCAATCGCTCCCTCTCCACCGGAGGAACATACTTATCTCGAAACATCGTGGTGAACCTCTCCCAGGTCACCGCAGTCAGCTCTGCAGTAGTGAAGTCTGCCGTCACAAACTTCCACCAGTCCTTCGCTCCCAAGCGAAGCTGGTTCAGCGCAAACCGAACCCTCAGATGCTCTGGACACGAGCAGGTATAGAAACAACCCTCAAAATCGGTAATCCATCTCCTAGCAGCAATCGAATCCTGCGTCCCATCAAACTCTGGTGGCTTCGTGTTGCTGAACTCTCTGTACAGCAACGAGTCACCCCCCTGCGGCCTGGCATCAGCAACGGCTGCGGTGGCCGCAGCAACAGCTGCATCAGTAAGAGCGGCGTACCGCTCATCAAAAGCCTCCATCATCGTGGTCTTGATAGACCCGAACATCTCTGGAATCTCAGCGCGGATGGCAGCAGCCACCTCATCATGAATCATCTGGCGGAGCTCCTCATCGCTCACAACCCCCTCGCTAGTCCCTGGCCGGTGGCGCGTCCCAACCATGATGTCTCTCTGAAATACAACACAAGATATCAGAGACTCGCTCGAGTATACTCGCACTCGATAACTCAACCCTACTTGCTCCTTAGTACCCAATGGATTCTTACTTAAGGTGCGCGCTGCTCCGGTGTCTTCAATAGTACGGGCCCTATACTACCATCCACACCGCATCAGCATTCACTCTAAGTCCTCCTCCTTGGATCCCACATCACAAGTATACAATATCTCACTGGCATAGGCTACCCTTCGGTAGGCCTCTCAACAGCTCCTCACTGCTACCTATTCGCTCTCAAGCATCACATAGCAGCAAAATCATTTCTAGGCTAAGGCATCACAAATCAGGCCACTCTAGTCCTAATATGATTACCTAGCCTACTCTAGCATGCATAATATCTCATAATATATCATAACACATAAGGTAAGGGTATTTTGGGAAATCACCGTTCGGGCGCTGGCTGATCGTACACACTGCTCTGCTCTGCTCTGCTCTTTCAAAACATTCTACTCTTTAATAAAACTTTGTGAATTTAATTTTGAAATTCTCTCAAATCCTCAGTTTGAGTTCAGATACGCCCGAAGGTGCACCCGAATCCCTCAAACCAAGGCTCTGATACCAACTTGTAACACCCAATTTTTTTAAGACAACTTTTTGAATTTCAAAACATACTTTCCACCACATAAAAATCACAAAATCATAATAAATCTCTGTATCATCACAAAACATGTCCCAAGATCTCATATAAATAAATCCTCTCTCGTGTGTACGAATCATGTCGGCGCCTTCCCGCGACCCTCACTAGTACCTGAAACACATCACACATCAACTGTAAGCATAAAAGCTTAGTGAGTTCCCCAATATACCACATACCACACATACGCCACTCGAGGCTACAATACGACCCTCCGGTCCGATGTGTCTCAGCG
The DNA here is from genome assembly GCF_052849685.1 of Lactuca virosa. NCBI lineage: Eukaryota > Viridiplantae > Streptophyta > Magnoliopsida > Asterales > Asteraceae > Lactuca > Lactuca virosa. The sequence goes on along the minus strand of NC_136428.1, from coordinate 430,409,381 downwards.
GGACCCTCCAGTCCCGTAGCTCGTTGGACCCTTTGGTCCGGTCATAGCTCGTTGGACCCTTCGGTCCGGTCTGTATCGTTGGACCCTTCGGTCCGGTCTATATCGTTGGACCCTCCGGTCCGGTCTATATCGTTGGACCCTCCGGTCCGGTCTATATCGTTGGACCCTCCGGTCCGGTCTATTCAAAACATAGCATACATATAACACAATGCACATAATCTCATACATACACATAGCATAAAAGACCCTCTGGTCTACACATAAATACCACTCTAGGTAATGTATAGTGAGAAGACTCACCTCGGATGTCTCGGATAATATCCCGCCTGTGTATATACTGATCTAGCCTCTGCCTATACACATAACATAATCATCTCAATCAATCACGACTCTCTAGGCTAGACTAGACTCTCACATGTCCTCTAAGAAGGCTAAAAGGCTATTTTACCCTTCAAACAGTCCACAAGTTCCATTGTTGATCAAACCCTAAAAGTCAACAAAAGTCAACGGTCAACTCTTGACCAGACTCGCCGAGTGCACAAATGTGACTCGGCGAGTTCAGTCGTGAACTCGAGTCCTCTATTCCCCCTCTGACTCAATGAGTCATTCCCCCAACTCGGCAAGTCACTCACTGAGTGATTCACGGGAAACCCTAACCCTACTCGCCGAGTCTGCCCTTGGACTCGGCGAGTTCATGTCATGTACAAACTCAAATGACCTCCTGAGGTCAGATCTGTTCCTTAGAACCATAGATCTGACCTTCCCAAGCCTGATAATCACGTAAAGCTTGGATCTTGACTCTCATGTGACGTCTAGGAGGCTTTACTTGGTGATTTAGCCCCAAACACAACAACCTAAGCTCATTGCCTCCATAGTTCAACATAAAGCAAGCTGGAATAAGCTCTTTAGACCACTATGGGTCCAGATCCAACGTCTCAAAATGAATAGGGGCCATATTCTCACAACTCCTTCCAATAAAAGACATAAAAACTCTACATCTATGGGTTCCTTCAACAAAACAGATAAAGGGGCAACATAATACCTCAAAGATGAAGTCTTTTGCTCGAAATCCCCAGATGCACAACCTCCTTGGTCTCCTCCAAGCTGAAATCACCTCCTTCTTGCAAGAATCAATCACAAAGATCAAGAAATGGCTCCTTTCCTCTCACAAACGCTCTAGCTCTTTTAGGGTTTCTCTCTGGGGTTTGGTAGCCGCAAGTGACGGCCCTAAGGGCCTTTAAATAGGTCCCAAACCCAAGAAATTAGGGTTTCATTAAACAGCATGGACTCGCCTAGTCCACGTATGGACTCGCCGAGTCCAGTCATTAATCCAGTCTAACAATGCGCGACTCTACTCGGCGAGTCTAAGCGCCTACTCGCCGAGTCCCTCTCCAAAACTCAATAATAATTAGATAAATACAGTACCTGGAAATCCGGATGTTACATGGTAATTTCAAACGCGCTTGCCCCAGAGCCAACAACCAGGGGACAGGAGGATCAGGAACGATTTTGACCTTAGGTCAAGGTGAGGCAATTCAAGACCCGACTATTGTTACTGGTACGTTCCCACTTAACAACACTTTCGCTTGCATCTTATTCGATAGTGGAGCTGAGCGAAGCTTAGTTAGTAACAAATTCAAACACTTACTAAAACAACAACCCCATAAGCTAAACAAAGCCTTCACGGTGGAGATGGCTAATGGGAAAAATCGAAACAACCAAAGATGTTCACCTAGGGTGCACATTAGCAATAAACAACCATTCATTTCAAATAGAATAGATGCCATTAAATATTAGGAGTTTTGATGTGATCATCGGCATGGATTGGTTAAGCCCCACCGTGCCGATATTATATGCCACGAGAGGGCCGTTCGCCTTCACCTCCCCAATCACGAAACCCTAATAATCTATGATGATAAACCTGGCGCCAATATTCATCTCATTTCGTGCATCAAGGCACAGAAGTGCCTGCACAAAAAGAATTATGCATTCCTCGCTCATGTTGCAGACAAAGCCAAAGAAGAAATCAACATTAAAGACATCCCAGTGGCATGCGAATTTCTAGATGTATTTCTTGAAGACCTTCCGGGAATACCCCAGAAAGACAGATTGAATTTCGAATCGACCTCATACCGGGAGCCGCATCAATTGCCAATTCACCCTACAGGTTAGCTCCTGCCGAAATTCAGGAATTATCCAGTCAATTAAGAGAATGGTTGAGCAAAAGGATTCATCAGACTAATCTTCTCACCCTGGGGAGCTCCAGTTTTGTTCATCAAGAAGACGGATCCTTCAGAATGTGCATCGATTGTAGGGAATCGAATAAGCTCACTGTCAAAAACCGATACCCAGTTCCTATTGACGACCTATTAGACCAGCTTCAAGGAGCTAGTTATTTCTCTAAAATAGATCTAAGAACCGGTTATCATCAACTTCGATTCCGATAAGAGGACATTCCAAAGGCTGCTTTCCGAACTCGATACGGTCATTACGAATTCGTTGTTATGCCCTTTTGGTGTGACGAATGCCCTCGTGGTATTCATGGACCCCACGAACGGAGTTCTTCACTCATTCTTAGACAACCCTTTAATTATTTTCATCGATAACATACTCCTGTACTCTCGAAACAAGAACAAACACAGTTAACACCTACAACCGGCTTGGGAGACATCGAAGCCGGAGAATACCGCAAAGGAAGCACTGCGTGGAATGGATAAAAATCTCGAAGTCAAAAAGGCGAAGCATATTATTACGAAAGTTGGATTAGGCGCTAACTAGATGATCGCCATTAGGCTAACCAAATCTACCCATTTCCTGCCAATAAAGGAATCATACAAGACGGAAAGATTAACTCGAACCTATATAAAAGAGATTGTGAGACTTTATGGGGTACCAGTATCTATTATCTCGGATCAGGATAGTGGATTTATTTCAAGATTTTGACATTCGCTCTGGAAAGCTATAGGAACACAGCTAGACATGAGCACTGCTTACCACCCTCAAACCGATGGCCAGAGCGAGCGGACCATCCAAACACTTGAAGACAAGCTTCGAGCCTGTGTGACCGGTTTTGGCAAGTCATGGGATACCCACTTGCCCTTGATTGAATTTTCATACAACAACAGCTATCATACAAACATAAGGGTTACTCCTTTTGAGGCCTTATATGGTCGCAAATGCAGATCGCCTCTCTGCTGGGCTGAGGTGGGTGATACCCAGCTGGCAAAAGGGCAGTCATCGGACAGCACCCTTGCAGGACCAGAAATCATTCGAGAGACTACAGAGAAGATAATCCAAATCAAAGCCCGACTCCAAGCGTCGCGTGACCGACAAAAGAGTTACGCTAACAAACGACGAAAACCTCTGGAATTTCAAGTCGGAGATCAAGTGCTATTGAAGGTTTCTCCCTGGAAAGGAATGATCTGCTTCGGGAAATGGGGAAACTGAATCCGCGATACATCGGACCGTTCAAGATTCTTGCCCGAACTCGTCCGGTAGCCTATAAACTGCAGCTACCTTCGGAGCTCAGCAATGTACAACCCGTGTTCCACGTCTCGAATTTGAAAAAGTGTCTATCAGACGAAACTCTTGTCATTCCTTTGGAAGAGATTGAGATAAACGAGAATCTCTTATTCGTCGACGAACCAGTCGAGATATTGGATAGGAAAGTGAAACGTACGAAGAAGAGCCGCATTCCGATTGTGAAGGTTCGATGGAACGCTAAGCGTCGACCGGAATTCACATGGGAACGCAAAGACCAGATGAAGCAGAAGTACCCTCACTTATTTTCTCATTCATGAACCTATCTTTCGAAAGAATTTCGGGACGAAATTCCCTCTAACGGGGGGATGATGTCACAACTGGCATTTTGCTAGGAAATAATATTCTCATGTACTCATCGTCCATTGTAAAAAAACTTGTACTCTAAATGAATATCATAGTCTATGCTCACTCAATACACCTCTTATAGTCAATTATGTGTTGAAAACCCTAGAAACTCCGGTTCAAGTTTATTATGAACTAGGATTCTCTTATTGGGCCTAATGGACCAATAAACCTTCAACTTGACTATCTTGGGCCTAGGAACCCTAATTGGGGTCTAAATGGACCACATTTATAAAAATTTAGCATTTTGGACCATGTGGGCCTAAAATAATCCATTTTATCTCTAATAGGTCTTGTTGGGCCATAAATGGTCTCATTTGCATTAATGGGATGTAAACCCTTTTTATAGGTATTTAATGGGCCGTGAACCTTAATAACGGCCTAATGGGCCAGAAATTTATTTTTGGGCATCATGAATTCGAACAATTCAAGTAAAGGCTCAAATCTCCTCAATTTCTTTCTTTCTAGCCGAAATCTCGGCCCAACCCACATTATGCATATAAAAAAAATGAAATGAAGGATTTATTTGGCTTTGACACATCATTTTTGCATGGTGGTCTTCCATGCACATCACCTCACCATCTCTCTCTCTTCTCTTATTAACCTAGGCCAAAACCACTCCCCCACCTCTCTCATTGTTCCTTTCAAACATCTTCAAAACACTCTCTAGATCACCTCCCTTTTTCCTCCAAAATTTCGAGATTTTGGGTGTAGCTTCAAGAGAATCTTCTCCAAGATCATCATCTTTGATAAGTTCTTACTTAGACCTATGATTTAACTTCTTGATCTCTTCAAAAATCTCCTCTTACACCCTTATTTTTTTGGATCATGTTCTTAGAACCATCCAAGTTCGAAAACCTCTTCAAGAGGCTTGTTAAAGTCGAGATCTTCTTCAATCTCTTCATCAAAACCGAATCCAAACCTCAAAGGGAGTTCATACCCCCTATTTTAGGTTTTTACTAAGTTTTGGGGGAGAATACAAGTTGCTTTGTGTAGATCTATGTGTATATGCTTGAATATGTGTGTTTTTCATGATTTATTTGGTGATTATGTGTTATTTACTTCATAAATCTAAAAATATGTTAAGAATATGAATTTTATCACTTGGATCTACATGAAAACTTGAGAAAAGTATGTGTTATCACATATAATACATGTAAACTTGTAGATCTGGGAGTTATACACTTAAAATAGCACAAAACAAGTGTTGTGTACAAACATGGATAACTTAAACTCAAAAATCATCCCTTGACAGAAAAATTTTGGTCCAATCTCGAACTGTTTTGATCACCTTAATGGTAATATTTTTAAAAAATGTTTTACATGAAAAAGGTTCAGGTGTATACCTTTAAAATGACTACTCTCACGTTTTCATACGATATTTCTACAATTTTTGGCGAATTTTACAAAACTGCCTATCATATTTGAAATAATCTCGGACCAGCCTGTGAAGGTGAACAATTTCACACTGGATAGAGGCCATTAAAAATTATGAGAAAAATTTGTGAACAAAGTACACAAAATTTCCAAACTTACAGAGTTTACGGATCCAAATTTCGACTCACGATGATTTTTCTACAAATTTTCCAACAACCGGGTCAGAGAAGTCAAAAACCAGAAAAATGTGTATTTTCACAAAAATCAAGCCAAAAATGATATTTTGACAGAAATGGGTTAAAAATGTTATTTTTACCAAAAACTAGCCATAAATACAAGTTTTGAACAAAATGGGGACAAAAGTGTTATTTTTACTATGATTGGGCTTTAAATGTAAATTTTTGGCTTATTGGGAATTTCGAATCGACCTCATACCGGGAGCCGCATCAATTGCCAATTCACCCTACAGGTTAGCTCCCGCCAAAATTCAGGATTTATCCAATCAAATAAGAGAATGGTTGAGCAAAAGGATTCATTTGACTAATCTTCTCACCCTGGGGAGCTCCAGTTTTGTTCGTCAAGAAGACGGATCCTTCAGAATGTGCATCGATTGTAGGGAATCGAATAAGCTCACTGTCAAAAACCGATACCCACTTCCTATTGACGACCTATTAGACCAGCTTCAAGGAGCTAGTTATTTCTCTAAAATAGATCTAAGAACTGGTTATCATCAACTTCGAGTCCGAGAAGAGGACATTCCAAAGGCTGCTTTCCGAACTCGATACGGTCATTACGAATTCATTGTTATGCCCTTTTGGTCTGACGAATGCCCTCGTGGTATTCATGGACCCCACGAACCGAGTTCTCCACTCATTCTTAGACAACCCTTTAATTATTTTCATCGATAACATACTCGTCTACTCTCGAAACAAGAACAAACACAGTCAACACCTACAACCGGCTTGGGAGACATCGAAGCCGGAGAATACCGCGAAGGAAGCACTGCGTGGAATGGATAAAAATCTCGAAGTCAAAAAGGCAAAGCATATTATTACAAAAGTTGGATTAGGCGCTAACTGGATGATCGCCATTAGGCTAACCAAATCTACCCATTTCCTGCCAATAAAAGAATCATACAAGACGGAAAGATTAACTCGAACCTATATAAAAGAGATCGTGAGACTTCATGGGGTACCAGTATCTATTATCTCGGATCGGGATAGTGGATTTATTTCAAGATTTTGACAGTCGCTCCGGAAAGCTATGGGAACACAGCTAGACATGAGCACTGCTTACCACCCTCAAACCGATGGCCAGAGCGAGCGGACCATCCAAACGCTTGCAGACATGCTTCGAGCCTGTGTGACTGGTTTTGGCAAGTCATGGGATACCCACTTGACCTTGATTGAATTTTCATACAACAACAGCTATCACACAAACATAAGGGTTACTCCTTTTGAGGCCTTATATGGTCGCAAATGCAGATCGCCTCTCTGCTGGGCTGAGGTGGGTGATACCCAGCTGGCAAAAGGGCAGTCATCGGACAGCACCCTTGCAGGACCAGAAATCATTCGAGAGACTACAGAGAAGATAATCCAAATCAAAGCCCGACTCCAAGCATTACGTGACCGACAAAAGAGTTACGCTAACAAACGACGAAAACCTTTGGAATTCCAAGTCGGAGATCAAGTGCTATTGAAGGTTTCTGCCTGGAAAGGAATGATCCGCTTCGGGAAACGGGTAAACTGAACCCGCGATACATCGGACCGTTCGAGATTCTTGCCCGAATTGGTCCGGTAGCCTATAAACTGCAACTACCTTCGGAGCTCAGCGATGTACACCCCGTGTTCCACGTCTTGAATTTGAAAAAGTGCCTATCAGACGAAACTCTTATCATTCCTTTGGAAGAGATTGAGATAAACGAGAATCTCCTATTCGTCGACGAACCAGTCGAGATAATGGATAGGAAAGTGAAACGTACGAAGAAGAGCCGCATTCCGATTGTGAAGGTTCGATGGAACGCTAAGCGTGGACCGGAATTCACATGGGAACGCAAAGACCAGATGAAGCAGAAGTACCCTCACCTATTTTCTCATTCATGAACCTATCTTTCGAAAGAATTTCGGGACGAAATTCCGTCTAACGAGGGATGATTTCACAACTGGCATTTTGCTAGGAAATAATATTCTCATGTAATCATCATCCATTGTAAAAAAAAACTTGTACTCTAAATGAATATCATACTCTATGCTCACTCAATACACCTCTTATAGTCAATTATGTGTTGAAAACCCTAGAAATTCCGGTTCAAGTTTATTATGAACTAGGATTCTCTTATTGAGCCTAATGGACCAATAAACCTTCAACTTGACTATCTTGGGCCTAGGAACCCTAATTGGGCTCTAAATGGACCACATTTATAAAACTTTAGCATTTTGGACCATGTGGGCCTAAAATAATCCATTTTATCTCTAATAGGTATTGTTGGGCCATAAATGGTTTCATTTGCATTAATGGGATGTAAACCCTTTTTATAGGTATTTAATGGGCCGTGAACCTTAATAAGGGCCCAATGGACCAAAAATATATTTTTGGGCTTCATGAATTCGAACAATTCAAGTAATGGCTCAAATCTTCTCAATTTCTTTCTTCCTAGCCCAAATCTCGGCCCAACCCACATTATGCATATAAACAAAAAAAAATGAAGGATTTATTTGGCTTTGACACATCATTTTTGCATGGTGGTCTTCCATGCACATCACCTCACCATCTATCTCTCTTCTCTTATTAACCTAGGCCGAAACCCCTCCCCCACCTCTCTTATTTTTCCTTTCAAACATCTTCAAAACACTCTCTAGATCACCCCCCTTTTTCCTCCAAAATTTCGAGATATTGGGTGTAGCTTCAAGAGAATCTTCTCCAAGATCATCATCTTTGCTAAGTTCTTACTTAGACCTATTATTTAACTTCTTGATCTCTTCAAAAATCTCCTCTTACACCCATATTTTTGTGGATCATGTTCTTAGAACCATCCAAGTTCGAAAACCTCTTCAAGAGGCTTGCTAAAGCCGATATCTTCTTCAATCTCTTCATCAAAACCGAATCCAAACCTCAAAGTGAGTTCATACCCCCTATTTTCGGTTTTTACTAAGTTTTGGGGGAGAATACAAGTTGCTTTGTGTAGATCTATGTGTATATGCTTGAATATGTGTGTTTTTCATGATTTATTTGGTGATTATGTGTTATTTACTTCATAAATCTAAAAATATGTTAAGAATATGAAGTTTATCACTTGGATCTACATGAAAACTTGATAAAAGTATGTGTTATCACATATAATACATGTAAACTTGTAGATCTGGGATTTATACACTTAAAATAGCAAAAAACAAGTGTTGTGTACAAACATGGATAACTTAAACTCAAAAATCAGCCCTTGACAGAAAAGTTTTGGTCCAATCTCGAACTGTTTTGACCACCTTAATGGTAATATGTTTAAAAACCGTTTTACATGAAAAAGGTTCAGGTTTATACCTTTAAAATGACTACTCTCACGTTTTCATATGATATTTCTACAATTTTTGGCGAATTTTACAAAACTGCCTATCGTATTTGAAATAATCTCGGACCAGCCTGTGAAGGTGAACAATTTCACACTGGATAGAGGCCATTAAAAATTATGAGAAAACTTTGTGAACAAGTAGACAAAATTTCCAAACTTCCAGAGTTTACGGATCCAAATTTCGACTCACGATGATTTTTCTACAATTTTTCCAACAACCGGGTCAGTGAAGTCAAAAACCAGAAAAATGTGTATTTTCACAAAAATCAAGCCAAAAATGATATTTTGACAGAAATGGGTTAAAAATGTTATTTTTACCAAAAACTAGCCATAAATACAAGTTTTGAACAAAATGGGGACAAAAGTGTTATTTTTACTAAGATTGGGCCTTAACTATAAATTTTTGGTTTATTGGGCCAACAATGTCATTTGTACAAAAAGTGGGCTTTTTATACTATTTTGGTAAATAATTTGGCTAATACTAGCAATAAAATAACAAACAGACTAATTTTGTCATTTGTATAATATTGGGCCTTCGTGGCCCATTAATATGTTTGATAGGTCCTGAATACTATTTATTTGTTTATTGGGCCTCACTGACCCATTAAAATGCGCGACGGACCTTGGATACTATTTGCGTGCTATTTGGGCCTATAAATACCTTACATGTGAAATAGGCCTTAGTTGTCATTTTACATATATTTTGGGCCCATGTTATATAATCTCATTTCTTTCGGCCTGAAAATGACTTACGTGTTCAATGAGACTCAGTGGTCCGCAGACATGGTTCATTGGGCCCGGAATGAGTTTATATGTTTCCCTTCGCGTAAATTCGATTAAGGATCTAGTGAGACTTGTCGCTTGACACCTATTGAGTGTACGATCGTAGCCTGTAGTTATAATCAGAGTATGTTGGAAGGAGAGCGGGGTTTTGTGTATAGATCTATACGGGGATGACACCCCACACCTGAGCTGTTCGCTACTGTTAGACTACATCAGTCTATGGTGACTATAACCTTATTTTATTTTTCCGTCGGCATTCACAAATGCCAAGACAGGCGAAATTGTCAATATTTAGTATGGTTATGAGGGCTCACTTAGAGGAATTAACGTTATGAAGTTTGCAGAAGACCATTCTCTTTTCTCTTGGATTACTCGGAAACTTACTCTCACTGGTACTCAACCTCGGGGTTGGTACGGCAACTTTCTCTTTTCTTCTTTTACAGGCAACATCGGGTTGTCTGGGGGTATTCTATTTACATCCTCTTTTGGCATTCTATTAATCAAAAACACACATGCATTGATACAAGATCGGACACAAACATACTAAACTATTTTAAGAAAATACAGGATTTTCTTGTGATTGCAAAGTTATACAAATCATTTTCTCAAACATGCTTATGAACTCACCAACATTTTTATGTTGACCTTTTTAAATTAACTTGTATTCTCAGGAAATCATTGAAGCAAGTTGGGACGAACAAACTAAAGGATGTTTTGTTATATCTCTATTTCATCAGAATTTAATTATTTTGGCATGTCATATTCAAATACAATACTCGATGTAAACAATGAATGTTGTTATATTACATGTGTGATGATGATGATGATGTTATGTTTCAATTATATACTCTGTGATGATACTGCAATGTTGAAAGTCACGCTCAAGCCCCCGGACGTTTCCGCCGTCTGGTTCGGGGGTGTGACAGGTTAGGTCGGTATCCTGGTATATAGGATAATGCTATGTTATTGATCTGTTAGATGGGTATCCTGGTTATATGATGATGCTATGTTAGTGATCTGTTAGATCTGTATGACTTTCTGTACATGCTAGCTAGCGTATGATATTTATATGCACATGATTTTTTGATTGGGGGTTAGGTTGAGGCGGTCATGCTTTGTGCTTGTGCCAACATACCCAAGGCGGACCAGATATACTGCAGACCCGGTTAGGGCGTACTAGTCAGGCCGAAGGCCCGACGAGCGGTCCGGATAGGATGAAGGCCCTGAGAGGCGGTCCAGACGTGCCGATTGCTCGGAGAGCGGTCCAGATTGACTGATGGCCCTGCGAGACGGTCCAGTCAGGCTGATGGCTCATTATGCATGATGTTTGTTTATATGATATTGATATGGTTTGCATGGCGTTGGTATTTTGGGGGAAACTCACTAAGCTTGGGGCTTACAGTTTTGGATTTTGTTTCAGGTACCACAGATGATCGCGGAAAGGCGAAGTCGTGATCGTGCACCTCCTCACATTTTTATGATCTTGATTTCTGTGATACTCTGATGTCTAAACAATTTTGAAAATACTTTGTAATAACTTAATGGTTTTTTGAATAGTTGAAAAAGTTTTAAATTGGCCTGAATTTTATGGGTGTTACAATGGTATGTTTGATGTTTTATGTAATGTGGTATGTATTTATTTATGTATTTTTATCAAATTTGTATTTTATAATATATACAAACTAACATCATAAAAAATATGTTTTTCTCAAAAAAAATAAAATAATAATAATAATAAAAGAAAAACATTAGCAGCAAGACCTTTAGGGACGACATTGACCAATTGCGACGACCAATGACTATGGGAAGCTTTGTCGGAAAACGTCCGGCCGGTGGCCGGAATCTCAATAGAGACGGTATCAATAGCGACGACAAACGAGTATTAAAGACGACTAGTATTAGAAACAAAGCTATTTGCGACGACAAACGAGTATTAGCTACGAGGTAATAGCGACGATCCTTTAGAGACGACATTTCATCCCTAAAGGTATTAACGACGAGCAGGGGCATCAATTGCGACGATTTTTGTCGCCGCTAAAGCTTACGTCTTTTGTTGTGACAATGGTAAGTTTTACTTAGAATATTTTAAATATATCTCTATATTTTCAACAATAACTATTCCAACAATGTAATTAGTTTACAAAGTGGAAAATATTTAAGATGTAAGTTTAATAAAATGACATATAGTTTATTAATTTCATGTAATTTTTGATGTCCTTTAAACCTCATATTTCAGTACAATAAAATACTTAAACGTCATTTTTACACTTTTAACCCAATATTTTTTGTTTAAACACTTAATTTAAATTCATGTAATTTTTAAGATGTAAGTTTAATAAAATGACATATAGTTTATTAAATTCATGTAATTTTTGATGTCCTTTAAACCTCATATTTCAGTACAATAAAATACTTAAACGTCATTTTTACACTTTTAACCCAATATTTTTTGTTTAAACACTTAATTTTTTTTATACAATTTTGCCAAAGATTTATTAATTTTATGAATTTTGTTAAAATATTTTTTCAAACTGTTTTACAACTTTGTTTTTATATATTTTTTAAAAGCTTAGGGGCTGTTTGATAGTTTCTGTGTAACATCCCGAAATTTAAGTACATCTATTGAACCCTTTCTATTTACCAAACTGTCAAGTTTAGCCCCTAAGTGAAAAGTGTTGCAAACGAGTACGTTGGGCGTACTGAAGAGTACGTTGCGCGTACTCATGCGCTTATTATGGACGCGGACTCAATTAGGTACGCTGGGCGTAACTGGCTCAGATGCAAAACCCTAAATGAGACTTGAGGACTATAAAAGGAATGATATGGTCCTTACCCCAGCCACCATATTACAGAGAGTGAAACCCTAAGAAAGCAAAAACCCGTTATAAGCTTATGTGTGTGTTCTTAAGCTTGAAAGTGTCATTTTGTGATGATGAAGAAGAAGAGGAGGCCATGGTGGAAGCTAGAAGTTAGAGGGCAAGCTTAGATCCGAGTTCTATAGAGGTTGGAGCTTCACCTGGAGGTAAAAAGCTCAAAGCTTTCCTTGTCATCTTTGATTTGTGCTTTATGGACCCATTTTTAGGGTTTTTGGTCCCAAGGTGGAGACTTTATGAGCAAAGGGTCTCCATAAGCTTAGATCTGCCCTATTCCAGTGTAATATGTGTTGTAGGTTCATAAAAATCCAATCTTGGACGTTGAGATTAAGTCATGCATGAGATTAGGGCTTAATGGGAAAAGAGGATATATGTTTGAAGTGATTGGTGACCTTTACAGCCAGGCAAGGGCTTAAAGGTTCCGACTTTATGACTTAAGGGGCAGTAGGGAGCTTAGATCTGAGTTATGAGCCTAGGTCTTAATCATTCTAGACCAAAAATGAAGAAAGTAGGAAACAGGGACTTACGATGGGCGTAATCCCAGTACGCGTCGCGTAAGGGTTTGAGACCCCGATTCTGGATCGCCGGAGTACGCCCTGCGTACAAGAGCCGGTACGCGTCGCGTACTGCCCCCTGTTGACTTTTGTTGACTTTTAGGGTTTTAGTCAACATTTAGACTTTTGGGTCAAGGAGGGGTAAAATGGTCTTTTACCCTTTTGTGGGATTGTAGAAAGGGATTTAATCTAGCCTTTGAGAGTCATTATTTATTTGAGGATACTGTTTATGTGATTAGGCGGGGGCTAGATCCGTATATCCGTGTGCGAGATTATCCGAGTTAACCGAGGTGAGTATTCTCACTATACATTACCTAGAGTGGTATTTATGTGTAGACCGGAGGGTCTTATATGCTATGTGTATATATGAGATTATGTGCATTGTGTTATATGTATGCTATGTGTTGAACAGACCGGGCCGGAGGGCCCAACGATATAGACCGGGTCGGAGGACCCAACGATATAGACCGGACCGAAGGGTCCAACGACACAGACTGGACCGAAGGGTCCGACGAGCTATGACCGGACCAGAGGGTCCAACGAGCTACGGGACTGGAGGGTTCCGCTGAGACACATCGACCGGAGGGTCGTACTGTAGCCTCGAGTGGCGTATGTGTTGTACGTGGTATTTTGGGGAACTCACTAAGCATTTATGCTTACCGTGTTATGTGATATGTGTTTCAAGTACCAACGAGAGTCGCGGGAAGGCGCCGGCATGATTTGTACACACTGGCAGAAGATTAAGTGTTGAGATTCTAGGATATGTTTTATGGTGATGACATTGATATATGAGATTTTGAGAATATTATATGAGTTTTATTATGTTTGAAAAATGAAAAATTGTTTTAAAAATTTACGTCGTTACAAGTTGGTATCAGAGCCTTGGTTTGAGGGATTCGGATGCACCTTCGGGCGTATCTGAACTCAAACTGAGGATATGAGGAAATTTTCATAAAAGAAACAATTTTTCTAAAAGAGAAAGATTTTTGAGAAAATCAGAACGGAGCAGTGTGTACGATCAGCCAGCGCCCGAACGGTGATTTCCCAAAATACCCTTACATTATGTGCTATGAGATATTATGTGATATGCTATGCATGCTAGAGATAGGCTAGGTATTTCATATTTTAGGACTAGAGTGGCCTAATCTGTGATGCCTTAGCCTAGGAGTTGTTGTTATATGCGATGTGCCTTCGAGTATGTGTTGAGTATGAGTATCCAGCAGGAATCCTTTTAGAGAGGGATCTGAGTAGGGGAGTAATCTAGGGGAGATACCTAGATGAGCACGTATGGAGTCTACAGAGAGAGTAGACAGATGGCCGCATGGGGCGGAGTTGCATGAGTTCGGTGATATCCTCCGAGTATGAGGAGAGCAAGTGGGATCATGACCTGAAGAGGTTTTATGTGCTAGTGGAGACTATTCGATGCCTGAATGCTGCTTGCTTTGTGCTTTGTGGGACTCTCGATGATGGGAGTCAGCTACTAAGTGAATATGACGATATTCAGGAGGTAGATGGCTGGCATCATTAGGAGTTTTTCAGCAGTTGATGGCGGAGAAGTGTGAGGACCTAGGAAGAGCCTAGGGGGTGATCATGGTCGGATGAGTGCGCTGACAGAGTAGAGCATTTCGCTGGAAAGCGAGCACACGTAAAGAGATTTATAATCGAGAAGGTTGAGCAGCTACTTAGGAACTCTGGGATGGTTCGTGTGGAAAGTATGGGTAGATATGGCAGGTAGTATGGGCCCGTACTACTGAAAGCATAGGACCCATACTCGATGCAGGGGGCATACCGGAGGATTCTAAGTAGCAGATTGAGAAGTGATGTCATGGTTCGAGTACCATGATTGGTAGCAGATTGAGAAGTGATTTCATGGTTCGAGTACCATGATTGGTAGCAGATTGAGAAGTGATGTCAATGGACAACATCCAAATTTCTTTGGTCATTTTTCATCAACTTCTTTTCATTTGTCTATTTTACATACTATGGACTGATTACTGTTTTTGCCTCACACCAAACTAGCAACTGACAGCCATATTTGCAGTTTCATTCTACCCACTTTTCAATTTCTTTTGGGGTTTTACATCCCTCAACCTGCAAGTCATTTTCCATGTTTGTTGGCATCTATATATGTGTATCTTCCAAATTTTTTCAAGCTTCTGCAACAACACCAAAATTACTGCTATCACTTCCAATTCTCTAAATCTCAAAAATAAAAGAATTCATTGAAAATTGAATTTGAACCCATGGTAAAGGTTGTAAGCAAATAGAAACACTATACCTCTATTTGTTCTTGCAATTTCTTTTGTACTGTGCAACAATACCAAATAAACCGGGATCAAATTCAAACATAAATAAAGCCAAATACACTTAAAACAGACAAACCAGTACACTCGTCCATATATAATTTCATGAAGATTTCAAGAATTATTGTTCAGGGAAATAAGAGGACCGATCGATTAATTACTTGGGCTTTAAGCTTATGGGACTCGTCTCAAAAGCAAGTAGAAGGAAGCAATGTATGTATTAGAAATCTATTTCAACACATTGAACAATCGATTTCAAAGAACTGAAGAATCGATTTCAAGCATACAAAAAAATCGATTTCAAAGAATCAATTTTATAGAGAGACGGGAATTGCAAACCTGTTTATTAGGTTAAAACAGGAAAAATCTTACCACTCTGGAGGAGGAGCCAGGTAGGAGACCTAAAGGAACGGGGTGGGAGGCTGAAGGAAGGAAGCCTTGGCAAGCGGAAGAGAAGGGCATACGAGGGAGAAGATGATTTCTGTCTCGGTCAGGCTTTATTTTTTACAGGTCCAGTCAGCCGTTCATTGGCCATTTACTGACCGAGTAAGAGCTCTAATATTGGTATCAAACAACAAGACTAGGACCGAGTCAGATAAAACCTCTGACCGGACCTGGTCAGAGTGAAATCAAACAAGGCCTTAGTTTTTTTAAACCTAATTTTTAATTTTTGTTAAAGTTTTAATTCTTTTTACAAATTCATTTATAACTAGATGGAATTAGATGCGCCTTTGGCGCTGGGTTTCATTTTATTTTTTGGTTATTTGAAGGTGTATTAAATAAGAAACCATCGGCAGTTCTTCAATGACTTTAGATGTTGCAATCATTGACTTGTTACTTGACAAGTTGATTAGTTTAGCAACACCAATTGTCTCTGACCTGCAACAAAAACACAACAATTACACAATTAGTCTCATCTATCTTAAAATATTTTATAAATCCCCTTTCATCTAACATTGTCTGTTTTTTTTTATCTAACAACGGTACTATGCAAGCCCTTTAAAAAGTAAAAGTTAATAAAACAAAAAGCCAATCTAATTTTAAAAATATAAAATAATAAGTTTATATTACAATATAGATAAATAAGTGGCTGATAAAAAGTATAATGAAAATGAAATCTTTTCAAATCCTTAAGTGTTAAAATAGTCAGAATCATTGTTTTTTAATGTATAACAATTCAACACTGATCACGAAACAGAGAGTGAAACTGTAGAGAAAAACTAAAAATCACATATGTTGGAAAGTGACTACCATATAAAGCAAATTAGCCATGGTTTTCGATCCTACCCGGTTAATACCTTAATCAGTCCCGCATTCGTAAAACCGATAGGAATGTACAATGCTATATTTGGTCTTCGATGAGAAGATAATCAAGATCACCATGTCATTATCATGACTTCCAGCATATGAAACTTGATTTTGCTCATGATTGCGAGGCAGATGAGGGTTTGCCGAATCACTTCTGAAACCTATTTGTAAAAGAAAATTTTATTAATGAATATATTTTATAAATATAAATTACGGAAATAAGTGAATAAGTAAAAAATAATTTAGTACCAAACCGAAGAACAGCCATCCCTGGTGCATCAATGGATTTTCTAAGCTGGAGTACATCCTTCGCTATAACTCCCTGTCATTCCCAAAAATATTTAACTTTTTTTTTATGTATATGTTTCTTTTTATTTGCTATAAAAAATGAAAATAATTCCATACCAAGTCTTCTGCTATGATGATAATCTTCCCAAAAGTTCTACAAATTGTATCGAACAAAGATCTTCCTACCTACAATCAACAAAAAATTCACTTAGAGAGTTTGTTGTACTACAAGGGTAAAGTAGTCATTTCATGTATACAACAATGTATCCACACAGACATCATCACCTTTCATCTACCGAAAGTGTGAATTCTTTGCTTCTGCAAAACAAAATCTTACTGTATTATTATAAGATGGATGAACTGAAGAATAGTTGTTTAATTTCACTTACAAAATGAAATGTGGATAAGAAAAATTTACTTTCTTATTATTTATAAAAACTCACCAGAAGGAACAGCCCAAAAGCCACAAAATCCCCTGAAGTGATCTATTTTTAACGCAACAAATAAATCATGTGCACGTTGTGAATGGTTTACCCACCAAGAGAAATTGTCTTTTTCTATTGATTTCAAGTCATATAAAGGGCTTCCATGCAAAAAAATTGTTACTTAACATTAATAAATAAATTAAAAGTATTTTAACCATTATATTTTTTTGAAGAAATAGATTGTAACAATCCTATTCGAAAGTTGACATGTTTCACTAAATGCATAGGGGGGATGCCATTAACCAAAACTGGGAACCCTTTGCTGTTCTGAAACACACAAAAAAAAAATTAAAAATATAAAAGTGAGGGCAGATTTGTAATTAGGACTCGCAAGTAAAAAGTCTTTATTGTTTGCTCAAACATCTGCACTATCATAACCAACATAAATAGATGTCTCCCATTATGCTTATCCCCTTCGTTTGTGCATAACGGCGTATGTTTTTCCATTGTCTTTGAAGTAACAGCTGCTGTGCAATAAAAATGGCGATCTGGGTATATGAAGTAAAAAAATCATCGATGGTAATGCATTGAAAAGGAAATGTTTAAGAGAAGATGTCTTATAAAATCTTTCTTACTTAGGTAAATGTCTTCTAATGCAGAAAGAGGGCGATTCTTTAAGGTTCAGGCGGATCATAATAATTATAGTCATCAATGGCTGCAAAATATGATGCATCTTCTAGCCAACCTATGAATGCATTGAGGATTTAGTTTGGCTAAGCCTTAATAAAGGAGAAGTGTCCTAAAAGCTTATAGAATGATATGTTACTTGCAACATCAGGATGTTTCTGGAAATCTTCCAGTTACCTTTTGAGATTTCCTTAAAAAGAAAAAATGATTAAACATCAAATTTAGTTCAACGCAAATTACATGTAAAAAAAACTGTTTTTTCTTAGAAATGGTAACTTATAATAATTGCATTCACTTCATTAAGCAACCACAACAAATTATAGAGAAAAAGTTACCATCAACAATTACCAAGTAACATTGGATGGTTTAAATTATGAAGAAGACAGTCAGTTATTATTGTTTATCTAATCCCCTTTCAACCAATTGTTTAGTTTTGGAGTGTAATTAAGCCTTAGTCACAGATCGTTTGCTTTCATAGTTGTACAGGAAGACACACAGTCATAGTCAGAAACACATAGCGACAAACAGCCCTATCTCAGCCTCATATGCATCAACAAATTAATAGGAAAAACTACCATCTTCAATGACATGTCCTTACCACATAGACGCTGTTGAGAAGACACACATCTTTTGATTTCTAGCGAAGGGTGTTTACGCCTTTTGTCGCATCATGTTCTACAATTACTGATTTGGTCATACACCCTTCCTACAACACTTAATTTTCGTTTTTAATCTCCTAAACTGGGAAAATTTTATAATTTTTTTAAAAAGAGGTACTTGAAATGGAAATAAGACCTGGAGTGTCAACCATTGATCTGACCGACTGGCTTTTACTATTATTTTCTTTTCATCTATTTTAGGAAGTCATGAAAAAAAATTAATTATATATCAGACTAATAGAAAGCAGCATAAACGACTGATAAAAAGAGAAATAAGAGCAAGTCTAAAATGAAGAGTGCAATGCTAAAACTGGTAAGTTTTTGAAAGGAAAATAAATTGTTATTGGTTAGTTTTTCAAGAAAATAGAAAGTGCAATGTAAAAATTGGTCAGGTTTTCAAAAAAATGAAAGTGCAATGCTCCTATTGGTTAACTTTTGAAAAAAAAATGCTTTTATGGGCATTCAAAATGGTCAATAGCTACAACAATAAAAATATAATATGTATAAATGACCAAGACCCAGATTGATTTTGGTGTTAGATAGCTTCTCTTCTTGATAGGCTCCACTTCAGTGTGACATTGACCTCCTGAATTCCACTACCCTCCTCTACATAAATATACAAATCATCAAATTTCAGATTGATTTTGGTGATTTTAAAGCATTTGAACATAACTGTAAGTTTGTTTGATGTTAATTTACCTGAAAAGAGAAACAGAATACCCACGGGAAGAGACCAATGTTTTGCTAGAGTTTATATTGGCATTAACCCATCTCCCCATGATGTCATGGCTTTACCAAATGCTTCTAAAACATTAAGTTCACCATAGACATGGCTACCTTCTTGATAATAATCATCATAAAGTTTAAGTTATCTAAACTTTGTTATGCTCATGTATAAGAAAATCTACACACATGATAACAGATAGATAACAAATAATATTCATATACAATGAATATGTACAATTGAGTTGTAAATGATATTAACTTTTAAAAAATAAGCAAAAGTAGCTGAAAAGAAAATGCTTCAAGCCTTTACTCCACTTGTTTACTCTAAACAACAAAAAAGAAAGCACACAAACGCATACATAAGTTACCTGAAAAGCTTGCTTGTGTCGTTTAGACACGTTAATCTTGTGCACACATAATAGACAAATTCATTTTTTTTGAAGCAGCAAATGCACTATATATTAAAATAAACAGCACTTAGCAAGAAACAAAAATGCTCAAGGGTGAACAGAGGTCCAAATTGAAAGATTATATAATAGAGATAACATGAGAAAATGGTAAGAGAAACCGGTCCACCCAACTTCTACATCCAAGCTTACTTCTATGTTTGCATAACAAATAGGAGATATAAATAACGTTATTTGCCACCTTTGTATGAAAAGTTCTCTAACTCCTTAAATATTTTGTTATTCCTTACCATCCACATGTTCCATTGTAGACAATACACAATGGTATTGAAAATTGTTCTTTTTCTCGGACATTCCCCCCGGGATGCTGCGAAGTTGATGAACTTCCTAATGTTGGAAAAGTCTTGGGATTTAAACCCACACCATTTGAGGATCCATTCACGAACTCTTTTTGCAAAATCACATTTAACGAGGAGATGATCAACCGATTCAGGTTCCTTGTTGCATAATTGACACAATTGGTTGGGAAATATATACCTTTTTCTAATAGTGTCGTGGTCATGGGAATTCTGGCCAATGAAACCCTCCATATGAAGCATCTCACTTTTAATGGTACCCCTTTGTCCTAAAAGATTGTCGAACCATTGTGTTGGTTAATTTTTGCATCTATGCATCTCCTCATAGTGGTATTGATGTTTGTACCATAAAATAGTGTATGCTTTTCATTGCGTTTAAACTATTTTACCAAGAGCATATAAAGAAAATGTTAGTTTATGTTTAGAAAACAAGACTATTTGACAAAACTTAAATAATCTTTCTATTTGTTTTAGGTTTAGGTTTTGGTTTAGGTTCATAAGTCTTAGAACCAGTTAAGCAAAACTAATTTATTTAAAGATTGTTTATTAGGTCGAATAGACCTACTAAGTACTAACCCACTAACTTGTTATTTTTTTCTTTTTTTGGAAACGGCGAATAATATTATAAAAAGACCACACGATTAGCAAGAAATTAGACCGTGGCAAAAAGGCTGACAAACAAGAGTTTACATATTACAACATAAGAAAGGAGAGCAACACCACTCAAACCATTTACATGAATTATGAGACCCCCTAAATTTATGCCAAGAGAAAACCAATGAGATGACATTCGTTAACTAACGTCACAAGAGATTGAACCATAATGTTGTAGATTCTTTGTTCCTAGCCTTCCAGATTCGCCAAATAAGCCCATATAGAATGGCTAATAGCCTTTTGCGTTTTTTTGAGGCAAATTCCCCATCGGGCACCAAAATCTAGCAACTCCGCCACCTTTGTAAATTCCCCTTGAGGAATTCCGCACCAGTTAAAAATCCTTTTAATGACTTCTGAAGCAAATAAGCAGCTTGTAAGCAGACGGTCTGCACATTCATCACCTCTTAATTTATAATTGATTTCAAATTAGGCGACCCACATGACAAGATTAGTCGACCGATATATCATTAATTGTAACATTAACTAAAAATTGATTAGTTAGAAGCATTTCTTCTATGTTAAAATTTTCACTAGAAAAATTAAATATTTTTCTATTTTTCTTTTTAGTATTCTTTTCAACTTATTAGATTAAGACAAGTGTCAACATGATGAGATAATATTAAAAAAACAATTAATGGATTTCATATATATATATATATATATATATATATATATATATATATATATATATATATATATATATATTATTTTTACTATTATTCCTACTATAAAGAAAAGTGTCAAAAATAATATAAGATATTAGGAATGAGAATTAGGGATTGCATGTGTCATTGATATAAGACTAGTAGGAAACAAAGTAAAAAATATTTAATTTTTCATTCTAGTATTCTAATAAACAATGTTTTTTGGTTTATTAACTTGTTTACATCAGACTTTGTACTACATAGTTTTATTTGATTTTTTCAAACAAACGTTATGTTTATCAGTTAATTTTTAGTTTCAGTTAGTGCTAGCAAACACAAGAATTTATAGTAGGGGTGGTAAAAAAAAATTCAATCAACGTATACTAATAGTTATACATATTTTTTTAGTGGTTAGACCTTAATTAAAAAAAAAAAACTAAGATTTTCTATCGAGGAGTGATCTAGGACCCATGGGAAACCCTTAGGTCCCCCATTGTTTTCACATACTAACTAGTTTTTTTACCTAACAGTTAAGTTTTAGTTAGTTTGCCAAAAAGATCGAATTAATGATTTTATTACTAAAAATAAAAATTAATTTATTTCTTCTTGATAGTTCGGAATAAGATAAAGACGCGGTTTGTGGAATAAAGTTTGGAAAATTTGGCTGTTGATTTGTTAAAAAAAATTCCACGAAAATATGAATAAGAGGGGCCGAATATGTGGATGGTTTGGAGACGTTCACACTTTGTCGGAAGAACATGTGGCGCCGTAATAACCAATTTATACGTCTTGACAGTTTCCATGTGGCACCCAATTATCTTAACCTGCTAATAATGTACTAAAAGAGCATGAATGGCCAATGGGCTGAAATAATACACGTACATTTATAATACAATAAAAACAATGCCAACAGCCTGATTCAATTACGAATTTCCGATACAACATTAAAAGTAACATAAATAACAACACGTGGACATTTGATTTTTTTGAACGTTGGAATGAAACATTACAAAAAAAAACAGTTTAGAATAGGACTACAAATCCGTATAGACCAATCAAATGAATTTTTTTTTTATATATATGTTTAATCCAATTAAAAGTTGTCAATTGAATCTCATTCGTCGTCTTCAAGGAAGCAATCCTTTCTTTGTTAACCAGAGAGCCGAATACATCAACGGACTTGTATTATTGGGAATGGAAGCCCTTAACACGGAGCCTTTAACAAAGAAACAAAATCCAACAGGTTCTTAGGAGCCGAAGGCAAAAAAGAAGCCCAAGAACCAAGCTAATTCCACACCACAACAACATATTTGCAACTAAAAAACACATGATCAATGATCTCGTCCTCCCAATTACAAAAGCAACAGGCCGAAGACTTCACAGGAATGCCTCTACGACTTAGATTCATCGAGAGAGGAATTTTATTTTTCAACAACCTCCAAATAAAGCAGTTGACTTTGAGAGGGGCCAATCTAATCTAAGAGAAATCAAAATTAATTTTTGCCTCATCAAGTTCCGCTATGATGGTCCTCGAGGACTTGACCGAAAACTTCCTCGAGCTATCTCCTAACCATCTCCACTTGTCATCGACACCTGAAAAGTTTAAATTAACAACTAAATTTAAAAGATCTTCCAATTGTTGAGTTTCTTGGCTCTTCCATATGCTCCTCCATATGCTCCTGTTCTAATCTCACGAGAAATATGGCACCAAATCAGCCCCCTAAAACAATCCTATCTGAGACCAAACACTCCACATTGACATCAGTCGCATAGACATGACGAAACTTCTTTAAAGGAATCACGTCACACAAACAATCCATACAAAAAACGATTTTATTACCCAAACCCACCACCTTACCAATAAGACTTTTAAGAGAAAAACCAAGCTTTTCGAAATCAGAATTATACTCGAGATACTTAGCCACACCCCCAGGATAGTCTTCTTCGCCAAAGGCTTCCCATCTACCAAGTGAAGTTTGTTCATTGCTTTGATACACCTAAAGCACGAATCATTTTTATCGGATTTCATTCTCCACCACCACTTCGTAAGCAACGAGAGATTTAGCGAGTTCAAGCAACCCACTCCAAGCACACCTTTACTCTTAGGCTTAACAACCAAACTCCAAGACACCCAACACATTTTCCTTTTATCCAAACCATCACCCCATATAAATCTTCTCCTAATAGACTCAAGCAAAAAAATACCTTATTAGGAGCCCGAAACAAAGCAAAGTAATACAGAGGGAGACTATTAACACCAATCTCACAAGAGTAAGCCTCCCAACCAACGAAAAAGTACTAGTTTTCCAATTGGTCAACTTATTTTTAAACTTCTCAACAATCACATTCCAGCTTTGCCGAGTTTCATGTTGACACCAATCGGAATCCCAAGATACACAAATGGGAAAGAAGCGGGCTCACAATTCAAGAAGCTAGCAAGCCTATCCACCTCCACCTTATCCACCCCACATCATATACTTTTGTGACATCCCCATTTTCACGACCATAAAATATCGATTTTTTTTATGCTTTATAAAAATCAGAGTACCTCTTTTAATAAAAAATGTTGCGGAATTTGTTCCCAGAAAAACATGATAAATACGTTATCAAAGCATTTCCGAAGAAATGTATTTTTGTTTATTTTAAAGCATTTGGGATGTCATCATCAATACAGAAACATAAGCATAAACAGAACTTACATTCATTTACACTAGTGATCTACATATCTTTAATCTCTCAGTGTAATGTAACTTCATATCGACATTTGTGATACAAATAAGCTTGAGTGGGTCAGGTTGGGAAACCTAGTGAGTACATAGGGTTTTCAACCCACAATAATTTAATTATTATGTTTAAACATCAAACAATCAACCTAATTACCCATCCCCATTATCTTCCTTACTCTTAAGGTCTACCCTAAGAGTCACTTATCCTACATTCGTTCATTCCAAAGTCCATTGCTTCCAGGGTTTATATGACAGACACTAAGTCCATAGCTGCCAATGCTCGTTCGTAAAGCACGAATTCCATAGCTGCTAAAGTTCATTCATCGAGTACTAAATCCATAGTTACCAGTGTTTATCTAATAGGTACTAAGTCCATAGCTACCAACGTTTATCTAACAGGTACTAAGTCCATAGCTACCATCGTTTATTCAATAGGCACTAAGTCCATAGTTGCCGATGTTATTTGTTAGGCACTAAGTCTATAGCTACCAATGTTCACTCATATCATCTTTCATCTCTCATCATTCATCTACCCATGTTTTACCCAACATATTCGTAGATATAAAATACATATACAATTTAAATTATTTAAAACATGTATAAAATCGTTCATCCAGCATAGATAACAAGTATACAGATAATATACACACATTACACGTAATTTACATAAAATACTTCATATCTATGTGTAAGATGAAAGTAACTATGCACTCACTTGTTAAAGTGATGATTCCAAACTCGGACAGCGCTTCGCTTCTTAACAATATAATTTCATTCGACGAAACCTGATATTATTACCACTAGATTTTAGTCTAATATTTAATGTGACTAATTATTAGTCTTAGCATTATTATTATTATTATATAAGCGTTTAAACAATATTTTCCAACCACTATGTACAGACAGGGGCCAGACATAAAACGCCGGAGGGCAGGACCATTTTGGCATATAGCACTTCTGAAATCCAACAACCCTATGCGGCCCTTTAAACCAGTTTCCCCGTACCGCAAGTAGTTAAAAAAGATATTATAACGACACTTGTATAAGTCATAATAATACCCCAAATATTTATTATAAGTTCATAATAACAATACTAATTTTAAATATAAGTTATATTTAAAATAGGGTAAGCATAACTTACTTACAAGGGAGTTTTAGCTAGGAGTCGGGCTCTGCAGGGGCCGAACTTCGTCGCTGAATCTTTCTAAGAAAGATTCTTGCAGCGCTTCAGCGCTCACCTTACTATACTAAAACAACAAAAAGAGAAGTCGAATCATGAGGGACTGAAATGCTCGGGGGATAAGAAGGGAAAGACTCTTGAATCAAGAGAATGGTGCAAGAAATATGAGAGCTAGAGACTCTTATTTATAGTGAATGAATTTTCAAAAACTACCCTCCATAGTTACTTAATGACCTTATAGTTATATAAATGACTAAACATGTAACGTCGTAAATTCCAAAACAATTTTTCACTTTTTAAAATATAATTCCATTCATAAATATTATAAATCTCCATGTATCACATATGAAATCCATAAAATTCATCCCAAGATCACAATACATAAAAACTCCACAAGTGTGTACTGATCATGCCGGCGCCTTCCCGCGATCCTCACTGGTACCTGAAACACATAACACAAAACACTGTAAGCATAAATGCTTAGTGAGTTCCCCAAAATACCACATATAACACATATTAGCCACTCGAGGCTATAAATCTGTGGGCCCACTGGCCCTAACTCTGTGGACCCTCTGGTCCTAACTCTATGGACCTTCCGGTCCTAACTCTGTAAACTCTGGAATACACACAGCATAAATCACATAGAAATAATGCAGTGCAACACATCACATACATAGCATACATGATACTTTGTCACATACTCTACTTACCACTCAAGGTAAAGTATAGTGAGAAGACTCACCTCGGGTAACTCGGATAATCTCGCACACGGATATACTGATCTAGCCCCCGCCTAATCACATAAACAATATCCTCAAATAAATAATGGCTCTCAAAGGCTAGATTAAATCCCTTTCTACAATCCCACAGAAGGGTAAAAGACCATTTTACCCCTCCTTGACCCAAAAGTCCAAATGTTGACCAAAGCCCTAAAAGTCAACGAAAGTCAACGGGAGGCAGTACGCGGCGCGTACCATCTCTGTAGGCGGGTTGTACGCCGTCGATCCATAATCGGGGTCTCAACCCCTTACGCTGCGCGTTCTGAGAGTTACGCCCAGCATAAGTCTCAGTTTCAGCCTTTCTTGGATTTTGGTCTTAAAACGTTAAGACATAAACTCAAACTCTAGATCTGACTTCTCTAAGATCACTTAATCCATAAAGTCGAGACCTTTAAGCCTTTGCGTGGCTATAAAGGTCCCTAATCACTCTAACACCTTTCCTTCTTCCTCATAAAGTCTAGATCTCATGCATGGCTCAATATTCACGTCCAAGATTGGATTTTTATGATCATACAACTCATATTACCCTGAAATATGGCAGATCTAGGCCAATGGAGAGCATTTGCTCATAAAGTCTCCACCTTGGGACCAAAAACCCTAAAACTTGGTCCAAGAAGCACAAATCAAAAATGACAAGGAAAGCTTTGAGCTTTTTACCTCAGAAAGAAGCTCCAACCTCTATAGAATTCGGATCTACTCTTGTCCACCAACTTCTAGCTCCTAAAATGGCCTCCTCTTCTCTTTCACCACCTTGAAATGGCACTTTGAAGCTTAGAATACACACTCAAGCTTAATACGGGTTTTCTGCTCTCTTAGGGTTCACTCACTGAAGTATGGTGGCTGGGGATAAGGCCTTAACATTCCTTTTATAGTGTACAAGCCTCAAATTAGGGTTTTCATCTGGGCCCGCTACGCCCAGCGTACCTAGGCGAGTCTGCGTCCAACTTAAGCGCATGAGTACGCACAGCGTACTCTTCAATACGCCCAGCGTACTCATTTGCCTTAATATTTCCTTTAAGGGTTAAACTTGACAACTTGGAAAAGAAGAAGGGTTTAAGAGACGCACCTGAATTCCGGGATGTTACAATTCTCCCCCACTAGAACCAGACTTCGCCCTCGAAGTCTCATGCCGCAAACAACTCCGGGTGCTGCTCCCGCATCTCTGACTCCGGCTCCCAAGTCAGCTCGGACCCTCTCCGATGTTGCCACTGGACCTGAACCAGAGGCACCTCCTTGTTCCTCAGGACCTTGATCTTCCGATCCTAGATCGCGATCAGTCTCTCAAGATAATTCAGGCTCGCATCCACCTGAATATCCTCCAGAGGCACCACCGCCGACTCGTCGGCTATACACTACCTCAAATGAGACACGTGGAAGGTATCATGTATCTGGCTCAACTCCGCAGGCAGCTCCAAACGGTATGCTACCCTGCCCACCCTGGCGGTCACCCTGAAAGGACCAATGTACCGGGGTCCCAACTTGCCCCTCTTCCGGAAATGGATCACTCCTTTCCAAGGAGATACCTTCAGGAGTACGAAGTCTCCCACCTAGAACTCGAGCTCGGAACGTCGCCTATCCGCATAACTCTTCTGGCGACTCTGGGCTGTCAACAACCTCTGTCGGACCTGTTGTATCTACTCTGTCGTCTGAAGCACTATCTCAGTGCCACCCATCACTAGCTACCCTACCTCTCCCCAGCAGATGGGAGTCCGACATCTCCTCCCATACAACAGCTCGAAGGGAGGCATACCAATACTCGAGTGGTGGCTGTTGTTATAGGAAAACTCAGCCAACGGCAAATACGTGTCCCAACTTCCTCCGAATTCCAACACACATGCTCGAAGCATGTCCTCGAGCGTCTGAATCGTCCGCTCACTCTGTCTGTCCGTCTGTGGGTGGTAAGCGGTACTGAAATGCAGCCTCGTGCCCAACTCCTCATGGAACTTCTTCCAGAACCTGGAAGTGAAACGTACATCTCGATCTGACACAATCGAGATCGGTACTCCATGCCGCGATACCACCTCCCTCACATACAACTATGCCAGTCTCTCTGCAGAAGAGCTCTCACTGATAGCCAGGAAGTGAGCGCTCTTCGTCAGTCGGTCGACGATCACCCAAATTGCATCGACACCCCTCGCGGTCCTTGGCAATTTGGTGACAAAGTCCATAGAAATCTGTTCCCACTTCCACTGGGGAACCTCAAGTGGCTGCAACTTGCCATGCGGACGCTGGTGCTCGGGCTTGACCCTGCGACAGGTCAAGCACCTCTCAATGAACCACGCAACATCCCTCTTCATACAGGGTCACCAATAGTCTCTCTTCAGGTCCAAATACATCTTAGTAGCCCCGGGATGGATTGAGAACCTCGACCTGTGCTCCTCCTCCATCAGAATGGTACGTGCCCCGCCCGCAAACGACACCCAAATCCGACCCTGAAAGGTCATAAGCCCTCGGTTATCGGTAACGAACTCAGATACCTGCCCGATCACCCGCTCTCTCTTACGGTTCTCTGGTCTCACGGCCTCTGCCTGGGCCTCCCGAATGGTATCCAACACCGGAGTCATCACCGTCAACCTCATACAAACGCCTCGTATCGGGGCACTCTCCACCCTACAGCTCAGGGCATCGGCTACAACGTTAGCCTTGCCCGGGTGGTACAGGATCTCACAATCATAATCCTTTACCACATCCAACCATCTCCTCTGGTGCATATTCAGGTTGGGCTGATCCATCAAATACTTCAAGCTCTTGTGGTCGGTGTATATGGTACACCGAACCCCATACAAATAGTGACGCCAGATCTTGAGGGCGAACACCACTGCCCCCAACTCCAGATCGTGGGTGGGATACCTCGTCTCATGAGGCTTCAGCTGCCTCGATGCGTATGCTATCACGTACCCTCTCTGCATCAGCACCGCACCCAACCCCGATATCGATGCGTCACAGTACACCACGAAATCCTCCATCCCCTCCGGAAGGGCTAACACCGGGGCTTCGCATAATCTCTGGCGAAGTGTCTCGAATGAGGTCTGCTGCTCAGGACCCCAACTAAAGGTCACGCCCTTCCGGGTCAACCTGGTGAGAGGAACGACAATCTTGGAGAAATCCTTGATACATCTCCGATAATAGCCGGCCAACCCCAGAAAACTCCTGATCTCGGTGGGGGATCTTGTAACACTCGTGTTTCTAGCCTAGGCATTAATCTTGATATGATAGTCTAGGTTAACCTTTGTAACTCATTTTGAAGAAATGAAAAAGGAATTATGTGAATTCTATGTGTTTTATGCTTAATTACTAGGAGTTAATTAATTAAGAATAAAAATTAGCGTCAAAAATAAATATTATATAAAGCCGATATCTATTAAGAAAGTTGTAGTGGTCGTGACAAGGATTACAGATATATAAAGAATGCCAAAATCCGAGTTATAACGAAGAAGTTATGACCTGTCGAAGTTTCACGACAAAACCGGCTCGGTGCTGAATGTCGTAAAAAGTGAGTTTTCGATAAACTATTTTTTAGCCTTAGTGATCTAAACGAAACTCGTAGTGTTCGTTAAACCGAGAGTAGGTATAAAAAGAACACCCAAATCTGACTGCGTATGAAGAAGTTATGATTTTTAGAAGTTTCAGCTTAGCAGTAGACAGCTAAAAACTCGAATTTTAGATCGAGTGATTTTTAGCCGACACGACCTAAACGAGAATCGAAGATCTCGTAAATAGTAGCACAACGGTAAAAGTCTGACGAAAACGGACATCGGATGAAGAAGTTATGAATTTTTAACGGATTTCCTGTCCCGGTCAGTTAAAAATAATAATATAAAAATTAATGTCAAAATTAGTCGACAAAGTCGAAACGGAAGTTGTAGAGCGTAAGTTTACCTACGCGTGCATATAAAGAACGTCAAAAACGGAGCTCGTATGCGAAAGTTATGGATTTTAGAAGTTTTTGTACAAAAATCGAGAAACTTCGCATAGTCACGTTTTTGCCACGTCACCCTCGCTTAGAACGTGCCACGTGTCCGAAATGGGTGAGTCAGGCGAGCCACGTGTCCGAGCTGATGAGTCATCCGAGCTCCTGACCTTATCCGAAGCGGTCCAATAGCGGTGCAACACATACTCTCTTGCACGTGACCGAGCCCTCGCATGAAGCCACGGATGCCCTACTTCGGACCCTAGACCTCGGTCTAGTAAGAAGCTGCCAGCAGCCACTTCGCACGCGCAGCCCATATGCGAGCCCTCCCTGCGAGCCTTCAGATCTTCGCCACCTGGAGGCTTCTCAGCCGTCCGATCAGAAGCTCCACCCTATAAATAGAAGGCTGCGAGCCTTCCCGGGTAACTTTGGAAATTTGCCACCTTTCACCCTAAATTTCATATTTATTTCATATTAACATCCCCCAAAGCCCCGGTATCGATTATAACCCCCGGAATACGCCACGAAGTGCCCGTGAAGCCCGGAAAATTTATCTTTTCGGTTTCGAAGCCCGACCCTCGCAGAGCCCGGTTTCTCAATAAAACTCCCGGTTTTATTAGAAACGATCGTTTTAGGAAACGAATTGCTGCCCGATTTTCATTAAATCAGGTGAGTGTGTAGTCACTTTCATCTTACACATAGATATGAAGTATTTTATATAAAATACGTGCTATGTGTATATATGTTGTTTGTTTATTCGAGATGGGTGTTGAATGAATGTTTTATACATGTTTAAAATGATTTAAAATGTATATATATTTTACGTTCGAATATGTTGGGTAAAACATGGGTAGATAAAATATGATGGATAGAAGTACAGTATAGATGTACATTCGTAGCTTTGAATTTTGTACAGTATAGATGTACGTTGGTAGCTACGGATTTAGTATGTTGGCAGCTATGGACTTAGTGCCTGTTGTATAAATCTTGGCGACGATGTGACTTCGTGCCTATTAGATAAACCCTGGTGACGATGTGACTTCGTGCCTATTAGATAAACCCTGGCGACTATGAGACGTAGTGCCTATTAGATAAACCCTGGTGACGATGTGACTTCGTGCCTATTAGATAAACCCTGGCGACTATGAGACGTAGTGCCTATTGTATAAACCCTGGCGACTATGAGACGTAGTGCCTATTGTATAAACCCTGGCGACTATGTGACGTAGTACCTGTTGTATAAACCTTGGCGACGATGTGACTTCGTGCCTATTTGACATAAATTGCTAAGGGAAAGCAATGTTGTCACCCCGGTGTTTACCTTATTTGACATAAATTGCTGAAGAAAGCAATGTTGTCACCTTATTGGTCGTTTTGTGTTAGGTTGTCTTGTTTGACATAAATTGCTGAGGAAAGCAGTGTTGTCACCACATTGGTTGCCTTATTTGACATAATTGCTGAGGAACCCCCGAAGCAAAGTTGTCACCCCTAATGAAAATCCTTAGGCTAGGTCCCTTGTGATAGTTGTTCTAGGGACGTAAGGTGAGGATAACAGGAATGGGTAATTAGGGTTAATTTGGTTGATTGTTTGATGTTTAAGCATAATAAATTATGTATTGTGGGTTGAAAACCCTATATGCTCACCAGGCTTCCAAGCCCGACCCACTCAGTTTGTTTGTATCACAGGTATCGATACGAAGTTACTTTACACTGAGAGATTAAAAGAGATGTAGATCACTAGTGTAAGTGAGTGTAAGTTCTGTTTATGCTTATGTTTCTGTATTGACGATGACATCCCAAATGGTTTAAGTAAATAAAATACATTTCTTCAGAAATGATTTGATAATAGAATTATCATGTTTTTATGGGAACAAATTCCGCAACACCTTTTAAAAGGATTACTCTGATTTTATTTTAAAAAGCATAAACGAAATCGGTCTTTTCTGGTCGAGAAATTAAGGGATGTCACCGTTGGTATCAGAGCATTAGTTTAAGCGAACTAAGAAATTGTAGGATTTCTAGACTTAAACTTAGAATGCTAAGTGATGATTGTGAGATGAGTGCCTACCATATTTTAGACACGAGCACTAGTTTATTTTAGGAAAGATGCCTAAAATGCTTTTACGTGCTAAATGCTATATGTTTGCCATATATGCCATTATTTGTTCGGATCTATGGTCTGTGGCCGACCGGATCTGGAAACCTTATGTGTGTAGGATTCTAAGCATATGATTACGAAATTAGAACTAACATATAACGTTTCGGAGTGATAAGGGAATTTAAATACATGTAGTGGATAAAGGTTTAAATTCACCTAATTTGGCGTATACATCATAATGGCAAGAACCCGAAGTGGAGCTGGAAATGTAAATAGAAATCAGCAACCTCAACCCCAAGTGGTGGAACATGTGCCTATAGTAGGAGCTGCACTAGAACCCATCACCATGGCTGGAGTACGAACTATGATTCAGACCATGTTGGCTGAACAAAGGGAGGAATTGAGGCAAATTTTGCTGAACAACAGGGATGAACCTTCAGTTCCTTTTGAACAACGTGAATTGAATAACGATCGATCTGAAGAAGGAAACAACAACAGATCGATTGGTCATTGTGAACCACTTGTGGTTGAGAGAAATAACCACGAGGATAGGGTGGAGAGAAATGGGTGCAAGTATAAGGACTTTATGACTTGCAAGCCATCGACCTTCACTGGAAAAGAAGATCATGTCGGAGTAATGGACTGGATCTCGGAAATGGAGTTGGCTTTCATGACTTGTGGTTGCCAAGGCAAGTTACAGACCACATTTGCAGTACGTCAGTTCAGGGGTAGTGCTGCTCGTTGGTGGAACACTCTGGGGAAAACCCTAAGCCCTAATGAGCCATTGCAACTGACTTGGGCAGAATTCTTGGTGCACTTTAAGCGCAAGTACTACTCGGCCCAAAACGTGCTTGAGTTAGAAAACCAATTTCTAACGCTGAAGAAGGGGAGCATGACCGTTGATGAATATATGAATAACTTCACAGACAAAATGGAGTTTGCTTTGCGTATTGTCCCAGATGAGCTGGCGAAAATTGACAGGTACACAAAGGGACTTCCATGGGAGTATGCGGTGCCAGTACGACATGCACTTACTTTGGAGGCAGCTATCTGGGCTGCCAAGTCTGTTGAAGATATGATTAAGGGGAGAGCCACCAGCAAGGTTGAACTTGGCGAGAAAAGAAAGTTTGAAAGGACTTCAGGGTCCAACGAGAAAAGAAAATTCTCGAAGTCTGGAGGAGGAGAAGGTGAAGCAAAGTGGTGTGAGAAGTGTAAAAAGAAACACTTCGGGAAGTGTAGCGAGGAGATGACTTGCAACAAATGTGGGAAGACAGGGCATTACGCCAACAAATGCGCATCTAACAAAAAGGTTTGCTACGAATGTAACGAAGAAGGGCATATTTCTAGAGACCGCCCAAAGAAAAACACACCGCCAAAACCAAAGGCATTCCAAATGATACTTAATGAAACAGATGGAAATATAAGGGATCAGGAGTAAGGACCTTATATTCCCAAAACTAAGACATAAAGTAGTAATGCAGTTAATAACACGTGGTGTAG
Source organism: Lactuca virosa (assembly GCF_052849685.1). Taxonomy (NCBI): domain Eukaryota; kingdom Viridiplantae; phylum Streptophyta; class Magnoliopsida; order Asterales; family Asteraceae; genus Lactuca; species Lactuca virosa. The sequence goes on along the minus strand of NC_136428.1, from coordinate 430,375,697 downwards.
CCTATTAAAGGCATAGTATAGGGTAAACTTGAACCTCTGTGTAATTATTTCAAGAAATAATATAAACCCTGGTTTTGTCATCTAATGAATTGAATGACTATGTGAAATTCTTGTATGGTGACTTGGAGAACTGCGAGACAATACTTGGGACGAGTATGAGTAGGTGTGAATGGTAGTAGAGGCCTATACTACCGGAAGCACATGACTCGTACTTGGATCAAGGAAAGTCACAAGGTTACCAAGAAGCTAGAAATTGATTCCGTTATTGTTCGAGTACTTCATTACCTTCATTTCGGAAATGACTAAGAAGATGATTGTTATTCCGACCCTAGAGGTCATATCAAATTGAGTCCGACTACGACGAGTTTGCTATGTGGTTCAGAGAACCAAGTTCGATGTAGTAGTTGACTTAAGCCGAATTGAAGTAAAGGATGTTAGCAGCTCAAGATCGTCAAAAGAGCTATGCTGACAAGAAAAGACAACCGATATCATTCGAAGTTGGAGATTTGGTTTTACTTAAAGTCTCGCCATAGAAGGGACTTATAAGATTTGGTAGAAGGGGAAAGTTGAGTCCAAGATTTATTGGACCATTTAAAGTTCTTCAGAGGATCGGGAATCAAGCTTACCAGCTAGAATTACCAGAAGAACTGGAGGGTATTCATAACACCTTTTATGTGTGTTATTTGAGGAAGTTCACGGGAGATGTGCCCGACATAATTCCCAATTCTGAATTAAGGTTGGATGAAAGCAAGAGGTTAATTGGAGAACCTGAGGCAATCGTTGACCGTAAGACTAAGAAGTTGTAAGATAAGATAGTCGATTTAGTGCTTGTGCGTTGGAAACATATAAATGGGCCAAATCCCACCTGAGAAACGGAGAGTGACATGGTGAGTCGCTACCCGTAGTTGTTTGTTGGTGTGTGATTCCGGGGACGAAATTATCCTAAGGGGGAGAGAATTGTAACACTCGTGTTTCTAGCCTAGGCATTAATCTTGATATGATAGTCTAGGTTAACCTTTGTAACTCATTTTGAAGAAATGAAAAAGGAATTATGTGAATTCTATGTGTTTTATGTGTTTTATGCTTAATTACTAGGAGTTAATTAATTAAGAATAAAAATGAGCGTCAAAAATAAATATTAGATAAAGCCGATATCTATTAAGAAAGTTGTAGTGGTCGTGACAAGGATTACGGATATATAAAGAATGCCGAAATTCGAGTTATAACGAAGAAGTTATGACCTGTCGAAGTTTCACGACAAAACCGGCTCGGTGCTGAATGTCATAAAAAGTGAGTTTTCGATAAACTACTTTTTAGCCTTAGTGATCTAAACGAAACTCGTAGTGTTCGTTAAACTGAGAGTAGGTATAAAAAGAACACCCAAATATGACTTCGTATGAGGAAGTTATGATTTTTCGAAGTTTCAGCTTAGCAGTAGACAGCTAAAAACTCGAATTTTAGATCGAGTGATTTTTAGCCGACACGACCTAAACGAGAATCGAAGGTCTCATAAATAGTAGCACAACAGTAAAAAGTCTGACGAAAACGGACGTCGGATGAAGAAGTTATGAATTTTTAATGGATTTCCTGTCCCGGTCTGTTAAAAATAATAATATAAAAATTAATATCAAAATTAGCCGACGAAGTCTAAACGGAAGTTGTATAGCGTAATTTTACCTACGCGTGCATATAAAGAACGACAAAAACGGAGCTCGTATGCGAAAGTTATGGATTTTAGAAGTTTTTGCACAAAAATCGAGAAAATTCGCATAGTCACGTTTTTGCCGCGTCACCCTCGCTTAGAACGTGCCACGTGTCCGAAATGGGTGAGTCAGGCGAGCCACGTGTCCGAGCTGCTGAGTCATTCGAGCTCCTGACCTTATCCGAAGCGGTCCAATAGCGGTGCAACACATACTCTCTCGCACGTGACCGAGCCCTCGCATAAAGCCACGGATGCCCTCCTTCGGACCCTAGACCTCGGTCCAGTAAGAAGCTGCCAGCAGCCACTTCGCACGCGCAGCCCATGTGCGAGCCATCCCTGCGAGCCTTCGGATCTTCGCCACCTGGAGGCTTCTCAGCCGTCCGATCAGAAGCTCCACCCTATAAATAGAAGGCTGCGAGCCTTCCCGGGTAACTTTGGAAATTTGCCACCTTTCACCCTAAATTTCATATTTCTTTCATATTAACGTCCCTCGAAGCCCCGATATCGATTATAACCCCCAGAATACGCCACGAAGTGCCCGTGAAGCCCGGAAAATTTATCTTTTCGGTTTCGAAGCCCGACCCTCGCAAAGCCCGGTTTCTCAGTAAAACTCCCGGTTTTATTAGAAACGATCGTTTTAGGAAACGAATTGCTGCCCGATTTTCATTAAATCAGGTGAGTGTGTAGTCACTTTCATCTTACACATAGATATGAAGTATTTTATATAAAATACGTGCTATGTGTATATATGTTGTTTTTTTATTCGAGATGGGTGTTGAATGAATGTTTTATACATGTTTAAAATGATTTAAAATGTATATATATTTTACCTTCGAATATGTTGGGTAAAACATGGGTAGATAAAGTATGAGGGATAGAAGTACAGTATAGATGTACGTTCGTAGCTATGAATTTTGTACAGTATAGATGTACGTTGGTAGCTACGGATTTAGTATGTTGGCAGCTATGGACTTAGTGCCTGTTGTATAAATCTTGGCGACGATGTGACTTCGTGCCTATTAGATAAACCCTGGTGACGATGTGACTTCGTGCCTATTAGATAAACCCTGGCGACTATGAGACGTAGTGCCTATTAGATAAACCCTGGTGACGATGTGACTTCGTGCCTATTAGATAAACCCTGGCGACTATGAGACGTAGTGCCTATTGTATAAACCCTGTCGACTATGAGACGTAGTGCCTATTGTATAAACCCTGGCGACTATGTGACGTAGTACCTGTTGTATAAACCTTGGCGACGATGTGACTTCGTGCCTATTTGACATAAATTGCTAAGGGAAAGCAATGTTGTCACCCCGGTGTTTACCTTATTTGACATAAATTGCTGAAGAAAGCAATGTTGTCACCTTATTGGTCGTTTTGTGTTAGGTTGTCTTGTTTGACATAAATTGCTTATAGCACCTGGTGGTCTTGGTATGTATTTTTATTTAAGTATTTTTGGATTTTTGGCCTTGGACTCGGCGAGTTGAAGGACCAACTCGCCGAGTAAAAGCAGGATGAGGCGCGGGATTTAAGTGATGGACTCGTCGAGTGGGGTCCCGGACTCGACGAGTAGACTCTGACTGGACAAAAACCCTAATCCGAGGGTTTGCACCCTATTTAAACAATGTTATGTCGGCCACAACGTCCCTTATGCTCCCAGAACACCTCTCATTGAAACCCTAGCCGTTATTGAAGCAATCTAAGCCTTGTTGGTGGATTTTGGTCCCTGTGGTCTTAAGAAGGAAGGAGAAAGGCTTGAGGAAGCAAGTAAAGACCAAGGGAACCCGAGTTTGTTCACCTTCTACAGTTCATTGAAGGTAAAAAGCTGTAACCTTGCTCTTTCATTTGTTAGATCCCTTTTTGGGGAGATTTAGGGCTTTTATAAGCCACTTTTGATGGCCAACCATGTTTGCAAACATGGTTGGGGGTTAGAGCTTCGGAATCACGTCATTAAAGGAGTCACAAGGCAGTTGGGGACTGCTTTTGCACCCATGAAAGGCCCCATGCATCTTAAGAGCTTGTTTTATGTCTTTTTGAGCTCAAAGTCCCATGCAAGCACGTAAAGTTTGTAACTTTACGTGCTAGATCGATTATAAAAGCTTGGATCTATCTTTTGATCAAAGGTTGTACATCAGAAATCAAGGATTTAGAGTGTGGACATGACTGACTCGGCGAGTCCGTTCTTGGGACTCGACGAGTCCGAGGCTTTGAGCCCCATATCTGTTGAGAGTCAAAGGAACCCAGTTGAGTGTTAGAAGGGTTGTAAATCGGACAGGAAGAGTTGCCCAATGTATTGGACGTGATTTTAGACTTGGAGTTCATGGGACTCGACGAGTGCTAGAACAGACTCGGCGAGTCCAAGGCAATCTTCTTAAGGATGAACATGAACTTGACGAGTTGTTCATCAACTCGGCGAGTCGAGGACAGAGCTTGTTCATCAGATGAAGGTGAACTCGACGAGTTGTTCATCAACTCGGCGAGTCGGATGAGTTTAATGCGATGTTCATGTGAGGGAGGAACTCGTCGAGTTGATGGCCCAACCCGACGAGTCGGGTCATGGATAAGGACGAGTAAAGGGTGAGGGACTCGGCGAGTTGACGGCCAAACTCGGCGAGTCGGGTCAACTTGAAGTTGACTTTGACTAGACTTGGACTGACCCTGTTTAGGGTTGTACTGGCTGCGTGTTGACTTGAAGGTCGTCGTGTACGGATCGAGGAGTCGAAGGGAGTCGACTTGTGCGCCGAGGATAATTCAAACACTGCACGACATTGAGGTGAGTTACCTTCCAGTAGGGGGTGGGTCTAAGGCCACAATGCCGGCCCACCAAAGAGGAGTATTTGTAAGATGATTGTCTTTGTGATAATTATCTTGGTTTGGTTATGTGCTTTGGTCACAAGTATTATCTGCATGATATGTTTCGTGTATAGTAGGGATTAGGATCCCTGACAACGGCCCTTAGGGCCGTGGGGTAGGTCAGTACCCGGATATGCCTGACTGTATGATTGTACCTTGCTGTTGTATGCTAGTGGTAGGGGGTGCAATAGTCCCCAGTTACCGGTTGAAAGATACCGATGACAGTTACCGGTTGAAAGATACCGACGACAGTTACCGGTTGAAAGATACCGATGATGGTTACCGGTTGAATGATACCGATGATGGTTACCGGTTGAAAGATACCGATGACGATTACCGGTTGAAAGATACCGATGTTGGTTACCGGTTGAAGATACCGATGATGATTATCGGTTGAGAGATACCGATGATTTTGTATGGTATGTGGTATGATGGGGGAACTCACTAAGCTTTGTGCTTACGGTTTCGGTTTTGGTTTCAGGTACCTCTTCGTCTAAGGGGAAGGAGCCGGCGGCATAGCATCGCATCACACACACACATATGATTTCCGCATGGAGTTTTCTGGGATTGTACTCTGATATGTTATTATTCTATAGCTTGGGTTTTCAGACATGATACATTGTTTTATGAGATGATGTGTTTTCACAGTATTTTCTTGAGTCGACGCCGGTCATTTTCGGGTTGATCAAGGAAGGGATTGTTGAGCTGATGGAGGATCGCCTCCGGGCATTCAGGAGTGATATGGCGTCTAGCCAGACGAGTACGCGCACACTGTCCTTTAAGAACTTCCGAGGGAGCGGTGCGCCGGATTTCCATGGGGTGAAAGACCCCATTGCTGCTAGGAGATGGATCGCAGACATCGAGTCTGCGCAGCTGACCAGCTTCTTCCCCGAGGGGTCGAAGGTGAGATATGCAGCAGGGTGTTTGAGAGACAGAGCTAGAGATTGGTGGGAGTCTGTTGGTGACTCATTAGGAGCCTCGGCTGTTGAGGCTATGACCTGGTCAGATTTTGTGACCAGATTCAGGGCGGAGTTTGCACCAGCTGTGGAGCTTCAGCAGCTGGCCAGAGAGTTATTGGACATGAGACAGACTACGGAGACTGTGGCGGAGATCACCGCCAAGTTCCGGGAGAGGGCATTGTTGGTGCCCCAGTATGCGGGTGATGTGGACATGAGGAGGACCCACTACCATGATATGTTACGAGCTGACATCCGGGAGCATGTCAGTTTCTCAGCTTGCCCTACCCTGGATTCCATGATTGCCAGGGCTAGGGAGAGGGAGATTGATCTGGAGCACATCCGGAAAAGGAAGGCAGCGGAGGGGCTGACGACGGGGGCTTCGGGGAAGAAGCCCAAGGGATCCGATGGTAGGCCGAAAGGCCACTCTGGGCGGAACAGCTGTGGGAAATGCGGTCGGTCACACGAGGGAGCTTGCCGCACTGGGCTGGGTTCAGGCTGCTATAAGTGCGGCAAGGTTGGGCATTTTGGCAGAGATTGTACCGCCCCTACTCCTGCGGTACAGATGACAGACCTGATTTGCTTCCATTGCAATCAGAGGGGCCATAAAAAGGCCAACTGCCCGAGATTGTCAGCAGCGTCAGCAGCGGCGCCAGCAGTGGCGCCGGTCTTAGCGACAGCGCGGGTTGCAGATGGCCGGAAGGCCAAGACAGAGGCTCTAGTGGTGTGGAGCCGAGCATTTCAGTTGACAGCCGAGGAGGCACGCGCTGCACCTGATATGTTAGGTATGTGCACGGGTTGCAGACGGGTATGGTTCCTTTCTTATGCTTTTATGATATGGCGCTGTGATCTTGATATGTTAGGTATGTGCACTGTTTAGGATCGTTCCATGTGAACGGTATCCCAGTTCAGGTATTGTCTGATTTGGGTGCTACTCGATCATTTGTCTCTCTTGCGCTTAGCAAGAAGTTTCCTGAGTCTTCGGGCATGCTGGATTGCCCTCTAGAGGTCGAGATTGCGGACGACCAGTCGGTACTAGCGTCGGAGGTTTACCGAGATTGTGTCCTACGACTGTTTGAGGAGCGTTATCTGGTAGATCTGGTTCCCATACCTTTGCGGGGGAACAAGGTTATTATCGGTATGGATTGGCTGAGCCCCAATGGGGCAGTCATTGACTGTGCGCAGCAGTTGGTGCGGATCAGGACCCCACGTGGGGGAGAGCTGGTAATTCAGGGCGAGAGGCCACTGCGAGGACCAGCTTTATGTTCAGCAGCGAGAGCTAGGCGTTACCTCAAGCAGGGTTGTGCAGGTTATGTCGCCTATGTTATGGATACCCGGGAGGCGGGTAGGGCGACGGTGGGCGATGTGCCCGTGGTGCGAGAGTTCGCGGACGTATTCCCCGAGGGGCTGCCTGGGATACCTCCGGAGCGACAGGTGGAGTTCAGGATCGACCTAGTCCCTGGTGCGGCTCCGATAGCCAAGACACCGTATCGGTTGGCTCCTCCCGAGATGTAGGAGTTGTCTACACAGCTGCAGGAGCTGTTAGACAAGGGATTCATTAGACCGAGTAGTTCTCCCTGGGGAGCCCCGATTCTATTCGTGAAGAAAAAGGACGGGTCACATAGGATGTGTATAGACTATAGGGAGCTGAATAAGATAACGGTTAAGAACCGTTACCCACTCCCGAGGATTGATGACATCTTTGACCAGCTACAGGGAGCGTCTTGGTTCTCCAAGATTGATTTGCATTCAGGGTATCATCAGATGAGGGTCGGAGAGGAGGATGTACAGAAGACGTCGTTTCGGACGCGTTATGGCCACTATGAGTTCGTGGTGATGCCTTTCGGGCTCACCAACGCTCCTGCTGCGTTCATGGATCTCATGAACCGCGTGTGTAGACCGATGTTAGACCGGTCTGTGATAGTGTATATCGATGATATCTTGGTTTACTCCAAGACGCGAGAGTAGCATGAGGAGCATCTGCGAGAGGTTCTGGAGACTTTGAGGAGGGAGAGCTTGTATGCTAAGTTCTCTAAGTGCGAGTTCTGGTTGCGCGAGGTGCAGTTTCTTGGGCACCTTGTCAACCAGAATGGGATTTCGGTAGATCCGGCCAAAGTGGAGGCAGTGATGAGATGGGAGGTTCCGAGGTCTCCATCTGAGTTTCGGAGTTTCCTGGGATTAGCCGGCTACTATCGGAGATTTATCCAGGATTTCTCCAAGATAGCCTTACCCCTGACCAGGCTAACGAGGAAGGCCATGGTCTTTCGTTAGGGGCCTGAGCAGCAGGCTGCATTCGAGACACTGAGACAGAGATTGTGCGAGGCACCAATCTTAGCCCTGCCCGAGGGCATGGAGGATCCCGTCGTGTACTGTGATGCGTCCATCTCGGGCTTGGGCGCAGTATTGATGCAGAGAGGGCATGTTATTGCTTACGCTTCGAGGCAGCTGAAGCCTCACGAGGTAAACTACCCGACGCACGATTTGGAGCTGGGGGCTGTTGTGTTCGCCCTTAAGATTTGGCGTCATTACCTCTATGGGGTTCGTTGTACGATTTACACGGACCACAAGAGCCTGAGGTATCTCATGGACTAGCCAAATCTGAACATGAGGCAGCGTCGGTGGCTTGATGTGGTAAAGGATTATGATTGTGAGATCCTCTACCACCCGGGGAAGGCCAATGTGGTGGCCGACGCGCTTAGCCGCAAGGCAGCGCCGATCAGGGATATCTGTCTGAGGATGACAGTGGTGACTCCGCTGTTGGAGCGGATTCGGGAGGCCCAACAGGAGGCCATGAAGGAGGAACATCGGAAGAGCGAGCGGATTGTGGGGCAGGTTTCCTCCTTCGACTATGATAGCCGAGGGTTATTGACTTTTCACCATAGGGTGTGGGTCCCTTATCATGGAGGCGTACGCCAGATCCTGATGGAGGAGGCACACAAATCCAGATTTTCTATCCATCCCGGAGCGACGAAGATGTATAGAGATCTTCGTCCCGATTATTGGTGGCCCTACATGAAGCGAGACGTAGCATGGTATGTGGAGCGGTGCTTGACCTGCACGAAGGTCAAGGCCGAGCACCAGAGGCCACACGGCAAGATGCAGCCGTTGGATATCCTGCTGTGGAAATGGGAGGATATTGCAATGGATTTTATCACAAAGCTTCCCAGGACCGCGCGAGGGGTGGATTCGATTTGGGTCATCGTCGATCGATTGACCAAGAGCGCTCATTTTATTTCGATTCCGGAGAGTATCTCGGCCGAGAAGTTGGCCGACATCTATATCAGGGAGGTGGTGTCGCTGCACGGGGTGCCAGTTTCAGTGATTTCCGACAGGGATGTACGGTTCACTTCTAGGTTTTGGAAGAAGTTTCATGACGAGTTGGGTACTCGTCTGCATTTCAGCACCGCTTTTCACCCGCAGACGGATGGTCAGAGCGATCGGACCATCCAGACGCTAGAGGATATGCTGCGGGCATGTGTTTTAGACTTCGGAGGTAGCTGGGATACCTACCTTCCGTTGGCGGAGTTCTCGTATAATAATAGCTATCATGCGAGTATCGATCGACCTCCCTTCAAGATGTTGTACGGGAGGAAGTGCAGGACCCCGATATGCTGGGGTGAGGTTGGCCAGAGGGTCATAGGGAGCACCGATGTAGTGCTCAAGACGACCGAACGGATCCAGCAGGTCAGGAGCAGGCTTCAGACCGCTCAGAGTCGGCAGAAAAGTTACGCCAACAAGCGTCGATCGGACCTGGAGTTTCAGGTCGGGGATATGGTTCTCCTGAAGGTGTCGCCATGGAAGGGCGTCATCCGATTCAGGAAGCGGGGCAAGTTGGGTCCCAGGTATATTGGACCCTTCAGAGTTATAGCCCGGGTGGGCAAGGTGGCTTATAGGTTGGATCTGCCAGCCGAACTCAGTCAGATCCACAGCACTTTCCACGTCTCTCAGATGCGGAAGTGCCTGGTGGACGACTCAGCAGTAGTACCCTTAGAGGATATTCAGGTCGATGACAGCCTGAATTACATTGAGCGACCTGTAGCAATCCTTGACCGGAAGTCGAAGGATCTGAGGAACAAGAGGGTTGAGCTGGTAAAGGTGCAATGGCAGCACCGGAAGGGCTCGGAATAGACTTGGGAGCCGGTGGATGAGATGATGGAGCATTACCCAGAGCTGTTCCAGGATCGAGCAGCAGACTTCGAGGACGAAGTCTAAAATAAGTGGGGGAGATTTGTAGCACCTGGTTCTTGGTATGTATTTTTATTTAAGTATTTTTGCATTTTTGGCCTTGGACTCGGCGAGTTGAAGGACCAACTCGCCGAGTAAAAGCAGGATGAGGCGCGGGATTTAAGTGATGGACTCGTCGAGTCGGGTCCCGGACTCGACGAGTAGACTCTGACTGGACAAAAACCCTAATCCGAGGGTTTACACCCTATTTAAACAATGTTATGTCGGCCACAACGTCCCTTATGCTCCCAGAACACCTCTCATTGAAACCCTAGCCGTTATTGAAGCAATCTAAGCCTTGTTGGTGGATTTTGGTGCTTGTGGTCTTAAGAAGGAAGGAGAAAGGCTTGAGGAAGCAAGTAAAGACCAAGGGAACCCGAGTTTGTGCACCTTCTACAGTTCATTGAAGATAAAAAGCTGTAACCTTGCTCTTTCATTTGTTAGATCCCTTTTTGGGGAGATTTAGGGCTTTTATAAGCCACTTTTGATGGCCAACCATGTTTGCAAACATGGGTGGGGGTTAGAGCTTCGGAATCACGTCATTAAAGGAGTCACAAGGCAGTTGGGGACTGCTTTTGCACCCATGAAAGGCCCCATGCATCTTAAGAGCTTGTTTTATGTCTTTTTGAGCTCAAAGTCCCATGCGAGCACGTAAAGTTTGTAACTTTACGTGCTAGATCGATTATAAAAGCTTGGATCTATCTTTTGATCAAAGGTTGTACATCAGAAATCAAGGATTTAGAGTGTGGACATGACTGACTCGGCGAGTCCTAGGCTTTGAGCCCCATATCTGTTGAGAGTCAAAGGAACCCAGTTGAGTGTTAGAAGGGTTGTAATCGGACAGGAAGAGTTACCCAATGTATTGGAGGTGATTTTAGACCTGGAGTTCATGGGACTCGATGAGTGCTAGAACAGACTCGGCGAGTCCAAGGCAATTTTCTTAAGGATAAAGATGAACTCGACGAGTTGTTGATCAACTCGGCGAGTCGAGGACAGAACTTGTTCATCAGATGAAGGTGAACTCGACGAGTTGTTCATCAACTTGGCGAGTCGGATGAGTTTCATGCGATGTTCATGTGAGGGAGGAACTCGTCGAGTTGACGGCCCAACTCGACGAGTCGGGTCATGGATAAGGACGAGTAAAGGGCGAGGGACTCGGCGAGTTGACGGCCAAACTCGGCGAGTCGGGTCAACTTGAAGTTGACTTTGACTAGACTTGGACTGACCCTGTTTAGGGTTGTACTGGCTGTGTGTTGACTTGAAGGTCGTCGTGTAGGGATCGAGGAGTCGAAGGGAGTCGACTTGTGCGCCGAGGATAATTCAAACACTGCACGACATTGAGGTGAGTTACCTTCCAGTAGGGGGTGGGTCTAAGGCCACAATGCCGGCCCACCAAAGAGGAGTATTTGTAAGATGATTGTCTTTGTGATAATTATCTTGGTTTGGTTATGTGCTTTGGTCACGGGTATTATCTGCATGATATGTTACGTGTATAGTAGGGATTAGGATCCCTGACAGCGGCCCTTAGGGCCGTGGGGTAGGTCAGTACCCGGATATGCCTGACTGTATGATTGTACCTTGCTGTTGTATGCTAGTGGTAGGGGGTGGAATAGTCCCCAGTTACCGGTTGAAAGATACCGATGACAGTTACCGATTGAAAGATACCGACGACAGTTACCGGTTGAAAGATACCGATGATGGTTACCGGTTGAAAGATACCGATGATGGTTACCGGTTGAAAGATACCGATGACGATTACCGGTTGAAAGATACCGATGTTGGTTACCGGTTGAAAGATACCGATGATGATTACCGGTTGAGAGATACCGATGATTTTGTATGGTATGTGGTATGATGGGGGAACTCACTAAGCTTTGTGCTTACGGTTTCGGTTTTGGTTTCAGGTACCTCTTCGTCTAAGGGGAAGGAGCCGGCGGCGTAGCATCGCATCACACACATATATGATTTCCGCATGGATTTTTCTGGGATTGTACTCTGATATGTTATTATTTTATGGCTTGGGTTTTCAGACATGATACATTGTTTTATGAGATGATGTGTTTTCACCGTATTTTCTTATGAATGTTTTTATGTGTTGGTTAATTAAAAAGAAATTTTTGGACCTGAAAATTAGGATGTTACATTGCTGAGGAAAGCAGTGTTGTCACCACATTGGTTGCCTTATTTGACATAATTGCTGAGCAACCCCCGAAGCAAAGTTGTCACCCCTAATGAAAATCCTTAGGCTAGGTCCCTTGTGATGGTTGTTCTAGGGACGTAAGGTGAGGATAACGGGAATGGGTAATTAGGGATAATTTGGTTGATTGTTTGATGTTTAAGCATAATAAAGTATGTATTGTGGGTTGAAAACCCTGTATTCTCACCAGGCTTCCAAGCCTGACCCACTCAGTTTGTTTGTATCACAGGTATCGATACGAAGTTACTTTACACTGAGAGATTAAAAGAGATGTAGATCACTAGTGTAAGTGAGTGTAAGTTCTGTTTATGCTTATGTTTCTGTATTGACGATGACATCTCAAATGGTTTAAGTAAATAAAATACATTTCTTCAGAAATGATTTGATAATATAATTATCATGTTTTTATGGGAACAAATTCCGCAACACCTTTTAAAAGGATTACTCTGATTTTATTTTAAAAAGCATAAACGAAATCGGTCTTTTCTGGCCGAGAAATTAGGGGATGTCACAGATCTCGGCACCTCCCAACTCATCACAGCCTCAATCTTGGCCGGATCGACCAATATCCCATTCCGGTTAACGAGATGTCCCAGGAACTGGACCTCTCGTAACCAGAAATCACACTTGGAGAAGTTGGCGTAAAGCCTCTCCGATCTCAGAACTCCAAGGATCTCTCTCAAATGCTCCTCATGCTGCTTCCTGGATCTCAAATATACCAGTATATCATCAATGAATACTATCACCGAACGATCCAACATCGGTCTGCACACCCTGTTCATGAGATCCATGAACGCTGCCGGTGCATTGGTGAGCCCGAAAGGCATCACCACAAACTCGTAATGCCCATAACGAGTCCTGAACACCGTCTTCTGGATATCCTCATCACGCACTCTCATCTGATGATATCCAGACCTCAGATCGATCTTGGAGAACCAAGACGCTCCCTGCAACTGATCGAACAAATCATCGATCCTCGGTAAGGGGTAACGGTTCTTGACCGTTAACTTGTTTAACTCCCGGTAATCGATGCACATCCGGTGTGAACCATCCATTTTCTTTACAAAAAGGATCGGCGCTCCCCATGGAGAGCTACTCGGCCGAATAAACCCCTTCCCCAACAACTCCTGAAGCTGTGAGGATAACTCCTGCATCTCTGGTGGTGCAAGGCGATAGGGTGCCTTGGCGATAGGCGCTGCCCCCGGAACCAAATCGATGCGGAACTCTACTTGCCTCTCGGGAGGCACACCCGGCAACTCCTCGGGGAAAACATCCGGGAACTCACGCACTATCGGAACCTCATCGACCGTTCTCGGCCTCTCCGCATCAAACCTCGTATCCATCACATAAGCCACGAATCCACTACAGCCCTGCTGTAGGCTCTGCCTCGCTCTAGCGGCCGAACAAAACGCTGACCCAGAACGGGTACCCTCACCGTACACCGTAAGAACTCCCCCACTAGGGTGTCGTATGGTTACCAGCTATCGCTCGCAGTCAATAACTGCTCCAAATATGCTCAACCAGTCCATGCCCACGATAACACAGACATCTCCCATCGCAATCGGGACCAAATCAATCGGAAACTCAACGCCGAAGATCTCGAGTACACATCCTCGAATCACATCAGTGGCATACACCGCTCTCTCATCAGCTATGGAAACTCGCAGAGGTCGACTCAACGCCTCTCAATGGATACTGATGTGCTGACTAAAGGCTAATGATACAAAGGATCGACTCACACCCGAGTCAAATAACACCAAGGCAGGTATAGAACTCACAAGAAAAGTACCTACGCATATCATAATATAAGCACAATATCCCAACTCAAAAATAAATACATGAAAGAATACATACCAGCCACGACATCGGGCGCTGCGCGGACCTCCTCCGTTGTCAACTGGAAGGCTCTCCCTCGTGCCTTCGGTGCCTCAGCCTTCACCCGCTGACTCTCTGTAGCTCGTACAGTAGCAGGGGCAGATCCCTGCGATGCTCCCTGTGCTGACCCCCGCAGTGGAAACAGACTGCAAACCCCTTGGGGCAATCCTTGGCCATGTGCCCCTCCTTGCCATACTTGTAGCAAGACCCTGCTCTACAAATCCCCTCATCACCCTTGCCTCACTTGCCACAAGTGCGGCCCTTCTGGTTCCCTGATCTCGAATCGGAGGGCTTGGCCCGCTTGGCTGCCGGCTGGGACTGTGTCGGTCGCCGATCCCTCCCCTGAGACTCCGCCTCCTCCCTAGCCTGCGTCTCAAGCTCTATCTCCCTCTTCCGAGCATTCGCCTGAAGCTCGGCAAATGTCCGCTACGACGAGTTTGCCACGAACTCGCGGATGTCTCTCCTCAAAATGCTCAAATACCGACTCATGCGTGCCTGCTCGGAAGACACGTGCTCAGGGCAGAACATCGCCCTCTCATGGAACATCCTGGTGATCACAGTAACAGACTCGGTACCCTGCTTGAGGGTCAAGAACTCCTGGGCCAACCGTTCCCTTTCCACCGGGGGAACGTACTCATCACGGAACATAGCGGTGAACCTCTCCCAGGTCACTGCGGCAAGCTCTGCAGAAGAATAGTGCGCTGTCACAAACTTCCACCAGTCCTTCGCTCCCAAGCGAAGCTGGTTCAGCGCGAACCGAACTCTCAGATGCTCCGGACAAGAACACGTATAGAAGCATCCCTCGATGTCAGAAACCCATCTCATCGCAGCAATCGGATCCTGCGTCCCATCAAACTCTGGTGGCTTCGTGTTGCTGAACTCCCGGAACAGCAACGCATCACCACCCTGAGGCCTAGCAGCAGCAACAGCTGCGGTAGCTGCAGCGGCTGCAGCCTCAGTAACCGCTGCGTATCTCTCATCAAAGGTCTCAATCAATGTGGTCTTAATAGACCCAAACATCTCCAGAATCTCTGGACGGATAGCCGCGACCACCTCCTCATGGATCATCTGACGGAGCTCCTCGTCACTCACACCCCTGGTCTCTGGTCTGTGGCGTGTCCCAACCATGATGTCTCTGAAATACAACATAAGAAATATCAGAGACTCGCTCGAGCATACTCACACTCGGCAACTCAGCCCTACTTGTTCCTTAGTACCCTAAGGATTCTTACTTGGACTGTGCACTGATCCGATGTCTTTACTAGTATGGGCCCAATACTACCGTCCACACCGCATCAGTATTCACCCCAAGTCCTCCTCCTAGGATACTAAATCCCAAGTACTCTACTCTCATTATGCATAGGCTACTCTCTAGTAGACCTCTCGTAAGCTCCTCGCTGCTATCTACTCACTCTCAAGCATCTCCTAGCAGCAAAACCCCTAGGCTAAGGCATTATGAATCAGGCCACTCTAGTCCTAATAAGAATACCTAGCCTACTCTAGCATGCATAACATATGATATCATATCTCATAACACATAATATAAGGGTATTTTGGGAAATCATCGTTCGGGCTCTGGCTGATCGTACACACTGCTCTGCTCTGCTCTTTTGCAAAACCTTTTATTCCTTTAGAAAAATTTTGTTTTATTTCGAAAAGTTTCTCAAATCCTCAGTTTGAGTTAAAATGCGCCCGAAGGTGCATCCGAATCCCTCAAACCAAGGCTCTGATACCAACTTGTAACGTCGTAAATTCCAAAACAAAATTTCACTTTTAAAAATATAATTTCATTCATAAATATTATAAATCTCCATGTATCACATATGAAATCCATAAAATTCATCCCAAGATCACAATACATAAAAACTCCACAAGTGTATACTGATCATGCCGGCGCCTTCCCGCGATCCTCACTGGTACCTGAAACACATAACACAAAACACTGTAAGCATAAATGCTTAGTGAGTTCCCCAAAATACCACATATAACACATATTAGCCACTCGAGGCTATAACTCTGTGGGCCCACTGGCCCTAACTCTGTGGACCCTCTGGTCCTAACTCTGTGGACCTTCCGGTCCTAACTCTGTAAACTCTGGAATACACACAGCATAAATCACATAGAAATAATGCAGTGCAACACATCACATACATAGCATACAGGATACTCTGTCACATACTCTACTTACCACTCAAGGTAAAGTATAGTGAGAAGACTCACCTCGGGTAACTCGGATAATCTCGCACACGGATATACTGATCTAGCCCCCGCCTAATCACATAAACAATATCCTCAAATAAATAATGGCTCTCAAAGGCTAGATTAAATCCCTTTCTACAATCCCACAGAAGGGTAAAAGACCATTTTACCCCTCCTTGACCCAAAAGTCCAAATGTTGACCAAAACCCTAAAAGTAAACGAAAGTCAACGGGAGGCAGTACGCGATGCGTACCATCTCTGTATGCGGGGCGTACGCCGGCGATCCATAATCGGGGTCTCAACCCCTTACGCTGCGCGTTCTGAGAGTTACGCCTAACGTAAGTCTCAGTTTCAGCCTTTCTTGGATTTTGGTCTTAAACGGTTAAGACATAAACTCAAACTTTAGATCTGACTTCTCTAAGATCAATTAATCCATAAAGTCGAGACCTTTAAGCCGTTGCATGGCTGTAAAGGTCCCTAATCACTCTAACACCTTTCCTTCTTCTTCATAAAGTCTAGATCTCATGCATGGCTCAATATTCACGTCCAAGATTGGATTTTTATGAACATACAACTCATATTACCCTGAAATATGGCAGATCTAGGCGAATGGAGAGCATTTGCTCATAAAGTCTCCACCTTGGGACCAAAAACCCTAAAAATTGGTCCAAGAAGCACAAATCAAAAATAACAAGGAAAGCTTTGAGCTTTTTACCTCAGAAAGAAGCTCCAACCTCTGTAGAATTCGGATCTACTCTTGTCCACCAACTTCTAGCTCCTACAATGGCCTCCTCTTCTCTTTCACCACCTTGAAATGGCACTTTGAAGCTTAGAATACACACTCAAGCTTAATACGGGTTTTCTGGTCTCTTAGGGTTCACTCACTGAAGTATGGTGGCTGGGGATAAGGCCTTAACATTCCTTTTATAGTGTACAAGCCTCAAATTAGGGTTTGCATCTGGGCCCGCTACGCCCAACGTAACCCTGGGTACGCCCAACGTACCTAGGCGAGTCCGCGTCCAACTTAAGCGCATGAGTACGCGCAGCGTACTCTTCAGTATGCCCAGCGTACTCATTTGCCTTAATATTTCCTTTAAGGGTTAAACTTGACAACTTGGAAAAGAAGAAGGGTTTAAGAGACGCACCTGAATTCCGGGATGTTACAAAACACCCCTTTATAATACTATTTTAAATAGATTTAATGATATTTGTACTAAACTAATGTCGAAAGTACTCAACACTAGTCTTATAACGACCGCATCATCAATACCTTTCTAACGATATATACATATGTATATGTATGTATACGTATATATGATTTACACTTTATTTTAATACGTAAACGTGCTATTAAAAATTATAACGCGTTCATACGAACTTCGTTTTTGACGTTCTTTATATCCATGCGTAGCTATCGACGAGATATACAACTTTCATTTAGACTCCGTCGACTAATTTCGAATTTATATTTTTGTCCATTTTTTTATAAAATTAAATGATTTTGCTAAAATCATAACTCCCTCGTACGGACTCCATTTTTGGCATTCGTTTTCTAAAAAATTCCTATTTTAAGGACTACTACGATTTTCATTTTGGTCGCATTAGCTAAAAGTCAATCATTCTCTTCGTAGCTTTTTACGTCATACATTCGTTGTGCGCGGCTGACTTTTATATCTTATAAAAATCATATCTAATTCATACGGATTAGGATTTCGACGAAATATATATTTTCGGGATCGGGACGACGTATACTTCCTAAATATATAATAATATATATGTTTTGGCGCACTTATTTTTACGATTTACGGACGATTTGATTGATTTTTCCTATTTTATTATATTATAATAATCATGAAACATATAATGTTCAAGTAATTATTCTTTATTATGTCGAATAAGTTACAATTGTGAACCCTAACTATTACTTTGGTTAAGATTATTTATCCTAGATAATCTTCTATATAAAAAAATCATTTTTAACGCCTAATATCTTAATTGACTAGCCCGAATCTGTGGGTGTTACAATTATCTCCCCCTTAGGATGATTACATCCCGTAATCATAAAAAAAACAGGGCTTGTATAATGACTCCGTTCATTTCCTTTCCATCCTAGGTGGTAATCATAACTCTTATGTCCTTTCAAATGAGTATCTAACTCTAGGACTCCTTGACTACTGGCGGTGCGCAATCTTGCACCCGCTCTTTATCCTATGTTGGACTTTTAATCTTAACCTTCGAGTTACAAACTTAGTCCTTATTTGAAGCTCTTGCTCTTTCTTAAACAGACTTAAATTAAGATAAGTTCTTTACTTCGATTACCGTAACAGACGGATGGGACATGTTCAAATGAGATCTTGTCGTATGATGCAACGCTTAGACTCAGGTCTTTTAGAGTCAAATTTCAGAATGGAATATACCTTCCTTCATGTTCTAACGTGATATAATCACATTCTAGCATGTAGCACATCTAGCTACAAGCTCCTTACCTTAACAACGGTTGCGATACTTCTATTGATCGCTTCGATTATTTTTCACTTCAATCTTCTGACTTAAGTCAGATGCTACATCGATCTTGGTACTTTGAACCACGTAACATATTCATCTTAGTCGGACTCGATTTGATATGACCACTAGGGTCGGATTAACAATAATCTTCTTAGTCATTACCGAAACGATGGTAACGACAGACATGAACAAAACAGAATCAATTACTAGTGCCTTGGTAACCTTGTGACTTTCCCTGATCCAAGCGTGAGTCATGTGCTTCCGGTAGTATAAGCCTTTACTACCATTCACACCTACTCATACTCGTCCCAAGTATTGTCTCATAGTTTTCCTAGTTGTTATCACAAAAACATTTTTAACACATACAAATGTGTCCAAACAATCATATAATTTTATCTAGACTCTACTAGGACTTCTTCCAGGCGTATCTTCGATCATCAATTCTGCTTCAACTCGGTTGGTGATGGAAATGTCAGACGATGGGATAACTTCATGGATTATAACAAAAATCTTTCTTTCTGCTAATCGAAAGTGTACTTCTCCCGTACTAGACGTATTATTTATTAGACACATTCTAAAGGCAAGATATTGTTGGATTAGTGTCTAAGTCCATAACTATAATTGGTACATACTTGACCCGACCCGGCATGGTCTATTTGGGTTGCATGGCATCAGAACAATTTGGATAGACCTTTTGTGAGAAGAGGATATTTGTGACATTAATATTTTATAAGTTCTAATATATTAATATGAAATCATATTATTTAATTAGTATTGATCAAGAATTAATTTGAAATTAATTTAGTGATCAAAAGAGACTAATTAAATATATGGGGATTGATTGTGTAAATCATTCATTCTTATATATGTGGGCTTATGATCCATGATTCCTTATGTTGGGTTTAACCCATGTGGTGACCCATGGATACTCCATGGACGTTATAACCCATGGAGGATAAGGAATGGGTAAAGTCATGGGTTACATAGTGTAACCCTAATGTGCACACTTTATAAAGACCCCATTGGTTGGTGAAATTGGCACTAGTGCATACACAAGAGGGCAAGCCAATTTCTAGAGTGAAGTATTTCTTCTCATGGTTATTCCAAGTTGTTTTGATGTTGTGTAAACCATCTGAGGTGTCACACTTGGGGCACTAGGCTCTTGAGCTCCATGGAATCAAGCTACAACAAAGAGGTATCTAATTCTACTAGATTTTATATTACATGTACTTTATATTATGCTAGTTAGAACAATACCGTGGAAAATTGATATTTGCATCTATAATAGAGAAAACATAGATCCAAGGTATTTAGGGTTGCATGTACATCATAGGAGTGTTAGAATGCTCAAAACCCAACAGATATCACTCTTACGATATCTTCTGATAGGTACCATTCAGTATAGTAAGCCTTCTCATTTCCTCCATTTACTCAATTCACTACGTGTCTTCACCATGATCTTCTGCACATCAAAGCAGTCGTTTGGTGTATCGAGACGAGAATAAAGATAGAGGAAGGTTTAGACGCGTATTTCTCCTTATTACCTCGCAAAATTACATGCCATTTCTAATACCGTATTTAAACATTTAAAAATCTGAACACATAAAGTTTCCAGATCCGGTCGGCAACAGACCATAGATCCGATCAAATGATAGCATCATATAGCATCACAAATCATTTAGCACATAAAAGCATTTTAGGCATCTTCCTTAAATAAGCTAGTGCTTGTGTCTATTCAGGTGTACTACCTAAAATATATTAGACACACCCTGCACAATTATTGCTTAGCATTCTAAGTTTAAGTGTAGAAATTTCATACAATTCCTAGTTCGCTTAAACTAATGCTCTGATACCAACAGTGACATCCCCATTTTCACGGCCAGAAAAGACCGATTTTTTTATGCTTTATAAAAATCAGAGTACCTCTTTTAATAAAAAATGTTGCGGAATTTGTTCCCAGAAAAACATGATAAATACGTTATCAAAGCATTTCCGAAGAAATATATTTTTGTTCATTTTAAAACATTTGGGATGTCATCATCAATACAAAAACATAAGAATAAACAGAACTTACATTCATTTATAGTATTGATCTACATATCTTTAATCTCTCAGTGTAATGTAACTTCATATCGACACCTTTAATACAAATAAGCTTGAGTGGGTCAGGTTGGGAAACCTGGTGAGTACATAGGGTTTTCAACCCACAATAATTTAATTATTATGTTTAAACATCCAACAATCAACCTAATTACCCATCCCCATTATCTTCCTTACTCTTAAGGTCTACCCTAAGAGTCATTTATCCTGCATTCGTTCATTCCGAAGTCCATTGCTTCCAGGGTTTATATGACAGACACCAAGTCCATAGCTGCCAATGCTCGTTCGTAAAGCACTAATTCCATACCTGCTAAAGTTCATTCATCAGGTACTAAATCCATAGCTACCAATGTTTATCTAATAGGTACTAAGTCCATAGCTACCAACGTTTATCTAACAGGTACTAAGTCCATAGCTACCAACGTTTATTCAATAGGCACTAAGTCCATAGATGCCGATGTTATTTGTTAGGCACTAAGCCTATAGCTGCCAATGTTCACTCATATCATCTTTCATCTCTCATCATTCATCTACCCATGTTTTACCCAACATATTCGTAGATATAAAATACATATACAATTTAAATTATTTAAAACATGTATAAAATCGTTCATTCATCATAGATAACAAATATACAGATAATATGCACACATAGCACGTAATTTATATAAAATACTTCATATCTATGTGTAAGATGAAAGTAACTATGCACTCACTTGTTAAAGTGATGATTCCAAACTCGGACAACGCTTCGCTTCTTAACAATATAATTTCTTTCGATGAAACCTACTATTATTACCACTAGATTTTAGTCTAATATTTACCGTGACTAATTATTAGTCTTAGCATTATTATTATTATTATTATTATATAAGCGTTTAAACAATATTTTCCAACCACTATGTACAGACAGGGGCCAGACATAAAACACCGGAGGGCAGGAGGATTTTGGCATATAGCACTTCTGAAATCCAACAACCCTATGCGACCCTTTAAACCAGATTCCACGTACCGCGAGTAGTTAAAAAAGATATTATAACGACACTTATAAAAGTCATAATAATAGCCCAAATATTTATTATAAGTTCATAATAACAATACTAATTTTAAATATAAGTTATATTTAAAATAGGGTAAGCATAACTTACTTACAAGGGAGTTTTAGCTAGGAGTCGGGCTCTGCAGGGGCAGAACTTCGTCGCTGAATCTTTCTAAGAAAGATTCTTGCAGCACTTCAGCGCTCACCTTACTATACTAAAACTACAGAAAGAGAAGTCGAATCACGAGGGACCGAAATGCTCGGGGGATAAGAAGGGAAAGACTCTTGAATCAAGAGAATGGTGCAAGAAATATGAGAGCTAGAGGTTCTTAATTATAGTGATTGAATTTTCAAAAACTACCCTGCATAGTTACTTAATGACCTTATAGTTATATAAATGACTAAACACCCCTTTATAATACTATTTTAAATAGATTTAATGATATTTGTACTAAACTAATGTCGAAAGTACTCAACACTAGTCTTATAACGACCGCATCATCGATACCTTTCTAACGATATATACATATCTATATGTATGTATACGTATATATGATTTACACTTTATTTTAATACGTAAACGTGCTATTAAAAATTATAACTCGTTCATACGAACTTCGTTTTTGACGTTCTTTATATCCATGCGTAGCTATCGACGAGATATACAACTTTCGTTTAGACTCCGTCGACTAATTTTGAATTTATATTTTTGTCCATTTTTTTATAAAATTAAATGATTTTGCTAAAATCATAACTCTCTCGTAGCTTTTTACGTCATACATTCGTTGTGCGCGACTGACTTTTATATCTTATAAAAATCATATCTAATTCATACGGATTCGAATTTCGACGAAAGTTATATTTTCGGGATCGGGACGACGTATACTTCCTAAATATAATATATATATATATATATATATATATATATATATATATACATATATATATATATATATATATATATATATATATATATATATATATATATGTTTTGGCGCACTTATTTTTACGATTTACGGAGGATTTGACTGATTTTTCCTATTTTATTATATTATAATAATCATGAAACATATAATATTCAAGTAATTATTCTTTATTACGTCGAATAAGTTACAATTGTTAACCCTAACTATTACTTTGGTTAAGATTATTTATCCTAGATAATTTTCTATATAAAAAAAATCATTTTTAACGCTTATTATCTTAATTGACTGGCCCGAATCTGTGGGTGTTACAACTTTACTCTTCGAAAGACTCACTTTAAATCCAGACTCAAGAAAGAAGCACCTAAGAAGCCGATTGAGATTAATGAAATTCATCTCGGACCAGTCACTCATAAAAACAACGTCATCGATGTAAATAAGATGCGATAGTGTAACTGTAACGCTTGATTCCTGGTACGCATTAAATTATACTTTATTCACTTTTTTAGAGCTACTCGATGAGTTGGAAGCCCCAAACTCATCGAGTAGAAATCAGATTTGACGCGGGGTCTTAAGTCACCTACTCGACGAGTTGAGGGCCTTGACTCGGTGTGTAGGGGTGCCAGGATGAAACCCTAAATTCGGGGTTTTGCACCCTATTTAAGCATCTTAATCCCCACCCCTCAGCTTCATTTATAGCCTCCAAGTCCCAAACCCTAATCCATGAACACCTAGTGCGTTTCTTGAAGTTGTAAGCCATTTTAAGTGATCTTTGGGTGTTTTTGAAGCTTGTGGAAGAAGAGAAAGCAAGAGGGCTCAAGAGGGAGAGAGTAGATCCAGAAACTACACATCATTTGCTACATTTTCGGGTAAGCAAGTCCCAACCTTGCTCAATGGTTTCTTTGATCTCTTCTTTTCATCTTTATAAGGGGTTTGGTCCAAGTATTTTAGCATGTGAAGAATGGACGACCCAAGTGGGTATTCTTCCAGATCTAGGACCTTGAAGGGCTATTATGGCATAAAGGTGCAAACTTTATGCCATAGGAGTCCCCATGCAAGCAATAGAGTGTGATTTTGCCTTTTTAGCCCAAAAGGCCATGCATGGAGGAAAAAGCCTGAAGCTTTGCATGTTCGTCGAATGCTTTGGGTCCAGATCCGTGTTAGTATGCATTAGTCTGGTGTATGGATGCCTAGTAGACCCAAAATCTAAGTCCTAAAGGGTTAGGGTTGGGCTAAACCCATGAAGTAGAGGTATTAATGGGTAAAGTTGGAAACTTTACCCTTAAAAGGACATTCTCAGTATGCATGAGGGATAAGAAGCTTAGGTCTGAAGAGTAAGGGCTTCACCCATTAAGATGGGCCAAACAAACAGGGGAACTCGTCGAGTCCATAGAGGAACTCAACGAGTTGAGTCTTGTTGTCCCGTTACTGATTTTGGTAGAACTCGACGAGTCTGAGGATGACTCGATGAGTTAATTCACTAAATCGCAACTATGAGTAGCCCGATAGAACTCGACGAGTCGGGGGGACGACTCGCCGAGTTGGATCGCGATTTCAGGACTGTTGAGTTAAAGAACTCGGCGAGTTGACAGGTCGACCCGGCGAGTTGGTCAACCCAGATAGTTGACTTTGACCAAGGGTAAAATGGTCATTTTACCTTTAGAAGAATTATCAGTTTTGACTAAGTGCTTATTGTGATGATGATATCCGGGGAGTCGATTCGGGCAGCCATCAGAGATTCCTCACACAAAATTTCAGCAGCCAGCTTGAGAGGTAAGTTTTCCTCCAATAGGACGGGTCTAAGGCACCAAGGTCGACCCGTATGTGTATGATTAGTAGCCGGGTGTGGGCGAGGACCGTATCTCCCAGTTAGCCGAGTATGGGCGGGGCCCGTATCACATAGCTTTTGTTGAGTATGGATATATGACTGATTGATAGATTTAGTTATAGTTGTTGTCTGTGTGATGCTTGTATGTATGTATGTTTAGTAGCTGAGTGTGGGTGGGGACCATAACTTATAGTAGCTAAGTGTGGGCGGGGCCCGTATCTCATAGTAGCTGAGTATGGGCGGGGCTCGTATCTCATAGCCAGCGGAGTGTGGACGGGGCCCGTATCTCTTAGTTAGCGAAGTGTGGGCGGGGCCCCTATCTCCTAGTTGCATGTTATACGTGTATGGTATGTGGTAGTTTGGGGAGACTCACTAAGCTTCGTGCTTATAGTTTTCAGTTTTGGTTTCAGGTACTTCCGGTAGCAAGGGGAAGAGCTCGGGATGATTGCAGTGCACACACCATTGATTCAGCCTTGGATGTCTAGACTCTGATATTTTGACACATGATTTGATACACTATTTTGTTTTGATGATTTGAGATACATTACTTATGATTTTATGAGATGATGACTGGTATTTATGGTTTTTATGAATAAATAAAAAACAGAATTTTTGGACTATATTTTTGGGATGCTTCAGTAACGCTCGCACATTTAGTTTGACATTTTACGGATACATCCTCATTTACGTTATAGAATTAATGTAAATTGTAAATGAGAAATTTTATTACATGTTATGTATTTATGAAGTGTTCTTTGTATATAATACTTTATTGATGTTATAAAGATAAATATTATAACGATATAATATTTGTATAAAAATATGGTTAAAATGTAACGAAAAACTAAAAATATCAACTAAAAATAAATTTGTAATTAGGATAAATGATCTAAACAAAAGTATAAGTACTCGTCAATTCAAAAGCATCGATATAAAGCACGCCAAAATCTGAGTTCGTGTGAGGAAGTTATGATTTTTCGAAGTTTCGAGTGCGATACAATACAACAGTATGTGACACATAAATTGAATTAAAAATCGGTTGATTGTTAGTCGAAACAATCTAAATGAAAGTTCGATTACTATTCAATACGAAATCGGGGATATAAAGAACCTCGAAAACGGAGCTCGTATGAAGTAGTTATGAGTTTCATAGCTTTATTTACAGTAAGCCTCCTCGGATCGTAAAATGAAAATAAAATAAAAATTAGCCGACGAAGTCTAAATGAAAGTTGTAGTACTCCTCAATACGAAAGTGGGGATATAAAACTCATCAAAAACAGAGTCCATATGCAAAAGTTATGATTTTCAGAAAAATATTAAATATCGACCAACGATGAGCCGATATGTGGCACCACCAGAGGGCGACACATGTCACAATCATAGACAACCTTTCCTCCCCAAGCGTTGCAACTGGATGTTGACATGTAGTAGGGCACGACACGCTTAGGCACGACATGCCCCCTGAAAAATTCTATATATCGAAGCGTTTTCTTGCTAATTTGTGTACCGATTTCCTCCAAATCACTCCTAAACTCTCATAAACCCTCGACGCCCGACTCTATTAATTCTTAGTTTTTAGCAGCGAAGCTCTGGAGTGCTAGAGAGCCCGAAGAAATAGGCTTTTTGGTTTTAAAGTTCTGCTTGTGTAATTCTCGATTTTTCGCTAAACAACTTGTAAGTTGAGTTATGTTTACTGTTCTTTGAGTATAACTTATTGTGACAATTGCAAAAATTGTAACTACTCACCAATTGTAAAAGACTTAGAATATGATAATTATCCAAACGCAAGGCTTAGAACCCTAATATAAGAGAAAAAGTAGTCCAAAATATATGTAAATCGCACAAGTAAGTACGCAAAAAGTTACGTTAACTAAAATAAAAAGTAACATATTAGTAAAGTACACTATGACACGGTCTCAAGGATATTAACTTCGTAAAAATATAACTTTGATTGGAGGAGTTATGATTGTTGTAAAATGGTGAAATCAATGGTGTCAATAAATTTCACGTCAAAATAATACTAAGTGATTGGTTGAGTTTTGGCTAAGGTCATTAAAAGGAAATTCATAGTACTCATTGAGATAAGAACTTTGAGGCAAAGAATGCCAAAAACAGAGTACTTACGAAGAAGATACGATTTTTGGAAAAACAAAAAATACGGGCTAAGAACAAAAGTGGGAACTAACCAAAACGACATAAAGGAAAGTTGTAGTACTCATCAATAGCTACACAAATATATAAGGAATTTCAGAAACAAGATTCATATAAAAGAGAAATCAATTTTTATAAAATATTAATTGTGTACGTGCCATGCACGCCTCACACGATGTGCACCTTTGAAACCCAAATTCATCAAGCTATAAGAGACGTGGACCACCAAGAAAGTGACACATGGAAAGTTTTGAATGGAGCCATGATGCCCTTGCACGACAGACATAGATATTTGTTGCACGTGCATGTCAAAATCGGCCCTATAAATAGATGTAACACCCAGTTTCGAATCGCTTCGTTATTCGGGGCAATGGCCTGATTATCAGTTATCATAAGGCTTTGGGCCTTGGGGGAAGAGAGAATTAGACCCTTTTGTATGAGGGTTTTATAGATTAGGTGATCCGAGAGTTCGCTTGTGTTTCGGGGCCCAAGGGTATAACTGTGTTTTGGCAGTTTGGGCCTTTATGAATTTTAGGGTTTAAGTTCGGGAAGTTTCAGACAAAGGAAAGTTGATAGAATGGTAGAGCTTCTCATTACCTTTCTGTGGATATAAAGAATGTCGGAAACGGAATTGGAACGAAGGAGTTATGGCCACTTGAAGTTAGGAGGGTTTGGGACTTAGGCTAGTACGCGGGGCATACTCTTTGAGTACGCATCGCGTAGTTGAAGGATTAATCTTGGGTAACCTTTGAGTATGTCGGGCATACTCAGGAGTACACAGGGCGTACTCCTTACAACTAGAAACCCTATTTTTTAGGGTCTTACCCCTATTTAAGCTTCTTTTGTCCCTTGAGCCTTGCCTCTTAACAGCCTCCATACCTCCTAAATCCTAATCTCGGCCCTTTAGCCATCTTCTTCGTATTTTTGAGCTCTTGGGAGGAATCTTGGTGTATTCTTGTGCATTTTGAAGAAGTTAAAGGTTATTGAAGAATCATCACTTTGAGTGGAGCTTGGAGATCTAGAATTGACACCTCTTTTGCAATCCATTGAAGGTAAAAAGCTCTTGTCTTGACATCTCTTGGAGTAAGATCTAGTTTGGGGCGATTTATGGCATATTTTGATCTCTTTGGTTTGTCCTTATGAGAAAGAGTTGCTCCAAGAGTTTGGTCACTAGATCTTGACGTTTTAGGGGTCCAAAATGCATAAAAATGTCATCTTGATGGTTGATAGCTACCATGCATGTGTATTTGGCTCTTTTGTTGAAGTTATGAAGTCAGGGCTTGGATTTGGGACCCATTGAGCCATGAAAAAGCTCAAATTTAATGACTTTATGGATTGCATCACGTATTGGGACAAGTTCTGAGTATTGGATGTTTTGGCTTAAAGGTTTAAGACTTTTCTTGATGGATTAAAAGTTGGCAGCGTACGCTGGGCATACCTCTTGGTACGCAGCGCGTACTGGGTCAACACCCCCGTGAGTTGGTAAAAATATGGAGTACGTTGGGCGTACCGACTGAGTACGCAAGGCGTACTCAGTCTGTTTGGGCTTCCTTGACTTGTTGACTTTTTTTTGTTGGATTAGGTGTCTAAGCCATAACTATATTTGGTATGTACTTAACCCGATTGTAGCATGGTCCTTTTGGGTTGCCTTCACCAAAGCAACTTGACTGGATGAATAATGGAGAAAGAGGTTATTATGGTTTATTAATATATTATATGAATAATATATTAAAAGAGGAATCATATTATTTAATTAATATTGGTCAAGAATTAATTTAGAATTAATTTTGTGGTCAAAAGAGATTAATTGAATTAAGGGGACTGATATTGTAATTATGTGAAAGTTGCAATATGGGTTGAGGATCCCTAAAGAAGGGATGGACGAATTCTATGGGGATGCCCACATAGAAATCGTCCATAGGGGCCTTCTGGAAGGATCATGTGGACTGCTTAAGGCCTAAGCAATCTAATTAGGGTTTTGACTGAAACCCTAGCAGCTCACCTATATAAAGGACCCATAGGCTTCACATTTTCAGCTACCACAACCCTAGAAGGATTCATTGAGCCGAAAGTAGCCTCTCCCCCCCCCCTCTCTCTAATATTCTCCAATTGCTTTGGTGTTAGTGATCCATTAGAGGCATCACATTTGAGCTGCTAGGTTCTCAAAGGTTCAAGATCTTCAAGCAACAATTAAAGGTAACTTTCTAACTTGTTTATTAGATGTTAATTTAGATTTTGCTATGCTAGATTAGGGTTTGTGAGCTTTGGATGATTATTGCATGTACAATTAGAAAAACCTAGATCCACAGCTTTAGGGTTTGCATGTGCACCATAGAATTGATGTTTTGCTCATAACCCAACATTTTTGACATTTGACCTTTGACCAGAGGTTTGACCAGAGTTAACCGATGGATATTTTGGTGCCTTTTAGGAAAGTAGGCCTTCTTTGATTAGGCCCATGATGGGTTTTGGGGCCAATTTATAAATTGGTCCATATTTGGCTTTTGTTTATATTGGTTTGGGCTTCGTATTTTTGGCCAAGTGAGGAAAGGGTAAAATGGACTTTTACCCTGAGTATTGGGCAAAAGGACTAGGTTTCCAGCTATGGGTTGAGAACCAATTATTTATTTGGTGTTATTTGATGTTGTTAGCGCACGGATTTTCTGGATCAGCAGTCCGAGCTTTTATCTATGATATTCAGCAGCGTGAGGTGAGTCTTCTCACTGTATCAATGGGTCGAAGGCACCAAGGTCGGCCCATTATTTGTGATATAGGTTGTTGGCTATATTTGAGATATGTTTGTGAAAGACCAGGATTTGGCCCCTGGCAATTGTGTGAAAGACCAGGATGTGGCCCCTGACAATTGCATGAAAGACCAAGATTTGACCCCTGGAAATTATATGAAAGAACAGGATCTGACCTCTAGCAACTATATGTAAGACCGGGATTTGGCCGTTGGCAGGAAATTGCTTTTAAGACTATGGTTTGGCCCATAACACTATCTTATTTATGTATGGTATGTGGTATTTGGGGAATTCACTAAGCTATGTGCTTACGATTTATTGTTTATGGTTTCAGGTACTTTTGGTACGAAAGGGAAGGGTCGGGCGTGACTGCACTACATCTACCCATGTATCCATAATATGATGATTTTGGGATTTTACTCTGATGACTGTTTATTATAAATTACTTTTGAATGTTTGAATGAAAGACAATTGGTGTTTTGGTTTAAATTAAAAATGAAATTTTTACCTTTGATTTTCGGGATATTACAAGTTGGTATCAAAGCCTTGGTTTGAGGGATTCGAGCACACTCTTGGGTGTGCCTGAACTCAAACTGAGGGTTTGGTAAATTTTTCATAAAATAAATGTTTTATTAAAGAATTTATAATAAAAGAAAGGGGTGCGATGCGTGCAATCGGCCAAGCTCAAGTAAGTGATTCCCAGAATACCCATACATGTTTGTTATGTAAGTTAGGAGAATTGCATGTTAGGATAAGGCAAGGGATACTTTGAGGAATTACATGATAGATTGGCCTGATATGTGATGTCTTGTAGCATAGGAAGAATTGTATGTTATGTTAGATTGGGAATATCTATTGTTATCAATAATTTCTAAGTGTATGCTTTAAAAATTGAATACGGTTAGGATCATATAGCCCTAGAATGACTGATTTGGCCTTATTTCCTGTTCCTCGCTTGGTTGTGGTCCTAGGGTAGAATCTTTTATTCGACACTCTATTTGATCCTGTATTGTGTATAATTTGCATGCATAAGGCAACCGGAAGTGAGAGTGGAAGTTCTTAGCATGATATGTAGTATGTGAGTTTGAATGTTCTGTGGTTATTTTATTGATTGATGTGGTACTGCATGAATGCTGCTTGCTTTGTGATTTGTGGAACTCTTAAGTGATATGAGTTAGCTATTAAGTGAATATGTTAAGTCACATGTGGAAAAGGTTGAATAATCTCAGAGTGATGGATTTGACCCTATTGCACAACTCTCGTTTGAGTCCAACCGTTGTAGGGACGAGTCTTTTACTCGAAGGATTATCTAAGATTTGTTGCATGTAATTGTATTCATGAGGTGATTAACTGACATTATGGGGAGTTCTTCAATAGCTGGATGGCAGGGTGAGGTCGGAAACCTAAAAAAGCCTAGGAAGTGCTTCAGTGGGTATAGTTGCACTGTTTAGCGAGCACTTGGAGTATCAGTTTGAGAAGGTGACTTGGAGGATTCAGGATAATTCTTGAGGAAAGTATGGATAGGTATGGAAGGAAGTATTGGTCCCGTACTACTGAAAGCATAGGATCCATACTCAAATCAAGTAGAATCACAGAGAGTCTAGGAAGCTTGTTTGATGAGGATTCTTGGGTATGTTCTGATCATTTGTGTGATTGTTTTCAGAATGATGATGAGCACGCATGGAGAAGGTTCAGGTTTTGGTTCAGGCTCAGGTGATGAGCCAAATGGTGGGAGGACTACCAGGCTTCTGAGTTCGCGCTGGATTGAGGAGATGGAAGGTGTCTTCCACCCTAGTCAATATCCCATAGAAGCCAAGGTTCGGTTTGCCTTGGATCTTTTGTGTCATGCAGCAAAGAGTTGTTGGGAATTGATTGTACAATCTATTACACATACTGAGTTGGAGACTATTTCATGGGAGGAGTTCGTGACTCGGTTTAGGGCGGAGATTGAGCCAGCTATCATGATGCATTCGTTGGTGAGGGAGTTTGTGGGCATGTCAGGGCGCAAGACCCTGAATGAGGTGATTGTTGGAGCCCGTGAATAGGAGATTGATCAAGAGCACCTCGGGAAGAGGAAGATAAAGCAGGTTCAAACCTAAGTGGGCCAAAAGAAGAGGCCCAAGACTCATGATTCACTTTTGGGAGGCTATCAGGGTCGGGGCCATTGTGCCAAGTGTGGGAGGACCCATGAGGGAGGTGTTGGTTTAGGTGTCTAAGCCAATAATTATAATTAGTATGTACTTGAATTGATAGTAGCACAATCCTTTTGGGTTGCCTTCCTACTAGCAACTAGACAGGATGACGTATTGAGAAAGATGTAGAATTTATTATTTGAATAATAAATTAATATAAATGATTTATTAATATATTATGGAAATAATATATTAATTAAAGATCATATTATTCAATTAATATTTGATCAGAAATTAATTTGAAATTAATTTTGGGATTAAATGAATTAATTAAAAGTGTAGGGGCTATTTAACAATTTATTGATAGTTATGGGATTGGGCTCTAGAACCTTCCTTGATGGGTTGGATGAAATCTTCTAGGAATACCCTATAAATTTCGTCCAAGGGCCTCTTGGATGAGGTTCGTGGGCTGCTTAGGCCATAAGCTAAGGAATTACAGTTTCCTCCTTAAAACTCTAGCTTTAGCTCTAAGCTACCAAAAAATATATAAAGGGCTATACCCCTTTGAGATTTCGGCCATCACTTCTAACCCTAAGAAGAGCCGAAATTTCTCTTCTCCTCTTTCTCATAAATCATCCTCTTGCTAAGTGTGTTTGTGAGCCACTAGATGTGTGACACTTGTGACACTTGCTCTCAAGCCTCAAGAAATCTTGGATCTACATTGTTATTACAACATAACAATCAAAGGTATTTCTACTATCTCTTATTATGAATTTAGATTATAGTAAATGTCCTCTAGGGTTTATTTTTGTGTTCAATACTTGCATGTCCAATAGTGAAAACATAGATCCTACAAATTAGGGTTGTATGCACACATAGGGATTGTTTGTTATGCTCAAAACCCATAAGTGGTATCAGAGCCTAGGATTGTTTTCTATTGAATATGATGTAATTGGTTGAACTTGACAATTAGGGTTTGAGGCAATTAAACCCTTGGGCTTAGGGTTTTCGCAAATTAGGGTTTGCTAACCCTAATTTTCGAAAATTTGGAAAAGGGTTTTAACCCTTTCCTTTGGCCTACTAGCAATGTTGTTTGTATGAATGAACATGTTTGTACACCTTTGCTACCCAAAGGTATTAAACTGAAAGAAGAAGTTTTATATCTATATACATATACATAATATATAACTAAGATTCAAATGACATTTGGACAAACAACCGATACCCTAAGTCCACAACCAAACAAGGAACAGGAAATAAGGCGAGTTATCAGTCCTAAGCCCTTTCAATCCTACTTATATAACTATATCTATATAGACATTATTTTGACAATATATAAGTTTAAAATAGTTAAATAAAGAGTTTTACATATAAAAGAGTTTGTAAAAACGAGTTAGAGCAATTTGTTTGAAAACACAGTTTGAAGTATAAGAAATCCATTTGTTTGATAGTTATTAATCACATGTGATTGATATAATAACTATAATGTTTCTACTTGTATTCCCCCATAAAAGCATTTAAAATCATTTAAAAGGTAAGTTAAGGGGTATGAACTCACCTGCAGTGAGTGATACGAATGAAAGATCGGTTGTAGGATGCTACGTGTCAAGTGAAGACTCGAACACTCACGGATCCTATTTAGCATATAATAACACATATATGTATATAATTAATGTTTATACAACTAATCATGTAAGCAAAACAATTTAGGACTTAGGAAACACTTAGATTGAAGTGTTATAAGTACAAAGGATTGCATAAAATGGGTGTACGGCCACACTAGTATGTGTATGGCCAAGTGGTGTACGGCCACTTGTGTGTACGGCCATGGAGTGTACGGCCGTACACTGCTTGAAGAACATGCCCAAAAAGGTGGTCTAAGGCTCTATCTAGCATCCTCTAAGTGTCCATGATCTTGTGTTGGAGTATAACATGAGTTTGAGGCCAAATATGTACTAAACAAGGGGTGTACGGCCATATGAAGGGTGTACGGTCGTACACTCATTGTATTCATGCATTTGATGTCGATTTTAAGATGAAAATGAAGTGTTTCTAGAGTATGACAAGCATAGGAAGAGGTACTTACAAATTAGAAGCCTTTAAGGGGTGTTTAAGGTCCAAGAACTAGTGTGTGTTCTTGGTGTTCTTGAAGGTCTAACCAAAAAAAGTAATTTCATGGATGGAATCATGGATCTTCACTAGATAGTGTAATGAATCAACTAATCAAAGGAAGTAACACTTACATTTTGAAGATCTAGGTGAAAAACCCGATGATGGTTGAGAGAGAATCAATTTCTTGGCTTGAATGTGTGAAAAGTGATTAAAAATGGCTAAGTCTCACATATATACGTGAGAGTGTATGGCCAGGAGGGGGTGTACGACCGTACACCCATGTGTACGGTCGTACTCTCCTCTTGAAGGAGTGTTTGGCCCTTTTGAAATGTGATGAACTTAAGGAACTCATTTCTAAACCCTAACTTTGAAGGTACTAGGCTTAGAACACTCAAACAGACTCTAAACAATGCTAAAAGATAGCAGAAATGAGTCTGACTTTGATTGAATTGAACAGTTGTACAAGATAGAAATTGTGGGTTGTCACATCATCCCCCCGTTAGAGAGAATTTCATCCTGAAATTAGAGTTTAAGCAATTAAGTAATCACAAATAACTAAGTAAAAAGATGAGGATATTTTAGTTTCATTTGATCCTCGCGCTCCCAAGTGAAATCAGGTCCTCGCTTGGCATTTCAGCGAACCTTCACTATCGGGATACGGCTTTGCTTCGTTTGCTTGACCTCTCGGTCCATGATCTCTACTGGTTCTTCGACGAAGTTGAGGCTCTTGTTGATCTCGATCTCGTCGAGTGGGATTACAAGAGTCTCGTCGGACAGACACTTTTTCAAGTTCGAGACGTGGAAAGTAGAATGTACGTTACTAAGTTCGCGAGGTAGTTTGAGTTTATAAGCTACAGGGCCGATTCTAGTGAGAATATCGAAAGGCCCTACATATCATGGATTTAGCTTTCCACGCTTTTCAAAGCGTATCAAGACCTTCCAGGGTGAGACCTTCAATAGAACACGGTCGCCCACCTGGAATTCCAACGGTTTTCTTCTCTTGTCTGCGTAGCTTTTCTGTCGGTGTCTAGAGGTTTTCAATCGTTCACGAATCTGAACGATCTTCTCTGTTGTTTCCCGAATGATCTATGGACCTGTGGGAGTGCTGTCAGGAATTCGTCCTTTAGCTAACTGTGTGTTGCCCACCTCAGCCCAGCACAGAGGGGATCTGCACTTACGGACATAGAGGGCTTCAAATGGAGCAGCCTTTATGCTCTCTGATAACTATTGTTGTAGGAGAACTCGACAAGGGGTAAATGAGTATCCCACGCCTTCCCAAAGTCTATCACGCAGGCTCGCAACATATCTTCCAAAGGTTGAATAGTCCTCTCACTTTTTCCGTCAGTTTACGGATGGTAGGCTGTACTCATGTCCAGCCTAGTTCCTAGGGAACTTTGTAGCAACTGCCAGAATCTCGAAGTGAATCTACTATCTCTATATGAGATAATGGATATGGGAACACCATGCAGTCGTACGATCTCCCTAATGTATGTTCTTGTTAGTTTCTCCATCTTGTTAGTCTCTTTGATAGGCAGGAAGCGGAAGGACTTTGTTAACCTGTCTACGATCACCCAAATGGTATCGAGACCACCCGTTGTCTTGGGCAACTTGGTTATGAAGTCCATTGTGATCCGCTCCCACTTCCATTCAGGTATCTCCGGTTGCTGAAGTAAACCTGATGGTTTCTGGTATTCGACCTTAACCTTGGCGCAAGTAAGGCATTTACTCACGAAGGTAGCAATCTCTGCTTTCATGTTAGGCCACCGGTATAACTTTTTAAGATCTAGATACATCTTATTTGAACCTGGGTGGATGGAGTATCGAGTGTTGTGCGGTTCGGTCATGACGAAGTCTATGAAACCACCGTGTTTCGGTGTCCAGATCCGATCCATGAGATAAAAGGCTCCGCCACCCTTGACTTCCAAGTTTTTATCCATCCCTCTCAGGGATTCACCCGCCACATTTTCAGGTTTCAAGGCTCCGAGCTGAGCCTCCTTAATTTGTGTGGACAAGTGTGAATGGATAGTCATAGTCAATGATTTGACTCTACGACCAGAGTATTCTTTCCGACTTAGGGCGTCAGCTACTACGTTGGCCTTGCTGGGATGATAACGAATTTCACATTCGTACTAACTGAGTAGCTCGACCCACCGTCGTTGTCTCATGTTGAGCTCCTTCTGGCCGAATATATGCTGAAGGCTTTTGTGGTCTGTAAAAATAGTGCTTTTCGTACCGTACAGATAGTGTCTCCAGATCTTCAGAGCAAACACTACTGCTCCTAACTCCAGATCATGTGTGGTATAGTTGACCTCGTGTGTCTTTAGCTGTCTTGAGGCATAGGCGATGACGTTACCTCGTTGCATCAGAACACAACCAAGCCCTTGGTTGGATGCATCACAATAAACCACAAAGTCTTATATCCCTTATAGGAGGGATAGTATCGGTGCGGTGCATAAGGCTCGCTTTAGCGTTTGGAACGCTTTATCTTGCTTCTCTTCCCAGTCAAAGGCCACGCCCTTCTGGGTCAATGTTCTAAGCGGTTTCGCAATCCTTGAGAAGTTTTGAATGAACCTGCGATAGTAGCCAGCGAGGCCTAGAAATTGACGAATTTCTGTAGGCGTCTTCGGTGCTGACCAGTTCTCAATGGCTTTGATTTTGGAAGGGTACACGTGTATTCCCTCTTCGCTAACCACGTGCCCTAAGAATTCGACTCTTCGGATCCAAAATTTGCATTTCAAAAACTTTGCATAAAGCTTCTCTGATCGCAGTGTTTCTAAGACCTAACGCAGATGTTGACTATGCTCCTCCTTACTACGAGAGTAGATAAGTATGTCATCAATGAAGACAATGACGAACTGATCCAAGTAAGGACGGCACACCCAATTCATTAAGTCCATGAATACTGCGGGCATATTGGTCAATCAGAACGACATCACTACAAACTCGTAGTGTTGATAACGAGTTCGGAAGGCTATCTTCGGAACATCTTTCCCTAGCACTCGTAACTGGTGATACCCAGATCTCAGTTCAATCTTTGAAAAGAAATTCGCCCCTTGTAGTTGGTCGAACAAGTCGTCTATGTGAGGCAGAGGGTAACGATTTTTGACGGTCAGTTTGTTAGGTTCTCTGTAGTCGATGTACATACGGAACGATCCGCCTTTCTTCTTGACAAACAAGACCGGTGCTCCCCAGGGTGAGAAGCTTGGTCTACTGAATCCCTTGCTGAGCAATTCGTTAAGTTGACTAGATAGCTCCTGCATCTCAGCTGGTGCTAGACGATAGGGCGATTTGGCTACTGGGGTAGCCCCTGGAACTAAGTCGATCCTGAACTCGACTTGACGTTGCGATGAACTCGACTTGACGTTGCGGAGGTAATCCTGGTAGTTCTTTTGGAAAGATGTCGGGAAAATCGCGTACCACTGGGATGTTCTTTATGTCTTTCGTCTCTTGGCTCACATCGACAACATGAGCTAGGAATGCGCGACATTCCTTTCGTAGGTACTTCTGGGCATGTATGCTCGAGATGATACGAAGGTTCGTGCCGGGTTAGTCACCGTAGATAACTAGGGTTTCGCTAGACGGTAGATTAAGGCGAACAATCTTTTCGTAACACATGATGTCGGCACGATGAGAACTCAACCAATCCATGCCGATTATGACGTCGAAACTTTTAATTGAGACTAGCATGAGGTCGATTGGAAATGAATGGCTATCTAGAGTTAGTGTACATCCTATGTATATGCAGCTAGTGCTCTCTGTCTTTCCGTTAGCCATTTCTACAGTGAACGATTCTTCAAGTGCATGTGATTTTTGGTTAAGCAAGTGAGCAAATTTCTGGTTCATGAAACTCCTCTTTGCTCCACTATCAAACAGTATGCATGCATATGAATTATCGAGGAGAAACGTACCAGTGACCACTGTGGGGTCGGTAACTGCTTCCTCGTGGCCTATAGCCAAAACTCTTCCCACTCTGCCGGCATTCCCTGCCTTCGGGCAGTTCCTTTTGTAGTGGTCCGCCTCGCCACAACCGTAGCAAGCCTGGCCCACACCAGCGCGGGGGACTTGGGTGATTGGCCTTGCCGGAGCTTTGCAGAAACGGGCAGTGTGCCCCTTCCTATTGCAGTTAGTGCACTGCATTTCCCGGCAGGGACCATTGTGGTGGAAGCTGCATTTGTTGCACTTAGGCAAGCTTCCAGCATACTGCTTGATCGGCGCAGCAGCAGTAGGTGCTATTGCAGCATGAACAGCTACGACCTGGTGCATTTTGGCAGCTTTCTGTGCAGCGTTCTTCTTCTTGTCATCCCAGAACTTCCGCTTGTTGTCAGCGGCTTTGGAGGGTTCTGAGGTGGCTAGGGTTGTTGTTGTTGACGGGGTACAGACCCCATGGTTAATGAGCCGTTGTGCCAATCGCTTGGCACTATCGAAGGTAGTGGGGTTTGAAGCTAGTACATTCCCCTGAAATGGAGCCACCAGCCCCCAGATATACATTTCCACCTTCTTCGCTTCAGAAGGGACCATTCCTGGACATAGCGCTACCAGATCGTTGAATCTGGCAGTGTAGGAGACTATGTCGGAGACCTTCATGGTTAGGACCCAGAGTTCCTGTTGAAGTTTCTGAACCTCGCCCCTCGCGCAGTACTCCTCGATCATAGCTCCTTCAGAGCTTCCCAGCCCATAGCATTTGCCACTATAAGGGTTAGTGACTTGACATGGCTATTCCACCATGTCAGGGATCGGTCCGCGAATGTGCAGGCGGTAAATTTTACTTTGCTCCCTTTCGGACAGGAGAAGATCTCAAGGATCGACTCCATTTTCTCGAACCATTGCGAGAGGGCAATGATTCCGCCAGTTCCATTGAAGGCCATAGGTTCGCAGCTGGTGAAGTCCTTATACGGGCACTCCCTAGAGCGCAATGGAGCTTCAACTGGTGCGGAATGCACATTAGTTCCACTCCCGCTAGTACCGGTAGTTGGAAATTGTGCTAGGGCTTCCGTAACAGCCGCATTCACAACAGCTTGGATAGCTGCTGGATTGTATTGAGGAGGAGGTGGTGGAGTTTGATTCGGAGTTATTGGAGTAGCACGCCTATTCGATCTACATGGAGGCATCTTGAAGCTATAAGATCACAAAGATGAAGATATTGGTAAGAATTCAATAAAGAGAATGATGGGAGTGACTCATGGACTAACTCTCCATAGCCCAAAAACACTGATGAAAGTATGATCGAATAGAGATCTAGTACTAGAAAGACGAAAGTATTTGGACAATTTTCATGAGATTAGATATCTATCAATAATATTGGTATTACATATGTAACAAGTTCGGGAAAATGACATAGATGTAGGTCTTACATCAAACCAGGATAGGAAAATTTTAACAGAAAAAAGACCTAATCGACCGAAAGTTCAAGGTCTTAAAATAAACAGGAAATTATAGGGAAAAGTGATACTTAGAGCATAGATAAGAAGGCTATTCCTTTAACCAAAAGAAAGGATGAGCAGAGCATTCTCTACTGGCGACAGGAACCCCTTGGGCGAACCCTTAAGTCAGCCAGCTGACGCTCCAAGTCAAGAAGGCGTCGTTCATACACTCGCTGGCGCACGCGATGTTCTATGACTTCGGCTCGAGTCACAGCTATCTCTTGCATTAGAGAATCATGGTCTCTCGCAGCTCTCTCACGTGTATCTTCCAGAAGACGAATGTAGACAGTGTTGATTCCTGCATTAGCATCAACTTCCGCAATTCGGTTGAGGGCTGTCCTACCCTGTATTTCGTTACAAGCAACCCTGCGGACCAGAATAGGCAGGACTCTGTCTGCTGAGCCTCCCTCGCTCAAGTTGTAGAAGCTTCTGTCTCCGTTGTATGGCATGGGTTGACCCTGTTCTTGACTCCATGTTTCCAAACTTTCCACCCACATAGGCGTCGGGTCTTGAAAAGCCGGATGAGGGTTAGGATTTGAGATTTGAGCTACCAGGGGTTGATCATTGACTTCTGGCTCGGAGTCAGAATCCTCCAGGAAGTTCTCTATGAAGTCATCGTCTAACGGAATCGCATGATTCTCTTCTGGCTTGTCATCGAGCCATCCACCATTGCCGTGGTTGGGAAAGTACGGGTCACCGGGGAGATTGAATCCAACCATGTTATCTACACGAGAATGGGGGTAAAAGAAATAATTAATAGATGAACTAATTAAGATAATTATAAGATGATCCTTACCAGTGAGTCCAACCTTTGCGTAATGCATACCAGTCATATGTAACCAAAACAGGATATACCTTCGAATAAGTGATCCTAACTCTAAGTGCACAACCAAACAAGGAACAAGAAGTAAAGAAAAGATCACAGATTCTAAGTCTATAATACGCTAGTCACATATAACCTTAGTGTATCCACTTAGCAACTATTGATATACTAATAAAGACCTTTTTAGTTTGCACATAAGTAATTATAGTAACACAAAATACTCCTATTGTTTTTTAAGTTTATGTTATGTTCTAATGTTTTCATTGTAGTAGTGTTGGTAAGTTTTTAGACTTGCTGCAACATCACAACCATTCCTAGGCACATGCTAATCACTTCTCGGAAAGATATAGTTGATCAGACTATATCACTCCCAGATTTGATTATATGTCCCCAAGCCTACTTGTACCGTCCAACAATCGTAATACTTTTGTTCTGTCCTAGTGACACTGATTTTATTATGAATGCAGATATGTATACTTTGGTTAAATATTTTATTATTTAAAAGTATAAACTCTTGGTCAGAGTATTTTAATCTCGTTGTGTTTATAGTTGTATATCTTTTATGGGTTGATATAATTAATTCACTATAAACAATGCTCTGATACCAATCTATCACACCCCCAAACCGGAACGGCAGAAACGTTCGGGGGCGGAGGACTTCATGTACAGTATCACAACAATGCATAATAGTAAAACAAGCAAAAACATCATCCATTGCATTAATAATATAATTTAATACAAGTGTGTTCTGTATAGTTTATATGACACCAAAAATAAGAATCAAAATAAGAGATGAGTCTTGAACGTGCTCCATCTTCTCAAAACCTGGTCATCTGTACCTGTCTACTGGTGACCTGAGAATACAAGTTATTTTGAAAGCGTAGATCAGCATTAAAGCTGGTGAGTTCATGAGTATTTTAGTGTCATTGTTTGTATAAGTTTGAAAAAAAGTGTTTGTAAATGTTTGATGTAAATGTTTGTAAGTGTTTGATGTAAATGTTTGTAAACTTCCTAGAAAATCCTATATTCTACTAGAGTAGTCTTCTACCATGACCCAACTGTTCTTATGTTTGTTCTATTGTAAAAGTTCGTGCTTTCCCAACGTATTACTATCATTACCAAAATATAGTTTTCATTACCGTTTATGTGAAAAGATCACAATGTGAATGAAATGGGAAAATAAAGATGTACTGTAGTTTTATCTATGTAACTACCAATGTATTAAATACCTTAACCCTGTTTGTTTAATTAAGGTAAAATGTGATAAGATTGTAACCATATTTGATCAACTAGTATAACACGACGTTCGAGACGTCGAAATGATATGACATTCGTCACCCGTATACCTGCAGGTCTCACTGTAGCTAGCAGCAAGGTGTAGGATGTTCAGTCCCGTATATATCTATACACAAATTCACGCTCTCCTTCCAGGAGACTCTGGGTACAAAACGTGACACAACAATATATTGTCGCGCCATGAAGTAGTATCTCACATTAATGTTTTAGTATTCTTGTATTTGTATAGTATGTTCTAGTGTATTGTATGTTCTATCTGTCTAGTGTATAGTATGTTCTATCTGTTTCTCTTTATAGTGAGTATTATCTCTCGTTATAGTATATATTGTATCTCATTATAGTATGTTTGTACTGACTCATGTATGAACTGACTCTTGTATGTTTCATTGTTCTAGAAATAGTAAGTAGTGACTTCCTAAACTATACCTAGTATAGTTTACTAGCAATGTTGTTTGTATGAATGAACATGTTTGTACACCTTTGCTACCCAAAGGTATTGAACTGAAAGAAGAACTTTTATATCTATATACATATACCTAATATATAACGAAGATTCAAACGACATTCTGACAAACAACCGATACCCTAAGTCCACAACCAAACAAGGAACAGGAAATAAGGCGAGTTATCAGTCCTAATCCCTTTCAATCCTACTTATATAACTATATCTATATAGACATGATTTTGACAATATATAAGTTTAAAAGAGTTAAATAAAGAGTTTTACATATAAAAGAGTTTGTAAAAACGATTTAGAGCAATTTGTTTGAAAACACAGTTTGAAGTATAGGAAATCCATTTGTTTGATAGTTATTAATCACATGTGATTGATATAATAACTATAATGTTTCTACTTGTATTCCCCCCATAAAAGCATTTAAAATCATTTAAAAGGTAAGTTAAGGGGTATGAACTCACCTGCAGTGAGTGATACGAATGAAAGATCGGTTGTAGGATGCTAAGTGTCAAGTGAAGACTCGAACACTCACGGATCCTATTTAGCATATAATAACACATATATGTATATAATTAATGTTTATACAACTAATCATGTAAGGAAACACCTTAGGACTTAGGAAACACTTAGATTGAAGTGTTATAACTACAAATGATTGCATAAAATGGGTGTACGGCCACACTAGTGTGTGTACGGCCAAGTGGTGTACGACCACTTGTGTGTCCGGCCATGGAGTGTACGGCCATACACTCCTTGAAGAACATGCCCAAAAAGGTGGTCTAAGGCTCTATCTAGCATCCTCTAAGTGTCCATGATCTTGTGTTGGAGTATAATATGAGTTTGAGGCCAAATACGTACTAAACAAGGGGTGTACGACCATATGAAGGGTGTACGGCCGTACACTCATTGTGTTCATGCATTTGATGTCGATTTTAAGATGAAAATCAAGTGTTTCTAGAGTATGACAAGCATAGGAAGAGGTACTTACGAATTAGAAGCCTTTAAGGGGTGTTTAAGGTCCAAGAACTAGTGTGTGTTCTTGGTGTTTCAGAAGATCTAACCAAAAGAAGTAATTTCATGGATGAAATTATGGATATTCACTAGATAGTGTAATGAATCAACTAATCAAAGGAAGTAACACTTACATTTTGAAGATCTAGGTGAAAAACCCGATGATAGTTGAGAGAGAATCAATTTCTTGGCTTGAATGTGTGAAAAGTGATTAAAAATGGCTAAGTCTCACATATATACGTGAGAGTGTACAGCCAGTAGGGGGTGTACGGCCGTACACTCCTCTTGAAGGAGTGTTTGGCCCTTTTGAAATGTGATGAACTTAAGGAACTCATTTCTAAACCCTAACTTTGAAGGTACTATGCTTAGAACACTCAAACAGACTCTAAACAATGCTAAAAGATAGCAGAAATGACTCTGACTTTGATTGAATTAAATGGTTGTACAAGATAGAAATTTCGGGTTGTCACACTTCCTCCCCAAGATATGGTCATTTCGAAATGTAGGGGATTGGGTAGGGTTGTTATTTTTGGTAATTATCTTCTTAATTGGTTAACTAGATAATTATAGGATTTTCTAATTATCCCTCCCATATTTTTTGAAATTTAGGGGATAGGGATTAGGTTAAATTAT
Source organism: Lactuca virosa (assembly GCF_052849685.1). Lineage (NCBI taxonomy): Eukaryota > Viridiplantae > Streptophyta > Magnoliopsida > Asterales > Asteraceae > Lactuca > Lactuca virosa. The sequence continues at coordinate 430,332,514 of NC_136428.1, read as the reverse complement.
TTTGATTAATTTAATGGATAATCCCCATATGATTTAATAAATTAATTAAAGGTTTAATTAATAGATAATTTTTAAATCAAAGTTTTTGATTTTTAAAATTAAATTAAAATCGTTTTAATTTTCGAAATTTAAAGTTTTTTTTTAAAACCCTTGTATTTTAAAATACATCATTATGGATTTTATTATTAATTTAATTAAGTGATTAATTAAAAGATAATTAATAATCCATAAATTGGTTTAAATTTAATTAAATTTAAAAGTTTAATTTGTTAAAGGATTAAACCCTTGCTATTTTAAAATGTTTAAAACACACGTTATACTATATGTAAAATTAAAAGTTTAATATTTACTATATGTATAAGACAAGTCAGTCGAACCGCTAGTACGCCTCATTCACGAAGCCGATCTATAAGAGGAGTTTAAGGAAGCAGCCTATAAAATGACCGCCATTGGGTATCCACTCATACCCACCGCTCCCTTGATTGGTGGAGCGTCATTTGCCGAACGGGGTTGATAGGATAAATAATTCTCATTAATAATTATAATGGAATTAACAAAGTAACTAAACTATTTTCTAAAAACCCACTCTTAGTTACTTTAGGAAAAATGTGAATTCGATGCTAACCAATGAAATTGCACATTGCACCTTATTGGTCATTAGTGGAGCGTGTGTGGTTAACCGACACACTAATATGGACTAATATTTTTGGCAATGGGTTTCTCGTAAATTATCATTGATTAATGGAGTGTGTGTTGCTAACCGGAACATTAATCAGATGATAAATGACATTGAGAGTACCAAGCTAATTTGCATGGTTATTCACATCTTGTGTGTGATCCTCGACATCCTAGTCACAAAGTGAGCGCATAATTGAGATTAAACATGCCATTGAATAGTTCAATGAATCTCAAAGATCTAGGAGTTTCATGAGATTGAAATTGGTAAATGCTTTACCTACCTAAAACAAATTCGAATTTGATTACGACATCCCTCTTCAAAGTTCGAATTCAAAAATATGGATCCTAGCCTTAATTTAATTTAATTTTTTGGGTTAATAATTAAGGATTAAAATTAACTAACTTGAATTCTCTTTTCTCCCTTTATAGATGTCGAGTTCAGACAACATTGGTCTTCCTCGTCTTTCTGGAAATGTTTTTCCCTTATCAGAAGATGATCTTCCACATGTTGATCAAGGTGAAAGAATGTTCCCTTCTTCAAGCAATGGTGGAAACTGGAAATCATGCCTCTCTAACTCTTTTTACACCTCCTCCAGTAATTCTCCCTAAGACACGTTTTCTTCAAGATGAAAAATATGAAGTCACTCAAGCCCTATTATCAAGCAAACATCAATATGGAAAGTCTGTGTGTGCACATGTTCTCAATATGAAATCGCACAGTGGCAGATTGGGGATGTTGGTTGTCATTTTCCCGAAGGAGTTGGCCATTGACTTGGTTCTACTTTCACTTGCTGAGTCATATAGTCAGTTCATTAAGGACTATTATATGAGGGACGACGTCGTGACCCTAATCGATCTAACATACATGCTGATTGTTGTTGTAGCAGAAACGCTTGAGAGCATAAATCAAGAAAATATGGTTGAAGGATCTGTCTCCCAAATTTCCATGGACATTGACAATGGAAACATTGGTAGTTCAGAAAAGGTTTCTGTTCCCAATGGAAAGGGATCGGCCAAGGTCAAACCGGTTGACCATATGGTAAAGAGAAAGGCTAATTTTGAGATAGTCCCATGTGCTATTCTTGAGAAGTCCATATGTTTCCATTGGCAATTGAAGGGACATTGGATGCGAAGCTGCCCTGACTACCTAAAAGAATGCAGATATAGTAAAGTCAAGTCGTATGACTCTACTTCAGGTACATCCACTATCTAACTCCATCATTTTATTAAGTTCATATTCATAGATTCTCAATACATGATGTGATAGTCACATTTTGATGTTTTTGCAGGATCTAAGAGAAAGGAGGAAGCTTAAGAAAAGTAAGTTGAATCTGATTGTGAGAGATGGATTTCGATCGTATGGTTCGATGATCAGATTTTGGAAGCTGCTATTTAGGAGTTTTGATAGATTAATAGATTGCTTAGGAAATATCTAGAAACATAGTTTTCATATATTTGCATTGTAAGGACAAATTTTTCTGCTTATTATCAATAGAAGTGAATTTTTGATTTATTTACTTTATACTTCCTTGCAATGGCATTCATGAAAATTGGTGGTTATATTTCTATTATTAGCAATGTTAATAGTGGATTTGATTCTTAATTATATCATTTGTGTAAGTGTCATGATTGACCAAGTGAAAAGGAATTCTCATCACCCAAGTTTTAATTGGACAGAAACTTGGAGTCATACAATTCGAATTGTGTGATGTATGAGAACCTTGATCGTTGGAAGATCATGATTAATTCATTGATCACATGTTTATGTGAGTCAAGTGAAGGACTAAAGGATCTAGTACACATTGATGTGGACTATTTAGATCCACCACAAAGGATGATAACTCTATTATTCATGGTGTACCGATGTTTCAGTAAACATGGTTGTGTTTATAAGATTAAGCATAATTCTAACACTTTGAAAAGTTTCAAAGAGAAGCAGAACGAATAAGAAGAATCTATTAGGCATAAAGATAAAGGTTTCTCCAATCTGAAAGGAAATGAGAGTACTTCAATATCATGTTTTATGATCATCTTAATATGGAACTATATCACAATTGATCCTTGAAGAAAATCTTAGTTGTAATGGGTTGACTAAGAAGAGGAATCAAATATTGTTGAAATGGTTCAATCAAGAGACGAATCATACTTCGTTTCTAATCAAGATTTAGAGTCATACTCTAGTAACTACAAATCATATCTTGAAGCTTACTCTATACTAAGTAGGTTTATAACACCTCATGAAATGTGGAGTAGTAATGTTTTCTTACTCTAGCACATTTGAAATTGGTAGTTGTGTTGTTTTGGTTGAAACAAAGGAAAAACTAAAACCAATTACATGAAGTGTTTTCTTGTAAAGAATCCACACTAACTTTTTAATATTTGTTTTGCTCGTCAAGGAATGCTCCTTGAAAGAGAAACTTATATGTCAAGAAGTCAGTGGGAGTCTTATTGATCTTGAAGAATTTCAGGAGTCAATCAAGAATAAACCTTTTAGTTATCAATAGCACACGACCTAAGGTTGATAACCTATCATGTTAACTTGACACATTCTTGTTTCTGTGCACCTTCCTGTTGTGTTGGCAATGCTTATGGGTTCTATGGTTCTCATTAGACTGCAAAAGGCAGAGCACGTTGGTTAGTGATAGTACATTGGTCAATGGAAGTGAGCTGCTTAAACAACATGGAAGGCATGATAGGCCCTTGTGCTGTCAGAAGGCAAGAAATTAAGAATAAGAAAAGTTCCTTCCATGAAAGGAAAACTAAATTTGATTTTGGTTTTGTCCTCAACCTTATCTTATGATTTTAGGTTGGAAATGATAGATTCACATGGATAGGAACGTATACACCATAAAATCCAAGTGGAAAAAGGTTTCGCTCTAATTCATGAAAATAATTATGAGGAAACACTTTTTCTAGTAGATTTTAAATTTGATTAATATAGTTATGGTTAGTGGTTGTGTTAATTGCATTCTCAAATTCGTAATATGATTACAACATCCCTTTTCATAAGTTCGAATTGTGAGAAATGGCAAGAAATGGTTTGACTGTTCATAACTTATAGTTATAAGTTCTGAAGGGATTTAAATACAAACACACATTCTATCTAATGAAAGGTGTATAAGCTTGAGAAATCTAGATGGAGACTTATTGAAGCATCAGAAATCTGTACTTCAGTAAGAAAGTCAATAGTATTGATTTCTAGAAGTCCAGTTGATTTCTGGACACATGTCAAAGCTAGTGGGAGCATAATCGCAGGTGAGAGCATAAGTGTTATGCTAGTAGGAGAATAATTGTTTTGCTAAGTGTTATAGTTGGCAATACTATTTACAGGAAACAAAGTTTCAATTTGCAAGTTGCAATGATTGGAAATTGTTTCGTTATAGTAAGGCTTTTGGGAGAGGACACTCATACTTCATTTCAAATCTGAAAGTTTAGATTGAAAGGTTTGAAAGAACTTAGTCATGAACATATATGGATATCGTGTTGAATGATTCAACATAGGAAATTCGATATATGGAAATATTATAGCAAGAGACTGGTAAGATATCATGCCTTTATGTAAGAAATTATGTATCGAATCCCATATGCTTCAGATATAGGATTGATTTCATATGCTATAACATTCACTTGTTCTAATTTTCCAAATGCCTAGCACATTGAGAGGGAAAAGGACTAGAACTTGGTATGACTAAAGTTGTTAAACAACTGTTAAGGATAATCTGAGGATTGGTTGCTTGTGGACAGTTGGAAGTATAGTGATATTGTGACGGACCGTATTGACATAATTGTGAGTGAAGTTGATTCTTATTCAGGATTGATAGTCAAATAAGAGTTTTATTTATATTCAATAGTTTTGAAACCATAGTTAGTTAGGTTATTATTGTGTTTCACTTCGCATGTTTTACTTCCCGAATAATTGGATTATTCAAGACATCCACAGTCGCTCGTACTTTTGGAAGTAAGTAGTGAATTAAGACTTTCTTGAATTTAATTGTAGATTGTCTATGGGGATTAGACATAGCAATGGTTTTGCTGCAATGTTCATGAGTACTTGGAAATGGGGATTTTGAGTATTAGATAAACCCACGCCCAGAGAATTACTTCATGGATTTTATCATGAATAATTTTGAGACGATAATATCTTATATTCTTGAAACCGATATATATGAGTTGTTGTTTACAAGTCAGTTGTGCATTGATAATACATAAACGCATCAGTAACTTGATGTTATAAAACGTATTGTTGTGTATGATTTGATGAGTGAATAGTGCAAGCATATAAGTCGAAGTTTATTCGTTCCTTTTGCTCTAACGGGAAAAGCGATATATCTGGCCCCCTCGATGATTTGATGTCGACATCTAAAGCGATTGGCCAAGCCTAGAATGAATTGATGTGTTCAATTCGTAGTCTGATATCCGTCATCATAAATCAAAAATCGGGAAAAAAACTTGGATAGAGAGATTGATTATAATCCATGTCTCATGTCTATACGATATCGTGTAGAACGGAGGAATATTTGATCACTTATCTAAGGACACGTAACTGACTTGGTCAGAGTTCGACAACGGCTTTGAGAGCAACAATTTTCTAGTCAATTTTGAAGTTTTACTTGCAACTATAGTTATTATAGTTATCCAAGTGGGAGGCTGTTGGATTAGGTGTCTAAGCCCATAACTATAATTGGTAAGAACTTGAATTAATAGTAGCACAGTCCTTTTGGGTTGCCTTCACACTAGCAACTAGACAGGATGACGTATTGAGAAAGGAAGAATTTATTATTTGGAATAATAAATTAATATAAATGATTTATTAATATATTATGGAAATAATACATTAATTAGATATCATATTATTTAATTAGTATTTGATCAGAAATTAATTTGGAATTAATCTGGGATTAAAGGAATTAATTAAAAGTGCAGGGGATAGTTAGCAATTTATTGATAGTTGTGGGATTGGGCTGTAGAACCTTCCTTGATGGTTTGGACGAAATCTTCTAGGAATACCCTAGAAATTTCGTCCAAGGGCCACTTGGATGAGGTTCTTGGGCTGTTTAGGCCTTAAGCTAAGGAATTAGGGTTTCCTCCTTAAAACCCTAGCTTTGGCTCTAAGCTACCAAAAAATATATAAAGGGTTATACCCCGTTGAGATTTTGGCCATCACTTCTAACCCTAAGAAAAACCGAAATTTCTCTCCTCTTCTCTCTCATAAATCATCCTCTTGCTAAGTGTGTTTGTGAGCTATTAGAGGTGTGACACTTGTGACACTTGCTCTCAAGCCTCAAGAAATCTTGGATCTACATTGTTATTACTACATAACAAAGGTATGTATACTATCTCTTATTATGAATTTCGATTATAATAGATGTCCTCAAGTGTTTATTTTTGTGTTCAATACTTTCATGTCCAATAGTGAAAACATAGATCCTACAAATTAGGGTTGCATGCACACATATAGATAATTTGTTATGCTCAAAACCCATCAGGAGGATGTCAGGAGACAGGTCGAGGATGTTTTATTTGTGGGAATATGGTTCATTTCAGCAGGGATTGCTCTCGAGAATCGGTTTCGATATGTTTTCACTGCAACCAAATGGGCCACAAGAAGGCCAATTGTCCGAAGTTGATGAGAGGAGCTGTAACATCCCAAAAATTTCAACAAATTTAAACTTTTAAAAACAACCCATTTACTAATAGAAGTGTTTACAAAACCATTGTTTCCAACACATTATTTAAAATCAGAGTCTCCCAAGATCCAATCAGTTATAAAACCAATGATGTGTACGGTCATGCCTTCGCCTAGCCACAGTCCTCTGAAGTACCTAAAACCATAAACTAAAAACTGTAAGCACGAAGCTTAGTGAGTCCCCCCAAAGTACCAACACACAAACAAATAACATATACAACAACATGTCGGGTCCAATCAACCATCAGGTTGGAATACCGCAGGCCCAATCAACCTCCAGGTCCAGTCATCCTCAGGATGGAATACCCCATGTTCGAATGCCAATATACAATGGGTCCACTCAGTCATCGGACTGGAATATCCACAAGCCCTCAGTACAAGTCTGGCATGCCAACCAACCCTCAGCTCATATCTGGAATGCTCCCGAGCCCTCAGTATGAGTCTGACATGCCAACCGACCCTCAGCTCATATATGGAATTATTTTGGGTTCGTTAGCTACAACACAAAGCAGTACAACTTCAACCCACCACAATATTTTGACATATAATAGATAACAAACATACACAACATACATATAATCATGCAGACAGAATCACAGGTAGTCCTACAAATCTACCAAACTAAGCATATTGGCAACTAGCATATAATCATGCAGATTTATTCCATACTCAGCATATCAATTTATAGAAGGATATCAATCTAATGGGCCGGCCTTGGCACCTTCGACCCGTAACTACAGTGAGGAAAACTGACCTCACAGTCTGAAAAATAGCTAATGAGGTCCTGACTCCAAATCTCAGCTGTAACCGACACCTATTCATCCAAAAGACCAGTTCTCAAACACCATCCAAAACATCCAAAATACCCCTCGGTCAAACTTGGTCAAAGTCAAAGTCAAACTGATCAAAATCCATAAGTCAACTAAGACAGCCCAGCTGAGTGAACTCAGCCGAGTCGACACAGAACGCGTACGCAGGGTGTACTCAAGCTCTGACCACCATTGGGGAGATTGACCACATACGCGCTGCGTACTCAGATTACGTAGGGCGTATACCAAGTCTTCCCAAACTCTCATTAAGAGCCTAATGCCTTAAGCTCTTACGTCCCACTTCCAGATCCAAGGCTAAATCATCCTCAAAAGTCATAAAGGTTCCAACTTTATAACCTTGCATGCCCATTAAGTGCTTAACTCAACATCTTAAAACATTAAGACCTTCTAAAGAGTACATGGAGAAAAACGAACCATCAAGACCCCATTTTTATGACTCAAGACCCTTCCTAAGGTCTAAAAGGATGGCTTAATGGGTCAAGAACATACCATGCTCAAGAATCACCATTTTGGGACCAAAAAGTGACTTAAGAAGAGGAGAAGGTCTACATCTACAAGATGCAGTGGTAAAGTTTCAAGCTTTATACCTACTGGAGGTTGCAACCAAGGTAGAAATCCCATATGCAAAGTGCTCTCAAACTTCAAGATCTTTTCACGACCTTCTTCTTTCTTCAAAAACACTTCAAAACTCTCTAAAGGCTCCAAAATTTACTCTTGCTCTCAGGGTTTTCTTGAAGGTCAATTTCAAAGAAAAAGGCTGAATAAGAATGAGATGTGAGGCTATAATGATGCTTAAATATGTGCCAAAACCGCAAAAGATAGGGTTTACATGAACCTCACGTACGCCATGCGTACGAGGTGTACACCCAGTGTACTGAGGCGCGCCCTATTACGTTTAGTGTACACACGTATGCCAAACGTACTCCCAGAGTCTCAATTTTTACCAAAATTCCATTAAGGCCCTTCCTGCACTCTTTCTTTTACTTAGGGACCAATATGATAAATCTCAATATAAGAGTCAACAATGAAAGTGCCTCAAAACAAGATGTTACAATTCTCCCCCACTTGACTTAGACTTCGTCCTCGAAGTCTGTTGCAATAACTAACCCATGGTAGTATTTCCATATCTCCACCTCGGGTCATTGAGACGGTCCTCCCCATAACCCAATCCAAACTAAAAGTCAGCTCATTCAGGCGACTGACTACCCATACCATTTTTGACTTGCTCACTCTCATCACTGGAGAAACCATCACCACCCTCCCAAAATTCAGAAATCCAATACCTCAACTGAGTCTTAAGGAAGCAAAGCTATGTCGGAATGCAGTTATTACGATATCTCTTTACAATCCGCACCATATGGAACCCTTCCGACTATAAGAACCCGTTATTTTCAAGTCAATAAAAGTCAACAAAAGTCAATAGAAGTCAAACCCTCTAAATAAAATTTGAGTTTTGATTATTTTGTTATGTTCGTAAGGGTTATATATGATTTAAAATGTATAAATAATGTTTTTATATAAGTATTTTATATGCTTGGGATAAAAACACACTCAACCGAGAACATGCGAAAGGTCATACTTTTTGGACTGAAAACTCGGACCACAAACCCCACCGAAAACTCTCCATGACCAAAAACTCCCCTCGGACCGAAAACCCTCGCTATATATATATATATATATATATATATATATATATATATATATATATATATAAATATAAATATATATATATATATATATATATATATATATATATATATATATATATATATATATATATATATTCACCCAAAAACATAAATCATTTCTCACTTTTCCAACCGAAAACACACTCATTTTTCTCTCAAGTATCATCCAAGAATCTTCAAATCTTCAAGCAAAATCCTTCAAATCTTCATAAATTCACCAAGAACACCAAGAACCATCTTCAAATCTTCAAGCTGACCGAAAACCATCTGGACCGAGAACCACTAGACCGAAATCCTTCCTGACCGTGAACCTTTCCTGGACCGAAGATTGATTTCGGTTAGTACCAAAATCATCCACAATTGCTCTAAAAACTCTCCTTTTAGACCTACTTTTATACCGAAAACACCTAGCAACATTCCAAATAATTCCCAGTAATTTTTGTAAGTATTCCTTACATAAATTAAGTGTTGTCTAACACTTTAATTAATTATTTCGCTAATTTAAATATGATTACATGTTTAAATAATATTAGGATGCCGTCATTACCACGTGCGCTAGCCCGAGGATCGTCTCTACAGTTTCGCTATCCAAATTCAAACACGCACTAGAGGTAAGTTCATACCCCTACGTTTTCACTATTTTTCAATGTTTTTAAGGGGGAATACAAGTTAAACACAAGGACTCTTATGGTAACATTCAAACGATTTCAAACCGTTTCAAACCATTTGCAATTGTTTCAAACCGATTTATCGCTGCATTTATCAAAAAAAATATTATATATATTTTTAAACCTTTTGTAGCATGTCGAGCAAAAGGGTATTTTTCATAAATCTCTTACTACCGATTTATATACACTGTTAAATTGCAAATGCTTCAGTTCATTACAGGGAATACATTTAAACTATAATTGGTATAGTTTGTGAACCATTACGCTATTTTGCTAAGTTCAATAAACGAAACAAGAACATATATTTAAACTATAATAGGTATAGTTTGGGAAACATTACACTATTTTACAAGCTCAAGAACACTATACAGAAACAAGTATATAAACTATAATAGGTATAGTTTATGGAACACTACTCTATTTCACTAAATCAAGGATACATTACTAAAATAATTATTTAAATATAATTATTTTACATTACACAGTACACTACTACAAGGCAATACATACAAATTCAAGTACAAGAGAACGCCACTACACTACACGTAAACTCGTTAATACAGGGTTGTGAGGCACTACTTCGTTGTACTTATCAGGGTACAGGTCCAAGTCCTATAAATTATAACCAGAGTCTCTTGGAGGGAGAGCGTGAATTTGTGTATAGATCTATATGGGACTGACAATCCCACACTTGAGCTGCTTGCAACAGCTAGGCCGGCAGGCCTGGGGTGACAAATGTCATAACATTCCGACGCATGAAGAACGTCGTAGAGGCCACTTGGTCATATCAGCATGGTTATATGAAACTCACAATAGTATCAACTAAAACATTTGTTTACGGGATTAACAATACTTCAAAGGTTTTATTTTAAATAATGAAACTACAGCACACTATTTTACACTAGAGCTGGTGGATTTCAGGCACTCATACAAAAGGTTTCCATACAAACACTTCTACGACACGCTACTGTTCTAGTACAGAGTACACTTGTACAACATACAATTTCAAGAATATTCATGATATAGTTTTATTTATTAATAAGTCTACAGTTTATTATTTCAGAGTATAGTAACAACCATACATTTTGGCCTTAAGGCCTAAGACTACATTTCATTAACTAAAGAAAATATTGGATTTTCTGGAAGAACACTATAACATTTACAGAGAACCAAGACAAGCTTTACATCTCAAAAATATACCTATGAACTCAAAATTTAAATGTTGATACACTTTCAAAACCACTTGTATTCTCAGGGAACCAGTACATAGGTACACCCACAGGTTTTAAGAAGACGGGGCTTATAAAGTCGTGTCTTTTATACTTTTGCTATACACTTTTGATGTCATACAAACCATGTATTGAACAGATGTAAACACTATATTTTATCAATTTAATGGTTGTGTTTGCTTTGATTACGATTATGCAATTGTTATGATACTGTACATGACGTCCTCCACCCCCAAACGTTTCCGTCGTTCCGGTTTGGGTGTGTGACGGATTGGTATCAGAGCATTGTTTATAGTGAACTAAGTATATCAAACCATGTATTATATACAACTATAAACATAATGGGGTCAAAGGGAATAAGTTTGAGACTCGGGTATATAACAGTGCTATACCCCGTCGCACCTTGCAAACCCTAACCCTAATGCTCCATTCAGCCGCCACCTCCCCCTCCTTCACCTCCGGTCGCCGCTACCACCTTAGAAATCCCTCTCAGCCGCTGTTGGCATCAACGAGCTCGACAATCATCGGATTCGCTGCTGCATCGCCGACGTCGATGATGAGGACTGTCGTTACTCCCGCTCCATTGAAGACTGCTGTCATGGTGGTGGTGTCCGCTGCGACCCTCCTCCGTCCTCATCTTCATCTGCTTTCTGTTGCTGCTGCTGCTAGCGTTTATTTCATCCCCTCTCCTGTTATCTTCTTCTTCTTATGTTCGCCGGTATGACGAAATGGCCGCTAGGAAGCTCCGCTGACCACCGCTGCTGTCACCGTGGCTCGCCGCCGCCGCGAGCGCCGCTGTTGTCCACCATTCAGTGTCGCTGCCGCCGCTCCGATCGGTCGCCAAGGGTCTCTGCCAACCACTATGACTGCCGTATGCCATCATGCATTCGTGACTCACAAGCCAAGAGTATGTGTATATTCGGTTGTAGTGTGTGAGTGTGTTGTGTGTGTGGATGTTGGCCGGAAATGTAAATTGACCACCATGGCCGCCAGCCATGGTGACTGCCACCCTCCAACCACCGCCTGCCACCACAAGGCTGGTCGGGTGTGTGTGTGCTTATTAGTGTGTGCGTGTGTTAATTGGATGGAGTTGTAAATTGTAACAAAATGCAATAATGAAAAGAAATTGAAAACCACCACCTTAGGGTGGTGGCTGCCGCCTCCTGCCACCATCGGCCGCCGTGTAGGGTGGCGGTGTGCTTGCCTCGTTGATTTTGATTCGTTTGGGGGGCTTGAAACCTAATGAGCCTATTAAACCCTAATGGGCCGAATAAAGCCCTAATTGACCTAAAAGCCCAACAAATTGATAAATGGGCTAGTATTTGGGTTGGAAACGCTAATTAGGGTTTGGAAAACCCTAATGCAATGAAACCCTAATTTGGGGAATTAATCGGGACACGCGGGAATCATTTGATAACTTGAAATATTAAATAATAATCATTGGCAAAAAATTAATCTAAGCAATATTGGACTTAATGGATTAAGTCCTTAGTGGATTAAGTCCTTACTGGGTTAAGTAGGAAACTTAACCCTAATCGTCACTTTATGTGAAACCCTAATTTCACTTGGGTTTATTGTTGGGCCTTGATGATTTGGGTTATTAATGGGCCATCCAAGATCAAGCAAATGGACTAGAATTGATTAATGGGCTTTGAGGTAAGGCCCATATGAGGAGTTGGGCCCAATTTAGAAAATTGGGCCATAGATGGGCCGTAGTTTGGGCCTTAATGATTATATGATGTTGGGCCTTAGAATAACACCATGTATAGGCCTGGGCCCAATTTGGAAAATTGGGCCATGTGTTGGGCTTTGATTCCTAATTGACTTTGGGCCTATGGATTGGGCCTTGGGCTTGAATAAGCCAAGCTTGGTGTAATGTAGTAATTATCCAAAGAATGTACTTATGGTTATGTAGTGGAACCCAATTATTAATTGGGTGATGTTTTGATATTGACAGATCGGGATTCTGTCATCCAGCAGCTGCGGTTGTGTCTTCGGGACTTCAGCTGTGTGAGGTGAGTTACCTTCCAGTAGGAGTGGGTCTACGGCCACAATGCCGACCCACTAGTAGGAATTGTTTGTTAGATGATTTCCTTTGTGATAACTATATGGTGTGTTGTTATCTAATATGCTTTATATGCTAGGATGCTATAACATAGGTGTTAGTAGTGGTAGGGATGATATAGCCCCTACTTACCGGTTGAAAGATACCGAAGGGGTAGATAGTACCCATGCATGCCTAGCAGTGTGATCATGATATGTTATTATGTGGTAGTAGTAGGGGTGAAATAGTCCCCGTATACCAATTGAAAGATACCGAAGGGGTAGGTCGGGTACCCAGATATGCCTGACAATATATTCATGTATGTTATGCTATGTTATTATGTGGTAGTGGTAGGGGGTGAAATAGTCCCCGATTACTGGTTGAAAGATACCGGAGGGGAGGTTAGCTCCCGGTTACCGGTTGAAAGAGACCGAAGGGGAGGCCAACACCCAGATATGCTAGGCGGTTACCGGTTGAAAGAGACCGAAGGGGAGGCCAACACCCATATATGCTAGGTGGTTACCGGTTGAAAGATACCGAAGGGGTAGGTCGGGCACCCAGATATGCCTGACAGTATGTTAGTAGTATGGTATGTGGTATGATGGGGGTACTCACTAAGCTTCGTGCTTACAGTTTATAGTTTTGGTTTCAGGTACTCGTTTTCAAAGGAAAGGATCTGACTTGATCGCAGCGCATCACACTATGTTTTCCGCACATGAGATCTTTGGGATTACACTCTGATACGGTTTTATGATAATATGTTTTGATTATTGAAACTTTGGTTTTGACATGAGATATTAATATAAATGTTTTTACAGTGTTGGTTTTATATAATAACTTAACTAAAACGAAATTTTTGGTCTTAAATTTTGGGATGTTACAATATCTTAGATTTAGTATTAATTTAATTATTTGATTAACTAAAAGATAATGATTAAATTAAATAAAGTTTAAATAATATTAAATTAAATGTCTAATTAATATAATTTATTATAAATAAATAGTATATGTATAACTAAATTGTCAGTCAAATCAATAGCAGGATTTATTCACTAAACCACACTATAAGAGAGGTATAAGAAAACGACCTATAAAATAACCGTTGAATGAGTGCCCTTTTCACCCACCGCTTCTTTGTATGATGGAGGGTCGTTAGCCGAACAGGTTTGATAGGACATAAACAACATTAAAAGTATAATAAATAAAGTAATAGAACATTCTGCAAAATCCCACTCTAGTTACTTTAGTAAAAAAATGTAAACTACATGCTAATCCATGAAAATGCACATCATCTCTTTGCAAGTCACTAGTGGAGCATGTGTGGGTAACCAACACACTACTGTGGGACTGCAAAGATGAGATAATGGCACATAATTGAATTTATGGTTGTTGATGTAGCGTGTGTGGTTAACTGACACGTCAATGTGAGATCATAATCGACCTCGAGGATGTCAGGCGGGTTTGCATGGTTATTCACATGTTGTTTGTGATCCTCGGCATCAAAGTCACAAGTAGAAGATCATAATACGAGATTAACATTCCATTTATTGTTTAATAAATCTCAAAAGGTCTAGGAGTTTCATTGTGGTTGAAATTGGTAAAACGCTTTACCTACCTAAAATAGTTTCATGATATGACTACGACATCCCTCTTCATATTATGAATCGTATTTATAGATCCTAACCTTAATTTAAAATTGGCTTAATAACTAAGAATTAAATCTACTTCTTTAAACTTTCTCATAGGGCCAGTCCTGGGGATTTAAATATCCTCAAATGCCCTAGCCGAGCCAAAAAAAGGCTTTTATCGCTATTATAAGTTTTTTTATTTTTAGATATATATATATATATATATATATATATATATATATATATATACACACACATATATATAACATTATAAAAAAATTGGACCAAAAAAAATTTAGCCCTGTAAAGCTGCCCACTTTGCCCCTCCCTTCGCACCCCACGTGCTTTCCCTCTTAGATTATATGGAAATCCTCTCCCACCTCCTCACTCCACTCACTTTCTAATTATAAGTTCTCTTTATTCTTCCTTGGGAATGGCTCATTAGTTATAGGATCTTCCTCGATCTTGATAATGGGAAAGATGTCAATAATAAGCATATCTCTCTCAAATCCATAATTCATCAACTTTAGATAAGTTGTTCTTCCCATAAGATATAGATTTTCCAAATATGTTTCTCTTGCATCATTATTCCTATGTCCTCAATGTTCCAAAATGACCTTTTGTGAACATGTGAACAATGAGATGAATTTGCAATTGAGTGAAATGTTTCACCAAAAGGCAAGACAAGAGTAATTTGAAAATTACCAAAAGTTCCTAAGTGCATTCAAATTAAATAAAAGAGTTATGTATGTAATCAATGAGATCTACATCGACAAACTCAAGAATCTCATTATTACCCTTGACAAGAGTTTTGTTATAGATCTTATGCTTGGATCTTTCATTAGTTCTTATGATAACTTCGAGTTGATTTGTCATCTGAAGAATATAGAGGAAAACATTGACAAAATTCTTAGACCTTCTCCAAACTAAGAAAAACTAGAAAGGAATCAGATTTCTTATCAAATTTCGTTTTTCACTTATGAATGTTAGTGGAAAAGAGGGAACGTTCGATTCCTTAATGGTAAGGAACGGTTTTCGACGGAAATTTCCATTATGAAGAAAATGGAATTAGTGTGTCCTCTATTCCAAGCAACCATGATTCAAAAGAGATAATTTTCAATTAATGGAATTAAAAGGATCATAGGAAATGAAGATTTCCATAAGTATATGAGATGATAAATTCAAATGTTTAACTCTATATCAAGTACTATATTATTCAAACTCCAAATACATCCAACTTGTGGTTCCTTGAGGCATAATGTGTAATCGAATTTGGATAGAATTATAGGATATATTGGAAAGAAGGAAGCTAAGCATCGAGAACTAAACCTAGTCATTAGAATGGAAAATTTTCACATGTCATTATGACTAAGGATTTCGAGCTCGTGCTTAGTAATGGAGTTAGAAACCAAATTTCATCTTATGCGTTGTATAAACATGAATTTCATTTTTCATTTGATAATAGAAATGTGACAGTTCTTGCTTATAAAGATGGTCAATGTTTAAAACATCATCTTTCAATTGGCATTCATGAAAGGGTAGCATGTGTTTCTAATAATAGCAGTATTGAATTGAATATTGATTCCTCTAATAGCTTAGACATGATCATGTTTGTGGCATGATCGCCATGGCCACATTAGTAAGAATCGCATCACTAAGATCCAATTGGACCGACTTGGAATCATTCGACTTCGAGTTGAAAGATTTATGTGAGTCTTGTATATTGGCAAGACGACTTAGTCACTATCCACATGGACATGTAATAGAGACAAAGGATTGTTGGATCTTGTACACACTAAAGTGTGTGGACCCATCAGATCCACCACAAGGGACAACATATACTACTATGTCCTATTTATTGATAGTTTCAGTAGATGTAGTTATGTTTATATTATTAAGCATAATTCTGACACATTGAAAAAGTTTCAAAGAGTATTAGAACAAAGTATGGAATCAATTGGGCATGAAGATAAAGGATCTCCAATATGAAAGGAAATTAGAATGCCTTAGTATCAAGTTATGCGATTATCTTTGATATTGTGGAATGGTTTCCATAATAAGCTTCGCCAAGGACACCATAATGTAATGATATTGCTAAATGGAGAATCGAATGCTATAAGATTTGATCTATGATGACGTGTGTTTCGCTACCATTCACAAACTTTTTAAGAATATACACTTGAAATAGCTTACCATATTTTTAACCATTATCCAACTAAGTAGGCTTGAAAACACCTCATCAAATATGGAGTTGGAAAGTTCCCTCACATTCATATCTGGTATTGTGAGGTCTTTCGTTAGACATGAAACCTATGACCAACTTGAATCGAGAATTATGAAGTGTTACATTGTTCAATATCCACTAAATACTTTTGATATATGTGATTCTTGTAGCTCAAAAAGAGTGTTTCTTGAGAGAAAGAAAATATAGAAATAAAAAAGTCAGTGAGATTCATATTAATCTTGAAGGAACTTGAGATATGATCGAAAATGAACCTGTAGTTGACACTAGTTGTCAAAATGAGTTTGATATACCACTTGAGTCAAATCATATTACCTTACCTCTTCGTAATATATCATAGAGTTAGAGCACCTCTCAAGTTTTATGAGTCACAAACTGTGGAAGGAGATACATTGATTAGTGATAAAAATTGATCAATCTGGATAAGCTTAATAGCTAGTAGCAAGTAATGATGGGCCTTACGGCTGCCATTAGAAGAGTTTAAGGATAGTGGAATTCTATCCATGAATGATAACTAATTTTGGGATTGGTTGATCCTAAACCTAGTCTTATGAAAGTAGGTTATGATCTTCAATGAGAAGACTAACATGGATTGGAATGTACACATATTCAAAGCTAGTATGATGGAAAAGAGTTTCACTAAGACTCAAGAACTTGATTATGAGGAAACGTTCTCACCAATAGCTAAGAAAGGGTCTATTTGGTTATATGTTACCATTGTTGCCCTCATTGATATAATATATGGTAAAGTGGATGTTTAAATGAATTTCCTCAATAGGAAACTTTCAAAGGTTATATACATATTATGAAATAATTAAAACATAAAAAATATCCAAACAAGGTATGTAAGCTAGAGAAATCTATTCATAGATTTTGACAAGCCTCGCGTAACAAGAATCTATTATTCCATGAGAAAGTCAAAGAGTGTTGCCTTTCTAGAAGTCCAGATAAGTCTTGAGTACATGTCAAAGCTATTGGGAGTGTCATTGACTTCCTAATATCCTATTTTGATGACAATATTACTCGTAAAAAACATTCTATGTAAGTTGCAATGGGAAAAATCTTCAGAATTGTTTGGCTATGATGGACATGAGGAAACGACATTGATACTTGGATTCTAGATTTAAAAGTATAGATTGAAATTTTAATTGGATTCGGTCGAAGCATAATATGTTGAAAGCTTACAACATGGAAAATTCCAAAGGGATTGTTCATATGCTTCATAGCAAGGAGTTAAGTGGATCTCAAAGGTCCTTGTTCTAGTTATGAATATGATAGAATGATTCGAGTCATATATGCTTTGGATATAGGATCAATCATGAATGCTATGACTTGTGCTTATTCTGATGTCTTAGATGTTTTGAGCATTGTGAGATTGTATCAGAATTTGTTTCGATTGAATTGCTAGACAGTAAAGAACATGATTGAGAAGAGTTATATTGACATAAATTTTAGAGATAACTTTGAGTCATAGTGTATGTTGATATTCATTTTTAATAGTGACATGAAAGGTTTCATGAAGGAGAGGGTGGTAGATTGGACAATGTGGGTAAGATGACATTAGCGCAAGTGAAGTATCCAAGGAGCGTACCTGGACTAGAAAACTTCATAGTTGACCTTGGACTTGTTTGAGTAAAAAAATTCCATTAGAAACATTATGTGAAAGTTCAGTCATGTTGACTAAGCTTGCTTGAAACCATAGAAGATCAATGCATTGAAGGAGGGAATTGCACTACATCCAAAGAAAGAGTTAAGGATTGAGATCTAGTTGTGAAGTGAATATCTTTTCCATAATTCATTCAAAACAGTGATGACTAAAGGGAAACATGATATGCATGATAAGAGCATTGACATGAGAAATATTGACAAGTTGAGTTGATAAGTCGATTGTCTGAAACATTTATACAATAAAAAATATGCAATATTTAAGCGTATGATACCATAGAACAATTAGTTTATTATTGTGTTTTGTTTTCCATGTTACTTCCTGAATATTAATTTATTCAAAATGCCACAATCGGTTATATGTCTGGGAGTAGGTATTGATTTAAGATTGTCATGAATTGATTGTAGATTGTCTATAGGGATTGGACAATGGATACAAATTGTTCCAATATTCATGAGTAATTTGAAAATACATGTAACACCGTAAATTTTCAAACAAAATTTTCGTTTAAAAATCACATAATTCTCATAACACATTTCAAAAAAATCCCATTTATTTAATTTAAAAAACACAACTCCATAATTATTTAATTAATAATCCAGGATCCTTAAAACAAAACTCTTTCTCTGGTGTGTACAATCAAGCCGACGCCTTCCCGCGATCCTGAAAGGAACCTGAAACACATATCACATAACACGGTAAGCATGAAGCTTAGTGAGTTCCCCAAAATACCACACATATCTCATTAGCCTCTCATGTCTATAGCTCAATAAGACCCTCCGATCAATGTGTCTCAGTGGGACCCTCTAATCCCATAACCCGGGTGGACCCTCCTGTCTGGTATCTCTGTGAAGACCCTCCGGTCTCATAACTCGGTTTGGACCCTCCGGTCCTATCTCAGTAAAACACAGAATATAGCACATATATCACACAGACAAAATGCATAATATCACATAACTCAAATAAGCACATAAGACCCTCTGGTCACACAAAGATTACCACTCTAGGTAAGTATAGTGAGAAGACTGACCTCAGATGATGAACAACCCCTATAACGCTGCTGCTACGCACCGACCACTATCTCTGAGCCAAACCCACAATTTGATGGGTTTTGATCAATTCATCAATCCTATGGTGTACATGCAAACCCTAATGCTCGGATCTAGTTCTTCTAGTTATACATGTAATTATCTTCCAAGACTTGAAAAACCCTAAATCTAGCATACTAATTTCGAATACAACATATGAAATTAGGGTTTAGATCTTACCTTGATTGTTATGTAGCAATAACAATCACAATCCTTCTTTATGTTGACTTCTGAAAGCTTAGTGACTCAAATGTTGCACCTCTAATGGAGTCACAAACACCATGAGCAACAAGATGACTTAGGAGAAGGAGGAGGAGGCACAAAAACATCTAAGAACCCTCAGGGATTACTTCCACATGTTTTTGGGGCCTTAGGGGTTCCTTATATAGTTAGGCTATTAGGGTGAATACTCTTGTATACTAGCCGTCTCACAGGTTCTCGTTAGCCAGGATAGAGAGACAAAAGGATAGCTTCGAAAGTAGGTAGGCTAGGGAGATGCTCAAACCGGGGCTGGATTGAATTCCTGTAAGACTTCTATCCTTTTTCTCTTTCTTTCTTACTAGATTCCCCTGCCCCCTATATTCAATTAAAAGACTAGAAAACCTCTCTTGTGTGTCTACGTACCCGTCTTACCAATACTGATTAGCTTAAGACTGAAAATCTTAGTTAGATAGCATCTATTGTATTGTCTATCTTAATTCGCTTAAAGCCTTACTTTCAACTCGGCCTCCCGGTCAGTATATCCGAGTTCTACTTAAATAGTCTTGGTTTTCATATTCTTTATCTTTGATATGTGCGGTCCTCAATCGCCGGACAACTGCCCTCCATCCCCTTGCTTCACGTGCGTGCCCTTCTTATCATTTGTTGGCCAACCCTTTGTATTTCAAGGCATGGCTACATGTGCCCTTTGGATTTGATGGCACTTTAACCGGGGGTCGTTTTTCATCCTTCGATGCTAACTATGAACTCATGCTTCCACCTCCAGCTTAAGCACTTCTATCGATCAATTCAGGTTCAAGATTTGAAACTGACAGCCGAACCCAACGAGTGAAGTATACGTAAGGAGTCAGAAGAAAGCAATAAAAAAAGAAAGATTTCACGGCGATATCAATTCCGTCATATCTGAAAGAAATTCCTGAAATAAATAAAGAATTCTGTCACTTCAAGAAAGAAGGAAGGAATTCCATCAATAATTGCCAAATCCTAAATTCAGTCTTCACTGATAGATAGAAAGATAAATTACGTAAAGCAAAGAAAAGTGAAGGCTTGAAATCAAATCCATCTTAATACGAAATTTTGAAATAAAAAATCTTTCCACTTCCAGCGCACCTCCTTTCCATGCTACTTCTTTCTTTTCCACTTCATGAACAGGAATTATAGGTCGGCATTTCTTTAATTCCATCAAGAAAGGCACCTCTGGACGTCTGCTTCAACTTCAAGCCAGGGGACCATGGATCAAGATTTTTGGTTCCCCTTCGATTTTCAACTTCACAATCTGCTACTATTAGAGGGATATGGATTTATTTCCCCTGGATATCGATTTATTGGGAGTGCTACTCTTTCCATCAAAGCAATCACACCCTTAATTCACACTCATTCTGCTCCACTCACACCCGAAAGAAAGCTAGCTCATCTCTCAGACTGGATCTGGTCGTAGAGACTGATTGATCGGTCACCAACCTGCAAGAACAAAAATTTGAAGAAAGATCTCTGCTTAGGCTTAAAATCTCTCTACCTCTCAAAGTCACCACTCTATCCAGGTGTGGAGGTCGGAATCCCATCCTATCCACCTGGGCCGTCGTCACCACCTTCTTTTGTACGATCCTTCTCCTTTTGAATGATCTCCACGCTTCTCTTGAGATCGAGATCAGCTTCCCAAGTAAGAACTAGAAAGAATAGTAAGTAGCACCGCTGATAGACTTCATATGGGAAAATGGGATGATTCCTCAGACAGTGTAGCTTTGTCAGGGTGCACCTTTGGTAGCATCGACATCTCTCTTTCTCTCTCCAAATGCATCCCATTGAGACTTACCCCCTGGGCAGGATCTTCCAACCCTTCATTCATTTCTTGATCCATCAACCTGCGAGCGAAGCCCTTCATCTTTCTCTTTTTGCTACTAATAACTGGGCTTCCCTTCACCACAAGATGCAAAAGATTGGAAGAATCGCTTGAGAGACCGTCCGCCCAACCTGTCAGATATTCCTGGACTCGCTTTGAACCAAAAGAGATGCTTCTTTATCCGAGTATGCTACTTGTGTAGTAGATCCAGTCATATCAAAGCGTCTTTCCCATTTGAGAAAAGGAGTGATTTGAGGGCCCTACTCGCTTAGTGGAAAAAGTACTCAAATTGGAAATACGAACCTAATGGTTAGCTTTTGATGCCACCATACCATAGAGGCTCTAGCTTACGACTATCAAAAAGAAGGCGATAGGGAAAGGCACCGCTAGATCGACTTTCAAAGTCCGGCTGGATGGGAATGATTTCCGGGGAAGAAGCCCCGGCTGCCATGCCAGCTCGATCTAAGGTGGGAAGGGATTGAGACCTTTCTCGCGAAGATGGTCTTCTATAGTTTAAAAATCTCGACTTTAGAACAAAACTACTTTCTTTCTTCCATGCCGACGTCGAAGGCCCAGCTTAAGACATTGACTTGGGTCTTGAAGCTGCCAACCTTCAAAGTAGGAGTTCGGGATCTTGTCATGAGCATGCTCCAGAGAAGGCTTTTTCTTTTATTTATCTACCCGTGACCGAGCGAGGATGATCTTCTTCATGATCGGCCAAGTCTGAAAGTTGCAAGAAAAGGGGGCCAGAGAGAAGGTCTTTTCATCACCTCCTTTGGCTCTTATTGTTTCTCTTCACGATGATTGGTCGAGGCCTTCATTCCCTCTATTAAGTAGAGAGATGTACCCACGTAGAAGAAGTGGAATGATCATCAGAAGGAGGTGAAGGGCTTAACAACGCTTGGTGGGAATAAGAAAATAAGGAAATTGGGCCGGGTTTGGTCATTCATTCTTGCTTTCTTGGGATTGAAGGATAAATTACAAGCAAGTCGTGTTTGGAGTGAACGAATTACCTCCTTTGAAAAAGAATTTCTTTGGTTATGGCCGATACCTATTGTTGTCAATGAGAAGATCTACCCGGAAAGCGAAAACAAGATCGGATAGTTGGGCAGGCGCTCCCCTTTGGGTGTGGCTGTGTATGGATAGGCTAAGGCACCTTAGTGTGAAAGGGGCTAAGTCGTTCATTCAAGGACCGGAGCTTTCATCTGAATTCCCCTATGTTCGAGACCATTATTTCTTAGAGTCGTTGAAGGAAAAAAGTTGGATAGAGAGGTCGGGTAAATGGTCCAAGGGTCCTTGTCCAAAGGCGGCTAAGCCCTTTCCAGCAACGTGGAAGAGGAGAGCTTGCTCAGGGAATTCAAATGGGAGACTCTCGTTCGGACGACTGTCGGTATGATGATGTGCTTGATGCTAAAGCTGCCTATTCTCGCTGAGACTCTTGTCGACAGTCATACTGTCATGAAGAAGATCGCTTCTATTACTACAAAAGTCGATAAGTCCGAACTCTAACAACTTCAAGGACTAGGAAGTGCCCTTTTTACTCATCTGGATTTCCCTTTCATATAGGTGCTCCAGAAAGAAGATTTCCTGAAATGAAAATAAGGAAAGGCAAGAAAAAAGTACAGAGGTCTTGCGAGGCGGTCGTTAGGACCAAATCTTCGTGGCAGCGGGCGAGAAGACCTCAGTTGGAGACGGGGCGGCTTTCTCTATTTCACGAAGATGTCATTTTCAAGATAGGATTTTTGGTTGTAAATCAATGTGAGTAGCCCTACTTTCCCCACTTTTAGCTATCCTTTTTCTGCCTTCCACTTTCGAGAGCTAGACCAGACTTCCTTATCTGGCTTCCAGTCTACTAAGGACAACTGGCTCAGACATTGGCTTTGAGTTCGGACTTCCTTCTTTCTATGACCTGATCAGGAGCTGCATGATCCGATGAGCTATCAGCTGAGAGACTGGCTTCTCGGTTGTTAGTAACGACTCAGACAGAGCTGCTTACCTTGCTATGGTGAGTTATAGAATCAATTGAGCGATGGTACCTACTTTGCTGATCTAGTTAGAGGACTTCTTTCAAGAAGGGCTTGAATCCAATGAATTGTGTTTCCATTAGAATGGTGAAAATGCTAATGCTTAGATTGGTTACAGGAGCTTCTTTGAAAAGAATCAATCAATCAAGCTTGGACCCGTGCTATTTAGAGGCTTCCAAGAACCTGTACAGACTATCATCTTACTCCCCGGAGATGATTGCTTCTTTTACTATTGCTTCTTAGTTCGTATCGCTACAATAGATGATGCCATTTCATTTATTCATAAACTCGTATGTAGTCAATGAACGGCACCGCTCGATTCTATTGCCTAAGATGTCGCTCCCGGTACCTGCTTGAGTTAGCTTAAGCGGCTCGTAAGACCAAGGAGTTAGCCACCTTCCGGGTGAGAGGAAAACTAGACCCAGAAAGGGATAGAGCTCTGAAATAGTGAACTGGGTGGGAACACAATCGATGTGTCACAAGAAGTCAGTGATGAATTTGGTGATTGTCGCCTATTAGTATTAGAGATGAAGATAGAGGAATGCAAACTAGTTAACTCCTCTATCAGCGGAAAGAGATAGAGCTAATACATAACAGGGGGAGAAGTGAAGCAGCTTTCTTAGAAGGAGAAGGTTCTTAGTCTAATCGCAAACTGAACCCGTCTGTAACCACAATGACTATATGCTTAACACACCTTCTGATCGATCTTAGCTAATTGACCTTTTTTGACTGGGAATTCTCATCAAGCGGGGTGGAGGAATGGTCAACTCATCAGGCTCATGATCTGAAGACTACAGGTTCGAATCCTGTCCCCGCCTAATCACTTGAGATCTTTTTTTGGGTGGTCAAAGTTGTGTTGCTAGCTAGAGAATGTTCGGATGGTGAACAGTTAAGTATAAAGTCTGTAACGAAGCTAGTACGGTTCAATGGTTTTGGAATAATAGTGAACCGGGTAACTGGATCGCCCCGACCGGGTTGCTCTGACTCAGACGGCCCTGAGAAGCACAACACTCTGGTAACGGATCCTTTTGCAGGTGAAGGGGTAGAGCTTTCCCCGGTCTCTCTTGGCAATGGTTTACCTTTCTAATGTTTTGCCTTGATGAGTGGGAGAGGTAGCCGAATTAGGATATCACTACTGGCACGGACTGCGCAGGAAGTTGCGATCCTAAAATGAACTAGAAAAATGAACCGCCCATTACCAAATTAGACTCCTAGTTTAATTAATGTCGACTTATCTGTCAGTCGTGTTGGGTCTACCGCTCAGTTGAAAACTATGAAACTAGTTTGTGGTAGTTCAAAACTGGAATTGGCACAATTACATTTATTAGAAGTGGATAATCGAGAGGTTGTACCAGCCAATAGTCATCTACGTATCTCCGGACCGCCCCCGCCGACGAATAATAGGTACCACAACTCCAGGCTGAGTTAGTGAGCCGTGTAATACGCGACCATTTCGCGCGGTTCGGGGGGCACTTGAGTCAGCCGCCGGCGCCCGACAGCGTCTTGACCCCTATGTAATTTTTGGGCCAATTCCCCCTTCGTACTACCAAAAAATGAGATTCTTGCCGAATCAGAGTTTGCTGCTCCAACCATTACCAAACTAATAGCTATTTCGTTTAGTACTTCAGGTGCTTCTGTTGCGTATAATGTAAATCCAGTAGTAGATCAATTCCAACGAGCCTTTCAAACTAGTACTTTTTGTAATCGACTCTATAGCTTCTTCAATAAACGCTGGTTCTTCGATCAAGTTTTTAATGACTTTCTAGTCAGATCGTTCCTGCGTTTCGGATATGAAGTTTCATTCAAAGCTTTAGACAAAGGTGCTATTGAGATATTGGGCCCTTATGGTATCTCGTACACGTTCTGACGATTGGCCGAGCGAATAAGTCAACTTCAAAGTGGATTTGTTGTGCGAAGAGTGCGTTATGACCCGTGGCCGCCTGTCTGGTGGGGGCGGCTCCTCCATTGTGGGTAAACGAGAAACCCGACTCTACGAACCCGAGCAAAGGCTGCACAACAGTAGTAGGGGCGTTAAGACCGGAGCTTTTTGTAGTGCTAGCAGGAATGCAAGTGAATGAATCCCATCCCCTAGCGAGTAAAGTGCTTACGCCCCTTTAGAGAGAGGGGCGCGCTAGCGCTTGACTAAGAGAATAGGGGGCTGAGAAGCTCTTGCTTGCTGTCTACTTCGCAAGCCCTCACTGCCCCGTTCTGTAACTTACCTTCTTTCGTCCGTCCACGAGGCTGTAAAAAGAGAGAAAGGGGCGGCTATCTAGCAGGAGTCGTTTCGGTTGTATTCCACGAGGTCCCTATGGACAAAGGTGTTGGGTTTTGGTATACTACAACATCCTATGGTGCACATACAACCCTAAATACCTTGGATCTATGTTTTCACTAATTATACATGCAAATGGTTTCCAAGGTATTAATCTTACAACTAGCATGCATTTAACATAAAATTATAATATAGTAGTTAGCATGACATACCTTTTGATGGAGCTTGAATTCTTGGTGTATTTGGCCTTAAAGAGCTTAGCCCCAATAGTGTGGAAGCCTCAAATGGAATCACAACACACCATGGACAAAGGATAAACTTGAGAGAGAATTTCATGCACACAAAAGACACCATGAACTCTAAAAAGATACAAGTGGCGATTTTGGGCAATGAAGTATCTATTTATATGTGGGATTTCTAGGGTCATGGATATAACCCAAATCCATACCCATGGGTTTTATGATCCATGGTTCATGTGGCCCAACTCTTTATGTATCCATACATAAACTTGGTCCAACATGGATCATAAGCCCAACACATATAAATATAACTAATTATCATAATTAGTCCCCATAGATTTAATTAGTCTCTTTCGACCACTAAATTAATTCCAAATTAATTCTTGATCACTACTAATTAAAACATATGATTTCATATTAATATATTATTACTTATAATATATTAATAAACCATAAATAACCTTCTCTCAAAAGTCCATCCTAACAAATTGTCCTGATGATATGCAACCCAAATGGACCATGCTATTCTCGGGTCGAATACATACCAATAATAGTTATGGGCTTAGACACCTAATCCAATAGTCTCCCACTTGGATAAGTCTAAAACTATTATTCAAGTATGACTCCAAGATCCCGACTAGCAATCGTAGCTCTTAAAGCCGCTGTCAAACTCTGAACAAATCAAATGACATGTCCATTAGATAAGGGATCATATATTCCTCCATTCTAGATATCATATGGACTAAGACATGGATTATAATCATTCTCTCTGTCCATTTGTTGTTTCCCGATTTCCGATTTATGACGACTGACTAATTGAACAAATCAAATCAGTCCAGGCCCGGCCGAGCACTTACGTTTGTCATCACCAAATCATCGAGGGGCCCACAGATACCGCTTTTATCCCGAAGGTAAAAGGAATGGATAAACTTCGACTCATATGGCTTGTTCTACTACTTGTTGAATCATACACAAAGGCACATTTTATAACATCGAGTTACCAATGCGTTTTCGTGCAATCAATGTATAACCAACTCATAGTAACAACTCATATCTCTAGGTTTGAAGAATATAAGATATTATCGTCTCATGATCACTCGTGATAAAATCCATGAAGTGATTCCAATGAGCGCGGGTTGAATCCAATACTCAGAACTTATGAGCACTCATGAGTGTTGTAGCCCTTTGTCCAACATCTTAGACCTCTACAAGCCAACCCATGACAGTCTTAATTCATATCTACTCCCAACATATGACCGACTGTGGATGGTTTGAATAACTTAGTCATACAGAACAATGACCTAGTTTATTCTGGAAGTCAAAACATGCAAAATGAAACACAAGAATAATTGAATCGAATATGGTATCAAAACCTATGAACATAAATAAAACTCCTTTTTTTTTATCACCATATGATTACACATTATTCATTGTATACTGTTTCAGCTATCAACTTTATTCTTGAATTTAAAACAATAGTTGTCTCATGCTCCAAGCATGTACACTATGTTTTCTAAACACTAGTCATGCCATACACCAAGTATGCATACTATGTTTGTCTATGATCTTTACTTTGTGAAATAGATCAATTGAACATAACTCCAATGATCCTTTTTTCATAGTCCCAAATCCTTACTGCAAATGCAAGAATTCCAAATTCATGCCATTTACTGAAATCTGTTAGATTCTAAACTTATATACATTGATCCTCTTGTAATGATTATGCACAAAGTCAGATAGACTTGACAACAAACATTACAGAGCATTCCAAAGGAGATCAACTCCTTGGAAACATCCTTCTTGCATTAAGTTTCCTAATCTTACACAGATTGAATAATTTCTAACTTTGAAACATTTCCATATTCCATTTTGACTATCACTTCTGAACAAGAGTTTCCTCCTTACAGATTATGTCAATATGGTCCTTCCAGAATTATCATTATACTTCCAACTGTCCTTGAGCAACCAATATTTGGTAAACCTTAGATTGTCCTCGACAATTGTTTAATCCTTTTAGTCATATCCAATTCTAGACCTTTTCCCTTCTTAATGCCCCAGGCATTTGGAAAATTTTAGAAAGGATGAATATAGCACATGCAATCGATCCTATATCCGAAGCATATGGGACACGATTCATGATGTATCACATAAAGACTAAACCAGTGTTTTGCTATAATATTTCCATTTCAATTTGCCAAGTTCTCATAATTCAGATTATGAAAAGGGATGTCGTAATCATAATCGAATTTTAGAACGCAAATAATGGACCCTATATTAGAATTTTCTTATGTTGAGCCATTCCAACATAACATTCATATATATACTTGACTAAATATGATTAAAACCTCAATCTAAGCTTTTAGATTTGAGATGAAGTATAATTTCCTCTCCCTTAATTATAGCAAAACAACTTTTTCCCAATTGAAACCTTTTGTTTTCTATAATTAACATTGCTAACTTGCAACCTTTATCATAATTATCATGCTCCCACTAACATGATGATTATTAGCATAACACCTATGCTCCCACTAGCTTTGACATATACTCAGAAATCAGTTGAACTGCTAGAAAAAACAATACTTTATTGACTTTCTTACCAAAGTTCAGATTTCTGATACTAGATTGCTTTGATAAAACTTTATCAATATCATACACCTTATCTTAGATAGCTCACAGGTGTGTCTAAACAATTTCAGAACTATGAAAAGGGATGTCGTAATCATAGTCTCAATTGTTTAGACCTTTGCCACTTCTCACAAGTCCATGTTAGTGTGTCGGTTAACCACACAGCTCCACTAACGACTTTGAGAATGCAAATATCACAATTGCTATCTACTTCAAATCTACTTGGTGGAAGTGTTTCCTCACCATCATTTTCATGAATCGGAGAGAAACCTTATGACCCTTAGATTTAATGGTGTATGTGTTCTTATCCATGTGAATTGTCAAAACCATAGTCACAAGACATGGATAATGACAAATCCAAACTCATATGGACTGAACTCAATCTTAATTTCTTGCCACCTGGCAGCTCAAGGGCATGCCATTGCTTCCAAGTTGTTGTGCAACCAATTGAGAACTCTAAGAACTCATATGCAAAGCCAACTTTAACTTGAATGGGCACAGAATATGTCAACATGATAGGTTATAAACCTCAAGTCGTGTGCTAGTGAAGAACTTCAGGTTTTATTCTTGATTAGTTCTTGAGACTTTCAAGACCTTTAAGACTCCCACTATCCTCTTGACATATAAGACTTTCTTGTCAGATATTCAAGAGACAGTGTGGATTCTAATCAAGACAAACACTTCACACAATTGGCCTTAGTTAGTCTTTGTTTTATCCAAAACGTCACAACTTACCAATTTCAAATGTACAAGAGTAGAAAACTTTTACTCTTACATTTGATAAGTGTTTTAAACCTTCTTTAAGACATGTCACTCAAGTTACAATCTTAGAGTATAACTCTAAGAATTGTTTTTGGAACGAAGTATGAATCATCTTCTTGATTTAACCACTTCAATAATTCATAACTCCTCTTCTTAACTATCAGAATGCACTTAGAGGATGAATTGTGATAAGGTCTCAAAATCATTAAGATGGTCTTAAAACATGATACTAAAGTACTCTCCCATCTTTTCAGATTTGAGAAACTTTTATCTTTCTGCCTAAATTGATTCTTCTTATTCGCTCTGCCATACATTGGAACCTTTTCCAATGTCTCAGAATTACACTTAAGCTTGTAAGTATAACCATATTTACTGAGCTATAGTAAATTATGACGAATAGTCTTATCGATCTTTTGTGGTGGACTCTGACCAGTGCACAAGAATGTGTACCCGATCCCTTAGTCCTTCACTTGACTCACGCACCCATGTGAACAAGTAGTTAGTCTTAATTTTTCCAATGCTCGAACGTTCTCATTCATCATGCTATACAACTTGCATGATTCCAAGTTTCTATCCAACTGAAACTTGGGTGATGAGAATCTTTTCTTATTTGGTAAATTTAGACACTACCACAAATGAAAGAATCAAATTCATATTTCCACTCTTGCTCTTAATGGAATCTTATAAGCAACACAGATTTTCACAAATGCCATTGTAAGGATATTTTAAAATAAATAAAATCAAAAGATTTACCTTTTATTTTAAAACTTTGCGGAAAAACTTATCCTTACAATCCATATGAAAACTTGTTGTTATCTATTCCTAAGCAAAATATCATAACTCCTAAGAAGTAGCTCAAGAATTCGATCTTCAAACTATGCGATAGAAATACATCTACGCGATCAGATTCAGCATATTCTTTCTTTAAGCTTCTTCACTTTTCTTTGATTTTTAAAACATCAACATGTGACCCAGTCACATCATGTATCAAGAATCTCAGAATAGAAACTTAGCAGAGTTAGATAGTGGACTTTACCTGAAGTAGAGTCAAACTTATTGACTTTAACATCCTTAGGTAAATTTGGCAGCTTCGCAACAATGCCCCTTTCTTTGGCAATATAAACATTAGGACCCTTTGGTAATGGGACTATCTCAGACTTAGCTTTTCTCTTTACCATTTGGTCAACCGAGTTGACTATGGCCGATCCATTTCCATTGGGAAGAGAATGCTTTTTTGGATTCCTAGTGTCATCATTGTAAATGTCCATAAAGTTTTTAGGAAGTTGATCTTAGCAAATAGATAAGATCATTAAGGGTCTTGTCATAGTCTGTTTCATATGTGTTCCAAAAGAACTCACTATGTGACTTAGAAAGTAGTTGAGCCACCAACTTTCTCAAGACTTTGACACCCAACTCTCCCGGCTTGTCAATATGTGACTACATCTCCAAGATGTGATCACACATAGACCTTTGCTTTCCAATAGGGCTTGAGTGACCTTAAACTTTTCAGGAACTTGTGGGTTAGGGAGAATAATTGGAGGAGGTGAAAGAAGTATGATTTCAATGGGACATCATCTTCATTTAGGAAAGCTTGTTTCAAGAGATTTGGGAAGATCATAAATGTCTAAACCAGACATCTTTTGGGAGATACTCAAGATAGTTGATTTAAAGTCCTTAATATAACACCCAATATGAAATATTAAGGCTAGGACCCAACACAATACTTTTATAACTTGGAAGAGGGATGCCGTAATCCAAGCTATAAAATATTTGAAGGTAGGTGAATGACGATTCACCAATTTCCACCATGAAAACGAAATATATATTATTAGTTTTTAATTGGTTTTTGAAACTCCTAGATCTTTGAGATTCATTGAACTGTTCAATGGCATGTTTCAATCTCGAGTGTGCCCTTCAGGTTTTGTGACTGGGATGCCGAGGATCACAAAAAAACAAGGTGTGAAGTAACCATGCAAATTACTTGGTACCCTTAAGTGTTTACCCCTCAATCGATGTGCCGGTTAACCACACACGCTCAATCGATACTATGATAAACATTAGGTTACCCTTTGCCTACCTTGTTAAATACGAGTTAGTGTGCCGGTTAACCACACACGCTCCACTAACCGACTTAAACAAAGTGCAAAGTGTAATTTCATGGATTAGCACCTTATTCACTTTTTCCTAAGTAACTAAGATTGGGTATTTATAAAAGGTTTAGTTACTTAGTATTTATCATTAATACTTTTAATGAAGGGAAAATTATAGTCCTTGTCCTGCCCGTTCGGCTAACGACCCTCCACCGGTCAAGGAAGCGGTGGGTGAGAGTGGACACCCATTAAACTGCCATTTTATAGGCAGTAACCTTATACCCCCCTTATAGACCGGCTTCGTGAATGAGGCCTACTAACGGTAAGACTGACTTTGTTCTTATACATATATATATATATATATATATATATATATATATATATATATATATATATATATAAGTATTAACTATTAATATTATAATAGTATAAGGGTGTATTTTAAACATTTAAAATACTTGGTGGTTTAATCTATTAATTAAACTTTACTCTTAATTTAATTAAACTTAAACCATGTCTTTATGGAATTATTAACTCTTTTAATTAGACACTTTAATTAATTTAATGAAGTCCATAAAGTTTGAACTTTAACTTTTAAAATTCTTGGGTTTGGAATTAAAGTGTATATGGGGTTTGACTTTACAAATTCCAAAACTTGAGGACAAGTTTTGAACAATTCAAAAAACTTATGGTTTCCATAACTTATGAATTTTAAAGTGGTTTAATGGAAAAAACCCTTCAAGTTCCATAACTTGTAGACAAGTTATGGAACACTTTAAAAGCATTAAAAATGTGACTCTTCATTTTTTCATAACTTATGGAATTTTTATGGGTTTTTAAATTCATAAATGTGACTTTTCATGTAACTTGAGGACAAGTTACAAAAACACATATTATGAACAACTTCAAGATTAATTTGGATTGAAAACAACTATCTCATAATTTTTCCTATTAATCTAAACAAACTCATAAACATGAACATTCATAATCAACATTTTTCAAGCATCATATAAACATGTATAACACTTGAAACTTTGATTATTATCCTTTATTTGGATGAGAATAAACATTACCATAGTATCAAAAAACAAATTTTATGAACAAAAACACTTTGCGGTAATGATTCTAATCCAAAACAGGCCAAAAAACTCGAAGATAAGCTGTCAGGGGGTCCAACTCGTCGAGTGCATGAACCAACTCGACGAGTTGGATGAATTTGTTCATGGACTCGTCGAGTCCATCACTGGACTCGTCGAGTCTGCTGTCCCGATAGCAAAAAATTCGATTTTTTTTCAGTTTTTTTTTTTCAGCAACTTGCATCAAGTATAATTGAAAACAACCTGGCTCTGATACCACTGTTGGGTTTTGGTATACTACAACATCCTATGGTGCACATACAACCCTAAATACCTTGGATCTATGTTTTCACTAATTATACATGCAAATGGTTTCCAAGGTATTAATCTTACAACTAGCATGCATTTAACATAAAATTATAATATACTAGTTAGCATGACATACCTTTTGATGGAGCTTGAATTCTTGGTGTATTTGGCCTTAAAGAGCTTAGCCCCAATAGTGTGGAAGCCTCAAATGGAATCACAACACACCATGGACAAAGGATGAACTTGAGAGAGAATTCCATGCACACAAAAGACACCATGAACTCTAAAAAGATACAAGTGGCGATTTTGGGCAATGAAGTATCTATTTATATGTGGGATTTCTAGGGTCATGGATATAACCCAAATCCATACCCATGGGTTTTATGATCCATGGTTCATGTGGCCCAACTCTTTATGTATCCATACATAAACTTGGTCCAACATGGATTATAAGCCCAACACATATAAATATAACTAATTATCATAATTAGTCCCCATAGATTTAATTAGTCTCTTTCGACCACTAAATTAGTTCCAAATTAATTCTTGATCATTACTAATTAAAACATATGATTTCATATTAATATATTATTACTTATAATATATTAATAAACCATAAATAACCTTCTCTCAAAAGTCCATCCTAACAAATTGTCCTGATGATATGCAACCCAAATGGACCATGCTACTCTCGGGTCGAATACATACCAATAATAGTTATGGGCTTAGACACCTAATCCAACAAATGGGACAAGTGAATCATCGCTTTTAGGCACAGGCAGCCCTCTACCATCTATCCCATTGCATTCCATTGTCTTGTATTTAACTGTACCGTATCAGACCAGATACATCTATTGAGTGAGAGAAAGGTAATCTATTTCATTCTATTTTCTTCATTTTGATATTGATAGGGATCCCCATTCATTCCTAGATTCCCGGATTGATTGTCCCTACCAAACTACATGGTAGTGGTCTAGGGAGCGTAATTGCTAGAGCACGAGAGAATGAAGAGTAATGATTTCAGCAAGAGCAGCCGGACGGACTACTATAGTGAGTCTAGTGACTACTAGAGTAGAGTCAAGTCAAAAGGTATGGTATAGCAGCCTTTCCGAGCGAGCCTCTGGGATCTCCTGTAAACCCCCATGATGTGGTAAAGGGAGGATATTAGGGGAAGCAGTGAGTGGAGATTCCCCTGCAGAGAGCCTGATGACGGGAGACCCTCACGTCCGGTTCGGAGGGCGGGGATATCCCGACCCTACTATCAATATGCCTTTGCAATGTTACTTGATTCAACTCTATTTGTGACCTTTTCTCGTATGTGGGACTCTCTATCTTCTTGGGTAGATAATCGATCATCTTTCATTTGGATAGTGAGTTGTTTTTATAATAAGTCAAGTCAAGAATCATAATCGAACTGGAGGAGCTTGCCAGGATGGCTTGGTAAGCAAGCAAGCAGTTATGTAGGCCCCACCTCCCAGTTCTTTCTCTTCTTTCTTTTTTATCATCAAAAGAATATTGCTGGAGGAATAGAGATCCGGTCTTTCGTTCGCCACAAGGTAGCCATAGGGAGAACCTGTGGCTGGATTGAATCCTATGCCCTCAAGTTCTTCAAGTCCGGATTCATGGATAAGCCTTCAGCTAAGAGAAGGAGAAATGCTATAAGTCAAAGTCAACTTCGTTCACCACTATGTTCTTTCAGAACTGCTCTGTGGGCTTCCCTGAAAGCTAAGATGTGGAATAGCGCTAGCTAACAATTAAGCGAGTGAATCTTGCGTAAGTGAACGGAATGCTCTTGGCATGTTCGAGTTAAGCAAGTAAACTACTTCTCTTCGTTGCATAGGCGAAGTGAGTTGGCTGTTTCGAGCTAGGGCTAAGCGATCCAGAAGGGATCCAAGCTGGAAGTGAGTCGGAGTTCGTAGGCTAAGTGAACGAAGAGCAACGGCTGATCGAAAAGCGAAGATAGGCGCATAGTTCAGTGATCTACAAGAGTGGTAGAGGTCCCGATCAGGTTGTTTTAACAAGCTAGTTAGGTCAGATAGGCTAAACTAGTAGTTCGTAGTTCCCCAGGCCAGTGGGGTAGGTGCTTAGCTTGTTAGGAACCGAAGTTTGTTTGCATACTTGCTTGTTCAAGCCTGAAAAGAAGCCAATAAGGCGCAGTTACAGCAGGAAAGGGTTGAATTTGCGAAATCAGGCATAGGGTGTACGAATAGCACTGATCGTAGACCATCCAGATGCTTATGGGGCAGAACAGACCGATTGATTAGTTCCCGTGATCGTAGATCCACTTTAGCTAATGCAACTCGGGAAGAAGCTGCTAAGATCCCGTCGCTTACAAATGCTCCAGCGTGAAATAAAGACTTTTTTAGGTACAGGGATAAATTTGTACAATAGTGCGAGGACGGAAAAGAAAACGACCTTCTTTGACGCATGTTCTCCCAATAGTGCGAGTACTGACTTGTTCGTAGAAAAGAAGAGTCCTGACTAGTATACCGTCTGTTATTCTTACCAAATCTCAAGATTGAATTGGTAGTTGTACAATTGAACACGGTATGGGAACTATACAAATTGAACACGGTATGGGTAGGAGTCAAGTGGAACATAGAATTGTTTGTAGTCAAATTGAACATAGAATTGTTTATTGACAAGTTTGTGGGTATGTGGTTTTTGCATTTCATTCAATAGGGGGAACACAAGACCTATAAAGAAAGGGGAATACAGATAAATGTTTTTTAGATTTTGACGCATTAGTAGGATTCATTCTTTTCCTCTCCACATATAACGAGATCTATCCTTAGATAGACGCACTAGAAAGTTGAACAGGAAAGTTGAGACTGGCTTGTTCATGATGCTAGTTCAGGAATTAAGGTTTTCTAGTTTCAATCTATAAATACCGTTTAGCCCTCACTCGCCAGTGGGCTCACAACACTTTCTTTGTTAATTGAATCGATCGGGATGCCCTCGGGGGAATCCCTCCCTGTTGTTGTTGATTGAACAGTGGAGATTCTCATACTTTTTAGCTGACTTCTTGCTTCCTTCGTACATTAGCTACACTAGACTGTTAAGCTATAGAGTTTAGACTGACTGACTCCATGGCACTAGTTAATAGCTATCATAGATCGTTCCGGCCAGTGATCATTTGGAAGATCATTGTCCTCCACTTGCCTAACTACAAGAGATTCTAAATCGTATCTCACCATATTCGTTCCATTCGTTCGTCCCCACTCATGTAACTTGCCTAGCAGTTGTAAGAGCAGCAACAATAGCCAGGAAAGTCTAGCAACACTTGCTTAGAGGTCTAGCAGCACTGACCGGGAGTCCGGTAGTCCGGTCAACACTTCTCTTGAGATCTGAGTTCCAAAGGTAGGTGAAGTAGGATTTCTCAAGACCAATGGGTGAAATAGCACCCTCCGATGAAAGAGTCCATCTCGCAAGCACTACGAAGGAAGGCAGGGAAGATCGAATCACTATCTCCATGCAAGAAGACCTTCAAAGGACTTCGGCTAACTTGTGAATGAAAAAGAAAGGCACAGGAAGAATCAAGACCTCGGTCTTTCGCAAACCTATCCTATTCGCATTACCTTCCCAGTCCACTTCATTCAAGAAAGTGGATTTTTACATAATACCTTCAATCCTGCCAAATTCCACACTTTCATAAGTCAAAGTCCATTCTGTAAAGACTTACAAGATAGGCATCGGACTCTAAGTCCAACTAGATTCTGGAAATCATTTTACTAATCGCAGTTTCAATTGGCAAGATGCTTTTGCTCACTCTCAGTCAAACTGAATTCAGTCAATCTCACTTCGAATCTACAGAAGTCAGGCAGTTGATTGCCTTCGACCATACCGATTGAATTCCCCACTTTCTAATGCAATAGAATTGAGATCTCAAAGTACATTCCTATCCCTTAAGTTCCCTATTGAGTACCGATACCGCAAGAAATCCTTCTTTTGAAACCATCCCGCTAGTCAATCCTGCCATATTGTATTTGTACAATACCATATACGATTGAATTCCTTATCTCACTACGGAATATACCCAATTGAGTACCAAAGGAGAGAGCTAGCCTTAAAGGCATTCCTAAAGTGAAAGTTGTGATATAGCCCGTTTCCTTGAAGCGGTTTGCGTTCATTCCCCACACGAATAATTAGAAACTTACTTTGTACCATACCATATAGCAAATACTCCACATCGAAACCTATCCTTATTGATTAGGGCGCTCAGCGAGTAGCCTATCCTTTTTCAATGAAAGTCGTGGCTATCCTTGGTAAGACTTCTTTGCCGACAGCAACATTCTGTAACTCGGGTAGGACCTTGCGATTGAGAACTCATTGTAAACAGGATTTCTTTCAATACTTGTACCTTCTAAAACCTATTTCATTCCTATCCAAATAGCCCACTTCGGCAATACGATTCCGCACTTTCAATACCAAGATTGAATTCCCTAACTCTCCAACTTGAAATACACCACTTCGAATGAAATACCATTAATGGCTTCCCTGCCTTATCTCCCTGAAAGTCTCATTTCGCACAATTCCCGCATCAAAATGGCCCTATATTCACATCGACTTGAGAATTCTCATAGTCCTTTACTTCACCAGGATTTGAATAGTCCTCTTAGCCAAGATTGAAAGGATGTAAATCTCCCACTCCCAGTCTGGTATTCGAGAGGGAGCACTACCTAACTGAAATATCTCACTACGAAACTTCAATATATAACTTCAAAACCAACATACCCTGAACTTAGGTCGTTGCCTTCCCTTCCTAGTCCTAGATTCGAGCTACTAGCTTTCTAGACCGACGGTTGTAGGCCTCCCTCAGGTCGGCTTTAGTCGAGCTCCCCAACTCGCTCGATGGTACGACCTCTCCGACTAATAGACTTGATACCGTTCCGTTCCGCTCATGCTCCTTGAGACGAAAGAAAGAGCTCAACTGTTAAGGAGAGGAAGCACTCCATCCACTACCTCGCAAATCTAATGATGGACATGCAAGCAGTCCCGCTTATGTGAAGGCTTAGCCAAGTTTGAAGCCTCTCGAATGACTCAGCTAGTTTACTAGACCTTCCATCCGACCCCCTATCAAGTAAGGAGAGCTAGGTTGTATGACTTACTGCCGGTCTTTGAAGCTATTAACTAATCTCTAGGGCAAGTAGGACTAGTCTTTATGGCCCTATTGATTTAGGAGTTGTTGCAACACTGGTTGTTGACGGTTGTTAGCGAGGTACGAGCAGGAGAGTGGCTAATGCCCCTCAGCCCTTGAAAGCCATTAACTAACCTTAAGAGCAATTATGGCTGGTATCTCTCTTGGGTTAGCCCGCTTCTCTCTTTTAGGAGGAGGGAGACGACTCTGCTAATTCTTTATCAGTATGCTTAGGAAGCAAGGTTTTTAGGGCCTGGAAGGAGGGGAAGCTCTTCTTGGACTAGGAGGGGAAGGGATGGTTGTATGGCATCTATGAAAGCATTGACAACATTTCTCCTTCGATATTGCGAAGGCAAGATGCTCTATTGGCTTAGGTTTAGTTGGTACGAAATCACGTTCAAAATGTATAGGAGAAATTTGATTGACTGATGGAACAATGTACTTTTGTACAAATTTACTTCTCAATTCGTATTTGGTATACGAAAGTGCGGAAGGCAAGCCCTTCTATATGACTTTGGCTTCTCAATTGTATATACCAAAAGACTGTGCCAAAAGAATTGCTCCCTTTCTGTTTGATATTGAATTGACCTAGACATCGAGATTTCATATACCAAAAGAATTGTACATCGCTAGGAAGACTGGTCGTTCTTCCCCTTTCAGTCTATTAATAGCTCTAGGTAACTACCTAACGAACTAAGAAGAAGCCCAAAGAAAGAGTCTTCTTACAGGTTAGTTGATAGCTTTCCAGTGTGATCTCTGATCTTCCTTGATCCTCAAGGAGGAAATTGATCGCCTTTAAGATAAGAGGCTAGCTCCTGTCTTGATCCTCAAGGAAGGCTTTTAAGATGGAAAGCTCCTATTGAGAAAGATTGCTCGCTAGTTGCCATCAGTTCAATCACTGAAATCAGTCTCATTTCACCATTAGGGAGAATCCACTTTATCCATTTCAATCTCTGTCATCGAAGGAAAAAGGGCTAGCATCATTTCTCCATTGGGGAGAGACCACTTTTGAAATGAAAGATCAACTCTTCGAAGGGAAAAGCTTCAGTGTGAAATTATAGCTATATTGGCATCGACTATGTCTCTCATCGGTTCTCCAGCATGCGAGTTCATTCAGTATCGAAGTCAGCTAGCCTTCATTCAATCAAGGCAAGTTCAATGGGATGTCCCTTGTCTCTCAATCTCAGTTGCAATACTTGTACATGAAAGGCAGTGAAATACCATGAAATAGAAAGAGGATTGAATATCTCCCTTCAATACCGATCTATCAAACTGTATACCTTCAATATCGAACTTCTCCGAGCAGTTCTAATGCCATAGTGATGGAATTCCTATCCAGTAGTAAACTTCAACAGCAAGGACCGTTTCACTTGTCTAGATGGCCACAACTAAACTTGTACTTATATGCAATACCGAAATAAGTCGGGTAGTGCCCGCGATGGACTTGCCTTTCTGGCTAACTACTTGACTTCAAAGACAACTAGCTAGTTTCATTCAAGAAAGAGGATTTGTACCAAAAGAACAGGCTTTCTACCCCCTTCTACTGAGTTATTAGCATATGGGAGTTCTAGCGACTGACTTGCCCGCATCTCTTGCCTTAAAGGTTTCACTGCTCTAACTAAGGTATTCCGCAGAAGTCAACTAGTAGGCAAAATCCACCTAGTCAAAATGGCAGTGACGGACTAATGTACTTGAGCCTATTTTCTCGATCGAGAAATGGCATTCTTTTATGCGCTTTCTCGCTAACAAGACAAGCAGTCCCTAGCGGGCTATCCGTCATTAACTCGAAGAAGTGCAACAAGACCAGTATCGAACTGGGATTGCCTCTCTTTCAATCTTCGGAAGTTACTTTGTATCCCTTTCTAATGCAGTATCTTCAATCAGATCTGTACGAGTGACAGGAAGAAGTCAGCTAGTTGCCATCTGCTCTGTCCCAATCTTCGGTCAATGATTGAGTCCGAACTCACCTAAAATGGCATAGAAGGGAAAATCTACCTAGTCAAAACTCTTGTTTAGAGGAGCCCCTAAAATTTTGAAAGCTTCCTCACCTTCACCCTATGAGTTCAGGGTACTTTCCTGGCTCGCCTTCACTCATATAATAGGGTTGTGTTCAGTACAATCTTTAGCCTTTCTTCGTAAGATCCTGAGAACTGAAATGCCTAAAGACGGTGCTCAAGTCAGAAATGCGATCTTCTAGGGCAGGAATTGTTATATGCTAATTGCTTGAAATCCCTCTCATTTTGTCAATAAGGGAGAGGTTGGGAGATAGCTCTTAGCCTGTTGGTAGCTTGCCTGTGACTTGACTTCCTCGTACCCCTTCTCTTAGAAAGCGACTTCTTTTATTCCTCGACAACTAGGTCTTTGCCGACTCTTAGCTTTCCAGGCGGGTTGGTGTTCAACCTTCATTAAATAGGGCTATCTACCCGAAAGGTCTTAATAAAAGAATCCCTGTAATAGAAGTTCATTCCTTAAAGACCTTCCTAATCAGTAATTTGATGGTCTTCCGTAAAGACTTTCATGCGCACCTTCCTTCATAAGGACAGGTAACCAGGCGGGTTACTCACTCGTAGGTAGCACTCTCCGATGCCTTGACTCCTTCTTTTAGTAGTTCCTTTGAAGCTAGTAACTAGACTATAGGACCCAGAAGGCGGGCTCTTATTGCTCAAACCGGAGCGGTTGTAGAGTTTAGA